>NC_058374.1:3648214-4864285 GCF_018350175.1 Felis catus
TTTTTCAAGAGTTGCAGAAAGCATCTTGGGAAATCCACAAAAATGGGCTGAATCATCTAACCAAAAACAGCCCATGCCACATCTGACTGAATCTTGCTTTTTTTTTTTTTTTTCCCTCTTGGGAGAATGCTCTCAACCTCAGTTACATGTAAGAACGAGAATGCAGAGAATGATCTAGGGTCTGAGGAGAGAGCCCAAGCAGCCTCCGACCACTGAAATCCTGAGGATGTTTTCACCGGGAGGGGACAGGACAGGTGACACAGTCAGCGGCCACCTGCTGCAGGTGTTCTGAGAGGTGAAGACTCACACCCAAATGGAGATGCTGTTGTGGAAGAGTGATCGTCCCAGGAATCTACAGCGAGACAGGACAGTTTAGGGGGAGGAGACCTCCCTCTCCAGGTCTCATATCACAAGGTACAGGTCAAGCTTGTTGCTTGTCTTCTATTTTTTTTTTTTTTTTTTTTTTTTTTTTAAGCTCAGGTTAGCACATTTCACATGGAAATCCACAAAGCATTTGTGTTTCCTTTGGCCTGTGACCTGTTAGGTCAGACGAGGTGCCAAATGCGTTTTGTTTTTTATGCAAGCCCAAAAGAGAATTTGGCTCTTGGATTTATAACAGGATTGGACTTCAGGCTTCTAACAGTTAAAAGTGCTCTTCAAAATGGGATCGGTCAGGAAGAACGCAGGGGGCACAGGGACGAGGTGTTGGGTGTTTTGACATCGTCTCTTTTCATAGGAGAGTCCCAGTTCAAGGAGGGAGGGGTTTCCCCTTTTCAAAAAACGCTTGTAAACGCGTGACTCATTATGCTGTTGCAAACGGCCAAAAAGTTCTGCAGAGACTGGGGCAGGTCAGACCGCAGCGAGGCTAATACTTCAGGGCTGCTCGCCAGCCCTGTCCACCGGAGTCCAGAAGGAGTGGGAATCCAGGGTCCCCTGCTTCCGTCCTCAAAGGCATTCTGTTGTTCCCCGTCTTGAACAGAACCGGCTCCCACAGGGGCCCTTCTGTGACACCGCCACCGTCCAACATTATCTCGTCCCCGGTTCTCTGGAAAGGTTGGGTTCTACCGGGTCGACCAGCGTCCTTCTCTCATTTGAAGAATCTGGCTCTGAGCATGATGTGGGCAGAGCAGGGGAGGGAGGGATGCTAAAACCTCAGTTGTTGGGAAAAAAAGACAAACAGGTTTTCTGTGGCAGTGAACCCAGAGAAAGGCATTGCTTTGTCGCTAAGGAAAAACAACAACAACAACAACAACAACCAAAACCCAGCCAAATAGACCTTTCCTGCACCCAGCTGGAGACACCACCTTGAAAAACAGATGTTGGCCAAATGTGGTCCAAGTTCTGACGCGAAGGTATCGCTGGCCCCGTGCTATGAGGGCCCTGGGTTTTCTCATTTGCCATCGTGCCACTCAGATGTGACAGCGATGTCTCCTCAGGGTGACTGATTTCAGCTCCGAGAACAGGAAGAGTAACTCACATGCCCACGGCCGTGTCTCACACACTTTACCCATCGTGTGCATTTTGTGTTTATGCAGGGAGAGCTGGAAGCTGGGGGCCAGTGTGCACACCGTGCTATACCTTCCTGGGGAGCCAGCCCCTGCCAGACACCCCACCACCGGGATCCGCACCCCACCCGTCGACAGGCTTTGTTCTGGGCAGTGAGGCCTCAGACAGGGGCTCCCTGACCCCCAGCCCCAGAAAGGGAAATAGCAGCAGACCCTTAACGGCAGGATTAGATTTTTGTTTCTGGTACAAGGTAGATGATGAGTTTCAAAAGAGAATTTTAACCTTTTTTTTTTTTTAACTAAACAACAACAACAAAATTATTTTTAGATTGTGTGTGTGTGTGTGTGTTGTGTGTGTGTGTTGTGTGTGTGTGTGTGTCTGTGAAGTCAAAGACTGCAGTACAACTGACAAACGCATTTTGGTAATCTCGCATCTTAGAATCGAGTTTCAAAACCACCTGACCCTGGCCCACGGTGGCTCACCAGTAACTGCCACCCACTGTCCCAAACAGGGTTCCACCCCAGATGGCTCTTCCCTGAGAAAAGCCCAGATTTACTCCCAGAGCGTCATCCTTCGTCCTCACTGCTCTCCACACCGCGTCATGTGTCCCACTTTGCAATTTGCTCCCAACCCGATGGCTTTTCCACCAAGAGTCTCTTCCCTGTTCAAAACCGTTTGGATTATGTTCTTAGCCGTTTTTTTTTTTTTTTAATTTGAAACCATTTTGCTTCCAGGCATCCTGCTGTCTCCCAGAAACTAACGAGGCACCAGGAAGCCAGGAAGCCTGGCCTTGCACACAGACCGTCCCCTCTCGACGTCCCAAATCCGTCAGTTCCCTCCGAAGACACAAGCAAACACCCTTTTAAAAAAAATGGTTTGCTGCCCTCCATTGCCATTAGGTACTGAACACAGTGTTTCTCTTCTTGTGTCCCCGGGCCCTGAGTTCCAGGAGGGCGTTTTTCCTGTGCTGCTATTTGGTATATTGCTTCCGTCCAGCCCCAACGTGCCGACGGTGAGCTAAATGCAGCAGGGCGCCTCCCAAGAAAACATGACGGTCATTAGCAGACGAAGCAGGCATTTGGGTTTTCAAGGCATTCAGTACACTCGGCTAAAATATATTTACTAACAACCCACAACCAGAATTGAAAATAGTCAACAGCAAATTTTTGCTGGGGATGGGGGGGGGGGGGGCGGAGACGGCCTGAATAAGGAAATCGTGTGCACACTGGCTCTGCTGGTGTTCAGGAATGCCAAGGAGGAAGGTTCTGGAAGTGAGAGTGAAAGCATTGTGTTGAAATCGTGTTGGTGGCAAACAGAGTCGCTCAGTTTGTGGTGCATTTAGACTGTTACCAGGGACGGAAACAATGAGAGTTTCATGAAGCTTGTTTACACACCCAGAAAATACATTTAGCTTTTCGAAGCAGAGTGCCGTGGAAAATGTCTGACATGCGCCTACTGTCCTCAAAATAGCTCCCTTCCCAACGGCTCGGCAAGTGCTGGAAATCCTCCTCTGTTTCAAGGTACCGAGAGCCATAAATCCATATTTAATTAGCTCTGAATGAAATGCTGAAGACGATAGGATCTTTGTGCTAAAAATGAAACCCAAACGGGCCTGGTTGATTTATGTCTCATTCAGAGTTGTAATTTAATTAAAACGACATACTGGGTTTAAAACACACACGCGCGCGCGCGCACACGCACACAACCTCCCTGGCGGAGTTCTTCCCACGTGAAATTCAAATTCAGTGTCTTATGGCTTAGGAATTTCCATATTCTGCTCTTCTGTCACATTGCTTAATATGTTTATTCAGCCCTCTTCCAACAGCTTACTTTCTTAACTAGCTTGTTGCTCATTAAGTCGCCGAATGTCTTAGTGACTCAAAGGTATAAACCGCAAGTCTGCATACAAACACATCTTAAATCTTAATGGAGCACTACTGGACAGCTCTTCGAAGATGAAGCCTCGTCCGCACCAGGCTTGTGTTTATGGGGGAGGTTAGCATTGAGTCTACGTGTAGACAGCAAGGCAAAGTCGCAAATGAAGAGATAAACAAAATGATGGATTTCTTTTCTTTTTTTTTTTTTTTTTTTTTTACAGCGTCAGAGGGTGAAATCGCGATATTAATATGAAGGTGACATTTTACTGGTATGTCTGCAAAATGAACTTTTTCCATTAAAACTTTAATTTTTGCGTCATTCTTTCAAGGGGAAAAAAAAAAGAATGCCTGTAAATGAAAGCTTCCCTCTTCTTCTACCCTGAGCGCAAAACGTTTCAAGTTAAATTCAATTATAAAGTAATATAATGTCATGGGGAGCTTAATGAATTATTTGTAAATAAGCTGGAAAAATTCACTTGGATTTTTATATACACCCAACTTACAAATGTCAGGGCGCCCAGAAGCTCCCTTTTTATTGGTGCGTCAGTTACAAACAAAAATGTGCTGTCACTCCAAACCCTGAGCGTTTCTTTTTTTTTTTTTTAATTTTTTTAATGTTTATTTATTTTTGAGACAGAGAGAGAGAGACAGAATGCAAGCTGGGGAGGGGCAGAGAGAGAAGGAGACACAGAATCCGAAGCAGGCTCCAGGCTCTGAGCCATCAGCACAGAGCCCGATGCGGGGCTCAAACCCACAAACCGCGAGATCATGACCTGAGTCAAAATTGGACACTTAACTAACTGAGCCACCCAGGCACCCGTTTCAAAAAAAATTTTTTTAAGTTTATTTATTTAAAAAAAACCTTTTTAAAAAATGTTTATTTTATTTTGGGGGTAGGGTGGGGCAGAGAGAGAGGGAGACACAGAATCAGAAGCAGGCTCCAGGCTCCGAGCCATCAGCACAGAGCCTGACGCGGGGCTCAAACCCACCAACTGTGAGATCATGACCTGAGCCGAAGTAGGATGCTCAACCGACTGAGCCGCCCAGACACCCCGGTATACACATCTCCTTTTTAAAAAGTCAGAGTACTTCTTCATTTTCCTCCCAAGCTATTGAGAAGACACAGTTGCAGTCATTTGCCATTTGCACAGGTGGAGGTGTGGGTGCTGAGGGTCCTCTGGAACACAGCTGGACCCTCAGGTCAGCAGGACAGTTCAGAGATGCCAGCCCTTCTTCCCCACAGCACGGATCTCTCACCTTGAGATGAGCCACCTTCCGCAGGTAAGGGTCTCACACCACCTGGAACGGGCAGATTCTTGCTTTGTAGAGTCAGGGAGAGGGAGAGACAAGTGGAGATGATCTAGGGACAGTTTTATTTTGTACATGAGAGAGGTGAGTCTCAGTTTTTGTCACCTGCAGACAAGGTAGCACAGTGACTTTAATTCGGGTGGCAATGTTTTTAGCAATCTCCGGAACGTTGGGAATAAGTTAATTGAGCCCTTCCTTTTGTAGGTAAGCAAGCACATCATCTGCTATTATGGTGACAGTCTTTGTTAACCAACCGCAAAATAGGAAAAAAAAAAAAATATATATATATATATATAAAGGACAATCTTTTTGTGTCATACAAATTTTGTTTAATAAGATGCATCACTTTAATTTGTAAATAAAATGAAAAGGACAAACAAAACAATTGTAATTTTAAGTCAAAATTTAAGGGGGAGCAAAATTTAAGTTCTTGACGTATTTAGTTTGTAATTATTTAGGAATTTGTCATTCGGGTAAATAGTAAAATGTTATTTGAGGTGCACCAAGCACGCACACAGTCATGTATAATAGGGTGAGACACGTCTTCTCTTCTACAAATTTTAGTTGATCAAATTGAAATTTTTCCTCATTAAGAATTAAAGATCAGCTTGTAAGAAAAAAAAACAGGAAGGTTTTTGGTTAAGGGCTGGTGGCCCGCTGGGATATTCCTTTTTTTTTTTTTTTTTAGTTTATTTATTTATTTTGAGAGAGAGAGGGAGAGAGAGAGAGAATCCCAAGCAGGCTCTGCGTTATCCGTGCAGAGCCTGATGTGGGGCTTGAACTCACAAACTGTGAGATCACGACCTGCACCAAAACCAAGAGTCGGTTGCTCAACTGACTGAGCCACTTGGGCGCCCCACCACTGGGATATTCTTAATCCTAAATCTCAGTTTTTTAAACTATGATAGTTTTATGATCTCATGTCTCATGGGTTCGAGCCCCCCTTCAGGCTGTGTGCTGACAGCTCAGAGCCTGGAGCCTGCTTTGGGTTCTGTGTCTCCCTCTCTCTCTGCCCCTCCCCCGCTCATGCTCTATCTCTCTCAAAAATAAATAAACATTGAACTATGATTTTAAATTCTTCCTTTAAATTTGAGCCAAATGGTTTGTTGCATTTCTGGCCCAAGAAGATTTTCATCTTCACTTAGAGACTATTGTTTCTTTCACTTCTAGTTCTGAAGAAAAAAATATATATTATTACACACGTAGGAAGTTGAGACAGGGGTCCGAGGGGTGTGGCTTTGCCAGCCCGGCATTGTCCTTTAGGATTCCGTCTTCCTCCTTCAGGCTTTTCCTCCCATAGCCAGGGACTCTGCTCCACAACAACCATCACCACACTGGGATGTTCTCTTGAACGCTCTGTGGTCTGAAATGTTCCACCGGTGTGTGTGTGGTCACACTGGGACTATTATTTCCTCCAAGTGTTAAAATTTAAGAAACTGAGTAACTCAAATAAATATTTTAATACAATTTAAAAAAATCATAATTGGGGGCACCCAGGTGGCTCAGTCGGTTGAGCATATGTCCCTTGATTTCCGCTCAAGTCATGATCCCGGGGTCATGCGAGCGAGCCCCGAGTTGGGCTCCACACTGAACATGGAACCTGCTTTAGACTCTCTCTCTCTCCCTCTGCCCCTCGCCCGCTTTGCTCTCTGTCTCGAAAATAAATAAGAAAGTCCGAACTAATACAGAAACATACATGATGACCAAAATATCCAGTCAATTTTCAACTGAAGTGTAGTTGACATACAGTTAACATTAGTTTCAGGCGGACGACACAGTGATTCAGCAGCGTATGTGCTGGGCTCATGGCAAGAGCAGCTGCTGTCTGTCCCCACGCGACTGTGACAGTATCATCGACTATGTTCCCCGTGCTGTACCTTCGATTCCTGCGACGAATTCCTTCCATAACCGGAAGCCTGTGTCTGCCACTCTCCTTCTCCCATTGTGCCCATCAGCCCCCAGCCCCCCGGCCACCGTCAGTCTGTTCTCTGTCAAAGTATCAGACTTCTAACTAAACACAGGCTCATCGCCCTGTCCTATTTACGCTTCCAAGTTCTCCAGTTCTGAAAAGCGTGCATGCCTAAAATATTTTATTCTATTTGCTGTCTCAAGATGGCGTGTACCTTTTAATCTCACGCCCTTACCTTTGTCCTTTTGCCTGTGTGTGTGTGGTGTGTGTTTTTGTGCAGTGTCTCTTTCCTTCCCTATCTCTGCTACCAGCTGTGTGACCTTGAACAAGTTACCTCGTCTGTCTGCTCCTCAATTTCTCCAGCTGTGAAATGGGGGTAAGGACATGGCCTGTGGGGGGCTGTGGGGAGGACTCACTGAGTCTGTGCGCGTTAAGGACCTAGACCTACGCCTTGCGAGAGCCAGGTCTCTGGCTGCGGACTTGCATTCTTGTGCTACTTTCACTGTTTCAACTGTTAATGGAAGCCAGAGCTCCACGTGTGCCACCTCTGGTGCTGGGGGTGAGGATCAAAGGCCCCTCACCCTCGATCGATGGCCGGATTTTCACCAGACTTCTCATCCGAACCCTCTCTCGTCCCAGACGTGGAATCGCTCAGCCCCCAGCTTCCGCAGTCACTGTAACGTGAGCTGGACGCCATCCCCTCGGGCAGATGGGTCCCAAATGCCGTGTGGGGGCCACACAGTGACACGGCGGTTCCTACTCCTCCGCAGCGGCCTCTTCGAGGAAACAACCCGACCACGTGCACTGACAGATTCTGGAAGGTTCTCCAGGGCCGGCTCCCACCGAAGATTCCAGCACTCCTGGCGCACCCGGGGGGCTCGGTTGGTTAAGTCTTTGACTCTTGATCTTGGCTTAGGTCACGATGTCACAGTTCATGGGATGGAGCTCCCCACTGGGCTCCGTGCTGACAGCACGAAGCCTGCTTGGGATTCTCTCTCTCCCTCTCTCTTTCTGTTCCTCCTCTGCTCATTCTTTCTCTCTCTCAAAATAAATCAACTTTTAGAAAACAAATAAAAATAATAAAATAAAATACAATAAAATAGGGGCGCCTGGGTGGCGCAGTCGGTTGGGCGTCCGACTTCAGCCAGGTCATGATCTCGCGGTCCGTGAGTTCGAGCCCCGCATCAGGCTCTGGGCTGATGGCTCAGAGCCTGGAGCCTGTTTCCGATTCTGTGTCTCCCTCTCTCTCTGCCCCTCCCCCATTCATGCTCGGTCTCTCTCTGTCCCAAAAATAAATTTAAAAAAATACAATAAAATAATGAAATAAAATTCTACCATTCCTTTTAGGCTACGTGTTAAATTTTCTACTCGTGTGTCCTTTCAGATGCAAAAACCTGAGAGAATCTTGTCGTAAAAATAATTTAACAGGCAGCCTGGACGTGGGAGAGATATCTAGGAGTCCCAGAGAAGAATCGTCAACTGTTGAACAAGTATTTATTAGGCATCTACTAAGTGCCCAGCACTTCACTGGGGTCTGAAGATACAGAGAAATTGGCACAGGGTCCTTCTTCCCGACTTCGGTGGGTGAGAGACGCTTGAGAGATGATGCAGGCAGTGCTGTGCGCTGAGCTGGAGTGGGGCTTCTCTGTGCTTCACTTTCTACGCCCCAAGGGGGTTAGTTAGAAATGAAGGAAGACGGTGCCCAGAGCAGGGTAAGTCTTCGGGACACGTGAGCTGCGATTATTATCCTCGTCTGTGGCACAGGAAAGGTCTGATGTCAGCAAGGAGCACGGGGACTCTAACGGCAGGAAGGGTGGCTGGGGGGGTCTGAAGAGCAATGAGGCATTTGTTGGATACACAGGAGGCCGGGGAGGAGAGAGAGTTGGGATGGAGGGAACAGCGCCAGCAGAAACACAGATGTGCACGAGACGGGGCATTCTGGTGCTGCAGAGACAGGCAGCCAAGGTTGCCACGGGCTTTACTGCCAGTGCAATGACCACAGGCCCCGGGAACTGGCCCTACGCAACAGCCAGTGAGCAATGCACACGCCGGGGGCTCCAAAGCATCACCTAATGCCTAAATAGCCTTCTTTTCCTCCTTCCTCTCCTGACTTCCCTCTTTCACCCTCTCTCGTCCAGCATCCAACCCTGGCTCTGCCCCCTACACCAGGCTGTAAGCACGGTAAAGGGCAGGCCGTGTGTCTCTCACTGTGATACCCGCTGCCCGGGGCACGATGTCTCACACGGAGTAAGCACTGGGATCCTTCCATTGGAGCAGGAAGGATCCACTGCTCACCTGTGGTGGGTCAGGTGCTGTTCCAGCTCTTTGGGACACGTCATCCAACACGGGGGTCACAGATCCTGTCCTCCCATAGCTCACACTCTGTTAGGTAGAACGAGGCCGCGGTTGGGATGGAGGCGGAGGACGACAATCAAAGGAGTACGTGAGTCAGTTCTACGGTCCTGCTTATGTTAACTATTTCATAAAATAATATTCCATAGGCTTGGTACATAAGGGAGGTATAAGCATCCGAAATGTCGTGATGGAGCCTAAAGGTTAAAGCCAACAGATATTTGTGATGCGGATTGGCTGGTCTTGAAAAATATTTCTTGAAATCAAAGGACTCTCAACCTCTAAATAGGTATTTCAACAACAGGTCTTATGGGTGTAGGAGGTCTGAGGACTTAGCAACCATCCTGATTTAATATTTGGGGGACCAGGAGATAGAAGCTGATGAGTACACCAGTCTAGAGAAGAGGCAACATTGTGGTATCACATACCCCATCATGCTTCTTTTAAAAAGAATTATTTTTTGAGAAGGGGTGGGAGGTGCAGAGAGAACAGGAGAGAGAGAATCCCAAGCAGGCTGCGTGCTTAGCCTGACACGGGGCTCGAACCCATGGATGGTGAGATCATGACCTGAGTCGAGACCAAGAGTCGGACTCAGCCATTATGGATTTGCTCATCCTTGACAGCTCCCGACTCCACGGGAGGAAGAAGCGTGGACAAACCTCTGCTCTGAGTTCAATCACGAGCCTCTGAGTCACCTAGTCCTTCAACCAACTGGTTGTTTCCTCAGGAAAGCTCCACAGAACAACTGACGGATGGTTTTCCACTAAAAGATATGACACAGCTTTAATTAACTAATGAACTAAACACCTAAGGTGTGCACGTATTGGAGAAGACAGAGATATAGAAGCTGATCCCCCTGGGGCTCATATTCCAGTAGGAAGTTACGTACAGTCAGGGGACTGCAGCATGAACTCAGGATTAACTGGTTCCCTCTCCGTTGCCTTTGGCTTTGCCGGTTGACTGTCCTGGGAATGGGTTGTGTTGGTTTTTCCCATTTGCCCCACCCCTGCTCCTCACTCATTCTCCACGACTGCTGTCCTCACCTTGTCCGAACAGGCGGACCCTGAGGACAGTGTGGGCCAGCTTCCTCGCCGTCCGGCTTCCTGTGGGGGTTGTGCAACAAGAGCCTGGACACAGGAGGATGTGGTGTCCCTTGTCGGGTTTTCAGCCCCTGCCAGGTGGCTCCTTCTCTGGCCCCCGTTCCCCACTGAGTGCCAGTAACATTTTCCTTTCCTGCTATTGCTGGGGTCTAGGGGCCTCAGTGTCCTGTTTGGTTCCTGTCACTCTGCCCATATGTGTGTGGACAACCTTTCCGTTCAGATCTCTCCGTTGAATGATCTGAATGGGATTCCAGTGGGACCTCTGACTGATACTTCAATTTTGTTTTTGTTTTTTTAAGTTTATTTATTTATTTAGAGGAGGAGAGAGAGAGAGTAGAAGCAGAGAGAGAGAGAGGGAGAGAGAGGATCCCAAGAGGGCTCCACGCCCAGCGGGTCTCAATCCCACGAACCGTGAGATCATGACCTGAGCAGAAAACAAGAATCAGACACTTAACCAGATGAGCCATCAACGTACCCCTGATATTCCAATTTGTGTCAAGTTTACAAATGTGGGGGAGCTTGTGCTGTGAGCATCTAAGACATGTTGATATATAGATCACATCGATGACTGAGCATAGTAACAAGAGTGCATATCGATAATCCATTACACGACATCATCAATCTACTGAAGACCAACTCCAAGGGAGCTGCAGGCCTCCAGCCTGTTGGGTCTTAGCCCTAGAGGGGTATTTTCAAGACCAGCGGGTGAGATACTGGGAGGAAATAAGCCCAAGAAAACAGGCAAATTATTTGAGCCTGTGATTTTGTTCTTTCTTTCCTCTAGAGCCCCCTGGACTTATCAGTGTCTTCCATTGGAAAAGTCAGGCTTTGAGGTAACTCAGATCCAAGGTCAAGTGCAGCTCTGACATCATGGGCCATGTGACTCTGGGACACTTGCCGGGCATTAGTTTACCAACGTGTAACGTGAGGGAGGATTGCAGCAACTACGCGGAATGGATGCCACTGGGGTGAGCCTGGTGACGCAGAGCAGGTGATGCTGACCCCCGAAGCCCCCATCTCCTTCTGGAGACACAATCCAGCTGTTGAGTGCTAATGCACATGCTTTATCACCCTCTTCACCCTGCAAGAAACAAACTGCAAATGCCTTGAGTTCTGGGTCACAGCCTGTAAGGGCTTCACCGCCTGTGCATTAGCACAACCTCGGCCATATTTGTTGGATTGGATTGGATTTCCACCCAAGACAGTCATCAGCCTGACACTCACCAAAGCGCAGGTATTTGAGGAGATGGACAGAGCATCCTCTACTGTCTGCTCAACGTGGAAATGCTTGTAAGGGTCCTCCAGAGCACAGTTCCCCATCGTGGCTGCATGTTAGAATTCCCTGATGCCCTGAGGTTCCTCAAAAAGTTAAAAATAGAACTGCCCTACGATCTAGCAATTACACTACTAGGACTTTATCCAAGGGATACAGGTGTGCTGTTTCGAAGGGGCACATGCACCCCCATGTTTACAGCAGCAGTATCAACGATAGCCAAAGTATGGAAAGAGCCCACATGTCCATTGATGGGTGAATGGACAAAGAAAATGTGGTGTATATGTACAATGGAGTATTACTCGGCAATCAAAAAGAATGAAATCTTGGGGGCACGTGGGTTCCTCAGTTGGTTAAGCATCTGACTTTGGCTCAGGTCATGATCTCACAGTTCATGAGTTTGGGCCCTGCATCGGGCTCCATGCTGACAGCTCAGAGCTTGGAGCCTGCTTCAGATTCTGTGTCTCCCTGTCTCTCTGCCCACCCCTCTGCTTGCACTCTGTCTCTCTCTCTTTCAAAAATAAAATAAAACATTAAAAAACAAAGAGTGAAATCTTGCCATTTGCAGCAGCGTGGATGGAACTAGAAGGTATTATGCTATGTGAAATAAGTCAGTCAGAGAAAAACAGGTATCATATGACTTCACTCATATAAGAAATTTAAGATACAAAACAGATGAACATAAGGGAAGGGAAGAAAAAATAATACAAAAACAAGGAGGGGGACAAAATATAAGAGACTCTTAAATATAGAGAACATAGAGCTGCTGGAGGGGAGGTGGGTAGGGGGATGGGCTAAATGGGGAAGGGGCATTGAGGAAGACACATGTTGGGATGAGCACTGGGTGTTATACGTAGGGGGTGAATCACCGGAATCTACTCCTAAACTCATTCTAGCACTATATGCTAACTAACTTGGATGTAAATTAATAATAAAAATAAATTAAAAAAAAAAGAATTCCTTAATGCCCGAGCCTGTCCCCAGACCAACAGATCAGGGTCACTGGGGGCGAGGCCTAGATGATTCCAGCCGAGGTTGAGAACCACTGTTGTTTTCCACAGCATGAGCAGAAGGGACAGAGGAATTACGGCGTCATGAAAGCACTAACTCAATGGACCCTGCCACCTTCCCAGACGCCTGCACGATTATCACCCTTTAGGACGTGGTTGCTGCTGGGAAGCAGAGAAGTTCCTCATCTGAGGGGACCGTGACTTCATTTTCAAGATCTCCCTTGTGACTGTTGTGAATTGAAAGAAATCCATCGGGAGGGTGCCTTCGTCGGCCCGGGCTGCTCTTTCAAATTCCACAGACCAGGGGTCTTATCCCCAGTAGACAGTCATCTCTCAGCTCTGGATGCTGGAAGCCAAGATCAGGTGTGGGCAGACGCCACGGGTGGTGACAGCCACTTCCCTGTTCACAGATGGCGGCTCCCCATTCACCGATGGCGGCTTCCTCAACATGGTGGAAGGGTGAGGGGACTTCCTGTTACTCTGTTACTCTGTTACTCTGGTAACTCCTGTTACCACAGACTGGGTGCCTTAAACAACACACATTACTGTCCCATATCCTGGAGACTGGAAGTCGAAGATGAAGGTGTCCTTTCTTGTGTCCTCACATGTCTTACCTATGTGCATGTGTGTGTGTCCTGATCTCCTCTTGGTATGAGGACTCCAGTCAGATGAATTAGGGCCACCCTCGTGGCATCACGTTACCTTAATTATCTCTTTAAAGACTTTCTATCCAAATACAGGCAGGTTCTGAGATGCCGAAGGTTAGGGTGTCGACGAATGAATTTGGGAGGACATAATTCAGCCAGTGCCAATACACAAATAAATGAAATAATGGATGAATTAGTAAATAAGAACGTTTGCACTCATGCAATTGGATAAGAATGTGAAAACTCAGGTGGGACAGTTTTTAGATCCCAAAAGGAACAAGTCTGAGGTAGAAGCAAAGAAAACTCAGTGGAGGTCTGACGCAAGCTGCCTTTATTCTTTACGGATCTCTTCCGTGGGAGAAGCTATACATCAACCCGCTCCTTTGAGACATTTGGCAGGAGAGAAAATCAATGACCTTGTCACTTCACAGAGATCATGAAGGAGAGAAGCGACAATCGTCTACCACCGTGTCCAGAGGACCCCCCCCCCGCCCCCCGCCGCCGCCACACACACATCCATGCAGCCTGAGCTGGGACAGCAGTGACCAGAATAGGAGAGGAGGCAGTGGTCATGTCCACTTATCCTTCCATCAGGCTATCTCTTTCCAACGTGGGAAAGAGACGGCAGAATTGTGGTGGTGGTGCTAAGGTGTGGAGGAATATTCACCCACGGCCGGCTGCTTCTCGGGTATGACCTCATGTTAGTCAGAAAAGTGACTCCGGTCTGGTCTGTGTCATTTAGTGACATGTCAAAACCTGCCACTGCTGTTGCACCCTGTTTGCAATTAGACCGCTGCAGAGGAACCTGAAAAACCTGCCGTGAGTTACCATGGTTGGAAAAACAAAGCTGATAGAAGAGAAATCTTATTAAAATACTGCAGTGCAGAATTCGAGGTCATTCGTTACACGCCACAGCCAAGAGCTGGAGAAAACTTTCAGTGGGTTCCTTTGCTTTAAGCCTAAATCATGGGCTATTTTAGGGATACACTTTTAAAGCGATCACATAATATTACCGACGAAAGTACAGACGAGTGCATGTTGCTTTCCTGTCTTTGATTGGAAAAATCGAGTTAGCACTCGTTCAGGAAATATCCATGTGCTTTCCTTAATCGTGGTATATTTATAGAGTAAATTTATATGCGCATTAACTTGCTGTAGACCCATTAGGGTCATCTAAGAGCTTCCCATGGCAAAGTGACTGGAGACAGAAGGTTAATCTAGCAGCTCAGAAGCTTTCATGGGCCATTTATGATGGGCAAGCTACACAGTCCACGCTTAAGAGCCTGGAAATTAAGAGGCAAGTTGAGTTTGGAGCAAATCATTACTAGTAGAAGTCAAATTAATGTAGAGAGCGAGTGGGGGTTTCTGAATGGGGGGTTGCTCAGGAAAAGTCAGTTTAAATGCTCCGTGTGTGCGTACATGTGTGCCCACGTGCAGGATTTGGGACAGGGAGTTGTAATAAATAGACATGCCTTCCCATGCCACTCGTGGGAGGTCCTCATCCAGAGAAGCCCACAGGAAGCCCCAGAGCATCTAGGGATTTGACACCGTGCTAGCCTGGAGAAGCCCCTGCCTGGAGGGGACTCACCCGGGGACGACCTCCCTGCTGACACCTCTGTAGGTGAAGGGGGAGATGCTTCCCACCTCTTTCCCGAGAGCCCGTCTTCTCCCCGGGCTGCTCTGTGCAACACACAGCCTCTTCCAGAGTGAGACGTGCACTGTGTCGGGATGGGCTTCCTGGACAACGTCAGCCTTTGTTCTACTCTCTGTGTTGGGGCCACCAGACAATTCCTTCTAGCTCTCCCAGTCCCTACTGTTCTCGGTCCCTCCTCTTCCATGCTCTACTGCCGAAGGCTCTAGTGATTTCGCGTGATCTATATCAATAGCACACTGCTGTTGGTAACAGGTCATTATTTCATCCGACCTTCACAACACGCAGTTCAGATGCCAGTTCTGGATTCTGTGAGTCCAAACCCAGGCTGTGATGTTCACCCCCCACCAGCTCTGGTTTCCTCCGCCTTCTGTTTTCTAACAAAGTCAGAGTCAACCCAGCTATTACCACCGTGGACGTGTGATGAAACCACCCGGCTTAAAGTCCCCTCGATCGTGTTCTCCACTGGCGCTCTTGATTATTCTGGAGTTCCTACAACTGACGGCAGAGAAACAGTACCACGTGCTTGTTTTATAAGGATCTTGCCACTCAGAGGTTAGCGAGCAAAAAAGCTTATGTCAAAACCCAATTTGGGAAGACTTCTTCACTGCCTGAAAATAATCATGAGGTTTACTGTAGTTTCCAGGAATTGCCCCAGTCCATGAGTTTATACAAATAATCCCAGAGGGGGTGCTGTGTCTCTGACAGCAGCTGGTAATCAGGGCTTCAACACCACATTTTCAGTGATCAAGCCCAGGAAATGTAATCTTTCACAGGCCTCCTTCAAACTCCTGAGTAATAAACAGTCATTGGTGATCATTGTTAATAGCGGCCTCTCCTTGTCCCTGAGAGGCTGGGTGGGAGAAGTTCTAGATCTCCGCCTCCAGGAAAGGGGTCGTCTGGCCCAATCCCTCATCGTCCTGGCCGCCATGTCTGCGTCTGAGAAACGAGATTCTTCCACTCCGTGGCCTGTTGATGGGCGCTGAGCAGAAGCCATCTTCTGAGACGCGAATTCTCGAAGGCGGAGCAGTGTCTATTTTTGTTTCTTCCCTTCCTCTCGACACTCAGCAATGTGATTCCACAAACATGGCTAACTGTTTGAAGTGATGTAGACAACTGAACAATGAACACAAACTTCAACTTTCCTGTGCACGTTTCGGATATTGTATTACAAATGTGAAGATTTGACGCATTACAGTATGCTCATGATACCTTCCCTGAGTTTTATTTTCGTTACGAAATCTGTAGCAATTAGTTTCTCACAAGTTTATTTATGCGGAAGAATCTGTTACTTCCTATCCCTGTGATTTCTGTGGTTCTACCTGCTGGCTTCGTTCCCAGACTGACATCCGCACTATTGACTGGGCAGTTTCCCTTTGCTTCTGCCTTTTGGGCTATGCTAGGTCTTCTTAAGTGCTATTTGGTAAAAGGTCAAGTGTAAATTTAGAGGATGCTATAGCTGAGAGAGATGTAAACATGATTAAATAGAAAAGTGTTTATACCCACAGGGAACGGGGAAGGTGTGTTCAAAGATGATGTTAAGATTGTCATTTTGTATTTTATTTTAATGTTTGTTTATTTTTGAGACAGAGACAGAGTGTGAGCGGAAAAGGGGCAGAGAGAGAGGGAGACACAGAATCCGAAGCAGGCTCCAGTCTCCGAACTGTCAGCACAGAGCCCAACGCAGGGCTCAAACTCATGAACCGTGAAATCATGACCTGAGCCGAAGTCAGATGCTTAACCGACTGAGCCACCCAGGTGCCCCTGTCATTTCGTATTTTAATATTGTCTGAAATGCGTGCATTCTGTCAGAGGCCCACAACAGCTGAAGGACCATAAAGTAGATCACTGTTAACACCAAGGAAAAAGCGGAATTATGTGCCCAGAGAAAGTGCCTATGTGCAATGCCTCCTTTGGTGACCCCGCCCCAGTCCCTCATTTATATTCCATTCAACCACTTTTAAAACACTGGTCCAGCTGCTAATTGAGACACGACACCCTTCCCGGCTATGTCTTGCATAGAGTTATAAAAGGAAATAAACACTCTGTCCCTCTGAACCTAGGAAGGACATGAAGAATCTCGGAAGGGTTTAAGACGGATGATCTAATGAGTATAAAAGAGTTTCTCTCTTGCCAAAATAAAAGCGTGCATTAATGAAAACTGTTACACTCTATTCCTTAACAAGTTTGTAATTTTGCTAGGTGAAATAAGAAAGACGAGTAGTAAATTCTGAAAAGACAGTTCACGCCGTCTTGGCCCCTTGGAGCTACCTCCTAACAAAGACTTGGGTGGTGGTTGACCGAAGGTGTTCATTTGCCCTTATTGGCCAGATATTGTGACAATTAGTGGCACTGGTCGGGCAGTGTTTCTAGAATAGATGATCTTCCCCACTGTGGAAGCAGGGCCAGAGCCATGACTTTGACTTTGGTCTAGGCTCCCATCTGGGAGACGTGCTTCTCTGAGGAGTCTCCCTGGTGGGTGTGCATATATTCTGGAAGCACGTGCCTGCCCATATTGGAACCTGGGGAGTGTTTTCACCCCCCATCAGCCCAAACAGTTTATTTCCGTACTTTTTCACACCTATTTGACTTCAATTTTTAAGTAAGTGGCATTTTTTGCAACCCCCCCAACCCCACCGACCCAGGCAGGGTCAGAAATCACCTTCTTAGCATTATACCATCACAACAGTCTCTCTGGCGAATATCTCCATGTGCTTGGTCTCTGCTCACGCAGCAAAGGCCACAACCAACACGTGGGGAGTTATGCCCTCGTCACACAGATCGGAGGAGGCACATGGAGAGGTGGGCTCCTGCTCAAGAGTCAGGACACCCTCAACTCCCACCTTTTTTGCCCGAACCATTTCAGTTGTGCCCAAATTTGACACACTTAAGAATGCCTTGGGCACACGCATGTTCCAGTGAGGGTAGAGCTTCGTTTTAAATTCTGACCTGGCAGAATCTAAATGCAGCCAAGAAAAGGTTGCTATTCTGTTTACTTGCAAAGATCAGTCTATTTGCATTTGTTTTTTCCTACGTATTCCACGTTCTGAGGACGGTTATCAGCAGAACTGCAGCTGTAAGTGTATGTTGCAACCTGGGAGAGTCTGGTCGTGTTTTCAAGGAGCGAAAGCAAAGTCAGGGCCCCTATAATGACAGCTCTGGGTCATCCTCCCCGGTATAGAGGTCTTTGCTCTAATAGGACAGGTTAGACACATACAGCATCACAATAACTGTCACTATAAAATAGATGTAGGAGGGGAAGGTGTGTGAGATTCTGAGGTTACGTTCAATCATAGCGCCTCACTGTGCTAATGTTGCGTTATTGACCTTAAAGGATAGTTGACCAACCAAAGACGGGAACATTTTTAAATCTGATCCTTAAAAAAAATATTGCTTCCAATAAGCTATTGTAAATCATATTTCTTTTAGGATACTATTTAAGAGAGTTGTCTGGTCAACACAAAGGATGCTTACTGTTTGAGATGCCCTGATTATACTGACGCCAAATCTCTATTTGAGAATGTTATAAACACAGATATTGTACGTAGTAAATTGGATTCTTAACTTGATTAGAGGGCAGAGCCACACCCGTGTTCAAAATTTGCCTTATATTTTTATTTCTTGGTGAGGAATGTATGTTTCTGTCCTAGGTAAGTGGGATTTCTTTCTGAGTGCGTTCCTCATACCATGGCAGTGAGCTTGAGATTCGGGAGCTCTAGGGGCGCCTGGGTGGCGCAGTCGGTTAAGCGTCCGACTTCAGCCAGGTCACGATCTCGCGGTCCGTGAGTTCGAGCCCCGCGTCGGGCTCTGGGCGGATGGCTCGGAGCCTGGAGCCTGTTTCCGATTCTGTGTCTCCCTCTCTCTCTGCCCCTCCCCCATTCATGCTCTGTCTCTCTCTGTCCCAAAAATAAATAAAAACGTTGAGAGATTCGGGAGCTCTTTGGATGACTCTGATTAAATTAGTTCCCTTCAGGTATATTTTTTTTAAGGAAAAGGGGCGGACAGATGTCAAAAACAAATGAATAAATAACAATGGTATGTAGAGCAACAGGAACTCTCACTCACTGTTGGTAAGAATGCAAAGTGGTGCCGCCACATTGGCGGACAGCTTGGCAATTTCTTAGTTTCTTACGAAGCTAAACACACCTTTACCATAAGACCCAGCAGTGCTGCCCCTTGGTATTTACCCAGAGGAGTGGAAAACTTATGTCCACACAGAAATCTGCACGAGGAAGCTGACAGCAACTTTATTCATAATTGCCAAAATGTGGAAGCCACCAAATGTCCTTCAGTAGGTGAGTAGATAAATAGACTATTATTCCGTGCTAAAATGAAAAGAACCATCAGTGGAATCAAGATGGGGGAGTAGGAAAATCTTCAGCTCGCCTCCTCCCACAGACCCACCAAAATCCACAACTATGTATAGAGCAACCCTCTCTGAGAACAAAGGGAAGACCAGCAGAACAGGTCATACACCACTAAGGATATAAAAAGGAAGAAAGAAAGAAAGAAAGAAAGAAAGAAAGAAAGAAAGAAAGAAAAGGAGGAAAAGAAGGAAGGAAGGAAAAGAGAGGAAGAAAGAAAGAGAAAGAAAAGAGAAAGAAAGAAAGAGGAAGAAAGAAAGAAAAGAGAAAGAAAGAAGGAAAGAAAGAAAAGAGAAAGAAAGAAAGAGAAAGAAAGAAAAAAGGAGAGGAAGAAAGCAAAGCTATCAAGCAATGAAAAAACATGAAAAAAATCTTAAGTGCATTATTACTAAGTGGAAGAATCTGGTCTGAAAAGTCTACATACTGTATGATTCCAACTCTATGACATCCTGGAAAAGGCAAAACTATGGAGACAGTAAAAAGTTCAATGGTTGCCAGGGGCTGGTGGGGAGGGAGGGATGAACAGGGGGAGCACAGAGGATTTTCAGGTCAGTGAAAGACTCCGTATGTTACTATAGTGGATGTAATAGAAACATGCTTTCATACACTTGCTCAAACCCATAAGATTCAAAACACCAAGAGTGAACCCCAATGTGAACCGTGGACTTGGGTGATGTCAACTGTCAATGTAGGTTCATGGGTTGCAGTAAATGTCCCGTCAGGTGGGGATGTTGACAGTGGGGGATGCTGGGGTATATGGAGGCAGGGGGTGTATGGGAAATCTCTGTAACTTCCCTTCCATTTTGCCATGAACCTTAAACTGCTCTAAAACATAACGTCCATATAAAGAACCAATTCTGCCGGATGGTGCATGAGAGTAGGAATAGTTAGAGGCGTTGTTCTCGGTTGTCCCTGAGCAGTGCACCCCTGACTTGGCCTATGAGCGGTTTCCTGTCGCATCTCACTGAAGCTGAATAAAGCACTTGGGGCCTCTCTCTCTCTCTCTCTTTTTTTTTTTTTTTTTTAGCAGAAATAACTGATCACAGGTATCTCTGTAATTGGGTCATTCTAGGAAATTTCACAGCATCAATGGCCTCAAAGTCCATCCACCTATGAGAAAGAGGCCCCAGCAGCCAACGGAGAAGGTGGGAAACTGCCCCTCGAACCGTTAAATCTGTGAGCGTGTTGCCCACTGTTTTATGCCCGCTCGAGGTTGTACTCTCTGCCCACAGCGTGTTTATAGGCGGAAGGCTTGTGTGGTGTGCAATTCTCGTTAGGTATATATTTAAACTAAGGTCCCTATAGTTTCCCAAAAAAGAGAATAAAGGAAGGGGGAAAAAAGGAAAAGAAAGTAAAAAAAAAAAAAAAAAACAAACAAGCAAAACCCAACCCCCGCTGTCAGGGACCAAGACAGGCACCAGCCTAACATCAGTTGAAAACTCCCTGGCCCAGAAAGGAGGCAGGAGCACTGAGGCGACAGCCAGAGGCACCCAGGGGTCCCGTCTCCATGGCAACTATGGCTTTCCCAGGTGGTTTCTGGTGCTGCATTGGATTTGGGAGAAGGGCTGCCGGTTGGAGGTGAAGGATCCTTCTCTTTATGTTGGTCTGACTCTTTGCATTTAAGCTGAAGGCATCGCCTCCTGCGTTAGCATTCGGAGCTGGCTCTTTGCGACACCCAAATTCCTGGGCTGACCCAGTTTATCCTAAGTTAGTTAGAAAGGGAAAAACATGTATTTTAAACAGCTATATAGCCAGGGGTGACATGTGAGGTGTTGGAAGATTGGAGCTTTGCCCTCTCAAAATGGTCATTTTGCAATGGCACCCCAGCAAAAACAGGACGGAGATGTGTCAAACAGACCTGAGACAAAGGGTGAACGAAGGGAGGCATCTGCCATTACACCGGCTCACAGATCCCCAAGGTTCACCTCTCCTGCCATGATGGAACCTTCGGGGTTCCACCCTGACCTCTTCACTGGAGCTGCTGCAGGTTGTAGAAACAGGAAGATTGGCTGGGGAGAGGGCCCCCAGCCTCTGCACCAACTGAAGGCTCTCCACCCTCAAACGCATTACAGCGAGGCCCCCAGTGGACCCCGTTTCCCTCATGAAGTGTGGATATAATAGAAAATTTATGGGTCCGAACGTAGACAGTTGTGTTCTGTGAAAGTGGGAACTTTATTCCGGCAGAAGTCAGGGTGACAGGATTGGACACTCAACGGAGACTTAAGGGAGCTGCCGGAAGCCCAGACACCTGCAGGACCGGGCAGGAAATACATAAATCTGTCAAGGGGTGAGGCAATTAGGACTGGTGTGGCCTGTGGCTGAGGGTACGTGTCCTCCTTAAATAATGACGACAGCTGACATTCACTGAGTGCACACTCCGTGTCAGACACTATTTAAGAATTTTGCTTACTTACTTACTTGATCCTCACCATAAATAAGTCAATGATGTAGATGTTTTCTTTAGCTCCAACTTAAAGATGAAAAACGAGGCATGGAGAAGTTAAGTGACTTTCAAGGGTCACATGGCTGATTGGTGGCAGAGCTGGGAGCCAAGACAGGAGGCTGTAAGTCCAAGATTGAAGTGTCGGCTGATGAGGCGTCCAGTGAGACCCTGATTCCTGGTTCAAAAAAGATGTCTTCTCGCTGTGTCCTCACATGGGGGGAAGGGGTGACGGGGCTCCCTGGGGTCCCTTTTACAAGGGCACTAACCCCATTAGAAGGGTCCCACCCTTGTGTCATAATGACCACCAGCACACTGTGGGGGGGTAGTCTGCAACATAGGAATTTTGAGGGGACACATTCAGTCCATGGCACCCACTCATAGATCTGGGCTGTACAGTCTCTTGGGTCTGCACCTGAGAGCACAAGTGTTGTGGGAAGATAGTTGAGCAATACAATCACAGAAGATTTCGATGAGGACAGATGGGGTTGGTGGGGTAATCTGCGAGGATTAAGACGGTTTCCCAACAAACCCTAACACGTGGTGATGGCCACGACCGGGACATGAGAAGCCGACAGGAGACCAAGGGCGATGGCCAGAGCAAAGATGGAAGTTTAAGGACAACAGCAGGGGTGCTGGGGCCCCTTGTGTTCCTAAGAAAGACAGACGTGGCTTTATTAGCTGTGTTTGGGGTAGGAAGAAGGGTAAAAGATCTACTTCAGGCATATGGTGTGATATTAACAGATGACGGACAGAGAACAGATGACAGAAAACAAAGCTGTTCCCCTCTATTTTGCCTTCCTTTTTTTCATCAAAAAGCCCACAACCTTCAATCTGGAAAGGGTAAAACTCATTCAGTGGGAGGAAACTGAAGCCCAGATAGGGGAGGAGATAGCGAGCACATGGTCAACTTCTTTGAGTTACAATCTCAGGATGCTGCAAGTTGGTGCAAAAATACCTGTGACACTTCTCATATCAAATCCTGGTAATTTGAAGAGAAAGGACAAGGCGCCTGCAGGTGAAAGGTATTTGATTTTCTCCTGCCTTGGACAGCCAGAAATCAGTGGGTATCCCCAAGCTGGGCATGGGAGGGGTAGGACCTAGGCTGGCTGACTTAATCACTATGGGATTGAAATGTTTTGCCATGAATTCCAGGCAGGTTGAACAAGAGAAGCAAGAATGAGAATTACTCTGGGAGAATGGGGGGCAGGGGGAAAGAGGGTGCTGGAGCAGGGCTGGCTTCGTGGGCATGGGGCCAGGACAGTCACACAGGCCCCGGAGGGTCCATCTCCAGATTTGTCCCCCACGATCTGGGGGGATCTATGGGCTGGGGAGGCAAGCCCATGAGAAAGAGAGTCTGACTCCTCACCCCCTCCCAGCTCCACATTTTCATTTTGCACCAGGCCAGTGAAGGATGTTGCCAGCCCCAGACAAAGAAAATCCATGATCAAGACTTTGTAGCAAATCAGTGCTGGTGGTTGATTAGGACCCAATTGTGATCGGGTCGGAGGCTGCTTGAGATATGAGATGTAAATTTCTGAGGCAGTCAAGAAATCTTGAAGTCAATTTTTAGGTAGAAAACCAAGAAAAAGGGTCAATCAAGGCAGGACTATAAGAAGAGATTAAAAGGGCAACATGCACACAGAAGTTAGTGCCACACATTCGACATCATTCCAGAATTGAAGTTGCTGCTAGTGGCCAGAGGAAAAGGGGGAAAATGAAGCAGATAATTCACATTGTCTATAAATAATCCATAAATCATGTTAGGTCTTCGAAGGAACCTTTTTGTTGTTTTTGTCTTTTCCCCTGGGCACTGTGGTATCAATGTGTAATTTCTCCTTGAGTATTTGTAGGGAGAATACTGAATGATGAGGTGAAATGCCTCCTGTAGTTTCCATGAGTTTCCATAGAGTGTCCCTCGATGTACTCTGAGAGCATAATACCAACGGTAGTCAGTGAATTGGGTCTTCTGGGGCCAAATGGATAAAGTCTAAGCTCACAGTCTGCAGTCAATCTGGTTTGATCCAGTGATTAGGTCTAGACAAGAAGAATGTATGAACTGTACATCCTTTGGGCAGTCCTCCAGAAATTTTCTTTCTTGATATTAGGCTTTTGAAGTAACTTGAAAGAATATGCTAAGGTTATGGTGTCAGCAATGTTGTGTGAGCATATAAGTAGGAGATATCACTGATATTCCTCAGAGAACCGATGGACCAATCCAAGACTCCAACTTGAGTGGACAGCCACCTCTCACTCCTACATACATGTGAGTAACAGAATGCAGCAGACAGCAAAAATATTTATCCTGAAAGCCAGTGAGGGGTTGGTATACCCCATGACATATGAATAAATGAATAATATGGGTCCCAAAGTCTACATTTTAGAACATGGCAATGGAGTTCTGAAGTTCAGAATCCACTTTTTTACCCTTAGGCAAGTGATGTACGTAAGCTTCAACTTCTGTATCTATTGACTGGGGATAATATCAGCACCTACATTTTTAGGCGTTGCAAGAACTAAATGAGATATTACGTGTAAAGAACTTCATACTGGGATAAATCAGGACACAGTTTGTGACCCACAAATACGGGAGTATGGCTGTGATGAATTAGTATGGAGCATTTTTAAAGTGTCAAGGGCGTGTGCTCATGTAGGCATTAAAATATTTCAAATTAATCTCCACAACGATCCACTTTTAAGCAGTGAGGCTTCCCAATGAGCCTTTGAGGATAAATACCTTGCCAGGCGGACCCCTACTAACCAAATGAATTTATCTGCTCCACAGTTATTTGATCTAGACTAATTCAAGGTCGGTCGTAGAGCAGCTGATCATGTTCCGTCTTTTCCTGGCTGTGGCAGAGAGAAGAGCTTCATATCTTCCATCCCGATTCAAGGAGCCGGTGGGAGACTGTCAGCCCTCCTGCTCATCTAGAAGTACTTTCAAATCAAGACACAAATGAAAAATCAGAGGGTTGGAAAACAGTTTTGTTTCCAACATCCCAGATGTGTCCAACACTGTTCCTATCGCCCTAGCTCTCTGTCTGATAAAAGAAGATGCAGGTTCTCTGTAAGCTAAGGAGCTATGAGGTCCTTAGAGCTATGAGGTCCTTAGAGCTATGAGGTCCTTAGAGCTATGAGGTCCTACAGCTTAGCTGTAAGCTAAGGGGCTAATGAGGTCAAGCAGCTCAGACAGTTGTACCAGTTCATACACATTCCGTGGAAGCAGATTGTATGATGGCAAACCGAGTGTGGTTCTAGGTCTCGTAGGGTAGCTGGTTCACAGAAATAGAAACTTCTGCCCTGTTGGGGCACACACAATTATTTGCAGTTGACTCTTCTGTTCACATCAAATGAAGCCAAGGTCAGGAGTTCAAACCTGGAAGTCATATCTACCTGGGTTAAAATTATGACTTGAAAAATTTCTGCCTATAATATTCAAGAGAAGATACTTAGTGCCTCTTCAGCTCAGTTTCCTTAACTAGAAAGTGAGTGTGACAGTACTTATCCATTTTTCTTGTGCAGATTCAATAACTCCATACAGAGCATTTAGTAAGTTTGGCGCACGTTACGCAGTCAAAAATGAGAGGTCGTGGTGTAAGCATTTTAATCCCTGCTTTACGGCCACCATCCGGTGGCCCAAGAAACGCAGGTTGTTGGTGCACCCGTGGAAAGTGATCGCCGGGTGTACTCTGTCCCTATAAAGCACTGCGGCACGAAATGACATTGAAACGACATTGACGCGCTGCCATGATAGCCGATACATAGGAGTTGCTATTATTGTTAGAGTCATCGTTACTATTATCACTATTCAGTCTAACCTAGAAATGCATTTTGAGGAGTTTAATTTTATTTAAAAAATTGGAATAAAAAGAATACAGATATTAATTCCACAGCATTATGTATTATTTTAATTGGATATAAAGAGGTGCTTTATTCTGGGAACGGAATTTGCTCCGGAAGCCGGAGATTGGTTGTTCCCAGTTGTTACTATCTGGGGATACAGACATGTTGAGTAGCTTCGTGCATTAAATGTCATAACAATGAGCGACAAAGTACTCAGAGCATGTAAAAAGCACTGTATGAATGAGCGCATTAGTGGTGAGAGAAGAGAAAAGGCCACTCCTCACGAGCAAAGCGTAGATGTGATTAAATGTGCGATTTGCTCAGTGACGCTCAGGCTCGGATGGACATCTGCAATGCCAGGACCAGCTGGTTACCAGAATGGCCTCTGACAAAAGCAAATTTGCAATGGTAGGTCTGATACAACCTAAATTCTATACCCTATTTTTCTCATGGAAAACAATAGTTTATAAAAGAATCTTTACCAGTATGTATCCGCTTTCCCGGAAAGGCAGTTATTACGTTATAGCCAGAGTAGATCTCTGCTGTTTTGGAAACTGAACGCCGTTTCTAACAATGTAATGCGAACAAAGTCCATACAAATAAATTTCAAGCGATTTCTACCTGAGGACTCGGAAGAGCATACAAATAAACTCTACGTTAGTACATTTCAAGGACTAATTGTTCTTGATTGATTTCTGTTGGAAAAACTATTTTCTGCATCAGATTCCATGAATGGAAGTCACTGCAACAGAGGTAAATAGTATCTTACAGTCAGTTGTGATTTAGAATTTTCAAAGTGCTTTCATATAATGCATCTCATTGGGTCTTATAACAATGACAGTGTCAGGACAGGTGTCATTATCCTCATTTCCATGGGAGTAAATTAAAGCTCGGAGAAGCTAAGTGACTTGCTGTGGTCATAGCATTTCCCTGGTGCCACCACCCGCGAACCCGGCTCCTCGAAGCCTGTTATTAGAGCTTGCAGCTCCCTGTTTGTACAGATGAGGAGGCTAATCTTTCTGGTCAATTCCAGCGTCCATTTCCTTGCATACGAATGGATTACCCTATAGAACACTTGCATCATGGAAGAGATAATTACATAAGGCCACAGAGCGAATTCTCCTGCCTCATGAAATCATGTATTCCAATGCTCAGGATTTTTAAGAAGCCCGTTCCTGTCTCAAAGCATGGATGATCAAATAATAGTGGAATATTATCGTCCCTGTTCCCATTAGCGCTGGAAATAGATTATACCTTATTTTCAATGAGCCAGCGCATGTACTACGGATTATCTTCTGTATCACAATCATTAAAACCGTTAGCGGGAGGACCCATGGTTCTGTGTTCTCCACAGCTCGTGCCCTCTCTTGCTCTACCAAGACCTTTCTAAGCAACCGTGTCAAGTGTGAGCTGTCTTGTTAGAATATGTGAACAGGGGCGTCTGGGTGGCTCGGTCGATTGAGCATCCGACTTGGGCTGAGGTCATGATCTCATGGTTCGTGGGTTCAAGCTCCACGTCGGGCTCTGTGCTGACAGCTCAGAGCCTGGAGCCTGCTTCCGATTCTGTGTCTCCCTCTCTCTCTGCCCCTCCCTTGTCCACAGTCTCTCTCTCTCTCTCTCTCTCTCTCTCTCTCTCTCAAAAATAAATAAACATTAAAAAAAAATTTTAATAAATAGAAGTACATGAACGTAAGACAGAATTTGTGAATCCCACCTGGTGCACACCGCCAGACTGGGCTGTTATTTCTCTCTTGGCCTTGAATGGGCGATTACCATCAGGTTCAGTTTTGTCAAATAAAAATATATTCTAAGTATTGAACTCTGGGATTTATCAGGGTGTTTCCCAGTAACAGCACATTTCTGAACCATGAGAAAGAAGGCTGTGGATGAAGCCACACTCATGATTCTGACTCATGTGGTATTTCCAGGTGGAGGAAGTGTGAAAGGAAGAATTATAGCTCAGCAGCTCTTGATGCAGCCCCGTGAAGCTCCAAGTGGGCAATCAGAGCAGGGAAAGTGGTTTCTGGTCTGTTTTGGAGCAGCTGTATTTCCTCCAGAAAGTGACTTTATAATGCATTTCCATGGGGGAAAAGTACGCTGTCTCGAAATTAGCTTTATGTGCTGTGCAATATTGAAGCCAAATTATGCTTGGCTGACACATGAGTCACTGCACTGGTTTGGCCTTATTTCTACTTCTTTCCTACTTTAGGGGCGAAGACCGAGGGACATGGATGGGGAGAGCAGGGGAAATGCCAAAAAGAGGAAGCCAGACCCACACGGTTGTGAGAAGAGAAAGGAGAGCCGTGCATTCCTAATACCAACCCCGAGCCCACAAAGGAGAAATTTCACCCCTGGGTCTCAATTTCCTTACTTGTGAAATAGCACAGTGACAATTAACTTGTAAAGGTGTGCTCATCCTTAACACTAGGTCAGGGTCCGATAGACGTGAGCAGGGCTCTTACCATCCCCAGACACTTCGCATCCAGGAATATCATACAGCTGTCAAAAGAATGGCTCTTCAACACACTGCCAACGGCTCTAGAATAAAATAACCGTGTAGATGTGACTCACTTATGAATCCACAGAAACAAATCTGTTTGGACCGAAAACACGTTCAACCACATTGACTCCCCGCTATTTTGGGAAGTCAGTGGCGGGGGCGGGGGGGGGTCTGCCTAAGAAAAGGCTCACACCCTCTGGACAGAAAGGCAACTATATCCAACTACGTGCCCTTTAAGTTGATTTGAAATCTTGTGACACAGATGCTTAAAAAAAAAAAAAATCTTGTTCTGAAAGTCAAGGGGAAATGAGAAAAAAAAAGAAAGAACGACTATTAGAAATGAAAACCCTTGATTTAGACCCAAGCTTAAAAAACAGCTACAAGCGCGGGCCTTCCTTTCCTCGTTTCGCACGTTACGCATTGTTACGCACGCAAGGTGTATAGAAGTCAGAGTCTCTGTGTGACAAAACCCAGATAGTAAAGCCAACAACCTGGAGTGTTGCGAATGATTCTGGGTCGCTGGAGCTTTCCAATTAGGCGAAGATAAACCTCTGTGCACCATCCTTCACAAGCAAGTTCCTAATGATATCATTCCACATCATAAATGTCTGTTTTATTGTTGCATTTGTTTTTATGACTATAAAAGTAATAAATGATAAAGACCGTTGAAGTTGGTTTATATAGTGAAGTGCAGCAAGGAATACAAAAACGTCTCCGTCCATGAGGCAGAAAAAATCATCCTTAACGTCGCCTCTCAACTTAGTAATGACCATTCTGGACATTTCCCTGCCCCGATTCGAGCAAGCCTGTCTCACGCTATGGGGTAGGTGTGGTCCCCGTCTTCACCGAGCCCAGTGGGGGATGCAGGCAATGATGTAGGAGGAAACAGAAATAGCAGCGTCATTACAGCCTGCGGTGAGCGTCAGCAGCCAGGTAGCCTTGGTGCAGGGGTGAAGAATAAAGGGCAGAGGGGAGGGGCATTCCTGGAGAGGAGGGCTAGGGAGGGTCCGAGTGGATGAGCAATAAGGGAAGAGCTTTCACGGCAGAAGCCCAAGGCAGGAGAGGCTATGGCTCACCCGGGGAGCAGAGAGGGACCTGCGGTGTCCAGAGCTTACTGAACACATAAAGCAAGCAGAACATGGGGATGGGATGGTCAGGTCTCAAGGTTCTGCAGACCTTGATAAGGATTGCTCCCCACCCCACCCCTTTTTTGGTATAATTTGAAGCCTGTAAACAAAGGACTAAGATGAGAGAGAAAATGGACCCAGGTTTGGCTTAAGTACCTAAACAGACAATAATCCAATTTTCTGAGCTAAAGGGATGAGAAAGAAAAGGGTTGGGGTAGCTGCGGGACTGAAAAGCTCTCTGCGTAGGGCATGCGGTGACTTTAGGACATCTGGTCGGAGATGGGGTCTGTGTGTGTGAGGGGTTGGGGGGCAGACTCTGTAGCTGAGGGAACAGAGTTGGATGAGACATACATATATGTGAGACATTAACGTGTACATGGTACTTAGACTCGTGAAGGTGGATGCACTTAGGAGTGGGGTGTAGACAGAAACAGAAAGGGCCTGGAATTATCCTCTGAAAAGTTAACAACTGGAACTAAGGTAGAGAAAAGCCACCGAAGAGACAGAGGATGGCCGGGGGAGGCAGAAGGAGGTCCTCGGAGCCTGCTATCCACGTGTTGCCTAGGGAGAAGGTTCAGGAAGCAAGCTTTCAAGGGTGTGTGGTGAAGGGAGAGGGACGAGACAGAGGCTTCAGCCTCGGAAACAGCCCAGACCGTGGCCGTCGCTCACCCCATATTCAATCCTGAGCCACAGATTTCATCTCATTAATATTCATGTTACTGCATGCACCTGCCCGTCCTCGTCACCCCCTCTGCCAGGGTATGTGTCTCCTAGGCTATTAAGCAGACTGCCACTTGGCTCAGACTCACCCAGCCTGGCCCTCTCCAATGCCTCTACAAACTGTGCCGGAGAAGGTCTTTCAAAACCACCTGCTGATAATGTCATTCGTGTGCTGAAAACCAGTCAGAGCCCCGCCTACCCTACCACACGGTCTTTGTGGGTAAAAGTCCAACTCCTTAGTTTAATCCACAAGGCCACCGATGGGCATTTAGGTTACTTCCTGTTTGGGCGATTGCACTGAGACCACTATACACATTCTTACACGTACCTTTCGGCACCTGTATCTTTGTGTGTCTCTGGATGTACAACTGGGCTGAAAATCAAAGGCGCGACTAACCTATTTTAGAAAACAGGAAAAGAAAACCTGACTCAAGCCAGACAGATTGGAAGTGAGGAACTATTAAACGTGAAAGCAGTTGTCAAAGAAATATAAAGCGGACGGTACAGGAGATCAATAAATCCCAACACCGGTTCTTTGAATCAACCGATAAAATGGGCAAAACCTAGCAAAGCTGATCGAGGAACAAGTGGAACAAAGTGTAAACACATAATATGAGGAAGGAAAAGATGTGGCATCACCAGAGAATTTCACAACATCACAAATAATGGCCTGTTGTTTGTGTTTCCTGTCGCTAGGGAAACAAATTGCCACCAACACAGCGAGTGGCCAAAACAGCACAGATTTATGATCCTCTGGTCCAGGAGGTCAGCAGACTGAGAGGGGTCCCGGGGAGGCTAGAATCGAGGCATTGGCAGGCACTCGCTCCTTCTGGGGTTCTCAGAAGAACCTCGTCTTTGGCAGCTCATGGCGTACCCACACTCCTGGGGCCGTGTCCTACCTTTGGGCTCCTGGAGCTCTGTCCTCTGCTCGTCTGCCACAGCTCACCTCCTAGACAAAGCCTCCAGCCACCCCCTTCCCTTAAAGGATGCCCCTGATTGCACTGGGCCCTCTCAGATAATCCAGGATAATCTCTCCATCTCAAGATCCTTAACTTACATCCGGAAGGTAACAGAGTCCCAGGTTCTGGGCACCAGGTATCTTGAACAATATTTTGCAAATACATTTGAGAGTCAAGACGACACGAACAATTCCTTAAAAACACAACTTTTTAAATTGCAAGTAAGAAGAAATAGAAAATCCTCACCATCTCATTTCTACGAATGCAACGGAATCCGTAATTTAACACAGCCCCAGTAAGAAAAGTCAGGTCCCAGAGGACTAACAGTATTAAATCACTAACGATATTTAAGGAAGAATTCATACTCATCTCCCACAAACTGAACTGGACAACGGAACACAGGAAGCACTTTGGACTCTGTGAGGCCAGTGTGGCTTCAGTCCCACAGCTTAGCAGGCCGTTGCAGGAAAGTGAAAAAGTGCAGGCAGAGCATAGTCAAAATCGCACGTGCAAAATTGTAGGCAGAATATTAATGAGTCAAACCAATGGCGTATAAAAGGAATAACCCATCACAACCACGTTGGGCTTCTTCTATGGGTGTATGTTTGATTTAAACATCCATGTTGAAAATGCGAATGATGTAATTTACCGTCCTAACATATTAAAGAAAACCACATGAGATTATCAGTAGAATGCAAAAGAGGCACTTGCTATTTTCAGCACCCATTCACGATAAAACTCTTAGCAAACTATGTGTAGACGGGAGATTTCCTTTATACGAAAAAGGATGTCTACAAAAAAAAAAAAAAAAACAACTGACAGAAAATATCGTGCTTGATAACGAAACCCTGAAAGCTTCCTGCTTCACCATGAGTGCCCACTATAACAATTTCTGTTCAGTAATGCCGGGACCCCTATCCAATGCAGTAGGTCAAGCAAAAGAAATGGAAGTCATGAGAATTGGAAATAAAGAAATAAAACTATCATTTTGCATAGACAGCATGATCGTGTAGATAGAAAATTCTGTAGAATATACAGATAAACTATTAGAATAAGTGATTGCAACCATGTTACCCAAGAAAAAAGAGTGCAGGTATCCACAAAAAAAGATATTTATGGGAACGTTTAGTGCCGCTTTATCACAATAGCCCCAAACCGGAAACAGCTCAAATGCCCGTTAGCCATCTAATGCTAAATAATTTGGGTGATATATTCACACAGTGGGATTCAGACCTAACAAAGTATGTATGCACACCCATCTGACATACTGCAGTTATACACAAGAGTACGTGTGTGTGACACTGTATGTTCCATTTACATAAACTACAGCACCGGTAAAATAAATTTATAAGGGTGGCTGTCAGGACAGTGGTTACCTCCTAAAAGGCTATGATTTGAAGTCTCTGGGTACTGATGATGTTCTATAATTCGATCTGGATGATGGTTATACGTGCACGCTCACTTGTTAAAAAAAGTGACGGGGGGGCACCTGGGTTGCTCAGTAGGTTCAGTGTCGACTCTTGGTTTCAGCTCAGGTCATGATCTCGCATTCATGAATTCGAGCCCTACGTCCAGCTCATCAGCGTGGAGCCTGCTCGGGATTCTCTTTCCCCTCTCTCTCTGCCCTTCCCTCACTCGTGCTTGCTCTCTCCCTCTCTCAAAAATAAATAAATAAACTTAAAAGAAAAGTGATGGACTCAAAACTCCATGGTTTTGTTTTGCAAGGTTTCAGTTACCTGGTTTCAGTGACCGAGGTGGTGAACTTCTAAAGTATGTTCAGAAGGCCCACAGCGGCCTCACCCTACGTCAGGCTGTCTACTCACTTGCCTCACTTCACCTCCTCACGTAGGGATTTTATCACCTCCCATCATCACAAGGAGGGTGAGCACAGCACAAGAGATATTTTGAGAGACCACATTCGCATAACTTTTATTACAACATATGGTTATAATTGTTCTATTTTATTATTGTGGTTGTTAATCCCTTACTGTGCCTAATTTATAAGTTAAAATTTATCATAGGTGTGTGTGTGTGTGTGTGTGTGTGTGTGTGTGTGTGTGTATAGGGTACATGTAGGGTTTGGTACCTGATTCCAGGCCTTCACTGGGGGTTTTGGGACATATCCCCCATGGATCAGGAAGACTGCTGTGCACTTTGTGATTCGTATACTCTACAGCGTGAATGTTGTAAGGAAAACAAGTTTAAATATTTTAAGAATAAACAAGTAAAAGGAATGTGGTGGATAAGCACATTATACCTGTAAACAATTAGACAGTTACTTGAGAGAACTTGTTTGATGTAACAGCTGTAACTTCAATCACTACGCTGTTGTGTTAGTAAAGATCTTGAATTTCTCTGGGTTTCTCACTAAGGTTGTCTACACATACAAATCAAGTACAATAAAACCTGAGTTTGCGAGCATAATTCGTTCCGGAAACATGCTTGGAATCCAAAGCACGCATGTACCAAAGCGAATTTCAAGAACCATCAGCTCAGTTGTGATCACGGGACTTTTGGTGTCATGCATGACTCATATTGCAAGACGTCGCTCGTTTATCAAATTAAAATTTATTAGAAATGTTTGCTCGTCTTGCGGAACACTCGCAGAACAGGTTACTCGCAATCCAAGCTTTTACTGTACTTGAATTTAGCCAATTGGCTGTAGGTAGGATTGGGAAAGCCAGAGGACTCTCTGATTGACTCTTCATCTACTTTAAAATTAGTCATATGAGTACCAAGATTTAAAAAAAAAAGTGATAGAAGAATCTGAAATCTCCCAGAACGGCTATGCCTTGGGATTCCAATGACAAAAGCCAGGATTCGAAATCCACTATTTGCTTCTGACCAGAGAGCCGTCCCAACCCTGCAAGACCTCGTTTTTGTGTCCCAGGGTTGTTGCCATGCCAGGTGCCGAAAGAAGGGTTTGCTGGAAAGACGACGCATACAGTACGAGTAGAATTTTGCCGATAATATTTAATATGCTGGAGACCACAACCATTTACCACCAGGGAACCGAGCCTGCTCTGAAATCCTCACATGGAAATCACCCTTTGTTCCCTCAGGGACACACAAAGCCACTGTTCCCATAGCAACGCTATCATGTGACCTCAGAAATCAGGGCTAGGCCTTGAATGATAAAACAAAAGAGGGCTGGCCAGCCAGCAGGGGAAACATCCTGGAGACTAGGGTAGGGCTGCGTGCACGTGTACAACATATTGTGAAACTTTTTTAAGTTTGAGAACTGTGAACAATCCCTTTTTAAAAAGACATGTATTGTTTAGAAGTCAGTATTTCTTTTGATGTGTTAGATCACCTAGAAAATAAGGTTTTCCTTTGTCTTTCATTAACATCAATTTTTCTCTTGTGTGCAGTGGAGAAGAAATCCAAGCCAAAAGAATTCATTTGCCCACACCCTTAGAATGTTGTGACTTTGGCCCTTTGTAGGGAGTAAATAATCCTGATTGGAGAAGTGAGGGTGTCAAGGACTGTTTTGTAAAGATGAAAAGGTGTCAAAGTGCATATGGTTATGAATGCATAGATTTCTAATGATATGTTTTTGAGAATTCAAGAGGAAGTAGATATTACAGGAATATATTATAATTTTTAAAGAAATTCCTTGGTCTCCTCCAATTTTTTTCTTTTTTAAGACACTTACCATGGAAATATACTCGATATTATGCGTTTTCTTTAAAGAGAAAATATCTTACAAAAATTCTTCCTTGGTTGTCCATCAGAAGTGGACTTGTCTTCCCACAGCTTCCAGGGAAAGCCCTAGAAGCCCAAGGTTCCACTTTCACCCTCCTCAAAGCCTCCGTAACTGAGTACATCATATGTGATACGTTAGCCAGAGAAACGGATTCCATGTCCTGCTTTTTCTGAATAGTTTTCATAGCGAAAACGAGATACTGCTTTAAGGGGAAGCCTTAACCCAGGAGGGATTGAAATAGCTGTGGAATTTGCAGATTCTTGAGTTCAACTACCGTGAATGCATTGACTTTAGCCTACAAAAGACAGTTTTACTATCGGCTCCATATTTGCCAGGATGATATCTTTTGATACTGTGCTTTTGTTTATGTAACATATTTGTGTTTCGGAACAAGGGATGTTGAAGAATCCAACATCAATATATCTGCCAAGATCTCTACAATGACTAAGTTTATATATACATACATACACGGGACCCTATATATTATGTATATCGATACCAATGGCATAATGATATAGATCATTCCTACGAGATACACGAAAGCTTAGTAATGTATTTCATTCAACTTTTAAGCTCAGAAAATAATAAGTGTCAAGCTATACGAGCCAAGGAAAATTGTTAAAATAGTGCATTCACATTTTGCATTTTAAAATGCTACTATCTGCTCATGCTTCCTAAAGATGTAATGCACGCCAAATACTGAGATAATTAAGGTAAGTGTGTACCAGTAATCGTGATGGCTGCGTTTACTGACTGCTCAGGCTGTTTCGGGCATTGGAGCGGATGCTTCTGAAGTGCTCCCTCCGTAACCCTGACGGTAGACCTAAGAGTGAGCGCGGTTATTCCCCATTTACTGGGCAGAGATGGGTGAACTCGCGGGCTGAGGCAGGCTGACCTGGGTGGCAAACGGATTTTGCTGATCACAGAAATGAAGCTTTAAAACATCCCTCCGCACACTGCCTCTGGGATCAATGGAACTCAAACACCTCAAAGACCGAAAGACTCCCATTCCATCCACATGCGCCCTCTGGGAAGACTGATGCATTCATGATGCCCGAATGCCTCTTACGGGGACCCCTATATTGCTTACGTGACTAGAAACAAAATAAAAAGGTGCTCAAGAAGAAATCTGATCATTACTCACTGCTTCTCAGGTGACACAGCCTCTAAACATGATAGCGAACCCCCCTTAAGGGCCAAAACTACCTTGGAGAACAGTACTGTGACCTTTCTTTTGCTGTTGCTACGGAACATTCGCATCCTGACCATGGGGACAAGGTCAATCACTGTATTTAAATAGAGCAAGCACAGAACATCTACAACGCAAATGATCTGCTATTATTTCTTGGTGGGAGGTTTATTGTAGGGTTGGATATGTATTCTCAGATGTCTGAAGAAAAATAATGCTTTTAAGTTTAGGAAATTTTAGAGAATTCTTTGAGTGAGATTCTCTTTTTAAAATTCCATGAATTTCCTGATAGCCTTTGAAGATTTTATTTTCTTTTTGTCTGAAACGGGGTCTTATGTTTTCCATTCTTTTAAGGAGACCTTTTCTTTCAACCATCCACAACACAACGACTTTCTTTCATGTTTATACATAGTTGGGTGCAATTATCTTATAATAGGTCCATCTCTGCAAACAACCCTACAATTTTTAGACTTTTACATGTCACCGTCACAAACACAAATCAGCGTTTATTCTGACCCTGGGTGGTTTTGAGATGGCATTTGGAAATGGTGTGACTCTGCAACCTGTCAGGGGGATTACCTCGGTGAGCAAATTCTGCCAGCAAGTAACCAGGGGCTCCGCTGTTCCCTCTCTTCAAATTCTCGATATTGCTGGTGTGTGCAAGCCGCCCGCTGTGAAACAGGAAAGTGCCGCTTCGTCCTACTCAAAAGTGGGTGGAGGGAAATGCATGTTTCACCAAGGGTATTTGTGCAAGTGGCGGAGGGTTGAGGAAGAATTGTGTCTTGCACGCTGACAGTCAGTTTGTTACCTTTCCTCACAATTAGAGCTTTGAAGATGGACGTTTATTGGATAATATTTGCACCTGAGGCACCTCAGAGATCATTTGGGTCTACATCCCCCCTTGGAATCCTCAGAGCAGTGACGTGAGGTGGGCCTCACTTAGCTCCCTCTGGACGCCAGTGTTGCCCAAGTGAGTCCAAGCACCTGATCTGCAGGGATGATCTTGTCTGATCTGCCGCTCTGTTATGCTAATAGGAGGTTCGTCCATGGATCTGGTGTTATTCCAACAATTTGCAGGTGTAGGTTAGATAAGCTTTTCCGATTCCTTCCCACGTCCTGGCTGTTAGATCCAGGGTTAGTCATTTGCTAGACGTATTCTTCTGAGCAGGTCACTTCCCCTCCCCGCGCCTCATAAAGCACAATGGTGACACCGTGTAGACAGCTGTGAGGACTATACGAGGTAATGCTCATGAAGCACTCGGCACCACACACAAAATATAGCTCAAATGTTATCCTAAGTCATGTTCAGTCCTGGCACGTGGGGGAAACTGCATTATTTGCACACCACGCTGGCATCTGCCTAGGATGGAAAGCATGCGGCCCGATGCAGGGGGAGGTGGGGCTTTCCCGGGGAAGAAGGGACTCCATGCCAGGTAGATCAGTCAACCCGGCCCCAGGCCCCGGTCTCACCCTAGAAGGCGGGCTCTTCCTGGGTGGGGAGAAGGCTGGAGAGACATCTGGCCCCACCCTGAGTTTAGCACAGAGAATTTCCTGGATGCACGATGTACGGAGATTATCAGGATGTGTTTATGTGCACGTGTGCATGCTTCCAGGAGTTTTTAGAAAATATGATGTCATCAACGCATTGGATTCAAACCACTGTACCCCAGGGAAAACCATACAGGCAAGGTTACTGGGACATATAGTGTTTCCTTAGTATGTGCAGGCAGAGAAGCAGTGGGCAGGGATGAACAAGAACTGAATTCTGAATTTGCTGCCAATAGCCACCTAAGCTGAGACACGGACAAATGCCCGTCAACATCTGTGGGAACACATTAGTGGCCCTGTCCCTCTCCCTTTCTAAGAGCTTGCCTTCATAGCATATGGGGCAAGGGGTCTAGGGTGCACTGTGATTTCTCCCACATTCTCTCCCTTAATTACACGGTGACCAAAGACTTGTAGAGGTACATTCTAGCACGTCTGTACAGAATCCCAGAGGTGCAAAACAGATCCTTATAGACATCGTCTTACGGGCATAGGTCGGCTTCTAGCACTTAGAGTCTGCTTTCTTAAAAATGAAAATCCAGGGGCGCCTGGGTGGCGCAGTTGGTTAAGCGTCCGACTTCAGCCAGGTCACGATCTCGCGGTCCGTGAGTTCGAGCCCCGCGTCAGGCTCTGGGCTGATGGCTCGGAGCCTGGAGCCTGTTTCCGATTCTGTGTCTCCCTCTCTCTCTGCCCCTCCCCCGTTCATGCTCTGTCTCTCTCTGTCCCAAAAATAAATAAACGTTGAAAAAAAATTTTTTTAAAAAAAATGAAAATCCTTCCACAAGTTTTCATGTTCCTTAGGCATGAACCAAAGTGGTTTTTCAGTCATTCAAATAGTAGGTTAGAGTGTAAGTTATATTTCCAGCGTAGCCCTAATGCATACTCTCTGTTTTTGCATCTGTTTTTCTGAGTACAAATGGGAAACTAATGTTCTTCTTACATGACTTACGTGAGGCCCAACATTCGACACCAATGTAAAGTTAGGAAATGTGATTTATTTGGTTTCACTATTAGAACAGGCAGGAGCTTCAGAGGTATCAGGATGCTTCAGGAAGTCTCAAGCTCTAGAAGATTCGTTTTTACGTAAAGTTTCCCCACACGTTTGTCTAATTTTGCAGGGGACATCGCCCCACCTGCCTCCAGATCTCGAGGGGATGGAACCGAAACAGTTCCAGCCTTTCCAGCCTAAGCCTTGCATAGAATTCTCTCCAGGCTGTGCCCCATCACTGATCTTCTGAGTGTCTCCAGTTCGGACTTAGGTAACCTGGATTTGACCCTAACAGAGCTTTCCGTACAGGCTGTTCTTTGGTATTGATTCGTTGTTTCTTGGAAGGATGCCTCTCAGCCGGCCCAGCAGGAGGATTGTTCTCTGGCTTTGAAACCCAATGGAGTGTGCCCAGTTTTAGCAATGCTTGGGACTGGTGGGGCTCCTTTTTGCCTTCTTGTCTACTTTTTTGAACGTGACTGTCTACAACTGTGGTCCCATGCCTGTTTCAACATCATATTTCGGAAGCAGATGATCCGTCTCTTGAGCTTAACAGATTCACTTGGAGAGGAACTTTTGGTCCAGGGTGGATCATACCGAAAGCCTCACTCAGACCTGATTTAGATGATGAGGTTTGGGACTTTTGGACTGGGGGATGAGATATTGGACCTGATGCTGTAACGGGTGGTGTCTTTCAGGGGCCTTGGGATGGGGAATACGTGCATGTGGGAGACGTGAAGACTTGGGGAACATGATGCCGACAGGCTGGCCTGAGGATCCAAAGGTCCCGCAGGACCGGCCAAGAGGGTCCTTGGTTCCACCCAGGATGGGAGTCAAACATGAGCCAGCAGGAGGTGAAAGCAGGGTTTATTGAAGATGGAGAGAGAGAACAGGTACAGATGGATTGTCCGGGAGACTCAGAAAGGAAAGGAAGGAGTCTCTTCTTTGTTTGAGGTCTGGGGTCTTTACTGAGGACACTGGTCTGGTGTCTGTGTCCTCTCAGGCATGTGGGAACTGGTTAGAACGAGGATGAGGGCCCAGGTGCTAGTCCTTGGAGCCAAGGGGTCTAGGCATCAAGCTGTCTAGCACCAACGGTCTAGAATGCACACATGATGGCTTCCTCTGCTCATTTTCATCTGGCCCTCCCTTAGATGTCACTTGTTCTGGAGAAATACTAACTCCTGTCCCTTACAAGGAAGACATATGCTATCTGCATTATGAGGCATGTGTAGAGTGGGGTGGGAGTGCAGGTCCCAGCAAGAAGCAGGAAAAGAAGCAAAGGAACAAACTAGCCTTTTCTCTCATGAAGTCCCTTGAGTTCTCTTGTCTCAAGCAGAGGGCGGACTTTGATAGGCAGAAAAAAAATCCCATGGAGAGGTCCGTATCTTAATCCCCAGAACCTTTGAACCCGTGAATCTGTGACTTTGCATGGCAAAAAGAACTTGACAGTCATGAGTAAGTTAAATATCTTGAGATGCGGAGATTATCCTGGATTATCCTGGTGAGCCTGATAATCACAAGGATCCTTACCGCTGGACTCGGGAGTTAGGAGAGGAAGAAACAAGAGGGACGCCATCACGAGAGGAACTCAGCCCGGCCGTTTCTCCTGGCTTTGCAGCTGGAAGGGGCCATGAGCCCAGAAGTGCAGGTGGCTTCTAGAAGTTGGAAAATAAAGGAAACAGATTGTCCCCTGGAGCCTCCAAGAAGGAGGGCACCTTGCTGACATCTTGGTTTTAGCCCCGTGAGACCCACTTCCTCCTCTGACTTCCGGAACTGGAGAATGACATACCTGGGTTGCTCTCGTGCATCACGCCCCCCGTGACATCGGCAACAGGCAAACAGGGTCACTGAAGCGGGATTGTCAGTAACATTAATGCTGGTTGGGCATGCAGTGTCCTGATTGCCTCCTATTCTTCCGTAAAACAGATCTGCTGAGTGCTAACCTTTATACAAGAAACGATTCCTCTTTATAAATGATTTTTTTTTTTGACCAACTCAAAGATTAGAAGGGGTATCAAGTAGGTTGATGGCAGCGGCATCTTACAGGACATTGACAGGGAAAGGGAACCACTTCGAGGTCAGTGTTGAGCTGCACTGGCGTCCGTCTGTGTCTCTCAGCCCGTGCCTGGGGGCTGCCAGACTTAGGGACCCAAGAGCGAGCACAGAGGGGGGAGCCAACACAAGTGCCTAAAAACAAAGCAGTCAGTGCAAGAATCTACCGAGGTATACAGGGCGCTGGCTGGATCCGCTCAGGCAGCTAATGAAGGAAATGGATCCAATTAATATTCTGCTCTGGGACACACACCATGCAACAGGTCTCGAGCTGTATTTACCTGAAATGCTGCCTAATTATATGAAATTCTGAGGACGAGAGCGTATCTTTTTTTAGCCTGACACAGAATCAGTGGAAAGCTGAATGTACATAATGTATTCCTGTTTGTGAAAAGACAGAATAAGTCTGTAGGATTAAATCTGAAAAGACTGGAAAGAAAAATAATGTAGACACCTCGGAGCCCAAGACATTTCTTAAGTAAGACGTGGTTCAGGAAATGATGGTGATAATGTAGCTATCAGTACGTGAGGCACCGACGAGCGAGGGTAGGAGGTAAAAAGGCCATAGATTTTCATTTAATGATGGGAAAATCTCAAATGTGACATGATTCCTTTACTGAAAACGACAGGGAAAAGGGATGTAAAAAGCATCCACTTGTGAGGTTCTTCAGGGAGTTCCCTGGGAAATGACCCACAATGTGTGAACCTCAAGGTCTTTCTTCTAGGCTGGGTGTCAACCTGGGTGTCGATGATAAGGCAGGTTGAGGGCAAGGCACGAGGTAGCATTCCCCCTGCCCAGGGTGGGATCTGTGTGGCCTTCCTCGGGCACTCCTGGCTGCCCAAGAACAAAGGAAAGGACAGAAAACAAACAGTTAAGCTGATAGAGTCTGCATCAGTTTACGAATATCTTAGTAATATTACAAGAAGACAATCTTAACAATAGCCTAATGTCCAGGAACTCCCTACTGTCTTACTGCTTTGCTAGAGGGAAAAACAACCTTAGCTTGACAGTAGCTAGGCCTCCAGTAATCTATGAGTCTTCTTTAGCATATGGAAATCTCTTTAAGAAACTTCCTCTTGACTTTACCTCCCCAACTCCATGGTATGTAACCAGCACACTTCACAACCCCAGTGCAGTTCTTCCTGCCCGTGGGTCCTGTCCCCATGTTTTAATAAAATCACCTTTGGCACCAAAGACATCTTCAAGAATTCTTTCTTGGCCGGTGGCTCCGAAACCCACCATCACCTCAAGACCCCATCATCGACAATGAGCCCAGAGGAGACCACGTGTTTTTCTGACCTAGGCCCTCACAGAAAGGCACACTGTATGTGTTCCTTGGCAAAGGCCACACAACACAAAACGTTGAGGGAAGCCTTGCTATAAACACTCAGCATAGTCAACTTTGTTTACCGTTTAGTTTTTGATTTTTATTTTTTTCCAGAATTAAGCTCCCGGAAAACAAAAAGAAAGGGCAAAACCAGTTCGACCATTATTGCTAGCGACTGTTAATGTTACAATAGAATGTTAGCTCTTAAAGGGAGGCTGGGGAGTAGTTCTCAGCCTGTATTTTAGGAGCAAGATTAAGAGACGCACCCATGCTCAAATCACAGGCTTGCAGCCGAGGCAGCCGAGGCACATCATAAACGCTGGTCTTCTGTTTTCCAGACCAGTCACCCGTATCCAGGACACGAGTGGGCAAAGATGATGGCCAGAAAAAGCAGATGGTGTACTTGTCTGAGGATACTACTGAGTCTGGATGCCTTGATGAGAGGCCCACCATGATCCTTGGGAGAACTTTAGCAATGCTGGAATCTTTCCCAGGGCTGGCTGCTCCCCTCTCGACAGTGGTAGGCTTTGGAGAAGGATGGACACCAGCTGAAGCTCCAGCTCCATCAGGAAAGGTTAAGCTCCTTAGCCCCTCTGAGTCTCAGCATTCACATCTGCAAAGCGGGTATTGCAGTAAGACCTATCTCATAAGGTTGTTGCAAAGATTAAATAAAATAATACATGAAGTGCCTTCGTATCACTAGGTCACTGGATAAATGGGAGTGGTCAGGCCCACATTAGGAGCCCGGGGTCTAACTTGTGTGGGAGCTCCCAGATTATTCTGCCACAAGCCAGCTTTCTCATGTAAAGAAGGGAAGAGCCCGGTGAGTTCTGTGCTGGCATTTTCAGGTGGGGGCGAGGGCATCTTGCTAAAGACTCAACGAAGCTCCTGTCCAGTCTCCATATTTGGAGGCTTTGTTTTAGGAGCTAACGGATGGAGATTTCCACAGAACCAGCTCAGCTGTATGGGGGGGAGGGTCACAGGAATTAATGCGTTGCCTTTCTGTTTTTCCTAGACCTATTCTGATCAGTGATTCCCAAACTGTGGGCTGCAGACTTGAGTTTACACATGGTCACGGGAGGACTCCATCTACCTACCACCTCTTTGGCCAAGGAACTAGCATGTTCCACGCAGAGCTCCTTGTGACTGCTCACCTATTTACTTGGGCGTGTGGGATATTCCCACATGCCGCGTGCTAAGAACATGAAGATGAATAAGCCACAGACTTGAGGAGACAGATGCGCACGTTTTGACCCACGATGAGAAGCGATGAGTGCAGCGCCCACAGTTGAAGGTGGCTCAGAGGAGGGAAGCTGTGGGAGGCGCAAGTGAGGCGAAAGGGGTGGGATATCCATGGAGGAGGTCCCACGGAAGGGGTTCCTGCAGAAAAGAACGCTCTCCTGAGGCAAAAGTGGGGATACGGGCAGCAGCCGGGGGGACAACCAGTGCAGGCCAAGGTAGCAGCACGAGCAATTATAAAACGTGAACGAACTCAAGGTGGTTTTGCTTTGCCAGAACTGGATTTAGAGCCTGCATTTCAACTGATTAAAATGTTATGAGATCACTGAGCTTTAAAAAAAAAAAAAGAACTAGCGAAACAAAAGCACTATTTTCCGTAGCTCTAGATCCCCAGGAACCCCAAGAAAAGGCACACTGAAAAGCCAAGGTAGGGGCGCCTGGGTGGCTCAGTCGGTTGAGCATCCGACTCTGGCTCAGGTCACGATCTCACAGTTTGTGAGTTCGAGCCCCACGTCGGGCTCTGTGCTGACAGCTCGGAGCCTGAAGCCTGCTTCGGATTCTGTGTCTCCCTCTCTCTCTGCCCCTCCCCTGCTCATGCTCTGTCTCTCTCTGTCTCTCAAAAATGAATAAACGTTAAAAAAAATTTTTTTTTTAAGAAAAGCCAAGGTAAAAGATGTCCTATGTTGGTCTCCAAGAATTTCACTAAATTCCGCCACGCATCCCCACGTGAGCAAATACCCACACAAACGTGATTTTCAAGGTCACTTCAAGGTGCCCTTGTTATAACACCCTTGGTTAGTTAAAAAGCAAACAAAAAAAAATTAGAAACGAATGACTGTTCCTTGACAGGCCGCTTGCCTAGCTGGTCACGGAAAGTCACAGGGCATGCTCTGTGGAGACCTGACGACCCTCCTCGCGGCTTTCTTAGTTCACTGCACCTCCATAAATGCCGGCAGGACAGAGCCGGAGAGATTCAGCTCTGTTGTAAAGCTCTTTGAGGGAAAGGGAATGAGAGTTCTTGGCATCCACCACGGACACGGCGCTCCCGTGGTTAGATTCTCAGTCTTTCATTTGATGTATTTTTATCACTCTTAGAATTCATCCCTGCCTCGCTGGGCCTCACCGGCTGTTTCGATGTTATCACAGACTCACTGTGGGTCATCACCTCTCATTTTGTCTAATCCAACAATTGAATAACACTCTTTCTATTATCACCATTACTATTTAGGAAAATACTTTGCTCCCAACTCACAGAGAGCCAGAAGTTTGCAAACCTGGGGCCGGGGCCTCTATTCCGCAAGATCAGATGAGTTTTTGGAAGAAGTGATTCCTGAAAAGATGGCACTCTAGGCTGATTCACCCACAATTAAAATACGTTCACATTCTCCATTTTCCTAAGAGCAAATATTAATAAGGTTTCAGGAGGGAAGGAACAAAGTGCTCTATAAAGAGCAGGAGAGGAAGATCAAAGATGTGCTTTGACCACTGAGCATATATAATGAAACACGGCGGCAGAGCTCAGGCACCAGGAAGCGCTGAGAACAAACACTGCTCTTGTCCACTGATTAGCCCACCACCAGCTGGCTCCCCATTCTCCACCAGGGAGGCCTCTGCCACAGAGAGGCATCCAATTACCAATTTACCTTCTGCCCTTGGACCTGGCCTTATGAAAGGAGCTTTTGTTGGCTTTGCCTGGGCTGGTGCAGTAGCTAATTGAGATGAAAGGCTTGGGGAACAACTTTTAGGACCAAAGTCATTATGTTAAGTCCATCTTACCAACTGGTCAGAAAGGAATGTTCTCGACTGATTTCTTTCCTTGAATCTACATATATTGTTTGGGACCCCAGAAGGAGTGATTATTTCCAAAAGCTAGTCGTTTTGCCGGCTGGGGCCCTTCACGGTGATCTGCCATTATTCTTTCTTTACTTTGGGAGCTTAAAAAAGCTCTCCGACAACAGCTGTTTGTGCATTGTACGATACTTTAATAGGGAGCTGACAGCCATGAGATGCAGGATGGAGACGGCTAAAGCTTTGTTGTGCTTTTTTCCATTAGGGAAACATCTACCGTGAGGTCATTAACAGGAAAAGGACTTCAAACGCAAAGAGCAAGTATAAAGGCATTAGAATAAAAAGCATTTTGTAACTAAGGATAAAAAGATTAAGAACGCTAGTGTTCAGAGGAGTGTTTGTGAGCACGTGTGTGAAGGAGGCAAGCAGGGATGACAATGATATCTCACAAGTGGCCAACACAGGGCCAGGTTGTGGAGGACAACAAGCAGGACAGGGGGTTGGGCTTTGGCAGGAATCGTGAAGACACAGCCTCCTGTTGCCTCAATGGGTTAGGGGTGGCCAGATGGGGAGTGGTCCCGGGTGTTTCATGGGTATCAGGAAGTGGCCAGTGGTGTCTTTGGCTGGACAGCAAGGGACACATTTCGCCAACACTGAGAAAAAAGGGTCTATGGTCTTGGGGCATCTGGGGGCTCGGTCGGTTGCGCATCTGACTCTTGATTTCAGCTCAGGTCATGATCCCAGGGTCATGGGATCAAGCCCTGCATTGGGCTCTGGGCTGAGTGCGGAGCCTGCTTGAGATTCTTTCTCTCTCCCTCTGTCCCTTCCTCACTCATGCGCTCTCTCTCTCTCTCTCTCTCTCTCAAATAAAATAAATAAATAAGAAGGGTCTGTAGTGTGAATGCCCATCCTTCTGCTGCCTTCTGTTTTCAATAAGTTTCCCATATTTTAACCAAAAACAAAATACGAACTTATTCGGAGTGGTTATTTCATCCCTGTTTCTGGCTGGTCCCAACTGCATCATTTTTATCTTGCGCTGCCAGGCTTTTGCCTGTGGGTGGTGAATGTGGAAAATGCTCCGTTACCCTGCACCTTTCTTCCTTTTCCTTGTAGTGCAGACTCTGCCTCCCCACCTCCTCCCTCAGTCCTCCAGAGTTTAGAAGGCACAGCGAGGTATGAGCATGTGACTACTTTCCAGCTAAAGGAGAGTAATCATAGACCGATGTGCAGTTTTCCCTGGCCTTCATGTGCTTCCCATCTCATGGACGGGGGCCAGCCTCTTCTGTGCACAGAAGAAAAAAATCATCCTGGAAGAGGTGAGGCAACAAGAGAGAAGGGATCTGGGTCCTTGGATGACCTCAAAGAACAGAGCTGCCCACAACGCCTGGAGCCTGCCTGCCTCAACTGTTACAGGAGAGTTGGAGACTTTGGTCCCCTGGGAGTCATGGCATCAGTATAGCCAGTGTCCAGTGGATTATTTATACCAGGCCCGCTTTGACTTCAGATTCTAAAATTTACTGCACATATATTGCGTTTGACCAAACACAATGGCACGGTAGAGAAAGTTCTATCACTTAGCCTGTGATCCCAAGAATTCTTCCAGATTTAAATGTGTGTGACTCTATCCTCTACTTTAATATATCTGGGAGGAAGGGTTGGGTGGTCTTTCAACGTGAAAACTTTTGCCATTGATTTCAAAGGATGGAGACAGAGACGTTCGCATAAGTAGCTATACTGATTAATTTTATGTGTCAACTGGACCTGTTACAGAGTGCCCAGATTAAACATTACTTCTGGGTGTGCGTGAGGGTGTTTTCAGACGAGGACAGCATTTGAATCGGTGAACCCTGCAAAGGAGATGGCCTTTCTCAATGCAGGGTGGGGGTTGGGGTATCATCCAACCCACGGAGGGCCTGAAGAGAACCAAAAGGCAGAAGGAGGACCTTGCCCCTTTTTCCTGCGTCACAAATGACCTGGGACATCTCATCTCATCTTTGACTCCTGCTCTCAGACTCAGTTACACCATTGGCTTCCCTGGTTCACGGAGCTTCAGAGTCCAGGCTGAATTATATCACTGGCTTTCCTGGGTCTCCAGCTTGCAGACAGCAGATCATGGGACTTAGCCTCCATAATCACAGAAGCCAGTTTCTCATAATCACTCAGTCAGCCAGTCAACCAATCAATCTCTCTATCTCTTCTATCTATCTATCTATCTATCTATCTGGACTCTGTTTCTCTGGAGAACCCTAAAACTAGTAGCATATTCACAGCACAAAATGTAGATATTTTTTAGAAGTGAATCATTTGAATAGTTTTTTCCTGAAAAAAAATCTTGACCCATTCAAAAAAAAAAAAAAGATAAAGGTACTTTTATTGACATATTTCTTCTTGTTTGTTCTACTTTCTAAGAAATCACTGAAACTCAAGGACGATTATTTTTATTTTTTAAATAAGAGAAGAGAAATATTCCAATAAATTTTTTTTTTCTAGTAGAAAGAGAAAAAATAGTATTGAATGGACAAAAAAAAATAAAAGTAATGTAAAAGCAAAAATTTTTTGAGAGGGAGAGAGCGCAAACAGGGGAGGGGCAGAGAGGGAGAGAGAGAGAGAGAAAAACAGAGAGAAAGAGAGACAGAGACAGAGAGACAGAGAGAGAGAGAGAGAGAATCCTAAGCAGCCTCCACACTGTCAGTGTAGAGCCCAACCTGGAGCTGGAACCTATGAACCGTGAGACCATGACCTGAGCTGAGGTCAAGATTCAGCCGCTCAAATGACTGAGCCACCCAGGCACCCCAGTAATGGTGAAAATTTAAAATAAAGAACCACCTGACTGTTTACAGTGATACAGTAGATGAGTCCTAGAGACCAGGCTGGAGATGCTCCAGGTGTGCCAGGCGAGAGCAACAGCTTTGTAGACAGATGCCCAGCGCCAGCGATTCCTCGGCGAGCACCCACCTGACATGCATCCTGCATATACTCTAGCAAGAGGCAGCAGAGCTCATGGTCAGGAGGCTAGCACCCAGCAATCTGCTGTGTTCCTGCAATTTCACTGCCCTTCTAATCTGGCAGGTGCCTTCTGACACCTTTGGATTGGGACTCATCCAGTGAATTATCTCTGATTCTATCTCTTAAGGTCATTTCTAGAGTTTATCTGCTTTACATTACGTTTGAAATCATTGTTCCAAACCACCTGTGCCTTCCCATCCCCGTCTCTTTCTAAGGGTCAGGTATGCTGGAGTCCAAGCCCCTTGCTCATTGGATTTCACCACCCGGGGGAGGCTGAGCTCTATTGGATTATCCATTATTCCCCTTTATTTACTGCATCATAGCTGCTTTCAAAACACAGATGATGGTGACTGTTTCCAAAACCTTTTGTATTTCTTTTAAGGAAGATGCATGGAAATATGATATCAAGTATTTTGCTAAAATAAACATAAGTAGCATCCACTGTCATCCCCATTTCTATCAAGTTTATGACTCCATTGGGAAAAGAAACCAAGTTTGTCTAACGTGAATTGCTCCATCAGTGGCAAAAATGTCAGGGCTGGCCTTCACGCAGCTCCTCGACTTCCCAGCCAGCGTCCAGGTAAAGGCTGGAATGTAGTTTCAAGCTGGGCACAAAATAGAAGATTCACTTTAGACTCTCCCCATCTCCACTGTGTCTGCGGGAGCAAACACACAATGGACATTTCTGAAGACTTGCCTTAGAATTTTCCTTTCTGAGACATTTTCTCTTATCTCAAGGGTGGGCATTATTTTCCTTCACAGAAGTTAATGGGTGTTTTTCATCCCCAGTTTCTATTTGCATTTTAAGTTGATATAATGACTGCATTCTTTCTGTTAATGATCCCTGCGTGGCCCACTTGGACCACACCTGGAACTCTGACAATCCTGCATTCATTACTCTGTATTAACCCACTTACCGACTGTGTCATTTTGAGAAGGTTATCTCATTTCTACAATGGAGAAATCTTACTTTCTCATGGTATTGAGTGAAATAATGCATATGAAAATACCTCAGCCATACTATACCCTCATAAGTACTGAAATAGTACCTTCATCGAGACGGCTTACATTTTCTCTTGATGGTTTTGATACAAGATCTAGTGAGGAATAATGGAGAAAGCCTGAGCTTTGGTGTTGGAGACAGAACTTTATCAGATTGCCCATCTTCACTGTTATCTTGTGAAATCCCTTTAGCAGAAAGCATTGATGCAGGTACCCTGGTGCGTTGCACAGCCCTCAGCCAATGTGGCTGTGACCTGCAGTTCCTAACATGTCCCTCCAAGTCACCTGATTGTGTTTCTCTTTCTGAGATACATTGGAAGTTGGAACTCTTTAGAGTGCTGTGTGAGTCATCATTCTTGATAAATTTTGGGGCCGGCATGGCTGAAAACCAGACCCCGAATCATGGAAAATTTACAATGGCAAGTCAACGCCAAGCCCCAAAGAGGCTTCTTCCACTGAAGGGCTCACCTTCCTTGGCAATCTGTAATATTGCTGGCCCACCTCACATTCAGGGTTCTGTGTCTACCCCTCTACCATCCATTCAACGAACACTTGAATTCTTCCAGGCCTTGAGGTAAATGCTACCCAGTAAATAATGACATCCCACCCCATCTCACAACGTACCTGGAAGATGAAGTACAGAACATGCAAACATACACAATACCAGGAGTTGCATACAATAAAGGTCAACATTACAAAGGATTGACTGTTGTATTAAATGCCACAGGATCTGTAAATCACTCTGATTTTATAAGAGAAATGAACAGAGGTGGTGCGAGGGTAGACCAAGAGGGCTTCCTAAACTATCCAGGAACTGAGTTGACCCAGTAAGTTTGCAGGACCTCAGTGGGTGGCCACCTAGGCTGTTCATGGCACAATTCCAACAGGTAACTCTGCATGGATGAGAAATACAGAATAATACAATGTCTGAGCCATTGGGAAAAAAATGCATGAAACACTGGTTAAGTAATTGATTACCAAGTGGCAACCGCAAGAAGAAATACATCCCACAAGGAATTTGTAATTTTTTGTTGGATTGGACACTTCCAAGATGCTAGGGGATTTTTGTTCATTGCTAGAATCTTTGTGAGTCTTAGAGAGTCTATATCTCAGAAATGACTAAACTGAACTCTTTCATCTAATAAGGAAACTGAGGCCCAAGGCCACACATTAGTAAATGACAGAGGCTGCTATTAATAAAGATGATGAAAAACCCCATAGCAGGCGCTGACACTGGATAAGAACCCTACCCAGCGCTACCCAGCTCTGCACACTTGAGAAGAACATGCCAACTGTTAGCAGAATATAAATGAGGGAGACGAACCAAGTGGCTATAAAGTTTCCTTCCTCTTGAACATTCTACTCTAAGTAAGGGGGTAGAGTCCAAAGTTTAGTCTCTTACAGATGGAGAAGTGATGGAGAAATCATTAAAATCAACTCAAAGTGAGCTTGCTTCAAATAATTCAATCAGGTGCACCCAATAAGGTTATTATTTTTAACATGAATCGCTCCTTTATTTTCTCATTAAAAATGTCCTTGGAAGAGAATAGATAGTCCCATATTCTGTTAGGCATTTAGAGCTATTCTGGACATAGCATTATCTATGAAGCTACAGAATTAAAGAGAATATGGCCTTATCTACACAGTCTTCTAATTAATTAAAACTCATCATATGTGATTGCTTTGTGACTGAGCTATGTTTATTTTTCTTCAGTGTTTATATTAGGCACTTTGGATGCCCACACAATGAGAGGTCCCTCAAGCATAAAACTTCTGGGCACTCTACTTACACAATGGCTTGAGTACAGATTGATTAGTGCTAAAACTTCCTTTCTGTGAAATATTGTGTTATGGAGATAATATTGTACTGCAAACAATCACACCTCAGTGCCCCAGGGAAATGGATAAAAACAGACTGCCGCCCTATTACCCACAAATAGCAATTTGTCCTGTTCCCACTGACTTTGAACCTCAGTCTTCCAGACACATTTTCCCTCTTTTCTGTGTTATTTGTTTTAATCATCTAAGCTAGAAAGAACCGTATCAAATAGCAGGAGCATTTTGTGTGAGTTATAAAAACATGGTGGGTAATCCACCCATGCCCTCCCTTTAAAAAACTCTGCCACGTATAAGAAGACTCACTGGGGAAGCAGGCTATCATTCAAGGCCACCCTCTGAGTAACGTCCCTTCAGTGCCCATTTCCACACCAAACGCTGAGGATGGAGGGGGCATGTGGGCACATGGACTGCCCATTGTTCCTCTCTTCTCACTCTACCAGCTTCCCATTTCAGCAAAGACGAGGATACTTGTGTCTACATGGAATTCTCAGAATCTTTTCCCATGTTCCATGCAGGGATCACCTGAGGAAGAGTTCTGCTGTTCACAACTGCTCAGCCAGGGCACAGATTTCAAGGCACCCAATCTCTAGAATCAGTTCTCTTAGAACACAGGCCTTGGGGTCATGGAACACCCATTTGCTACAACACTTCTCTTCTAAGGAGCCAAGAGCTCAAGAAAAATCCTCAACTCAAGCAAAATGCATTCTAGTTCCCATTTTTATAGGATTTGTAGGGTAGATGGGTTGTGGGTTGTAGAGTGTCAAAGGTCAGGATACCTACAGCTTAATCTGGCGGAGAGGGTATAGTTCTGGCAGCTCTGAGCATTCTCTTTGGAATGGTCCAGAATTCACTAGAATGTGGGGATACTTACTATGTCCGACCTTGGCTTTTGGACTTTTAGAGAAATTGTTAGTAATTAGAAAAATTTTTTTCCAAAAGCATTAGTATATTTAAGGATGGGGAGATTACAAGGGGTGGGGAATGTGATAACTGCCTGCACTTCTGTTGCTTGTAGTCTGAAAGGGGAGACAAGGCTTGGACCAATGAGTACAGTGGGATAATCATCATGAGAATGTGGAACCTTGTGTCCCAGCAGGAGACGGAAGCACGAGAATGGCTTTGGGAGGAGGCGTGTGTGTTTGTGTGTGGAGACACACACAGAATTCCTTGCATTCTTCAGGGCTCACAGGATCACATGGATACATGCATTCATTCGACATATGCCAAACGTGCACCTACTATGTGTGAGGCACTCTTCCTGGCACTTGAGATGCATTAGTAAACAAGAGAAACAAAGATCTCCATGCTTGTGGCAATGACATTCTGGTGGTGGAAGGCATTCGTTAAACAGAAGCTCATGCCGGTTGGTGGCACTTTGTCATGGCGTGATAAGTGCAGTTGGGGAAGGGAAAGAGATACCAGTGGGGCTGTACCAGACCAGGAGCGAGGGTGGGTAGGATGGTCTCTTGGGAAAGAAGATGTTTGGCCAGGATGCACGTGTGGCTGGGGCAAAGTGACCTTGAACAGACCAGCAGAGTGCAGAGAGGGAACAGGGCTCCAGATAACGATGGATGTTTGCTTGCAGGACTTAACTTTGACTCAGAAGAAGGGAGCTACTGAGCTCAGAGATGACATTATCTTGAACTTAAGACTCACTCTGGTTGCTGTGTCAAGAACAGCATGGATAGGGCTGCCTGGGTGGTGGCTCAGGGGGTTAAGCATCAGACTTTGGCTCAGGTCATGATCTCACAGTTTGGGAGTTCGAGCCCCGCATTGGGCTCTGTGGACAGCTCAGAGCCTGGAGCCTGCTTAGGATTCTGTGTCTCTCCTCTCTGCCTCTCCCCCACTTGCACGCTCTCTCTCTCTCTCTCAAAAATAAATAAACACTTAAAAATTTTTTTAAAAAGAGCACGGATCAAAGCAGAAAAGATCAGCTAGGAGGCTATTATTGCCCAATTCAGGTGCAAGATTCAGTGACAGTGAGAAGCGGTCAGTTCTGGGTACATCATAGGGTTTGCTGATGCTTCGGACATGCAGTATGAGGAAAAGAGACAACGTTGACTTCAGACACCTGTCCCAAGCAACTGGAAAAATGTAATTGCCATCAGCTGAAACCAGGGAGGCCGAGAGATGAACTGTCTGGCGGGAGAAAACCACTGCTTAGTTTTGGACGTGCTGGTTTTGAGATACCAAGAGGGCAAGCAGGAATGCAGACCAGGCGCTTGGATATATTATCTGGAGTGAGGATGGGGTCTGGGATTAAAATATAAATATTTTTGTATAATATATTTTGTATAAAATATACATGTGGCAGTTATGCATTTACAGAGAAGTTTTGGCCATGAGACTGTGCCCTATCACCAGGGGATAAAGCGTAGTGAGAAGAGGAGGGAGCTGAGGTCCAGAGCCTCCAACGGTCCCTGCTCTCAGGACATCCGCATTCTTTCCTGCTTTATCACAAGTTAAAACTTATTTCAGGGAGGACCCAGGCCAACTCTCTTGCATGTATCAATTTAAATGACACCTCTCATCAAGACTGTAGATATTATTAATCCGGCCCCAGATTTCCCAGGGATTTAATGTGAATTCTTCATGAGACCCCCCTGGAGAATGGGGTGGGGTGGCTTTATCTTAGTGGGGTCCTGGGTACAATCTAGAAGCTGGTCCCAAACATTGGATACATGGTTCAAGTTGCTTGTTTACATAGCTGAGCCCTCTGTGCTATCATGCTGCTTTATCCCAGGGGCTGAAAGATAAAAAAAAAAGAAAAAAAGAAGAAGAAGAAGAAAGTCCCACGAAGTAGATGAGGAAGAAAAGTGCAATAAAATGTCTGTTGAGAGTGATTTTTTTTTCCTGAATATTTCAGGAACAAAACTGAAATAGGTCTTTTTCTAGTTGTCTGAATTTCTAAAAATCTGAATTCTGAGAGGAATTTCGAAAATATATGTCCAGTGCAGGGTCTGAGAACCCAGATTCCCACAGATGGGTGGCTGTCTCTCATTTCTGCATTGGACCAGTGCTCGGACATGACCACCAGCCTCAAATTCCACGTGGAAACAGAGGTCTGTCCTGGATGAATTCTGTCGGCAAACACACTGTATTCTTCACGCTGAGAAATCTGGACTCCCACATTCCTTGTCTGAAAGCTCTCATGGCAAAGCAAAGTCCTATGTGTCTTCAGACATTCTTTAGCAACTCCTAATGATCAAAATATTTATTTAAGCCTCAGAGAGCTAGCAAATTCAAAAGACAGTAATATGCTCATATCTCAGTTGTGTGAAGAAAAAAAAAACAAAAACACTTCCAAGTGTGGGAAATGATTATAATGGAACAGGGAAAGATGAGAAAAAAAGATGCCAAAGCATCGGGTCCAGGCCACTTGGCTCAGAGGCAGCTTTAAAGTAAATCTTTTACATGGTTTTGTGGCCAGATGTTGTGCCCGGGGCCTGGTTTCTATGGACCCAACAAGAATCACCATTCTCGGGCTCAGTTCACAGTACGCAGAACCCTGATAAGAGAGATCAAATGTTCAACTCCGTCATTACTCCTCTGCTTTATTAGTTTTTGTTGAGTCGGGACGAAATAGGATTTTCCTTTAGAAGGACGAAAAGATGGAGTTTCCACACTTGCGTTCCACTTTGATCTTGCCCTGTCTTCCCTCTCATTGCTGCGACGGGAGTCTGGAGAACGTTCTAGGTCATCTGTCACACGGGACAAGGGGTGGTCAGTGAAGGGCACGCTGGTCAACGGGATCATGAATCTTAGACAGTCAAGAAGCAAACAGAAATTGTCAGGAAGAGAGCTGGGAGCACAGGAGTGTTCTCGGAAGGGTGAGGACAGGTGCGTGTTCAGCTGAATCCAGTTCTTTCTCGGAAGGGTGATGCTTCTCTGTCTCCATTTCATGAAAAACACAGACTCACCAGGCAGCCACAACCCAGCTCCAGCCAAAAGTGAATTATTCCCTCAAAGCAGTGAGAGCATGTCCTTCCCTGGGCAGCCTTCTCTGTTGCTTCATCTGGTGAAAGACGAGACGAAGCTGTGCCGAGGGGCGTGTGTTTGGCGGGGATGCTCTGGGCTGACCATGGTGAGCAACCTGAACTCTGGGTGTCAGTTTCCTCAGGTTCAAGCTGAGACCGGAGGGCGTGGTGATGGACCAGTAGGGTCCTCCGCAGTTCTGCAATTCTACGGTGGTGTTCTCCAGGGAACCAAGTCTTCCTGGAGAATCTGAAAGAACTCGGAGCCGGATGCCTCCTGGGAATTCACACCCCAGCCCCGGATCCTCCCCAGGCCCACCCAGGTCCAGCCTCAGCCAGCCTGCAGCTAGAGCAGCCTGGAGGGGCAAGCGGGACAGGAGTGAAAGCTCCCAGCCCAGAAGGGCCACCTCTGCACATCCGCTAAAAATGTCATCTGCTACAGGCATTCAACACTCTAAAAATTCCATGAACTTTACTCTTTCTAAAAATATCGTCCCGCTTCACAGCTAAATAAACCTTCCCTTCCAACGATGAGTCAAATGCATTTTGCATCAATGGCTGCAGATACTTGAGAAACTTGAGTTGTGTCTCCAATGGATTTATTTGTGGTAAAGATACTTTTCCATGTCACAGCTCCAGTATAGCTCATTTCTAAGAAATTCCTAATTTCCCTGGAGTAAGATGGACGTTCCAAAGTCAAAGAAGAAGGATTATTTTTTTTAACTCCATCATGACTTCTGAATCCTTTTCAAAGCTGGCTCTCTGCCTTTTAGATCAAACTTTGCTCTATCTGGTCTCAAGGAGCTTTCCTTTTTTCTCTCTCTACCCAGTTCTTGTTAGCTGATGCAAACTTGGAGCACCAGCAAAAACCACAAGCCCCATATTTATCCTTTAAAACAGTGCTGCTCTTTCTATTTCTTCTTCTTCCACCAGCTAGAAGTTTCCTCAGAACGTGTCTGTCCTCCGACACCACAAAAGCAGTCTTAAGTTTATCCTTATCGATCTCCTCCTCGCACTATGTTTTCCAGAGACTTCTAGGGCCCCTAACAGACGTGCTGCTTCCTTGCCTGCCAGAGTGGGTTCCCATTAGATGTTGCATGTGTGGTTTCTGTCATCTGAGTCCTACGTTATGTCCTGCGAAGTAACTGTTGGTTTATAATATTTTGGGAATCTGAAGATAGTTATTGCTGTTATTGAGATCAAAATGTGAAATGTCATGAAAAACACTCAAAACGAGCAAGTCACAGAAAAAGGAGAAATGAATATGAAGAAGTCCTTTTAATTTTCACAGGATTATTTTAATAATTTAGTGCCCAGCTGGTCAACTAACCAGGACCATTGTGATATCACACTCATCTGAGGAGCAGTTGGAGCATAAATTATAAATGGAAACAAAAAAATTATTTTATTTCCCCTTCTCAGATCATCTCTTGCCATGATAGGCAGATAAGAGAGCTACAGATAAACGCAAAATAAATTAAGCAGACGTTGACTTTGAAACACAGGTGGATTGGTCTATTCCCCTGTCACTGTGACATAATGCTAATAACTTCATCATTCCTAGAGCCTGCATTAATGAAAGGTAAACAAAATGATTTTTTTTTAAGTTTTACTTATTTAAGCAATCTCTACACTCAGCTGGGGCTGAAACTCATGACCTTGAGATCAAGAGTCTCACGCTCTTCTGACTGAGCCAGCCAAGTGCCCCCAAAATGATTTTTTTTTTTAAAAAACATATTCCAGGAAAAATCTCTATGGGAAAGTGTGACTGGCATTATAATGTGTGTGCATGTGAGCCATTCTGGGGTTTTTCCACACTTTGGGGCTCCGTATGGTCTTCCCTTTGGAATTATTGAGATAGGGATCTCTCACCTCACATCAGGTTTCCTGGGGATGACTTTTCTTCATTAAAAAGAAATTACATGGTATTATTTCTGACATTCTGGGATTTTTTTTAAGTCCAAGTGCAATTATACATTTAAAACTCGTTTTTCTTTGGTTTCTTCCCTTGAACATTTTGTTTCCCTGAATTACTCTGTTGGCTTTTGCTTTTCACTGAGGTTTGCTGGTTTTTGTTTTTGTTTTTTTTTTGCAAGTACAAGTGTATTATCGGAACAGGCCAGCAAAATGTATGTTTTCCTTAATTTGTATTTTTGTTTTTTCTTTGCATACAATATTTCTTTTGTTCTGAATACAAATGATTTCTTCACCACATCTTGTGATCCAACTGATCCACTGAATTAGGATATCCTGTCTATTTGAAGGCAGTTTTAGGGAAAGATTCAAATGAAGACGTGTGGGTGATAGACTAGCAATTTGTTCCAAAGGAAAGCCAGAGCCAGTAGCACATTTAAGCAGAACGTAAGGGGTAAATGCTGATAATCGGTACCTACTAATAATTTACACAAACAGAATAGACCCCATAAATTCAAGCAATGGGTATCAACTAATTTATACAAAGATTATAGGAACCAATTAGTGGAAATCTTAAATGATGACAATTTCTAAGCAGTGCCCCAGAAACGAATGGCACGTGGCCACCAGATGTACCAATTTGTCCTCATAAAGAAAAATTAATGGGATAAGAGAAGATAGGCAGGAACACCCCAAAATCACTGAGAAGAATAGAAAGCTGTTCCTCAGCCAGTAAGAGACCCGGGCTTGAAACTCCTCACTAATCCTTTCCACGTACTTCCTTCGGAATTTTTACCATCTCAGATGCCATCTAAGTTCCTCCTTTCCGCGGATTCTAAGATACAGGTAGGTCAAGAACAGCCAACTGTTATAGTTCCGTGATGGAACATCATCATCAGGAGCTAGTCCTCCCGGATCTAGTTCCAAGTTTTACCCGGATGCTAACACAGACCCGTACTCTGACCAGGAAGAGGGCAGCAGCACATTCTAGAGTTTCTGGCACTCTTTGCTGTTCTGTGGCATCTCTCCTGTTCCTCCTTTCCTCAACTGGCCTGGGCCTCCAAGCCGTGCGTCATACATTTCATTGATACAAAGACATTCCCCCCCGCGTCTTCCTCTCTGGCTTCCTCCCACATCAGCACCGCCTGGTTCAGACAGAGAGGAGTCAGACTCAGCAGAATCCTGACACCCATGCTTGAGTGTCCGCGAACACGGAAAGCAGGGAACACAACGGAAACATCACCACCTATTTTGTGTTGACGTCAGACACAGCTGGATCCTGGGACCTGCAACCTTGGTGTAGACATGAGCATTTGCCAGAGACGGTTCCGTTCACCTTGTCACTTTGTCACTGTATCCTTTAAGGCCGGGGCTTGGCATTGGAACTTCTCTCTCATGAAAGCTGGCTGAGCAGACATTTAGAAAAGTCAGCATTCGTCCAAGACACCATTGGCTTTTTGTTTCAACGATGTTTGTTTTTTTTGTTTTTTGTTTTTTTTTTCAACGTTTATTTATTTTTGGGACAGAGAGAGACAGAGCATGAATGAGGGAGGGGTAGAGAGAGAGGGAGACACAGAATCGGAAACAGGCTCCAGGCTCTGAGCAGTCAGCACAGAGCCCGACGCGGGGCTCGAACTCCTGGACCTCGAGATCGTGACCTGGCTGAAGTCTGACGCTTAACCGACTGCGCCACCCAGGCGCCCCTCAACGATGTTTTAAGAACCTATTTTTCCTGACAAAATTCTTTTAAAATTCAGAGCACCTGGTTCAGTATCCTACAGAAATTTTTTCAGGCTGCTCTCAGAACAGAAATCTCACTGGCTGCACCTTCTCTTGCCCTGCTGTCTGATTCCAGAGAATTCTTTTCAAGCCCAGAGCGTGAGGCCATTTGCCTGGTGCCCTCACACAAGAGAATGTGGTAAATCTGAGCTTCATCTCAAGAGGCCACACCGGCCCAACAGAGTGTAGTCCACCAGGAACAACCAATGGTCAGTCAGCAAGAATGTGGTGTTTGCCGTGGAGACGGCAGAGCCTTGCATCAGAAACCGAAGTGCTAGGTTCTTTAATTCCACAATGAGCTCTGTCAAGTTTTAAAGATGTAAGTCAAGGGATCTACCCATGTTTCCTTAGTTGTCAGATATTATGTAATAGTGATATGGCCAACTGGATTCACTTAATGATCCAGATATGTGACAACAAACTACTTCACTTTCTTAACTAGACTTCAGTGCATTTACCAAATCCTTATGTGTCATGTAAATGCAACTCTTCTTTGACAGACGTTCGAGCAAATCCTAATGCTTGGGGGCGGAATCTGCAAAGGTGTTATATGGGGTTACTCATTTTCACTTTCAAGCTATACAGGGACATAAAGCTCAGCATTCACAGAACTTTGGGGCACTTTTATGGCTAAAAGTTCTCTCTTACACTGAATGATAGTCTGCTTCTAAGTAACTTTCACCTCTTGTTTCTAGATCTTTCCTTGGGTGATTTAAAGTATTAGTCAGCATCCTCCTCCCTCCGACATCTCTTAAAGTACTTGAAGAGACCTACCAGTTTGCACACTACATCAGTTCATTTCACATGACACAGCCTCTGGACCTCCACGCTGCTAGTTGCACAAAAAGATTTCTAGACCTTCACCATGAAAGCTGGTTCCTGCATGGAGGCTGGTGGGTTGACAGTTGCTCCTGGACACCCTCAATACGATGCTTCCTGAAACGAAGACATTCCTGCACATAAAAGGCATGTGCTCGCTCATATACAAGAATCCTGGCGCAATCCTGGGTTGGAAATCCTGGGTTGGAAAACAGGTGAGAGACAGACACTGCTTTGCATTTTTTCTGATCAATGGCTTGGTCACAGCGTTGCTTGGAGGCCACATCACCATGGGGCTCTTTCGTTTTGTTTGTGTTCTGTTAAATTCTCTTATGACAGGCCCCTCTCACTTCTGTCCTTTGAACTTGGATGGGACAGAGTAGGCAGCTTTCTTTCACTCTGCTCCCTCAGGGTGGCTGCATGGTCACCTTCGCTTGCTTAGATCTTTGCAGTGAGGGCAGGGCCCGTGTGTGTGCGCATGCACACCTGTGCGCATCTTACACGTTTTCCAAAGCTACTCAGCTTTTCATCTGGATGATTTTCTCCTCATATATCCTCAAGTTCATCCCATCTCCGGTTAGGAAACAATGACACACGCCATCCCTCAGCAATCCACATCAGCTCTGGTCACATCTCTCTCTTCAAAACTTACCTGTGGTTTATGCATGCATTTGCACGCATCGCTGTGGGGAAAAACAAACAAACACTTCTCTCGTAGAAGCTTAAGGTAGATAAATCTTTGACGTACATCTGTAAGCTATCCTAGTTTTCACCGTCACCAAATGAACTATCAACACTTAATATTTGCTCCTCTTAAAGAGCCATACAGTTGATCCTGGGAAGGTCCAGGTAAGTCTTGGACTTACTACCGGAATAACTTGATGCACATCTTTTTAAGGATCCTTATAATATTATCGAAGCTTCAGTAAGGGAAGCAACGCCTTTGCATTGTCCCAGATACGCGGTTTATTTGCATCATGAGGTCTAACATTCCAGTTCGGGAAGTGTTACTCTTTGCCTGCTATTTCCAGCAGAATGTCAATTGTATGGGGGGAAAATCCCATGATCTAATTCTGCACAAAACCGTGATCTGCTTATTTGTGTGATCGGAAGGGACTCGGCAGTGGATCAGGCATTCAGCGCTCGGGCAATCCCGTCGGCCATGGCTCCTGCCGGGCTGAAGTGAATACTGCCTGGAGGTGCTCTGTAGCTACGTCTATGTCAGGCAGTTGAGATGTCTCTCCCTCTCCGTGTGCTTATTGTTCCCATTTTGTTGAGATATGACTCAGTCCCAGAATAACCAGTGACGTGATCACTCTGGGAACCTCTGGGTAGCTGGTCTACAGGATGTCTAAGTGCTCCTTGCCACCTGTCCCTTCCCAACCTCATCCAGTACAGCACCTGATACCCCTTTTCTGGTCTTGCTCAGGGAGGATTTGGTAATCACAGTCCGCCTCAGCAGACTTCCAAGCTGGGACAGTATCTCCTGCATACCAAGGGTTTGGCTGTCTCCCGGCTGAGCTCCCTCAACTGACTGATACCCTCTACCACCTACAGTTTCAGGAATCGTCTCATGCATTCCTCCTGCCACGGGGAGCAAGCTGCATGCCTGTTCAGCCCCTCTTCCTGGAGGTATTTCTTTCCTTTGCATACAGACGAGTTTGGGCTTTGCTTTGACTTAACACATCGGCCGACATTCGATAAACAGAGGAGAGGGCTAGGTCCATGCAATATCAACGGTTTTGCCTAATATGTCATCCATGGTAGGACTCTCAGCAGACAACTGACGGAAAAATTCCAACTTTTTGGGCTATGCCTTCCCCATGAACCTGTGCGCTCTCTCAGGGCAGGTCTTACAGGCTGTTCCGCCTCGCGTCCCCTTACCTCCTGTCAGCCTGGCCCTGCTGGGAGCCAGATGCACTCAGTGAGGGAAGTTACATGAGGAGTAATGAAGACCCCCCCCAAATCTCTCATCCACTTGGATTAATCTTAGACTTTTTTTTTTACCTACTTACATTTCTATTACACAAAGGGAGTTAAGAAACAGCAATAAAGACAAAACCTCCTATATTTGTACTCTCCTAAGGAAACAAGAGTGACCTCTACTTCTGCTGAAGTGAAGGAGAAATCTTAAAACAACGGGCTCACCAAAAAACCCCTAAAAAGTGTTCTAAGATATGAGAACTTAAACCTGACGTCTGTGGGAGCAGACCTTCATTGGGAACCTTCATTGTCCGAGGTTGGGAGAGGTGGGCCCCAGAGAGACCAGGGTTTGAACCACGTGGTATTTAGCCCCCTGAATGGCCCAAAGGCACCAGATCCTTGATGGGCCCATGGTGCCCCCTGGGATGGGACGCGATGGGACAAAACACAGGTAGAGAAGTATTCTGGCCTCTGTCCTGCTTCATCAACAACCCTTTCACATCAGGAGCTGTGCTCAGGCCAAAAATCAAACTAGCAAAGCTGTCTCCTTCGAGTGGCCATGGCCTCCGTGGGGTTCGCTGCTGCCCGCTGCACCCAGCGGCTCATCCACAGGCCACCCCTTTAATCAGCAAGACGGAAACTGGCGCACACACAGCCCGGCTCCTTGGCTGGCTTCAAGTTCATTAACGCACGGTGATGCTTCAGTGGCTCAAGTTATCATATTCGAAACAGATGACGGTTTGTGCTTTAGAGGTATTTCTTTACTAATAAAACAAAGGGGCGGGGTGGGTAGGGGCAGAAAGCCACTAAGCAAAATGGGTTGACACAGAGCGGCTGATGTTTTTTTCTCTCCCACCACCAAGGACCCAGAAGTGGGAAACCCAGGTGGGGGAAACATAGCTCGTTCTCCACTGTATTTCCTCCAGACCCATTTTGCCCACCTTTTTGATATTTGTAAGTGGAGTCTAGTGTGGGAGCTATTTGTTTAATTTTTGCTATTTGTATATCGGTTCTTCTCAGAAATTGTCTAAAAGGCCTTGTAAAAATGCGTCAAGTAAAACTAAAAGGGGGTCAAGAAGAACAAAACTCATTGTGAGTCTGCCGCAGAGAGCCAAGCCGTGCACCCAGGCAAGCTGGTAGTGGTGGGTCGCTTGCTCCCAGGTGTGTGGAGGTGTCGATAACCCCCAGCCCTTGAGCCTCCCGCTGGGAGCAGCTGTACACGATTACCAGCCCCCACCCCAGGGCCGCAGAGCTGTTAACAGGTCATGTGTCTGCTTCCAGGTGAGAAATATGGGAGAGTTCTTTAGAGCACGGCGCCATTGCGGCTTGGATCCTAAAGGCCGGACCCTCTGACAAATTGTGAGATGGCCGCAGGTGACCGCTGTGCCCAGCAGGAGAGCTCGGGGGGGGTGCTCTGGAATAGATCAGGATCACTTCTAGAATATTGGAGCTATGCAGCTCCTTACAGCCCTTGAAGAAGCCCTACGCTCCTTGACAAGTGCAAGCACCAGGTACCATCTCCCGTCTCTCGCTCTCCCGTCTCTCAGGCTCTGTTTTCTAGGTCCAGCCCCCAAGGACAGCACCACCCTATAGAGGCGCTCACCTTGACTTCAGAGGTCAGAGCAAGGCCAGGGTGGAGCTCAAATCTGACAGAAATGAGTCTCGTGGTACCACTTTTAACTAAGGAGAGATAGCAGCATTGCGGTTAGGCTGTGGATCTGTTGGACCCAGGACCTTGGGGCTCGTTGGGACATTTGCCCCCTTACCCATGGCTTGTGGCATCTTTGTGTGAGTCTCACTCCAGCATACCCATGTGGTGCCATGGGAGCTTTGCCTGATCATGAACAAACTCCACATCAGCCAGGCCACCTTCTCCCCCCGCGGGGCGGTCAGAATCCAGTTCCAGTCATCTCTGCGTCTTGTCTCGGCTTCAAACAGTTACAGTGGCCACAGAGGCCACTTTGACTCTTGTCTAGTACACCATTCTACTACGACTGAATGTTTGTGGCCCCCCAGAATTCATGTGTTGAAACCTACCTCCCAACGGGATGGTCTTAGGAGATGGAGACTTTGGGAGGTGATGAGGTCATGAGCATGGGGCCCCCAGGATGGGATTAGTGGTCTTATAGCAGGGACCCAAGAAAGCCCCCTCGCACCTTCCCTGTGTGAGGACACCACGAGAAGACACTGCGTATGAACCAGGAAATGGGGCCTCACCAGACCTAGAATCTGCGGGCACCTTGATCTTGGACTTCCAGTCTCCAGACAGCAAGAGACACGTGTCTGATGTTTAGAAGCCGCCAAGTCTGTGGAATTCTGCTGCAGTAGCCCGAACGAACACCAACAATTTGTAGCTGGATGTTTCTGATACTGAACTTCACCTACAGAACATGATCAGGGACGTCGGTGGCTCAGTCAGTTGAGTGTCTGACTCTTGGTTTTGGCTCAGGTCACGATCTCACAGTTCACGGGTTTGAGCCCCATGCGGGGCTCTGTGCTGACGGTGGGGAGCCTGCTTTGAGAGTCTCTCTCTGCCCCTCCCCCAGTCGCTTTCTCTCTCTCTTTCTCCATCTCTCTCCCTCAAAATAAGCATTTAAAAAAATGGATCTGTATATAGATATGATATCACAAGGTGGACACACATCATTAATACCTTTTTCCACATCCATAGAATGCACAACACCAAGAACGAACCCTAACATCCACTATGGACTCTGGGTGATGATGGTGCGTCGGTGTAGGCTCATCAGTTGTAACAGACGTCCCACTCTGGTGGGGATGTTGCATGTGGGGAGGAGGGTTGTGTGGGAAATCTCTATACCTTCCTCTCAATTTTGTTGTGAACCTAAAACTGCTTTAAGAAATAAAGTCTATTAAAAAAAATAGACCTTTATAACCACGAGTTACAATAATGTAGATTTTTTCGTTCTTTTAAGACCCTCTGGAGACAGTTCTAAGAATGAATGAAATGACGTGCTGAAAATACAGAAACCCTCAGAAACAAAAGCATTCCCACGAAGGAAATAAATACAAGACATGTATAGTTGTACGACAACGGAACAATAACAATGAAAGCGATAGCAATACTTTCTAGAATTCCTAGCCTTAATCTACGTTTAATTGCATCTGTGTAACTTAATATGCTGTTTTTTTTTTGAGCTACGACCAAGATCATTTCAAATTGGCAATTTGAAGCCTCAAGTCTGAATGCTCTGGGTTAAAAATATTCCATTCCTCCTAGTCAAAAATAGAAACATCAAATTTGTGTCAGGAATATAGTGGCATTTGAGGACAAAACAGAACTTGGGGGAAAAAAATTTAAATCCTTTAAAAAAATTATGCTTCCATGCCGACTCAGTACAATGTTGTGAATATTTAACTTGATCCTCAATTTTGGGCTTGCCACTTCTTAGGCTTTTCTGTAATTTAATTCCCAGGACTGCCTTGATCTGGTGCTCCAATTTCTGATTTTACGCCTATTCAAATTACTTTCCTTCACAATATTTACCTATATTTCAAGATCTCATGAAAATTTTACCTCTTCCAAGAAGACTTCTCTAGCAATTACAGCCATTTTCCGGCCTCTCTACTGGGTTCGTGTCATGCCGTCTAAAATCTACCTAGTCCTCCCACCAGAAAGGTGGGCTGCTCTAAGGTAAATCTGTTCTATTAAAGAACAGTCTCCGGGACTAATCCAAGGAAAGGATTATAAAGAATCTTGTGTCCTCACAATGCCTAGCACTTTGTGAGACACGGAACTTACCAGACACTTGTCTGGTTTCCAGAAACAGCTTCCCAGAGACCGGTGTGGTTTATGCGGTTCTAATACAGTTTACTCAATCACCCATTTCTGGGTGCTCCACGCACCGGGTTGCCTCCCCACCACTATTCCTTGTCCTTGACTATCTGTCTCTTATGCAGCCGCAAACTCTATTTCTGCACGTTCCCTCGAATTGCAGGCTTACTAGACAGCAGGCATAGCATGGCCTTTCGCATATACTGACTCCTAAAACCCTTTCAACACGCCCTATATTGCTCCATTAGAAATGAGGAAGCTGAGGAGGACGGGGTGGTCAGCCTCCCAAGACCACTCTGCTGGTAGGTGGTACAGCAGGGGCAAATCGCAGGGACCAGCTGCCCCCAATGCGCAGCACCAGCGGCCAATTCTGCACGGGCAGCTTTCATTTGGATGTGTTGTTGGCGGTTTGCTGCTGCCTTGCGTGTGTGCATGAGACGGCGTCTGCTCACTGAACGGGCATCTGGCCCCGATTCTGAGGTCCATAACCTGTGTGGTCTTGGCATGGTTCCTGGCTGCTCTAAAGCTGAGCTCCGGATTGTCCGGGTATGTGATCCTGTTATCTCATTGAAGTATATACACTGTCAAGAGGGACACCGACACGATTTTGTTATTATAACGATTATCACATAGTAAGACCAGAATACGGACATTACTCTTCACGTTTATTGTTGTCTTACATCAGAGATACGATGTGCGGTGTGTGTGCTCATCTATCAGCTCAATGAATGTCTCTTGATTAGACCACTGGATCTTCATGGAGATGATGACTAAACAGCACTGTATTATAAGAGAAAGGATCTCGTCTTGAACATTATTTTTTCTTTAGAAAAAAAAGACACAGATTTGGATGACAAACATAACAAAAGGGGGGGGTGTTTTCTTTTTAGCAACCAAATCCTCCTGGAATTGTACCCGCCCCCCACCCCCTCGCGGGGTACTGCTGATTAATGCAAGGCCCAGGACTAAGTCCCATAAGATGCCTGCCTTCCTGCTCCTGGGATCCCAACGCACCACTCAGAAGGCCTCACTGCTTCTGGATTCCTACACCTGTGTTCTCCATCAAGAGGAGGTGAGATCGGGGCTCCTTTTTTCTCTCAAAGGCTGATGTGAGTTCTTAGCAAAAAGCTGCACAGAATTGAAAACTGTGCAGGGCATGCTGGATGCAGGGAACCAATTTGCAAACTGGTGCCACTGTGCCCTGCTCCCCAACTATGGCCTCTCTTCATTTGCTTGTTTTCCACGTCAGTCAGACTTATGTTGTACTGTTATGACCTGACGGCATCACCGTTTCCCCAAACCTGCCAGAATGTCCTGGAATATGCTTAAAGCAGTCAGCCCCTCTGTTCCTTGTTGGTTGGCATTCACTTGAGGTGTTTGTGTCAGAGCTGGAATCAATGAGTCACACTTGCTGATCACAGGGGACATTTTGACAGAAGAAAGGGCCACGGAGGCTCCCCCACACTTCCTTCCTAGAAAAAGCTTTAAGTTAAATGCAGTTGCAGACCCTGGGTGACCAGAGGCTTAACCCACATGGACCACTTCTTATGACACTTGCGTTTACTTGGAAATTCCGAGCAAGGCCCACGTGCAGTGAAATTCATTTCCTCCAGCTCCACCTTCCAAGGCCACACCAGGGGGTGAAGTCGAAACAAGGGAAAAACAGAGCACGGCAGAAGGGAGAGCTGAAGTGCTGTATAGTCCACAGAGGAGCACGAAGCTTCCTGGGAGCTTTCGAGCATTTTGGGGTCACAGATACTTTACGAGTTGAAGGGAAAGCTCTGTGTTCTCTGCTCTCTTTCTCGACACAGCATTTCGAAACTCATGTGGGAGGATGCCCGGGTCCTCTGGCACATGGTGGGTCTGGTTTCAAGGAAACAGCCAGACTCTTATTGGGAGAATGAGGCGGGTGGGGGCACTGGTCCAGGCCCACCAGGCGCAGAGACATCATGTGGCTCTAACGTGACCCTTTTCTTTAAAGTCTTTGGTGTGGAATCGGAAATGGACCCCGAAGAGAGATGGGAAAAAGTAGTGTGATGCCCAGTCCTTCTGTTTTTGACACGAAAAGTACGTGCTCAACCCCTACAATACCCATTTCTCCAGATGCAAAGTAAACACGAACACCATCCGCTTCTGAGTCAGGGGTTAAGTCAGAGGTCAGAGCGGACTTATTGGAAGGAAGGAGACAAAGCAATCAGAAAGTCGAACTTTCATTGGAAGAGTGGTGCTGAATGACAAGCTAACTCTGCAGCGGGATGTATTGCTTTTCAAGAGCCACCATCCTGAGCTGTCACACGTGCCTCAGTCCATCCAGCTCGGGAGGCTGGAGGTGAAGGTGAAGGTGTTGGCTGGGCTGGTGTCTCCTGGGCCGTCTCTCCTTAGCCTGTGGACGGCCATCTTCTCCCCCCGAGCTCACCTGCTCTTCCGTCCGTGCGTGTCTGTGTCCTGATCTCCTCAAAGGACACCAACCATGTTGGATTAGGGCCCACCGCAAAGACCACATTTTACCTTAATCACCTCTGTAAAGAGCCCATTTCCAAATACTGTCACCTTCTGAGGACCTAGGGGTCAGGGCTTCAACATCCGAATTTGGGGAAGAGGTGGGACTCAACTCAGCTCATTCCAAGTGTTGTGTCCATATTTGTGTCTCCCTTCCAAACCTTCGGGAAGTAGTATTCAGTTGGAGAGTTTGGGATTGAGCCTTCTAAGCCATACATGGTCTTGTGCCGCCATTTAAATATTTTGCGTTTGTCTTTGAGTATCAATTTACAGGATGATGAGAGATTGAGGGCTGCTTTTTGTGGCTCCTCTGAGTCTCCAGCACAGGCCTGGGCACGTGCTAGGTGCTCACTGATCATTCTTACTTAGGCATATCACCGTTCTCTTCCTGAATATTCAAGAGCTACATCTGCCTTGTGTTCCCTGGGTCCTAGACTAATATTCTGGCTAAGAAAACTAGGTTTCCTGAAACCTCAGTCTGTGTTCTGGCTTCTCATGAACTAAGAAGTCCAGAATAGTTGACCAAACCTGACGTCTGATGCAATACTTAAAATGTCGAAAAAGCCTCTAATAAAGACGGGTTTCTACCTGTCTTTTTCTAACCAACACCTGCCTGGCATCAAAATCTCCACAAACACAGCCCACAAGAGAGTCTTCATCCCTGGGGACACCTCCTCCCCAAGGGCCCCTCCTTTCTGCGGGTCTTCTCTCCTGCCAATGGTCATGATTTATGGATTTATGTTCACTCCCCTTGGATGTTGGCCCTCTCCCTGTGCTCTCTCACACTTGACCAACTGAGACATCTTTGGGCTCCTTAGAGAAGGACAGAAATAAAACTAAGGGAGACGTCCATAGGCCCAAGCCACTTCATCATCGGAATCTCTCCTTTTTCTTTTAATTTTTTAAAAAAATGTTTGTTTATTTTTGAGAGAGAGAGAGACAGAGTGCATGCAGTGGAGGGGTAGACAGAGAGGGAGACACAGAATCCGAAACAGACTCCAGGCTCTGAGCTGTCAGCACAGAGACGGACATGGGGCTCGAATTCATGGAGCACAAAATCATGACCCAAGCCCAAGTTGGATGCCCAACCGATTGGGCCACCCAGGCGCCCCTCATCAAAACCTCTTCTTAAAAATCTGTGTATGGACATTTTTGGTGGAAATGATAAGTGAACAGTCCTTTGAAAAAAGTTAGAAAATATGGACAAAACCCATAGGAGAAAATAGAACTCATTTGTGTTAGCTGAACACAGCAATGACCACCGCTGTTTTGGGGGTGGGGAGTATACTCTAATCTTTGTGGCTGTGACAATGTGAGTAGGCAATGCCCTTTGTCTTTCAAGTCAAATAACCATTTATACACATACCATGACATGATAGTGCCTTGTGTGTTTAACATTTCCAAGTAATTTAAAATACATTTCAACTATGTCAGTGCCTACACCATATTTTGTCTTAGTAATATGCCAAAATGATCTGGTCATTCTCTGGGTCTTGAACATGTCCAATATGAACAGTTCTGCACAAGTACAGTAAACATCACTGCGTGTAGACCATTATAGGTGAGCTGTATCACAAATTGGGATATACTCCTAGCAACAGAGTAGACAGTACAAGGGACACGGATGATTTTGAGCCTATTGCTATAAATTGAGAAATTCCTTCTGGGAATTCTGTATCAACGTAGACTTCGACCAAGAGTGAATGAAACTGTCTACCAGAAACTCTAATAGAAATGGGGTTTATGAAAAGAAAGAAAGGAAGCATTGTTGCAAATTTATTAGGCAAAAAAAAAAAAATCAATCTCAAGGTCTTCAAAAATTTGAATTTCTTTTTGTTACTGGAGAGGTTGAGGGGACTTTCCTCTGCTTTTCAGTCTCTACACTTCTTGTTCCCTGAGTAACCCGGGAGCTATTTTGCTGTCAGAAGCAATTCGCCAGTAATCCTTGTAGCATATGGTTCTCTCGCCTCTCATAGACCTCATACTTTTCTTGCAATGAATGTTTTTTGACTTACTGACAGTGTTTGCTTCATCCAAGCGTCCACAAGCTCAGGGTGGCACATGGATATGACCAGCTGGCCAGCAGTAGCTGGGTTATGATTGCTTCTAGGACAAGCCATAAAAATCAGGGAGCAGAGACGAAGGCTTGTGCTTTTGTGATGTCCTCGCCAATCCTAAATATTAATCAAATCTGCCTGCATCTTGCTGGTAATTTCTTCCATTGATTTTTCCTCTTGGAAGGTCCTCCTCTCTTCTTGACAGAGTTAAACGTTCCTCGATTTTTTTTAATTGTTATTTTTAGGGTTTCGGCTTTTTATATATTCCACCTAATTCCTTTTTAATTTATTTTTAAATATGGTCTGGATTAAGGGTCTGAATTGATTTTTTTTCCCACCAAGTAAGCCTGAAAAAAAAGTTTTTTCAACATCATTTATTGAATTAATTATTTTTCTTTGTTACCCGCTAAGTTTTTCTCTGTTAGCGTTTGCTTCTGGGAGAGCTAATCTCTTCTAGTGATGAAAATACCCACCTTTCTGCTGGTGCCACGGAATGTTCTTTCCTGAGGCTCTAAGAGGGCTGGCTCTCCCCATCACTCACTCATATTCTTCTATTTGTTTTTCTTGAAGCTTCCTTGGAAACTTGGGTTTCACCTGTGAGTCATTCCCTCATCTGTGACTATGGCTCTGCCTTCTGACAACACATGGGAAAACTTCTGGTAGTCTAGCGCTGGTAGAAAACAAGGTCTCTAGGCAGCGGGGGACCATCCTGGGTTGCACGAAGGCCCTGGCTGGGGGACGTCAGAACCACCACTCTGGGGGCCCTGCTGTCCAGTCGATTGTGAGCACCCGTGGCAACTGGATCTGTACCGCGACGCTTCTGTTTATGTGGCAGGTTTCCCGCCGACTGCCCTCAAACAGTCCTGCCCTGTGTCCCCTGGGTCTTGTCGTGTTCCTTAAGCTCATCTAATTACTCCGGGCTGTCTCCTGCCTCCGGCCCAGTGCCGTCCAGTGGGAGCCCCCACAGTGGTGGACGGCCCTACAATGTGTGCTGTGCCGAATGGGAGCCTCTAGCCACATGTGGCCAGAGGGCACTTGAAATCCGCTAATGCAACCGAATGTCACTTGCTCAATGTCAACTGTTTAAATTTCAACAAGCACACGAGACGAGTGGACACCACGTGGGGAGACGCGGTATGAAGCCGGCCCCCATCCCAGCCACACTGCCTGGTCTCGACACAGAGCCGTCCACACACAACTCCAGCCACTTGTGGCCACGGTCACCGGGTCGCAAGGGTGGGCCGAGTCCCGCGGTGGCGTGATGGAAGCGGCTCTCCTGTGGAGCCGGGCAGAGTCCCAGGTTCGGCTGGCCAAAGCGTGACAACCTTTCCGGGCATGGCGAGGGCGCTAACTGAAGGCAGGTGGTGAAGAAGGGTCCTCTCGTGCCCGACCGACTCACGGGCGCCAGCGAACGCAGGAGTCCACGTCCCACACTGCCCACGGGCGCCCAGACCATCTCCACCCCGCGTCTCTCGCCACCTCGCCTCTCACTGCCCCAAGCACCCTGAGGCCTTCACCCGTCTCTCTGCTAAACCAGAGATGCTCATCTTCACCCGATGGACGCTTCCCATTCCCTCCTTGAGGTGCCATCGAGCCAGGGCGGGGTGGTACCGATGCCACGCTCTGCCTCCCTTTGCCCTGCCTCCCTGACAGTCCCCTCTCTGTGACTTTCACAGACCTGTCCTAGGTGCCATGCTGTCCCACCATTTCCTCATGTGGTCTCAACACACCCCATATCTGCCTCCCCTACCTCAAAATCTGGCCCTGAATGTCGGCTACCAATACTTCCAGCCCAAAGTCCAGCATGTGTCTCCAAGGACAGAGTCTGCCGTGGGTGCTCCCAACATCCAGGGGCCACGGGGGACTCCCTGACTCTTTGTCTTACATGTGGGCCCATCCTGGATCCCCATCGTCTCTGCCTCACATCTGGACCCACCCCCTGCTTCCCATCTGGACCCGTCCTGGGTCCCTATCCTCTCTGCCTCACATCTAGACCTATCCCCATCATCTCTGCCTCACATCTGGACTCATCCTGGATCCCTGTCCTCTCTGCCTCACATCTGGGCTCGTCCTGGGTCCCCACCCTCTCTGTGTCACATCTGGACCCATTGTGCGTGTGCTGTCCTGGGTGGTCACCCTCCTGCTCGGGCTCATAGCCCTGTGTCTGAGCAAACAGGCATGTCCTTCCTGCCTCCAGGGTTTCCGGCTCCGTGGCCAGAATGGGTTTTAACCTCCATCCTCACTTCAAGTCCCTCAGAAGTTTCCTGCGGCATTTAGGAAAAGAAACAGACTTCTCCGCGTGGCTGGGGGCCCTGTAGGATCGGTCCTTCCTCCACGGCACCTGCTCTTGCCTCTGCTGTCAGGACCGGCCGGTCCCCCCCCCCCCCAACCTCCTCCAAAAATGCCTGCCCTCAGCAGGTCCTGTATCAAGGTTCCAACCCCCCGCCGCCCTCACCCTCAAGCTAGTGTTCCTCCCAGACAGGCTGGTCCCTGAGGACCCCGCCTCCACGATCCAGGGAAGGACAATCTTTCTTTTTTACCCCTGAGACGTGGTTTGGTTTGATTCGGACACAAGCAGCCTACGACAATGACCACGTAGTAGTTTTCTTTTTAAATATGCACGGCATCTTCACACGATCCTAAAATACCTGAGATGTGCGTAATCCGGAACGTATTTTGACAAGATGGTGACATTTACAAGAAAAGGTTTTCCAGTCTGATAGGACTTTGTGAGATAATTCCCTCTGAGACGTACTGAGTCACCATGGGCACTCACTCACGTGGCCACTCATACACCTGCCGTCTCCAGCGGCCCCTCTGCAGGGGTGGGGCCACCCGCCTGCGGGCCAGCTCAGGCTCCGCCCCACCGGGGAGTGAGAGGAGCATCCAACTTCCCAGGGAGGAAGCGTTGTCTGACATGAGGTGTCAATGACTCTTCTGAGGAAAATCAGGTAGAAAGTAAAATCATTCAGCACTTGGACAGAAGTGCTATGGATTCTAAGCCCGGGGGTTTCTGCTGCACGAGCGACCCCAGTCTCGTGTTCTGAACCCTCGTTTCAGATTCTACGTGGAAAGACGTCATTACTGTAATCGAGGAGGCAGACTACATATGTAAAGGATAGATACGCATATGTATAATGTGCATACGTGTCACTACGTGTGCACACAGAGGAAACGCGGTTAACAGTACAATCACAAATAGTGGTCGTCATTCACTGCACTCAGACACGCTCGGTCCATGTATAAAGAACTGCTTATTTCTGGCAAAAAAAAAAAAAAAAGGCAGGGAGGGACCCACTGATATGCCCGTAAAAACTCTTTCGGGTCACTGAAATATACCGGACGTAAAGCAATTTAAAAATGGTCTCATGTTTTAAATTTTACAAGGGAATCTTCTCACCGTGTGAATTCCGAAATCTTAAGTTCCCCTCAGCTTATTTGGGGGAAAATGAAGGCAGTGTACTAACCTCCACATTTCTTGGGTTTGAGGTCTTGGGTTTGAAGTATGTTAGTTAAAACGTACCAATGCGTATTCTAATCAAAATTCCTATGACACCCTTGGGTCCATCTGAAATCGGGTCCTTCCTTTCCAGGCGGACTTTAACAGACAACCAAATGAGCTCTTATGAGAAGAGGGGCGACAGGCGTGGACGCTGGCCTGCCTACCAACAGGTAGCTCATGAGGGCGCATTTGCAGGGGGGTAGGTTCAAAGGGACCCGAGGGAGCTCTGTTGACTGATCTTCATTCAGACACCAGGTCTACCCTGGGACAGCTTCGCAGAACCCCAGGGCACAGAGGACTCCCTCCCTCTGCATTCAGCCTGGTCTGAGATGCGGTGCAGGAGGGACCGTAAGCCCTGCCGCGGGCACATCACGGGCTCCTGGGCCTGCCACCCTGTGCCTGAAGCTTCCACATTGCCAAAGTCCTGCAGGGAGCGTTCTCATTTAAGGTGCAAGTAAATCAGCTCGGGGCTAAACATATTTTAGAATGTCAGCCTGCTTATTTGGTCCACGGAATGAGAAATGCAAGATTCTCAGAAAATGCCATGTCTCGCTTGGACTTTGTTCTGGAATGTGGGATGGAACACAGGCTGGCTGGATCACCCCGGAGCAGGGACGGGGGTGAAAAGAGGAAGTCTGAGCAGGAGCAATCAGTGAATTCTGAGACACCGTGTTTCACCAGGTTTCCTTGGTCCTTACTGACCGTGCCTGTGAGAATTAGAACGATCAGACTATATTGTCACAGATCCATAAAAGCCAGGGGATGTGGAGTCTTAAATAATAAGAACGTTTTCGGAATGCCCAACTGCACAAATACCTCCCACAAAAAAAAAAAAAAAGAAAGAAAGAAAGAAAGAAAGAAAGAAAGAAAGAAAGAAAGAAAATGAAAAGGCAAGAAAAAAAAACAAACGAAAAGGAAAGAAAAGAAAAGAAACTAAAAGGAAACAAAAAGGAAAGAAAAGGAAAGAAATGAAAAGAAACTAAAAGACAGGAAACGAAAAGGGAAGAAAAGGAAAGAAATGAAACAGAAAAGAAAAGAAAAGAAAAGAAAAGAAAAGAAAAGAAAAGAAAAAAGAAAGAAACCTGACCTACCCCTTCAATGCCTTAAGAACCACTTAGAGGAACCAAACATGAAAGATCAGTAAGAAAGAGGCCGTCCCCGCTCAGGGAGGCTGGCTGTGGCCGAGCGAGCGGCCTGAGACCCCAGCTCAGCGACCCCGTCCTGCTTGGAGACTTTCCCGGGGGAAAAGCCTCACCTGTGAACTTAACGCCTACATTCAGCATTGGCCAACCTCGATGGCGGGTGAATGGGTGCTGACACCTGGCTGGGCACCCGGCCACGTCCTCAAGCCTCCTCCACGCGTGCCCTGCCCCTGCCACAGCCTCCCCTGGGAGCTGTCGCGAAACGCAGAGCTTCGGCCAGCCGGGCCTGGGGGCCGGCCTCTGCTTGTGGCCCCGAGCTGGCCCAGTCGTGTGCTCTTAGGCACATGAGAGGCCCCTGCCTCCAGCAGACCCCACCAGCCCGTTCAACGCACATTCGACACATGTCTCTATTGATAAGATGATTTTCCAATGGAGATTACTGCTATTTATTGACTTGTTTTCGTTTGCTCACTCATATTTGCCTTCATTATGATGCCAGCCACTGGGATCACCAGGAAGGGGGAGAGGGACCCTCCCCCCGACCCCATCTCACAGGCGGCCCTTGGGAGGGGGCCTTACGGTGCAAAGGGAGCTGGTGTCTAGCAAATGCAAAAGCTCATGCAAGCCCAGAACAGAAGCAACACCTGTGCACGGAAGAGCGCTGTCCCTACGTTGCTGCTTCCTTAGAAACACCGTGATTAAAACCTGCTCTTTCCGGGGGCGCCTGGGTGGCTCAGTCGGTTAAGCGTCCGACTTCAGCTCAGGTCACGATCTCACGGTCCGTGAGTTCGAGCCCCTCAGGTCACGATCTCGCGATCTCACGGTCCTGAGTTCAAGCCCCGCGTCGGGCTCTGGGCTGATGGCTCAGAGCCTGGAGCCTGCTTCCGATTCTGTGTCTCCCTCTCTCTCTCTCTGCCCCTCCCCTGTTCATGCTCTGTCTCTCTGTCTCAAAAATGGATAAACGTTTAAAAAAAATTAAAAAAAAAACCTGCTCTTCCTGAGGCACACTTTCCTTTTTAGGTTAAGAAACTACAAAATCGCACCTATTGGAGCTCTCTGTTGGTGCCATGGGGACTGCCTTCTGTGCTGTTGGATCCCGGGGTTCATGAGCGAGAGGCTCTTCTGCTGGCTGAGATTTCTGGATTCAGATGCTCCCCACATTTCTGGACCAACATGTTTTGTCACTGCTGAGGCAGAGAGTGGTGCATTTTACCTTCCAGTCAAAAGTCCTGTCTCTGCTCATTTATTCCTCTTGTGTTTCTTTGCTACATAAACAGTCCAACTTTGTCGCTAAATTGGCTGTTTCGAGAAACATCGCTTAATTTTTAATTAATTAATTTTAATTTTATCTATTTTTATATTGATTAATATTTTCATTTATTTGTCAATTTTTATCTTGATTCATGAATTAATTTTAATGTTATTTATTCATTTTTATATTGATTAATGGATCAGTTAATTTTAGAGAGAAAGCGTGAGTTGGAGAGAGGGGATTGGGAGAGAGAGAGAGAGAGCAAATCTTAAGCAACCTCCAAGTGCAGCACGGAACCCGATGTGGGGCTCAATCCCACAACCCTAGGATCACGATCTGAGCGGAAATCAAGAGTTGGAAGCTCAATGGACAGAGCCACCCAGGCGCCCCAAGACACCACTTTAGAAATGAGTATTTCTTTTATTTTATAATCATTTTATGCACACTTAATTGTAATAGTCTTAATGATTTGGAAGTGAATTTGGTTGGCCATGGAATTAAAAGGGAGAGACTCTCCGATGACTGCACATTTATACTGATGTTGCTTTATTATGAGCTACTGCATACACAGTGTGCTTCCTGCTCAGTTCCTCTGGAGACATTTAAAAAAAATTTTTTTTAATGGTTATTTATTTTTGAGAGAGACAGAGCACGAGCAGGGGAGGGGCAGAGAGAGGAGGAGACACAGAATCCGAAGCAGGTTCCAGGCTCCGAGCTGTCAGCACAGAGCCTGATGCGGGGCTCGAACTCACGAACTGCGAGATCGTGACCTGAGCCGAAGTCGGCCGCTCAGCCGACTGAGCTGGGCGCCTCTTGAGACATCGTTAAGCAGAGACAGAAAGGACTCTCGTGCGAGCCTGGATTTGGACTTGCCCTCCCTGCCTCTTTTGTGACTTGAAGCAGATTTGGTTACAGGATGCAAACGATTTAAGCCTCTTAGACTTGACAGAAAACCACATTGCTACTCTCTCCCACTTGTGCCCGTGGGATTTTCCCCACTCGGCCGTGGGAGAACCACGTCCTCGGGGAAGAACAGAGGAGCCGCTCTGAATGACTCGGGAGCCCACTATGTGGCTGCCGGTCCCCTTCCCAGCAGGTGTCAGTGCCAGAGCTTCCGCGAGCCCTCCCGCGCGTGTCTGGACAGCCACAGCCGGGGTCTGCCTGCTTGTGGGTGAGCTCGAGTGGGTGGCTGAGGCCTGCACCAGGCAGCAGAAGTCCAAGGCGGGACGCGCGTGAGTGTGGACGGATTGGTGAAACCCGGCAGGACGCTGAGCAAACACATCTGGGACAGAGGAGCCCGAGTCTGCGAAGGGGGTTGGGGGGAAGATGTGCTCTGGGGGACAACCGTGGGTCCCAGTGACTTGTTAAGGCAGAATTCGCATCTGCGACCCACTTCCATGGCCAGCAGGAGTGAAGAAGGAGAGTGACTGAGCTCATCGGCAACGTTAGCAGAGACAACCAAATCTGCCTCCATCACAAACTGCTCTGGCAGCCTGGGCACACGGGTCCCGCCCCCCGACATCTTCCCCCTGTCCGCCCTCAGCACCCCCGCCCCCCACATCTACTCGGAGCGGGAACTTCACCCCAGTAGAAAGCACGTAGGGGCGCCTGGGTGGCTCAGTCGGTTGAGCATCCGACTTCGGCTCAGGTCACGATCTCGCGGTCCGTGAGTTCGAGCCCCGCGTCGGGCTCTGTGCTGACGGCTCGGAGCCTGGAGCCTGTTTCGGATTCTGTGTCTCCCTCTCTCTCTGCCCCTTCCCTGCTCATGCTCTGTCTCTCTGTCTCTCAAAAATGAATAAATGTTAAAAAAAAAAGAAAGAAAGAAAGAAAGCACGTGGGATTCTGATCTCAAGATCCTGAGCTCGGGCTCCGGCTTACGAGTTTTCAAGCCACAGAAGCCTGACGGCTGTGTAAGTAACCCCGGAATCGAACGCCAGTACCCCTTCTGTAAAATCGCAACAACCATAAATGTCCTCCTACGTCAGAGTTGTATGAGGACCAGACACAATCACGGGTGTGAGTGTCTTAGGAACTCTGCAAAACCGTTCAGACGCTCGTGGTTGGTGGTGACCGGCGGGCAAGCGGGGGCAGCGGGGGGGGGGGGGCACGGGAGCACTCAGAGGCACTCGGGGTGCTTCAGAGCTTGACTAGTCAGCCGGGTCATAGAGAAAGGTGCTGTCAGTAACGGGAGACTTGCTCCATCAGGACATAAGCCTGGAGCGGAGGAATGTAAGCCCTGGTTGACGTTTAGGGTTTCTTAATTTCCAAATTCACGTCTTTGGAACCTTGAACCTGTGTGGCTGGGCCACTCGCATTCATGGCTGGAGATGGGAACCAGCTCTTAATTTCCAGTGATTAGAGTTCTGCTGGGGAACTCTGGGCGTCAGGGCGACACAGGCATCCTGAAAACGCTGTCATTGTTCCAGACCACACAGCCCCCAAAAGACGGCGGTTCCAGGAAGAAGCTGGACAAACGGCACTCACAGTGTCTTGGAATTTATTCCCAGATAGACTAACTTCTTAATCCCAGAAACGGTGTGATGCATGTCACGTGCGTGAGATACGCTCGTATCTGACTTGCGATGCCAAGTCCGATCTTGCCGTGGTCACCGTGAGGGCAGGGACGACAATGTTAATGCAGTTTCACGCACCCTCCCAGGCACCATGACCAAGGGCCTTCTGTTTTCCGCATCTTCCTTCTCCGGCGCGCCCTGGGACCCCCTGTGCGTCAGCGTGGTTTTTCCAGAGTAGAAGGCTTCACGTCCTCCCTTCTTATTTAGGACTTGGACGTGTAGGGGCTGCGACTGTATTCAGGGGGTGTTGCAGACTGGGAGAGCATACATGGAGCGCTGTGTTGCAGATCCCTGCCACGCGTGAACAGGGACATGGTGTGAGGTAAGCGTCAACACCATCCAGAAGGCCCCTCATCTGGCCGAGGGGACGGAGGTCCCAAAGGAAGGAGGTGACCTATCATCTTGCCGGCGTCTTCCAATGACTGTGCTGGTGAATCTGGTCTCTGTGTTTCACAATTCACCGGTAGACTCTCTCACTCTACGAGGGAAACTGGGTACTATAAATCCCTGTTTATTTGGAGTGAGTGATGTACAGAAACTCACCAGGAAACTGTTGACACAGGGGTGGACACCACGTCGCCCGTTCTCCTCCTTGGAAAGGATCCCAGGGTCTGAACAAGTGAGGCAAACTTAGGAGGCGACGTGGGAACATGGCAGATGCAGGCTGGGGGTGTTACAACGCCTAGTGTCTGCAGGTGCCACAGACACGTGACGAGGGGACCGAGTGCCACCGATCTGCAGCCACCGATCCACAACTGTCCCTGTTGGTCTGCTCACCTTATGCCGCACCAGCCATTGTTTTGACCGGCCGGTTGAGGGCATATCAAGGAAGACCCTTCGGGCTGCAATTTGGAGAAACCCACCCCGAGCTGGACGGGAGCCTGCAGGGAGCACATCAGCTTGCACAACGGAACAGCCTAGGGCGGTTCCCGGGTCCCGGATGCCAGCCGGCTCCGAGGGCACGCTCTGGTCTCCGCTCTCCAGTCCTGAGTCCCTTCCTGCCTGACTTGCCCCTCACCACGCTCTCCACCCACCTGTCCCCGTGGCCCTGCGTGGACAGAGCCCCCATAGCGGTGCCATCACAGTGGCAAGGAGCATGGGGTACAAAGCAGCCACCAAAGAGCAAAGGGTCCAAAGGGAGCTGTGCTCCCCCTCGGGACGGCTTTCCCAGCGACAAAGTGGCGGAAGGAGAAAGGGAAACCACGTTTTAGAAAAGTAAGCTCCTTCTGCCAGGGCCTTGCATCCACTTTCAGCACGCAGGTCCTGCCTTAAAGTGAGCCATGGACCGGGGCGCCTGGGGGCTCAGTCGGTTAAGCATCCGACTGCAGCTCAGGTCATGGTCTTGTGGTTCATGGGTTCGAGCCCCGCACTGGGCTCTGTGCTGACAGCTCGGAGCCTGGAGCCTGCTTCAGAGTCTGTGTCTCCCTCTCTCTCTGCCCCTCCCCTGCTCGTACTCTGTCTCTCTTTCTCTCTCTCAAAAATAAGTAAATGTAAAAAAAAAAAAAAAAAACTAAAAAGTAAGCCATAGATTGCAGCAGGTACACCTGAGGGGGCTTCTGGAAGGACTCGCCGGCCCTCCATTTTCTCCTTCATGGGCCTCCCACAGTGTCCCAAATATCCACTATTGGGGAAAACAGAGTAATTTGTTACAAACCACAGAAGCTAACTGTCGATGTTGGTGCTCCATTTTGGATGGGTTTCACAGATTAGCCCTCTAACGTGTAAAGACTCAGAACAAGCCTTGAAAGGCAGAAGTGGGACAAAGGTAGGTGGATATCTACGCAGCTAACAGACAGTTGCCCTAGCCGATTGCATTTGGTCAGTGCGCCAACCGAGCAACGAGACCAGGGAGTGCCAGGGCTTAGGCGGCTTGCTCTGCGTCTGGGTGGTAAGATCGTGGCAGAGACTTAAAATCCTGGATTCTACTCGGTCCCTGTCAACTGCACTGTGTGTCAGAAAGCCAAAAGGAGAATCCCAGGACACAGAGGTGAGGTGAAAAAATAGGAACACAGGCTGTCTTGCTTTCTTGGTTCACCCAGGACCACACAGCAGGGCCACATGGTCTCCTGCAGCTTCTCTGGTGCAGACAGGCCCCAAACCCAATGGGAAGAACGACACAACGGACCTCTTCACGGGGAGGAGGAGAGCCCCCCTGCTGGGGACGTAGAGAACCTTACATCCAGGGAGATCTTTACTAAGAACTGGTGGTTGTAGTTTTTAATTTGTTTTAAAACTACTGGGGCCCAGGGGCACCTGGGGGGCTCAGTCGGTGAAGCGTCCGACTTCGGCTCAGGTCACGATCTCACGGTCCGTGAGTTCCAGCCCCGCGTTGGGCTCTGTGCCGACGGCTCAGAGCCTGGAGCCTGCTTCCGATTCTGTGTTTCCCTTTCTCTCTGCCCCTCCCCTGCTCATGCTCTGTCTCGAAAATAAATAAACATTAAAAAAAAAATTAAAACTACTGGGGCCCAGAGAATAAAGCCTTCACAAAGTGCACTCACATAACTCTGGGAGCTGCTCATGTTTTTATAAGAAATATGCCAGTGATACCCCATCCTGGCAACTGAGAAAGTTCGGTTACGAATACCTGCTTGTTGAAAAACATCCACTGTGCTCAGCAGAAAAGGTGTGTCTTTTTGTTCTAATCAGTGTCAGCCTCTGGCCCATAAAAAGTAACAATATATAAAAAGTGTCATAGATTTGGCTCCAGAACCTTAATTAATTTGGTCCATTTTGGAGTAGGTGACAAGGCTTTTTTTCTTCATAAACCTTCATTGATCCTCTTAAAATAGCGCTGACACAGTGCAAGTAATTCAAATGGATGGCAGGGAGAGTCCTAGCCCAGGTTGAGATTTCTGGAACGATGCAGGCTGTAATCGACATTAATCCACTTGGATTTAATGATCCCCACGTGCAGTAACAGTAAACAAACTCAGGCGTTGCCTTTTATTGGGGAATTAATGTAAGGAGCACAGACTTTTCGAGTCATTTTTCTTGCTCTGACATTAGGAGCCCTCAGCCGGGCTCAAGGACACACACACACACACACGCACGCACGCACCCAAGTTTGAGAAAGGCAGCCTAGATCCTCAGAAAACAAAGCAAACCCACAACACAGAGCCTTGAGCTTTGACTCCAAGTGAGCGAGGTCAAGGACTTGCCCTTCTGATGTCTGAGTGCTGTCCTGAGCCCTGTGTCTTCCTGGGGGGTGGGGAGGGGTCCCTCGTGGGGATGCCCTGAGCCATGCCCTGGGAAGCCGGGGTAATGCCTCCCACACCAGGCTCAGGGATGTGCCCGTGTTCCCATCCTCCCTCACCCGCTATCTTTTCTGGAAATGTTTTAAGCCAAGTCTAAGAGTTCACATGCTTTCATGTTCATTGTAGATTAAGACCCGCCCACCCCCACCCATGTCATCACACGCCATTATTACACTTGACCAAATGTTCAGCATTCTTAATATTATCCCATATGATGCCAATTTAATAGTATCCCCAACATCCCCGTCACTCAGTTTCAACAATATGAACACAGGCCAACTTGTTTGACCGACAAATCCCACATAATCCTTTTTTTTCAGTCCTCAGTAATATTTTGAAGGAAATCTCAGAGTTGCTATCATTTCATGTGTAAGTAAGCACTTCAGACTGTCTCTGAAAGGATAACTACGATACCAGGATCAATAATCACAATAATTGGCGATAACTCAATTCCACTAAATACGTATTACATTTAAACGTATAATTCAAATCACCTAACGGTAAGTCTATGTTTGTATATGCATGGGTCTATGTGCCTGTGTCTACGAACATGTATATATCTGGTTGACTTGTCAAAATCGGAATCCAGCACATTCCAAACATTACATTTGGCTCACAAATCTCTTAAATCTCATTAATCTCCTGGTTCTTCCTCCTTTTATTTATTTATTTTTTTAATTTGCAATAAATTGGATTCCTTCTCCTGTAGAGTTTCCCACACTCTGGATTCTGGTGCCTGATGCCCGCGATGTGCGCTCCCTTTCTCGGCAACTTGCACGCTCTTGTGGTGTGGTAGAAAGTTCTACATCTTTCCGTGCAAGAGACTAGGCTGCCACTCACTCATACGGTCCTTGAACACCCGGAGTGTAGCTTCTGTGATGGAGGAAATGAATTCTTATTTTAGTGTCATTTAATTTAATTTAAATTAATGCAAATTTAAAAACTGATACTCTGTTCAGTCACTGGAAAGCCTTCAAGTACGACTGGAACAGCTTTGATATGTGAACCTACTTTTTTAACTGTAAATTTTATAAAATCCAATGGAAATTTCGCAACCCAAGTTAAGATTTCGTTCGTGTAAGTGTAAAACATACACCAGGTTTCAAAGACTTCGTATGAAAAAAAAAGAACGTACAGCATCTCATCGATCTTTCTTCCACTGATAAGATTATGAATTGAAAACACTTTGGATACACCGAATTAAATAATAAATACTCAAAATTAATTCTCGTGTCTTAGCCCATTTAAGGTACTTGCTCGAAAATGTAAGGTTTCATCTGGCTCTCACTGTATTTCTACCGAGCAGCACTGATGGAGGGACAGAATGAGACGGAGACTGGCTTTGGGGAGAGAATGGTCTGCAGGCTGTATGCCACCCACAACATCACACGGACACCCAGGATCCTGCTGGTTTCCCTCTGTGTTGCATTGGGCGAGCCTTCCGCACATCCTTCTCCATCCTCTGTCACCTCTTCACCTCGTGGTTTGGACAGCACCGATGACTCCTACCTTGATTTGGGGGTCATTACAGGTTAGCAAACTGTGATAGTCTCGTTCTCTGATTCTGTTGCCCAAGTTTCTTGTATAAAGCACTTTCCTTTTTTCCTTTTTTTTTTTTTTAACCCAGAAGCACAATTCATACAGTAAAGTGGGACAAATGCCTGTGTTGTACCCTATATTGACTAGTTTTCAGAATAATAGTAGAGTCTGGAAGAAGCGGTGAAAATATTCCTCCTTTCATGTTCTGTCTCAGTGTGTAGATGGCGTTCGCATTGTGCTCGCGTGGATCTGGGCGATCAGATGTGCTGTGATCAAGCGTGGTTACTACCTCTGTGGTGCTCGACTTGCCTCCGTGCGGCCAGTGGGAATCCTTGTACCCTGGCTTCCGATTCTTTTTGTCATGACCCTAGTCATTCAGAAAGACTTGTCACTTTCTGGAACAAGAAGCTGGTCTAGGATCATGCTTATGTGTCCTGCCGAGACCTGGAAGCAGCATTTTCTTCAAGGAGAACTTGCTCCTTTTAGGGGGGAAGGGTAATTAGAGATCATAATTAGGATGTTAGCAGTGCTGATTGTTTCTGGGTGAGGTGTTATTTCTAGGCTTTTCTGATGGATAGAGCTAGTGAACGTGTTTATTTTTAAGGAGAAAATGCATCATGGGTACATACTTATAACTTTGGTTTACATTTATGATTACAAGTTTGAATATAGGGAAGCAGGGAAGCCTTAAGGCATCATCCAGCAGCTCCCACAGTCATGCAGAGATCAGAAGACTTTTCCCTAAGTATGAATATCCTACTTACATCTCAATGGCACTTTCTTTTTTTTTTTAATTTTTTTAATGGAATCTTTATTTATTTTTGAGAGAGAGACAGCGTGTGAGCAGGGGAGGAGCAGAGAGAGAGAGGGAGACACAGAATCTGAAGCAGGCTCCAGGCTCTGAGCTGTCAGCACAGAGCCTGACGCGGGGCTCCAACTCACAAACTGTGAGATCATGACCTGAGCTCAAGTCGGACGCTCAACTAACTGAGCCACCCAGGTGCCCCTCAATGGCACTTTCTTAATGGCAAACCTGATTTTCCATATTAAGCCATGTTAATTGGCATTTTACTGGTTTTAAATCTTATAGTCTGGTATAAAGGTGTGTGTTTTTGTTTTATTGGACTTAGAAGCATGAAGTATTTATAGCTAGCTCAGGATTTGTGTACAATTATACAACACCATCAGTTGTTTAAATCAGCACTGTGAGTCCATGAAAACTCTTACCTCCTTCAAGTGCATGTTTGCATGACCCAAGTTGGAGAAGTAATGAGCTACAGAACTCATTTCTAGCTACACTCGGTTGAACTTAGAACTGCATTTTCAGAAACAACAAACTTTACCAAAGAAAAATGTAGTCTAGTAAGCAGAACTGTCCACATGATCATACAATTACTTGTCTAACGAGCATCAACTGAGATGTTACCGCGTGCCACACGCTGGAGGTACCAAGGCTCCGATGAATACGATTGTGGGACAGGGGTTGGTACAGAGTGCCATGGACGCACATCTTACTGGCGAAAAGACTGGGTTCAAAAGGTAAGTCGTGTTTAGTGGGTGACCACAATAGGAAGCGTTCTCCACACACACCGAGCATAGACACACCATGAAGACGTCATCACCCAATGACTCAGGTGAGCAGATAATACAAATTAATCCCCCTTCTGAATCTCCACTCAAAAGCCCACAGAGGAAAGAGCAGAAGCTACTTATGTCCTTGAGAAATGATAATATTTCATAACATTAGGAAGACTGGGCTGAAATACAAAATGCCAAAATTAGATACGAACAATGGCTGCTCCACCGAAGGGGACTTTGAAGATTTCTAATAAATATGCAAATACGAAGTCAAAGTCGGTTCTAGACATCACCAACACCAGCACAAGGCAAGACTTGAAGTCAGCTGAGAATGTCAGTTGTCTGGATTCCAATTAAATGGAATTAATGAATCCATTTGCATATCCAGTCAGTCCAACATTATGAGTATTTTCGTCAAGTAAGAAACTGTCCCAGCGAACAGGACAGTTCCCTGATTGAGGGGCTCTGTGCACAGAAGAGCACCACAGTCATTGTCCTCATTAGGACATGGGCTGGGTGAATACTCTTGTATTCAAAATGCTCTAACACCAGGAATTGTAATACACAAGCCCAAAACAGATGTAGCCCAATGATAAAAGAGATTTATTTTATCCATGGGGAAAACCTCCCTGTCACCTTCTCCGTTGGGAGATGAAACTATCGGCAGCATATTGAGGCATGGGGACACCCTACAGAAAGGAAATGTGTTTAACTTCGCTAAACCCCGGTCTTTCTCACACTTTTAGATCATGGACTTTCATCCTTATTATTTTTAATCCTACTTACTTACACCTACACCTTTAGGAAACGTAGATCGAATGTGTAACCTGTTGTCTTCAGTGAGGTACTGAGAAAACACTACAGGCTACCTCTCAGTGTGGACGCCCAGCTTGGCATCAATGTCTGGCTGAGCTCATTCCCTTTGCTGAAGTATATTAGCCATAAAATGGATTAACTCCTTTTATAGTGACTGGAAAGTGATCTCACCGCAGTAAAAAACAATCTTAATTAGTGTGATGTTCTTTATGTACATATAACTGTACATACGCATATACTTTTCAGTGTCACGCACACACACATACACACGTGCATACATGAATAATATATTTTGATGTCTATTAATGCATATGTGATACTGTGGAATAAATTTAGGATCTTCTGAAAGATTTAAAGTAAATTTATTAATATTGTAACAGCTGTACTTCTCTTTGAAAATGTTATTGTTTGTTGTTTTAAGAGAAACCGCATTTGCTACATATATAAAAATCTCATAAAATCTCAGACAGAGTGAGATTACACCATTCCAACTAGGAACTTCCCGAGGAACTTTGGTGCTTCTCATAAAAACATTTCACTTGAATAACTGAACATATCCAGTGTTTGGAGGGAGCAGAGAAATCAGAACTTTCACACTTTACTGGTAGGATTATAAACGAGTATAAACTTTTTGTAAGAGAGATTTGGAAACATCACCAAATTTTGAAATGCGTATAAAACTCTGACACAGACAGCACATTGCTAGCCCTCTGTCCTGCTAACGAACTTTTACAAACACAGAAAAGATCGACGGATGAGGATATGAGAGACACTTGTCTTTTTCTTCTGCTCCAGCCATGCACCAGAACCTTCTTCCTCTATCTGGGGAAATACCCAATGTCTAAGTCTTGGTGGGGACAGAGCCCATGATCAGTACAGAGGCTGGAGATTCCAGGTGTCCCCTTTCCAGTGGTCATCCGTCCCCCCCCCCCACCCCAGGATCATCCCATGAAGTCACTGCATGAGACAATGATCAAGGCTGAGATGGTTACTTGCATGCATCAGCTTGACTGGACTGAGGGATGCCCAAATAACTGGTAATAAAACATTATTTCTGGGTGTGTCTGTGAGGGTCTTTCTGGAAAAGATCGGCATGTGAATCTGTGGACTAATAAAGACGACCGCCTCCCCATGCCAGAGGGCATCATCCAGTCCAGAGGGCATGAACAGAACCAAAAGCAGAAGGTGGGCAAATAGTGTCTCTGCGTGAGCTGCAACCCCTTGCCTCTGCCCTCAAGAATCAGTGCATTTGGACTCAGACTGGCTCTCCTGGCTCCCCGGCTCTCAGACGACAGGTCAGCCTCCCTAACCACATGAGCGATTCCCTACACAATCTATGCCTCTTTGTCTCTGTCTCTCTTTTTTTCCCTCTCTGTCTCTCTCTCTCTGTTATTGATTCCGTTCCCCTGGAGAGCGCGAACAATACGTTCACCGGTATTTATTTCCGTGAAGGTGAGCAGATTCATTGTAGGTCCTGCCTGAAACCCGGCCCGCTAGACATGAAAACATCAGCAGCGGGACAGTGCAGAAGAGCGGAACTGCTTTTTTCACGGCATCCTGCCAAATCCGGTTTGTTTAACACCCCATCTGGCAGATTTGGTCTTCTCAGAGAATCCCCGTGTGGGATTCCACTCATGGAGGAGGTAACTGACAAGTCTTTGGCGGAAGGTAATGGTCGGGTCTGCCTGGTGTGAAGACGGGGTATGCAAAGGCCTCACAAGCCCCCTTCCCCAAAGTGCTGACTACAAACGTGGGGCTTCATTCATTTGCTTTAAGCCAAACCGGAGCACATCTTCTTATGACTCCTTAATCCCTTCACCGCAACCACCCCCTCACCACACCCGGACATACATGCCTCAGCAAGGATTACAAGTTAAGCCTTGTTCGCCATTTACTTCTGTGCATGGGTTTGTTTGTTTGTTTTTGTAACGTACCTTTTTCTAAAACTAGAATGGAAAGTGAAAGAATGTGATCTTCCCTGGGCTCGGCCCATGGAGGTTCAACCTGTCTACCAAGAGTGAGGAATAAATACACATGAAGGATACGGACGCATCAGGGTTCTCCAAACCACGGCCGGTGGCCAGGTGCAGCCCCCCTTTGTTTTATTTGTATTAGAACACAGCTAGCTCACTTGTTTGCATACTGCGCATGGCCGCTTTTGTGCGACAACCGAAGAGCCCAGTAGTTGTAACAGAGATGTACAGCCCGCAAAACCCAAGCTATCAGCTAGCTGGCCCTTTGCAGAGAAAGTGTGTCAACCTCTGTTATAGGATGCTGCAAAGAAAACTCTAGAAGCGCTTGATAAATATGGAGAAGGAGGTCAAGTCCCAAACTCCCTTTAGGCAATTTCACGTGGTTGGGCTCTCTAAGGCAGAGAGCTGCTAGGAACTCATCTGCCCTCTTCCTTCCTGTAATTACGTAGGTAGCCATCCCATTATTTACATGTATCTAAAACCTGAGGTGTCTCCTATAATTAGAAGTCAAATAAAATAAACAGTCATGCCTGACACAAAGACTGTACTGTCAATGGCTCGAGACAATAAGACTTAAACATCTTTAAAGGAACCCCTCTGAAGGAAATTTACTAAATTTTACAGCTTAGGCAAGAGTGAGCCTTTGGCTTACTGATACTACAGGTCAGAGATGTGATATTTTAGTATGAGCAAGGCACCCCCAACTTCAATATGGCGCATCTAAAGAATAGGGGCACCCATTGTATTGTGTGTTCATTGAATAAACTGAAGGGTAATCCAAGAACCTCACATCCTGGATGAAGGTGACAGATATTAAGTTACCCAGAACAGAGGGGACAAATACACCCAGGAACAGATGTGAAATGGACTCACCAGTTTTTCTATTATTTAATTTCTTTAAAAAAAATTTTTTTTAAACATTGATTCATTTTTGAGAGACAGAGAGAGACAGAATGCAAGCAAGGGTGAGGCGGAGAGAGAGGGAGACACAGAATCTGAAACAGGCTCCAGGCTCTGGGCTGTCGGCACAGAGCCCGACGTGGGGCTCAAACCCACGAACCGTGAGATCATGACCTGAGCCAAGGTCAGGCGCTTAACCCAGTGACCCACCCAGGCGTCCCACTATTATTTTATTTCTAATTCAAAACACACCTGTCAGAATTTTCTCTGATTCACCCACACCTCTTTAAAAACAGACTTATGCATACACTTATGCGTATGCACATACACACACACAACCCTCTGAATTTTAAGTAGAGAACGGGTGGCCCCATGTAACTGTGGGAAGGAATTTTGGAGCAATCGGTGAACAACAGAGTCGCTGGAAAATCACCGATGGGCACCCGCAGGGAAACATGGGAACCTGGGGTGACTTGGTAAGAAACTATGAAGAAGGTCAGTCTACAGTGATGGCAGATCCCTACCTCGTCAGCGGGATGATGATGCTGTTAAATGCCACTATGATTTACACTTGGACCTTTACACTGAGAATGATCATCAAGCCGTCAGCTTCTCTGTTTTCAGACATTTCCTAAAGACATGCACACTTGTTTTCTGCACATCAAATACACTTACCATATATATGTACACACACACACACACAACTGCCCATGCTTGTAACATTTGCAACCTAAATCTTTTTGTGTTCGTTCCCTCCACATTCACACTGAATCCTTTCTCTTAAAAACAAAACAGGGGCGCCTGGGTGGCTCAGTCGGTTAAGCGGCCGACTTTGGCTCAGGTCATGATCTTACAGTCCGTGAGTTCGAGCCCCACGTCGGGCTCTGTGCTGACAGCTCGGAGCCTGGAGTCTGCTTCGGATTCTGTGTCTCCCTCTCTCTCTGATCTTCCCCCATTCATGCTCTGTCTCTCTGCCTCTCAAAAATAAATAAACGTTAAACATAATGAAAACGAAACAAAATATTATTCTTTCTGAAACAGCAAAGCTGAACCACTAGGAAGAGGTGAGCGCATGAGGTGGGAAAAAAACACACTCTGTTCAGCAAAGAAGCTGTGGACTTGAGCAAGACGGCCCCACGGCCCTCGCGGGTACCTGGCGGTGGGACTCACTCCATCCGCCAGGACACAGCCTCCGGGCGAGGCCACACTGGGTGTTTTCAACCGAGGTGGGAGGGGAGGGGTGTGGGGGAGGGGATACCCCACCGCTACAGCAGTCAGGCCTGTTGAGTATGAAAAATCACATTTAGGGGCGCCTGGGTGGCGCAGTCGGTTAAGCGTCCGACTTCAGCTCAGGTCATGATCTCGCGGTCCGTGAGTTCGAGCACCGCGTCGGGCTCTGGGCTGATGGCTCGGAGCCTGGAGCGTGTTTCCGATTCTGTGTCTCCCTCTCTCTCTGCCCCTCCCCTGTTCATGCTCTGTCTCTCTCTGTCCCAAAAATAAATAAACGTTGAAAAAAAAATTAAAAAAAAAAAAAAAAGAAAAATCACATTTAATGCATTTCTTGCAGTTTCAGACGCTCAAGTACGGCCGAAAAACACCTGAACGGGCTGCAGACCCACAACAGACCCTACGGACAGAACTGCGTTTCAATAGTGATAAGACATCCACACTCACCGCCCTCCCCGCCCTCACCAATGTACACTTTCCGGAAACTAGATTGGCGTTGAAAACCTCTCTTCTGCGGAGATGGGAAGAAAGGAAAGAGGAGGAGAGAGGAGGGAGCGATGCGGGCGCCCGGTCCCCTCTCCCCCACATGTCTGGTGCCAGACGTTCAAAGGTTAAATGAAGTTCTGTCACAAGCCCACGAGGCCTGTGCTGCCCGGGGCTGTCTTCCTCCTCTGGGGCCCTCCTCCCAAACACAGCACGCAGACTCTGGGGCCAACAGGCAGCGGCCACGTCGGGGAACCCCCGGGGCAGCTGTTCCCTGCAGAGCCCCGTCCCCTGGATGGAACTACGCTGCCGGGCCAAGGACAGTCTGAAGCAAGCCCCCCCTTCCCCTTCTCAGCAAAACAGTTTCTCTGCTTGTTATCTGCCAGAACCTTTGCCAGGACCCTTAACTGTTGGCACCAAGACCCATGTCTTGCCATCCGGCTTCACTGTGTGTGCCTTGAGTTGAACGTCACTAAAAAAAAAAGAAAAAAAAAAGGATCATTTTTCATTCATGTGAACAGAGGTGATAGGTACTTACTATTTTCTTTTACGTCTACTTATTTATTTTGAGAGACAGAGACACAGACAGAGCACGAGCAGGGGAGGGGCAGAGAGAGAGGGAGACAGAGAATCCCAAGCAGGTTCTGAGCTGTCAGCGCAGAGCCTGATGCGGGGCTCGAACTCAGGAGCTGTGGGATCGTGGCCTCAGCAGAAACCCAGTCGGATGCTTCACCGACTGAGCCACCCAGGCGCCCGACATGGTCCCTGGAGCCTAGCCGGGCAGCCCCTGTGCAGGAGGCCGCTGGGGGAGGGGGCATCTCAGCAAACACAAAGGCGGTGGGGCCTCAGACATTTTATTTGCTTTGAAAAAAGACCTTCTGGCTTGGGAGGAAAATGGCATCACTGTTCTGCTCTGGATGACAGGGCCTGGAGCCGCGGCTGCCTGAGCGGTGATATCACGGCTGGGTCATGGTCCCCACTTCACCCCGGCGGAGGCAAGGGCACGGGGACACCCACGCGGGCCCCGGGCAGGCAGGAAGCATCAGTCAACACAAAACGCTCCTGCACAGCGAGGCGGAATGCCTCATTTCATACGAGTCGGACGCCTTTGGCTGTGTGCGTGAGCACTGTGGGCCCCTCGCACCCCCAGCCCACACTGCGCCATCATCTCCCGCGCATCAGGCCACGGCCGGTCCGAGGTCATCCGCAGGAAGTGAGTCTTGAACTGAAAAGTGTCAAGTGGCCGTGCCTTCGCTGCAGCAGCTGGAAAACCTGCCCTCCGCGGAGGCCCCTTCCGCAGGGCAATGCTGTGACTCCACAGAGGGACATGGCGAGGGCGCGTGGTCCCCAGCGGAACACGGGTTTGCCCTCAGAGGCCCCAGGTCAGACAGCCTGGCCCGGCCACTCCCTCGCCCTGCCCTTCAGAGACACATCCCAGGGCTTCCCAGTTCTGCACACGCCTCCTTCGTCTGTAGATGGGAGGAGAGCAATGTCTCCAGGACCGATGACATCATACTCAGCGCCCAGCGCAACCCGAAAGCACCAGGTCCTGCGTCCGGACAGGATCAAGAGCACCCAGTGACGGGAGTGTTAAATCACCCAGCACAGGGCCTTTCCGGGCTTGGTGACAGGGCAGTGTGCAGGGGGCTGCAGAGGAAGTCTAGCCCGCGCCCCTTCCCGGGCTGTGAAGACGGACAGGCCCCCCTGTCCCCCAAGGCAGCGAGCGCTGCGCCTGGCTCAGGGACGGGGCCTCGGAGGACGCTTTTTCAAGTCGGACAGATGGGAAGGGCAGAAGGAAAGGTATTTCTGCAGAAATCATCTTCTAAATCTGGACGCGAAGTCCATGTGTGAGAAGAATGTGTTTTTCAGAAGTGGTTGTTCACATGCAGTGAACGGGCTTATAACGTGAGACAGAAATGAGGAAAAGAGAAGGGGCGCCCTCCCCACCCTAAGGGGAAGGAGGAGGTCTGACTGCGTCCACGTCCAGGGGCTGAAGCTGAAGGTCCGGAGACAACAGCAGGTCATGTCTCTGTAAGACAGAAATTCCACTGACCCCGATTAGAGAACACCGATCTGTTCAGGAACAAACATTTGAGAAATCATGGTCTATTGGACCCTGACTGATGGCATCTTTGTATTTTTGCACTGAGTCCATATATAAAAATTCATTAATGACTATGAGCGTCTTATTCATAAGTAATTTTTCGCTCCAAATCCATTATGATTTAGAAAGGAAAACCGAAAGAACGTGCTAAAGAACACGGTTACTTTCTTTCCCTTAAAAGGTTTCGCATGTCCCCTGAGCTTCCACAAATAAATCTTCCGTGGATCTGTCACTCCCCCTGAGAATGTTTCCCCAGCATTTTCAACCTGGAACTTCATAAAACTTCCACAAATTTCCTTATCACCGTATGAGAGTACTTCCTTTCATCTGTCTTAAAACCACTCTTGTGCAAACTTCAAAGACAACCCTATGGTTCAAATATTCTGAAATCTGGTTAACAAGTCTGTGATAACATTAGCAATGGCTTTTATAAAATTTATAAACTTTGATCATATTTTTTCACTCAGCCTTCATCTTCTTTCAGACAAAAGCCCTCATTTTTTTTTAGCTGGTTCTTGCGCAGGAGACATTCTGCACAGCACGATGACATCTGCACTCCGTCCCTTCAAGATGGTATCAGTGTATCTGTCCATCCATCTACCCATTTCTGTGTATAGTCAGAACAGAAATCACCCACGCACAGGGCATTCCACATACAGACAAAATAGGTTTTTGAAGAGAAGGAAAACACATTGTTTAGATTTTTAAACATCAGATTTCATCATTCTAAGAACCGTGAACCTTTTCGCCTGAAGTAGTGACACATTCGACCAATTTCCTGAGTGTGTGCAGCACAAGCCCGTGACTCATGCCATTTGAAGACCACAATCTGGGTTTCTTTTTCCAAGAATCTTCCCTCTACCTGCCCACACCAAAGGTCTAGGCCATTTTTTCTGTTCATTCTCGCAAGAAAACTTAGCTTCTGGTGACTCATGATAGTTTTGTGCTCCAGATGAAAAATATAAATACTTTTATAATCAGAGAGTTAGAAGAAACGCTGTTTAATCTTAACAACTCCTGAGAACACGCCAAATGGAAATGACACAATTCTAGACCCTGAAAGTTAACGTGAGGGATGGAAATACGTGTGGACACGAGACATATTTTATCTGGTCTCCGGGTTCTTTCATAGACTTCTGTAACGACAAACGAATTCCACACTCTCATTCCCACTTGTTCACACAGGAACGTTGGCATCTTGGATATTTTCTGGGGGGCTAAGAGAGAGCTCATTTGCGACCACAAAGAATTCTTCTTTCCCCCTTCAGCTGATGTAATTATTCCTCACGATATTACCAGTCTGGCCGAGCCGAATTAAATGTCCATCGTTGGCCAAACAGTGGGAGAAAAGCCGTTCGCCTTTTGTGTTCTCATCCTTTTGAAGGATTCCAGGTCAAAGTTACTTGTGCCCCAGTGTTTCTTAGAGTCTGCACTTTGTTTCATAAACTCGCTCCCTTTTTTCTTTTTTTTAACATATGGCCCGTTCTGCCCATAAGATTCAGGGAAGAGGAGCTCGTAATGACCACTGAACCCTCAGTGAAAAGGGCCCTTGTTACTGGAATATGTATCTGTCCATGCTTAGGAGGACCTCTGTCCAGAGGACATCAGCCCCCGGATGCCACCAGTGGTGACAGATGTTCAGACACACTCACATGCCAGCATTTGACATGTCCTTGGCTGATGCTCTGAGCCCTGGTCCCAAACAAGAGCCCAGGGTGGACAGGTGCGCACAGGGGAGAGCTGTATCTAAAAACCGTTCAAAAACAGAACAAGAAAAGAGGTACGGGATAGGTCCACCTCCGAGTCTGCTAATTCCAGCTTTCTGAATGATGGCATTCAGACACAGAAAGGTTACGTGTCTTCACGGAGTTTACACGCAATGTCAGTGACTGAATCTGAACTGGCAAGAAGTTCTTTGACACCAGATAAGTCATAAAATACACTTAAAAAATACTGATCCACAGACAGACTCCTAGAAAATTCTCTCTTCATATTTTAGCCAGAGAGGATCCCCTTTTTCTCCGTCTCCATCTCCTTTTTCTGCACGAAGTCTACGACAAAACATCCCCTCTATCCTACAACAAATCCCTTTAAAATAGGAGCCTTAACACAGAAACTTAAATTTAAAAAGGAAATACTTACTAAGTGCCTGCTGTGTATAAAGTAGAAGGTATGTGCTGTGGAGAATGCAAGAGTGAGAGATTTTATCTGAAGGTCAAAGTAATTCTATAGAGATGGGAGTAAACTACATCCTCTCTCTTTTTTTAATTTGTTTATTTTTGAGAGAGAGAGAGAGAGAGAGCGTGAGCAGGGGAGGGGCAGAGAGAGGGAGACACAGAATCCGAAGCAGGCTCCAGGCTCTGAGCTGTCAGTACAGAGCCCGACACGGGGCTCGAACTCATGAACCATGAGATCATGACCAGAGCTGAAGTCGGACGCTCGACCAACTGAGCCACCATGAGCCCCACATCTTCTCTTTTGATTGTGTCTTTAGGTACCGCCTTCCAAAACTCTTGGTCGGTTATGCGAGATACTCCATTATAAAACCTCTTTAACTTGTACCAATAAAAGGGTTTGTATTTCTCTTCAACAAACCTCTCATTTCAGTTTTTATCAGTTTCACACGGAAGGAGCTGAGACGAATCAACAAGTAATGTGGTCTAGCAGCACTCTATCATCCTCTGCAGAACACGCATTTAGGCTTTGGGGGTACACGTTGTGGCTGCAGGTTCCAAGGCCACCTTTGAGTTCCTCCCGTGGGTCTTTAGTGGGCTAAAGCTAGAGGTGCGTTCACGTCTAGTGTGTCCGTTCCATGAGCCATCCTGGGCATTCTGAGTCATACTCTCTAATACACCTGCTGCAGGGATTTAATGGTTCTGAGAAGCGAGTTATCTCTATTTCATCCAACATTTTCCAGACTTAGGAATGAAGCGCAGGAAAAACTTCCAGATTCTGACCTAGGTCCTTAGTCACCTGGCCAACTGCTTTTTCTTTCTCTTGAAACACAAGTCAACTGGGGACTGGGGACTTGGACAAAGTTGCTCTCGGGAGACAGTGAGCCTCACGCTCAGAAGACTTGGGCGGACTCCGAGGGATCGACTTTCTTAATGTCTCTCCACCTCCCCGTCTGCAAAATGGGGCACTCATTCCTATTTTTCCTGCCTCATCACCAAGGTTTTGAGGAAACAGGTAAATAAAATATCAAATTTCCAAGTCCTTTATGAAATGTGCAACTTATAATTATTCAATCTACAACATAAGAGAGCTGTCAGAAGCACCTGCGTGGCTCAGTCAGTTAAGTGTCCGACTGCAGCTCCTGTCATGATCTCATAGTTCACGAGTTCGCGCCCCACGTCAGGGCTCTGCTGACAGCTCAGAGCCTGGAACCTGCTTTGGATTCTGTGTCTCCCTCTCTCTGCCCCTCCCCCACTCATGCTCTATCTCTGTCTCTCAAAAATAAATAAATGTTAAAAAAAATTTTAAATATAAGTGAGCAGTTAGTTTAAATAATTGCTCACAACAGCTGCATATGTTGGCATTAATAAAAGATTAAAGAAGAAAAGACTCCAAAAGTAGCCTTGCACATATTCTTATAGAGTCAACTGTTTCCCACAGATGGAGGAGAGGGCAAACACAGCTCTCCAAAACACGGAACATGTAAAGTACATGAAAGTATAAAAATGTACAGAGACAGGTACACAAACATGTCTGCTCCTCTAAACTCATACTAGAGTTTCTTACTAATTTGTCTATTTCCTATTCATCCAAAGATGTGTTCACCAAATCCTGAAGTCCAAATAAGAATCAGATTTCAGCACCCCTATGTTCATAGCATTATTCACAATAGTCAAGATTGGAAGTAGACCAAGTGTCCATTGATCAATGAATGGATAAAGAAGATGTGATATGTATATATATATATACGTATACACACACACATATATGTATATATGTATTCAACAGCATATATATAAATATGCCATAGAATATTACATGGCCATAAAAAGAATGAAATCTTGTCATTAGCAATGGCATGGATGGGGCTAGAAAGTATAATGCTAAGCAAATAAGTCACTCAGAGAAAGACAAATACCATGATTTCGTTCACATATGGAATTTAAGAAAGAAAACAAATGAGCAAAAGGGAAAAAGAAAAAGAGGCAAACCAAGAAACAGACTCTTAGCTACAGAGAACAGACTGATGGTTCCCAGGGAGAGGTGTGTTGGCGGGGGGGGGGGGGATGGGTGAACTAGGCGATGGGGACTCAGGATGCACCTGTCGTGATGAGCACCGGGTGATGTAGGGAAGTGCTGAATCCCTATATTGTACACCCGCAACTAACAGAACACTGTGTGTTAACTAACTGGAGTTAAAATAGGGGCGCCAGGTTGGCTCAGTCGGTTGAGTGTCTGACTTCGGCTCAGGTCATGATCTCACAGTTCATGAAGGTCATGATCTCACAGTTTGTGAGTTCAAGCCCCATGATGGGCTCTGTGCTGACAGCTCGGAGCCCGGAGCCTGCTTCAGATTCTGGGTCTCCCTCTCTTTCTGCCCCTTCCACGCTCACGCTCTGTTTCTCTCACTCTCAAAAATAAATAAACTCTCAAAAAAAGTAATTAAAAAATTCTTTTAAAAATTAACTGGAGTTAAAATACAAACTTCAAAAAAAAAATCAAATTTTGAATAATCAACCAGGCTGTAGCCATTTCTATCTTATACTGTCATGTTCGTCATCAGCTCAGCATTTAAGAAAACAAAAAAATAGAGGATCAGATGAAAGACAGACTACAATGGGGTTAAGAGTGAAGAAAGTAGACTTATGACAAATATTAAAGGTACAATAGCAATTGCCCAGAATGTTTGGATCTTTTAGGCTATGTAGTAAGAAAAGTAGCTAGTGTAAGAGTGCCATTCATTTTATTCATCCATCAAATGTTTTTTAATATCTACTGAATGACAGTAACTATGTTGGGAATAAAGTGGATTTTGACCTCTCCAAGCTCATGTCTACTAGGAGAGAGAGGGAAATATTATCACAGTATAATGACCAAAGGATTACAAAACATGTATTCTCTATAAAAACCCACGACTATTAGAATGTAATTTTTCATAGGCATATATGGAAAACATGCATTTCCCACATCCAACGACAAGAAGAGGTCCAACCTATAATGAGCATTTAATGAACATTTGTTAAAATTCTAAGTGCGTATCTAACATTACTTGAGAAAGCTTGACATTTGCAACAACACGGATGGATCTAGAGTGTATAAGACTAAGTGAAATACGTCAGTCAGAGAAAGACAAACGCCATATGATTTCCCTCATGTATGGAATTTAAGAAAGGGAACAAAGGAAAAGAGACAAACAAGAAAACCGACTCTTAAATACAGAGAATAAACTGGTGGTCGCCAGAGGGGAGGGAATGGAGGGGTGGAGGAAATAGATAAAGGGAACTTTTTAAAATGTTCTTAATGTTTATTTATTTTTGAGAGAGAGACAGAGACAGAGAGACAGAGTGTGAGCAGGGGAGGGGCAGAGAGAGAGGAGGGCACAGAATCCAAAGCAGGCTCCAGGCTCTGAGCCGTCAGCACAGATCCCGATGTGGGGCTCGAATGCAAAAACTGTGAGATCATGACCTGAGCTGAAGTCAGGTGCCTAACCAACTGAGCCACCCAGACGCCGCTAGATAAAGGAGATTAAGTGCACACATGTCTTTTTTTCTTAATTTTTTAAATGTTTTTTATTTATCTCTGAGAGAGAGGGGTGGGAGGGGCAGAGAGAGGGAGACACAGAATCAGAAGCAGGATCCAGGCTGTCAGCACACAGCCTGACGTGGGGCTCGAACTCACGAGCTGTGAGATCATGAACCTGGGCCAAAGTCGGATGCTCAACTGACTGAGCCATCCAGGTGTCCCCAAGAGCACATGCGTCTTGACGAGTGCTGACAAACGCAGGGGCACCTGACTGGCTCAGTTGGTAGACTATGCGACTCTTGATCTCACGGTTGTAAGTTCGAGCTCCATGTTGGATGTAGAGATTACTTAAAAAAAAAATCGTAAAAAAAAAAACGTGTAGAATTGTTGAATCACTGTATTATACACCTGAAACTAATACACTGCTGTATGTTAGTTATATCTCAATAAAAAAATAATTTTCTAAAAAGAAACTTAAGAAAACTTTACGAAGGATGTACTATGTATATTACGATGTTATTTTTTTATTAAAAATTTTTTTCAACGTTTATTTATTTTGGGGACAGAGAGAGACAGAGCATGAACGGGGGAGGGGCAGAGAGAGAGGGAGACACAGAATCGGAAACAGGCTCCAGGCTCTGAGCCATCAGCCCAGAGCCTGACGCGGGGCTCGAACTCACGGACCGCGAGATCGTGACCTGGCTGAAGTCGGACGCTTAACCGACTGCGCCACCCAGGCGCCCCTACGATGTTATTTTAACGCAGTTATTAATAATGGGAAATTTGTAAGATATCTGACATTCTTGAACTAGATAATAAACAGAATATTTATTCTGGCTCAGAAGGGAGACATAAAGTGTGAAGGAGGAAGTGAGGCTATGCCAACACTGTGGCTATGTTTCTCAAGTTACTGTTCAGTAGTTTTGTTGAGAAAACCAGTAATTCCAGGGTGACACGGTAGTATGGGAAGAGGGGACACTTGAAGAAAAACGTGTATTTTCCATGTGTGGTAGCAGGCATGTACCTTCAGAAAGTACGTAGTTTAAGACAGTAAGCCGGAGTCAGACTTGGGGGAAATGCATTTAAATAGAGTTAACTTGAGTGTGTTACCAGCATTGTCTAAGATTTCTGTCCCCACAGTACTAAAACAAACAAACAAACAAACAAAAACAAAGCAGTAAACTTATGAGTCAGGTAATCAGTTCACTTTGGGAGTGTCCTAATCTGTTTTACGGCATATACAAACTGAGAAGAAAAAAAATGTAATGCTTTTGGCTGTATTTTAAAATTTTTATTCAGTTGTTGTTATATTGTATAGATATATACCAAAAGGTGTCAAACTCATTTAGGAAAAAGTCTGGTGAAAAAGAATCCTAGGAAATTATTTTAGAAATCTTTCACTTCTACTGATCATATGAAAGGGAAACCTTTGATGATATAACTGGAAATTAGAAATCAGAACACAGCACCCAATTCATAAGAACTGGGTATAGTGTTATAGATGTTGTTTGTTTTATTGTAGATTTGGTGTTACTCTAGAAATTTGAGTATTTTCCTTTTAATTTCCTTTTTAATTTTTAATGCTTATTTATTTTTGAGAGAGAGAGAGAGAGAGAGAGAGAGAGAGAGAGAGAGAGACAGAGTGCAAGCAGGGGAGGGGCAGAGAGAGAGGGAGAATCCGAAACGGAATCCAGCTGTCAGCACAGAGCTGGACGTGGGGCTCGAACTCATGGAGTGCGAGATCATGACCTGGGCCAAAGTTGGATGCCCAACCCAGTGAGCTACCCAGGCGCCTCTGGAGTATTTTCTTTCTAACCTGATGGATGTTCACTGTTTGGCCATCTCTCTGACACTCTGCATTTCTCTAGTGGCATCACACTGAAAAGAAGATGCATGAAAACCTCGTTCCATTGTGATATTAAAATTACTTCCGATTTTGTTAATAGCCGATGCTGTGGGCATAATCGAGCAATAAATTAAGAGAAGATAAAAAACCCATATAAGGTTTAAGATTGCTAAATGCAGTGGTTATTATTTCTGGTGGTTCATGAAAAGTACACGGTAAAATTATATGGGTCATTGGAGGATATGTTCATTCAATTTATTGAGAATTCATTCAAATTTTGGAAAGAGAGAGAATAATTTATCAACTTATACAGTGTAGTCAACATAGCCAATTCCATTTACCCTTCCATCAGTGAATTTTTGTCTAAAATAAGTATGAGCATGAAGTATTTTGGTATATATCTACTATTTCAACCACTTAAGTTCTTACGTGCCTCTCATATAGTGAGAGAATTTTACCGTCATTACCGTATCTTTAATGTCTAAAGGCAAAATATATTCTTTGATGGTTTTGTTTGCTTCTTTTTTTTTTTTTTTTAATTTTTTTTCAATGTTTATTTTTTGGGACAGAGAGAGAGCATGAATGGGGGAGGGGCAGAGAGAGAGGGAGACACAGAATCGGAAACAGGCTCCAGGCTCTGAGCCATCAGCCCAGAGCCCGACGCGGGGCTCGAACTCACGGACCGCGAGATCGTGACCTGGCTGAAGTCGGACGCTTAACCGACTGCGCCACCCAAGCGCCCCTGTTTGCTTCTTTTTTCACACAGCATTATCCTCTCTATGCCACCCAATTGCTTCATCTGGTGCTCAGTCAATTAAGAACTTGTACGCGTTCAATAGCCAAAGGGAAACCTGCTGTGTCAGAGGACGAGTGGGTTCCAAAATGGCACCCTCCTACGGAATCCGTGTACACAATTCCTTCTCATGCGCTGGTCTTATACTGTAACCTTGTATAAAAATGAGAAGGTGAAGACCATTCCAGGTCAACTTACAGGCAGAATTTAGAAAAGGAGATGAATAAACAAACAAATAATAAAATCAGACCTATAAATACAGAAAAGTGATGGCTGCCACAGGGGAGGGAGGTGGGGGGGGAGGCACAAAGTGGTTGAAGGGGAGAGGGAGGCACAGGTTTCCAGTTATGGAATGAGTAAGTCAGGGGAATAAAAGGCACAGCAGAAGGAATATAATCAGTGATACTGTGACAGCCTGTATGATGACAGGTGGCAGTTACTCTTCTGGTGAGCCAAGCACAGGGCAAAGACTTGTGAGATCACGAGGCTGTGCTCCTGAAACTAACGTCACACTATGTGTCAGCTATATTCAAATTAAAAAAAAAATTAAAAAGAAGTTTTCGGGACATCTGGGTGGCTCAGTCGGTGAAGCATCCGACCTCAGCTCATGTCATGATCTCACAGTTCGTGAGTTCCAGCCCCGCGTCCGGCTCTGTGCTGACAGCTCGGAGCCTGGAGCCTGCTTCGGATTCTGTGTCTCCTTCTCTCTCTGCCCCTCCCCTGCTCATGCTCTCTCTCTCTCAAAAATAAATAAACATTAAAAAAAATTTAAGAAGGTTTCATTTCAGTGAACCTGTGTCATAAACAACAGAAATCTCAGTGACACACACTCTTTGTGTTTCAGGACCGATCGTATCCACCAAAGTCTCCAGTTTTGGTTTGGTTTATCTGTTGTACACATGGGTCCAAAAGTAATGACGGGTTTTGGGTCTCTTCTGCTTTCCTGTTTTGCTTTTGACAACTTTTGCAAAGGAAAAAAAATCTATTTGTTCTACTTTGTTGTCTTTACAAAGAGTATGTAAGTTGTTACTTAAGTTGCAAGGACCAGAGCCCTTCACCTGTCACTATCTCTACCAGAAGGGCCTTTACTGGAAAAGGTAGTGGGTGTCTCACAGAGCTCAAACCAACATTAAACAGCCAACTTCACCCAACTGAGGTTATGCTAAGCCTCAGAAGCAAACAGATCTGGACTTGAACGTCATGTCCAAGTTCCTTCCCCACTCATCATCCCCCACTGCTCCAGTGTTCTAGATTCTTTCTCCAGAATGATGTCTGTGCATGGCACAAAGTATGGCTGAGTGTTACAACACTGCCCTGGTATTGCTATTCTAGCGTTACTACTACAATTAAACTTGACCCTTGAACCCTGGAGTTAGGAGTGCCAAACCCCCACGCAGTTGAAAATCTACACCTAACTTTTGACTCCCCCAAAACTTAACTTCTAATAGCCCACTGTTGACTGGAAGCCTTCCCGATGATATAAACAGTTGATTAGCACATATTTTGTATGTTATATGTATTATATACTGTATTCTTACCAAGAGTACGCTAAAGAAGAGAAAATGTTGTTAAGAAAATCATAAGGGAGAGAAAATCCATTTACAGTGCTGGATTGTATTTATCAAAAAAAATCCACATAGTAGACCCACACAGCACGGTGGGTTCAAACCCACGTTGTTCAAGGGCCAACAGAACTATCGTTGTGTTGGTATCGTAGTGTTACTATTCGAGTGTTACTACTACCATTACCATTACCATTCCTTTTTTTAAAATAAATGTTATTTTTTGAACAATTTCAGATTTCCATGAAAATGAAGATAGTATAGAGTTTCCAATATCCCACATCCAGTTTCCCCTATTATCAGCATTTTGTATTAATGTATGATAGGTTATTCTCAATTAAAGCCCATGCTTACTTAGTTTTCCTGAAGTTTTTACATAATGCCCTTATTCTGTTCCAAGATCCCATCCGGGATACAACATTACATTTAATGGCCAAGTGTCCTTAGGTTCCTCTTGGCTATACCAGTTTCCTAGACTTTCCTTGTTTTTGATGACCTTGACAGGTTTTTTTTTTAATTTATTATTTTTTAAATTTATGTCCAAGTTAGTTAGCATCTAGTGCAACAATGATTTCAGGAGTAGATTCCTTAATGCCCCTTCCCCAGTTAGCCCACCCCCCCTCCCAACCATTACTATTTTTATGTTGCTATTCCAGTGCTGGTCTTACTTATACCATTCTTCTGTTTGTTTGTTTTGAGGTGGGGAGAGGGGCAGAGGGAGAGAGAGAGACAGAGTATCCCAAGCAGACTCCATGCCCAGCACACAGCCTGACATGGGGCTTGATCCCCCAACCCCGGAATCAGGACTCAGCTGAAGTCAAGAGTCAGACACTCAACCAACTGAGCCACCTAGGCACCCCTATTTATGCCATTCTGTTGTAACTATTATTACTTCAGCGTTGCTACTGCAAATTCAGTCAATGGTGAGACACTGCTCTGAGGCCCAAATCCAGAAAAATCGTTGGGAAAGACTCACTGGTCCATCCCTGAATCAAGTGGCCAACTCTAGACCAATCAGATGTGTCTCAGCATCAGATAAGTGGAGAATATGGCAGCTGCTTAGGAAACCAAGAAACGAAGTGGGGTAAAGTGTGCTTTTTGAGAAATGTGGTATGTGGACTGAGATGGTCAGATAGATAGATAGACAGATAGATAGAATATCCACCATTAGAAAGAAGAAGAACAACAAAATAAAATAAACATTACATACTTATCTAAGGAAATTTCTACACATAAGTAAGTCTAGAAAAGATAAGCTATAGCCAAGAGCAAGTTTAACAGAAAACAACTATACTATTGCCCTCTCTATTCATTAGCAGGAGTGGGTTAAGAATCTGGCCATCAGTTTTCTGGCAGCCTTTGCAAAATGGAAATAGAAAAGGAAATGATTCTCAGTCTCCTAATTAGTTGCTCTAGAGAAACTCGGTTATTTCAGTACCAAGACAAGAGAAAATCTATCTCAGCTCCAGAAGGCGTCAGGGTAGAGTGTATTAAATGCCACTAACAACGTCGTCAGGGTGAGCACAATAATCTGGGCCGATGGTCTGAAGGCACAAAGCAATTCCATGAAAGTCAGTCAACCAGTGAACCCAAGTGTTGGGGCCCTGGTTTTCTGCTCCCTATTAGTCTGGCTTTACACAGGCATAAATTTTGAATAGCCAGAGTAGAAATGCTGTCAGAGGCAAGCAGGTAATAGGAACATGCAGAGATGCTGGTTGTAGGCAATGGTATGTGGAGCGTGGAGAGTACGTGCTTTGCCTAAAGATGCTCAGAGTCAGTGTTGCTGTGCTGGAATTGTCTTAAATACTGGGCTGTCCAAGCGGAAGCCAGCTGCAAGCCACGGGCTTCAGGCGACTTTTGGGTCAAAGGCCTTCCGTTGATGATCTCTGCCTGGGCAAAAGGTTGAGTACTTCAGGAAATTCTCCACATATGCAACTTGTCTCAAAAAAAGATTGTGCGAAGTAAGCAGCCATGAATTTGCACGTGACAGCAATGCACTCTTCTGAAGAATGTTCTAGAAATGCTTCTCTGGATCTCTTATTCTGAAGGCCTCTCACGAATCAGGAGTCCAAGGGTGGCAGCATTTGTGCACATGTGCCATGTATACACTTGACCCTCGGAACACCTAAGTCACCCCTCGGGGGGTGGTGCTAGCCCTTTATGACACCATCAGTTCAAAGGCTAGAGCTGCGTGTCAAAGATGGTGGTCCCTGGCCTGATGGGGTTGAGCTGTGCTGTCGGTGTAAAATGCGGGCTGAATTTCAAAGACTAAGTATAAAGAGAAAGAATGTAAAGAAAAATGTAAAAGAAGAGAAGACTGTAAACTATCACATTAGTAACTGTTTATATCGATTCCACGTTCAAATGATAACATTTTGGAAATATCCGGTTAAATAAAATATTATAAACATAAAAACTTTTCTGTCTCAACTTTAAGTGTATTGATTTATTTTTGAGAGAGAAAGAGAGAGTGTGAGCAGGGGATGGGCAGAGAGAGGGAGAGGGAGGGAATCCCAAGCAGGCTCTGCACCATCAGCATGCAGCCCAACGTGGGGCTTGAATCCACAAACCATGAGATCATGACCTGAATCGAAATCAAGAGTCGAATGGTTAACCTGCTGAGAGCCACCCAGGTGCACCTTCTGTTTTAGTTTTTTCACGTGGCTACTAGAAAATTCCAAATTTCACAGGTGGTTCACATTATATTCCTGCGGGACGCTGCTGGACTATATTGTGAGAGGAGATGGGCCATGCTGGCTGGAGGGTTCTTTCTGGCCCTCTTTCTATGCACAGTGAAGTTACTCCTCCAAGAGCAAACCTCAGATCCCTTCTGCCTGTTTCTCTCTCATTTACTACCGTTCTGGAGTCCCCAAGCCCTAACATCTCTTCTGCGTTTATCTTCTTATGATCATTACAGATCAGAACACAGCGGGGTGCTTCTGGTAAACTAATCCGTCTCCATACATTTGATTTCTTTCCTCACCCCACCCTCTCTTCATATGGAACCAGATTCCTTTTGCCTTAAACAGCCATGTTCCATGTTTCTCCTGACTATAAATTTCCAACAAGGAGTGAACAGCAGTGAAACTGACAAATACATAAGTAATAGAGAACAGCCCCCCTAAAATTTTGAAGAATGATTTCTTAGAGCCTTTTACTGATGATGGAAAAATTCCAAATTCCTTGGCTTAGTCATCAACACGCTTCCACAATCAGGTCTCTGTGAGGGCCTCCTTCTTTTTCCAGCTGACACTCTGGAGCCTCTGGCCTTGCTCGTTCATCCTCAGAGCTGCTCGGCCTGTTTTCTTGTTTTCCTCTCCCGTCAGTTCACCCAGATCCTGACTCACCCCCACCCGTCCATACCCAATCTCTTCTCTTTCATCCGGCTTTCCTCACCACTCTGGCATGGATCCCCTCCTCGGTTGTCCTGTTATCTCTATCAGGCGCATCACTAACTATTTTTGCATTGTTCATTTCACGTATAGTAAAGACTTGGTTTGCGAGCATAATTCGTCCTGGAAACAGGCTTGTAATCCAAAGCACTCGTATATGAAAGCAAATTTCAAGAACCATTGGCTCAGTTGTGATCATGTGACATTTGGCATCACGTACGACTTGTATGGCAAGACATCGCTCGTTTATCAAGTTAAATTTTATTAGAAACGTTTGCTCGTCTCGCGGAACGCTCACAGAGGAGTTACTCGCAATCTAAGGTTTTACTGTGTATCATTTTTTCTGATTAGCTTGAAATCTACTTATAGCCAAATCCTCGTCTCCCCTTCCTTTCCATCTTCATTGTGCGGCCAGGAAAACACGGGGCTCGGCAGGGGTCTCATTTCCCCTTCAGTGAATTTGTCTCCCTGGTGCAGAGACAGTGCTGGCCACGCGGGACCAAATCTGTGGTCCCTCGTTCACGAGGTGTGGCGGGTTCAAATTTCCACTGGAAGGACTTGTTTGGAAGCGGGCATTCAGCCTCTCTGCTCCATGAGAACCCAACATTCCGGCCCAGAAATCCGTTGTCAGAGGGCCCGGACGAGAAGATGACAGTCCCATTTAACCCATACCTCCTCAAAGTTTCTCTAACTCTACAAAAGTTCTTCCAAAGCAGAGGCCTACCTGTCTCCCGCCACCATCTCCCCCACCGCCATGGCCCCAGGGCAGTTCTCACCCCAAGTGAGTGGACATCGCCTGTTGTGTATGAGTCTTAAGTCTTAATCTGGTTAATTCACCAATGAGCAACATTGCAAAAGTTCAACAAGTAATTTTCCTGAGAAGAAGAAAAGTAATTCCATTTTCTAGAACAAAAATGCTACATTATCAGATTTAGAAGGCATTTCCAAGAAAAATAATGGATGAAATACTTTTGTCTAAAGCATCATTATATTTCAATGCTATAATTTTGACTTTTAACTCCATGTTTCTCTCCTCCCTCCTCCCCTCCACTCCTCCTATATGGTAACATTCAAACAAATCAAATTATTCTCTCAAACTTACAATCATTTATACATATAGATTAGTACTATTTTCTTCAAAATCCACTCAGAAGGCCATAAACTTATCCTAAAGACGATCATTAGTAAAAATAATTTTGGAGCCTCCCTTTCTAAATCGCCTTGAGCACTTCAGTGATGCTATCTTAAGTTCTTGGGTAACAAAAAACCTTTCTCTGTTAAAAGTGGATTTGATAAAGAAAATACAGGTCAACTAGAAATCCAATCTGCACAAAATACTCTTCATACAAAAGTCTTACCAATAGTCAGAGAAAGTTGACAGTCTTTCAAGGGAACCTTTAGAACATATTCACCGTATGACCCTGATCAAGCTGTATTTATTTGCATTATCATGTGCGATCTTGTTTCTTGAGATAGACTGTTTTTTTTAATGCTTTTGTGCACTTTCTAGCTCTAGTAAAGCCCTTTATATATACCAAGCATTCAATTATCATTTGAAGAAAGAAAAGACTAGGAATGTGATGGGGACACCGTAAATGAACCACGTGTTGAACCACGTGTCATAAAAAGTTATCTCAGAATGAGACAGGAAACAGTACAGGGGAAAGTGCCTAAAGTTCCCCAGAAGAAGGGCCTCTTCAGAAGGAACTTCAAGATCGGCTCCTTGGGCTGGGCCCAATCACAGGAAAGTCAGGGGCAAAGAACAACCATGGAAGGGCATGAATACCCCAGACGGAGGCCAGGAGGTAAGCAGGAACAAGGCGGACGTAACATGGTGCCATGTCAAAGAACTAATTCCCAGGGGCCCGTGTGGCTGTGTGGAGTGACAGCTGTCTGGTGAATGAGGAAAGCCATCCTCACAGGATAGACAGCCCTCGCTGCTGAAGTCCAGCTTGCTGGCATCCACTGTTCTCCTTGAGTTCTAGAATTCCCTGAGGCACGTGACCAACGGACACTTGTTTGCCCAAACTGCGTGACATTTCAAAGAAGAAACACAAAATGTGTTAAAAGAGAGAAAGCAAAGCTGCTTTACAGGACGTTCTCCTGAGCTCCCCCCCCACTCCCCCCACCCCAGAGGCAGGTCAGGGGTGTGGGTGATCCTCCCTAGGCCGGGGAGGAGCCCGTCGTCGAGGGGAAGCCAGGAAAAGCCCATTCTCTGCAGCACGTGGTCGGTCTCCCTAACGTCTCTTCTGAGGTTTCCATTAATAATCCCATCCTGCGCAGATCAGCTTCCAAATCTCCGTGACTTATAATGATGTTGGTGCCCTATATTGAGGTCAGCGTGAGGGTGGTAAGGGGGCGATGGGGCTTCAGGGGAGCACAGCATGTCTCTGGGGCTAAACGCTACTGTTTTTTATCCTGCGTCACACCTCTCTGTCCTGCTACCTCAGCCTGCTTTTTCCAGGTCTCATTTCTGTCCTCACTTTAATTTTTAAAGTTTATTTATTTATTTACTTATTTTGAGAGAGAGAGAGATGCAGAGAGAGGAGAGAATCCCAAGCAGGCTCCGCACTGTGAGCACAGTGCCTCACGCGAGGCTCGAACCCACGAACCGTGAGATCATGACCTGAGCCGAAGTCAAGATTCGGATGCTTAACCGACTGAGCCACCCAGACGCCCCCTCTGCCCTCGCTTCTCCACAGCCAGCGCAGGAGAGTCGACCTCTAACTGCAGACTCTTGTCCAGAACTTGCCCACGAATGGCCCTGCTGTCCCTCTGCCATGTTCCTGATGCACGCGTGGCTCCCTCCCCCAATTAAATAGTAAACCTGACCGACTCCTTGGCTTACTCTCTTGTTTATACCACCTTGTAGCATCTAGCAGGATGTTGTGCACTGAATAAACCTAAGAACGGAGTGCAATCACAAACCAGAGCTGGAAAGAAAAATACCCATCATTTAATCCCATCCTGGTCATTTTATCAAGAGAATTCGGACTTGGAAATTCTGCCACCTGTCCAGGGCCAGTGAGAAAGTTAACAACAAGGTTATGACTGGAATCTAACTTTTCTGATTCCCAGAACCATGGCTACTTGTATCATATACAGAGTAAAACCTTGGTTTGCGAGCATAATTTGTTCCGGAAACAAGCTTGTAATCCAAAGCACTCGTACACCAAAGCAAACTTCAAGAACCACGGACTCAGTTGCGGTCGTGTGACGTTGCACGTCACCTACAACTCGTATTGCAAGACAGCACCCGTGTATCAGTTTAAAACGTGTTAGCCACGTTTGCTCGTCTTGCGGAACGCTCGCAGAACCAGTTTTTGCTGTTTTCCATTTGTGAGCCTAGGCGTCCATTTTATAAGATGAATGAATACCGGCAGCCGCTTACCACGTTTGTCTTCCAAATTGTTTTAAATGGAAGATATAGGATGGAGTTGCATCATTAAATATGATATGAGACGTTTATCTTCCTGGGGGAAAGAATAAAATAAGGAGCGTTACACCTGGTTTTATTCAAGTTCAGCTACATGTGCGCGTGTGCTTTTTTTTCCTCGTGGGGTGTCTGGGCTGAAGATCACTCAGACATTCAACTCAGCTGTCAGCCTTGGCTGGCACGAGGCAGAGACAAGGGGGCGCAGGGGGTGGGGAGCTGGGGAACAGCAGCAGGATGAACACCGCTGTCTGGTGCCCTCCTTGACTGCGCGAAGCATGTTTAGGACCAGGGCTGCCTAACGGCTTCCCTAACTTACTCTAATGTCGGGGTTCGGAACACGATGGGATATCGGCTCCCTTGTGAGGGGCTAAGAAGTCGGGACGGATCCATGTGCCACTGGAGAACAGCAAACTTACTTAAATTAACACAGATAAGAACACGTTACAAAGAGCTGCGCCCTTCAAAAATCCAAATCACGGCAATATGTCTGTTCCGGCTGATTGATCACCAAATGGGACACTACCAAGGGAGCCAGAACCCAGGATTTCTGGAGACACTGATAATGAAAATATCATCGGATTTTGACTGAATAGGACCCACTCTAAACTCCATTTTTTTTTTAAATAAAGTCCATACTTTAGAATATAAAATGAGTTCTGTAGAGCCCAAAATAGGCTCTCCATTTCTCATTGCAAATGATGATCTAGCAAAGTTCCAGATGCCAAAAAATTATAGATACAAAAAGAGTGACTTAAATGTCTCCACACGACTCACTGCATTTTCTCCTCAAGCCCTTTTTATACAGAATGTGGAAATTCTGGTTAATTGCCTCTGAGTTCATTTGTGCGCTATGTCAAACGCAGCTAGGCCATATTTTATTTTGATATTTGAAATTATACATTATTGCATGGCCACATGTACTCCTTTCTTTTCTTAGACCAAAAAAAAAAAAAAATCAAAGGAGAAAGTAACAATCTAGAAAGTGATGTTTATTTAATACCAGACAAGGAACACCTTAATTGGGACCCTTGCTGTTACAGTAGCTAGTATATTATGTCTCTGAGTTTATGACAACTGTAAAAACCATTTATAGCAGCATAAAAATCAACTTCCGAGTTGTCTCGGATAAACCTGACAGATTGGAAGGCTCCTTTGGAAAACACTAATAGGAACTTTTCAAAGACAATGAATTAAAATATTTCGTTCGTGTATCTTGCGGGCAGGCCACACTGTAGTGTAATTATAGTTCATCGCACGCTTACAGTTACTAATATTATGATTTATTCGTCTGTGACATTTCTAAATTTCTTCTTTTATTTCTCCTTTTCCCTCTCGACAGGTAATTGTCACTGGGTATTACTGATTCTTAGCAGAAATGTTGCTTTTTTAGCAGAAACATTGCTTCCTTTTATTGGCACATCCCTCCCTGCGATCCACAAATTCCTGACATAAAATTCACACATTTGTGGGGCGCCTGGGTGGCTTAGTCAGTTAAGTGTCTGACTCAGCTCAGGTCATGATCTCATGGTTTGTGGGTTTGAGCCCCGCGTCGGGTTCTGTGCTGACAGCTCGGAGCCTGGATCCTGCTTCGGATTCTGTGTCTCCCTCTCTTTTTACCACTACCCTGCTCACGCTCTGTCTCTCTATCTCGCAAAAATAAATAAAAACATTAAAAAAAAAATGGACACATCTGTGTCAGTTTGATGTAAATCAAGGTCATGACATTGAAATTCCACATGTTTTGATCAAGGAAAGCACCATTTAAAATTTAAAAAAAAATTTTTTTAACATTTATTTATTTTTGAGACACAGAGAGAGACAGAGCATGAATGGGGAGGGGCAGAGACAGAGACACAGATTCTGAAGCAGGCTCCAGGCCCTGAGCTGTCAGCACAGAGCCCGACGAGGGGCTCGAACCCCCGAACCGTGAGCTCATGACCTGAGCCGAAGATGGACGCCCAACCGACTGAGCCACCCAGTGCCCCCAGGAAAGCATCAGTTAAAAAAAAAAAAAATTCTCCGAAGAAAAGGGCAAAATTCTGCTTTTTTTTTTTTGTCAAGTTTTGGGATATCTGTGCTTGCTTTCTCTCTGATGAACAGGATTTAAAAGCGGAAAGCTATGGACCTGATTATTTTGGTGCTACTTTTATTTCTGATAACAATACACACCACTGCCTACTTTGGAAGAGCAGGGAGTTTCACTCTGGTTGCAAAATTTTCCCTAAAAAGTCTTGTAGGTGGCCAGCAGAAAGGCAATGCAGAGGGAAGGGGAGGGATTGCTGGTTGATGTTGTAAAAGTGCGTGAGACCGTGTGAATGTACTTTGTGATTTATCGTCCCAAACATGGAGGCTGTGTAGTTTCATGCATGTAAAATATGCCTCATAAATAACACACTCTCTGTGTCATAACTGCAGTGGCCACCACGAGCCTGGGGTGGGGCTTACGCAATGATTTCTTGCGAACTCATGGCGAGTCCATAGAGTTTTTTCCATCCCTTCCTGATCAGGGCTCTCTGGGTTGAAGAACAAAGAGGCACGAGCTTCAGAAGTTCCAGAAGGATCATGGGCAAATCATCGTTTGGTGCCTTTTCTGCAAAAGGAACTGCCCTTCTTCTGACCGGCCTGGCTCCATGAACCGTATTCAAGATCAACCAAACTCAGGAGTGCGTGGAGGGTGGGGACCAGTATGTGAAAATAGATTCATTCGGGGTGGTGGGAAGAAAGCTTTGCTTTATTTTCTTATTTTAGCTTGAATTTTTTAAATTTTCTACACTGAACCTGTAACAATTATGTAACCAGAAAAAAAATAGTGATAAAAGTTATTTTTCTCTATGTGTTTTCAATGCAAACAATGCCTTCCTCCCTCCACATAACCACTTAGAGAAGAGTAGCCAGAGGAAAAGCCAGCCAAGAGCCAAATTACTTAGAGTCTGGGTCGGAAGCTTGAGAATGGGGGGGTGGGTACTGAGACAAGAAAGATCCCGCGTGGGGGCCCATATGATCTCTTTCACTGTAAATCTAACGCTGGTTCTAAATCTAGGCTCAAAACCATCTTGAGCCCCCTTCTGGCTCACAGGCTTGGTTTGGTGCACCTGCTCCTATTGGTGGTTAACTAACCTTCTTTCTGTGTATTTTAGTTCCACAGTGTTCAGTTTCTATGGCAATGATGCTATTTGAAATGTAGAAAAAGGCCACTCTGTATCCTCGGTAAATGCAAAATTTCTCATCCTTGTGCAACTTACACCCATTAAAATCCACGTGAGGGGCCATGATCTCATGTCTACAAGGTGACATGAGAAGAAATGATGAAACTGTGTGTACACAGAAGGTGTGGTCTAAAAAGCCACAGAGGAGGGGCGCCTGGGTGGCTCAGTGGGTTAACTGTCCGACTTCGGCTCAGATCATGATCTCGCTGTTCGTGGGTTCGAGACCCACGTCAGACTCTGTGCTGACAGCTCAGAGCCTGGAGCCTGCTTCGGATTCTGTGTCTCCCTCTCTCTCTCTGCCCTTCCCAGTCTTCCCTCTCAAAAAGAAATAAAAATACAATAAATAAAGCAAACTTTTATTCCCACCATCCAGAATGAATCTGTTTTCACATATTGGCCCCCACCCTCCACTCACCCCTTAGACTCATTGACCGTCGAACAAGGGTTTGATCTGTGTGCATCCACTTGAGCACAGATTTTTAAAAAAATAAATAGAGTACACACTGCAAATGGATTTTCTCTTCCTCATGATTTTCTTAATAGCATTCTTTTTTCTAGCTTCCTTTATTGTGAGAATATAGTATATGATACATATAACATACAAAAAATGTGTTAATTGATGATTTGTGTAACCTGTAAGGCCACCAGGTGACAGTAGGCTAGTGGTGGTTAAGTTTGGGGGGAGTCACATCTTGTAAGCAGACGTTCAACTAGACTGGGCTCGATGCCTCTAACCCCTGCGTTGTTCATGGGTCGACAGTAGCAGGAGGCAGTATGACTGGTGTAGGAAGACGAGCCCAGCATTTTCTTACTGTGCTCCTCTGACAGGCTACTCCAACCCTGTGCCCCTCCAACCTGACCCATGGGATCATCAAGAGAAGTGAAGGAATTAACTCACATAAAAAGCCTAATAAATGTTAGATTTTGTCATTATCATAATATATTGCTTTTACTTATTTTCGTTTGCACGTAACAGTTAATATACCTTACCATTCTTTTATAGCTTTTTTTGTAATTACAAAATATATACTATATGCAGAGTATTGACACAACAGTGGGGGATAATTCCTGGAAAGACAAGCTGAAGGTGCCCGGGTGGCACAGAGGGTTGAGAATCCGACTCTTGATCTGGGCTCAGGTCCTCGGCTCGGGTCATGATCTAACAGTCGGTGAGTTCGAACCCTGCATCAGGCTCTGTGCTGATGGTGTGGGGTATGCTTGGGATTCTGTCTCTCTTTCTTTCTGCCCCTCCCCGACTTGAGCGCATGCGCTCTCTCTCTCTCTCTCTCTCTCTCTCTCTCTCAAAATAAATACATAAACATTAAAAAAACTAAAAAAAAAACAAACAAGCTGAAGTCAAAAGTAACAGGAGGGGCACCTGAGTGGCTCAGCCAAGTGAGCATTTGATTCTTGATTTCAGCTCAGGTCATGATCCCAGGGTCATGGGTTTGAGCCCCCCATTGAGCTTTGTGCTGAGCACAGAGCCTGCTTAAGATTCTCTCTCTCTCTCTCTCTCTCTCCCTCTGCCCTTCTTCCCCACTTGTTCTCTCTCTCTCCCTCTAAAATAAAACAAAATAAATTATGCAGTTTTTGAAAAAAAGAGGATCGGGCTCCTGGGTGACTCAGTCAGTTAAGCATCTGACTCCCAGTTTCAGCCCAGGTCATGATCTCATGGTTCATGAGTCTGAGCCCCACATGGGGCTCTCTGCTTCAGCATGGAGCCCCCCTGGGACCCCCCGTTCTCTTCTCTCTCTGCCCCTCCCCTACATGCACTCTGTCTCTCTCAATAGAAATAAATAAACTTAAAAACTTAAACTTAAAAATGTTTTAAAAGAGAATTAATTTGATCAGCTCAACATCAATTATGGAAGGGGCCCACGTTTTTTAAAGTGAAAGGAAAGCATAAGAATTACAAAACCATGTGGCAGAATTAATTCCAACTATCAACAATAACAGGATGAAGGTAAACTCTCTTAATGAAAGACAATGTCTGTCTGGGAGGGCAAAACAATGGCCCCCAAAATATCCACTTCCTAACCCTGGAGCCTGCAGATGCCATCAAGTTCAAGAGGGAGATTATCCTGATTACCCGGCTCAGCCTGAGACCATCAGGTGAGTCCTAAAAATCAGAGAGCTTTTCCACTTGTGTCCAGAGAAACCTGTGAAGACAGATAAAGTGTCAGAAAGAGGTGATGTTGCCCGGCCTGAAGACAAGAGGAGGGGACACGAGCCAAGGGACCCGGTGGCCTTTATAAGCCGGAAAAAGCAGGGATACAGACTCTTCCCTGGAGCTTCCGGAGAGGAACCAGCTGGGCTCACCCCTTGATTTTAACCCAGGGAGAACCCTGAGGAACCTCTAAGCACAGGAATGTAAGATAGTAAATCTGTGTTGTTTTAAGCCATTTTATGCATGTTGTGTCTTTATAAGCAATGTCACAATGAATGCCCTTGTATATACTTCTTTTTTTTTTTTTAATGTGTATTTATTTTGAGAGAAAGAGAGTGCACGTGAGTAAAGGAAGGACAGAGAGAGCCAGGGCGAGAGAGAGACAGAGAATCCCAAGCAGGATCCATGCTGTCAGCACAGAGCCTGACGTGGGGCTCGAGCCCACAAACCACGAGATCATGACCTGAGCTGAAATCAAGAGTCAGATGCTTAACGGACTGAGCCACTCAGGGGCCCCCTTGAATATACTTCTGTGCCTGCTTTATTCTCTTGTTTTCTTAAAATGAACTGGAAATTCTGGTTCGTAGTACGAATCTTTATTACTGAAGAGGTTAACGCTCATCGCCTCGTGGCCATACGGAAACACTCTACCGGATTTAACCAACCTCAGTGATCGTTGTCGTTGATACGGACAGAGAAGGAGGAAAATGAGAGGGGTGGGGAAGCCAGAGAGAAGGGCAGAGACGGTTCTGGCATTTCTGTTGCCCTACCTCCCTCCTCCTGACTTCTTGTTCCTTTGTCTTCTGGAAGCCTACAAGCGGGTGTGACCCTAGGAGGTGCCCCCACATACAAGGAGATACACCTCCACGCCTGACCTGCTGTTCTAAGGCGGAAGGAAGAGGGGCCTGAGGTTGTGACTGCCACAGTCAGGGCCGTCACGGAAGGAACCGGATCTCCATGGAAACGAAAAGTAGAAACAAACAAATAGGTAAGCAATTAAAATACTCTTTTTATTCTCATCATAATTTACCATTTGCCATAAAAATGAAATCACCTCAGTCTCGCGGATTAATCCGCATTAATACATCCTCTGGAAAGCTGCCTTATTTGTCTCAACTTCAGCCTCGGTTTCCTCATCTGCAAAACGCAGGTTAAAAAATACTTACAGAGCTTTTGTGACGGCAAATAATCACGTGTGCAAAGAATTCACCACAGGCAGGGCTTGTCACATAGCAGGCACTCAATACGGTCTGGCGATCATCGCTACACAGAATTGGGTGAATCGCCCCCCTTTGTTTCTGTTTCAGAGCAGAAACGATGGCACAGCATTGGAACCTTCTGGGGAGCGGGCTTCTCTCCCATCTCCAGAGTCCTGGTGTGACCTGATCTCAGGGCTGGTGGGGAAATGCACCCCGAAAAGCTGAGCGTCTGTGCTGCTTCTTGAATTGCCTTTGGGAACGGTCCCCCGTCCCCTCCCTGGAAGCCTTAGAAAACCACGGAGATTTGGACAGAACAGTGACCCTGAAAGAGGGACCCTCTGCATCAGTCCCTGAGATCCTGTGATGGGTCTGATGCCCCAGCTGAGGACCCCAGACTGCACAAGCAGTTGCCGAACGGCGGGCAGGCTCGGTCTCAGCCACCCGGGGGGTGAGCCCGTGCCCACCCTCTCCTCAAACGACAGCAGTCACCGATTCGGGTGGGTGCCAGTAGCCATCTTTGCAAATACTCGAGCATTCTTGGAGGTGGATCGGGCATCTTACACGTGGAAGTCCCACTGAGGAGGAGGGCCGGTGAAGGACCAGTGACAATGCAGCCGTGACATTTTCACAGCACCTGGATTATTCACAAACGACGCTCGCTGGGCACAGGCAGCGCTCCCTCCCCGTGTCTTTCCAAGAGGGGTGCCTCACAGCGCAACATGGGAGGATGTGGGGCCTAAGGGGAGCAGACAACGGCGGTGGCAACCAGGATGGGGGGTGAGTCAACGCCCCACGTACTTCCCATCCATCTCTTCGGAGGCTTGAGAATTCTCACGTCTTCTGAAGCAGGAACACGAGCCCAGCAAGAAGAAACAGAAATCTCATACCCCCAAATATTGAGACCTGCTCTTGTGAATATCAACAGCGGGGGCTGCCGCGTGGCTAAGCCCTTAACCCGGCCACCACGTGTTTGGATGTGGGGAGTGCCCGGGACACAATTAAAATGACAGCTTGTTCGCTAAAGTATTTACCCTAAGATGCCTCAAGGCAGCCTCTGCCCAAATAGCTTTACAAAACCGACGGTTCGTTACATTATTTCCGTATTGATATTGACTCTGAATTTCAGGTCAGGGAGTCCATAAAATAGTCCCTGTGGATGTGGGAGAAGTGCCCTGAGCAGGGCTAGCTGTGAGTGCCTGTGTGTGCCTGCCAGTACGCGTGTGCACATCAGTACGTGTGTGTGTCTGTCTGTGCGTGTGTCTCTCTCTAGGTGCGTGTGCCTATCCATAGATGCATGCACCTGTCTGTGAGTGTGCCCGTATGTGTGCCTGTCTGTACACGTTTGCGTACCTGTGCCTGTGTGTGCCTGTCTGTATGTGCGTGTGCCCGTATGTGTGACTGCGTGTGTGTGCATGTGTAGATGCCTATCTTTACGTATGTGTGCATGTGTGTGTGCCTGTGTCTGTATGCGCACCCGTGTGTGCTTGTGTGTGTATGCCTCTCTATGTCTGTGTGTCTGTCTGTGTGTGTGCACGTATCTCTAAGGTGGGGGCTCCCTGAATAATAAAGTCTCCCTCAGATAAAACTTAGGGCTGCTCCAGTGCACGGGGATGGGGGCAAGCGAGTGGGCCTGTGAGGCCCGGGGTAACACGGGACGGGACTGACACAGTATGCGGGTGTGAGGCAGGAGGTCAACTCCAGACAGGTCAAGACTCTGCAGGGAAAGAGGCCCCTCGGAGGCCGGGGTTGTGGGTTAAGGGCAGACCCTTACAACGAGAATCTATTGGATTTGCTCGGAGTAAAACTAACATCAGGCCCAGGTTCAAGTCTATGAAAACTGATCATGTTTTCAGTCATTCCCACCCCCAAAAAATGCTTCAGTTTTTTAAAAGGTGAAAATCGTCCTTTTAAAGACGTCTTGAGGATATTGTGCGGAATGACTGTCTACAGCTATTATAGTTTCAACCAAGATATGTCAACTTTGGGGTGGATTTCATTAAATGTGGCTTGCCCTGACATTTTTGCAAACCAGTGTTTTGCTTCCTTAGTAAAATGAAAAGAACAAATACTGCTGAAATTTATATTCTATTTCCTTTCTTTACTTAAACTTCTCCTTTACCTTGCTGAAATTAGATACTGAAAAGGCCCGAATATGATGAAGGAATTTCTACAATTTTCTTTACCAACTTCTTTTAATGAAAGTGTTTATTATCTTTGCCAAATTAGCAAGATGAGGCCAGGAACATGTCAATGTTGGAGCATAACTGCCATTTATTTCACCGATATTGGGGTTTCTTCTTTTTTTCTTTAAATTTTTTAAAATGTTTATTTGGTTTTGAGAGAGAGAGAGAGAGAGACAGAGTGTGAGCAGGGGAGGGGCAGAGAGAGAGGGAACACAGAATCCGAAGCAGGCTCCAGGCTCTGAGCTGTCAGCACAGAACCCGATGCGGGGCTTGAACCCACAAACTGTGAGATCATGACCTGAGCTGAAGTCGGACGCTCAACTGACTGAGTCACCCAGGCACCCCTGGGGTTGCTTCTCAATGAGAGGGAAACTGTAGAAAAAATAATTTGAGATTCCTTAGAAACAGAGACGCGCATGGTCAAGAAAGAAGCAAGTGAGGGATTTCTGGGAAGTGATGAAGTAGGATCCTCAGCTCCCCTCGGCCTGTAGACACAGCTAGGTAACAGCCACATCAGGGCAGCTCACCCCGACAATGACCCAAAGGCTGGCAGAACAGACTCTCCACAGCTCACTGTAGAGAGGAGGCCACAACATAAAGGGTAAGAGGGGCCCAGAGGCCATCAGGAACCAAGCTTCTGATGAGACTGACCACAAATGGGAGGGACAGCAGAGGCACAGAGAAGGCTGAGAAGCAGACCCCACAACAGGCACCCCAGACAGGGGGATGGGGGACTGCACTGGGAAGACAGGTCCCCGTAATACTTAGCTCTGAAAACTAGCAGGGCTTAGCTTTACAAGTTTTTATGATTAGCAAGCCTTAATGCCAAGTACTTTAAAAATCAGTGGGCTTAGCTCTGGGAGAGCCTGAGGGTGATAGGAAACTGAGTCTCTACCCTTAGAGAGACAGCACAACAAACAACTGCCCTCCCACAGACGGCATAGAAACAACAGTTTGAAAAATGCCTGGGGTGCACTTGAAGGAGGTTTATTTATAATTTCAGAACATGTGCAGGAGACACAGGGATCTTGAAGAGACTTCTCCAAGAACAAAAGAGCTGGTGGGCACCAGCCCCCTGTCCTCCCAGCCTAGACACCCAGACACTTATGGGAACCAACGTGAACTGCCCACCGGCTTTACTAACACCACACGTACCACCTGCAGATCCTTCTATGGATCCCCATCCAGCCTGCCCCACTCAGCAGGAGTCCCTCCAAAGCTGCTCCTGCCACATATCATCCTGCAAGCAGCCCTGGGTGGGGACCATACCACTCCAAAGTGAGTCCTCCTGGAGGAGAAGAGAAGGTAGCCACACACACCAGTTTGACTGCAGTCACAGTAGCCGAACCTTATAACTGGCAGGGCAGAGGGAGTGCCCAGCCTATCGGTGTGTCTACAGCCCTGTCCGGCCACTTGCTCACAGGTAGAAACCTCTCTGGGGGCAGCACGAGGAAAGAGCCCAGCAGTTCAGGGTCACAGCAGCCTGGGCAGATGCACTGGAGGCAGCCACGTGGTTTGTATGCCAGCCTCACCCACCACCAGAAGCCTCCCAGGGGACAAAGCAGAGAGAACACCTTGCAGTTCCAAGCAAACACAGTCCCAGCACATAGGCTGAGGGCAGGCATCTGGTCTACCTGCTGACACCACCCAACTACAAACCCACAGCAGCCCCAAACCAGCCCATTGATGGTGCAGGATCAATCACATCCTGCTGACAACAGGCAAAGTGGGAGACTGCGGCCAACTGGACTGAAGGCAAACAAGGCTCAGCACAACAGCAGGGTGCACGCAACACACATAGGAGATGCGCTTGAAGTTACAGGTTCCAGTGAACGGAGGACATCGCACTGCAGGGCACTACAGGACATCTTCATAAGGCCACTACTTTCAAGATCACTGGTTCTCAATCCATAGAAACAAACACAGAGAGCTAGACAAAATAGGACAGAGGAATGTTTCCCGAATGAAAGAACAGAACAAAACCACAGCAAAAGAGCTACATGAAATGAAGATGAGCAATATGTCTGATAGAGAATTCAAAGTTATGGTCATAAAGATCATCGACGGATGTGAGAAAAGAATGGGGGATCTCAGTAAAACCTTCAATGAGGAGACAGAACATATAAAAAAGAAACAATCAGATAAAGAACTTAATGACTGAAATTAAAAATACACTAGAGGCAAATAAACAGTAGACTAGAGGAAGCAGAAGAACAGATCAGCAAGCTGGAAGACAGCGTAATGGAAAGCAACCAGGCTGAATAGCAAGAGGAAAAAAGAATAATAAAAAAAATGAGAATAGGTTAAGGGAACTCAGGGGCTCTCATCAAACATAATAATATTCACATTATAGGGATCCTATAGAAGAAGAAGAGGGAGAAAGAAGGGCAGAAAATTTATTTGAAGAAACAGTAGCTGAAAACTTCCCTAATCCTGGGAAGGAAACAGAAATCCAGATGTAGGAGGCACAGAAAACCATCAAAAGCAACCCAAGGAGGTCCACACCATGACACATCATTCAAATGGTAAAAAAGTAGTGATAGGGGCACCTGGGTGGCGCAGTCGGTTAAGCGTCCGACATCAGCCAGGTCACGATCTCGCGGTCCATGAGTTCGAGCCCCGCGTCAGGCTCTGGGCTGATGGCTCGGAGCCTGGAGCCTGTTTCCGATTCTGTGTCTCCCTCTCTCTCTGCCCCTTCCCCATTCATGCTCTGTCTCTCTCTGTCCCAAAAATAAATAAAAAACATTGAAAAAAAAAAAAGTAGTGATAAAGACAATTTTAACAGCAGCAAGAGAAAACAGATACATACAAGGGAAACCCCATGAGGCTATCAATTGATTTTTCAGCAGAAACTTTGTAGGCCTGAAGGGAACGGCATGATATATTCACAGCGCTAAGAGGAAAAAATCTGCAGTCAAGAATCCTGTATCCAGCAAGGCTACCCTTCAGAAAAGAAGGAAGCATAAAAAGTTTCTCAGAAAAACAAAAGGAGTTCATGACCACAAAATCAGTCTTACAAGAAATGTTAAATGGAATTCTTTGAGTGGAAAGGAAAGACCACAAGCAGAGGTAAAAAGCTGTGAATGGAAAACATTTCACAGGTAAATACAAACATCATAAAACTAGTAGATTAATCACTTATAAAACCAGTACAAGGTTAAAGCACAAAAGGAGTAAAATAAATTGCATCTATAAAGATCAACCAAGGGCTTCACAAAATGAAAGGATGTAAAGTATGACATTATATACATGAAATGTGAGAGGAAAGTAAAAATTTAGTGCTTTTAGAATGGGTTCAAACTTAAGCAAACATCAGCTTAATATGCACTGCTATGTGCATAAGATGTTATATGCGAACCTAATCATAACCTTAAATCAAAGGCCTGTAATAGAGACACAAAAAATAAAGAGAAAGGAATTCACGCAGATCACTAAAGCCATCAAGCCACAATGGAAGACAGAAAGAAGCACAGAGAAGAACTACAAACAAAACAAAACAACAAAACAAACCAAAACCAAAAAAACTGGAAAACAAGTAACAAAATGGCACTATGTACATACCTATTGATAATTACTTTGAATGTAAATGGACTAAGTGCCCAATTAAAATTCATAGGGTGACGGAATGGATAAAGATTCGAGACCCATCTACACGCTGCCCACAAGAGACTCACTTCAGATCTAAAGACACCTGCAGACTGAAAGTGAAGAGAATGCATTTACTATGCAAATGAAAGTGAGAAGAAAGCCGGGGTAGCAAGACTTATGTTGGGCAGAACAGACTTTGAAACAAAGATGTAGGTGCACCCGGCCGGCTCAGTCAGCAGAGCATATGTCACTCTTGATCTCAGGGCCGTGAGTTCAAGCCCCGCATTGGGTGTAGAGCCTATTTAAAAAAATAAAAATAAATTTTAAAAAGATGTAACAAGAGACAAAGAAGGACACTACATACTAATAAGGGGGAAAATCCAACAAATCCTACTTATGTGAGGTCTGAAATCATAAATACGAGACCTGAAACCATAAAATTCCTAGAAGAAAACGTTGACAGTAGCTTCGTTGACATTAGTCATAGAAACATTTTTCTAGATGGGTCTCCAAAGGCAAGGGAAACAAAAGCAAAATTCAACTATTGGGATTACCCCAAAATAAAAAGCTTTCACAGAGTGAAGGAAACCATCAACAAAACAACAAGGCCACCTACTGAATGGGAGAAGATATTTGCCAATGATGTATCTGAAGAGGGGTTAATATCCAAAGTATATAAAGAACTTATATAACTCAACACCAAAAAACCCCAAATAATCCAATTAAAAATGGGCACAGGACCTCAATAGGCATTTTTCCAGTGAACACATATAGATGGCCACAGACACATAAAAAAGATGCTTCACATCACTTATCATCAGGGAAATGCATATTAAGACCACAAGGAGATGTTATGTAACACCTGTCAGAATGGCTGAAATCAAAAACACAAGAAATAAGAAGTGTTAGCAAGGATGCGGAGGAAGAGGAACCCTCATGCACTGTTGGTGGGAATGCAAATTGGTGCAGCCATTATGGGAAACAGCCTGGAGGTTTCTCAAAAAGTTAAAAATAGAACTACCATAGGATCCCGTAATTCTACTACTGGGTATTTGCCCGGAGAAAATGAAAACACAAATTCAAAAATATATATGCACCCCTGTGGTTAATGCAACATTATTTGCAATAGCTAAGACATGGAAACGACCCGTGTCCATCGACAATAAACGAATAAAGAAAATGGGGTATTATACAATGGGATAGTACTTAGCCATAAAAAAAGAATGAAATGTTGCCATTTGCAACATGGATAGATCTAAAGGGTTTAATGCCAAGTGAATTAAGTCAGTCCGAAAAGAGAAATACGGTATGATTTCACTCCTACATGGAATTTAAGAAACAAAACAAATGAACAGCAGAAAAAAAGAAGCAAACAAAAACCAGGCTCTTCAATACAGAGAACGAACTGGTGGCTGCCAGCTGGGGAGGTGGGAGGCAATGGGTAGAACTGGTGAGGGGGATTGAAAGTACACTTATCTTGATGAGCACTGAGTGATGTACAGAATTGCCGACTGTATACATCGTCCCCCTAAAAATAATATAACGCTGTATGTTAATTATATTTGAATAGAATGAATAAATAAAAAGCAGCACTACCTCAAGAAAAACATTCACATTTTCATGTGAACTAAAGAGACATTTATTTTTTTTAAATTTTTTTTTAATGTTTATTCATTCCTGAGACAGAGAGAGACAGAGCATGAACGGGGGAGGGTCAGAGAGAGAGGGAGACACAGAATCTGAAACAGGCTCCAGGCTCTAAGCTGTCAGCACAGAGCCCGACGCGAGGCTCGAACCCACGGACCGCGAGATCATGACCTGAGCCGAAGTCGGACACTTAACCGACTGAGCCACCCAGGCGCCCCTAAAGAGACATTTAAAAGTAATTCTCAGTAGAGTCGATACTGTTTTGTTCTCGGGGCAGAATCATAAACAGGGGCCTATTGGCCACTGGCTAGAAAGAGCACAGGAATTACGAGCCCTCTATTCTTCACAAATAACGCTAGTTCAAAGGTTACTTTGTCGACCAATCAATGATTTGACTTTAATGTGATAGCAATCACATGGCTTGGCAATGGCATGGGTTTGTGTGTCTGTGAGAGAGAGAGACACAGAGACAGAGACAGAGAGAGATTTATTTTTAAATAAAAGTTTTAATCTAAACTAAATAATGCTTTGATCCTCATAATCAATCTTTAGATGCGTATCTGGCATTTATTTAGAATGAACTTTTAGAAGAGCACTAAGCCAGCCGTATGAACACTTGAAGGTTTTTTTAACGTTTATTTTTGAGAGAGAGAGAGAGTTGGGGGGAGGGGCAGGGACAGAGGAGGACAGAGGACCCAAAGTGGGCTCCGCGCTGACAGCAGTGAGCGTGACGTGAGGCTCGAACCCACAAACCATGAGATCATGACCTGATCCGAAGTCGGATGCTTAACCGACTGAGCCACTCAGGCGCCCTGGACATTTGAGGGCATTTGATAATTTTCCCATCTTGCAATCGGAATCCTAGAAGGTGCAACTGCCTAGCACACTGCAGGTGCTTAATAAATGTTTCAATAACCAATGAAGGAATGTAAATGTGCGGTGTTGGATGCCTCTAAGCTTTTCTCAGTGTGATCAGTTTCCAGAATTTGAATGCACACACAATGCCTGGATTGCTGGTAACAAGTAACGCTGGTCTTCCCCTTGACCTCCTACCTGACCCAAGACCACCAGGCTCAGAAGCCCAGGGCTCCCAGGTACCCCACCCACTCAGCCAGTGCCCCCCGGCAGGTGCCTCGTACTGGGTCTGTCTGGAAAACAGAATCCTGATGTCCACCTCTCTGAGAGTGATATTTCAGGATGCAATAGATCTTTAAGCTCCTTAATTTAAGGCAGTGTAAGTACAAAGGCTGAAACAGAATTCCCAAGAAGATATTAACTTACACGTGTAGACAGAATCCAAATAATTGTCTCTTCAACATACTGCTTGAGCCAAGGACGTCCAGCATCACCCCCTGCCTTCCTCTTCTGTGGGAGGAAACGCTGAGGAACGTTATCAGCAAAACAGTCATTTGACTGTGCTGGATTGGGTTCTAATTTCCGCTTTCTGGTACGTTCCGGGGTTCCTCTCATCAGAAGCTGGATGTGGGAGCCCTGATCTTTGCACAGCTCCCGAGGATTGGTGGTCTGCCGGGGCATGTGGTTCTGCGGTGGAGGCCGTTAGAGAGTTCATCTCAAAGTGCTCCAAACTCAGGGCCCCTTTACACATGATGAAAACTTCCCTGTACATTTTATGTATTGTCTTTTGTAAAAAAAATTTTTTTGTAATGTTTATTTATTTTTGAGAGAGACAGACACAGAATGTGAGTGGGAAAGGGACAGAGAGAGAGGGAGTCACAGATTCTGAAGCAAGCTCCAGGCTCTGAGCCGTCAGCACCGAGCCCGATGTGGGGCTCAAACTCACGAACTGCGAGATCATGACCTGAGCCGAAGTCAGATGCTCAACCGGCTGAGCCACCCAGGTGCCCCCATTTTATGTATTTTCTAATCCCTGGTCCCAAATAAAAATAATTTCAGAAATCCTCCCAGGACTGTAGGGGACATGATGCTTTCATTGGCTACCTCGGTTTCTGACTTTTCCAGCTCTTTCCGTGAGACTTGCATTTTCACGGCAGAGGGCTGGGAGCCTGGCAGACCGCGCCTACACCACCATTTACATGAAGTCTGGCCCCTGGGGTCCTGGAGGCGGACGCTCGTGGTTGGGCTTATTATGATGGACGCCAAGACAGGAAGGCAGGCCTTGGAGGGTACGGACCCTAGATTCGAACCCCGGCTCCGCCAGATGCTAGTGGTACCACTGCACACGAGCCGTGTGATATTGCCAATCTCAGCTTTCGCATCTGCGCTCGGAGAAGAGGAAGGCCCATTTCCCGGAGGTCCAACGGCTGTGTACGTGGAGCACATACCTCCATGCGCGCAGCGAACAGTCAGTAAATAGCACTTACTAAATAAACAGTTAACGGTATAGTAAGTACTATTTATTTACTAGATGAATAACGCTTTTGCATTACGTTTTACTTAACAGTCTTCCTTAATGCTGCTAACTCAACATCTGTGTGTCTTTTTCTCTTTTAATCCAAGATCAGTATGGTTATCATCATGTTGAAGTATCCGTAGCTGGAACTTAAAGGGTTAACATTAGTATTATTCATTTAAAATGAGCTTTTTAGGGGCACCTGGGTGGCTCAGTCAGGTAAGAGTCTGACTCTTGATTTCAGCTCAGGTCATGATCTCACAGTTCGTGAGATCGAGCCCCAAGTGGGGGCTCTGTGCTGACAGCAGGAGCCTGCTTGGGATTCTCTCTCTCTCTCAAAATATATAAACTGAAAAAAATAAATAAAATGAGTTTTTAAAAGAAAAAGAAGTACCAAACGCATTTGAAAAATCAGGGATAGAAAAGCAACTAACAGAAGTGTAACCAGACAATACATACATGATAAAAAAAAAAAAAAAAAAACCTGACTTGATTAACCATCCAAAATTAAATTAAATTAACAAGGCAATACTATATAAAACTATATTAAAACATTTATTTATTTTTGGGGGAGAACAAGCAGGGGAGGGGCAGAGAGGGGGGAGAGAGGATCCGAAGTGAGCTCTATGCTGATGGCAGTGAGCCTGAGGCAGGGCTTGAACTCACAAACCGTGAGATCATGACCTAAGCCGGGGTCGGGCACTCAACCAACTGAGCCACCCAGGCGTCCCTAAAACTATTTTCAAAGAAAGATTTGAAAGAAAATTATAGTGCTGTATTCAGGATCTTTCCAGGGTAATTCAGCAATATACGTAAATGATATTAAACACAGCTATGTTTCTGCTATTATAATTCTAGAGGTGTCTTCAGGAGAAATTATGAGAGATGTACACAACATTTATTTATAAGGATGTTTCCTACAGCATTATATAGAATACTGTGAAACAGACATTTCTTAAATACCCAAAAGAGGGAAATGATTCAAGAATGGAGGGTGTTAACTGTTTGTGCTCGTATCCTACCTTTAAGTTTTAACACCATGTTTTTAAGGAATAGTTAATAGCACCGAAATCTAATTTTCATATTTTTATGTCAAGTAAAACATGAGACAAGATGACATTACATAAACAAGTGCCAATTTTTTTTTAAATTTACACATATGTACAGATACACATACACACAAACATACATGAATGAAGAGAAACACCGACATGTTAAGAGTATTTTATTCTGTTTATTATCCTTATAATTGTCAGGAACTTTCAAATTTATCACAACAAACATGTGTCTTTTCTCTGGTCAGAAAACAAATTGGGGGAAAAGACAGTAGGAAGGGTTAATTGATCTGCAGATGGTCAGACCACTAGTTGGTTGTAGACTAACCCCTGTACCTATCCAAGTTACAGGTGATCTCACTGAGCATATGTGATGTTTTTCTGCCTTCAGTTTCAACTCTAACTTTCAAATAGGTATGTTCAAGGTTATATATCATGTGACTGATAATCAGCATGGTTCCTTTTTTTTGAGAGACAGAGCGTGAGCGGGGGAGGGGTAGAGAGAGAGGGAGACACAGAATCTGTAACAGGCTCCAGGCTCTGAGCTGTCAGCACAGAGCCCGACGCGGGGCTTGAACTCACGGACCGTGAGATCATGACCTGAGCCGAAGTCGGACGCGTAACCGACTGGGCCACCCAGGCACCCAGCCAGCTTGGTTCTTTAAAAGTTTAAATTCCCAGCTCTTATGAAGGGGGTGTAGTCACTAGTTTAATGTTTCATGTTACCAAACTAAAAACTGTAATCGTTGGCCAAGCTTCTCCCGCCGCATCTAAACCAAGCTGTCACTCTGAACTGGCGCGACCAGCGCAAGCGAGCGTATGCGTAAGTCCATCCTGACCGCGTACCCGTCGTGAACGCTGGTATCTACCGCTGGGAAGGGCTGTGGGGACAGCACCAGGGAACGCACCGTGTCGTAGAGAGGGCAGCGGGGCTGCAGCCCACAGACCCGGCCGCAGGACCACTGCCCACCCGCCACCACGTACGCACCAGATCTCAGTCCACGCCGTTCCCTCCGAGCACACACGAAATAGACTGCTCAGCCCCCTGCTGTTAAGAGAGGTTCTGTAATCAGGTCTGGTCAACGGCATGTGAGCAGAGGTGCCGGGTCACCCCCTGGCGGAGTGAATGAAGAGGCTCTGTGGCCCTTGCCATCTCGTTCCCCCAGGGCTGACCAAGGAGCTGTGGAAACCAGGGCGTTGCAAAGCTAACCCCCTACTGCAGGAAACTCCCATCTGTCCTGAAAGCTACACCCCAGAAAGTCTTGTCCTCGTGGAGACCTTACTACGATGTCTCTGAAACAGGACCGACTCATGTAGGTGCTTTAAAAATGTGCTTCACCGTGGTGCCTGGGTGGCTCACTAGGTTAAGCGTCCAACTCTTGATTTGGGCTCAGGTCATGGCCTCACGGTTCATGGGTTCGAGCCCCACGTTGCACTCTGCGCTGACAACATGGGGCCTGTTTGGGATTCTCTCTCCCCCCCTCTCTCTGCCCCTCCCCTGCTCACACACTCTCTCTCTCGAAATAAACATTAACAAATAAAAAGAAAAGAAAAGAAAAATGTGCTTCACAAAGTCCTTTGAGGAGAAAAGGGGACATGTGATAGGACATGAAGAGAGTTTTCTGGATGGAAAGAAAAAAAGAGAAATTATAAATAATCAGATAGAATAATGTGAAAGAACCCCTCCAGCCCAGGAATTGTAGTCTTTGGCTGGTAAGTATAATTACTGAGTAAAACTTAAGAAGTACACATTTCTGTAAACTTGGCAAGCTTCTGTGGAGGGGTCGAGAACAGCTGCCCGCATTCCCCAGGCCGCTGTTCAGCTTTCTTTTTTTTTTTTTTTTTTTAATTTTTTTTTTCAACGTTTATTTATTTTTGGGACAGAGAGAGACAGAGCATGAACGGGGGAGGGGCAGAGAGAGAGAGAGACACAGAATCGGAAACAGGCTCCAGGCTCTGAGCCATCAGCCCAGAGCCCGACTCGGGGCTCGAACTCACGGACCGCGAGATCGTGACCTGGCTGAAGTCAGACGCTTAACCGACTGCGCCACCCAGGCGCCCCTAGCTTTCTGCCTGAGTATAACTTGAACGCATCTCCAGGATGGAGAAGAAACCCTTTTGTTGTGTTTTCGAATTACAACTCACCGGAATGGATGGAGTAGTTACAAACGAGGGGGCAGAGGATGGACAGAATGAGAGCACACTCCGTGCTGACTAGGTTTCTGGGTTTTGGTTTCTGTGGGGTTTTTTCTTGTCCTACTATTTAGTCTTACGCCTTTGGCTGAGGAGATATTTCTAGAACAGGGATCCGCTTGGACGGTGGAGGAGGAGGGCTAATCCCAGGGCCAGTTGGCCTTTCTGACGAGAGGAGGGGTGTTAGTGCGTGCGATTTGGTCTTCCTACAACACTTCCGTTGAAACGACCTTCTATTCTGTGCAATCCACCTGAAATGTTTACAGAAGACACACGCTCTCTGCCGAGTTATTAATGAAAAGGCGGACTGACACCATTACAGTGACGGGATTTCTTGCCAAGTGTGGTCGTGTTTTTTTGCAGGGCTTTGGCTGTTGGAAGGCTACATATTCACGGGCATGTGTGCTGATCATATTCAAATGGCCTATAATTCTTTCCTGCCGGGGAATTTGAGCATTGTGCTCTCACATCAGCCGGCACTTAAGAAAACTATAAAGGACAGAGGCTATCAACTTTAATCAGCCATTAGAGCTTGACCTCATAAAAACTGGCTTCCGGGCCACGCGTACTTGAAGGATCATGTTTCGAAGCCAAAAATGCTGTTTTTCCCGGGAAAATAATATCATTGTATGACAGAAATGTAAAATCCTTAATTCTACACATCAAGGCACTGAAAACGATAATGCGCGTGCCATCTAAGTAAGGAAGTGGGGGAAAGAGTTATTTTCAAAATATCTTCAAAACACACGTCTCACAAACTCAGAATGAATTCCACGCTTTCCCAGAGGGAGAAATCGAAAATTTTATTTTTCGTCAAATAGGAGTAGATAGTCACCCTCCTTTCACACTTTCAGGCTGACGCAGCGTATACATGAATGGCAGGATGCCATCGTAAGCGCAGGGGAACCTGAATAAAAACTCATTACGTCCCTTCATCCCCCATGGGGTCAAATTTCCTGAGGACAAGAGAGACGCAGACTACCAGTAATTTCATTTGGGGTGAATATATCACTTGCTTTTCACTCACCGACACACACAGGGCACGGAATAGCTAAGCACTCCCCCCGCCCCCCACCCCCCCCCGTGGCTCTGAGCACAGGGACAGGATAGACCTGCTCAAGAGCATTTCCTTCCCGCCCAAAGTCAAGACTCCCTAAGCCTCTTTCTCAGAAAACCTGAAGCCACCCTCAGCTAGTGATGACCAGAGATGTAGGCGTTTTGTGTCACACAGAACAGACGAGGCGACCCTTCCCGGGCCCGAGCGTTTTACGGGACAAGGGGGCACAGAGCAGGAGTGGACAGGAGAGGCAGTCACGTGCCTGTCCCTCACTCATGATGTGCTGAGAGACAGGGGGTAGACTTCGGACCCGAGCCCTTGGCAGGAGCCAGAATGCACGGGTTCAAATGCCAAAAGGGGACCAGAGGAAAAACAAGGAAATCACAGCCAGTGGCCACCTGGCAGAGGTGGGCGTGAGCCTGGGGGCCTCCGTGCAGCGCCTGTCCATTCCTGCTCTGTGCAGGAAAACGCTGGCCTGGATTTCCTGGGGTTTCAAAAAAAACTGGAAATTCCATCTTGGGTGAAATACTCTGCTTTTTAACTTAAGAAATCATTCACATTTTTTTTTAATTTTTTTTTTAACATTTATTTATTTTTGAGACAGAGAGAGACAGAGCATGAGCAGGGGAGGGTCAGAGAGAGAGGGAGACACAGAATCGGAAACAGGCTCCAGGCTCTGAGCCATCAGCACAGAGCCCGACATGGGGCTAGAACTCATGGACCGCAAGATCATGACCTGAGCCGAAGTCGGAGCCCAGGCTCCGAAGTCGGGCCACCCAGGCGCCCCGAAATCATTCACATTTTTAAAGTAAACTATGGGGTGAGACCAAAGAAAGGTACGTGTTGACACACAGTTAGCCTGAGACACCCCCACACTCTGCTTCTAATCTCTGGCCTCAAGTCTAAAACACAAAGCCCACAGTCAGAAAAGCAACAATCACCATAACGGCCATGGAATGCAGGATGATTCTGTGAAAATGGCACAAAACAGGACCAGACGAGTGCACAGAGCCGGCGCGGGGACAGAAGAGGAACAAGGAACTCGCCACATCCGAGTGTGGTGACCAGCGCCCAAGTTTTACCTGCTAAGTGTGTATAAACACACAATGGCACATATTTTACAGTCCATCACACAATCCTTTCCTTTGTCCTCCAAGACCCATGAATGAACAGCCAAGTGGCTGCGCGTATTTTTCCGGACAGGAATACGATCCAGTTAAATACCCAATAAACGGCTGCAACCAGGACTGGTTGGGTGTGTGGAGGGAGCTGATGGGACTGGACACCCTTCGTGGAAAGTCGGGTGGGTAAGGCCGGATCTGTGAGGTCGGCCCAAACAGTTCACGCTCAAGACATGCGTCGTGGAGCTTAGGAACAATGGGAAAAGGCACATGGCCTGATAAACTGTGGAGGTTTTTCCCAAACTGCTATTATACTGAGACTCAAGACACTCCCATACGTTTAGGGGAAAGTTACAGCTTTTTAGGACAACATTCGTGGTTTTTTTCATTTCCACAAAGAAATACTGGGCTTTTCCTTGAGACGGTGTGAAGGCAGCCGATGTGGAGTTATGTGAGAGCAAGGCTGCGGAAACACAAAAGATATGAGAGAAGAGGAGAAGTTTGCGATCGCAGGTGAGAACCTAGACCATCTCTGGAAGAGAAAGGAAGGTGGGTGTCACGGGCGTGCAGGGGGGTCTGAAGCCACGGGCAGGGGCGGAGAGAAAGCGCAGCAGCAGGTGGGGGCGCCTGGCCGAGGGCAGGGGCAGGAGGCAGGGAGTGGGATGGAACACACACTCTCAAGGGTTCTGGCTGGAAAAGCGACAGGAGAGGCCTCGAGGGTGCACCGCGCTTCAGGACGATGACCCTAGGGTGAGGGGTAGACAGAGGAGGGAAGAGGTGCACCCGCAAGAAACGGAGATCTAGTCCAGCCTGGCCGCCCCCAGAAGCTCCCATCCTGTCCTTCTCAGCAGGGGGGCAGCATGCACACTGGTCGGGGGTCATGGGAAGCCCAGGATGTTCCTTTGTGGCTGCCTCTGTGATGTGAGTCAACGGGGACTTGCGCTTCCAGGATGAGGGACAAAGGCTTGCTCTGTCTGTAGCTTCTTGGAAAATCTCTTCGTTAAGTACTTGGTATGTGTGGTATTTCCCTGGGTGTTCGATCAAGGTCTTACTTTCCCTTTCACTGGGGGGCAGCTAACCCCGTCCGTGGTTTGGTGGCAACCCACTGTTTCATGGCTCACAGTGGCTATAGGCTCACACCCTGAGAATCCCTTCCCCGAGGCCTTGAAAGCCAGATAGATGCAGGTCTTTCCCCAGAGTAGAAAGAATGGTCTTCCTGCCTCACTGAGCTCTAATAAATTTGGGCTGGTTTCTTAGTGAAGACACCTGGAGCTGCTTCTGGAGAAACCCCAAGCAGCCAGATGGGCAGTGTCGGGGCGTGGGTGGCCCCCTCCCCACTGGTGAGCCCCACTCGGATCCACGGGTCTCAACAAGCGTGGGAAAGGCCTTCCCCCCAGGACTGTGCGTGGTGTCAGCCATATTGCACATGAGGCCGTGTGCACCAGCAGCAACAGCATTATCTTTCTCAAGTCCATGTACCAAAGCAAAGTAAGTCTTTTTCTTTTAAAAGAGGTAATGTGGTTTAAAAAAAAAAAAAAAAAGAGGCGACTTAGAAATGTCACAGAGTTGTGCCCTACCTGTATCACCAGCTGACCAAGTCACCTCCAACATGTTACACCCACCCTCCAAGCCAGTAATATCTTCTTCTTGAGAGGCTGTATGTTTAAGCAATGATCTCCACCAGGCAATCACAAATAAGAGTTTCCTTCCTTTTTCTATTAGCTCTACTTGTCAGTGGAAAATTGGTAAATTTGTTTGGAGAAAAGTGCTTTTTGAATTTTAAGTAGAGTGCAAAAGACATGAACAGACCTTTCTCCAAAGAAGACATCCAGATGGCCAACAGACACACAGAACGAGGCTCGACATCACTCAACATCAGGAAGATGCAAATCAAAACCACAATGAGGTATCACCTCACACCCGTCAGAATGGTCAAAATCAACAATGCAAGAAACAACAAGCGTTGGCAGGGACGCGGAGAAAGGGGAACCCTCTTGCGCTGTTGGCGAGAATGCAAACGGGTACAGCCACTGTGGAAACAGTATGGAAGTTCCTCAAAAAGTTAAAAATAGCACTACCCTATGATCCAGTAACTGCACTACTGGGAATTTACCCCAAGAAAATGAATGGATACATGCACCCCTATGTTCATAGCAGGATTATCTACAATAGCCAAATTATGGAAACAGCCCTAGTGTCCATCGACTGGTGAATGGATAAAGAAGATGTGGTGTATGTATACAACGGAATATTTCTCAGCCATAAAAAAAAAAAAATGAAATCTTGCCATTTGCAACGACACGGACAGAACTAGAGAGTATAAGGCTAAGTGAAATAAAGCCGTCAGAGAAAGACAAATACTGCATGATTTCACTCATATGTGGAATTTAAGAAACAAAACAAAGGAAAAAAAGAGACAAACCAAGAAACAGACTCTTAACTATAAAGAACAAACTGCTGGTCACCAGAGGGGAGGTGGGGGGTGTGGGGAAACAGGTGACGGGGATGAAAGACGCCCTTGTCGTGATGAGTACCGGGTGATGTATGGAGATGTTGAGTCACTATATTATCGTACACACAAAAGTAATATCACACTGCATGTTAACTACACTGGATAAAACTGAAAATAAAAATTTTAAATCCAGTGCAATATTAAGGAAAGAAATTCATATCTCACCATGAGCACACTAAGTATACAAGCAACTCATGAGTTCGTTTACAAGAATTAAACATACCTTAACAGAGCAGAAAGTCAAAAGTGCAAGACTCTGTCCCCATTCCAATAGCAATTGTTATTCCCAAAGGATAAACCATGGCTTGTAGCTTCTTGCTTTGCCCCCAGGGGAGGGAGGTCATCTATAAATTTACTTATGCACCTATTCAAATATCATTTCCTTATACCAAAATAATTATTGGTCTTTTAAATTTAAGAATATACGTTTTTGAAGAACAAATTTGCAAGGCTCACGCGGCCTGATTTCAAGACTTACGAGGCTACCATAATCAACACGGTATCCAGGCATCCAGATAAAAAGCAGATGAGAGAAACTTAGTAGAAATTCCAGAAAGAGACCCTCATGAAGACACCTTGACATTGGTACATTGGAAAGAAAAGTCTTTCAGCAAACACTGCTGAATAACTCAATCAACACAATCCCGGGAAAATGAGTTCAGATGTTAGCTCATCCCATGGAGAAAAACACACAAGTGAAAAGATAAAGTTTCTGGAAGAAGGTAAGGAGTATTTCCACAACTTTGGGGTAGACAAAAGTTTCTTGAACAGGACACCAGACTCACCCGCTCTAAAAGAAAAGAAAAACAATAAAACACATTTCATCATCACTAAATCTTCGAGGCATCAGAAGTTAAGAAAATGAAAAAGTGAGCCACAAACTAGGAGAATATATCACGAGCCATATATCTGCAAAAAGACTGGAGTCCAGATATAGAAAGAACTTCCATATACCAGAAATAATGCCAAAAGATACACAAAAGGGGCAAAATCCTGAAAAATTAAAGGCGAATGTCTAACAAGCATTTAAAAAGGCTTTCCACATCATTAGCCACCAGGGAGAGACCAAATAAAAACGTAAGGAGCTATGACCTCAGTCAGGTAAAAAAGAGTGCCATTGTCAAGTGCTGATGACGAGGGAGAGGAACAGGGAACTTTCTTATATTAATGATGAGCGCGCCAAACAGGAGAGCCACTTTGGAAAACTGGCATTTCTTTACAAAGTAAAACACACTCCTACCTCGTGACTCTGCAATTTCATTTGTAAGTATTTACTCAAGAGAAAGGAAAACAAATGTCCATAAAAACATTTGCACAAGACTGTTTTTAGCATTTTTATTCCTAATAGTCCCAAACTGAGAACAGCCCGAAATTCATCAACCGGGGAACAGATGATCTGTTTGTAATCATATGATGGAACTCGGATCAGCAATAAAATGAATAAATTGCTGATTCACGCAACAACATGGATGAATCACAAAGACATGTTGCTCTAAGAAGCTGGACACAAATGGAAATGTTCTGTATGATCTCATTTATAGGAACTTCAAGAACAGACAGAACTAATTCTAGTGATATAAATCAGAACGGTTGTGGCCAATAGGCAATGGGAATTTACTGGAAGGGAACAAGAGAAGGAAATCCTGGGATGATGGAAATATCTTGTATCTGATTGAGTTACTGGTCGTGGACATATATAGTCATCAAAATACGTGAAATTTGGGGTACCTGGCAGGCTCAGTTGGAGGAGCATGAGACTCTTGATCTCAGGTGCTAAGTTCAAGCCCCATGTTGGGCATAGAGTTCACTTTAAAAAATAAATGAAATTACACATTTAATATCTATGCGTTTCTTTGTACATAAACTTAAGACTCAATTAAAAAATGTATCAGATAAATCTTTCCATACCCAGACAAACACACTGACCTCATTGGTTAGAGCCCCTTCTAGTATTAATAACCAGAAGCTGGCTTAGAATCAGGTTTGTTAAGAGTCCTTTCCAAATCTGATCCTATCACTTTTTTTCTTGGAATTCACAACCCTGAGATCAAGACCTGAGCTGAGATCAAGAGTCAGATGCTTAGCTGACTGGGCCACCCAGGCGCCTCGGATCCTATCACTTTCTGTATTACGCTCCATTGACTCCTTCAGAGCATGTGATGTTTTCTGACTTCTGTGACCATGGAGTAAAACATTTTGCAAAGATTCACCTGCATTCTTAAATCAGTTGTCTCCTTAGAATCTGGCAAATACACAAAAGGGAAATCTGTAAACTCATTCTGTTTACACATCCTTCATCTTGTTTGATATATCTGACTTGGCCTCAGGAAGGTACTGGAAGATGAGTTCGATTGTACATTAGTGCTCTTTTTAGGGGGAAAAATGTGGTTGGATTTGTGGAATGAAACAGATGCAGCACAACAGAGTTAATTACTTAAATAAGCCAGCCGCCCAGCTAAAAGCTTTTGGAGGAGGGTGGCTGGGGGCTGGCCTTTTGTGCTCAATTTTTAAGGGTAGAGATTTGTTTAACGTCAGGTGGTTGAGGTGAGGAAATGCATGAGAGACCAAGGGAAGATCCACAAAAGTGAGAACAAAATAGAAAATGCAAAGTCAGGGCCAGAGGCTTGCCAGTATGAATGGAATTACAGTAATCATTTGGATGAGTTGGAGGCCAAAGATAAAAGCACAATAAATTCCCAGAAAACTAGATTACAGAAAGAAGCATTCAAAATTAAAGAGCTACAGAAATCACAGATTTAGAATAAAGGGTATTTGTTTTTTTATTAAACTTGTACATTTCATTTGCATTTATTTTAAGGCCCTCACTTTAAAAAAACAAGAAAGTTTTATATATACACACATATGTGTGTACACACACACATAGAATTTTAAGTCATCCTAAAATTATGCTCAATTTTTTTTTAATTTTTTCCAAGTGTTTTCTCTCCCAGTGTGCCTAGTGGTTTTGTTGCCATGACAACATGTTGTAGGATAACTCCTGTATGTGTGTGTGTATGTGTGTGTTTGTGTGTGTGTGTGAGAGAGAGAGAGAGAGAGAATTGTACTAAGGATTTGTTGAGAAGATATGGTAAAATCCATCTTCCATTTGGTTATACAAATACATCTTCCCGTAGGTCTTGGAGATTTTTTTTTGAAACTCATCACAGGTTAACCAGATTGCAGAGAGAGGAGGCTCACAGCAGTGCGATGGTTTTTTTGATGCGGGAGGCTTACTCAGAAACATTTCTTGAGCGAATGAATGACAAGGCATTCGCCGCTAGACAGTTAGAAAGGAAAGGTTGGAACTACCTCCTTTATGACAGAATTGTACCCAAAGGCAAGCAGTACTTTTCAGTTGAGCCAGCAGATCAGCGTTTGGTACAAGTTGAGGGTGTTTTTGAAAAATTCTGTTATCCGTGCGTGTGACAAAGGCACCAGTTGAATGAAACGAGAGAATGATCATATCCTTACATCTCAGTATCTTCTGTCTGGATCTGAGATAGGATTCCATAAAGGAGAGGTTGGAAAACAGATTATTAAATAGGATATGGCTCTTTGCCAGCTCATCCCGAAGAAAAGCACTTCTCTGCCCAATGCTGCCATTTTTCATAAGCACTGAGAATGAGTCAGAAGTCTGCATCCGAATTTCACACTTAACTGACCAGTGATTATAAAATCAAGATGGTGGAACTTGGGCTGTTTTGTGTCTCTTTACAGAGGAACCTTTGGAAAACAATAAGCAGAACATGAAGATATACCACGATTGCAGCAAAGAGTATCATCATGAAATCTCCAGTAGAAATGCAAATACCATTTCTTCTGGACTTTTCTCATGCTCTATAGTATGAAGATCATACAGAATATCTTGAGGATTTGGAAACGTTCCAAATTTGCCTTTGGTCAGTGCAACGTTAGGGAATTTGTAATAACCGTGTGCCTTTAAACGTTTTCCAAACTTGAAAATGTGGTTTGTTTTATTATAAAAAGGAACATATCACAGTTATCATACATCTTTTTTCTTAAAGTTCTGCTCCATGCTAATGAATCAAAATACACTCCAGTATGTTTTGAAATGTAAAGTGCCAAGTTGCTGTGTTATATTCCCAAGTCCCAAAGATAGGAGAAAATGAGTAAACACTAAACTCGAGTTAATGTATAGAACTTGGGTTTTTTTAACCTCTTATTGCCCACACAGACTAAATCAGACCCTCTGGTGGATAATGCGCAATGCTACGTAAAAATATTTTAATACTTCCATAGTTCTGTTTCCATTAGGTAATGAAACCATTAAATGACAGCAATAAGAGGGAAGTAATGCCACAGCCAGATTTAGACGCATTATCATGGCCACTTTCCAGACATCCAAGTGCCTTCCACTGTGTCATCTGCCTCTGTGTGACCACAGGACACAAGGAAACACAGGGAGGAGGAAGAAGACATGTGACACCAGTGGATCTAGCGGGTGTCTGAGAGAGGAAGAGACCACAAGGAGAAAACACCAGGGCCTTCGATGGCAAATTGCCTCCTTTTCTTCTCATTTAGGATGCTCACAGCCCTTGGATGACCCATAAGTGGCAATCACCCCCTCTGTGGTTTCCTCCAGGTATTCGTGCTGTTAAAATCCACCCAAATATTTCAGGAACCCTACTGAGATATTCCCTCCTCTCCCTGCCCTCGTTTCTTCTGCTCCAGAGCACTCGAACAGTCATATCATTCTTAAGTGATTCTTAGCCAAGTTCTAAGGACAGCGACTCCATCAGATGTGCCTAAAACCCTGGGCGTATGCCGGTAAGTCTCTGGGATCCAAGAGCTCTCTAGTAGTTTTTCTTTAGCTAGACTATGTACGAATTTCCAAACACAAACACAGGAGACTCAATTTAATTCCTTTTAGTGAGCCTCATTTTCAACAAACGATAGAAACTTGAGCTTGGCCAATTCAGGATGATCTCAGCCAATTTTATCTGGGTTTGTGCCCACATTTCAGGGACACATGACTGCCAAAGTCTGGGGTGGGGAGAGGGGAATCTGGTCACTGGAAAAGGTTTCCCGTCTACACTAATACCTTGGGAGATGCTTAAGTTCCTCTGTGTCCCCAGCCATTGGGTCCCACACACCGTTGTCCTTATTCCAGCAAATGCAAAGTATCTCCTTTATAAATACTTGTCTGTCCCCCCCGGACACTGAAGAAATGCTGGAGCCTCCCTGAACATTGCTGGGTACAAGTGCCCAATGGAGTATCTGTCCATCGCATCCTCTTAGACGGCCTTCACCCAAGACGCAGGCCAAGATGGGGTGTTAGGGAAGTGGGACGAAGGTCTGATCTCTGGAACATCCGTGGATACCCAACTCTCCTCCCCTCTCCTGCCCCTTCCCTCCCTCTTCTCCTCTCTTTCTCCCCCTTTTTCTCTGGAACAAGGAGGTTTTAGCTCCACTACTGGAACCAGCTCTAAATAACCAGGTACTCATGTGTCGTTTACTTAAATGTCATAAATCTTGACTGTCAAACAGAATTTTCTTACTTTATTAAATCTTACTGATATTCTAAGACGTAAACACACAGATGCACACGTTGCTGTGAACAAGTCTTACCTTTCTAAGAAAATTAAGAAGCCACTGAATCCTTCCCAGTGCTGTCTTCAGTGAGGCTTCTTATCTTGACTCCAGGTAATATTCTGCCCCTACACCTGCCACCAGAGCAGCAAATTCCCATGGAATCTTTTTAATAACGGCCCAATAAAGCAGCACAGTATCCAAGTGCAGCTCCCGTCTCCCGGACAGCTCCTCGTGGGGCCCCGTTTGTCTTCCATGGTGTATAATCTGCAAGTTCTGTTTTATTGTGGCCATGTTCACATCCAGGGGCCTTGTCTGATTGCAGTCTGACCTCTCAGGACCAGATCATCACTTTCTAAAGTCGGAAGCCTAGATCTTGTCTCCCCGAGGTCAGTGACCATTGAATGTTCTGACCAGGGCACACTTCTACCCCATCAATCTTTGTGTCCCCTAAACCCTTGTCCCCCTCCAGTCTGTATGCTATGCAAGGATGGGAGGCAGCTCTCTGTCCCTGGCGGGTTCCCCGCAATGGTAATGCTGACACACAGAGAGTGTAAGGCTATGGGGTGCTATTCCCACCAGGACTGACAAGCCCTTGAGGAAACCAGGACGCTCGCTAGAAGAGTCCCCATGCTGGGCTCATTAGCCTTTTCTGGAGAAGCTTAGTCCTATGCAACAAGCACTCCATTCCCAGAACCCTCAGCCCCGGGCTCAGGAACAAGCCGATTCTTTGGCGCTTGAGTCGATAATGACACACGCTGGGTTACAAAGCCTGGATCTCCAATCCCAGCAAGGCCTCCTGGCTGCTCTGGGGATCCCCCCCCACCTCTGTGCCTTGACTGGCTGCGAGCATCTGCCGATCTCTCCCCGGCTTTGGGGACACCCTGGTCCTCTTTGTACCACATGAGGGGTCTCTCCATGGGTAGCTCTATCCCGGGGAAAGTCTGCGTTCTCTCCGAACAGCACAGAAGGAAGGGCCCCTGTACCCTGGGTCTAGTGTCACCCTTCTGCATGGGGCAAGCCGGCGTCTTCCCCTAAGCCCAGGGTCCTTGCAAGCACCCCGGACCCCCTGCTGGTGCAGACCCGAGCGCGTGGCACTTTGATGCAGACAGTAGGGTCCCTCCGCTTGGGTGGGCTCAGTAGCCATGTTTTTCTCGTGTGGAAATCCCTTGGCAGCAAAATCTCAGTGGCACAGATTAGTCTCGTGTGCATACTCCAAGAGGCGTCCATGTCAGCTCCTCGTTCCTCTGCGGAACACCCTTCAAATCCAGAAAGATAAAGTACTCTGCAGTGTTCTTGAGCTCACCTTCTGGTGGTCCCCATCCCCGTCTTTCTTCTGTGTCCCCAGCTGTGCACAGGATCATGAACGCTGCCTGAATATGGACTCCCATTCAAACCAAGTTTTTCATCAGCTAAGAAGAGGCGTGGTCCCACAGAGAATCGGGGGCCCCCGGGCGGCCCCTGACACTCAGCAAGGCTGAATAACAGGCCATAACATTCAGAGGCAGGAGAAATGTCTTATCTTTCCCTACAATCAAGTTCAGTTTCTGTTGCGGGTCCCTCTTCCTCCAGGGACAGAAACCACCCCCAGCCCCGAATTACACCACATTCCTTAAGACTCCTGTAACTTAGACGCAGTGTGAGGGGAGGTATTTGGCTCCAACCTCCACTATAGTCAATGGAGAAACATACGTGAGACACAGAAAATTCTACTGGAGAAAAACATCAGGGAAGAAAATCTGGCTTTCATGCTATTGACATGTAGTGAGCTACACGAAATATTTTAAAAACAAAATGGGGATCGGGCACGGGGGCGGTTCTGTAAACAGAGACTCCCAAGCACACTGGACAATCTGAAAGCTATATACGGGGAAATCACAGAACATATTAAAAACCTAAGCTACGTGGGACATTTTAACCTCTTGGGTGAATGGTTATTAATAGGAAGACAGTAAATCATGGCCAAAATAATCAGAATAGATTACCGCTGTGACCTGAACCATCGTTACGTTGTCAAATCCATAACGCAGGTCAAATCGCAGAGCCCGAAGTGTAGCAACCACGAAGAGAAATAACCAGACCTAATTACGTGAAGTTATAAGGGGAGCGTTCAACTACCAGTAAGTGTCTCGCGAACCCGTGTTTGCCGATGGAATTAGGCTATGGGGTACTGGAGGAGGCAAGCCGGCCAGGGCTGGGGTCTGCAGGAAGCCTGCAAAATCTACGGGCACGCGCTACCTGGCGGAGGCAGGGACTGACGATGGGGACGGTGCGGGGGCTGGGGGGAGGGTCTGGCTGTCAGGCTGTTGAAGGCTGAAGGAGACAGTGAATGAGGCATGATGCGCAGGATGTGGTACTAACCACATCACGTACTTCTCCCCAAAGGATTTGCTGTGGACAGCTAAGCCCCGTGAGACGCCCCTTGGAAAGAGCCTACGTGGTCACAGCCAGCCTCGCGGCACGGATGGCAATGTCCCCCTACGCCCCAGCACGGCCGCTGTGGAGTGCTGCGCTCAACCCAGTATCTGCCACGGTGACGGGCGCACACGGCCTGGCCTGGCCTTTTGCTCCCAAGATCGGCATCTTACAGAAGCGGTATCCCGAGCACCACGTTGGAGGTGCTGGTCTCAGTCTCTGTCTCAGATGTACAGGCGAATCCTTTTCTTTTTTCAGTAAACGTACAGACCTGACCTCTAAACACTGTGGTTTTATCTGTGAAATGTTGAGCGAGATGAGGTCCGGGGATTCAGTATCACAGGGAGGTAGACTTCATCTCAACATAGGGAGATGTCTGCAGCAACCTGAACACCCAAATCGTAGCCTCCCCTTGAGGGTGATTCTGCTAGGCAGCTGCTAACTCTGGTTCTCGAGAGTGTGTTCCGGGTCCTTGATCCTCGCGTGGCTCTCAGTGACCAAGCTGTCCTCACCCCAGTCCACGGCCTTCGTTACTGAAAACTCGAGCCGCTTCTGTTTCCTAAGAAAGTTGCAATACTTCGTGGGAGACAGGGAATGTCGTCCGTCGTCCTCCCTCCCCGTTCTGAGGCTGGGTGGGTCAAAAGGGTGACGCACGGCGGGTAGTCCCTGGTGGACGCGAGTGCATTCGGGCACAGAAAAGCAGCAACCCGCAGCCGCTGGGGGTGTGGAGTGCACGGGAATCATCTGCCGCACCTAAGAACGTGGGGAGAAACCGGGAGTCTTGACGAGGGGGAGAGGAGAGATTGGAAAGAGCGTGCTGGCCAAGAAAAGCAGTGAGGGGCTGAGATGCTTTTTACAACAGGGAGGTGTGATCTTCTCCTTAACTTGTTTATACTTTCGCAGTGTAAATCTCCTCCCCGGCTCTTCCAAGGTGCTCTCTGAGCTACGTCAACGTCCCATGAGCATTTCTCAGTGAGCGCACATATACCTAGAGGTGGGGTCTGCGATCCCCGCTTGGGTCTGTGTGCATAGAACCCAAGAAATCAAAAGAGGCTGGAGCTCCAGCCAGAATGACCTTCATGTCTCTGTGGCCTGGGGGAAGCTCCCTTCCACACTGACTGAGGACTCGAAGGACCAGTGGATGGATCTCAGCGCTTCACATACCAATAAAAGTGAAACTGGGTACTGATAATCAATGGAACGTGCTACAAAGTGAGATTTTGTTTTTCCTTACCAAAGTGAAAAACATTTTTTAAGGTTTTATTTTTTGGAGCAGTTCTAGGCTAAAAGCAAAATAGAGGGGAAGGCACAGAGTTCCCATACACCCGCTTCCCCCCAATATCCCCTACCAAATGGTACATTTGTTACAGCTGATAAACCTACACTGACTCATCATCAACACCCGGAGCCCATGATTTACATTATAGGTCGTTCTTCATGTTGTGCTTTCTATGTGTTTGGACAGATGTATAACAACATGATTCCATAATCACGGTATCATACAGAGTATATCACACACAGGCTGTCGTTAAAATCCTCTGTGTTCATGTTCAGCCTATTCATCCTTCCCCGCCACCCCCGACCCCTAGTAACCACTGATCCTTTTACGGTCTACATAGTTTCGCCTTTTCTAGAATGTTACAGAGTTGGACATACAGTGCGTAGCCTTTCCAGATTGTTGTTTTTCACTTAGTAATGTTTCCTCCATGTTTTTTTCATGGCTTGAAAGACCCTTTCTTTTTAGCGCCAGATGATATTCCATTGTCTGGTCGGACCACAGTTTGTTTATCCATTCACCTACTGAATGAAAGACATCTTGGTCTCTTCACGTTATGGTAATTAATGAATGAAGCTACTATAAGCATCCATGAGCAAGTCTTTGTGTAGACATAAATTCACAGTTGTTTTGGGTAAATACCAGGAGCACGATAACCATGGAGCACATGATAAGAGAATGTCTAGTATTGTAAGGAACCACCGAACTGTCTTCTAAAGTGGCCGCACCATTTTGCATCCCACCAGCAGGGAATGAGAGCTCCCGGGGCTCCATATCTGTTCAGCACTTGGTGTTGTCAGTATTCAGATTGGGCCATTCTAGTAACTGTGTCAGAGAACATTTTTAATGATAATCTCTACCATGGGTGTGAGTAGTGAGTAGGTGGGGGGAAAGCCTTTTCCTACGAGGCTGGTGCAATGGAAAACTCGTACAGCCTTTGCACAAGGAAGCCGGCAGTGCGTACCCAGAGACTTAACCTATTCGTGTGTGTTGACTCAAGAATTCGATCCCTAGGGAATCAGCTACGGGACCAGAGATTCACTGAAAACCTGGAGACATTATATGTTTTACAGAATTATTCACGAAAACGAAAGATGGAGATACTCTAAATGTTTAGTAAAGGAGACTGACTAGAATATCTGTTCTACAACGACACAAAAGAATTTGGACCACCATTACAAGACTCACCATGGAAGGATGTTTAATTGTTAAATGGACAGGTTCTCTTCCAGAATGACCGATATATATTATAGAACATGATTATCTCCAGATGATGAGATTAAGCAAGTTTTCCCCATCATTTTTTCCTATATTTTCCAAATTTTCAGCCACATGTATGTCCTCTCCATTCATTAAGAAATTATAGCAGCATTTCAGACGGAGGCCCACACACGAAGAAGGATTTACAACACTTGCTGGCCTTACCACCTATTTGCTTAAAAAATTTTTTTTAATTATTTTTTTAATATGTATTTATTTTTGATAGACAGAGAGAGACAAAGCACAAGTGGGGGAGAGGCAGAGAGAGCGATGGAGACCCAGAATCCAAAGCAGGCTCCAGGCTCCAAGCTGTCAGCACAGAGCCCGATGCGGGGCTCGAACTCACAAACCGCGAGATCATGACCTGAGCCGAAGTCAGCCACTTAACCGACTGAGCCGCCCAGGAGCCCCAAGAAAAACCCTTTTGATGGTTTTTGTCATGTTTAAAATTCCACTTTTTATTCCCTGTTGGACGAATGGGTCACAAAGCTTGAAAGAAAAGTGACATTTGGGTTTGGGTGGCCCAATACAAGACCAACCCAAACTCAGGTTTTTAGCTGATGTATCATATTTTTAGGACAGTATGTACACTTTCAACAAGAAAAAAAGAAGAATGTAGGTGAAATTTACCGCAGACATATTTCCTATTCCAAAGGTAACGTGTTTGGACTGTACTAGCAGGCTGCATAATAAAAGAAGGAATACACTGATGTAATCTTTATTTTTTGTAATCAAAATAATCTCCATTTCATTGCAGCCTGCTCTCACCCACAGTTAAAATGCACAGCTTCCCGTGGAAAACCCCGGAAAAAGGAGGAGAGGAGAAAACAACGGCTGCCTTGGGATCAAAGGACAAAGAAAAGACCAGAACAAAGGTCTGTGCCTCTCCTTACGCAGCAAGCGTCTCCTTCAACTCTCAACGAATGTGTAAATACAAGGACCTAAAGGTGGGTTATCTCCATTTGTTCTGGGGTCCCTCTAGAACGTTTGCTTCTGGAATCTCATTAAGTCACATGACCAGCAGCACCGAGTTGTTATGGCAACAGGAATTTTAAAAGTAAATTAATTTTGCTACAAGGTGTTATTAAGCCCAGGTGAGGATGGCCTTGAATCACAATGGCTCTTCTCCGCCCGCGAGAGCTTGGTGGCTCCCGGTGGCCTGCAAAAGCTCCCGCCACAAGGAAACCCCCTGGATTTACGAGCGTCTTTAACAATTCTCATAGGAAAGGTGACCATAAATTGTGTGGGTTTTATCGCAAATTTGTATATTCCATTTTAATACTCCATAAAATGAGAAAGGAAGGATATATGCAGCTCTCTGATGAACTTAAACAAGAAAAGACGGTGTAGTTCAGACAGTTTCCCTCGGGGGTTACGGTACATTCTTAAAGAGCTTTACGTTATGGAAAATGTTGACCTTTTAATGTCAGAGACAGGAGTTAGAAACATCTGGGACATAAATTAACAGCAGGGCTGAGCTACATGCGGCTGGGCACACGGCACAAGGCACAGTACAGGGCTTCCAGCTGGGGGCGGTGGGAGGGGTGGGATATTCCCCTCTACGAATCCTTCCTAACCCCTGGTAGTTCTGGGCTCTCCAGGCATGTGGTTCCCAGAGTGGCACTTTTTATTAACACATCCTAAAAAACTATTCCATGGTGAAATAATTATGGGCTGCAGTCCACAATAGAGCCCGGCCCCCACCCCCCACCCTACAGAGTCATGAGACAATCCAGCAGGTTAGAAGCACTGAGAAGCCCTGTGGAAAAGAGCCCATCTTAGTCACGGTTAACCCGGGATTTCACAAGGTGTTTTTGTCACCAACCTCTTTTTAAGGATTTCCTTAGTTTTTGGTTACATTTATTAACAGGAGGTGGGCACACTTTATGAAATGTTCTTTAGATTACAAACTTGAGGTCGAAATTAGTGATAACCAAATAGGACTACTGCATTTATTTGTTAATTTTAATTTCATTTTAGAGAGAGAGAGTATGTGTGAGCAGGGGAGAGGGACAGAGGGGCAGAGAAAACCTTAAGCAGGCTCTGTGCTCAGTATACAGCCTGACGCAGGGCTCGATCCCACAACGCTGGGATCACGATCCGAGCGGAAATCAAGAGTCAGGCGTTCAACCTACTGAGCCACCCAGACGCCCGAGGACTACTGCATTTAAGAGGCCACGCCAAATTTAGCAGTTTGTTTCCTTTTTTAACTAATTTCTACAGCCAGTAGAAGCATTCCCTGCCCTCCCTGCTTTTATTTATTTATTTATTTATTTATTTATTTATTTATTTATTTTAATTTTTTTTTCAATGTTTATTTATTTTTGACGCGGGGCTCGAACTCACGGACCGCGAGATCGTGACCTGGCTGAAGTCGGACGCTTAACCGACTGCGCCACCCAGGCGCCCCCTCCCTGCTTTTAAAAACACTTGTGTGGGGCGCCTGGGTGGCGCAGTCGGTTGGGCGTCCGACTTCAGCCAGGTCACGATCTCGCGGTCCGGGAGTTCGAGCCCCGCGTCGGGCTCTGGGCTGATGGCTCGGAGCCTGGAGCCTGTTTCCGATTCTGTGTCTCCCTCTCTCTCTGCCCCTCCCTCGTTCATGCTCTGTCTCTCTCTGTCCCAAAAATAAATAAACGTTGAAAAAAAAAATTAAAAAAAAAAAAAAAACACTTGTGTGTGTCAAACACTGACCTGGTCGATTTGTGCTCCTTTCACTGGTCCAGAATGCACATCTGTGTCCTTGCACGAACAAGGGCACACAGCATGCACACACACCCACGCGTTCCCACACACGCACGTGTGCTCACATACTACCTGAGAAGGGAAAGTGAGGGGAATCCCTGGGGGTCTCAGTCGGTTGTGCTTCCGACTTCGGCTCAGGTCGCGATCTCGCGGCTCATGAGTTCAAGCCCCACAGCGGGCTCACTGCTGGCAGCACAGATCCTCTGTCCTCCTCTCTCTGCCCCTCCCCTGCTCGCTCCCTCTCTCAAAAACAAGTAAAAAAAATTTAAAAGAAGGATAGTATGTAACACATTTAAAAAAAAAAAGAAAGAAAAGGGGAAGTGAGGAAAGAAGTAACCACCTGAGAGCTCACTTCCATGCGGCACGTGTCAGGATATGGACCGGAAGCAGGTCTATATGATTGCAATGTGGAATTTCTGAGAGACACTGGAACAGAAGAGTGCAGCAGGGGGAATGGAGGGCTGAGACGTGGAGCCCAGGGCGCGGAAGGATAGAAGCACGAGGCTCCCCTTTCTCTGTTGGGGACCCACAAGGTACTCGGAGCTGGCTGGGGGACACAGAGAAACTTTACAGGTTTGCAAGCTGACATAAAGGCATCAGCAGCAGGAATCTAGCCAAAAAAAAAAAAAAACAAAAAACAAAACAAAAAACAAAAAACAAAACAAAACAAAAAAACAACAAAAAAAGTTACGCGTGCCTGTATGTGCACCATTTTATTTTCCTAATGAATGTGCAGCTTTAAGATTTTCAAGACCTCGAATCCATTTTCCTTTGTGTCTACCCTGGTCACCTGCCCTCGCTGAAATTTGTGCTCGGCCTCTCGCAAATGTGAAATCAAAACTAATCTGAAATGACTTGAAAAAGCAGCAAACCGAGAGACAGTAGAGAGTCCCTTCCCAGCACACTATCTGTGCACGTTTCATCGGTCACTAAAATCCTATTAATACCCTCATACCTTCACGTTCTGAGACGCCGGGGAAAATATTTAAAAACGGACCACGTGAGGGAGCGAGGGTGAAAGTGGTTTCGGGCCAGGAGGCAGCGGGGGCCCAGGCCGCAGAGTCGGGGGGCCCCGCGAGCGAAAGGCGTTGGCACCCTGGAGAGCAGCGTGTAGACGGCGGGCGGGGAGGCGGGCGGCACGGCAGGTGCAGGCCCGGCGAGGCCGGGCCCGTGCGACCGTGGGGGCAGAAGCAAAAGCGCAGGCAGACGCGGGTGAGCCGAGGCGCCACACCCCGCCTGGACGCGTGGAATCCCGGACCGGCAATCCTCAGGGGCCCGGCTCCCCGGAGCCCCGCCGGAGCGGGGGGACGCTCCGGGCCGGAGGGAGAACAGCGTGACTTGCGGAAAGAACACCATCCCGCTGAGCAGACCGGTGAGCCAGAGAGCCCGCAGCGCCCCCTCCTCGACTGTAGCGAAGCTCCTCGGAGCCAGAGGACATCTGACGTGTTCCGTGGGTGGGATAGTTTCCTCCCTTCTCTGGTCGCGTCCTCACCCAGGCGCGTGGACTTTAGAGTCTAAGTCAACGCCTGAGTGTCGAGGACCGTGCTTCCAGAGCGTTGGCCCGAGGCACCGAGACAGACCGGGGGGGGGGGGGGGCTGGGGGACGGTCGTCAGACGGAGCAGCGAGGAGACCCCAGGATGGCGTGGAAAGGGCTCTTCTCTCCTTTGTTTATTTTACTCGTAAAAGAAACTCACTGCTATTACCACATCCTACACTCCCAATTTTTCTTCTAAATCACTGCTTGGGTTAGACATTGTATGGCTTGTAATGAGACCAGTAAAACGCCTTGTTCTTATTATGGCAATTGGAATAACAAATACGGAATGACACAACGAAACAGCCCGGACGATAAAAATAATCGTGAACCCATTTTACTAGCTCGGTGGCCAAATTATATTTTTATAAATTACGGTGCCGACGGAGGTGCATGGGCTCGCGGGTTCCTTGCTAACAAGGTCACCGGTTTAATTTGAATATTTTCCACAGCTGTTGCTCTCACACCTAAAGAAGGAAACAGTGCCAGCTATGTAGGGCAAGCGTCCGGGAATGCTAATAAGTCTAACAGATTGGTTCAAAATAGAAGCATCAACCTTCAGTTCACGGGGACACGACAGTTACGAAACCAAAGCCAAGGAGAAACGATCTGTGTTCAGGAATTCAACACTGCAACATTGCTTGAATTTTTGACATAGTTCTTGGCCCAGGCTTGGCAAAAATGCACACGCTATAAATAGAGGGACAGGGAAAAAGGTTACAAGACGCCATGAATTCCACGAACATGAATTTCACTCTTGGGAGAGTCAACAAAGAACACATTGAGAACACGCTCCCAGCTCCCTCTCTTGAAGAGAATCCCTACACGGAGAATTCCGCAGCAGCAATACTAACCGCTATAAAGACAAAGTTAAAATTTAGAATTCGTAATGACGTGAGTGGCGGGAAGTGGTGAACACAATAAAGAAATTTAATCTAAGGGGCGCCCGGGTGGCTCAGTCGGTTGGGCGTCCGACTTCGGCTCAGGTCATGATCTCGCAGTCCGTGAGTTCGAGCCCCGCGTCGGGCTCTGTGCTGACAGATCGGAGCCTGGAGCCTGTTTCAGATTCTGTGTCTCCCTCTCTCTCTGACCCTCCCCCATTCATGCTCTGTCTCTCTCTGTCTCAAAAATAAATAAAAACGTTAAAAAATTTTTTTAAAAAAATTTAATCTCAGGACACGAGTAAGCCATCCTCCGTTCCGTTTAAGTACACTTTGATAACGCTCCTACACGAGACAGCTTCCTGCTTTCACGCTCTTTCCCATTCCTGTGCGTTGAGCTACTGCTGATGAGAAACCACCGCGGGTTACAAAATGCGATCACGGGGGCATCGCCCCGCCGGGCACAAGGAGCTCATCTGCACAAACACGACTTCCCAAGGGAGGTCCTGGCATGGTGCGAGAGGTCAGAAGCTTTCCGACCAACACTTGGGATGACACGTGATGGCATGACGGACAAGCCACCAAACTCCCACCTACACGCAGCGCCAACGTGCACTAAGCTCCCCCTAAGCTCAAGCGGGCCACGAACACAGCAAGGACTCACAGCCTGCGCACCTTCATCCGCGTGGAACTCTCGGGAAATGTCGTCAAGATGCTGATTCTCAGGCCAGTTCCCTACTATTCAGGGAAGAAAAGGGCTTTAACAATTTTCTTTAAATGTTTTATTATTTGTTTTGGGGGAGGGCAGAGAGAGAGAGAGAGAGAGAGGGAGGGAGACACAGAATCCGAAGCAGGCTCCAGGCTCCGAGCCGTCAGCACAGAGCCCGACGGCGGGGCTCGAACCCACAAACCGTGACATCGTGACCTGAGCCGAAGTCTGATGCTTAACCGACTTGAGCCACCCAGGCGACTCCAGGAAAGGGCTTTTGAAATAACATACTAAAAACCAATGCTTTTAAAAGCTCCAGGTAACAGATTTGAGATGGGAAACGTCCTGGAGCCTGACCGGCCCTTGGGTGGGTTTCACATGGTACTGACCCCCGTCTGCGTCTCTGGAACAGTCCAGAGTCTACTGACAGAGAGGCAGGTGCTTTGAGAAATCCTGTCACTCTTTCTGAGCGTGAAATTTGCATTTGCATTTTTAAAACAAGTAGCCTAGAGGCTTGTGAAGGAGAATGAGAGGGACAAATGGAGATTATCACTTAATGACCTAAGGGAAGAATAAAGAGATAAATTATTCTAAAATACTAGTGATGATTTACCTAATTAGTCTTTGACAGCTTGCAGTGTGTCCTAAAGAAAAAGGTAATACGGCAATCTGGGAGTAGTTTGTGCTTAAGAAAAGCTAGATTAATTAACTGTAAATACGAAAACAGCATCCATTGGATTATAGTAATTTCTCGTAGTAATTTTACTTGGCATTTCAGGACCTTCAGAAAGTTCCTTAAGCTAAAATTCTTTTCATTTTTAGGAACACTTACCTTGAGTTTTGCATCATACTCCGTATTTTACTTGTAGAGCCCTTCCCCCACCCCTAATTATAAGGCTCTTTTATGCATTTATTTATTTTTTTTCTGATTTGGTTAAGGGGGGAAAGTAAGCTAAAAGAACGTAGAGAAATCCCTTAACAATTTGTCTCAATTTCACATTCAACAAGGGAGAGATTTGTTTCCTCTGCAGATTTTAAGAGATTTAAATAGGGCCGTTTATGTTCAGCTCAATTAAGCTACTGATCATTCTATTCTTTAAGCAGTAAAGTGTCCTCAACCCATTATGACTTCAGAACAATAAAATAGCCTGGGCTGTCCAAACCCTCATTCTAAGACTGTGCACAACCCACGTGGCTGCCCTTGATGAGTGTTAACGACACTATTAACATGTACCTACAGTTCTCGCTCTGTTAGGTAACAGTAAGTGGGACTAATCTCTAGACTTGCTCCTTGAACAACAAAGAGAAAGCCAGCCAGTTCATAAGGAGGAAAGAGAGAAAATCCATTTAAAATAGAAAAATCAAGAACTCCACAATTCCAAGTGCTGGAACATATGTACAAAAAAAAAAAAAAAGAAAAGAAAAGAAAAGAAAAAGAAAAAAATGGACGCACAGGCTTCAGGCATGCTGGGAGAATTCTACTGACTTCAAGATGGCAACGGATGTCCATCACTCACGGAGATTAGTCACGTCACAATGAGCTAACGACACCGGCAAACGGCAATGTTAGATGGGTGTGTGTTTTGGTAGAAATCGGACTGTTTAATTCCTCTCCATCTGGGCAATGATTCATTCTGGTTCTCAGCGTGTCAGGCACAAGGGGACAAGAGTGAAATGAGGTATGTCCAGTCCTCCAGAATTCTCAAGTGGGTTAAAAACTTCTGGCAAAACAGTGACAGGAGACTTTCTCCAGCAACACCCAACTGCCTGGTTTCTGCCCCGCCTTACAACTCAAAACAATGAGACACACTGTGAAAAACACATATATTATTAAATAAAAATCTGTTAGGACACACTGTGGATCTGCTAAGGTAGTATCTCCCAATTTCACAAAGGAAAATACAGGACACAGTTCAACTTGAGTTTCAGATAAACAAGTAATTTTTTTAAGTTTATTTATTTTGAGAGAGAGAGGGAGAGTGAGCGGGAGGGGCAGAGAGAGAGGGGGAGAGAGAGAGAGAGAGAGAGAGAGAGAGAGAGAGAGGATCCCAAGCAGGCTCTGTGCTGTCAGCACAGAGCCCGACACGGGGCTCGAGCTCATGAACTGTGAAGTCATGACCTGAGCGGAAATCAAGAGTCAGATGCCTGAGCAACTGAGCCACCCAGGTGTCCCAACAAGTAATTTTTGATATAAGTATGTCCCATGCAATTCTTGGGGCATACTTACGTTAAAAAGTATTAAAGGTATTTTTGCTTATCCGACATTCAAATGTCGTGAGGCATCTTATAGTATTATATATCTACATTTTCACCAGAATGCCTTCAGATAAAGACACTGACAACAACAGGTGTTGGCCAGGATGTGAAGCTGTTGGAACTCTGCCTTTCTGATTATAAATTGGTACGAGGACGGTGGGAGACATTTTGACACTATCTGCAAAGGTCTAATATACCCGCATCCTATGACCCAGCAGCCCTACACTTGGGTTCATACACAGTGGAAATGTGCATGTGTGTCATCAAAAGACAGATACAAGAATGCCCATAGCAACGTTTCTTGTAATAGCCCCCGGACAGGAACAGCTCGGATGTCCACCAGGAGAAGACCCAGAACTCTCCACACAGCCACACAAGCAACTCACAAGCGTGAGGCTGAGTGTAAGAAGCCAGATGAAAAGGTCCATGTGCTGTGAGGTCCTGCTCATGCAAGGTTCGAAATGGTAACAACCAACCAGGGTGCTAGAGATTTGGAACGGAGGTCACTTGGGAGCCAGGTGAACCAAAAGGCTCGAGAGGGCACTAGTCTCGTGTGGTCATACACTTTCTCAGCCTGGAAGGCAGCTATCCTGGTCTACTCACATTGTGACCATTCATCAGGCTGTATACTTAGGATCTGGGCATGTTTTCCTGTGTGTTTCGATGTTTGTAAGTTTTTGTTACATTTTCTTAAAGTTTTATTTATTTAGTTGAGAGAGAGGAGAAAGAGAGAGTGCAAGCAGGGGAGGGGCAGAGAGGGAGGGAGAATCCCAAGCAGACTCTGTGCTGTCAGTGCAGACCCCCTTGTGGGGTTCGATCCCAGGAACCGTGAGATCATGACCTGAGCCGAAACCCAGAGTCAGACGCTTAGCCAACTGCACCACCCAGGCTCCTCGATGTTTATTGTTTTAAAGAGTATTTTTTAGGTGCTTAAAAAAATGAGTTTTGCTTCTCTTAAAAAAAAAATCTGTTTACTGGAGATGCAGGAATTATGAGATGTTATAGCCATATTAGGGTTCACCAGAGAAACAGAACCAAAAGACTCAAGAGAATATATAAGTTTTACAGGATTTATTACAAATATGATTGGATATACGATTGATTATAAGGAGTTGACTCACAGATTCGTGGGGCCGGCAAGTCCAAATCTGTAGTGTGGGCCAACAGACAGAGACCCAGGAGAGTCGATGGTGCAGATGAAAGTCTAAAGGCTGCCTGTCGGCTCAGTTCCCTCTTGCTTGAGGAGACCAGTCCTTTTAATTTACTCAGGCCTTCACCTGATTGGGTGAGGCCCACCCCCATCAGGAAGGGCAACTGCTCTACTCAGAGTCCACAGATTTAAATGTCAGTCTCCTTAAAAACTGAGAACAAACTGAGGGTTGATGGGGAGTGGGGGTGGGTGGGTGGGTGATGGGTACTGAGGAGGGCACGTTTTGGGATGAGCACTGGCTGTTGTATGGAAACCCATTTGACAATAAATTTCATATTAAATAAATAAATAAATAAATAAATAAATAAATGTCAGTCTCGTCCACAAACACCCTCCAAGTCGACGCACACAATCAACCATTACAACAGCACACAATTAATAAAGAAACAAAATAACTCGATGGGAAGGCGGGCATTGGGAAGGGCTGATTGCTACGGACTTCAAGATAAACACTAGCGATAATCCTTCAAAAAACAAGTCATTCTTAGAGGTGCAAGGCTTTTATGCAGCAATTCAGTAGTTCTTAGATGTGTTACCAAAGCTAATGTAGTTATGAGCCCTCATTTGTTCAGAACTATGAACAGTATAGAAAGTACAGAAAGATGAACTTTCATCAATCGCCAGCAAGTACGTCTGCCACATCGGAGCTCCACCTGTACTATCACCTGAGGCTGCCTGCTGTGTGTTTTTGACATGAGTCCAATAACACACTGTAATCACAACAGGGTTTCCAGGGGCGCCTGGGGGGCTCAGTCGGTTGAGCATCCCTGACTTCGGCTCAGGTCATGATCTCCCGGTTCGTGAGTTCAAGCCCCGCGTCGGGCTCTGTGCTGACGGCTCAGAGCCTGGATCCTGCTTCGGATTCTGTGTCTCCCTCTCTCTCTGCCCCTCCCCTGCTCACGCTCTGTCTCTCTCTCTCCAAAATAAACATTAAAAAAAATTAAAAAGGAAAGAACAGTGTTTCCAAAGCCAAGTCCACATCTGTGCACGTTGGTTGAGCGAGAGAAGTCTTCCTCGGCCGTCTGCGGCCCACATGTGAGAGAGCCCCAACTCCACGGAAGACCCTTTAAGTCCTTCCTCTTCCTGCACACCCCCTGCACCAGCCTCACGACATTCTGGGCTCGCCCCTTCTCTTTTCATTTCTTTTACACACCATGCTGCCTGCTTCTCCCACTCGCTAGGTCCTCGACATGGTCCCTGTTTTCTGATCTTCACGCCTGTGGTCATGGTTTTCTGGAAGTTTCCAAATCCTGGAACTGACTATCCCTAGTCTGTCTCCTGCCTAACGGTCGATGTGGGGAAGAGGCCTAGGCAGCGCGTAATGACCCTTCTGCAGCCCCACAACTGAGCTGCCTGACCCCGAGCGAACTTCATCCCCTTCCCAAGCTCTTAACGTTGTGCCTCAAAGCAGGGAACGCCCCAGAGCTGCGGTTGTCAAACTCTTCCCCTTATGGTCTGCCTTATAAGACTCTCTTGTCTTTAAAAATGCAAATGTGCATGAGGATACAGAATGAAAGCTCCCCTTCTCCACCCGGTTCTCCTTCCCAGAAGCAAGCAGGATCAATAGATTCTCATTTAATGTTTCCAAGCTGTACTATCCATACACAAGAAGATGTGTTATTTTCTCTTCTCTTGCACAAACGGAGACAGACCGTGTGTTGCTATTTTGCGTACCGCTTTTTTTCCTATTTAACAGTATAAAAGAAGAGATAATTCCATGCTAATTTTTTTAATGTTTATTCATTTTGAGAGAGAGAGAGACAGAGAGACAGAGGGAGAGCATACACACGCAGGGGACATGTACAGAGAGGGAGAGAGAATCGAGCAGGTTCCGAGCTGTCAGCACAGAGCCCGACATGGGGCTCAGTCTCGTGAACCGTGAGATCATGACCTGAGCCCAAATCAAGAGTCAGAGGCTTAAGTGACTGAGACACCCAGGCGCCCTGATAAGTCCATATTTCTAATGAAAAGGGTCATAACCCTTCTTTATAGCTGCCTAGTATTCCACCGTAGGGATTTTCCTAGCTTGTTTAACTACTGACCTAGTGATGGACATTTAGATGATTTCCAGCGTCTTTTCTTATAGACTTATTTATACCTTGTATTTATGTCTTGCATTCATCTGAAATTTATTCCACTCCAAAGCACAAGGTGTGAATTCAGATTTACCTGTGGAGGTTCAAAAATCTCATGAACCAACTCCCGAGAGCAGTTACATTTTTTGTTTGGGAATTATTTACTGATTGTCACCTAAAAAAAGATACGTAATTTCCCAATTCAGCTCTCAACTTTATACAGCACTTTCAAATGCAGAAAGGAAAGGACCCCACACCTGTGAGATAAGTAACATCACATAGGGATTTGTGAACTCGTGTTTATAACACAACGTACTCCCTCTCCGCCTGCACACATCCCCTTAGAGCCACCAGGCATTTGCAGCCTACAGGCTGGCGATCACGGTCACAGCCGCTTCCAAGCCAAGGTATGTGATTCTACATCTCTCCCTTCGCCTGCCATTATCCTATCATCTTGAAGATGATTTATGGTGATATAAAAGGCAACCCTCATTGTTATTTTATCTTGCATTTAGAATGAGAAGGAGAAAAGGTATTTGAAGCCAGATTATTCAAGAAAAGCATTGACCCAGTGGCATCATCAAACCTGCAGGAAGAAACTTAATTATATCCCATTAAAAAGCTCAATGCTGTCTTGTGATTTGAGCATATTAATGCAACTGAAGGTTCGGTTCAAGGTTCTCTATGCAAAACTCACCTCTGAAAACCTAAATGGAGCTGTGGCTGTTTCTTCACTTGGAATGCCCCATTGGCACAAATAGCCACTTCTGGTATCTTTGAATATGGGCGCTCGCTGCAAAATGTTTACTCTGTTAATTTGATACGAACTGTCACCATTACACCCTTTCCACTTCAATCACCGTGTATTCTGGCCTTCTGAGTGTTCATTTCATTCTATCTTAATTTGACATACTTTTTTCTTTTTAATTTCTAACACTTTCATTTCATATAATCTTAATTTTCCCTTAAAATATGTATGTGATGGTAGAAAGATGTGAAATCCAGGACGCGTTGGCTTTGACTGTAGATAAGGAAAATGAAGAAAAACGTGGAAGCAATTTGGGGGTGGAGGCTATCCACTAAGACCTCCATTCTGGAATATCATTTCTGAGATGTCTATTACTCAGGGGAAAGGAGATGTCAAGAATGAAATTGGGGATGGTCTACACTAAAGATGGGGATTTGGAGATCATTGGCACAGAGGAAACAGGATGAAACCATTAGAAAAGAAGAGTGCAGGGAAGAAAGAGGAAGACCATGCTCTGGGGTTGTAGAGCAGAAAGTCTGCAGGAAAGACAGAACAGTCAGGTCCCAGGGGGCCCCGACAGAGAGGTGGTGGTCAAGCGGTCAACACTGGGACTGCCATAGCGAGCGAACATGGAGTGGGAAGAAGGTCTCTGTGATAACGAGGACGCAAGGCCACCCGGACCGGAAGGCGATTTGGAGACGTCAACAAGAAATTGGAGACAGCGAGATTAGACAACCAATTCCAAAATAAGTGAGCGATGGGGTGGGGTGAGGGATGGGCCGGAAGGAAGGACAAGCAAGAAGGGTCACGTGACTTGTAAGATCTTCCGGACCACAAGACAAATAGTAGGAAACAAAACAGGACTGCTGGGTGGCAGGAAGTGCCCACCTGGCATTTATGAGTGTGAATTTCCATGGAAGCCTAGTGTGATTTTGTCTGTCAGTGAGCGGCTGCCTGGGGGGCAGCTGAGGAGAAAGCCAATGGTTGGGCTCCCCAAGTGAAGAGCCCGTCTTCAGTGAGAGAGAGAAAAATGTGTGGGAGAGGATACCATGTACCTCAAAGAAGCAGAGGGTTTTGAGGGAGAAACAGACAGGAATGGCGTACGAGTGTAGACTCCTGCCTTCCTCTTCCTTGCAAACAGGAACACATCCCGGTAAGGTGACGCTGCACCACTCAGCGCAGCGGCTCGGGCGAGGTCCCCCGAGCTTCCCCCCTCACCACCCTCAGTTTCACTGTTGCCTGTTCTGACAGTCTCTCAAAGGTAAGGAGACCTTATTGCTAGATGAAGACGAAACGGCCAAGTTCTGCGACCCAGCGGACAGAAAAAACTTCACCCTGAGTTTTCTAGATCGTATTCTACGTGACTCTAGTCTGGAACAAGGAGTAAGATCACCTTACATAAATTCCCCATTCAGTCAGTATAACCTTTTCATTTTGGAACTGTGATCTACTATTCAAATAAGTCAGGTATGTGGTGGGCGTTGGTGGAGGACCGTCCAAGATTTTGATATATGAAGTAACTGATTTCCCTGATAACCCGCACACTGCATAAATGAGCAATTGAACTCTCCGCCAAATTTCAGTCCTAAATCAAGACCCAGTGATTCAATTGTGCATTTATAAAAGTGAAGGGAGACAGCATGATGCACTGGAACCAAGAGGCTGTTTATTACAAGGGCCATTAGAACGCAGGAGGGCACAGGAAGGAAAGGAAAAAGCCATCCGATACTGGGAAGCGTTCAAGCTAGAGGGATCACTTTGAATATGCTTGCTGTAGAATATGCTTGCATAGTAAAAACAGAAAACAAAAGAAACCCAAATAAATATTTATAAATAAATAATAAAAATATTTACAAATAAATATTTATTCAAGTGTCCTTTCTCCCACTGATGCCAAAGAGCCTTGCCTCCTGAATTCTGATCCCGCCGTCCAAACGTTAAGGAGGATATTCTTCAAAGTTTTAGCCAATGTTTCCCCAATCCTGTTCCAAGGAGTAATGTCAGGTTGGCTGCCACAGCGTCTCCTCAGGAGCTTTGGAAAAATGGAGATTCTAGAGTCCTGTCCCAAAAATCCCTATGCAATAGGCCTTAGGTATGGCCCAGGAGCCTGTAATTAAAAACAGATTTGCCCAACTGATTATGATCGCCAGCCAGATGGAAGAATCACTACTCTCGACTATTTAATGAATAGTACAAATGTGTAATTTTAGATTATATTTGTAATAAAATATTATCAACTTAATAAAATCAGGAATTTTAACTTCTGCTTCTCCGGGCTCTACTATTTCAAGGACGGTCCCATCGAGAGCCATGGCTGTGATGAGTTTCACCGTCCTTCTGATACCAGCAGGGAAGGGAGAATACCGAGTTATGGCGGCACGGGTCTGTGTGCCTTTCTTTACACGGCACGATAGAACAGACCCATCCACCAGAACCCTTGTTTTCTTTTCAGAGTGATGATGGTACGTGGCTACTTGAACAAACTGATTTTCTGATCTCCAGGGACTCTTGATTCACTTAGGAAGATCGAGAAGTCATGTTCATCACCTCAACGCATAAGACCTCAACAGATATGACCACCATGCTGATGGTGGTGATGATTCAAACAAACAACTGACAGTCAAAATTCCACTGATAATTCAAAGTCCTTCATAGGTACTATTAGAAACTCTAGCTCAAGATCAATAAATGTCAAGCACACTCATGAACAGCCTGATCCTGAATAATTGTTTTATAAAACAGAAGTGGAAAATGAGGGCGGCTGGGTGGCTCAGTCAGTTAAGTGTCCGACACTTGATTTTAGCTCAGGTGATAATCTCACGGTTCGTGGCTTCGAGCCCCACGTTGGGCTCTGTGCTGAGTGTGGAGCCTGCTTGGGATTCTCTTTCTCTCTCTCTCTGCCCCTCCCTTGCTCATGCTGTCTCTCTCTCTCTCTCTCTCTCTCTCTCTCTCTCTCTCTCTCTCTCAAAATAAATATTGAAAAAAAGGAAGTCAAAATAACATTACTTAAATTAACAAATCACCTTATATAAGTGATTTTAAATATAAATCATTAACTAAGTTCATTAATTAAGTACTAGAAGCATATATTTGAGTGTATCATCTAAAGCTGCAACAGTTTATATTTGTCTTACAGAGAAAACGAAATGGATCCTTCACCTTGGGCATAGTGTTACATTCATGCCCCTATACTCACAGGGGAATCATCATGTATCGATCCCTAAGTTAATCAAGCATATACCCCAGCTGATTGGAGGATTCTGGAGGCCCTGCTAAAAATATGCTCAGTTGTTCCTCAATATTTGTGCCTTCTTTTTTTATTAATAGAACTTCTGATTTTCAAGAAACTACAGAGCCTCTCAGAATAAAGACGACATTCTAGCCAGGGGTATCTGGGTGACTAAACGCCACCCCACTGCGTAAGCAGGGGAGCGGGTGCAGCTTCCAATAACTGCCTCCGATGGGGCGGGCATCCCGTCCTCCCCCTTCCTCCTTCCAGCTGGAGGGGTTCAAGGGAAGGCAAGCCAGGTGTCCAGCTAGCAGGGTGGCAGGAAGGGGTCTCCTGGTGTCCTATCATCCATTTGTAGATAAGTAATACTTGTCTGGAACAGGTAACCAAAGCCAGAGGCTTTCGAAAAGGCCGGAGGTGAGTTACCTCCATGGTGCATGTCTGTGTGCTGAAGGGCAGGACGGTGTAGAAACCCTGATGTCTTTGATAACAGGCACCCCATGGATGTGAAATATTATCGCACACTATTACCCGTGGAAATGGTTTGCAGCAAAGACAGACCCTTAGAGGCAACTGGCAATAGACTCTCTTGTTTTTTAATAACATATGTGTCAGCCAAACAGACAGATGCCTTAACAGCTTTTAATTATTTCTGCTGTTTGCTTACTTCTCTGCAGTGAACATGGCTTTGGTGGTTTGTATATTCATCTGAAATCTCCGTGCCCCGATCCTCGGTAATCACTTCTTTAATAATCGCTGCCAGGTCTGTGGGGATTTTCGTGAAAACAATCAGCCTTTCTTTAAGCTGAAACCGGTCCATTTACCTTGAAGTTCTTTTTTTTTTTTTTTTTTTTTCCTACTCATAGTTTCTGCTGATCTTTCCTGGCAGAAGGGAAGTTTCGGTTGTTCCCGCACTGACTTGTTTTCTTACCTGCGGTTCAAGTCTAACCCTGTTTTACAGCCTCTCCCCTGCAGCCCCACAGTGCGAGGCGTGTCTCAGGGCAGAGGACATCGTGCCTGGGACCTGGGCACCAAGTCCGGTCATTTCATAGGGCATTGTGAAAAGGGCTCGTAGCATATTACTGCGCCTCTGCTGGTTTGAATCTAATGGAAGGTATGTGTCCCTGGGGAAGGACAAGAGATGTCTTCTGCGGTCTCCCACTGAGTTTCACGGAGTCTGAGGCCACCCCAAGCAACGACACTCTCAGCCTGGTGCCCCCCACGGAGTAAGCAGTGAACTGAACAGCAAAGGGAAAACCTGGCCTCCCTGCCTGGGCTGCAGAATGCCGTCCACGGAAGCTGCGGTGCTCCCCATAAGTAATCCAGACTAACGACGAGATGCGTGACGCAAGAACCCGGTCAGAGGGGCCCCAGAGCGAAGGGGAAGCAGCAGTGACGCGGGACACGTCTCGAGCTTTGTTTTTCACGACACCCGAGAGCGCGGCGGGCGGGCCGCCAAGCAGCCGGGGACGGAGCAACCAGCTGCGTATTTTTCAGAGTGCGTCAAGTGCTCCTGCCATCCAGACACACGTCTTCCCAGCCGGCGGGGCTGTGCCACGCGTCCCTTGGGTCTCAAGGGACAATCGGCAGTGCTGTGAGCCTCGGCACAGGCACAGGGCACTTGATCACACCGCTACGTGTGCACCGGGTCTTCCGATCACACCGTTACGCTCACGGAGCGCGCACACGCGCAGTCTCGCAGCCTGGCCAGCTCCTGCTGCTCTGACATCTCACTGCTTTGCTTCCCTGGACAAGCAGAGAAGGGGTGCTGGACTCTAAGACGAGGGTTTTGATGCAAGTGAGAGCTGTCACATAAAACACAGGATGCCCAGTTAAAGCTGAATTGCAGGTAGACCCCCTTTTTTGTGTGTGTGTGTGTTATGTCTCAGGTATTCATTATGGCTTGTTTACCTGACGTTGAAGTTTAACTGGACATCCTGTGTTATTTCTCTGCTAAATCTGACAACCTTAGTCCAAATTCAATTTCCGCCAGCAAGTCAAACACGCCATTTAACGTCTCGGGCTGTCCGTTTCTTTGTGGCCAGAAGGAAGAGGGCGGGGCTGCTGAGGGAGACCCAAGAGACGGAGACTGGCACACTCGTCCCACTCCCCGGCTCTGTGCTCATCGATTCAGCGCATGCTCATTTGACAGGTTCTTATTTTCAACCTGCAGTGTGCGGAGCAACGTCTTCTCTAGAAGTCATCCAAGATGAACAAGATGTCGGTCTCGGCAATTAGCTGCAGCAGTTCCGTTTTACCTTGATAGTAATCCTGCGACAAAACAGTTATTTCTATTCTGTACACGAGAAAGATGAAAGGGAGAGAATCTGTCACAGAGCAAGTTGCTAAAGGAGTTGGGTACCGATGTGACTCCAAAGCTGAACGCTCTCCCTCACTCTGTTCTGCTTCCCAAGGGCTCTCGAATGACAAGGCAGAATGGAGTCTTAGCACCCAAAGCACCACGCCTCTGTGACGGGGACACTTCCCTGTGTCGTCTTCTCTGTGCGTGCTTTACAGCTTGCTGGTAATCCATTTTCAGAGAGCTCTTTCTAATCACGCGGTGTGCACATGCTGCACTACAAGATGTCAACACAGAACACGTCATCAGTAAGACAACCGGATCCTTTTTTCTCTCGCTGACCTTCCCCCTACAATCATCCTTACATAAGATGCGGGGAACTTTAGGAAGGGCTGAGCCCATGGGGAGCGGTGAGGGTGTTTGTTGAGCCCATTACTTGGAATAAAAATAGCTGAGCGCTTAATGATGTCTTTTTTAAGTCATGTCAAAATGTCCCCAGGCTCAACGGTGGTAGCAGAAGAGTCAAAAACATCATGCCTGCCCAGCTGGACATATGATGAGTTTATTCCCAATTGTTCATGTACCACCTTCTGAAGAGAGGCCAGACCATTCTGGAGGCTATGCCCAGGGGCTACAGAGGGAGCCATAGCTCCCCACACATGAACCCTGAAGGGGCTCCTATAATTGTGTGCAGTCTTGGGGCGCCCGGGTAGCTCAGTCGGTTGAGCGTCCGACTTCGGCTCAGGTCGTGATCTCGTTGGTTCACGTTGGGCTCTGTGCTGATGGCTCGCAGCCTGGAGCCTGCTTCGGATTCTGTGTCTCCCCCTCTCTCTGCCCCTCCTCTGCTCATGCTCTGTCTGTCTGTCTCTCTCTCTCTCAAGAATAAATAAACATTTAAGACAAATTTAATTGTGTGCAGTCTTAAAAGTTGTCCATATGATGCAAGTGTTTTGCTGGTTTGGTTTTTATTTATACATTTTTAAAAACAGCTTTTTAGATCTTAGTACTGTAAAGATTTCTACAGAGATTATTAGGAAAAGAACAGTAGCCCCAACATCCTCCCTGTTTCTCGGAGCAACCAATCTCAGTGTCGTTTGGCTGATTATTTTGTGTGTTTATTATATTGTTACTTCTCAGTTTTTTAGAATTAGGCAGGATCTAAGTAGCCACTCTGGAAAACAGGGCTTAGCTGTCTTTCACCACACTGTTCGACCATCTAAACACACCCTACCTGTCCTCCTTCTTCCTAATATAGTGAATTTTGGTTTTATCAATACTCTGTTGCTGTGGTAATTATGTGACCACTATCCAGGGGTGAGGCAAGTTGAATAATATGAGGACTTTTATTTTCCTGGACATTTTATTATCCTTGGTTTTCATAATTAGTAATTATCTCTTTTTTTTTCAACGCTTAGCTGTCTATACTTCCCACACATTTAACCCCAAACACTCTGCTCATGGTCCAAATCTCCCTATTGCATCAGATGGATCAGGTATCTCATCAGTTTTGTCTTTTTGAAGACACCTCCTGGAGCCCTCTGCCCTGCCTCAGTACACACTGGCCATGCTCTATGCCTGGTCACACCCTGGTTCCCTCACCAGCATCCTGGGAGCTTACCTCTCTGATGAACTGGAACCCGTTTTTGGTCTATGCCTCCTTCCCCTTTGGGGTAGTATATTCATCAGTACTTCTTCAGAGAGGATTCCTGAAGGCAAATACTGAGTATTTGCCTATTTAAACACAAATACATATTTATTTAATCTCATTCTTAAAAATTCTTGGGCTGGGTATAAAATTCCTGGTTCAAGGTCACTTTCCTTTGGGACTTGAAAGGTATTTGTCTGTATCATTCAGCTTCCACTGTTTTGGTTGAGAACTCTGAATATTTTCCACCTTTGTTGCTTTAGGTTGACCTGTTTGTTTTCTCTCTGGAAGACAGTAAGATTTTCCCTTTGCCCTGAGTGTGATGCCCATATTCATATTATAAATGCAGTTAAGACTCACCTACTTAATAAATATGCAGTTATATCAACTATTTGCTGGACATTGTGCTAGATGCCAGCGAGTCCCTGAAAACAGGACAGACTCCAGGCAGCACTTGGGCCTCAAAGAAGCTGAGAACCAGAGATGCAGCTCTCTAACTCAGACATTTTTGTGGATGTAGACAAATACTAGGAATCTCCAGAGAATTTTGGCTCCTGTAGCTGCACACTTTGCATCTGCAAAAGCCATTTCCTGCTAACACATACTCTTGGATGGAAACCAATGTGAAATAGGGAAATATAGATCAACTATGCCAGCCATAAAGCAAGGTTTGGCGAGCAGATTACAAGAGAGTTTCCTAATATCAATGAGGGAAATGATACAGGAAAAAAACAAAAAACCTTTGCCCTTATCTTCTGACAACAAACTAAGACATACATTTGATCCTGATGAAAGAAAGTAATGGTAGGATGCGATTTGGGAAGGTCATTTCTCTTTATCAATTGTTTATTGATCGGTTCTTCCAGAGTTAAACACAATTCTCAATAATAACCAGGAATGCTTCTTCTTCATTACTTCATTATTAGAGCGAGCATCTGCTGATGCCAATAGGAAGCAAAGTCATTAACACCTAGTTACACAGACAGAACCCCATAGGCACCTCAGTCTTCACTGCCAAGACTTCCAGGCATATTAATAAGCCCAGTGAGGGAGGTAATGCCAGAACATTTAGCCCACCTTGTGACTCATCAGCTGTCCCCCAGTAGTAAATTTTTTCCAAGTTAAAAATAGGAGACAAAATCGGGGCACCTGGGTGGCTCAGTTGGTTAAGCGTCCGACGTCGGCTCAGGTCATGATCTCACAGTTTGTGGGTTCAAGCCCTTCTGCACTTACAGTGTGGAGCTTGCCTGGGATTCTCTCTCTCTCCCTCTCTGCCCCTCCCCAACTTGTGCACATGCTCGTGCTCTCTCTCTCTCTCTCTCTCTCTCTCTCCCTTTCTCAAAATGAACAAACAAACTTTAAAAAAATAGGAGACAAGGTTGGGGAAATATGAAATTCAGAAATTAATGTGATGGGGGAAGAGTTAACCATGAAAATACAGCATCGGAAGAGAGCAAAATATCCAGACAATCCCTGTGGCCTGGGTTTTTAAACTATGCAAAGGGTCACACACAACCTAATTAATCTCTGAAGGGGCTTGTTAAGGCAGATAAATGCCTGGCTCCCATCCCAGACACGCTCTATCAGAAATCTTCGTTTTGGGTGCTCGGCTGGCTCAGTCGGTGGAGCTTATGACTCTGGATCTTGGGGTCATGAGTTCAAGTCCCACATCGGGTTCAGAGCTTATTAAGAGAAAGAAATCTGCATTTGAATACACTCCCCAGATGATCCAGGTATGTGCAAAAGTTTGGGAACCACTGCTTGATCTTGACTTAGGAGTGAGAGGAAACAAACCCACCACCTGCCTGGAAGGGAGCAGCAGAGGAAGGGAGTTTCCACAATGCATCTGTGGCTCCCATTCAAACAAGGCTAAGGACCAGCATCTAGGTTTTTCCTTGTTTCCTATCTCCCCCACCCACGGACAGACTTCAGAGCCTGAAGGACTCTTCAGAGCCAGGACATGCCATGCTCTTATTTCTTCCCAAACTCAAATTGTTTATTTTAATCTGCTTCTATTGTTATAAAGGTAAGAGTGTGTGCACATGCGGCTCACGGCGTGCACGCCTACATGCGTGTTTGGTGAGGAACCATAGTAACTGCAGGCAAATCCTTAGCCTTGGTGAATAAAAAAAAAAAAGACTCTTACATAATGACAGGAGGTACATTTTTAACTTTCTATTAGAAAACTTGGGTTCCTCAAAAAATAGAACCACCCTACTATTGCACTATAGGCATTTCCTCAAAGAATACAAAACTACAGATGTGAAGGGGTATGTGCACCCGAGGGTTTATTGCTATCAACAATAGCCAAATTACGGAGACAGCCCAGATGTCCACTGACAGATGAATGGATAAAGAAGATGTGGTTTATACATACAGTGGAATACTACTCAGCAATCAAAAAGAACGAAATCTTGCCATTTGCAACAACATGGACGGAACTGGAGGGTATTATACTAAGCGAAATAAGTCGGACAGAGAAAGACGAGCGTCACATGATTTCACTCATATGTGCAAGTTAAGAAACAAAACAGGTGAACATTTAGGAAGGGGGGAAGAGAAGAGAGAAACAAACCACAAGAGACTTTTTTTAAAAGTTTATTCATTTATTTTGAGAAAGAGAGCGGGGGCGGGCCGAAAGAGAGGAGAGAGAATCCCAAGCAGGTTCCTCACTGCCAGGGGAAGCCCGACGTGGGGCTCAGGCCCACAAACGGTGACATCATGACCTGAGCAGAAACCAAGAGTTGTATTCTTAACCAACGGAGCCACAGGCGTCCCACAAGAGGCCCTTAATGATAGAGGACAAACTAAGGGTTGAGGGTTGATGGAGGGAGGTGGGGGGGGGATGGGCTAGATGGGTGATGGGTACAAGGAAGGGCACTTGTGATGAGCACTGGATGTCGCACGTAAGTGACGAACCACCGAATTCTGCCTCCGAAGCCAATACTGCACTGTGCGTTAACTAGAATTTACACTTAAAAAGACAAGAAAAAAGAGAGAACTTAAGACGATTTTGACCTGGGGCTGGGATGGTAGAATGGGGCTGACCTACAACCACCCAACACGTGGAAAGCTGTCCCCTTGTGGCTACCAGTCCTGCAGGCCAGATGGCAGCTGAGCCACTGTCCTCCCTCCCCAAAGCCCAGGACAGGCAGTGCTGTGCCCACCGGATGTGCTGGCTGCGGACACTGGGTCCACGGGTACAAACCCCACGGCGACAGCTCTCACTCCTGCTTCCTCCTCTCACCTAGAGCTGTGCTTAAGGACAAAGACAAGAAGGTCACACTGCAACTCCACCCAGGGTCTGGCCAGGACGCTGACTGGAAGTGTTAGCAATCCAACTCACACTACCTTGACCTGAAAAAGGATTTGATTCCTCGGCGGCTGGGAAAGCCTGGCTATTTGGGGAATAAGGTATCTCAGGCTCCTCCTCCCTCCCTCTTTGTCCCTGTGGCAGAAGAAGGTGGTTTCCTGCAGGCTTGGGGTGGGACCGTGGCGCAGCCTGGTGACTCCACCAGAGGGAGAGCACAGACCTGTCCCAGTGGCCACTTCTACAGTCCCGGGGAGGGCTTTGGCACGCCCACATGGGGTCATCTTTGGGCCAACCATTATGTCCTGTAGGGACACAGAACCGGCCAGACGGTCGGGAAGCGCCCACCCATGGGGCCGGGTGGCGGCTTCACTCGGAAGCCCCCCAGCGCTGACAGAGGCGACTCCCCAAATTAAGAGATGGCATTAGCAGAAGATGAGGGAAAGACACACCCGAGCAGACCAAGTGTCCGTCACTGGCATGTGCTGACTTGGTGACTTTAGCACATTAACGACTTCCTCTACGCCACCTAGGGTTGTCATGAGAAATGAATTATGTCAGACCCAAGGCACACAGTAGTCGATACCCAGTTATTATTACTGCCCACCGTGTCCTTCTTAAGAATTCACAAACCATGGGGTGCCCGGGTGGCTCAGACGGTCAAACACCCAACTCTTGATTTCACCTCCGGTCATGACCTTGCGGTCTGTGGGATCAATCCCCGCATCAGGCTTTGAGTTGTCAGTGCAGAGCCTGCTTGGGATTCTCTCTCCCCCTCTCTCTCTGCCCCTCCCCCCATACACTCACACGCCTTCTCTCTCTCTGTCTCAAAAATGAATATACATCTAAAGATAAGAATGTATAACCCTACAAGTATATAAGTTTAATGAAACCCAATTTTACTTATAGGACTGAAGCCCCCCCCCCCCCCCCCCGAATTCTAGTAGAATCACTTTATGAGAAAGTGTCAGAGGCAAAGCTAACACCTACCTTGCAAGCTGAATGGCCAATCGGTCCAACCGGCCTAGTGCCCAACAGAATGGTTGCGTATCACAGGCACGATGCAGATTTTATTTTATTTTTTTTTTCAACGTTTATTTATTTTTGGGACAGAGAGAGACAGAGCATGAACGGGGGAGGGGCAGAGAGAGAGGGAGACACAGAATCGGAAACGGGCTCCAGGCTCTGAGCCATCAGCCCAGAGCCCGACGCGGGGCTCGAACTCACGGACCGCGAGATCGTGACCTGGCTGAAGTCGGACGCTTAACTGACTGCGCCACACAGGCGCCCCTAAAATTTTTTAATGTTTATTTATTTTTGAGAGAGAGACAGTGTGAGTGAAGGAGAGGGAGACACAGAATCGGAAACAGGCTCCAGGCTCTGAGCCATCAGCCCAGAGCCTGACACGGGGCTCGAACTCCCGGACCGAGATATCGTGACCTGGCTGAAGTCGGACGCTTAACCGACTGAGCCACCCAGGCGCCCCACGATGCAGATTTTAAAAAACTAAACCTGGAGAAGGTTTCTTGCCCTGATCTAGTCTAAGTCCTGTATCACCGGTTAGGGCCCTGGCCAGAGATGGGGAGAGGGGTGTCTGGCAGGCCAGGCTTCGCTGGAGGCCAGGTGAGCCCTAGAATCGGGACTGACGGTCAGGCAGGCGGGCTGGCTGCTCGCCGCTCCCCCTTCAGCCTCCTGAGCTGCTCGGCCAGGCCCAGCTAGGAGAGTGGACACCAGCACGTTTCACAGAAGCCGCCTCACCCAGAGGGTGACCACAAAGGTCCACCAGAGGAGAACACATCTGCAGGCTCAGGGCGGCCGGTTTGCCCCCTCTGTCTGCCGCACACCTTCCAGGGCTCCGGCCCCCCAGCGAGAGGGTGAGCAGGGCCGGGGACGGCCAGCACCTTCCCTTGTGTGACCTTCTCCCTGCCCGCTCCTCCCCCAGGGGCTCCACCCCGCGGGGCCAACCCGGGGCGCACCTGGCTCCCCAGTCCTGGAAGAAGGCCGAATGCGTCCCCTGGCCTGCCGCCTGTCTCTCCCTATGGTCTTGTCAACTTCCGCCCCGTTCCCTAAGTCTGCTACCTCACTATGCGCTTTATTCGTACGGACTTCCTCCTCCCACGGAACAGAGTCCCTTCTGGATCCCCTCCTGGATCAGTACAACATACACAAGAGAAGAATCTTTATCATGCAGGCACAACGCAGCAAAAGACCCTGCGTGAGACCCTGGGACACAGGAGAGGAGACTGATCTGGGTTCAACGGTTCTACAAACCTGCTAAGGCGTCCTGGCTCCGCCCTCCAAAAATAGACCAACCTGCTGCCACTCAGTAACCCTGGTGATTTCTGGGCACCCTGCTTGCTCTGATGAAAACGTGGAACGCTGTGCCTTCTCCAGACCACTGGCTTCCGACGGTAGAACTGGCTGACGGTAGAGTACCCCCAGTGCTGGGCGGGGGCAACTTCCCCAGGCGCTCGGGTCTTCTGACGACGACGAGCGGCCAAGTCTGGGAACCACCGTCCAAGACGCATACCTGCTGAGCTCTCGATTATGAAAGGGGACGCTTTGCACGCACTTTACCTCTGCTTCCCTTCCCCAGCTCAGTGGCTCGCAGACTTGAGCAGGTACTAGAGTTCACTGGGAGCCCCGTTGAAACAGACTTAGGGGCCTCGCTCACACAGTTCTGACCGTGTGGTCCCGGGGTGGCGCTGGAAGTCTGCACACCTGATACATTCCCAGAGGATGTGAGGCTGCTGGCTGGGAGCTGCGGCTCCAGCTGGCCCCCCCCTGCTCTCAGTCTGGTCACATGACAGCCTAGACGGGAAGGTTCTAATTGGGGAAAAGAGGCCAAACAGATCCTGAATTTCCCTCGGTTACCTTAAGCATATACGAGCAGGTGTTCTGCTAGCATTATACCTGCGGAGTTAGCTACCCTGGATGAGATGTGTGTTGGGGACTATCATTCACTATTTTCATGGATTGTAGAGGCAGAACCAGCTGGATTTGAAGCCTGGTTCTGGAACCACTGGTTTTGTCACCATAAGGATATTAAGCATCCCCCCCCCCACCCCCACCGAATCTAATTTCAGAATTATAAAGTAGGGATAACAATGTGCCCCCAGGACATTATCACATAAAATTAAATGGGATAAACTGAGTACAGCCCATGGTGCATAAAAGACACTCTGTAAATGTGTGGCAGGAACCCTCATCAGTGAGAGAAAGGATACACCAGCTGCCGGGGACCCCTCAGCCCGCCCAGGATGCACAGGACAGTGCTGAACCAGGACTCATTAGGATCTTAAAAAGTGAGTGCTTTCGGGGCTCCTAGGTGGCTCAGTCGGTTAGGGGTCCGACTTCAGCTCAGGTCATGATCCCGCGGTTCGTGGGTTCGAGCCCCGCGTCGGGCTCTGTGCTGACTGCTCGGAGCCTGGAGCCTGCTTCGGATTCTGTGTGTCCCTCTCCTCTGCCCCTCCCCTGCTCCCACTCTGTCTCTTTCTCTCAAAAATAAATAAACGTCACAAGAAAATTTTTTTTAAAAGCGAGTACTTTCTACAAGGTGTCAGGAGTGATTTCCAATCAGAGGCATCGAAGTTTGGAAATTCACGTTATAATACTAAATACTTAGAAACAGCGAACATACAGAAAACAAAAATCAAGGTAACCCAGGCCAGATGCTCCAGGAGGCTGTGTGCTGAGGGCGGCACGGGAGGCTGGACAGGCAGGTTCAGCCATGTGGAGGTGGGCCTTGTGCGTGATGGGGGGAATCTGGGCTTAATTATGGGAGCAGTCGGGAACCAGCAAGGGGCACTCGGCCACCATCGATGCTTCTCAGTGTTCCTGAGTCCCGGGTTTCCCGTGCAAGGTCTGGGTATAAACAGTGGAAGGAAGGAAGCTTTCTCTGTCTTCACGGTTTCCTTAAATGTCCCCACTTTGTTAAGTCTTCTGAGTATGACCACGGCGACGCAGCAGCACAACCTTTGTTCTTTTTCTTCAGTGGGCCTAGTTTTTCCTTCCTGTTCGAGAAGGGTGTGACGGTAACGCCTGGTGAGGGAGTCTCCTTCCGGGGGACGAACGATCTGTAGCAGGAGGTAAGGGAATTCCTAACTGTGGTGACACCTCCCTCAGGCATAACCCCGGGGCCTCTGTAGATTCAGCAAAACACGGTCTTTCAATATATCCTGCTGCTGGGGAACCTGAATTCGGGTTACGTTGTCAGTGTCACGGCCACGCTGTGTGGCCTCGGACAAGTCACTTACCCGCTCTGACCCAAAGCCTCCTTTTATGAAAACTGTCATGATAGTGCCCTGTGGCACAGGGCTATCGTCAAATTAAGTTTTCCATGTTCTGGGTATATCACAGGAAGTCAGGAAAGGGTGCTTGTGACGAAAGCAACTTACGTTTTTATCGGAGACACAGCCTGCCAGGCGTTGCGTCCACAGCGGGCCTCCCGGTAGAAAGCAAACGCCCTCACGATGAGCCACATCAAGACGTTTTCCGTCATTGCAAACCTTAATAGCCGGACACCTGCTTTCGAGTTTTAAGGGACTAGAACTCAGGGCTGGTAACGTGGGACAGTGGGATGTGTAGACGCCTGTGTGGAGGTTGGAGGACGTCATAACCTAGGGGAAGCACAGAGGCCTGGAGGGATTGTCAAGAAAGCAGAGATGGGCTTGTGGGGGACTGGGATAGAAGGTCATGAAAAGAGTCCCCATCACTTAAGGGGATGGCCCCCAATGCCCTGGGTCATAGCCCACTTCCAGGTCATTCAGACAGGCACAGCCTGTGGGCCGCAAAGATGAAAAAAGGCAGAAATGAACAATTCTCTGCACCAAATCCATTCATCCCAGCCACTGGCCAGCCGGTCTCCAAACCACCCCTGTTCCCTTCAACTTGTTGGAGGAGGAATCAGCCCCATTGGTACTAAAAGCTTCCCTCTGTGCTGACAAGCATTACACTCTCATGCGCTTCAAATATCAACGGGCAGATAGGATATAGGAAAGTCGAGTGACGCTCCCATACTTATCCTTCTAAGTACGGAAGGTGCTAAGTTAACGGTATTTATAAGGTGAGGGCTATTCTTCAGGAAAGAAGGGAGTCATAAAATAACTTGCCATAGAGGAGAAAATTTATTTTCTAGAATGAATCGTGTTTTCAGACTTCCCAAAAGGCTCATGGAAAGACTTCCCCATGCGCAGGTTTGCTGATACAGGCACTCTTCTTTGTTAAGGTGTGTGCTATCTCAATACGAAGTCTACTTTAAACCATTATTTAGACCTCACATTGTCCTGGAACAAGCTGCCAGCCCTTTCTGTTACAAGGAAATTCTCACAGAGGCACCAGCGAGGGGCTCACAGACGGAGCTATTTTGGGGAACTCCCTCGTTCGGACGCGAGGCTGAGGGTTGCATAAAAAAAGAACCTCAGCAGATCCAGTTTTACTAGATGGTTTCTGCACTGCAAGACTGACGTGGTCCTTTCAAGCTGCCTGTCCACAAAAAGGCGTGAGAGTCGGCCTGAGGATGCTCTTGAAATAGCGCATCCCGCTGAGAGCAGGTGAGCTGTGGGAGAGTGCTCTCCCAGCTTGAGGCCTGTGTCCTATTTAATCCGATGTGATTAAAAAGAGATCCAAGTTTAGCCGCTGCTATGCTTAGCCAAGAAGAAAGGCTCGAGAAAGTGCCGCGGTCCTCTTAAGAACACACGGATCCAGTCCCACCTCTGCCTGGACACTCGAAGCCGGGTGGTGCCGGGCTCCACTGTTCTCCCGAGAAGTCCGCCTTGGGGCCCTCGGCCTGCCCGTGGAGCCGGCCCCGGCGTGCACACGCCGAGCACGCACACGTGCACGTGTGATGCACGAGGGCATCAAGCTAAGGCCACTGAGGCCACCGCGTGATGCCGGGACTCGAGAGACAACCGCCACTCACTGCCAGCGTCAGAATCGTGACGCTGAGGACAGGCGAGCCCAGGGGAAACCAGGTCAGCCGTGGTTCTTAAGGGGTTAACGTTGCAGCTTCATTCAGACTCTTCGGGATGAAAGGGACACCACGTTAGAGACCTCCAAGCTGCCGTCTCTTGTGATCGTTGTATTTGCTGCGACATAAGCACTTCATGGGTAATTTACGTCTTTCTACATACAACTGTTTTCAGCTGTAGCACACAGCCTCCACTGAACCCACCCTGATTTAGGACCCCAAATCAACAGACATAAACCTCACCCTGTGGTTTAAGCAGAAGAGCGGTTCGTCAAAGAAACAGGACTCTCTTCAGACGTTCGGCTTGCTTGCTTGTCCCTCAACTTTGCAAACAAGCCTTTCTCCATTTTGTTTGATTCAAATCTACCTATCCCTGCATGATGTCACACACACACACACACACACACACACACACTCTTTCCCTCCCAAATTAACGACTGTGATAAACACGCATTTCGTCTTTGTCTCCAGTTCCTGGCATGCTGATCCTAACACTCTCAGCATTGCTGGGCGATGTGTGTCTTCTGCATACTAATGAGAGGACTGAGAGCTGGGGGCCCCTTGTAATTTCAGAGGACAGCTCATCGCCAGAAAGGCCAAATCATGACTGCAGGCCTGGACCTTTCCAACCCACTGGGGAAAGGTCCACTGGCTGCGGAGTTCAGTCACCAGTGGGCTGTGATTTAATCGGCCCCGCCTGTGTGATGAAATCTCCGTAAAACCCCCTAAAGGCGGAGATTCAGAGAGCTTCCAGGCTGATGAGCACCTCGAGGTACTGGACGGTGGTGCACTCACGGGGGGCAGGGAGCCTCTGGGCTTCTTCCCCTGCACCTTGACCTGGGCGTCTCCTCCACTGGGCTGCTCCTGAGCTGCATCCATGTGTAATAAACCAGCAATAGTAGGTAAAGTGCTTTTTGGAGTTCTGACAGCCATTCAGGCAAATTCAGGAAGGTGGCAGAGGGCATGTTTTGAGAGTACCCAACAAGCAGCCATGTTAGATGGAAGCGTTTGGGCACCCAGTACTTGGCGACTGGCATCTCAAATGGGGAGCACTCCTATGGGACTGAGTCCTTACCCCGTGAGGTCTGAGCTAAGTCCCGGTAATTAATGTCAGGATGGAACTGAATTATAGCACCCCCCAGATGGTGTCCCGACAGCTAGAGAATTGCTTGGTGTGGAAAAACCACACAGTTGGGGTCAGAAATGTTGTGAAGCATAACACCAGTTCAGTGGCTCTCTTTTGCACCTCCTTCTCACTTCCCCAATGAGCCTTCACCCCAACAGATGTCCCCAGTCCCTTAGTATCCGCAGTGATTTCCTCTGCTTCCTTTTACACAGCATCATCAATTTTTTAACTCACTGTTAATTTTATTAATAACTAACAGTGAAAATCGAAAAAAAAAAAACCCAGAAAACTAACAAAGACAGAAATTTACAACTTACTTCACAGTGGGCACTGTATTATGTGTTTACCTAACCTTAGGTAAGCTTCACAAAACTCCTTCAATGTGGATGTAATTACTCCCATTTATAAATGAAAAATTCAGTTTTCTTGTCAATTCACTGCCCTGACTCTTCCTTCTCTCCAGCCTGTTTTAAAGAGTGGACCGGATCTCTTTGGCCTCTTTCCTTGCCTTGCACCCACCCCTCAGTCCCTACCGTGGCACTGTGCCTTCCTTCACAAGACGTCTCCATCAATACCCCAATCACCAGTTCAACATCTTCTCTTTGGTTATCATCCTCTAGGATGTTTTATTTATTTTAATTTGGAACCCCTTTCACCCTCTTCAAACCCTTGTACTTAATTGCCCTTGACTGCCGGCTTTCTGATTGATTCCCCCTTGTCTCTCCCATCTTTCTTCCGACTCTTCCGTTGTCTTATATCTCCTGCTTAAAGGCATGCCTTTCCCAATGTTCTCCCTTCCCCTTCTCAACCTTCCCTGAACATTCTCATCAACTTCTAAGGCTCTGAGAATCACCTCCATTGTTAGCACTAGTGGCTGTCCTCAAGTCCACACCGTATGTTCATCTGCCCACTAGATAATACCCAATGGGTATTCCACACAGGCCAATTTTCCTTTCCAGTCTGTTTTAACAATGCACCAACCACAGAGTTACCAAGATAGACACGGTGTGATCATTTACTTCTTTTTGACCGAAATCCTAACACAACACACTATCAGTCCCATCAGTTCATTGTCATTATTCCCGTTGCCGTCTCTGCAGTTCAAGTCTCCACCATCTCTTGCGAAAATAACTACACAAATGCCTCCAAACTTTCAGTCTCACATCTTAGTAAACCCTTACACCACAACCACCAAAGACCTGTTATCTCATTTCTCCTATTTTAAAACTTCTGTTTATTACCCTTGGTGACAAGAAAATTGATGTGTCTCAATATGGTGCTCAAGCTTCCCTTCATTTACCTCAAAGTCCCAAGTTTTACCAGTTTGTATGTGTGTGTGTGTGTGTGTGTGTGTGTGTGTGTGTGCGCCCTGCCCTGTTTATCTGAGCAGGTAGTTAAAATAGACTTAGGTGTTGTTGATCTCTCTTATTAGAGTTCCTTGCCTAGAATGCACTCAACTGACTACAGATACGGCTCTCGGAGAAGAGTCCCTCAAAATAATAATTTAACTTTAAAGCTACGTAAGTGACTTGTGAATGTCAGCATCATTTTATTTCTTACTACAGCCTAGAAGAAATAAAAAGAAGTCTTTTTAAAACATAGAGGTACGTTCTACCTACATGAGCCACCCACACTTATTTTCATACACTGGTTTTATTTGGATAAAGCAATCCTTGTTACGCTTCGGGGACCTTACCTAAAGGGCACTGACTCCTTGCTTCTAGGGAAACAAGAGCTCACCTGGTTTTTACAAGGCATCCCTCACCTGGTGGATGGTGCCATTAGATTGGGTTAGGAAGGATGGGCTCCATTTTGTCACCTTATCGACGGCTTTGTATACATTTTGAAGTGCAACAGAAAAAAGTGCATGTGGTTAGAGGGGTGTCCCCCACCACCAAAACACGGAGTCTCCTCGTAAGAAAAGAGAAATAAAGGGGCGCCTGAGTGGCTCAGTCCGTTGAGCGTCCGACTTCGGCTCAGGTCATGATCTCGCGGTTCGTGAGTTCGAGCCCCGTGCCGGGCTCTGTGCAGACAGCTCAGAGCCTGGAGCCTGCTTCAGATTCTGTGTCCCCCTCTCTCTGCCCCTTTCCCACCCATGTTCTGTCTCTCTCTGTCTCTCAAAAAATGAATAAACTTTAAAAAAAAAGATTAAAAAAAAGAGAAATAAAAATGGAAGGGGCTGAATTATATTACAAATATATAACACATAATGTGTTATAAAAACATAAGCATGTGTTACGTAATTATATAACAGACATATATAGTATATAACACGTATATATATTATATAACATCCATATGTATATATAATATATAAACAGAGAGAGAAATTTATTACAGGAATTTGCTAAACATAATTATGGAAGCCAAGAAGGCTCATGACCTTCCTCTGTAAGCTGGAAAGCCAAGAAAGTCAGAGGTGTAATTCAATCTGATTCCAAAGGCGTAAGCACTAGGAGCACCGCTGTCTAAGGAGAAGACAGATGTCAAGTTCGGCGTCAGCAAAACCAAATTTGCGTTTTTGTTCTATTCAGGCCCTCAACTAACTGGATGGAGGCCCACCCACACCGGGGAGGGCCATCTTCTTTACTAGCCTGCTGATTCAGGTGTTTATCTCTTCCAGAAATTCCCTCACAGGGGCACCTGGGTGGCTCAGTCAAACATTTGACTTTGGCTCAGGTCATGATCTCGTGGTTCATGGGTTTGAGCCCCACTTTGGGCTCTGTGCTGACAGCTCAGAGCCTGGAGCCTGCTTTGGATTCTTTGTCTCCCTCTCTCTCTGCCCGTCCCCTGCTCACATGCAGTCTCTCTCTCTCCCTCACTCTCTCTCTCAAAAATAAATAAAACATTTTAAAAAATTAAAAAAAAAAGAAATTCCCTCACACATTTAAAAAGAATGTTTTGGGGCGCCTGGGTGGCGCAGTCGGTTAAGTGTCCGACTTCAGCCAGGTCACGATCTCATGGTCTGTGAGTTCGAGCCCCGCATCAGGCTCTGGGCTGATGGCTCGGAGCCTGGAGCCTGCTTCCGATTCTGTGTCTCCCTCTCTCTCTGCCCCTCCCCCATTCATGCTCTGTCTCTCTCTGTCCCAAAAATAAATAAAAAAAAAAATTAAAAAAAAAAAAGAATGTTTTTACCCACTGTCTGAGCATCCCTTAGCCCAGTCAAGTGGACACATAAAATTAGCCATGATGGGAATAACAGAGTATCCATTTCATAAGAAATAAACAGTCTGTGAACCTTACCAAAAGCACAAACGAACAAAAAGATTAAATTGACTTACAGAATTTCCCTCTTTCACCTAGAAAATTTACCAGTACTGTTTCTTTTGTGTTACCAAGAAAATGATCATAAATTTGTTTTGAACAATTGGCTGTGATGCTTTGAAAAGATGTATTTGCACACAGTGGAGAGGGAGGACCGAATGCTCAGTATCTCGTGATCAACAACTGTTTCAATATCTCCGTCTGTGAGAGGGAAGTTCGGCAAAACGAGTACAGCTCTAGACTGTGATGGTAAGCTTGTGCCATGGCTTGGGGAGACAGAAAACACCATATACCTCCAAAACAGACACTGGCATTTTAATTTACTATAAGCATCCTACTTGTTCACAGCAGTTATTTGAGAATCACCAAAGTACATAGAAAACAACATTTAGGAGGAACTTTCTGACACTGGCTCCTATCAAACCCTCCTGGCTCTCTCTGTTGGCTGCAGACATTACCGTATGTAACTTAGGAAAACCTATCACCCTAACCAAGATCTGATGGACGTAATGTTGAGGACATTAGGGTGAATGAGACCTGAAGGCCATCCAACTGACAGGCATTTGGGGAAGGGACTCAGGCAAGGAGAACAATGACTCTGGGCTGAGAAGAGACTGGAGTAACAAAGGAATATCACTGCAACGGGGTCCCAGCTAACACAGAGGTGCCAAGGTCCGAGGCAGAGGCCAGATGAAGGGAAGATAAACAGAACTCCCATCACTGGTATCCTTGGGACAGAGTCAAAGTCGGCACAACACATCTAGATCATGCACACCCACTGACCCAAGGTGCTTTCCCTTGTAAAACAGGTGTGTGCTCTGAGTCCACAAGTTTAATTCATCCTAGGAAAGACCAGGGTGGAAGGTCAAGCAGGTTGCTGTAACACCACTGTTCTTTTTTTTTTTTTTAATTTTTTTAACGTTTATTTATTTTGAGAGAGAGAAGAGAGTGCGAGCAAGGGAGGGGCAGAGAGAGAGGGAGACACAGAATCCGAAGCAGGCTCCAGGCTCTGAGCTGCCAGCGCAGAGCCCGACGCGGGGCTCGAACTCTCGAGCCGCGATAATGGCCTGCGTCCAAGTCGGACGCTCAACTGACTGAGCCACCCAGGCGCCCGTAACACCACGGTTCTTAACCAAGACTTCCCCTCGCCTGATGCTCCCCTGGCTGCTGTTTTCCCCAAAGTTGGAAATATAATTAAGGGCTTTGGTTTAAAACCTCTTTCCTTGTATGTTCCACAAGCCTGAAAGCTATATACGAATACACCTCACTGGTGACAATGTCCACAAAAAAAAAAAAAAAAAAAATGAGTTCCCCAAAATGAGTAGATAACATCATTTGGAAGGCAAAAATGAGATTTAGTACCATCAACTGCACTCCAGGTAGCTTCTGGAGCTATTACCTGTCTGCTCCCAGGCATCAAATACCAAATACCCACGCGGGCGGTCGAGCTGCAGAATGAGTTATGTTTTCCTGGGAAATAATACTTCTCTACTTACAATGGTGTTTGCAGAGAAGACGTGAAGAGAGGTCTCTTATCTTTTATTTTTTAACCAGAATTGATTTCCAATTCTAACTTCAAAGTTTCCGAACGAACCATTTGTTAAGAATAGTACTTGGCCATAAAGACGAATCCCCGAATTATAAGGGAAATTTGAGGAAGGAAAATACAGGTTTTTCCGTCTATTGTTAATGTTTACTTACTCACCCAGCACTTCTGTCTGCTGTGGAAAAAGTGACATTTCCATCCTGGTAGAAGGATCCTGCCCCGAATATAACTGATTTTTTTTTTTTTATGCTATTGATCATTATTTTTATGTTTTTTTCGGCTGGCCTTCTCACGGTGAAATACTCTGTTCTAGAATTGTCTCCTCCATAGCTTTGCAACATGTATTGTGTTTGGATTATTTCCCTTTGCCACTAATGTTGCCAAATTCCTCAGAGACCATCTACATGTTTCGGCGATGTAAGAAACTGCCACTGTTTCTGCCCTGACTGGCCCAAGTCAGCGGACGGGAATTCTGATTATACATTCTTAGGCCAGGATGTGAAGGCTGGTTTGGAAAACTTTTGGAAACATCAATCCAAGAACATTTCTTTCCTATTTATGTATAGCAGTCATTTTTATTTCCTGCAGAGAATTATTTATATCGTTCAGAATTTCCAACTCCAGAACATGACTTTGAAATCCCATGGTTTCTGGAGATCTCTTAGAAAGAGAAGGGAGATGAAATGAACCAGTAATCAGGCACACAAATTTCATTCTTTGACCTTTGAAAAGCAAGCACTTCCTTTTTCCTTTTCTTACAACCTTTCCTTCTCCCCTCTAACCTGTTTGTATTTCACATATTACGATTTCTTCTAAGTTTACAAATAACCCGGACATGTACTGAAAAGTGGTCTCAACATATTACATCCTTAACACAGAACAGGAAATTATCACAAACACACACACATACACAGATACGTGTGTGTACATATACATAAGGAGAGGGACAGAGAGAGAAAGAGGACAAATATGGGTAAGCTAGGAATTGAATGTCTCTTTGACAAAAGCTGAACATCAGTGAAGATCATCCTTCTGTCCAACGTTTAATCCAATTTGGGATTCCACTTCAGCTGAAGAAATCATCATTAATTTATCCTCTCCTCTACACATTGATATGGCCCCTACTAAGGAGCTGGCACTGTTCTAGGCTCTAGGGATGCCACGAGGAGTAAGCAGACAAGCCTATCTCATGGAGCTTCCATCAGGAAAGAGAAAGTTGGACCACACATGAATGAAACGTCTACCATCAGAAGGACAGAGGGGGCATAAAGACCACAGTGCCGTGCAATGTGATGACAAAGACCCAGCAGGCTACATTAGACCGTGTCCTCAGAAAGCACCTCTGCGACAAGTGACATATGTGGTAAGGCCCCGAGGACAAGAGTCAGCGTGCGAAGACATGTGAAAAAAAAATCACGTAAAGAAGAGGAGGCGACTCATTTAAGGGCCCTAAGGCAGGAACAAGGTTGAGCGGTTTGGGAAACACGGAGAAGTCCAGTGTGACGGGGTGGGATGGACAGGGAGGGGGCAGGGAGTGGCAGGAGGAGAGCACAGGTGGGCGATGGGGGCATCGTATGGGACCTCCTAGGTCAGGGCAAGTGGAAGCCATGGCAGGATGTGAGAAGGGGGTGATGCCATCTGGTTAGCTCACAGCTCCCCCTGACTGCCGTGTGGAGAGTAATCGGAAGGCTCGGGAAGGAAGAAGGAAGGTCACACAGTCAGCAAACGTGACGGTTCAGGTGGACGACGGTGCCATCGCGGAGCAGGAGGAAGTAAGACCCGAGACAGCTCTGCAAGCGGCTTGGTCCCCACGGGAACTACGACACCCGGGCACTTTCTGAGACGGGACAACGGAGAAAGGCAACAGCATTCTGTTTAGTTTGGATTTGCCAAACAGGCGACTGGAAAAACGTTAGAGGAATGGAGATAGAAATCTGAGAATCGCAAACCGCTGGAGTACTTAAAATACAGAATTGGATATGGTTATGTGGTGAATGGAGACACCTGGGGATTCCGGGTCCCCTGACACTTGCGGCCAGAGGTAGGAGCAAACAGGCCCCGAGAAGCGGGGGCTCCGGAGGGAACGTGCCAGGAAGGGGCAGGCAGTCGTGTCCAATGTTTCAGAAATCAAGGGACACAAGGCTGGGATAGGGAGTGACCTTAGCGACAAGCGGAGGCTTGTCGGACCTGCCCCAGAGGGCGGCAGAAGGAAGGAGCAGGGGGACACGGATGAGGACGAGTTCGGAAGCCCCCCCCCGGGAAGGCGACCTGGGGCCGGAGAGTCGCCGAAGGCCTTCAAGGGATCCGAACGTGTATTTCGTCTCCTTCGTAAACGGTGTGATACTAAGGCATGTGTATTTACCTACCTCACCTGCCAACCTTCCTCATATCATGTGTGGCTCTCTTTCTGCAAATCCTAGCAGCCTAAAATGTACCGGTGGTAGTAACCACCGGTTTTAATGCAGATTTCCAACAGAAAGCACAGTCGCGGCCCATTCGAAAGAACACAGTAGTACCAAGCCCACTGCTCTCTTCCTCAGACGCTTCAGAAGGGATTGAAACGGATTCACAATTAACCTTCCCCCCTTTTTCTCACCTGGGTGGAGATCATGCTTTTAATTTTTCAGAAGGGTATTACACGCAGAAAAATACACCTCCTTTAGGTAGCACGGTAATATTTTTCCGGAGTGTTGGTGGAGTGACTCCCCCCCTCAGGGTGAACTACCACTTTCTCTTGTGCAGAAGTTCTGAACGGTCTTGCGAGGAGCTGGCTCAGGCGGCAAGAGCACGTAACTCTTTTTTGTTTTTGTTTTTTCCAGATTTCAGATTAACTCATTTATCTTTTAATTTACATCTAAGTTAGTTAGCATCCAGGGCAACAATGATTTCAGGAGTAGATTCCTTAGTGCCCCTCCCCCATTTAGCCCACCCCCCCCCACAGCCCCTGCCGTAACCCTCAGTTTGTTCTCCATATTTAAGAGTCTCTTGTGTTTTGTCCCCCTCCCTGTCTTTATATTATTTTTTGTTTCCCCTCCCTTATGTTCGTCTGTTCTGTCTCTTAAAGTCCTCATGAGTGAAGTCCTATGATTTTTGTCTTTCTCTAATTTCACTTAGCATAATACCCTCCAGTTCCACCCACATAGCTGCAAATGGCAAGATTTCCTTCTTTTTGATTGCGGAGTAATACTCCACTGTATAGATATACCACATCTTCTTTATCCATCATCCGTCGATGGACGTTTGGGCTCTTTCCGTACTTTGGCTATGGTCGATAGTGCTGCTATAAACATGGGGATGCATGCGCCCCTTCAAAACAGCACACCTGTATCCCGTGGATAAATGCCTAGTAGAAGAGCCCACAACTCTTGATATCAGGGTCGTACGTTCAAGCCCCACACTGGGCATAGTGCTAGTGCTCACTAAAAGAAGAAAGGTCTTTCCGGGAACTGAACAACTAAGAATGCTTCCACGCAGAGGCGGAGGTGAGGGTACAGTGGGGTTCTCAACAAGCCGTCACCACCCACATTCTGGTGGCACCCTCCGGACAAACTGCAGTTTAACTCACCCTTCTCTTATTTCCTACTTAAACTCCAAAGAACATATGAAGAATGCAGTAGAAATTTAGAGAAAAGGGATGAGAAAAACTTGGGACTTTTATGGATGTCAATGGGAATGCGTCTCCTTCTGTGAGAAAGAAATCGGCCTGGGGCCAAAAAACTAGAATATAAACACAGTCCCAAACTCCACAGGTGCTTGCAGACAGAGTCACCTGTTAATTTAATCGCAGAATGCTAACGTGGTTTAAAAAGATCCACAGAAATCTTTCCCTGGCTGGTTTGGTTTCATGCCTGCTTTCGTCCGGGAGGTCATGCTGGGTGAGGATGTAAGTCAGCTTTGGGAAGACGCTGAGACGCAGAATCTCAAAGCCTGGCCTCCACGAAGGTCTGTGGTTTACGTGTTTCGGGAACTTTTTGAGACCACCGTGTTCCGCTCCCAGACCTAAATCTTTCGATGGATTCATTTCTTACGGAGGATTTTGAGTGTTTGTAGCCAGCTGTCAAATGTGAAGACATCATCCCTCCTGAGCAGTAATGCATAATAATCTCACCGTAATGGAGAATAACACGTATATGTGATAGTGTGCAGCAGTCTCGAGCTGCTCCGTTCTTCCTGTGAGCAGAGTCCTCCCGCAGTAACCCACATATGCGATTTAGGCCAGTGGATCCGTTCCTGCCTCTCTACTCAGGGTAAATGTTCAGGGACAGCACCGTGCCCATGGGCTTGAGCCATGGCGTGGGCTCCCATACTTAAAGACCAGCTCTGGGGGTGCTGAGAGATCCCGCCTTGCACCGTTTGCGAATTTCCATGTGAAGCTCTCACCATCGCCAATTTCAGGTTCCCAATTCCACACTATCCACGCGAACAGATTTGTCATGACATCCATAGTGGATCTTTCAGAGTCCACAGGGGACAGTTCAGCCACTGGTCGAGGCCAGAAGCTGGGCAGACAGAAGCGGCCACCCCAGAAATCATACCCTGGCCTCATGTGCCTGGCAAAGTCAAGAATATCCTACTGAACAAGACCATTCTGATAGTGCCTTGTTTCCTTTTAAAAGCAGGGTTTTCATAATGACTGATGTGCACACAGAAGTCCTTCAAAAGATGGGGCGCCTGGGTGGCTCAGTCAGTTAAGCAGCTGACTCTTAGTTTCGGCTCAGGTCATGATCTCACAGTTTCACGAGTGGGAGCCCCACAACAGGGTCTGTGCTAACAGTGTGGAGCCTGCTTGGGATTCTCTCTTTCCCTCTCTCCCCGTCCCTCCCCCACTCACGCTGTCTCTGTCTCTCTCAAAAATAAATAAACATAAAAATTTAAATCTGTAAAAAAAAAAAGTCTGTCAAAAGAATGGAGAAAAAATATAGCCCACACTGACTGGAAACCACTTTTAGAAGTAAAAGAAAGCAAATTTAGCATAAAAGCAATTGATAATTCCTGGAATATTTATTTTTAGTCACTCCATTCAGATATGAACCTGCTACTGTGGCCTTTGGCAGTAGATCATTTCAGTACAATCTCACTGTCCCTCATTCAGAAAATGACTGTAATAAAATCAGAAATCTGGAACATCTTAGCCTGTACAGGGCCCTTAACCTGTGCCTCCAGGACACAAAAATCAACAAGGGCCAGACAAACGTAAATAGAGATTATCTGCAAAGACTTCCACCGACCACGACCCACCCTTCCATGCAGTTCTGAACGTGAATCCGCATTCATAGTTGACCTTTTCTCATACCTGACCCCTGTGTCTCATTTTCTCGTATTTAACTAATTCCCTTTATCTTGCCTTAAATGAGGCAAGTACCTTCCCACCTTTACATATAATTAGGGAACTTCGAAAACCTTGTTACTTCAGACCCACTAATTCACAAACTGTGATCAATCCAACAAGGCCTGCATGGCAAAAATAATTAGATAAGCCAACGGATAAGGTAAACAGAGTTATGGGTGCATTACTGCACCTGCTTAGGAAAATCGTGTCTAAGCACTTTGGAAGCCCTCACTAAAAACCTACCAGAAGGGGCACCAGGGGGGCTCAGTCGGCACACCTCAGTCCGACTTTGGCTCAGGTCATAATCTCACAGTTTGTGAGTTCAAGCCCCACATCGGTCTCACTGCTGTCAGCGTGGAGCCCGCTTCGGATCCTCTGTCCCCCTCTCTCTCTGTCCTTGCCCCACTTGCACTCTATCAGAAATAAACAGAACACCTTACAAGGTTTTTTAAATAAAAAAATAATAAAAAAATTAACCTGCCAGAAGTAAAGGGCATTCTACAAAACAGGCCCATGGGAGACATCGAGACGGGCTTCAGACCCTTGACATAATGGAGAAAGGCCTTGTGACAGATTCTGGACGACATTTCTCAGGAAATCTTGGGGAGGACTGGGGGGCTGGGGGCTCGGAGATGCTGAAGGTAGCGTCTACTGAAGCATGTGTTTAGAAATCAGACCTTTTTATGACTCATGCAATGACTTCCGTTTCTTATTATTTTAATCTATATTTTGTCAGGTTCCTTCATTCCCTTAGCCATTATTCACTGGCTGTCCACTCTGGGTGAGGCCCCAAGGCTAGGGTAAAAAGACAAACTCCATGTAGCTTTTTTTCATTTAATTTTTTTAAATGTTTATTTATTTTTGAGAGAGAGAGAACGTGTGTGAGCAGGGGAAGGGTAGAGAGAGAGAGGGAGACACAGAATCCGAAGCAGGCTCCAGGCTCTGAGCCGTCAGCACAGAGCCCGACGCGGGGCTTGAACTCACGAACCGCAAAATCATGACCTGAGCTGAAGTTGGACGCTGAACTGACTGAGCCCCCCGGCGCCTCATCATTTCATGTTTAAACAATTAAATTGGGTTTCCCACTTGCAGCCACGATTTTAAGCACATTAAAAAATAGTGACTCATTTTAATTTACATTCCTCAGAGAGCTCACAGTTCGGTGCAGAAGACAGTTTATCACAAAGGATGTTCGTGGTAACAAGTCCAAGGAAGCCTAACAGCGGCTTCGAGAGTCTGGGGTCACACCTGAAAGTGCTCTAAAGGAGGAGGAGGAGATTTTCAAGTGAAGAACGGAGGCCATTTACACAGCAGGGGTAGGCGGGGCTCGAGAGGCGGGGACCCAGGCAGGGGCCACCCGGCGTCCTCATGCTCACCTGTGCGCACCCAGGAAGGCAGGGAGGTCGCCCTGGCTCTCAAACACTATTCCAGGTGGCTGCGACCAAGGTGGCCGCAAGGCCAGGATCGTCAGGCACTCCGCTGGCCGTCCCCCGAGGAGACCAGGAGAGAAGGGTGGGCGGGCTGAGAGTTTAAGCACTTACTCCGATGAGGCGCGACGCCAGGCAGGCTCCGGGTTCAAAGGCTGAGTCTCCACAGCACGAGAGCATTTGTCAGTTGCAAAGAGCACCTCAGAAATGCCTGGATTACACTCCAGGATTTCGCTTTCCACGCAAGAGCCATCCCTAACGTACAAGCCATGCACTTGATAGGATTTCTTCAATAGCTAGTTATTCAGCACCTCCTGGGTGCCGGGCGCTGCCCAGACACCGGGGCTCTAGCACCGAGCACAGACGAAAGACGTGTCTGCAGCGCGGCCTCACCTTCCCGCACAAGGGGAGGCCGACCGGTGCCGTGAGAGGCAGCCGAGGCAAAAGTGGGCCGGGGCGGGGGTGGGAGGTGGTGACGGAGCTGGCGGGATGCACGAGGGCAGGGAAGATGGACGGGGCGGAGCTGGCAGGGCGCTGTCCCTTTAACAGGATGCTCAGGAAAGGCCTAGGCCTGCAGAGGTAGGAGCCTGGGGACAAGGGGCAGGAGGCAGGAGGCTCTCTGAGACCAGAAGGGGGGGTGGGGCCAGCCCAGGAGAGGGAGGTAGGGCCTGTGGTGGGGATGCAGGGGGCTTCGCTATTTCCACAAGGAAGTCACTGGACGGTTTGGACAGCGAGTGGCTTCGTCCACTTCCGATGTGCACTTTATGGCATTTCCCGGTTTCCCAGCCTGCCTGTTCTGTGAGTCTACTCAAGGGGGGAGCAGAGTGAGGACCGTCAAGATGCAGCCTCAGCCACCCAGCTGGGAGGTGGCTGGCTCAGACCACGGCAGGTCAGAGGACCCTGGGGGGCGAGGCACAGTCCCAGGGTGGTATCGCCGTCTTGGGGCGCGAGGAGGCTCGGCACTCTGGCTGGGTCAGGCTTCGTGTGGCTCAAGTAGGAACCGATCGTGTTTGTTGAGGGTAACGGCAGACGCCGGGGGGGCCCCCGCGATCACCACTTCCCGGTGTGATGCCCTGTGCGATTCTGTCCGCTCAGTGCAGGGGGGCCCGTACGTGTCTCCCGACCCAGAGAACACGGCCAAGCCGTCGGGATGCAGGCAGTTGCGTGCACGTGATTAAGCCGCCAAGTCCGTGGCCTGTGCTGCTGAAGAGCCCCTCCCTTGCAAGTTGCCACGCCATCAGCCGCCATATGGCAAGTCCCGAGGGCAGCCGCCGGCTGACAGCCGGCAAGAAACCGACACCCGCGGTCCAGAAGTCTGGACAGAACCAAATGCTGTCAACAACCGGGAATGATGGGAGGCAGACCCTTCCCCAGCTGGGCGTCCGTGAGCCACCACGTGGATTAGAACACAGGCAACCTGCCCCCAGACTTCCGACCCACAGAGGCTCTGAGATAATACATGTGTGTTGTTTTAAGCCACTGCCTTGGTGGGATAAATAGACCCCCCCCCAAAAAAAAAGCTGGTGGTAATATTGTTACACAGCAATAGACAAATAGACAAATACATCAGAAGACTCATTTTGTCTTGAACATATCTGGCTTGAGATACATAAGATTCAAGGGGAAAGGAGGGTAGGTCAAAGGGTGTAAGAACCTGGGTTCAGGAGACGACGCCAGGCTGGATGTTTTCATCAGGTCTGGATGGTACTGAAAGGTCCGTCCTGTGTCCCCACAAGGGTTTCCCTCTGTGCCTCTCTGTCCCAATCTCTTAATTATAAACACCAGTCATACTGGACCACATGACCCCGTTTGAACTTAACTTCCTCTTTAAAGACCCCCATCTCCAAACACAGTCACGTTCTGAGGTCCCGCGGTGGGGGCTGCAGCACATGAACTTGGAGGGAACACAATTCATTCCCTAACAGCCACCATCACCCCAGCTGAGGTCTCAGCCTACAGCATCAGCTGCAGCCTGGGAGGAAGGAGAGAAGCTGCCTCCAGAGGACGCCGGCCGGGCCTCGGGCTGCCACTCCCAGACCCACACACTGAGGACCAGAGGTGAGCTGGCCACACTGTGCCATGTCGACTGCTGACCCATAGAATCCGTGAGCACAAGACACGTGCTTCGGCCACGAGTTCCGGGGTCCTGGGTGGCTTATTCCTTAATAGTGACAGAAATATACTCAGGGAATGGGTCCTGAATGGTCTCGATCTTTGGTGCCGCAGGGTGCGAGCAGGCACCCACCCTGTACAGACCACGAAGAGCCCAGGTGTTGTCTCCCGGCTTCATTTCCCAACCAGATGGGCCATGCACCAGCCGTACTGGCTAAGAGGAACAGACACCACTCCCGGGCTTTCTATTCCAAGGGCTGGTTCCCACTGACGTGAGAGGCAGCGAGACACAAGGGAAAACCCAGCTGAAGGTTATTTTGAACACGCTAGCCTGCTGGCCTTTTTTTTTAATTTTTTTTTTTTTTTAAGAAAACTGGATCAAGCCTCCTTTCCCCTTCCTCTCTCCCGCTCAAAAACATCTGAAGGGTCCACGACTTCTATTCGGTGCTCCCTCTTGAGGAAAACAATCTGGATTGTCACCTACCGCAACGGCACAACCCACCTACACACCCTGCCTCATCTCCTTTTCCCTCGCTGGCTGGCCTCTTCCCGATGGGAACAGCAGCAGGGAGCAGGTGCTGTGTACGTCAAGTGCCTCCTTTGGGGCACGGCTTAATGGTCCGCTAGCCACAGTTGTGATGTCCATGTGGGGAGGGGGCTTGCCGCTCTGTCCTCGGTGCCTCGCCCACTGCTGCTGCTTCGCGTGCAGGACCTCACAGCGCCGGCACGGGAGAGACCCGCCTTCCTTCCCGCGATCCTGTATTCCAGGCCACGCTTCTGGTTCAGAGCATCCAATCTGAGCTTGACCTACATTACAGAGCAAAGCAGCCACCAGCACACCCGGGACCGAGACAAATTGATTTTTCTGGCTTTGTTGATGTCAAGGGGGATATATTGCAATGATTAATAATTTATCTGATAGATAAAAGCTTTCGTTGTTGTCTTTGTTACACTGGAGACTCCAAGATTTTACTGTCCCAGGTTTGAGAGCTAACCAGGGAGGTGTCGGCACTTAGACCTTGGACAAAACCCCACAATAGGAGATCACAGTGTCCCCCAGAAAGAGCAATGGAGGCCGTGACTAAGGCATACAACACACCAAATACAGTAAAACCTTGGATTGCAAGTAACGTGTTCTGTGAGCGTTCCGCAAGCCGAGCAAACATTTCTAATAAATTTTAACTTGATAAACGAGCGATGTCTTGCGATACGAGTCGTACGTGATGCTAAACATCATATGACCGCAACCGAGCCAATGGTTCTTGAAATTCACTTTGATGTACGAGTGCTTTGAATTACAAGCATGTTTCCGGAACGAATTATGCTCATAAACTAAGGCTTTAGTGTTTTTAAACTATTTTTCCCTTTATTTTTCTTGTCCGGTTTCCCCGCTGTTTCACCACCTCTGCCGCCTGTCTTAGTCCGGTTTCCATTACGTGAGTCGGCAAATTAGGTCTTGAGCTGTTATCCCTTGATGCGGAGAATTGGAGAATCAGATAAAAGTAAACACCAGCGTCCAACCAGAATTCCCGAACTTAGCTAGAATGTTTGCAAGCCTATTCCCCGTGGTTCCGAAAGACAAATATGGTGCAATTGAGGACAGCGCCCCACGCATCCACCGCAGGTGAAATCTACAACAGATCAAGAATGTTAGACGAGAAAAGATATTTTTTACATGGTCGGATCTCACTTGTGTCCTTTGAGGTGGGGGAAGGTTTGCCGGTAAGCTGCACAACACGCGGAGAGATTCGCTGTTGGGCATTCAGATGCCGTGGGGACAGGAGGCGGCAAGCTCTGCAGACCCGCATCCCTAACTGTTCTGCATTCTGGAAATGCGGTGCCAGGACAGACCTTCGGAAAGCACAGACCTGAGATGCCCCACGTAGTCGTACGAGCCATGCTTAGAGGCTGAGAACAAGCCAGCAGGGACGCTGGGACTGGCTTTTGGTGTTGCCATTTTCAGGTCTCAGGCTCTGGTCAAACTATGGCCTAGAAAATCGTATGCTGATTTTGAGTCAAAGAAAAGTTATGTCAAGGGGCGCCTGGGTGCCTTAGTCAGTTGAGTGTCTGACTTCATCTCAGGTCATGATCTTGTGGTTCGTGGGGCTCGAGCGCCGTGTTGGTGTCTGTGCTGACAGTTCAGAGCCTGGAGCCTCCTTTGCATTCTGTATCTGCCTCTCTCTCTGCCCCTCTCCCGCTAATGTTCTGTCTCTCAAAAATAAAGTCACGTTACAAACATTTTTTAAGTTGTATCTATAACTAATAGAATATCAATTCTATATTAAATTAAATAGTCACATACTTGTAACATCTCCAAAGACAGAAATAATGCGTACTTTGGTGGCAGGTGCATCAGATGTACGTGTGATCTCTTTTTCATGAGCTCTTTTCTGTTCTTTCCTCTATCGGAGAAACACATCTAGTATTGCTAAATTACAGCTTGAGAAACTACCAAGTTGTGTAAATAACCCATTGTGTATCAGCACATGTCATGACACCCTCAAGTCACTTGTGTTCTTTAGAAGCTGTGCACAGGAACTTTCCACAGTAGAGTTCAAGTCCTGGCTTGATCATGTCCTAATTAAGTGACCTTGGGCAAATCACTTCATCTCTGTGTTCCAGTGCCTTCAGCTCTAAACTGAAAAAGGAATATGATGTGCTCAAAAAATGAAAGTGGAGAGTTAAGTCATATGATATACAGATAGTGCTGGGAACCACACTGGGCACTTAGGGAGCGTTACATGTATCCTGCTTGCCATTGTCATCATTATTTAATAGGAAAGACACGAGGGTAGCTCCGAAGTCCAAGTCTTAAACTTTACCTCAACCACAGAGAGGCCACGTGATCTTGTCGGGTTCGCACGGCCTATTAGTGATGGAGGCTGTTCTAGAGCAAGATGCTCTCACCCCCAGTCCTTCTTTCTTTTTTTAAGACTTTTTTAATGTTTATTTATTTTTGACAGAGAGAGAGAGAGAGAGAGAGAGAGAGAGAGAGAGACAGAGCAAGAGTCGGGGAGGGGCAGAGAGAGAGGGAGACGCAGAATCCGAAGCAGGCTCCAGGCTCTCAGCCGTCAGCAGAGCCTGATGCAGAGCTCGAACTCACGGACCGCGAGATCATGACCTGAGCCAAAGTGGATACTTACCCCACTGAGCCACCCAGGCGCCCCCCACCCCCCGTCCTGCTTTCTTCACCTCATTTCCAAGCTGGAGGACTTACCCAGACTGATTGTAAGATTTACTATAAAGCTGCAGTAATCAAGACAGTGTGATGCTCTCATGAAGATATAAATGTAGATAATGAACCAGAAGTTAGAAATAGATATACCATATATATATATATATATATATATATATATAGCCATTTGAATTTTGACAAAAGTGCCACATTAATTCAATGGAGAAAGATGATACTTTCAGCTAGCTGTGCTGGAACAGCTACATAATCAAATGGAGAAGAAAACTCAACTCACTTCATGTTACACACAAATGAGCCATGGGACTAAACATAAAATCTAAAGTTATTAACCTTCCAAAAGCAAACGTAGGAGAAAATCCTTGTTCTGATGCAACGATAGGCAGAGAACCCTCAGGTAGAAGACAGAAGAATAAACCATAAAATTTAGAAAAGAACAAGTCAGACTGAATCACAATTTTAAAATTCTGCTTTAGTTTTTTTTGTTTTTTGTTTATTTTTTTAACATTTATTTATTTTTGAGAGAGACAGACACAGAACATGAGTGAGGGAGGGGCAGAGAGAGAGAGGGAGACACAGAATCTGAAGCAGGCTCCAGGCTCTGAGCCATCAGCACAGAGCCCGATGCAGGGCTTGAACCCACGAACTGTGAGATCATGACATGAGCCGAAGTTGGACGCTCAACCGACTGAGCCACCCAGGCGCCCCAAGAGTTCTCACTGTTAGGGCAGACACTCCCTTGGGTGTTCTATGTATGTTAAACCACCAAAGGTGGCAAGAGAAATCAGTAGGTATTACCATATTTACACCGTACAGAAGCAAACTGAGGCCCAGCGAGTACAGAGCTTGTCCAGGGCCACTGGGCTGGTAGGCAGTAGTACAGATACTTTTAATTTTCTTGGTCTGACTCCAAAGCCCCCCAGAGCTTAGCAAGGGTGATTTTATGCTGGTGTTTGCAAAAGCACAGAGATAAAAAGCTCTGCTAGGAAGTTACCTGAGCATCAGATATCATTCCAGGCTTTCTGTAAGGACATTAATGTGTGTGTGTGTGTGTGTGTGTGTGTGTGTGTGTGTGCGCGCGCGCGCGCATAACTGATGCATACATATTATATAAATATATATGCTCTTATTTCATTATTGGCAAGCCACCAACAATCAAGCTGAGTAGAGAATTCTGTGAAGCAATCAATACCTCCAACCACTCAATTTCCCAGGTGGACTTTTGGGATCCCTTTATTTATTGTTTAATTTTTCATTTTATTTTTGAGAGAGAGAGAGAGAGAGAGAGAGCGCGCCAGGGAGGGGCAGAGAGAGAAGGAGACAGAGGATCCAAAGCAGGCTCTATGCTATCAGCGCAGAGCCCCGTGCGGGGCTTGAACTCATGAACTGCAAGAAACGTGAGGCCATGACCTGAGCCAAAGTCAGACACTTATCCGACTGAGCCCCCAGGAGCCCCAGGAGCCGCTTGAATTTAAGTCACTTCGCTAGCTGCATTGCCAGTACTGTCCTAGCAGGACATTGAGTCATACAGAATCTCAGAGCTTAAAAATACCCCTTAGGGATATAGTATTTTTTTTTAAAATCAAAAGGAAAGAATAAGAAATTGTTAAACACACAGCATAATGAACCCACGTGGGCCTATTACCCGGATTGGCCACTTCCTAGAATGGTGTCAGATGTGTCTAAACTCCCTCTTACTTTCTTTTTCTTTCCTTTCTGATGCGTTTTAGAGCAAATTACAGTCATCAGCATTTAATTCCTCCACACTTTAGTACGCACCTCTAAAAAGGTCTTTTTAATGTAAACACAATGCTATTTTTATACCTAACAAAACTAACCATAATTCCTGGGTGGCAGCTAACATAGAATCCATATTCCAATTTCAAGGATGGCTTCAACAATGGTTTTTTAGGAGTTCCCCCTTCCCGACACACACACACAACAGGGTCCAAAGACGCCCACACGTTCACTGTTCCCTGGTTGATGCGAGCCTCACTCCTTCTACCTGACACCAGTCCCCTCTTGTTCTCATGACACTGACACGTCAGAGAAACCTACACTCTAAATTGGTCTGTTTGTTTCCTCGAGGTGGGTATTAATTGTCCCTTGACCCCAGTATTCCCATAAACTCAAGTCACTGTCAGGCCTTAATCAGATTCAGGTTCGTTGTCGTGGTGTTGCATGCTGGATCTTGACTCCAGCAGGAGTTACGGGGTACGACTGTCCCCGGCCTGTCCTTTAAACACTGAAGTAGTTAGAAAACCTCTTCACCAAATACTCCTACTCAGAGTAGGAGCCAGACTGCTGAGAGTTTAGGTCTAAGTGTCTCATCTCGGCTGCCAGGCCAGTGGGACTGCCTGCCCTGGGAGCTGAGAACTCCCCACCATCCTGAAACACACGGTCCTGTCCTTTTACCAAGATGCACTTCCCACGCTGCCTTTCGCGCTTTTCACACGGAGCTGTCCACCCGGAAGGGCATCCACTTATCCTAATGAGCAGGCGAAAAGACAAGCTGGGTGATAATCATTTCTAATTGGATACAAATCCAACAGGTTGATTCATTGCTTCCGAGTATGACTGCCAATGTTCTGCACGGCGCTCCTATTAAACTAATATCCTGAGTGTCTGTACCTGCTGTAGCTGGCAGGCTAGCTTGGTCCCAGATTACCAGCCTCAGTCTCCTCCCCACAAAGTCAGCTGGGAAGGGGGGCAGTTTGTAAGTGAATGTGTAGCTAACACTACCCATCCTCTCTTCCACTTGGGTATCCCTGGCCAGGGCCTGCTACACACACACTCTAGGGTTGCAACAGAAGAAATCTCCCCACCTCTCTGATCCCTATAAAGGTCATGCTTTCAGGATGGCCTCTTGCTTGCTACTCACAGATGGTGCTCGGCTCCAGTCATTCAGACAAAAGTGTTAGGGACTGACTGGGCTGTCACGAGGTTCAGGGGAAGGCACAAATGAATGATACTAAGGAGCTGATTTTCAGTCATCCGTAGGAAACCTATTGCTGGAGGTGGGCTTTGTGGCAGAACTTCCTGCCACCCAACCAATGGCCATCTTCTCTCCCTCTTATTCACACAGCACATGGTTATTCGGGGCAGCAAAGCCCTCAATCCAGAGACGATCTAGTCCACTTCCTAGGGGTGATGTTAACCAGTTTCAGATTTGCCTGCCATCGTTACCTTTTTCAGCCTGACTGGCTGACATAATTAACCATGCTGTTCCACGTGGAGCTTTCAAAAGTGTCCCAGTTTGGACAGTCAAAATACATGGTCACCCTTAGTAGTGGGAGCAAGAGGTGTAGGAGGAAATCATCTCGGTGGCAACTTCTGGAAAACTCGTTACAGGTGCACAACCCACCCTCTTCCTCTTACATCTTGCAGGAACAGAGAAATGAAGGCTGGTGCTCCAGCAGCCTTTTCAGACCGTGGGGTGGCCTTGAGGACACAGCAGAAAGCTCACATCCGGGTCCTAATGAACCTGATGCCGCCAATCAGCTCTGCGATCATTATTCCTGAACAGCTGCCCCTTTTCTTGACCCCGCATGCCAGCCCGTGTTCACCTTGTACATTAACGAGTAGACCAAGGTCAACTCTAGGTGGCTTTCTTTTTTTTTTTTTTAAACAGTTTTATGGTTGTATTAACACAAATACGACGTGCACATAAGCAGTCTATTCGTTCTCTTCGCTGCACAGCCTGGCGTTGGGATTGGGGACTGACAGCCCGCTGGGCCTCTCCTTCCGCAGCGTCTCTGCGGTTCTTGGAGGAGACGCTGCGAGCAGTCTGCACAGCGAGATCTGTTGAGCATCAGCAGCACTTCAAGCTCCTTGACATGGCGGACTAGGAACTTCCAGAAGCCACTGGGCAGTCTTGTTGTTCCCGTAACCAACGCCAGGCATCAAGATCTGGCCCTTGAATCCTCTGCGCACCCCACCGTCAGTGCCTCTACGTTCCCACCAGTTGAGCTTAACTTTGACGTATCGGTCTGAGTGGTGCTGGATGAACTTCCTGGTCCTCTCTCTAACGATCCTGGGCCTCACAAGGGCCTGAGGGTGGCCGTGACGCCGAGCAGGGGATGGCTGCTCCCTCCACAAGCAGCGCCGAGGAAGAGAGGTCTGGTGGCTTTCTAACGTGCCCGCTAGTCCGGGCTCAGCTCCTCTCACACGTGCCCCTTCCTTGTCTGTTTCTAGTTAGCATGGGGCACGGGGAGATTCCTGTGTGTGATCTGGAGAGGGCACGCTGGGGCAAAGGGACAATTAAAGTCCACAAACAGAAAAATCTAGGACGTGGGCTTTTCCAGGAGTCTCCAACACGTCAGCACCGTGAAAAGAAAACAGGGAGCAGGAAGTGGTGAATGGTCTACGCTACAGGAGACCAGGAAGACGTGTCATCAGATGGCGCGGAGAGGTCGTTCTGGTAGCGGAGTAGAGAATGGCCTCAGGGAGGGCAGGACTGGAGGCTGAGAGGCGTCTCCTGCATTCATTACGGAGGCCCCCAGAGCAAGGACGAGCTTTGAACTAGAGTGAGGAAGTCTAGGAGGCATGGTGACCATCTGCAGTGGGGATGCCTGGCCAGCCCACCCAGGCTCTGGGCCTCAGGTCTGCAGGGAGGGGGTCAAGTCAGCTCGGTGGACCCTGCCCCTCAAGAGGCTTGAGACTCAATTTCCAGAAGCACCCCAAACAGTGCACCTAAGACCAAACTATCGTAGTCCCCGCACACCCCTGGTCCACCGCTCCGTGTCCCCATCTGTGCGGAGGCCCTCCGGGCTCCGTGACGGGCACGAGGCTGGGCTGGTCAGGCAGGAACAACTCGGAGGATCTTGCTGGAACCTGGACAGTTTCACTGCCCCCTGGATTAGGGCTTGATCAGCGCACCCCTCAACCATTCAGGCCATCTCCTGAAGACCCTCCTGTCTTCCCTTCTCGGTTCAGCCTCCCGGGTACGACAGGGTGACCGGGCGCCTATCATGTGCCCCGCGCTCTGCAGCGAGACCAGCACAGCCCCGCCCCCACCAGTCCCCCATCGCAGGCGCGCGCACTTGGAGGCCGCTTCGGTGTTGATGGAGACCACCTGCACGGTGAGCCCAGGGAGGTGTCAGAAACGTCACCTATGGAGGGAGGAACGGAGACTCAGACCGCTGACGAAAGCCCCGGCCACACAGAGCGTCCGTCATAGCACAGGAGGCAAATGCAGATGCCTTATGATTTCACAGGCGCTTCCTCCAAACCCTGATCAGCACGGCCACCCCCGTCCCGCCACCGTAGCACTTACTCATGCCACTCGGCTGCGCGAAGCCCTCCACAACTCCCTGACGACCAACAAGAGGTCCCACACTTGTCACCAGGACAGCAAGGCCCCTGAGCTCCCCCCACCTCCTCTGGGATCCGGGGATGTGTGTCGGCTGGTCTGGACCGTTCCCCTTCCCTGAGTGTGACTCCCCATCTTTGCACTTTTGCTGAGGCCCCTCTCTGCCTGAGATGTGCCCTGAATCCACTTTTCCGCTCGTCCAGTCTTCCTCTTCCTTCACACGTCAGGGAGATTCTGCATCTCCCATGAGCCATCCATGCCCCGTCTCCATACCTGGCCCGAGTTAACTCCTCATCCGTCCAGGTGCCGGGACTGTCCCAAGCTCCTCCTCACCTCCTGCCTCGTCTGGTCCTTATTTACTGCGGTGGGCACAGAGCTGCAGCACCTGGGGGTCCCTTCCAGGAAAGAGGGGTATCGACAGGCAGCCCCCGGCTTGCCATTTCATCCCAGTCCAGGACACACGGCCGTCCGACTCCTTGCTCCCACCCCTTCCCTTCACAGGTGTTGAGACCCAATATACACCCTGCATTCCAAATGGCGTCTCAGTATTGGCTTCCAGAGAACCCAACCTGGGACGGTCAGGGGCAATTCAAGTGTAACCCACGGGCAAGCACGCAATGCTGGAACAGCTCCTCACACACAGCACATCTCTATATGTGCTTAACACTATATGCTGAACGATGAATTTCTCTGAATAAGGTTCAATATAGACCAACCTTCTACTAAATTCTATTCCTTAGCGAATGTATTAGTGTTATGGATTGCATGTCTGTGGCCCGGCCAAAGTCCGTGTTGAAACCTACCCCACGGTGCGAAGGCACTAGGAGATGGGACTTTCTGGGGGTGATGAGGTCCTGAGAGTCGAGCCGCCATAATGGGATCAGTGTCCTTATGGAGACCCCGGAGAGCTCCCCTTCCCCACGCGAGGGCCCAGCAAGAAGACGCTGACTACGAACCAGAAAGTGGGCTCTCTCCAGACACGAAATCTGCAGGTGCCTCCAGGGCTGTGAGAAACCAGGGTCTGCTATATTATAAGCCACCCAGTCTACGGGACTTTGTTACGGCATCACGAATGGACCACAACAATAAGTGACTTGATGTGATCGGCCGTGCAATGCCACACCTCACGGATCCAGGTCTATTTGAGTGGTCACAAATGTGAAAACATCATAAAATACCCTCAAGTACCAACCACAAGTGCATGCCCACGAATAAGTTAATATGGAGTACCTGACTTTTGACACCCAAAGTGCCATCTAAATTCTGTTACAGACTCACACCCCTGCCTCCTGCCACAATCCACCCTTCCAGAATTATTATTCAAGGTTAACTGGACAGGTTAGCACTTTTTCTGGAAGCCACTGCAGATTTATCGGCAGAGTTTAGAAACCACTTAAGTGGTTTCCCCGAGTGCATTACACCTCTCAGGCCACCAACACGGCTCTCTGTGTGGCTGTCACTACCAACATCCACTCTGCTTGAGCGTGACCCAGCCCATGTTAACATTTTAAAGCCACACGAATGCCAGTTACTAGGCTGTCTGGTGACCTGGCTGCTGTTTGACACGATATCCTCAACCAGAATCCTCATCTGTCTTAATGTGCCTTTTTACGGCTGTGCCAGGGGCCCGTGCTGCGATGTAGCAGTCACGGTGACTCTCCCCACCCCGTGCCAGGAAAATCACTTCCGGGGCAGGAAGAAAATGCTCTGAAAAGCAACGTTCACATTTCCTGCCTTAACTTACTTACGAAAAGAAACACAACACCATCCGCGGACTTCTCTACAATGAACACAATGGACTGGGGCAGGTTTTAGCGGAAGCAGGCTAAGTGTTTGTGCCCAGACCACTGATGAGCCTGCAGGCGGCCAACAGTCCTCGTGGAAGTCGCCAGCAAGGATGAGCGAGATCAGGCTGGACACCACAGGCCCCCACTAACTGCTGTCCTCTTGACTTTATTTGCTCTAAACTTAAAATCAGGGTGGAAACTCACAGGAGGAAAAAAAAAAGTCACAAGGTGGTTTGCATTTGTAACCTTTACATAAGAAGGATCTTAATGTGTGAAAATTTTAGGGAAACTGTAATGAAGGACACATGGCCTCGAAAAATAAAAAGAAAAGAGTGTCCCGTCATCGATAAAGTGTCAACGGATCGGTTCTGCAGTAAAACCCGCTTTTGTCTCCGAAAGGCTTGGTGTGTAATTAAGAGTTTGGTGTGCCAGCTGAGGCTGCTGATTTAGCAAGCTCCCGTCCCCATCCCCATCACCCCGACTGTCGAGTTGCTGCATCTGTAAACAAAGTGCGAAGGGGCTAATCGTATTAGGAGTAATAATGGTGATAACGTTAAGAAGAGAGCCCAGAGGAAACAGACCAAGATAAACACCTCCTTCTTCCCCACTTCACGTTGGCTCCCTTTCCTTTTCCTTCTTGTAGGCTCCGAGTTGTAATTCGGGACCGGGCCCTCCGTTTTCACCGAGGCATCATTATTTAAGCTGCCGAGAGGCACTGACCCTGAGCAGCTGTGCTCTGTATCCTGCCCCAGCCACGCTGCTACAGGTACTGGGCTCAATGCAATGAAGCATGCTTATGTTTTCCACTTCTCTTATTTGCAAAAAAAAAAAAAAAAAAAAAGGGGGGGGTGGCAGGGAAAAACAAAAGGAAAAACCTATCTTGAAGCTCGAGGTTGTGTCACAGAAAACAGGGAGCTAAGAAGCCCCCGTGACCACGCAGCAGGCAGGAACTGCAGACTCCCCCTGGGGTGCACAGGGCCGACAGGCACAAAGACGTATCGATCCTCGGTGGCCCGTCTGATCGGCAAAGTGGTAACGGTCTGCATATTAACACACAGCCCGAGACACTGCTGCCAACAGGACGGAAAGCAGCATTTGGGTCCGAGAACTGAGAGCAAGCATTAGTTTCCAGGGTAGTGAAGAAAGCCGTAGAAAATGCGAAACGGGACAGCCACTCTGGAAGACAGCGTAGCTGTTTATCAGTAAACTAAACATCCTTACCATACCACCCAGCCATCACTCCCCCTTGTATTTACCCAAAGAAGTCGAAACCTTATGTCCACAAACAAGAAAGCACAGGGATATTTATAGCGGGTTTACTCATAATTTCCAGATCGTGGAAGCAGAAAGACGTCCTCCAGTAGATGGATAGAAAAATAAACTGTGGTCCATCCGGATAAGGGAATATTACTCAGCACCGAAAGGCAATGAGCCTTCAAGCCATAAAGACGTGGAGTAACCTTAAATGCTTACGACTAAGTGAAAAAGAGCCAATCTGCAAAGGCTTCACACTGTGATTCGAACTCCATGACATTCTGGAAAAGGCAGACCTATCGAGACAGTAAACAGATGGGTGGTTCCCAGGAGCTGGAGGAGGGAGAGAACAGGTGGGCACAAAGGACTTTCAGCGCAGCGAACCTACTCTGCCTGATGCCCTTAATTGTAGACACATCATTATACATTTCATCCAGACTGAAAGAATGCACAACACCAAGAGCGAACCCCTAATGTCAAGCACGGACTCTGGCTGATAATGATAATGTCCGCGTACATTCATTAACTGTACCAGATACACCGGTCTGGTGGCGATGTTGATAACAGGGGAGGCCGTGCACATGGCGGGTGGTGAGCGTTTGGGGAATCTCTGTATCTTCCCCTTAATTCTGCTGTGAACCTGAAATTAGACCTAGAAGTCTAAAAGATTCAAGTCTTCAAGGAAGAAAGCGTCATTGGCCCAAATGCACCAAGGAAAGATGACACAGGTGACGTCACTGGCCCTCAATCCCACCTATTCTTAGCAGACTCAAGGACACTAGAACTGAAACCAAAATCTGTAAGTAAGACTGATTTTTACTGCTTGACAAGAACGTTCCAAGATATTAGCAAAATTAAGGAAAACATTTCTTGAATTTTTTTTGAGAAAACGCCTTGCTGTATCAAAATCATATTGTGATTTTACCTTCACATATTTTTTTAATGTTAAATTAGTTTTGAGAGACAGAGAGAGAACGTGAGCGGGGGGAGAGGCAGAGAGAGAGAGGGAGACACAGAATCGGAAGCAGGCTCCAGGCTCTGAGCCGTCAGCACAGAGCCCGACGTGGGGCTTGAACCCACAAACGGTGAGATCATGACCTGAGCTGAAGTCGGATGCTCAACCGACTGAGTCACCCAGGCGCCCCCCCTTCGCATTATTTTAAGTACCAAAACAGAAGAAAACATTTTAATGAACCGGATCCTTCTACTTTGTAGAGATTTTCACTCACAGCTTACCTAGGTCTTCCGGAAAATACGATTTGTATGCAGTCATTTCTAGCTTTCGATGGAACTGGTAACTGCTACCACTAGTTACGTTTTAACAGAACTTCCAGTACTCAAAATAATTCGCTAGGCATGTACCCAAAGTTGACCTTAGAGACCGACCTGTTCTCCCATGGACGTTAATTAGTACTCCTTCCATCTGTGTGGTGCAGCTACCTATACATTCAGGAATGACGACCTTCCCCGCAGAAACCTGAGGTATTCTTAGCACGGGATGATTGGACAACAGCAAACTGGCAGGATTTTAAACCAGTTTTTCTTTGGACAACTGTTGGATGGGCATATTTGTTTGTAACTGAAAATAACAGCAAACTCCTCGAGACAAGTTCGTGGAAATTCAATCTAAACTACTAGTTTATGGGAAAGAATACTGTGCCCTCCCTCCAAGGAACCGGCAATTAGGGGTACAGTTCGGCAGGGTTGGGACGGTGACGCGGAACGCCCTCAGCTATGATTACATCTTTCACGTGTATGTCGTTCGCAGCCTTGAGCCGCAGACGGAGACTGTCCACCCCGCGGTGGCTCACTACCGCGTCTGTGTTTGTGTCTCTGTGCGGCAGGGCGAGTGGCGCCTCAGGGACAAGGGACAGACACCTGAGACGAGAAAGCGAATCTGAGGGACCAACGATGCTGTCCTCGATGAGAGAAGTCACTGCGAGGATCCGTTGGGAAGAAAGTTCGGTGTCCCTCGGAATGCACAGCATTGGCAGTACGTGCCCAGGGTCCGTGCCGGGACCTACGACTGCAATTTCCACGGCTTTGACATATGGCAAACACCAGGGCCTCGGGAGCCGGGCCCGAAGCACGCACTGCTCACTAGAAGCCAAAGGGAACTTTCCACGGATTTTGCCCGTTGAGAACCTCTGCTTCAGTCCATCCTGTGAGTGATGTGAAGGCAAAGCTGGGGCTCGGGTGACCTTTCCCAGCCGCCTGGGGCTTCAGTGAAACCTCCGAACACCAGGAAGTCGATCACAAACTGTTTTGCAGCGTTCCTTGCCTTCCCGAGACGCCTGGGGAGTATTCGGGGACTTGCAAGCGGGGAGGGGACAGGTGTGGGGCAGGAAGCTAGGTGGGGCCTGCCCCACCCCCTCGCTGACCTTGCTCTATGCTGCTGGGTAAGACTTCTAGGAGGATTTCACAGCTTTGAAAAACACTGGAAAACTGTTCCAACCTTCAGCAATTGTTTCGTGGTCTCCTACATGGTCTCCATCAGTCACTGGGATGGGATTCTGTTCCATTTCACATTACCCTGGATGAGATTTTAATAATCTGATCCATTTTATTCTGCCTTTTCCACTAAACTGATCATACTACTGGAGGTGAATATGGAGGAAAGCCAGCCTGAGTTTATTTAATGCCCATATGGTAAGTTATTTAAAGAAATTCATGCTGCTATTTTCAGACGCATACAGTAAATGTAACCAAGTCTAAGCAACGGATGTTAGTGATTTTAAGGAACTTGCTCATCCTGAAAATCACCAACCCACAGGAGAAAAATTAAGAGGCAAACACACGCAGTTTTTCTGAACTGTAATTAAATATTAAATTAAACTGAAGTTTAAAATCAAAGCAAGTAAGGTAAAATGTATTCATCCCATATGATGGATGTTGTATATTCACTTTTGCACCACATTATTGTCCTTAAAAGCCAAGTAGGGAGGAAACGGCTGAAGAAATAAATTGAGGGCAGCACTAGGTGAGCAGGAGAGGACAGATAGAGAAGTGAAGCAAAGTCATGGCTCTGGAAGTCCAGAGACAGATGTGGTTTTCAATACCCTTCTGTTTCCCCGGGCATCGGCACCGGCAGAATGTGTCAGCTATGACTCTGGCCCTCCACCAAGCTCATACATCATCACCTAACCAGGCTCCTCGACTTCTCGGAGAAGGCTTCAGAGGTTCTGCTCCAAGGATTATGCCTGGAAAAGCCCCAGCAGTAGGAAGAGCATATTGTCCTAAGCGGCTTGGAACAACTCTCACATCACACACCAGGTAAGAGGAAGCAGAGGATGAATTCTGACCCCCGGGGACAAAGAGATCCCTTATTCATGTTTTAAGGAAAGACAGACCTTAATTCTACACAGCCTTTCAATTATTTCTCAGTGTGGCATCTACAGCAGTGAGTACTGGAGAAGTTTGTTCTCTGAATAGTCGAAACATTTTACTGGCTTCGACTTATTTTAACGTCTTTAGGAAATCGTTCGGTGGCAGGTAAGAGACAGGTAAACTCAACTTAGCCACGATTTCTGTTGCTGTAAATGCTCAACGCCCCGAGAATCTTCCAGCGTTTACGCTATGGTGAATGGTCTACTCTGGCTCACCACCTACAGGGTTGCCTACAACCATCTGTATGCACAGAACTCATCATCTTCCTGGGAGACTTTTCTCTTCGTCACCAGAGGCGGATATTTGGGTACCTTTCATTTTTCTTTTTGTGTTCGTGGCCACTGTTCCCGGAAATAAAATAAAAAATGATGTCCCTAGGCTGAAAATGAACTTTTCCATAATAACCTGCATGGAGAAGACCATTGGAAATAACTGTGTTCTCCAAGGGAAAAGGGAAAAAGCTTGAAGAACCCTAACAGGGCCCAAGAAAGAGGGCAACATTAAAAAATTAAACAAGCACGGGGCGCCTGGGTGGCACAGTCGGTTAAGCGTCCGACTTCAGCCAGGTCACGATCTCGCGGTCCGGGAGTTCGAGCCCCGCGTCAGGCTCTGGGCTGATGGCTCAGAGCCTGGAGCCTGTTTCCGATTCTGTGTCTCCCTCTCTCTCTACCCCTCCCCCGTTCATACTCTGTCTCTCTCTGTCCCAAAAATAAATAAACGTTGAAAAAAAATTTTTTTTTTAAATTAAACAAGCAGATAAAATATAATTACATGTGATTATCAATTTTAGTTAAACCTGGAAGTTAGAGACAGAACTCCGATTTCAATATTAAAATGTTTTCAATTTTTTTTAATGTTTATTTATTTTTGAGACAGAGAGAAACAGAGCATGAACAGGGGAGGGTCAGAGAGAGGGAGAATCTCTCTGAAACAGAATCTGAAACAGCCTCCAGGCTCTGAGCTGTCAACACAGAGCCCAACGCGGGGCTCGAAGTCATGGACTGTGAGATCATGACCTGAGCCGAAATCGTACGCTCAACCGACTGGACCACCCAGGCACCCCTAAAATGTTTTTAAATGAAATGTGGTTAACAGTAGGAAGAGAATGTTGAATGCCAGGAACCCTGAAGTAAGTATTTAGACTCACCCTTTCCAAACCTTTGAACTAGGATTAAAAACATCACGCAGGGACCTACATGACATCTCCTTCCTCACTCCCCTCATTTCTGCCATCTTCACTATTCATCAGTGGTGTACAATTCTTTGCAAAGGGATGCAAGGGGTTAGTTCTTTGCCAGGGTAGTGACTTTGAGGACTACGAGGTAAGTGGGTTAGTGGAATTCAAAGCCTGGAAGAGTTGCCACCATCCTGAGTGTCATGAGTGCTTGTCTGTGGCACATTTGTTGCCCTGAGGACCCAGAGACAAGGTCGGACCTGCTGTGCTGTATGTGGTAGCCACCTGTTGCTTCTGCCTTATTAGCATTCAGCCTACCCTCTCCAACAATCAAAACTACTGCTTCTCAACTTCCAATCCATGGGCTTTAGAACTCATTCCTACTCAATTTCAAGTGTAGGCATGTGACCCCGGCCTCATTTTCTAGGGCAATCCGTGGCAATCCAACTCCATGCCAGGGCCTTCGCTGGAACTCTTACGAAACAGGTGTTCTCTCTGGGGGTGGCCAAATGCCAGTCTTGACCTCCTGGAAGCCATCTTTTTACTCCTTGGAGGTAGCCTATCTGAGACTCTGTCTACACGGAAGAAATACAAAGTCCGATCAATTCCTGATGACATCCGTAGAACACCTGGATTTACTCATGGCCGAAGACGGGAATCTCCTTGACACTCTTCAGCACACCCTGCATTCCGACAGGATGGCATGCCAAGGAAACTCAAAACTCACTCCACAGAGGTCTAGGTGGGGTGGGAGGAAAGGAAGCAGTCGATGACAATGGACTGTTTGCGGTTTTTGTCTTTAAAAAATTTTTCTTATTTTAATTCCACTTAGTTAACGTGCAGTGTTCGATTCGTTTCAGGTGCACAATACAGTGATTCGACACTTGCACACATCATCTGGTGCTCATCACGTAAGAGACTGCATCGTGAATAGTTTTCTGAAATGCCGTCACGGTGCTTTAAGATACAGCTGGCAGTCACTTACACCCAACCTCATCTCTCCTTGGCTTAAAATCACTCACACAGGCCCACAGACCTACTCACAAGCAGTTCCCGCTAGTCATGGAGGGCGCCTGCTGAGAATTCCACAGTTAACATCAGCAGCCACGGAACACGCGATAGCGTCACCGGCAGGGTCCACTGCAGAGTTTACTTTTTCAGACAAAATTTTGAACAAGTAGATCTGTACCCAGATCGGATGAAAGTCCTAGGAGTAGGATGCAGTTGTTTGGCCAACAGTTCACCGTGGCTGTGAAGAAAATATTGGTTGAGAGATGGACCTGTTGTGTCTGCAAAGATCTCAAAATATTTTAGTTATGAAAACAGGGGAGGGGCGCCTGGGTGGCTCAGTCGGCTGAGCGTCCGACTTCGGCTCAGGTCGTGATCTCGCGGTCTGTGAGTTCGAGCCCCGTGTCGGGCTCTGTGCTGACAGCTCGGAGCCTGGAGCCTGCTTCGGATTCTGGGTCTCCCTCTCTTTCTGTCCCTCCCCACTCACACTCTGTCTCTCAAAAATAAATACAAATTAAAAAAAATTAAAAAAAGAAAATACACTGAGATGAATTAAAACAAAAACACAATATGTCAAAACTTATGAGATGCAGGGGCGCCTGGGTGGCTCAGTCAGTTAAGCGTCCGACTTCGGCTCAGGTCATGATCTCGCGGTTCGTGAGTTTGAGCCCCGTGTCGGGCTCTGTGCTGACAGCTCGGAGCCTGGAGTCTGCTTTGGGTTCTGTGTCTCCCTCTTTCTGTCCCATCCCCGCTCATGCTCTGTCTCTCTCTGTCTCTCAAAAATGAATAAACGTTAAAAAAATTTTAAAAAAATAGGGTGGATTCTATTCCTCAAATCTCACTAAGTCTTCTGAACTCGTATCATTCTCTGATTGCCCCCAACCCCTGCCCACAGCTCCCTGCCATCTACAATGTCCTCCTCTCCCTTCCTTTCCAGGTAAGATCTATACCTTACAAATTTTTATCAAGACTCAAGAGTACAAACGAGCTGTCCTTACTGTTCCCACCCACCCTCTTCTCTCCCCGCAAATCGTGACGTCTGTGCAAGGTGCCACTGTTACTTGTTTATATGTTATTCATCAACCCTTCCCCAGGAGACAGAGTCTTCCTGGAGGGCAAGGGCTGTGTGCTTGTTACTGTTGAAACCCTGGGTCCTAAATTCAATCTGGAATATACCTGACAGCCGATATTTGTTGAATAAATGGTCACTCAAGTATTATGTGTGGAATGCTTTTTTTGTGGCTAACCTGAGGAAAACCCAAGGGAATTCAATTTTGTTGACATCTTCCTATTAGCCCAAAGTGGGAATAGATGCCATCGATACTGAGGACCCTGGATAGAATACAGATCACTCCTTCTTGGCATGTCATTAGGACATCAGTGGATAGATTTAAACAGAACTCTAGGAAAGAATTTGCACATAAAAAAAAACAAGAATAGCTGTGCAGTTGTTCTAAAACTATTCTCTCTTTTGTTAATCATATCTTTGGAATATATTTGTTCTGTTAATTATCTCATAACTAATTACATTTCTGGAGTAAATATACTACAGGTTTATAACACAGTTTCCTAACAGGAAAACTACAATCCAACTGCAGGGTCACATTCACGTGTAGGAAACTGAACTGTGTGCCTATGGCACACAAGTGAGGACTCTCCCCTCTGCAGTGAATTGTATTTGCAAATGAGAATTTATAGCTCAGCAGTTCCTCATAGGTTTCAAGGCATTCACACATTTTTTAATTTGATTCTCAAGGAAAGCCTGTGAGGTATTTTGGGTAGGAGGGGGAGTTTTCTTCCACTCTACCTCTAGAGAAGCTGGGACTTAGAGGGGTTTATAAGCCATAGAGACGGCTGAAATCCAAACTTCCAGCCCCAGTGCATTTTCATGTCTTATCCCCAGTGTTGCCTTTAAAGAACCGTGAAGCACAGGATAAAAGGGCCCTTGCTTTAGAAATAGGTTAAGCTTGGGGCGCCTCAGTGGTTCAGTCGGTCAAGCATCCGACTTCAGCTCAGGTCATGATCTCACGGTTCGTGAGTTCGAGGCCCGCGTCGGGCTCTGTGCTGACAGCTCGGAGCCTGGAGCCTGCTTCGATTCTGTGTCTCCCTCTCTCTCTCTGCCCCTCCCCTGCTTGCACTCTCTCTCTCTCTGTCTCCCTCTCAAAAATAAACATTAAAAAATTTAGAAACAGGTTAAGCTCTTAAAGATAAAACTTACATACAGAAAACGCATGTTTGGGATGATCAAAACATAAGGGGCTACGTCGTTAAAGATGTGAGATAAAGGAACTCCCTTTCTCTTGGGGCGCCTGGGTGGCTCGGTCGGTTAAGCATCCGACTTCGGCTCAGGTCATGATCTCACGGTCCATGAGTTCGAGCCCCACGTCGGGCTCTGTGCTGACGGCTCAGAGCCTGGAGCCTGTTTCCGATTCTGTGTCTCCCTCTCTCTCTGCCCCTCCCCTGTTCATGCATGCTCTGTCTCTCTCTGTCTCAAAAATAAATAAACATTAAAAAAAAAATTTAAAAGTAACTCCCTTTCTCAGAAAATAGACACCCCAAAACTAGTTTTAATTAAATAAAGTCATAGGTGATAGGAAGGATTCCGAACTCTGACGTGCTATCATTTAAAGAAGAACTCAAATGTTGACCAACAATGGCTGCATTTATTCATTTCGTCATTCACCCAAGTGGCCAGCAATGAAGGGCACTTCGGAGATAGAAGACGCCTCTGTCAACAAATATTTCAGTATCTGCCTACGTATCAAAGTGCAACAACACAATGTGAGTAGTGTTTGAGGTGAAATAAAGAGGAGTAGGCCATATAATCTGCAAATAAGGCCAGACTTTAAATGATTTCTAAGGAAAAGAAAACACCGGCTGGGCAGAAGATAAAGCAAATGCACGAGCAGGTGAAATGCTGGGCGTCATTTCCCATTCGTTGCCTCTTTGCACTCTCTTTCGCCTAAAGAGCTCTCCGGCCACTACATCGATACCTGCTGACGCACAACAAAGGTAGTGGTCCCAGGAAATAGCCCAGGACCTGCACAAAGGCACGTTGACAATGCTGCACCCAACACTTGTCACTGAAATGCAGAGGACCACAGGAATCCGTAACGCATGTGTGTCTCAGAAGGAGAAAGAGAAAATAACTTGGGTGAGCTAGGCTACCTGCACGTCAGAAGGGCTACCAAAAGTGCTTCGTACACGCTGCTTCCCTTCCTCTCTAAAAACTCCATGAGGATGAAGAGAGGTAAGGACTCACCTACCCCATCATCCTAGTCGAAAAAATAAAATAAAAAAAAAAACTTGGGGAGAGGTCTAAAGTGACTTGTTCAGAGCATATAGAAGATGGTGGAAACGTCAATATTAGAACACAAGACTCCTGGGGCGCCCGGCGGGGCTTGGCCGGTTAAGCGTCTGACTCTTGCTTTTGGCTCAGGTCATGATCCCATGGTTCGGGGAATCGAGTCCCGCGTGGGGTTCTGTGCTGACAGTGCGGAGTGTGCTTGGGATCCTCTTTCCCTCCCTCTCTGCCCCTATCCCACACACGTGTGTGCGCTCTCTCGCTCTCTCGCTCGCTCTCTCTCTCTCAAAATAAGTAATTAAAGTTATTGATTATTGAGGTCAACTTGGTATTTTACCATTCTGATCACCCAAGATGAACCTGTGGTAACATTCAGGGGTTATCAGCAACACTTTAGTTGCCCTCCACACCCAAGTATCTTGTCTACCATGAAAAGATAAAGTTAGGTGATTTTTCTAGGATGGCGTGTCCAGACGATCAGAACAGCAACCCACAGCTCTCCGTTCCGCAATCTCCATTCCTCAAACGCACAGATGTCTCACTGCCCTGGGCAGACGCAGCCTGATGGATGCTGGAAGACAACTCACCCTGGCCCAGGTCCACTTGCCATTCTTCGCCATCAGACTCCTGGTCCAAGTTGCCCGTGTATTTATATCGGAGGGTAACGTTCTACATAATTCGAGAGGCGTGGTGAGGTCAGAACGTTCTGCAGAGAGGTTTCCATGTTTTCTTAAAACTGAAGATAAATATTCACAAGGGGAGAGGGTGATAAAAAAAGTCACAGCAACTTTTGTCTTCAAGGAAGTAGCAAAACAAGGCAAGGAGACCAATCATTCTCTCAAAGGAGGAATAAAGGCTTTGTCTCACTTAAAAAGCAGCCTCCAGAACAACAGAAATTGTAGCTCCAAGGAGGTCCGTCAAGATCAAGAGACTTTTGGTTTGTCCTCAAGTGATGGAAACTGTAGGTGACTAAGACTTAAGACACAAATGTCTCTCTCAAGAGGTCATTATTATCTCAAACCACCAACTTCACATTTTGTGATGTTCGTTCTTAAAATAGTCGAGTAAAGGCAGCTCACCACGGCAACGGCAAATTTGAGTGACGAGAAATCTGATGATCTTTGTGACCTGCAGCACGTAGTTAATAAATTAATCACATTTCCTGGGTACTTACTGTATTATTTAAGCCCTAATGTCTAAAGCAGTGTTTCTGTGATTTTAGCTAGTGGAATCAGGAGTCAAATCCTTCCCTTTCCTAACATGTTCCAGTGTAACAGACTTCTTGAAATAGGAAACAGGCTAAATCTGAAGCACAAGGGCTTTACACAACTATTCAAGTTACTCGAGTCACATTAAACATTCCACGTGTGTCCTTTACACAGCTGTAATAATTCCAACAATTTCCAACAGATAGGGACTCGGGGGGGGGGCTAAAACAATTCAGAGCCTAAAATCCCCCAAATCTGTTGTTTATAAGGTCTGTCTCTGGCTCGCTGAGGACTTCAACCTTTGCTTTGGGAATCACTCACATCTCCCTCCTATACCTGCCTTGTGCTTGCGGCTGTGCTCGAGTGCTTACGTCTGTTCAGCAACTCTTCGTTCACGGACACTGTCCAGAGCTGTGTTGTCCGCTTCATCCTGCCTGACAAATGGAGTCCCTAGGAGGGCAGTTGGGACGAGCCACTCATTCCCTTCCCCGATGACTGCAATTATTCCAGAGTGCTCCCTGGCAAATGGACTTTATAATTCCATACTCAACCTAGGCATACTGTATAGGCATACTCTACCTAGATGCAGAATTGAGCAGGCAGATCGATTCTCGATTGTGAACGCACTCGCTTTGGGTCAGATATCATCACCCAGGACTCATCTAACATTCAGTGGTCCCTGAAGCTTTATACATCAGAAAACTCAGGCGTGAAACATCTCGTTGATAGGTTTAGTGCAATGACATCCTTTCTTATCTATACGAAGAGCACAAAAATGAACAACAAAAGGCATCTGCCAGGATGATAAAGCCCAACTTGACCCATCTGCTCTGTTGCATTCGATCTTTAAACAGCCTTTTGAATTCATTTGAAATTTACTCTTCCCTCTCCTTTGTCTTCGTCTTCACAGATGGACGTATGCAAGAAGACTGGTCTGGTTTCTTAGACACTTCTTAGAAACCTGAACTACCTAGAAGTATGACAACAAGACCCACACACCCCAGCCAACCTCCAGGACCTACTATTCAATTTGCCTTGAAACTTTCTACAAGACTTATGGTCGTTCTTCCCGAGTCTGCCATCTGTGAGACCCAAAGTTCACTGCTAATCACAATTCCTGTGGAACTTTAAAAATCTATGTATTAATGGGTGTCACTACCAGACATTCCAATTCAAAAGAGAATCTATATTTTTATTGTCGCTTGGAGAGAGAGTGTGTTTTTCCAATGGTGTTCACTTGGTAAATCCCTCTCAGAAAGACAATAATTTATTTCATTCAAGGGAAACTCCCTTCCTTCCTTCCTTCCTTTTCTTCTTTCTTCCCTCCTTCCTTCCTCTGTCCTTTCTTCTTCCCTTCCTTCCTCCCCTCTCTTCTTTCTTTCCCCTTCCTTCCCCCTTCCTGCTTCTTCTTTCCTTCCTTCCTTCCTTCCTTCCTTCCTTCCTTCCTTCCTTCCTTTTTTCTTCCCCCCTTCCTTCCCCCTTCCTCCTTCCTTTCTTCTTCCCTTCCTTCCTCCCTTCTCTTCTTTCTTTCCCCCTTCCTGCTTCCTTTCTTCTTCCCTCCCTTCCTCCCTTCCTTCCTCCCTTCCTTCCTTCCTTCCTTCCTTCCTTCCTTCCTTCCTTCCTTCCTTTTTTTCCCTTTCCTCTATTTTTTCTCTATAAACAATAAGTGATAAAATAAGAAGAAAACAGAGAACAAGTAGTTGCAGGTGTTTCATGTACATTTTTCTCACACACCCACCTAGTAGATTTTTGAGATAAACAAGATAAAGATAAGAAAGCAGATTAAAAAAAAAAAGAGAGAGACTCAGAGCAGTTCAGTATCGCCCAACATCACATAGCTAAGGATTGACTGAGTGGGGATTCAGACTCAAGACTGTGTGATTTCAAAACCTCTTCTGCTCTTTTTGCTCCATTAAGTTGCTGCAAATATGAAGAGATTGTGAAATATTTGTTCTTCAAAAATGCAAATGGCTATTAGCATGTTTTTCTTCCCAACCTTTCTTCTGTGTGTGGCCTTTGATGTATTCCATATATAATTTATAAACTGTTCTACTTCACAGTGTATCTTTCAGTGGATCTCAGGTTATTATATAATCATTATAACCATCTCTGTGTCATTGTATAATGTCTGTGACCATCACACCCAGGTTAATAGGTTACTTAAATACTCCTAGATTGATGGAAATTAGGTAACATTCAGTCACCAACTTTATTATTTTTTTTAATGTTTATTTTTGAGAGACAGAGAGACAGAGCATGAGGAAGGGAGGCGCAGAGGGAGAGGGAGACACGGAACCTGAAGCGGGCTCGGAGCCTGACACGGGGCTCAAACTCACAAACTGCAAGATCATGACCTGAGCCAAAGTCAGACGGTCAATCGACAGAACCACCCAGGTGCCCCTCAGTCACCAACTCTGAAAAGCCAGCATGTCTGACAGACTTTGCTAGAATGAGCTACACGTGTCCCCTGGCCTCAGGGTGGTCTGAGCCCCCATTCTCTAGCCACCCAGGGCTGGTTCTTCTCGCTGGACGACAGAAGTGCCTGTGGCCAGATCAAAACATTGGAGCACGTTCAGCGTCTCCTCAAGTGCTACATCCTATAGCTTTCCATCGGTCAAAGCAAAGCCAATGAGGCAGGATGCAGACCTGGCACATTCTACGGGCAGGACTGCAAGGACGTCTAACAGTACTGCTGGAGAAGTGATGCTTTGGAAACACTAACCATCTACCCCACATGCTCGGAGTGGGAAGGCGGTAAGAGCGGAAGGTGCCTTTAGCAGCAGTAGTGAGAATAGAGTTGAGGCTCATGGAGCAGTAGGTTGGTAACAGTCGTACTATGGACTGAACGTCTGTGCCCCCCAAAACTTGTGTCTCGAAACCTCATCCCCAATGTGATGGTATTTGGAGGTGAAGCCTTTGGGAGATGATTAGTTCAGATGAGGCCAGGAGGGTGGAGCCCCATGATGGAAATAACGTCCTTACAGGAAGAGAAGGAGAGACCGGAACTCACTCTCTCTGTCATGTGAGGACAGTGGGAAGGTGGCTGTCTGCAAGCCATGAAGTGAGCTGTCACCAGGAACCTTGATCTTGGGTGTCCAGCCTCTCAAACCGTGAAATAGAAGTCATCACCATGTAAGCCACTCATTCTGTGGTTGTTTCAGCAGCCCAAGCTCACCATTACAGGTAGAGATTGAGAAAAGCACACAGATTTAAAAGTTATTTATGATGTATACCTGCCAGGGTCCTGGCAGGAAACAGATGGCACATTAACAGGGATTAATTGAGGACATTAACAAAAAGAGTATTTACAACAGTGTCGACAGCATAAAGAAAACCAACAGTGAGGGAGTGAACACAGCAATGGAGTTATGAACCCTTGCCCGGAAGTGGGTTTTGCCAGACTCGCAATGACCCCGTCCGTGGAGGACGGTCTCCCCAGAGAGCTGGAGCTGAAGTTCACAAATGCTGCCAGAGCCATGGCCCGGCAGCAAGGGAATAGGGGAAGTACCCCTGCCATCTTTCCTTCTATGCCTCTCCTTGGTTGTGGTCATCAAGGAGACCAAAAAGACCAGACAATACAGTCCATGGAGGTAGGTGTTACAGGGCACAGAGCGGACAGAAAGTGACAGGAAATAGATCTGGTGGGACACAAAGACAATCAGCAGCATAATCTGCCCTTTTCACCACTTCACATGCATTTTCTCCTTCTCTTCAAAGGAAATTTTGCATACATGACAAAAGGAAACTCATTTCCCATCGACCACTGACTCCTCATAGAATGATGCCAGCTCAATAATGCTTCCATGAAGAACCAAAATGATAATATCATCCATACCCAGAGTCCTTTGTGTGAGGCCTTAGAGGGGGAGGCATGGGGGAGCAAAGAAAGGTAAGCACACAACACAGAGTCTACTGAGCCTCCGCGACAAGGCCTGACGCACCACCCCTGCCTCCATCTCTTACCAATCACGCACATTCCCCTTCCCTTCGGCTGGCGTGGCGTGCTGGCTCACAAAACGTTTCGCGTGCTTGTTTGTTTTTGCCTGAATCCCATCAGTAAAGGGTGCAAACCATCACCGGACACGTATTAACTGAGTTCCAACTGTTTCCCACTGGCCATCATGATGGGACACAGCAGCAATAGGGGGTGACTCAGGGCGTGTGGGGTTTCACAGTCTCCCAGCCCTCACTGCGTAAAATCAACCCATGTCTCCCTTAGTGATTGACATTAACCATGCCAGGTAGTACAGCAACCTCCTACACTCCTCCTTCCATGACCCAGATGCTAATGGGCAGCCTCAGCTTGCAACTCAACAAGACCATGGTAGTGTTCCCAAAAGCATCCCTCCCTTGGACACTTGGTCTCCAGAGACAGCAAACCCAAGAGTGCAGAGATGTGAGGCAACTTTCTGAAATTGGGTAATTCGGTACCCTTCCATCCCTTGGCTCCTGGACCCACAGAATTTGGCTGCTGGGGAAGAGAATACCATCCCTTGGCCCCTGGTTTAAAGGTCTGGACTATGTCTTGAAGGGCAGTGTCCTAACCTTGCAGGGTATGCTCCTCCTAACTGATGCCATAATGTAGCATTCACCAAACGTACCGTAGTATCGTGCCAGCTGCTTCTGAGTGACAGGGAGACCACTGCCAAAGTTCCTTTGTCAAAATATGAGTTCCTCAGTCTGTGGCAATGGTCTCTGCGGTGACACGTTCATGAGTTAAGGCATTTCCGTAAGTTCACAAATGACGTTGGCGTACGTTTTATGAGTAGGGCTGGCCGATGAGGATTTGGAATGTCTTCAAGGACAAATCATAGCTCCCTCCATAATGACACAGTTCTAATGTAACTGATATCCAATACGTGGCCAACTCTTCCCCCCGAGAAATGCCCTATCAAGGATTCAGTATTGGCCTCTTGTGTTGGCAGTCGGGCACTCAGAAGTGGTCGAAGCCACAGTGGGCTTGGTGCAAGGAAGCCCACGTTGTTATTCTTGCACGAGATCCCCATTGCTGCTGTGAGGGACACGTGTGCAGGTTTCCCAGGGCAACACGGAGCACCTGCAGGAAAAGGCAATCTTCACCCAAGAGGTCACTTTGTCCGCCAATTGCTGAGGGCCTCCTGTGAAGTACGTGACCTCTAGTTGGCACATCTGAAGACCTTCACTCTCTGTCACCGTTCTGGAATGTCCTTCCTCACCTCTCTTCCTCAGGCCTCCTGGTCACCAATCTTCCAAGTCACTGCTGTCCAAGATTCAGATCTGAGCATCGGGCCATCTCCCCTTCCACGAACTGGATGACCAGCAGACCGCTGGAGGTGTGTGCGCTAACTTTCTTGACCACCCCGAGGGGGCTGGGGACGGTGGCAATCAGCTCTTAGCTGGTGTGGATGGGCTACAACAGCCTACCTGTAAGCCAGGTAGACACCTTCTCTCCTCTGTCAGCTCACAGGGAACTCCCTATGCGGCCTCTTAATATGTGATGAGGAAGAGGGTAGCAAAGCCACAGAGGCAGGCCCGTGGGCGTCGATCCTGGGCAATTTACTCGTGCCTGGCACACCTGCTCACAACCAGTCTTGCATATTCAATATATAACATGGGTGTTATGATACAATGCAGCTGGGCACATTCAAAATACAATTTTAAGACCCTACGTTTCGTACAAATCTCAGTTTTGACAGGTTATGGCACACAGGTTATTTGCTTCTATGTCTAGAGGGAAAGCGGGAGCAGCTGTTCAAATGCAGAATACTGTGGTCAGGAGTGGGCGTGGTCTTACACAAAACCCCCAGGCCTGTGTGTGACCCTGTGACAGGCGCTTGCCAGAACCCCTAGGAGGCATCAACTCCCACTACCACAGGCGCTCGTAGGCACCACTGAATCTACCAGAGAATAAGGGCAGTAAGATGGCTTCCACCATCCCTCAGCTCGGTGCACAGCCTCCTCTGACTCCAGACTCTTTTCAAAGTTTAGCAGTTGAAGGTCACAGCAGCAAAATCCAACACGATCTATGTTGTGCCCAAATCCGGAGATCCTCTGACGGCTATGCCCCTGCAGCTGGCCTCTCACTGTGGGGGAGACATCCTTACATGTGAGACAAGTGGCCCCTGACGAGCTCCCCAGCGTGGCAGACATCTGGAGACCCACAGTGATTATCCCCTCACGCTAGCAATTAGGTTGCTTACCAACACCGTCTCCCCCGTCCGTGTAGCGTGAGGTTACTGATGTAACAGACCAGCGTGGCAAGAACGTACGGCATAGTCACGGCTCCCCCGGAATCGCGCCAACAAAAGCAGGAGGTGGGGCACAGCCCTGTGGTATGGCAACAAAGGTTGATGGCAAACTTCCTCTGGGTATCTCTACTGACGGGCGTCGCAAAGAAAGTTGACGCAATCAGTGGGTGCACGGTACGCAGCAGCGGCCAGAGGCTATGTTGCTTTATTCCGACGAACACACCACATCTGCTACGACAGCTGTGATTGTTATCACCGCTGATTAAGTTTGTGATAATCCAAGTCTGCAAGACCCATGTGGCTTTTCTACCAGCCAAAGGGGCGAGTTAGATGAGGATGTGATAGGAGTCCCACTTCTGCGTCCTGACACCTTGACAGAGACACAAATCTCTGTCACTCTCCCATGCAATTCAGCTTACTATTTTGAAGACGAGCGCATCTCCAGGAATTTCCATTTGGGTCCTTCCTACCATAATAGTGCTTACTCCAATGGTCAGAAGAGCTCAGTGGGGATTCTGGTAGTTGTTAAATATAGTTCTAGTCTCCGCGACTCCGTAAATAGCTACAGATAAGCTCGAGGCCTAACTGGAATCCTCTGTGAAGCAGATTCATGCCGCATCTCCATCTATCACCTGCTGCCTTTTTTTTTTTTTTTTGCCAACAAACCATCGTGATATTTTTTGTGTCTCTAGAGATTAACGTCCTATCAGAGACACTATTTTATAATCCCTAGAAACTCTGGGTCATTTCCATTCCCCAGTGTACAATCGTCCTGGTGAAGATAGGTAGATGAAGGGGCCCTTCACTGAGCTATGGGACTTTAAAGGGGGCCAGTACCGGGCACCGTGGGCGGGTGCAAGAAGAGGAAGCAAGAGAAACCCAGGGTCCCGTTTGTGACACGTTGAAATAGAGGTGCTTTGAAACAGGCAAGTAACAATGTCTAATAAGCATTCGGATACAGGAGCCTGAGTCAGAACTCTGGAACGGAAAGGCCTTAGCAATTAGGCAGTAATTGAAGCCATCAACCCGGATAGGAGCCTAGTGGAAAGTCAACATTTAAGATTTATGCAGAAAAGAGGACCCAGCAAAGACAGACCATCTGGCATAGTACAAGAAAAATCAGAAAAATGGGATACTGCAGAGACCACGAGAAGAAAAGTTTTCAGGAAGTAGGAAGTAGTCAGTCTACTGCATCAAACGTTGCTAGGACTTCAAAGAAAAGAGGAAGAAAAAAATACCTTTTCGATTTGGTGATCTTAACCAGTGTCCTTGGCAAGAGTTGTTTCTGTCAAACTCTGAGGGCAGAAGCCAGAGGGGCGTTCACCAATGCAAAAAAAATCACTGCTTATATCAAATAATTTTGTCCTTCAAAAACTAAAAGGCTTGACATTTTGAGAGCTATTCTCACGTGTGTTGATTCTGATTCCTCCTTTCTGCCTTTTTATGATCCACATTCCAGTGGCCATTAGCCACAGACAATACATTGGCCTAGTTTGCCCCAACATAAATCTGGCTCAGGCCGCATCCATACACCCGTGAGGTCTGTTCAAAGGGTTAAACTTCCTAAGTTATGTGTTTGTCTCGTATGCTTTTGTGAGGGTAAAACAGAAGTCGCTGGGAGCCTGTTGCGAGGTTCTCAGCACGCTGAAAGGGACGTTTCGTCATTAACACAGCATCAGCTATCACAAAGAAAAGTCAGCCTGGGATTTTTTAAGCCAAACATCCCAGTGTTTAATTCCTCTCACTGGGGCGCCTGGGTGGTGCAGTCGGTTAAGCATCCGACTTCAGCCAGGTCACCATCTCGCGGTCCGTGAGTTTGAGCCCTGCGTCGGGCTCTGGGCTGATGGCTCAGAGCCTGGAGCCTGTTTCCGATTCTGTGTCTCCCTCTCTCTCTGCCCCTCCCCCGTTCATGCTCTGTCTCTCTCTGTCCCAAAAATAAATAAACGTTGAAAAAAAAATTTTTAAAACACACGTTAAAAACTGGAAAGATTAAGGTACCAAGAATGTTTCTACCCAAGGAGTTTTCAGACTCTCGAACTTGTGAATATACATTGCAAATAGGCACCGAACAATTCAGAACTCATTTGTTTGTTGGGAAGCAAGGATGCGTTGAGGTCTCATAAAACTAACATTCTGATCGTTACATTTTGGAAAACACTGCTCCAAAGTATGGAATTTTTGTCTAGAACAGAGCTAGATAAAACGATGGATGCAGGGATGCGCAGTGAGGTGAGAAAAGACCGGGGCCATGGGATCAGCCCTGGGGATACAGTAAGAGGAAAGCACCAATGCTCTGCTCACTGGAGCTTCCTGGAAAGAGAAGGTTCGACAGGACGGGGAAGAATATCCAGAGACGCTAGAGGTGGGAGGTGAGATCCCCAGAGAGGCACTCGGTTAACAACAAAGGTCTTTGAACTGGGGACAGACTGACAGTGCCACTAGGGTCCTCCTGCCACAGGTGGTCCTCTAAATGGATGTTGACCACGTGTTAACAAGAAATGCCATGACCACCCTGCTCGAGATCCACAGCCTTGACCTAATCCCTCCCAATGTTAGGACTAACTGGGTTCTGGTTCTTTTCCTCTTATATTTTCCACTTCCAAAAAAAATTGTTTTAATGTCTATTTATTTTTGAGAGCGACAGAGAGAAGGGGAGGGGCAGAATGAGAGGGAAAGAGAGAGGAAAGAGAATCCCAAGAAGGCTCCACGCTGTGAGCACAGAGCCCGACGCGGGGCTCGAACCCACAAACCGTGAGATCATGACCTGAGCTGAATCAAGAGTCAGACGCTTAACCAACTGAGCCACCCAGACACTCCCTTTTCCTCTTTCCTACTTCTACCGGTCTCTTGATGGACATATTTCATGTGAATAATGTGATGGAATTATGAATCTCTCTAAATAACAACTAAGAGTTCATTCTTTCCCTAAAGAGCCTTTGACAACATTTGAATCCATGGCTAGAGGCTGTATAATGTGTGACGTCACACATCTTTCCTATTGTACCTCTATGGCAGAAAATACTATTCTTTCCAGGTGTTCTTAGCTTCACAATCATGTAAAATTTTAGTATCACTAAATTTCTTACTTATACTCACAAATCCTTATAGAAAAAGACTCAAATAATCATGGTCCCAACATGTAGACCCAGGAAAATGTGGAGGCACCGGCGGTCGATGAGGGAAGCATTCACCTTCTCCCGTCACGAGTAACGTTTCACACTGTCATGTGTCTCTACCCCTCTTGAATTGCAAACTTGCTTTTTTATTAGATTGGGGTCCTGTGAGAAGCAACTTTTGTATTACTTTCCCTTCCCTTTACTTGGTGCCAAGCCCATAATCTGCACTTAACAAAGGTTTCAAGATAATGAAGATGGAACGTCTTTAAAATTTGCGAAATCTAGGGGCGCCTGGGTGGCTCAGTCGGTTGAGTGGCCGACTTCAGCTCAGGTCATGATCTTGCGGTCCGTGAGTTCGAGCCCCGCGTCGGGCTCTGTGCTGACAGCTCAGAGCCTGGAGCCTGCTTCTGTTTCTGTGTCTCCCTCTCTGTCTGCCCCTCCCCCATTCACACTCTGTCTCTCTCTGCCTTTCAAAAATGAATAAATGTTAAACAAAAGAAAATTTTTAAAAAATCTGCAAAATCTACCTGAAATTCTAAGAAATATTCTCATTTTAGAAAATGTGTTTCACTTAATGACTCAGAGGAAAACATCAATAAAAAAATGAACATCTATACTCAGGAAAGAATTTCTTTCCCCCATCTATACTCTTCCACAAACTCCTCACAAATACAGTGAAGCCCCTCTGAGGGTCACAGAGAGTTTTCTTTGCACGTGTCACAAGTGGAAAATCATTTCTCGTACTTTGGGGTTTTGCTGGAAATATTTTTTTTTAATTTTTTTTAACGTTTATTTATTTTTGAGACAGAGAGAGACAGAGCATGAACGGGGGAGGGTCAGAGAGAGAGGGAGACACAGAATCTGAAACAGGCTCCAGGCTCTGAGCTGTCAGCACAGAGCCCGATGCGGGCTCGAACTCACGGACCGTGAGATCATGACCGGAGCCGAAGTCGGACACTCAACCGACTGAGCCACCCAGGCACCCCTTGCTGGAAATATTTTATGTTTAGGGTTTTATCTCATTCTTGGAAAGCGGCTATTTTCTTTTTCACTCGAGTTATAGAATTTTGTACACATAGCCAGTGTCTCTTATTAAAGTGGTTTCTGCCATAGCTTCTGTTACTTTTTGTGGATAATTCGCGTCAACTTTTGTTTTCACGGAGACTATTTCAACAGAAGAGTAGAACGCCCCATTTCCTCATTTTTAACTGGGCTGGTGCTTTGCTGGTGAATTTATGAAGACAACAATAGGTGACGTGAAAAACACGAATGACAAATCTCTCAAAATAGGAATCTGAGATGCCCTACGGTCACACTGCCTCCTGAAGAGTTCTTACAAACTCCTGCAGTCAGCGGTCCAATCGCTGTGTGACGTTATACAGTGGACAACACGACAATTCAGTCACCCTAGGATTAGCAAGGGAGTGAAGAAGGCGGGCACAGCATGGAAAGTGGATAACACACTACAGTAAACACTCAAGACACAGGATCTCCTATTATGTTGAACAAAGGCACTAATGTATGTGACAGATCCATGTGAAGTCTCACTGTGGTGGAACATGAGAGTCTCTTTTTCCACTTTGCCTAAACTCTATAAAACATGTCACAACAGAGCAAAACAAAGAAATCCGTTAAATAAAATTGTATTTTAAACATTTCAAGATGTACTAACTCTGACAGACCATGGGCAGAATTTGGGAATACAATTCATTGACAGTCCAGCGTTTTCCTCGTTGCTCCTCGTCACCTCTTTGCCGGTTCTTCAAAAGCATTTTTTCTATCAGTGGTCACATGCTTTTTTGGCTCCATCCATTCCAGAGTTTCTACCTGTTTCCTATATCATCATTTGCATCATTCAGGATGCTTCTTTGCATTTCCATATTCAAATCCTGTAAGAAACTACACGAAGTACTTCCTGCCTCCTACGCTATAACCATTCCTCACGTTTGCTCTTGGCCTCCTTGAATTTAAATCTTGAGACCTTCTTAAGGCCATGTTTCATCTTGTTGGTATGGTATTGTTCTGATGTATTTTCTTCTTCTGTCATATAGCACAGGCCGCGAAATTAAAGATGTCCCGGTGGTAACTGCACAGTGTCAGATATGCACAGGCAGGGTGACGTAAGAGTTAGATGTATCAAGCACAAAGTAGCTACCAGGGCGGGATATCGTGTTAGAAATCATCTTCGTGGAAATAGAGAGCTTCTGTGACTTCAGAGCCCTGTTGTACTGAAGTTTCTGAATTTGTAAATCTCGTTCCTCCAGAAGACATCCCCAAGTTGCACTATCTTTTCCCCCCTTTATTTATTTTTTTCATATTGTGAAAGAGCTGAATGTAACTTCGTTGTTTCTAATACACCTTGACTGGCTAGGCTTTTTTTCTGAACATAAAATAAAATGCAACCTTTGGAAGGCTATTTATCTGTCTTCAGAAAAGGTCATGGGAAGAATGCCATAGAATTTTCGAATGGTTCATCCATCAAAAATGCAGCTCCCCATTGATTCTTCCTGAATTGTCAATTTCCAAATAGCCTCAGGGACAAGGCTCAGTCTGGGAGAAGAAATCCTTGATAAGGAAAAGGATGAAGTGATAAATGATTTTTCTGGTGTTTTCCTTCGGGAAAGACAGTCAACTCTCTCTTAGCCTCAGGCAATAGTGGTTCTTGAACAGCCTGGACAAAAAGAGTTTGTGGTGATAATGATAATGTGAATGTGACAATAGTGCTTTAAGGGAAAAAAAAAGTCACTGCCTAAATAAGAGACCCCATAAACGACCTGTGACGGAGAAAACTAGCAAAGTCCAGAAATAAACTGTTTTAACCCAAAGTGCACTGTCCATTCATATGTTGGCTGAATCAACTATTTTGCAAAACAGGCTAGAAATATTGCAGCAAAATAAACCTCCCATCTGGGTCATGAGACAATAAACTAAAATAATCCTCAGTAAAACTACTAGATTTAATCATTTCTAGCACTAAAAAGAAGTATATTCAACGACAAAAGGGGATTAGGGAAAAAGTAGAAGGGTCATCTTGCACAGAGTATTACCGACAGTCTGTAGCCACTGATCACACTGGAAAGTGTTTGGGAAAACTGCCCCTCCCTGTTTCCACTGTCTTCTGACGTCACCACCCAAGTGAAAGTTAACACAGCTCAGTATTTGGGAATTTCTCAAGGTTTGGTGGGGTCTAGATTCCAAACTGAGCCCTGTCTTGCCAAGTCTCATGGTGACTAAGGACGGCACGAGGGTGCCATGTTTCACCTACGACACCAAGCCCCGGGGGACAGCGACAGACATGATCCCTCTGTCAAAGGGTTCATGGTCTTGTGTGATGCACACACATAAACAGCACTTAAAAGGAAGCGTGATGAGTTCTGACCAAGTGGAGAATGCCAGGCGTGGGGGCCAGGGTGAGCCCTGAGGAGCCAACGGGAATAACCAACACACACACACCACACACCCCACACAGCACACACAATACATGCACACAGCACATCCACGCACACGTATCCACACCCACGTATGCCGCACAGACCACTTAGACAATACGTGAGCACACACGACACACTCATGCATATGTATACGTGCAACTTACCGCACAACATGATACACACAACACACATACACACAACATACATGCAGCAAGCACACAACATATAGCCCTGTGCCACTCACACCACACATGACACATACACATATACACACAACACGTGTGCATGTGCACACACATGGGTATGTCCCACACACACCACTCACACAACACACGCACACACGCACACACACAGGTGGCAGAGAAGGGAACACTTTAACGTTCCAGACATGAAAGCCTGCATGTTTGGAGGGAAGTTGAGAGACAACATTACCTGGAAAGAACCTGAATAGGGGGCACCTGGGTGGCCCAGCAGTTAAGCGTCCGGCTCTTGGTTTCGGCTCAGATCATAATCACGGTTCATGGGATCAAGCCCCACATTGGGCTCTGTGCTCACAGTGAGGAGTCTGCTTGGGATTCTCCCTCCCTCCTCTCTCTCTGTCCCTCCCCTGCTCACATTCTCTCTCTCTCTCTCAAAATAAATACATAAACTTCAACAACAACAAAAAAGAGAACAGAGTAGCTAACAATCGGTGGGTTTGCTGGGCCAGACTCTTTGAGAAGAAAGAGTCTGGCGAGAAGTCAAAGGTTGTATCTAAGACTAGGATTTTTAGAGTCCAACTTGAGCCAGTTCAGTTGCTCTGTTAATATTCGGAATTTTAGCCCAAGTGTTAGATGCAGAAGTAATATGTTCTCACCCCCGCAAACCAGCTTCTAAAGGCTACAGTGTTTGATCCGTGGACGTTCCCATTAGATCTTGTTAAAACTTCCATCTCTGTCTTCATTATATTCATCTTTACCTTTACGTTATCTGAGATATTTTCAGGATTAATAGTGGCTGTTTTCAGGTTTTTCTGCTACGTCCATCATCTCTGTCATGTCAAGGTCTATTTTTACAGGTCAATTTTCCTCCTGTAATGACTCGTATTTTACTTCTTTCTATGGCTGGTAAGTCGTCATTGGTTGCCGGACCCCGAGAACTTCACGGTGCTGAGTGCTGGGTTCTGCTGTACTCCTTTAAAGAGTGTGCACGTTAGTCCGGACACACAGTCTCACCACTGCAGCCACTCTAACTTTTATGAGGTCACTTTTGAGCTCTGGTGGGCCAGGCCAGTAACAGCCTTCACACTAGGACTGTTAGCCCCACAGTTAAGATGTGACCCTTCTTAGGACCAAGCCCCCATCTCTTCCACATGCTTTCCACTCGGACTGGTGGGGCGCATGCTCTTACCAGCGCTAAGCCAGGTCCAGAAAGGCTGGGTCTGCTGCTTCCTGGACATGGTTTCTCCCAACTCCGGACACGCAGGCCGGTTCTCAGCCGGAGGTTAGAGGAGACCCGCTGAAGGGCTCAGCAGCTCGCTCCCTGCAGTTCCTTCTCTACAGAACTCTGCCCCAAGTGTTTTAGCCACCTTGGCCTCCTAAATTCCATTCTCAAGTTTCCTCAATTTGGCCAGACCTCCAGGCTCTGTTTCCATTTCCTCTCCCTGCACAGTGGGGTCTGGAAACTGCCTCCAGGCCATGATCTGAGGCAATTTTAGGACTTACGTGGTTTGTTTCTCTCTTCTCAGGGATCTTTACGCTATGCTGCCCGTTGTCCAATGTCTGCAAAGTACCATTGTGTGTATTTTTCGTATGTTTACAATGAGGACATTCCTATAGTCTACATTCTTATTTTAATGCATGCAAATTTTAGATCAATTCCTGCCAGGTAGATGATAGATAGATAGATAGATAGATAGATATAGATATAGATAAAAATAAACATACAGTATATCGGCAAGCAGACACGTACAGTCATACAAAGTGTTCATAGTTCTGAAGGGGTCACTCTCTCTGACTTCAGGTGCACCAACCAGTGTAGGTTCCTACAACCAGCTCTACAGGAAGCAGGATCTTCTCTTCCAAGAAATGCAGATAACAAAGAAAGAAAGGAGGGAGGGAGGGAGGGAGGGAAGGAAGGAAAGGAGGGAAGGAAGGAAGGAAGGAAGGAAGGAAGGAAGGAAGGAAGGGAAGGAAGGAACAAAGGAAAGGAAGGGGGTAGGGAAGGAGAGAGAGAGAGACAGAAAAGAAAAGAAAAGAAAAGAAAAGAAAAGAAAAGAAAAGAAGAGAAGAGAAGAGAAGAGAAGAGAAAGGAAAGGAAAAGAAAAGAAAAGAAAAGAAAGGAAAAGAAAAGAAAAGAAAAGAAAAGAAAAGAAGAGAAGAGAAGAGAAAAGAAAGGAAAAGAAAAGAAAAACAGAAATAGGACCAGGAACCAACATTGTATCTCAGGTACAACTTCAACGGCAGGGAAAGTGGCTTGGCTGAGTGTTATGCCCTATTTATGAAAGGACAGTGTCCCTATATGTCATTCTTAACAACAGTATGTCTAAAACGCCACACTCATCAATAATCAAAAGTTACGGTCATTCCTCATGATAATAAAGCAATGCTAAATTGTTAATATCAATTAGGATTACTGTGTTCATATTATACGCTGCCCAGTTAACCCCACCATGTTTAAGGACACACAGTATTTGTAAGGAATACTTAATCTATGACAGAAACACAATATAACAGGAATGAGTGAAACTGAATCGACAGGTCTTCTGATCTAAGATCGAAGAAAGCAAATTCGTGGGAGGGAGACAATCATCAGTGGGCTCCCTCTCCTCGAACATTTAGCCCCATCCATCTTTCTTCGGACTCGGAGGCAATGCAATATTGGCGTAACTGGTAAATGGGTATTTTGACCTCAAACTATCCGAAGTGAAAGATGGATGGGTATCGCAAAGCAGATATTCAGAAGTGGTGGGAATCCTTCCAGGGCTGACGAACGGTAGTCGGAACGCAGGGGCTCCCTGCAATCGGGAGGAATCAGAGGCACAAAAAGACCCCTCAGGGGCCTGCTTGGACCCCGGGCCGTGTCAGGGGCTGTGGGTCTTTGCAGCTGGTCTCACCAGGGTGTACATGTCTTCAGAACTGGATAAAAACAACAACAACAACAACAACAACAACAACAACAACACCCAACCCTTGGAGGTTCGCCAAGCGCAGCATTCAACCACGGCAAATTCTAACGCACACGGGAGTGTACCTGCACCTGCAGAGTGTGCTGCTTTGGCTTTTTTGCCCCCATTCGATTCATCCGCACAACAAACCAGGAACTCGCGTAGCAGGTGTGCCCTGAATTCCTTCTCAGAAAACAAGATTCACCTAAGCAATGGTTTTGCTGCCCGGATAAAAGTTGTTTTCAAAGATGACAATACCACCTAAAAAATAATCCACAAAAACTCCCCAAACAACTATGTTCCCCGCAAAAAAGCTTTGTGATGGTTACATTTGCTGCTGAATGGAAGCAACACAGGGAGAAGGAAGGAAAGACGTCACCTTTGCTAAGGACAGACAGACAGCTGTCTGCCCGGGAGGTCTGGACCACGGTGCTGGTTTGTACTTCTAGGTTTTTGTTCTCCCTGAAGCTACTTTCTTTAAGGAAAAGAGAAACTCTGTGTCTGACTTGGAGTCAAACCATATATAGAAGAGTCTCACCGGGAGACTTTTGAAGATTGCAAAGCATGGCCTTGAAACGCCCGGTCGTAGAGGTGTGTGTGGTGAGAAAGTGCATATCTACAATTTCCCTTTTAAGGAAAAGAATTTCCGAAGAGTAGCACTCTCTTCCTAAATGTGCTATATATATTTTATTCGGTAGCTCAGAGCACATTTGGAATATACATTCATGCCTAGTGTGACAGGTAAAGGAAGAGTCTCATAGAAATGTTAAGAGGCTTCCAGAAGAGGGGGGAACGACGTTCAGACCAACAGCTACTTTGTTTTACTTCAAGAACATAACAAATGCCTTCTATGCTTAAGAGTTGCTCACATGTTTCCTCCTCAATGAAAACACCAGTGGTTTCAGAACGTATACATTTCTTTCACCTTTGATAGACGATTAATGATCTCCACTGTGAGCGTGGATATCCCCCTCCTCCTTCTCTACTCCCTCCAAGGAAGAGAGGCAAAGGAGAGATCATTAAACCGACCTGCCAATTAACCAACCAATTATCTGAAAATGTTCAGACAATGCTGGCACTTTATACCGAACTTTTCAAGATTAACTTATTTATAGCTTTTCTTTGTGGCTTCAGGAGGGAAGCTACAAGTCTTTTAAGGAAAGCAAGCAATTGTTTTCTTGCTGATAATGAAAATAATTAATATTACAAGCATGGCTGTACCCTGAGGAAAGTGCCAATGACACAAAAGACAGACAGGACCCTTGTTTAGTAGATACATAGAGGCCCAGATTAGTCATTATATAAGAGCATGATTGTAGGTTTTTGATGATTTTTTAAACATTTTTTTTCTCAATTGTCTGCAATGATTAGTATGGGAAAACGTGAAACAAAAACCACATTCCACAGACTCAAAGTGGACAATGAACGACTATGGCAGAGCCCAGCTACGGTCTAAGAATAGCAGGGCCCGTGGGGAGTGAGCACTAGAAACCCAATCAGGAGACACAAGCCAAGCTGACCTGCAAAGCCGTGTCCTACAAGGGTACCCGGCAAATGCTCCTCTTAGAATCTGAAACCAGGTAAAAGCAAAACAATGTATCTCATGCATATAGAAATATGCATGCCAGGAACTTCTGCGTGTTCGCTATCAAATATTCCTGGGGGACACCCCGAGATTTGTACACTCGTGGCTGTGTTATGCCCAGCCAAGGCCAGGGTGGAGACCGTCCCGTAAGCATCTCTCCAGTGGGACTCGGCACTCGGCGGGGGGGGGGGGGGGGGGGGGGGGGGCGACGTCCCTGGGGCCTCAGAGGAGAAGCCCACCTTCCAAGACAAATGAAACAGGATCATCCCCTCCATTCATCAGGAACCCTGCACATTCACTTTCCTTCTTAGATGTCTTTTTATAGTGGCAGCATTCCCAGGCAGAACGGAACATGCCTGGGGACTGGGGGTGGAGAGGGACGCAGAGAATTAAATGCCACCTGCATTTGGCTGCAAAGATTTTTAAAAATGAAAGAGATGTTTATAGCAGCTTTATTCATAACCGCCAAAACTTGGAATGGAAGCAGCCAAAATATCCTTCAGCGAGTGAATGGATAAATGCAGACAACATTATTCAGTGGAATCAGGAGATAGAGGCTGCACACACCTATGAAGCTGGAGTCCGCAGGGAGGGGAGGCACCGGCAGGAGGCAGAAAGAAGGAAAGTCAACGGATGTCTACTGACCCCTGTCCTCTGTTCCACAGTGCGACACCTGCTCTCGGGCCCTTCCTCAACCGTTACAACAACCCAGCTAATGGTCATGGTGGGGTCCAGTCTGCAGGTGAGAGCAAAGCACTCAGGGAAAGTGGGGCCCATCATGGGGACTGGGCTTGGGGCCAGGACTCTGGTCCTCAGAGTGGTGAGAGCAGGAAAAAGGAGTCAAGCCCCAGGTTTGGACAGCAGACTGACCACAAGACAGGACGCAGGAGGGAAACAATAGGAGGCTCCACGGGGGGACAGGGACCATCTAACAGGCATGCCGCATGGAGGCAGCCAGATGCTGAGCCACTAGGCTCCTCTACTCAGATGTCTCCATCCAGGGTCTGGATGTGAAAGTGTCACTGGCAGCAAGGGCCCAGGGGACACGCGGCTGCTGGCTATAAAAGGCCACCAGCATCTCAAAGATCCCCTGCCTTCTGGGCAGCGACCTCGGCCAGAGGAGGAAACAGCGACATCAGGCTTCCGGATGTGCCCTCTATTAATCACATCCTCGCCGATGTTACGGGGGTGCTGTTGGAAAGTGGCACATCCATCATCCTGCTGGGATGTAACCGTGCCCAGGAATCAGTAAAGGGATAAGAAGAGGAAGACTTGGATCCAGGGCAAGCCCTTTATGGGAAAGAATCCCTGAGAAGCAATTTTAGTGAAAACAGCCAAGAACCACATGAGGGGCAGGAAAGGGGGGAGAAGAACCCCCTTGATAAAAAGGACGAGGTAATAAATCCCAGGAGAGGTGGGCAAATCCAAAGCCACGGAAAAAGGGACGGCCCCTGTGAGTACAGACCAACACCAGAGGGGACAAGCTCAAGTCGGGATGCGTTATATGGACCAGTATTTATAATCAGGAACAGAAGAGGGTGAGGTATGTCATCGGGATTCGGGTTTCTAAGCGCATAATTATGCAGTGAGTTTTAAGAGAAAAAAAAAAAAGAAGAAAGTTCATGACTAAAATGACTCCCCATCCCCAAAACCAATTTATTCTTCTTGTCATTTAAACAATAAACCAATAAGAAATAAAAACAGGAATAAAAAGGCCGGAGTGGTCATCACGGTCTCGTGTGATCAGTGCAGGAAACTGAGCAGGCTTACAAGAGGACCCCCCTCGGGGGCTCTGTAGCTGACCAGTCAACTTCCAACTGTGGCCAAACAAGCCCAGTGTTCCTTGCAGCTCAGTGAAAGCCTACTCTGAACCATGTTTCTTTCGCATGAATCTGCTAGCTCGGTCAACATTCTAAGGGCGTGAGAGGTCGCTGACCTCATTCAGTCACGCGGTATGAACTGCAGATAGGAGTCGTTAGCCCCACTTACCACCCCGAGTTCACAGCTTGCAAAATACGTGAATCAGGTCGCCACAAACTTACCAAAAACGAAGTCTGGAAGTCGTCGGGGCTGACTCTCCAAGTGGGAGTCACGTATTCTGCACTGGGTTCTGGAAGGAGGGTTGAGCTCTATTTCAGGAAGCAGAGGAAATGTCCCATGACAGACGTGCACCAGTCTGAATGACCGTGTCTCACATGCCCAGGGGTTTCTAAATAACACAAATGTCAGCAGCCCTTATGACAATGACCGGCCCCCAATCCTGTCTGGAGCACACCTCCATGTAGCTCATGAACCCAAACGTAAAGATTAGAGTGCCTGACTGGGGGAGCTGGCCAAGGGCACCCGTTGCTTTTCAGGTTGGGACTGAGCCGCAGGGTGGATGTTGGAACATCCAACGTCTGAGAGACTGGGTCACGTTGATGGAAACACGGAAAGCATGTGGGAGACGGACGGGGGGCCTGGTAGAGTGAGTCAACTTTCCACTTGGATGGGAGCCAGATGCAATCGGGCACTCTCAGGACAGCCAAATCCATCTGAGTAGATTGTTGATGGAGATAGTTCATACGCTCTGGAGAAGCTCTGGTCTCCTGATACAGAAGGAATACTCAGTCCCCGAGCCTCAGATAAGCCAAATAGTCCTCAACTAAACTGCAGCTAAGATTCCCTCGCGACAGCATCCCCTTGAGGTCCTAAAGACGGTCTCCGCTTTTCCTGGAGGATAAAGTCATCAGCACACACTGCCTTCATCACGCCGCTTTTGTATTTTCTAGAACACGGTCAGTTCCTGAAACCTGCAACTTGGGTACCCCAGCAGTATCCCACACGACTGAGGATATTTTCAATTCACCTATTCTGGCTCATGGCTCCTATCCAACTAGTGGGTTTGAATGACTCAAAGGGTCGATCTCCACGGACTGTGAGTCATGTAAAGGGACCACGGCTCGATGGTGTGACAGAACACTGTCCAAATGGTTTGAAAGGTGTTTGTTTGCTTTGGACTGAATGTTTGGGTGCCCCCCGCATTCCTATGTCAAAAACACCGATGCGATGGTACTGGGAGGTGGAGACTTTGGGAAGTAATGAGGATTAGAGAAAAGGTCAGGCGGACGGAGCCTCATGATGGTATTAGTGCCCCTGCAAGAGTCCGGAGAGGGCTCGCTTCCTCTCCCTGTTCTCCACCATGTGAAATGAGATGACCTCCTGCCGTTTGCCAGAGAGCTCTCACGGGAATCCCACCATGCTGGCACCCTGACCTAGGACTTTGCAGCCTCTAGAACCACGGAAAATAAATGTCTGCCATTACAAGCTGCCCGGCTTGTGGTATTTTTGCTACAGCAGCCCTAGCTACAGTGCTCCACCTCTGAGCCCTCGGAGGAAACAGGCTAATTACATCTAGTGCATCAGGTACACGGTAACAGTGTGCATAGGGCGAGCCATCAGGCTCAGTCCCGGGAGGAAACACTGATCATAATCTTGGTTTATTTATCCATGGTTTTTAGAGAGAGAGAACACACACATGGGGGAGAGGGGCAGAGGGAGACAATCTCAAGCAGGCTCCACCCTCGGCGCAGAGCCCAATGCAGGGCTCGATCTCACAGCTGTGAGATCGTGACCTGAGCCGAAATCAAGAGTGGGATGCTTAGCCGACTGAGCCGCCCCGGCAGACGCCGCAGATGATAACCTTTAAACCAGGAGTGACTCCAGAGATTTTGGCCTGATATAGGATCTATATGATAGCAGGAATAAACGACTCAACATACAAGCACCAGAAGAATATTCTCTTATTCAGTTGGTAGTTCCCATGACCAAAATGACACCGTAGAACCTTAGTGAGACATGAGGAAGATAGAAAATAAAATGGGTACATTGAAAAGGGCAGTTTCTCTACGTTCTTTCCTGCACCACTGACTTTTGAAGGTCTTAAAATGCTCTATTTTGGAATACTTGGAAAGTGGCCACAGTGGCAGTGAACTTGGACTACTTGATTAGTTAATAAAACTGGACATCAGGGGTGCCTGGGCGGTTCAGTCGGTTAAGCATCCAATTCTTGATTTTGGCTCAGGTCATGATCTCACGTTGTGAGATCAAGCTCCAGGCCAGCTGAAGAAAATATATTCAAGTCTATTTAGCATTTGAAAATCCTCAGAAGGGTACCTGGGTGGCTCAGTCGGTTGAGCATCTGACTCTTGCTTTTGGCTCAGGTCATGATCTTGAGGTTCATGAGATTGAACCCCATGTTGAGCTCTGCACTGACAGCATGGAGGCTGCTTGAAATTCTGTCTCTCTGCCCCTCCCTTGCTTGTGCTCACACTCTCTGTCTCTGTCTCTCTCTCTCTCTCAAAATAATAAATAAATGTTTTTAAAAATAAATAAATAATAATAAAATAATAAATAAAAAATAAAAATAATAAAAAATAGAATAAAAAATAAAATAAAATAAAAATAAAATAAAAATAAATAAATAAATGGTTTTTAAAAGCCTGGACATTATGTAACATCTCTAATACATTAGTTGTATATTTTACAAAACGTCTTTCAATTACTTCAATAAAATATTTCATTAAATGTCAATTTGTTTTCAAATCATACATTTTAAATTAAGAAGGGCCAGTAATTAGCCTGTAAATACTTTAAGTAGGAGCATATTTATAATTTCATCAAATAAGGGATATGGGCCAGAGTGCCAGGAGGACACTGAGCCTGTGACCTATGTTTGTGTGAATAATGAAACATTTGCTTTGCCTGGGGATTCATTGGTAATTTAATTTCAGAGCAATTAAGGGAGAATTTGACAGTCTCAATTAACCTGATAATCAAGAATCCCCATACAACAGAGATCTCACTTAAGAATTTTCCAAATGTGGGCAGCCTCTTTAATCAACCTCTTGAAAAGATGTCCAGATATGTAAGGCAATGGACTCAGGGACAATATCCACCCCCTAGACATGTTAACCATTTTCATATCTCTCATGGGTGGAGTAAATGGTCATAAATGGTCAATTATCAAAGTATTTTACCAATAATCCTACAGACAGGGGGAATTTACTGGGCGCCTAACGCACTTGTTGGGACAAGATCTTTACAAATGTAGGTTGTCTAGTTGAACCCTCACAAACTCTCCCTAAAGTGAGATCTTATTATGTCCCTCACTTCATGGAACCCGGACCCCAAATCCTCCAGAATGCCTAGGGAGGCCAGGACTCCTGCAGCCTGAAACCACAGCTTGGCTCCTCCCCCCAGCCTGTTTGAAAGGGCTGAGCAAAAATTCACTGATTTACTAATTTACTAATTCACTGACTGATTCAGTTAGTCCCTGTTTTGTACCCCAAAATTACTTCAAAGTAGTCCCAAACAGATTTCACAGAATGGACTTTTTTTAAACAACAGCAAGCAATTCGAACTATTTTCACAGGTGCTGAATAAATTTACGTTCCACACTGGAACACATTACGAGCTCTCGGTAGTCTCCCAAAGATCTTTAGGTTTAAAACGATCTAGAATATTAAAATAGGCTAATGTGATGAGACCAGTTGTGAAGTTGTGAAATACTCTTCCCTGGGCGTGCATAATCATCACACAGATAAGTGTCTGTGAAAGATATATATATATATATATATATATATATATATATATATATACACAGAAGGAAGGGGTTAGCGGTGATTTTATTCCCAAACCTTCACAGCTCAATTCCTTTCAAGTAGATGTCAGCCACAGAAGCAGAAACTATAAACTGACAACCCATTCATTCAAAACTCTACACCCACTTGCTGAACACAGATCCCTGCGAAGAATGGGGTTTGGCTAAATTCAGATTAAATAAGCAAAGGAAAAGAATTGTGATTATTTTTAAGCTATTAGGACATTTAAAAATTTTAGTTAAGGCTGAACTACAAATTTGTCACACATACCAGAAGTCTTCTCATTTTTGCCAAGTGCACAGTGAATTACTCTTGGGCGTGCAGATTACAGATGGCTTCCCACTAATACTTTACGGTATTATGACAATATTTTTATTACCTTGAATAAAAGCTTCTACACGTTATAGGTGTGTATCAAACAAAAGCAACTCATCAGAACTCCTCTGAGACCTTCCGAGAGCACATTCTTAGAGCGGGGGCCAATAACGACTCTTCACATAAATCTACTCATGCTTAAGTTAGGATAGTGGCCATATGGTTTGTGGAAATATTTGATGCATTTGCACGAGATACACAAGTTTTGGAAGAATGACCATTTTAATCAGGCTGACTGAGACGAGAAGAGGGAGGTGCAACCATCTGTTTAACTTCATCCTGATTTTACTTAGCACCTGCAAAAAAATTAGAGTTGAGCCACTTTTGATCTACGGAAATACAAAGAACCTGTCCAGGAATGCCTGCCGGGTCTTCAAGGAAAGGAAAGGCCAGCTGCTACCTACACACATACACACAAGCGGTCTACCCTTTGAAGTCTATACTTGCGTGGCTCCTACAGTTCATCTGACAACTGTGGGTCTTTGCTTTAGGATCCCAAGACAACATTCAATGTATGTGCTAACACTGCTGACATCCACAAAGGCAAGTAGGAAAAACAAGAAACCATTATGTGAAGGAATGACAGGAGGTTACGCAACTTGCCAATTCGTAAGAGGTTTACATGATAGTTGTGAGTGGGTACACTATCTTCCCCATGAAGGAATAGGTCTCTCTGCATGGATATGGACATGGAAATAAAAGGATGAAATCCCAAGTTATATTTCAGCACACAAAGAAAGCCTAGAACATAGCAGGAACCTCAATAAATATCAATTGCATGAATTAAGAACCTTCTCTAGTTTTATGAGGATTTTTTAAAGTTTTTTTTTTTAATTTATTTTGGGGAGAGAGAGAGAGAGAGAGAGAGAGAGAGAGAGAGAGAGAGTCAGAGTGTGCACACGAGCAGGAAGGGGCAGAGAAGAGCGGGCTAGAGAGAATCCCAAGTGGACTCCACGCTGTCAGCGCAGAACCAGATGCGGGACTTGATCCTACGAACCACGAGATCGTGACCTGAGCCGAAACCTACAGTTGGCCACTTAACTGAATGAGCCACCCAGGAGCCCCTCTGAGGATTTTTAGATGAGAAATAGACTTGAACATTCTTTCTTCATCTGTGGAGATTATACTGAGGCTCTTGTCCTGTAATTTTCGAGAGACATAATTTCACAGACTTGCTGATGTTGAAATTTTTGAACTTTCCTTGCATTCTTGACTGAATACCCTTGTGACTACAGTCCCCCCTCACTCTAGCCTTTTGCTTGTACTTTCTCTCTCTCTCTCTCATCACCTGTACTGGAGATTTAATTATTAATCTTTGCAAAGACTCGGCTTTTGTCCTACCTCTGTATTTTATTGATTTCTCTCCTCACAATTCCTTTCTTCCTTGTTTGATTTGACTCTGATAATCATTTTGGTGGTGGTGGTGGTGGTGGTGGTGGTGGTGGTGGTGGCTTCAAAACTCAGCTGGTTTTTGGTCTTCTCTGTATGGGTCGTTAAATGTGTAACGTTCCATCTGGACGTTGCTTTCGCACGGCCGCTCACGTTCGGACATGTAATACTACCTCCGTCATTCAACATCCAGTAATGCTCTTATGGTTTCCCTTTGAATCCAAGGAGTGTTTTCGTAGTAGGAGGTTAGCTTTTTGAAACAAAGGTGGGGTCCTTTTTAGATTCATTTATTAATTAGGTCTAATCTGATAATATTTGTAGTAAACTTAGACTACTCTTTTTCTCCTGTAAATGTATTAAGATATGCATAGTAGCCTACTACAGAATCCTCTTTTTTGGTCAATGTTCCAGATGGGCTGCAGAAGTACGAATTTCTGGTTTTATGTGTAAAGTTATATACAGTGCACATATACACACACATATACAAACATGGAACTGCTATGTTTTGGGTGATTAGTATCTTTTGTACTTTTATACATTCGTGTTGAAAATTTCCCAACCAATGTGTTAAACTCTCTGCATAAAATCTGTTCTCCCTAAAATTATATCAATTGTTGCTTTTTGAATTTTTAGGCTATATCATTCATAAGTACCGTATCTTTTGATTCACTTTTCCAGTATATTTTTCTTTGTCTTTTGTGATTGTCTTGAATTAAACTGTATTTCCCTTTAAAACTGTTTTTTCACGGTGCCTGGGTGGCTCAGTGGGTTAAACATCCGACTTCAGCTCAGGTCATGATGTCGCAGTTCGTGAGTTCGAGACCCGTGCTTAATTTTTGCCCAATGTACCCGAACGTTTCTATACAGTAATTTTCAACCTATCTGAATATTTTTATGTATCAGTTATAGGTCATGTATTGCTAGATCAAATCTGTAAGTCTATAATTTTATTGAATTTGACACAAATACATGTATTATAATCAAAATTATATTAATATTTATATTTATCATTTTTCTCATGTTTCCTATATTTGATATTAAATTTTATTCACATATTATTTTCATTGGGTATAGTGCATTTTCTTATGACACTTTAAGATTGATAAATTTTATTTCTTATCTCTATCTTTCCATAAACTAAAAAAAGAAAACCTAATTTGATATACTTCATATCTGCGTGGTTTAAAAACTAATGGTAAAAGAACACCCAAGTGTACTCCACCCATAGTCATCAGGGAAACATCACCAAGGAATTTTGAAAGACCCTTCTCACTCGCCAACACACATACTCCATATACTCACAAGTGACCACCACCCCAAACAAACTTGGTGTTTATCATTCTAGGATTTGTACTTAAAGTTTTTCCAGATGCCGTATATACCCCTAAACAATATGTTGCTTCATTTGGAGGTTATTGAAATTTATGTAAATGGGATTCCAGTCTATGTAATTTGGGTTTTTGCCTAACATCAGGTGTTGGAGAATCATCTGTGTGGATACAAAAACAGGTGTCTCATTAACTTTCCTTCAGTATATATTTACAGTTTAAATGAGCCACAGATTAGTTTACATTTGCCTAAAAGTGGACATTTGAACCTACTTGTTTCTATCCTTTTGCTATTATGAGCATTGGAGCTATAAATATTTGTATACACCCCTCTGGGGGCCCCTGTTTTTTTCTAGGACCTTTATTGGCAAACTCGTTCTTCTTGCCAATCTGGTCGGAAGAAAAAGCGATTCTCTTTTCATTTACATCGTACCTCACCAGTTACCGATGAGGGACACATTTTCCCCCGTGACTTCTTGGCACTCGCTTAAAGTGTACATTTCAATGACCTATGATGCGTATTTACAGCCACGAAGCCACCATCACATTAAGATACAGAACATCTCGTCTCTCCCAAAAGGTTCCTCACTCTGGAAGAGGAGGCTGTTCCTTCAACAGTCACTGTAGATGGGTTTGTGTTTTACAGAAGTGGAACCAAACACTACATACGTTTTGGTGTCTGGCTTCTTTGACTCGGAATAATCATTCTGAAAATGATTTCAAGTGTGGGCTACCCACGACCCAGCCCATTTCATGGGGGTAGTACTCCATTTTATGAATTTACCACTTTTTGTACATCCACTCATACACTGATGGGCATTGGTCATTTCCAATTTTTGGCTACTGTGAATGTAAGCTTTCGTGTGGCCACATCTTTCTTCAGGAAATACCTAAATGTGGAAGGGCTGGGTTATGGTAGATGGACATGGTTTTTAATACAGCTGAAAGGAAAATCTGTTTCTCCATACTCAGAATACTTCTATATTCCACACACGTTTTCCCACACCAAGCAATTCCACAGTTCTCTGTAAGCACTAACTGGATTAACTCCGTTAACTCAATTAACAATTAACTTCATTCTGACACGGTCTACCTAGAAACAGCACCAGACCCCACAGGTGAAGGGCTCAGTCTCACAGGACGGCCCCACTTCAGACACCAATGCAAGTCTAGGTTGTCACCTGTGTGCTTCTGACTGACCTGCTACAGACTGGAGGCTCCCACGACCCCCTCCCTCAGGTTGGATGATTTGTTAGGAATTGTCACAGAACTCAGGAAGTTCACTGACTATATCACTAGCTTCCTATGAAGGATACAACTCAGGAACAGCCAGTTGGAAAAGATGCCCTGAACAAGGAATGGGGACAGGGCACGGAGTTTCCCTGTCCCTTGAGGGCACAACATCCCACCCCAGCACCTCCATGTGTTCACCAACCTAGAAGCTCCCCAAACCACATCCTTTTGGTATTTTATGGATGATGCGTTGCCCAAGCACAACTGATTAAATTACTGGCTGTTGATGGTTACCTCAACCTCCAGCCCCTCTCCCCTCCCTGGAGTTTGGATAATGGGGCTGGCCCTCCCAACTCTCTAAGCACGTGGCTGGTTCCCCGGGGGACCAAGGAGTGGGATGGGAGAACAAGACCAAAAAGATAGTTTTTTGCCATAAATCACAGCATCACAACAGCTTTACGGAGGTATAATTCACACAACACGTAAGTCGCCCATTTAAAGTATATGGTTCAATTATTTTCCTTATACACAGAGATGGGCAAGTATCAGCACAGTTAATTTTATAGTATTTCACCACTCCAAATAAGAAATGCTGTACCCAACAGAAGGCACTACCCATTTCCGCCGGTCCTCCCTGCTCTGTGAAACCACTCGTTTACTCTCTGTTTCTGTAGACAATTTGCCTATCGTGGACATCTCCTATAAATAGAATCATACGTGACCAACCTGTGATGTTTTGTGGCCGGCTTCCTTCATCTAGGAGAACATTTGCAAGGCTCATCCACATTGTAGGACGTACCATTTCTCATCCCTTTTTATTGCCTAATAATATTCCATCATAACGGCTATCCCACATACTATTTCTCCACCCTTTAGCTGGTAGACATTGAGTCGTTTCCACTCTTGGCTATTTTCTACGAAGCTATGTGAATCTTCATGCACAAATTTTTTTGGTGGGATTGTTTTCATTTTTCTCGAGTATTCACCTAGGAGTGGCACGGGAGGATTATGTTGCAGCCTTGCGTTTAACATTTTGAGGAAATGACAAGATCGGGTTCAAAGGCAGCCGCACCACTTTACGTTTCCACTAACGGTGGGTGACACTTCTGGATTCCCCACGTGCAGATGCACATCTGACTTTTAAGAAACTGCCAAATAATTTTCCAAAGTGATTGTGCCATTTTGAGTTTGAACCAAGAGAGAATGAATTCCATTTCCTCTACTACCTGGACAACACTGGGTCGGGTCTATGTTCTAAATTTTACCCATTCGAATGGGTGTGTGGTCGTGGCCCATCGTACTTTGAATCTGGTATTTCTCTGGTGGGTAACAATATTCTCACGTGTTTTTTGGTTTTTGGTTTTTTGGGGGTTTTTGTTGTTGTTGTTGTTGTTCCTATCTTGTTCCTGTTTCTTCAGAAGACTGCCTGACCTATCTAATGTTTTTGTTCATGGGCCACGAATTCTAGAACTTTCTTCTTTTCTTAAATAAACATTGAAAGCTATAAACTTCCCTATAAACACTGCATGTATCCCACGAATATTAATGTCTTCTACTTTTCTTATCATTCGGTTCATTATTTTCTAATTTCCTTTGTGATTTTTCCTTTGACTTGTGGATTATTTAGAAGTGCGGTGTTTATATTTTCCAAGTATTGGGGGGTTTTCAACAGAACTTACTGTTACTGATGTCTACTTTAATTCTCTTATGGTCAGAGACTGAACTGGATATAGTTTCACACGTTTCAAATGTATTGAGCCTTGTTTGATGGCCCATTATATGCAGTTTACCTTGATAAACATACCACGTGCAGCTGAACATATATTTTATAGTTTCAGGACACAGTGGTCTGAATCAATTAGATCGTGGTGAGTAACAGACTTACATCTTCTATGTCTTTATTAATTTTGGGGTAGTTGTTCTATCAGATGCTTACAATTTTTTTTAATATCCTACTGTTTATGGAATTCTCAATTTCTCCCTTCAATGCTAGTGGTATTTCCCCTTCATGTATTTAGAGGTTGTCCTTAGTAGGCACATAAATAGGTATGTGTTTGCTATGGCTTATGTCTGATAAAAATGTTGGTTTTTGAAATTGCACGTGTTTGCTGTTAATACAAAGACTCCAGCCCTCTTACATTTATCATTCAGATGGCATACATTTTTCCATCCATTTCCTTTCAACTCTTACGTATATTTAAAGTAAATAATCTTTTACAGTAAACAGTTCATCCTTCATTATGCATGCCAATAATCTCTACCTTACAAAAAAATTTTTTTTAATGCTTATTCATTTTTGAGAGGGGGTGGGGAAGGGCAGAGAGAGGGAAACACGGAATTGGAAGCAGGTTCCAGGCTCTGAGCTGTCAGCACAGAGCCCGATGTGGGGCTTGAGCCCACGAACCATGAGGTCGTAACCTGAGCCGAAGTCAGACGTCCAACCGGCTGAGCCACCCACGCGCCCCTAATCTCTGCCTTTTAAATGGAGTGTTTAATCCACTACCATTTCATGTAATTATTGATATGGTTAGATTAAGTACACTATGTTATTAGTGATTTGTCATCCCCTCTGTTTTGTTTCTCTCTTCCCTCCTTCCTCACCTTCTTTTAGATCATATGTTTTTAAATCCTATTTTGAAAAAAAATGGCTTTTTAGCTGTACAGATTTGCATTTTTAAATGGATACTCTAGGGATTACAGCACATATCCTTAACTTTTCATACTACTTAAGAGTTGATTTGTACCCTTCACATAAAAAACAGAAATCTGCAACTGTATTAACCCATTTACCCTTTCCAGCTACTTTTTACCCTTTCCAGATGCTTTTTATGCTCTACTTATCATATATATCACGTACATATTTCTAAATCCCACAAGACAGTATTATATTTACTTTAAAAAATCATTTGCAGGGGCGCCTGGGTGGCTCAGTCGGTTAAGCGTCCGACTTCAGCTCAGGTCATGATCTCACGGTCCGTGAGTTCGAGCCCCGCGTCGGGCTGTGTGCTGACAGCTTGGAGCCTGGAGCCTGCTTCGGATTCTGGGTCTCCCTCTCTCTCTCTCTCTTTCTCTCTCTTTCTGCCCCTCCCCTGCTCAAGCTCTGTTTCTCTCTCTCTCAAAAACTAAATAAACATGAAAAAAAAAATTTTTAAAAACCATTTGCAAAAAATCTAAAATCATATGCTTTTAAAGAAATTGAGAAATAATGCCTTTCATGGTTGCCCTCAAACCCCTCACTTCCAGTGCTTTTCAATTATTCCTGAAGACGCAGCTTTCCTCCAGCATGACTTCCCTTCAGTTTGAGCTGCTCTGTTTAGCATTTCTTACAGTGCAGATCTCATGGAAATGAATTCCTTGAGTTGGACTTTTTCTGAAAATTGTCTTCATTTGTTCTTCAATTTAAAAGGATACTTTTACTGGGCATTGAATTCTGGGTTGACGCAGGTGGTGTTTCTGCTTTTATCAATTTAAAACTTTCTCCCGCCTTTCCGTGGCCTCCAAAGCTCCCGATGATAAACCTGTGCTGATGGAGATCATCCCCTGTGCGGGAGCCGTCCTTTCTCTTGTGATATCAAGGTTTTTCCCTTATCGTCGGATGGCAACATCCGTCCATGATGTGCCTCAGCATGGTTCTCTTTGATTTGATCCCATCTGGGGTTCACGGAGATTCCTGAATCTGTCAATTACGTCTTCCACCAAACTTGGAAAGGCTCTGACCGCCATCTCCTCAAATATTTTTTGTCTCGTTCTCACTCTCCTTTTGTTCTAAGATTCCTCTTGTTCCGTCACCTTTCCCTCTAAGACTCCTACTGCACTGTCCCTAAGATGCCATCAATTTTCTTCCCTGGCATCTTCCACTTTGATATCTTCTACAGATATATCTTCAAGTTCCCAGCTCTTTTGTCAGTGAACACTATTCTGCAATTAAGTTCTTCTGGCGAATTTATTATTACAGGTACTTTATTTACCAGTTTTACCTTTTCCATTTGGTCATTTGCATATTCTCCATTTCCCTAGTGGCATCTTCTGTACTTTTATTTGCTATGAGAATACTTTCCCTCACCACACCAAGTGTAGTTTCAATACTGCTTTAAAGTTCTCGTCTCAGGGCTGACATCAACTACTTTTCCTCTCCTTTGACAGCAGGTCACGTTTTCCTGGATCTTTGTAGGTCAAATAGTTTGAGAATGTACCCACTATGTTGTGTATATCCCAAGTACTTTCTCGCTGCTCAGAAGTGTGTGGATGTTCTCGTCTTTGCAAAGCAATGATCTCACCAGACTCTGCGTGTAGAGCATCACTCTGGTGTCCCCCAAGACACATAGATTTTCCTTCAGCCTCTGTGACAACTTCTGTCAGTCTGTCCCATGCACATGGGCTTCAAAGTTGTGCTCAAGCCTGGCCTGCACTCTTGCTCAGAATCGGATGTCCCCTTCTCGTCCTCCTCTTTCCTGGGGTTGTCTGTCCTCCAGCTGTTCGGGCTGCCTTAGGCTTCTCTCCTGGTTCCTCAAGCCAGAGTTTTACTCATTCAGGGTGCCCAATGCCTCAACAGAAGCTTCCCTCATTGTAAAGACTGATAAGTGAATGGAAAAGAGTCCTGTACCCATTATTTGCCTCATATCCAACTCCTTTCCAAAACCTCATGTCTAGTCCCCAGAGGCCTCACATAGTAGTTTTTAAAATCTTGTCAGGTATTAGGTATTATTACTGAGTTTGAGGTTCACAGAAAACCCTAAAGAAATCTTCTATGCAATGCTTCTTTGTGTCTTTTATGCCCTTACCCCTTTGTCATCTTCTTACATACACACACACACACACACACACACACACACACAATACTTGTATATATCAACAATACATAGATATTCTGGACTCTAACCATTTGTTGATTTCTTGTGTTTCAAAAATTTTCTTCTAACTTACCACTTGTCTTTTAATTTTTGTATGGAGAGCAGAATATTTCCAAGTTGAATATAGTCAAATGTGTCAATATTTTACCTGAGGGTGTGTTTTGGGTTTTTTTTTGTGGTTTTTTTTCTTTTAAAAAAATACTTCCCCAATCTCATCATTATGTCGATATTCTCCTTTGCATTATTCTAAAAGTTTAAGGTTGTTGTTTTTTGTTTTTTTTTTTTTTGCATCTAAGGCTTTTATCGATCTGGAATGGATTTTTACATGCGATGTGAGGTGGGATCAAATTAGATTGGGTTTTGGTTTTGGTTTTCTGAACAGATAACCAAAAGTCAAATGTTATCATTTACTTCAAAAGTCAGTCTTTCTCCCACTGGCCCGCTGTGTCAACTCCATGTCTGGCGGTCTACAAGTGGGCAAGTCAATTTCTAATGGTCTATTTGTCTATCCTTTGTCAATACCACAGCCTACAGCTGAGCTCAATCCTAACTGATCAGAGGCCCGTGGACACCCGAATGCTTACAAAATAAACTCTGCCACCTTTGGGACTTTGCCTAGAGTTGACTGGTCCTGCATGGCATTGTGTGGTCAAGAACCTCAACGCACCTTAGAGCCTGACTGGGAGACACAAGGTAAAAGCTTTCATTCTCCTGTTACAAATAAGCAGAAGCAGAGATGTAGGGAGCTTGCATAGTCAGCGTGGGCCCTAAACTGAAATGGTCTGAGTTCAAAACTTGATTTCACAACTTACTAACTTCAATGACTTGCCCTTGGGAAATTACTTGACGTCTTTCAGCTTCAAGTTTCTATTTTTATTTTATATTTTTTAATGTTTATTTATTTATTTTTTTTAATTTTTTTTATTTATTTATTAACATTTATTTATTTTTGAGACAGAGAGAGACAGAGCATGAACGGGGGAGGGTCAGAGAGAGGGAGACACAGAATCGGAAACAGGCTCCAGGCTCTGAGCCGTCAGCACAGAGCCCGACGTGGGGCTCGAACTCACGGACCGCGAGATCGTGACCTGAGCTGAAGTCGGCCGCTTAACCGACTGAGCCACCCAGGCGCCCTATTTATTTACTTTTGAGAAAGAGAGAGAGAGAGAGAGAGGGAGAGGAGCGGGGGAGACAAAAAATCTGAAGCAGGCTCTGCACTGTCACCAGTGAGCCTGACGTAGGGCTCAAAGTCACAAACCGTGAGATTATGACCCGAGTCCAGGCTGGACGTTTAACCAACTGAGCCTCCCAGGCGTGCTTGTAAGTTCTTAAAGTGCTAACAATAATGCATTCAAGCTTCGAGAGTTGGTAGAAAATCTAACCGGGAAAACAGATGAAACATGCCTGGTACACACACCCCCTGTCCAGAGCAAGGACTCTGCTAACTAAATAGAATGGGGTCCTCTAGGGCAGATACCACAAACTGGCCCACTCACTGCCATTCCGATCCCCTCCGGTCTTGACTTTCAGTGACTCCAAAACCACATTTACACGTTTTCCTGCCACTAAAAATACTTAGGCCACCTGGTTTCTGCTGATCAGGCAAAATCCATCAAGAAGTGAGTGACAGAGCTAAGAGCTAAGGGTCTCCTTGCGTGGACGGTGGTGAAGGTACCTTCTCAGCGGGACAGAAAGATCCAGTTCCTAGTCCAAATGACAGTGACCGTGGCAGCAGTCCTGTGACAACAGTGGGTATGGGGATCTCCCCTCTGAGTCCAAGCTGAGTACCTTTAAAACCATGCTTTCTACCTCTTCAGAAGACTGCCTGACCTATCTAATGTTTTTGTTCATTCAGCTCATAGTCGCAATGCACCTACTATGTGCACAGTACCACTTACGTGCTTGGAATACCTCGGTAGATGAAACCGAGAGACCCTGCTCTCAGGGACTTACGTTTTAGCAGGGGAAGACACAACAGGATGAATAAATAATTGTGAGAGTACAGGAGAAGGTAGAAAGTGCTCCAGAAAAATAAATGACAGAGCCAGGAAGAGGAATCAAGCGCGGCAAAGTGGGGTGAGGGCTGTAACTGTAAGCAAGGGCTTGGCCTGTGCTCACGGGGCAGGTGCGATTTGAAAGGATGCTTGATGGAGGGAAAGAGCTCCCGTGTGGATGTCCTGAGCAGGCTCACTGCAAGAGGAAAGAGCCCCTGCCACGTCGGAAGGCAGGACACGTGGCGGGGCTGGGGCAACGGACAGACAAGCCTGGTTATGGCACAGCCTCTCAAACCAGGCACCCGAGGTCCCGTCACACGCAATGGCTGGGTTCCCCCCTGCGATGCTGTCCCCCACCCTCTTCCCTGGACCGCCTGATTTTCCTGTCACCCGTCCTGAATCAGTTCTGTGTTCATTCGCTCCTTTGTAAGCCTCCCCAGCCACCCCCTTCCACACCTTCAACCACTCTCCAGGCGTCCCTGCCCTAGAACAGTCCTTCGTGACTGCTGTCGGTGGTCCAGGAGAAGGACAGTCATACTGGCCTCTGCCTCTTCAGCTCTTAGCTGCAAGAGATTCAGCCTTTAGAAATGGTTGCTGCCAAGGTGAGTAAGTGGATGGAAGAAAACAATTATAATCTCCATCATCCACCATTAGGTCAATTAATAGTTACAGCCCACATCATCCGATGGCATATACGTCACGTGCGGAATGGTCCCGTCTGCGATGTTGCTCACGCGGTATGGCTGAAGGGGAGGTTCCCTTCCATAATAAGAGAAGCAGGACTTAGACGGTGTCAGCTGGTTGCCGCCCATAATGAGCCACGTATTTCTTGCACTTAAACCCCGGCCTGGGGGTAGAGTAGCAATTCCGGACGGGTTTTCCCACTGCCGGGATGGCCAATTAGTGAACCACTGCCTCAGTGCCTTGGCCCTTTCAATGTCTTCTTGGGCCCCAAACAGCCTTATGTAATATTAAAATATAGTTCAATACGTTCAGCACACACTCCACGTTCCCTGAGAATTCACTTTAGAGATCGTGGTCAAGAACTCTGCATCAAACACCTTGATATACTAAAATAAGGAAACGGAGGCCTATGAATGAATAATTTTATAGCACTTACATGTTATTACTGTATTGTATACATTTATTCAAACGATTGGGAAGAAACCAGAGGAGCTTCAAGGCCGGAGTGATTACACAGGCTCCCCCTGATTACAACACATTCTCTAGAATGTGCGGTACATCCCACAGTTAGCAACCCAGCTTACCTAACATGGTAGGAATAAGCAGTTTACTCACTGACTCATTTTATTTGGGAAAGGCTTAGTGGTGATTTTAAATACTTTATTGTTAAGCTCCCATCCTCAAAAGTGTGTTTACACGTTGCTAATTACTCACACAACTGAAAACTGTACTTTTATACCAAATAGCCCCGCTATGAATGTGTTAGCATTAGGGTACATTTAATCAAAGATTAAGCCTATTCACAGGAAACGTACATCTGGACTTGTTACCAGAACAACTTTAAAAGGAACGAGATATTGCTTACATGTGCAAGGGTTGATTTGGGGACTATGAATTACATTAAAACAGAGAAATTATATGCATCACATTACATTTTTGTCTAAACAGCCTTACAAAACAACATTTTGTGGGGTGGGAATGAAATGCATGTGTATTTATGTGTGTTCTGGTAGGTTAAATTCTCTGTATTGCTTTTCTTTTTCAAAATTCACAGATTTGCTTTGCTATTCCTGCCCAGTTATCTTTAACCTATAATTTTGAAATAAATTTATGAGGAGTGCCTGGGTGGCTCAGTCAGGTAAGCAAAGTCCGACTTCGGCTCAGGTCACGATCTCACGGTTTGTGGGTTCGAGCCCCGTGTTGGGCTCTGTGCTGACAGTTCAGAGCCTGGAGCCTGCTTCGGATTCCGTGTCTCCCTCTCTCTCTGTCCTTCCCCTGCTTGCGTGCTCTGTCTCTCTCTCTCAAAAATAAATAAACATTAAGGAAAAGAAAATAAAACTGTAACTGTTTTTCCATGACCAGCTCTTGGGAACCTAAGTTTTCTATATCCCAACCATGCACAATTAGAATTTGAAATTTAAAATATAATACCATTTATATTAGCAACAAAAAAAATGATCCATCCTTAAGTATAATCCTAACAGATATAGGAACAAGATGAGGAAGACTTCAAATTTCTAATAAATGAAATAAAAAACTGAATAAATAGAGAGATAGTCCACATTCATGGATAGGAAGTTTCAATATTGTTACAATGTCTGTTTCTCCCAGACTGATCTGTAGATTCAATACAAACCCAACCTAGATTCCATCAAGATTATTTTGTGAATATCAACAAATTGATTCTGAAGTTTATATGGAAAGGCAAAAGACCCAAACTAGCCAACACAATATTGAAGAAGAACGAAGTTGGAAGACTTAACACTCTTGACTTTAAGACGTACTATAAAGCTACATTGATTAAGACAGTGTGGTTTTGGGGCGCCTGGGTGGCGCAGTCGGTTAAGCGTCCGACTTCAGCCAGGTCACGATCTCGCGGTCCGTGAGTTCGAGCCCCGCGTCAGGCTCTGGGCTGATGGCTCAGAGCCTGGAGCCTGTTTCCAATTCTGTGTCTCCCTCTCTCTCTGCCCCTCCCCCGTTCATGCTCTGTCTCTCTCTGTCCCAAAAATAAATAAACGTTGAAAAAAAAAATTAAAAAAAAAAAAAAAAAAAAAAAAAAAAAAAAAGACAGTGTGGTTTTGATGAAAGAATAGACAAATCAGTGGTATAGAATAGAGATCCCAGAAATAGACCCCATCTTTGGCAAAGGAGCTAAGGCAATTCAATGGAGAAAGTTCAGTCTTTCCAATAAATGGTATTGGAAAAACTGGACATCCACATATAAAAAGAAAAAAAGGGGTGCCGGGGTGGCTCAGTCAGTTAAGCGTCTGACTTCGGCTCAGGTCATGATCTCTCAGTTCATGAGTTCCAGCCCCACACCAGGTTCTGTGCTGAGAGCTTGGAGCCTGGAGCCTGCTTAGGATTCTGTGTCTCCCTCTCTCTGCTCCTCCCCCACTCGTGTGTGTGTGTGTGTGTGTGTGTGTGTGCTTGTTTATTTTTGAGAGAACGTGCGTTCTCTCAAAAATAAACAAGCATTAAAAAAATAAATGTAATAAAATAAATGTATGAACTTCCACAAAAAATTTCATTTAGATTTTGTTTGGAATGACACCAGAATTATAAATTAATATGGAAAGAAATATTTTTATAATATCCAGTCTCCATCCTAGAATTATTTTATTTGTCATTTACTTAATAAAAAAAATCCTCTATAAATTTTAGATTTCCTTCATCTAGTTTACTTAACACTTCTTGTTGAATTACGTGTAACGTTAGGTAAGCTATGAAGTCAGAGACAGAACGGGAGTCTGTATTCTGTATCACTTCTACATCACTACATAAGGGGATGGCAGGTTGGTCAATATAACTTTCCCAAACGTTGGAATGGTCATTGATGAAGAAGCCTTCTATGTATTTAAGACCACCTCATTATCCAGCAGATGGTATAGCAGAAGTTCTCATAAATTTCACAGACTACATATTATCACAAGACAAACAAGAAAAACAGTGCAATCATTTCTATGTAACTGCACAGTATAAATTTTATTTGAAACAAAAATTTGATAGTAAAATCAACAAAGATTTTCTGTGGACACTTTTATCTTGTATTTCTTTTCTTTTCTTTTCTTTTTTTTTTTTTTTTTTTGAGAGAAAGAGCGAGAGAGAGAGTGAGCATGCAAGCCAGGGAGGGGGCAGAGCAAAAGGGAGAGAGAATCTTAAACAGGGGGTCACGGGGCTCGAACTCATGAGATCGCAACTTGAGCCAAAATCAAGAGTCGAAAGCTTAACCCACTGATCCATCTACCCAAGCACCCCTGTATCTTGTATTTCTTAAGAGTGAATAAATAGCATTGGCCTTTTTAGAAAATAAAACACAAAACAGAATTGCTGCTCCAGCACAACACGGCATTGTTTAGGTTTTCATGTAAAGAACCAGGGTCATCCTTCACTTTCTTCTTTTCCTTTTGGGATAATTTCCATCTAGAAATTCACTGGAGGTTTCGAATGAAAATAGGGAGTCTTATTTAAATGATCTTGTAAATTACAGGAAATCTCGTCAATATCTTTGGAGTCTCTCACACCACAGTTTCCACCAGCTGTCCTAAGACCAGGTCATAATGGGACACCTTGTTATGTACTAAATCTGACCACTCATTAGCCTTCCAGAGAAGTGTGCACTTAGAATGACAGGTTTGGGATTGTTCTTTATGACGACTATTTTAGTTAGAAATACAATTTTTTTTCCTAGATGGTGCTACCCAAAGTTTCAGATAAGAGAATCTACAAAACATACAGCAATTTTATGTTGTGTGAAGTGAAATATTATCTATCATTTTTCAGCTTCATGCACAAAGAATTATCCCAGCCAACATTCTGAGAATTTTATGACACAGCTAAACATGTTCGAGTTGGATGATATGGAGTCTCGAGGTAATTCATTTCACTCGAACACATATTTGTCAAAGGAGCTTATGCGTCACAACGTTTTTTTACACCCAGCTTAGGAAAGAGAAATTGCACATGTCAGTTGCCTCACCTAAATCCCGCGCATGGAGCCTCGCCCTGGTGCTATAGGAATGTTCATGGCGCAGTGGTTTATCATCCCTAATAAACACTCACCAAATTGCCAGTCTCGGGAGAGCACTGGAATAGCCAAGATTTACTGAATGCTCGCAGAGGGTCGGGTACTATCCCAAGCACATTTGCGAGAGGACCTTGTTCAATTCTCCCGGTGACCTTATGAGCTAACTACAATTCGTGTTTATATTTTTCCAAGAAACCAGGTTTTCCAGCCCACAGCGGTAGTATAAAAAGTGGCTCCAAACTTCTCTGTCCCTTGGCCCATCGCGAGACAGGCTTTGGTCTCCTCATCTGGACTCTGGGGTCTGAGAAGGACAAAGAGAACACAGAGGAAGTGACCCCAGGCCCATTGAGAAGAGCTGGGAATTTACAACTTGGAGCGCCACCCCGACGCTACCAGGAACTCTGCCTTCATGGCCCCAGGCTGCGCCAGCCGCAGATGGCGGGCGGGGGCCAGGAGACAGCACACTGACCCTGGATACACAGCCTAGGGCTTGCAAGGCACAGATGGTCTGTCCCAGCTTGGGGGTGCAGGGAAGCTCACACCTGCTGGTGGGGAGCCACTGAGGACGCACCAGGAATCATCCCCACCACCGCTCCACGCCGCAGCCCAGCTCTGCTTCACCTGCCTCTCCTGGTCCCTGTTCCCACCTTGTTCTGTCAAAGATGTTTCTTTCCACGGTCTCCACTCCCTGGTTCGGGGAGCGGCTCCAGTCTATCTGTCTGTTCTAGCAACGGGCTTCCTGCCCGTCTTTCTGCCCCTCTCATCCTATCTAATGACCTGCTCTGACCTGTCCACTCATCTTTTGGGCTTCAACTCCTCTTTGAACACCTGCCCTATAGACCAGGAGACCAAATTCAAATGCAGTAAGGGACCAGCCAACTAGGTAACATTCAGAGAAGTATCTGGGCACCAGGCAACAGGGAGTGGTCGGGCCTCTGGCAAGATGATTTGCAAACTGAAAGAATTACATTCAAAGGTATTAGAACACCATGGAACAAAACTAGTCTACAGAAATGGAACTGGACTGAAGGGCCTCATTTTGACCCACTCTTAGACTTGCCAACCGTGGCTCAAATCCATTCCTGGTGGCCCTGGTTCTGAAGTCTTTATGATGAGGAAGGGTGGGCCAGCCTGTATCAACAACCAATCCCAAATTGGCTTAAACCAAAAGAACCCCTTCTGCCTTGATGTATCTGATGGCAGAGTAATCTTCTTTTTAAATTTTTTATTTACTTATTAATTTTGAGAGAGAGAAGGGTAGGGGCAGAGAGAGGGGGGAGAGAGAATCCCAAGCAGCCTCCACACTGTAAGCACAGAGCCCGAAGTGGGGCTCGAACCCATGCACTGTGAGATCATGACCTGAGCCAAAATCAAGAGTCAGACGCTTAACCGACTGAGCCACCCAGGCACCCCAAATCTTTAAAGTAATCTTGGGACGCCTGGCTGGCTCAGCTGGTGGAGCATGTGACTCTTGATCTCAGAGCTGTGAGTTCAAGTCCCACGCTGGGTGTAGAGACTACTTAAAAACAAAATTCTAAAATAATTGTGTTCATAATAATACTGATATAGTGACACAAAAATTATGATTAAAATCATTTTCACCAAGCACGCACATTTAAACATCCCATTAACCTGGGATTGTGTCCTGATCTTTCACAAACATTGTGCTGACTTACACACACACACACACACACACACACACACACACACACACAGTGTCACAGTCCGTGCCCACTGGAAGTTATCCATTCGGAACAAGGAAACTCATCCTGTGAAAAGTTTGACACAGACCCTCCCCTCCTGGAGATGTAACTGATTCAGGGCGAGCCATGGAGAAGCAAAGTATCCTGGCGACAACAGAGGCGAGGCTTCTGTTCACACAGTCAGGAAACCCCTGTGCCATTCCCACGTCAGAGAAGTTTTTCTAATTTTTTTTTCACTTAAAAATGTGTGAACAGCATTAAAAAGTAAAACAACAACAATAACACCCCCAGCTGGAGATACGTTATTTGCCAATGAGCTTTTTTCCCTGTTTTTGAAAGACTGAAACAAACTTACCTCCTTCCCAAGTTGATTTTTCAAGTTGACTTATCAGAAGTGATAGGAACATATCACAATTAAGACTACCAGTAACCTCACGATCTCATGAACTATTTAAAAGGCAGACGGAAAGTTGGAGGCAATGTTTCCAACATATATGGTGTTCAAAGAAATAGGAAATATCATGCACTGTTTTCACCCATCAAATGGTCAAATAAATTTTATACCATGCAATGTTGTCCCAGACACACAGAAGTGAACTATCTCAAATACCACCAGTGAGAAAACGGATGGGCACAACCTTTGCACAAACAAATTTGTTCATTCCTACAGAAAACCTTAATGACAATAAATCCTTTGGCCCAATAATTTCCCTTTAAAGGATTTACTACAATAAAGTCATTATGCATATACTCAGAGCTTTAACCTCAAGTATGTTTATTTTTGACATATGATCAAATACTTGAATAATCTAGTAACAGAACAGTATATAGTCTCATTTTTGTGAGAAAAAAACATTTGTAAAACTGAGAGTATACACAGCGAAGAGAGAATTCCAGAATGGTGCAACTTTATGTCAGTGTATTTTTTTTTCTCTGATAACCTACGGGATTATTATTTTTTTTAATAATCATGTGTTATGCCATCAGATTTTTTTTTCGTAAATGAAAAGACACATGTTTTCCTTCCATTGTGATTAAAAATAAAAGTTCTTAGGGGAAATTAGTGGAAGCGATATAATTATTTGGTATGGAAAGATGTTCCATGATATATTAACTTGTAATAACACAATGCCATTAAAGAACAAAAATACTCATTTGCATGGAAGGAATGGAGAATGCATATAAAGTAACGAAAACAATAGTCCTACTGTCCAAGTGACAGAATGATAGGACCTGTTTATTTTCTTCCTTCTTGTCTTCGCTGCCTAATTTCTCTATAAGAATGTCAATACTGGGACACCTGAGTGGCTCAGTTAAGCGACTGCGGCTCAGGTCATGGTCCCACGGTTCGTGGGTTCGAGCCCCGCGTCGGGCTCCGTGCTGACAGCTCAGAGCCTGGAGCCTTGCTTCGGATTCTGTGTCTCCCGCTCTCTCTGCCCCTCCCCTGCTTGTGCTCTGTCTCTGTCTCGCTCTCAAAAATAAACATTAAAAACAAATTAAAAGAATGTCAATGAAAACAGGTCTTCAATCCAGGTCCTATGCATTTTACAAGTACACCGAATAGGTTTCAGAAAGTGTTAAAATAAAACCACGGACTATCCCATGATCTAATGTTAAGGGGGAAAAAAATCATCCCCTAAACTGCATCCAAGTAAAATATGAAATAGTAATATATGAAATAGTCCTAAAAACCACCTGCGGATAGTGGGTTTCAAGTAGTTTATGTTTTCTTTACTTTTTTTTCCTTTCTGTCTTTCCCAAATTCACTACAAAAATTGTAGTTTATCATGTGAGAAAACTTGTAATGTAGCCCCAAGTGACAAAAAAAGTTTTCAGTTATTCTTATAGTGGGCATGCTTCACATAAACACCAAACAGCCTTGGCATAATGCGTCCACTGACTTGACACACGCTGCTTTGTAATAATTCCACGGAAAGTGGCATCAAAGACGTCACTTAAGAGCAGGGATGCCAATGTACTTTTTCCCCAGTTAGGTGTTTGACAAACACTTTGGTGTAAGACCTCCTCCCTGGATAAACAGGAACACACACCGAAATCTCCGATAAGATAAAGATGGGAGTGAATTTGCCCTTCACCGGGGCAGGGTGTTGAGAGATAAAGGTTTTGCCCCACCCTCACCAACCTGAGCCTTCGGAAAGAACAGAGTTCCCCCTGGAGCAGGAAGGAAGTGCAGCTAAGCTGTTTCATTCCCAACTTGCCATCTTCAAATCCCCCAGGTTACGACTGTTTAAAAGATTCCCAACTCTCCAGCAAAGATATACCTCCGGAACAGAGACGGTCCGTGATGCATCACTACAGAACAGACCCAATGGAACATGATCCATACACAGAGTCACAAGGCCAAAGTCCCAGCAGGAGAGAGGGAGGCTAAAAACTGAGTCACAAGGCCGAAGTCCCAGCAGGAGAGAGGGAGGCTTGCAAACTGAGCCAGGGGGAACCTGCTCCCAGTGGCCCGGACGGGAGGCACTTAGGTGAAAATTCACAGGAGCTCTAACTGACTGGGTGACGTCAGGCCCTCGGTAACTGAACGCAGGCCCAGCATTTACTCCCTCCGGTAGCCGTGTGGATGGACAGGGGGATTGTGTGTCCGACTCAGACCTGGCGCAGTGGTTCATACCCAATTCAGCCAGTCACCCTTTGCTTTATGGACAGTGTTCCTGCTAGAGACACAGCTGTGACGGAGCAGTCGAACCCCTGTCTCCATCCCTAAGATTCCCCTGGTCCTTACCCAGGGATTTCTCCAGTACCAATATGCACAAGTAGACTTTCCTGTTGCAAGAAATCTGGATCAAAAACATTCTTTGGAGGGGCGCCTGGGTGGCTCAGTTGGTTAGGCCACTGAGTTCAACTCAGGTCATGAGTTCAAGCCCTGCATCTGGTTCTGGGCTGACAGCTCAGAGCCTGGAGCCTGTTTTGGATTCTGGGTCTCCCTCTCTCTCTCTGCTCCTCTCCCACTAGTGCTCTGTCTCTCTCAAAAATAACACAATAAATAATAATAAAAAAAGTTTTTAATATTCTTTGGAAAAATCAAAAGCCTTCAGAAAAAGATTCATAACAGGATCATCTACGGCAACACAGGTTTGCACTCGATTCAACCACCATATCATCAACTTTTCAAAGACACTGTCCTCTCTGGGGATTACGTCTTCAATACCCAATACTTCAATACTGGCTTCTCGGGGCTGGACACCTGAGGCCACCCCTGCACTCGACCTCAGCCGCCTGACCGCTTCCAGGGTCGCGAACTCATCTGCACCAAACGGGGACGCGCAACCTGACATTCAGGAACCAAGGCCAAGCTCCGAGGCTGTGAGGACAGCCGGACTGGAGGGGGCCCGCCACCTGTCCCTCCCGAGGGCGGTTGGGGTGCAGACGGGCCACCCGTCACCGGACCAGGGGCTGCGACCCGCCTCGCCCTGAGGCTCGGGATGGCCACGCAGGGGGGCCGCGCACCAGGGGGGACCCAGAAGCAAGGGGGAGCAGCCACCAGGTGTGACCATGAGCCGGCCAGGGGCGAGGGACCCGAGGGACCTGAGGGCGCGGCTCTGTGCACACATAGGGCCCCCGGCTGTTCACAGCCGCCCCTGAGTCCCCCCAGACCCAGGTCCCCCCCCAGACCCCTGTCTTCAACCCTGGGCCTGCGCGGAGGCCAGACCCCCGTCCAGAGACCCCATGGCCGTACCCGGAGACCCCAGCCCACACCCCACAGCCGGAGACCCCGCAGCCGGAAACCCCACGGCCGCAGGAAGACTCACCAGGCTCTGTCGGCCGGAGGAGCAGTGGCTGAAGGCCGAGTCACGGAGTCCCCCGCGCGGTCCCCGCTCAAGGGCCGAGTCACCAGAAGGGCTCCCGTCGCGGACCCCGGTTCACGTCGGGCCGGGCTTCGGGCTTGGCCGCAGCCACGGTCCGCGCCCTGCCGCAGGTTCTGTTCCAGAAGCTCTGGTTTCCCAGGGGGCAGGGGGGCGCCGGGGCCTGGGTTCGGGTCTGCGCGCGCACTGACCCCGGGGCCTCCCGCACCTGCAGCGGGTGTCTGCGCAGCCGCGGAGCCGCCCCTCCCTGGCCGCCTGGGGGAGGGGGCCGCGGCCCCGTGTGGTCCAAAGCCAGCCGACTTCAGGCGCTCCCTGACGTCGGCCCCTTGGGGACAGACAGGTGTCGGCACACCCTCAAGTACTAGGGGCATTAAACATAAAAGAGGCTTGGGGGTGGGGGAGAGGAGAAGGTGGGTGATGGACACTGAGGAGGGCACTTCTTGGGGTGAGCACTGGGTGTTGTATGGAAGCCAATGTGACAATTAATTACGTTAAAAAAATAAAAATAAAATAGGCTTGGGGGCCCTGGGTGGCTCAGTTGGTTGTAAGTGCCCCACTCTGCCTCCGGCTCTGTGCTGACAGCTCAGAGCCTGCTTCAGATTGTGTCTCCCTGTTTTTCTGCCTCTCTCTCTCTCTCTCTCTCTCTCTCTCAAAAAGGAAGACGTACTAAAAAAATTTTTCCCGAATAAAAAAGAGAAAATACATAAAATAGGCTTAGGGGCGCCTGGGCGGCTCAGTCTGTTAAGTGCCCAAGTCTTGACTTGGCTCAGGTCCAGGGTGTGAGATCCAGCCCTGCCTGAGGCTCCTAGCTGCAGCCCAGCAAGGAGCCTGCTTGACATTCTCTCTCTCCCTCTGCCTGCTCCGGTTCACTATCTCCCTTTAAAAGAAAAAAAAAAAAAATAGCCTTTAGTGGAGAAGGACAAGCTTTGAGAGGCAACCAGGAGCTGAAGCAAGGTTGACCAGTAGGGTTTGCCTCCTCCAGGAAGCCACTCCTTCCTGACTGAGAGAGGGGTTGCTTCAGCTTATGCACAGAAACCAATAGAGTCCTGCAGAATTTAGAATCGTGGCCGCCCAATCGGCAAGGGCCAGACTCCAGCAGGGCTGGCCACCCTGTCTGCTCAGCCCCTCCGCACACACCCTGGGCCGCCCCGGAGTACAAAAGCCAGCACAAAGGGGGAAAGAAAGCACGTGGAAGATAAAGTGTTTGCTCCTAATGAAGTCATTTATGCCCCTCCTATCAGTCCACCTCCTGATAAGGACACCTTGAACCGGGAACCGGGGCGCTCTTCCTGACCAAGGAGAGGAGAAAGGGTGGTGGTTGAAATGCCCCTCCCAGTTGTGAGCTTGTCCAGCCAACACAGCCCTAGAGTTGGTTTTCCTTCTCTCCACCTGAAGAGCCAGATCAGTGGTTTCCTGGGGACTGTGGCCTTCTCTTCCAGGAAGGAGATCCACAGAGGACCATTACAGTCCGGTTCCAGTCCAGACAAGGGAGTGTAGACCCGTCTCTCCCTGCTCATTCATTCCCAAGGAAAAATCTAGAGATAATTGAGGAACAGCGAAAGTGAAATGTGGACAGAGAAAATGTGGGTTGTTTAGGGAGCCCAGGAAAGGCGGTGCAACACAGAGGCAGGTTGCTAATAATCTGGAGAGCAAGGGAACCCCTGGAGACATGGGTGGATGTCTCCCCCCACCCAAGGGGGATCCCACATAAGCGCCAGCCCCAGAAAGCACCTCTTTTCCCCACCTCAGGTAGCTCCTTCCACCTGGTAGCCCCAGCAGGGATCAGTGGGAGTTCTGGAGGCACCAGACAAACCCAGCGGACACAGGCTCTGAGACTTAAATGGCCCTGGAACCACAGCTCACAAAAGTAAGCCAGGACCCATGGGTTGAACCGAAACAGGCAGACTGCATGCAAAAATGCAATGAGGTGGGATCTCTGGTAGAATTCCAGGAAGCAAGTGAAAAAGAAAGAAAGCACGAAAGCAAGAAAGCAAGAAAGAAGGAAGGAAAGAAAGAACGAAAGAAGGAAAGAAAGAAAGAAAGAAAGAAAGAAAGAAAGAAAGAAAGAAAGAAAAGGAAGGAAGGAAAGAATGAATCACCCGTCATAGCCAGAACCAGGAAAATCACAACTCAGATGAGTAAAGACAAACAACTGATGCCAACATGAACCAGACGTTGGAATTATCGACAAGAATTTGACAGTAGACACCATAAACGTGATCCAAGAATTAATTACCAATTAATCTCAAAACAGAAAAAATTTAGCAGATGAATAGAAAAGAACCAAACGGAAATTACAGACCTGAAAAATAGGGCAACTTAAATAAAAAAACTCAGGGGAAGGGCTCAGTAGGAGAGTTTCCTTCTGTGTTGAGCCCAAGCCTTTGGCTCACTCAACGCCATTAGAAGAGCGGCTCTATATTTGATGCCAAGTTGAAGTTCAGCCCTCGGCAACCTTAAGAAGTCATCAGACATATTCAAAAAACCTAGCCTTGCAACTAGATATTGTAATAAATACATGCTCAAGAAACTCCCTCAAACCCCAACCCCCGGTACGTTTTCCCTTTATAAAATTTATGTCTTTGTTCATTCCACAGTCATTAAGGACCATCTCTTACGCATTAAGGGTTATGATAAGCATTGCACACATTGTTGTGAACAGATGGTCTTTGCACTCAAGGAACTTATGGCTATTTCCCATTCCAAACTGTACCCAGGCAGAGTGCCTCTCCCACCTTTTGGATTTCTTCAAACCAAATTTCTCAACTTTTAGAAATACAGTTCCCTCCAACCTTCCTACGGGGGTTCAGTGACCTGAGACATTACCAGACAGAGTAGAGAAATAAATGTTTGAGTGGGGGTAGAACGTACTCTACACCACTTGGGAAGCAACCTCACGGTTGTCGAAAACGTCTGTTTCCTATCATCCTGGAATCACCCAGTTCCTACAATTCAGACTGCAGATGGATCCAGGAGTGACGTGTGTGGGGTCCCAATGACGGCACAGTGTGAGGTGGGGGAAACGCCCATAGTTGGGCACGTTCCGGCACCGTCTCAATGGGGAAGCCTCCTAAAGTCAAGAATAGCTTGATAACAATACCACTTTATATAACTTTATTAAATGCCATGCAGGTGCGGAGCTCCTGAGCTGCAGTAATCATTTAATTCTAGACCAGAGATGAGAAAAGGATTGTGAAGTGTCTTCTGATGGGTCAAAGACGCCTTGCACAACTAAGGAGCAGATTTCTGTGTTCACACCATGATCTAAAGGCTCTGGCTTTCTGCCTGGCTTGGAGTCTCGAGGTTCACCCTTAGGAATCTCTTTCTCCTCGACACTTTATTGTGAACTAGGAACGCATCCCACTGGGGAGGGATTCTAAGGGATCCCACTTCCCTTAGAAAACCAAAGTACAGTTACTCCAAGGAAGGCAACAGTCCGCAAGCCACTCAGGCCAGATCGGTCTCTCACAAAATCCCCTTCCGTCTCACAGGAGGTCAAATCCAGATCTCCATGGGAATAGGTCACAATTCCAGGTCGGAACACCGGCTGGCAATAAGATTGTGTATTTCTAAGGAGCGTCCTCTGACTTCGTTAGTCCTCCATTGAGAACCAACCACTGTGGCCGAGCCTATGGGAGAAGCAATTTGGATATTAAGAGCTTTGGATCCTTCCCAAAGAATTTTCCGTCTCACCAGAATGAGTAAAATTTAATACATGGTGACACAATCTAATAATTAAATAACGTGTTCTCTTGTTCCAAGAACTCATTCCTAATGAAGGAAAACCAGAGTAAACAAGTGTATGTTACAAATATATGTAGCATAGAAATACATTTTATGTATTCTAAATATATACTAACATATTATATATATTGTCATTTATATGTTATACAAATTAATAAATTATGTAAACGTAATGATTTAAATATTGTATTTTTTAATATTTATATGTTATAATTACATATATTTACATGTAATATAATACAAAAATATAAATATATTAATAATATGTTAATATATTTTTAATATATAAAATATACTCTTATGCTAAACTGAATAATGCTTGCTAATTATCTGACAAATTTTAGTAGTGGTATTTGTTCCATTAAATTGGAGAATTCCACATCATTTTTTTTTTTAATTTTTTTTTCAACATTTATTTATTTTTGGGACAGAGAGAGACAGAGCATGAACAGGGGAGGGGCAGAGAGAGAGGGAGACACAGAATCGGAAACAGGCTCCAGGCTCTGAGCCATCAGCCCAGAGCCCGACGCGGGGCTCGAACTCACGGACCGCGAGATCGTGACCTGGCTGAAGTCGGACGCTTAACCGACTGCGCCACCCAGGCGCCCCACATCATTTTTTAATATCAACCCTCCTCAGTCTACCAGAATGAAAAGCACCCGGTAAGCATTCAGCAAAATACATGACCGACTAAATCCGCTGTTCCAGGCAAGGCTTTCCGTGGAGAATGGCTTGCTTTAGCAACCATTATCTTGAGCCTTTCTGTGAGTTTTGAAATTGGTAAAATCAAGAGATGGATACTAAAAAGGCAGAACAAATTTGGAGATACTAGAATAAATTTAGAAGAATCTAAAATTCACCAAGTCAATAATGGAACTGTAAACAGTAAGACGTCAGAAAAAAAACTCAGATAAGAAAAAGGAAGGAAGGAGGGAGGGAAGGAGGAGAGAGGAGGGAGGAGGAAGAAAGGCCAAAAGAGCCACAAAATGAGCATTCAAACGAAAGGATTGTATTTTTTATCCCAGCAAATGGCTGGGAACAGTAGAACATAACAGAACTGGAAGAAGAGAGAAAGAAAACTCAGCACAATAAAAGAGTTGAAAAAAAAAATGGCCGGTGTCTTAGATGAGGATGGGGAAGATCTCGTGAAGCACAGACACCGAGATGTTCTCTAATATGGAAATGGATATTCCAAAAGTAAAAAGTGACAAAAGCTGTATCCTAAAACCTTTTACAACATGTTTTCAGACACAGAATTATTTATGGTAAATGTATCTTTTTTTTTGATGGTGGCTTTTCTTTTTTTTTTTTTAATATGAAATTTATTGCCAAATTCGTTTCCATACAACCCCCAGTGCTCATCCCAACAGGTGCCCTCCTCGATGCCCATCACCCACTTTCCCCCCTCCCCTCACCCCCCATCAACCCTGTTTGTTCTCAGTTTTTAAGAATCTCTTATGATTTGGCTCCCTCCCTCTCTAACTGTTTTTTTTTTCTTTTTTTCCTTCCCCTCCCCAATGGTCTTCTGTTAAGTTTCTCCGGATCCACATAAGAGTGAAAACATATGGCATCTGTCTTTCTCTGTATGACTAAAGTCTTGCTTAAGGGCATCGATGGTTTCTTCGCTGATAAACACAGCAACAAACTCTATAGTTATCTTTCCTAGTTGTCTCTGCAAAATGAAAGACTGCTAGCCAGTCTCTGTTCTGAAACTTTGTCTGTTCCCATACTCTGGAACTCTGCTCCCTCTCTGGTATTCCACAGTTTCGGTCATCCTTGGAATCCTTTTCCCCTGCTCCCCCCAGAGTGTTAGAGCTCCCTAGATGATCTCCTCACACATTTTCCCAGGTGAATCTGTCCCAACGCTATACTTTTGTCACCAACTGTTTCCATGGAAACACTCGAGAACAGGCTGGTCCGTAAGGAGTCACACAGGAGATAGCACACAGATTTATGCTGTGTCGAGGTCCTTTGCTCTTCTAGTAGCACTCTGCAAACGTCGCCCAAACAACTGGATGTTTTATGGGGAAAATGATTTTTCTGTTTCCATGTTTCTGCTTCTGTTGGTTCAGTAATAAATATGAGACCTTTTGTTTGAAAAAGAAAATGAACTCCTCCCTCTAGTGCCCAGTGAAATTTATCTTGAAATTTATCCCATACCCGTGTCTATTTTTTTTCAAAATCGCCTACCATCTACCCAACTGCTTAGTCCAGAGACCCCAGAATTATTCTTGCCCTCTTTCTCCCCTCAAGCTCCATATAACAATTGACCATGAAATCCTCTCAAAATGACCATGGCTATATCTCTTGAATCCTCTATTTCTCTCTTTGCTGATTTCATATTATGGTTTATTCTTCCATCATTCTTGTCCGTTCCGTGGAACCAGCCTAACTGACCTCTTTGCCCAAGGTTAAATATTATACTCACCAGAGCGTCTTTCTAATCAACCATGCATTTGATTACGTCTCTCCTCCATTCAAACATTTCAATGCTTCCAGGATATTTCTTCAAGATAAAATCCAAATTACTTATGGGGCGCCTGGGTGGCTCAGTCGGTTAAGCATCCGACTGTTGATCTCAGCTCAGGTCTTGATCTCAGGGTCATGAGTTCAAACCCCACGTTGGGCTCCATGCTGGGCATGAAGAAAGAAAGTCCAAATTACTTAGCAAGTTAGTCAAGGTGTTACTGATCTAGGCCCTGCTGAGCTCGCCTCTCCCCCGTCTCTAAGCCCTCACCCAAGAGGGGGTCCTTTATGCACCACAAGCCTCTAGCATCTACACTGTGAATTTAAGACTTCCTCTGTGCAGAAAAGTTCTTCCAGCTTCTTAGGTTTGTTTTAACTAGATACCTCCTTTTTTAAAATTCCAGACTGCTGTACAATGTCATCACCTCCAGGAAGATCTCTCTGCTGTCCCTATTTCCTATTTGAAACAGCCATCCAGCCCATGAGCTTTTCAGCCCACTTTTCATACTAGACCATAGTGCTAATCAAGTTGGATTTTCATCACCCATTTTCTTGCGTGGCTATTGGAGCGACTACCCCCACTCAGGTTACAGATGGTAGGGTCTGTCAAGACAAGACAAGCATTTTATTTGACTTATGCACCAGCTGCCCTATCACAGGGGACGGTGTATGGTGTGCCTTCCATAAATGCTTGTTCAGTAAATGCATGAATGAATGAGTAAAAATATTTTAACCTTCAGGAAAGAAACCTGAAAGTCTGTAAAGCTTTAAAGGAAGACTGTTATTGGCTATCTATGTCAACAGATGAGTGGAAATTTGGCAGAGGGAAAAAAAAAAATCAGTGTGTCCTCTTTACCCACATTAACTCCTGTTGATGATGAAGTTTTAAGAGAAAACCAACATAATCATTTGCTTAGGATTTCTCCTCTAATAGCTCAAAATACCTGAAATGGGCAGAGGAGTGATCGTGTCGAACTGTGTTGCTTAATACATTACTATTACGTAGAATAAATATCCTTAGTGTAGGCACAAAAGACAGAGTAGCCATATCCAACAAATACTTCAATAATTTTCTGTCCATAATTTGACAGCTTTGCTTTATTGCATTTTGCATCCAATACTGCTGATGCAATGTATGTATGTGTGTATGTACTTATTTATTTTAGTGATTTTTTTTTCGGTCTTGAATATTTTAGTAACTCCTTTTAATCTAGGTTATGTGAAAGGCAAGCACGTGCCTAGATGTGGGTCTTTTAATTGAATAGTTTGGTATTTTTGTGGGTCTCCTGGTCTACAAGCTCGTGTTCTTTAAGCTTGAAAAATACTGTTGGGGCACCTGGGCGGCTTAGTTGATTAAGCATCCCAACTCTTGATTTCGGCTCGGGTCATGATCTTCCGGTCATGAGGTCGAGTCCCGTGTTGAGCCCCTCATCAAGTGTGGACCCTACTTAAGATTCTCTTTCTCTCTCTCTCTCTCTCTCTCTCTCTCTCTGCGCCCCTCCCCCACTTGCACTCCCTCTCTCTCAAAAAATAAGAATAAATTTAAAAAAAGAAAAATATTGTTTTGTTTTTATAACTTCTAGTATTTACTTTTCTTTGGTTAAAATGATTTATTTTATTATTTGTTTGTTTTATCTTTCCTGGACTCGTCTATTTTATCTATGCCTGTCATTTTCTTCATCTTCCTATTTTTCTCAATTAACTTTCAGACTCCTGTAAAAAACTGTCTTGACATTTTGAAATTGTACCATCAATATCATACAGGAAGTAGGATTTATGGGAGGAGAAGGAAGGTTGAAACAATGACAATGCCTCGCATAATATCTTTATCAATAATGCTGATTGGATTAAATGTGCAGGAAGGAGAGTCATAAAGGAGCTTCAATGAATAGGGAGGAAGGACAATTAATTATCCATCCCAGCGACACCAGTGAACATTGATTGGGCACTCACCAATAGAGGTGTTGCTGATCCGGGATGAATAAGGCTTTGCCCTTGACCTCCAGCACTGAAAGTGAGAAACATTTATTTTACCCTGCCATCTTCTGTCATATTAAAACAATCCCAGGCTTTCAAAAGAGCTCTTCATTAAATTATAATGTAAAAACATTGTTTTATTCCTAAAAATCTTACAGTCACTACCCATCCCTATAATCCCCCAGAATATTTATTGCCAGCCAGTCAGGTGATAAAGGACTGTGTCCCTTCATTTGCTCCTGGTGCATGAGACCTCATGCACAGAGATCTACAAGCACTGGGCATTCACACACCCGAGAGCTGGCAGACCACGTCATTCTTGCCATACATTGAATGTAGCTGTCCCTTTTCCAGTCGTCACTCATTAGAACCAATAATCTCTGTTAATTGGGGACTCCATGAACCGCAATGTTCTTAATCTTCAGAGTTAAATTATTTTCCCAAATCCTTCATTTCTCATAACAGTCTTGTCACTGTTAAGAACAAAAATTCATTTGAAGATGTGGTTGGCTTTATTAAGTGAGTCGTGAGTAGGGCAGCCTCCCAGCTAGCGAGCAGAAGAGGTGCATAAAACTCAAGTTTTTCATAGGAAAGAGGGTGGGGCAAGAAGTTATTATTAGCCAAAGAAAAGTAAGGTTTCGGGGAGGGGGAGAGGCAGGAGGTCTACAGGGCCAGTGACCTCATCCTCCTTTGGTGGGGGTTGGGGAGGATGGTGAGGGCCCAGACGACGACAGAGTACCTCAAGGTACAGACCGCCAAGTTCCCACATGACCAGTTAAGTCTACATTCCTGGAGGAGGTTGAAACTGCACTTAGAGTAGGCAGAAAGGCCCAGTCTGGTTACTTGAGCTAGCACGAGTGACTCCATGTTGGGCCTGTGGTTTTCTTCCCGCTTTTTACTTTAGCTGCATTCTCAAACAGGTGATGGGCATGACAGAAAAGAAGACCACCCCCTTCCACCCTCAGAAGGTCCCCATGAAACAGAGGGAACACTGGGCAAAAAGACACGCATCTAATGTACAAGAATACAGAAGTATTAAAGTATTATATAACATAATATTATATAATATATAATATATAATGAAGTAAGACCTTACTATCAAACTCAAAAGCGTGCCACAGCAGACTTTTGCTTAAAAGTCTGTTAGACTCGGAAACCAGCCTATGAAATAAATAGTACAGCTCTATTGCTCTCAGCCGTGTACCCACGTCTCAGGAATTCACTCACAAGCGGAAGGAACACCGATATAAAACTGTGAGGGAAATGTTTACCTTGAAAGCATAATGAAGTTGGAAACAGTATAAACACCCATCAACATGGAGACTATAAAATACACTAGATTTATCTGCCCGACACACACACTTCAGACGCTGGTCAAAGGTCCAGGTTGTCACCTGTGCTTCTGACCGACGGGACTGTGGACCGGAGGCTCCCACGACCCCCTCCTTGGGTTCATTTAATTCGATAGTGGCTCACAAGCCCAAAGAAACGTTTCACTTACCAGATCACCGGTTTATCCTGAAAGGATACAGCTTGGGAACGGGCCAGATGGAAGAAATGCGTGGGATGAGGTATGGCCAGAGCACATGGAACTCACATCCTTTTCAGGGGACCTGTCTCTCCCCCAAACTCCACGTGTTCACCAAACTGGAAGCTCCCCTAAGCCCTTCCTTTGGTGTTTTATGGAGGCCTCATTACCTCCATGCTTGATTACATCATTGACCTTGGTGATGGATTCAACCTCCACCGAGGTCTGAGGGGGTGGGACTGAAAGTTCCAATCACCTGGTCCGTTCCCCTGGCAACCAGCCCCAACCTCGGAAGGGGTCCAAAAGTCACTTCATTAACCTAACAAAAGACACCTTGATTGCTCTGATCCCTTAGGAAATTCCGAGGGATTTTGGATACATGGTCTTGTAGAGTCCGACGCATTGAATTGAAAGGATATTCATGATCTTTTATAAGAAAGAGTCAGGTTCCAAACAGCAAAATAAGATTGTGTGGTAAAACCAGGTAAGGGGGAAAACAATGGAAAGCCTGGTAGGATCTGTGACTATGGTTAACACCGCATGGTGAGTTGTTCTCTGTTTTTTTCCTTTTATTTTTTTCACTGATACGAAAATGAGCATGTATCTTGTAGCTAGTCAAAAATATGTAAACATCTATAGTTTACAAGATAAAATGCAGAGGCCTGGGGGCTCGGGGCACAGCCCTGGATGGGACTTGGATGCTTGGGTCCTACTTCTAACTCAGCTGCCTAGATGTTCACGGAAATCATTCAACCACGTGAGCCTGAGTTTCTCCGCCTTCAAAAGAAATGCGTTTTAAAGTTCAGTAATGGCTGTAAAATTTGGATTGATGGATGCTTTAAACCTCTGTTTCTCATTCTATTATCTACCCACCTAGACCACACTGTCCAAACACATTGTCAAAGGCTCAAATGCACCTTGCACAGCATGTCTGCCCGGAAGGTGCCATTGGCGACTTCTTGGCAGCCAGGGCTCCCCCCCCCCAACCCCCGATGCCTCTGCATTTCATTGCGTAAACTAGAGGTGTTTAAATATTTTTGACTATCTCCAAGGTACTGCACACACTTCCAGGTTTACATACGGAAAATGTGGGGCAAAGGTGGGTGGGCACCTGCTGGTGGACAGTGAAGGTCAAACAGACCGCTGTCTTGGGGTCAGTCACGGGCGGGATCTTACTGGCTGGGGACAGTCCTTGCCGCGTGAGCGGGCACTTTAGTTCCATCAGGGGCTGCTTTGCCTGCAGTATCTTCCTTCTGAGCCCAGGGACCAGCTGGAAAGACCCCAACTAGACAGTCTGTGGCCAAAGTGGAGGCAGCTGAAGTCCTCTTTCAGAGAGGGCGTCCTGGAGACCAGCTTCCCTGGAGGAGGGCGGGTTTGGGGAGGCTCAGCAGGTGCAGGTGGGCGGAATGAACCGGGACGCGGACTCAGCCAGGAGGCCACAGCAGCAATCTGGGCACGAAGGACTGAGCACAGGATGCGTCCACAGCACCAGGCGGGATGGTGACCCCAGGCCCCTGGATACGACGCTCGGGGGGGGGGGGGCGGTGTGCAAGTGGGGAATCCATCCAGACTGCTGCTTCTGAGCTCCTGGGGCGCACAGAGGTTACTTCATCCTCCACCCCGAGTTGTCCTGATCCTTGCTGCACGCGTCTGTTTTCACTCTCCTCACTGGGAACGAAGGGTCTGGGAGACACCCAGGCTTTCAGGAAATGAGATGAACAAACATGGGGGGAGTGAGAATGTTCTCCCAAACAGGAATACGGCTTTAACCCAGTTTGATTTTCAGGAGTGACGCTTAGGTTATTATGTAAACTAAAAGCTTTTTTACATTCACCCTGGGAGAGTAATAAAAAATAATCCATGTGGCCAAGAAGCATGGTGGCCCGTGAAGCCGGAAGCTCACGACAAGGACCAGAGCCGCAGGCAAACTTCTAAATACCGGCTCGGGCCCACCAGGGCTGATGGAAACAAGGCCTCTTCCTGGGTATTGTTTCGTGGGATTGGCCGCAGTTTCGAATTTTGTGCGTCTCATTATCAGCACAATGTTCTACGTTTACCCCCCAGTAAATATTTTTGCAAGATAATATTTAACGATAAGGATATTTTGTTCACTAGACTTTTCCCCCATCGACAACTGGAGGTTGACCTCTAACTTGGCGAAAGCTGAACAAACAGTGGTGGATGATATTCTCACCTGTCACTTCTAGGACGCCTTCCTTTTTTAAATCTGGAATGAAAGCGTTTCCTCTACCCATCCCCCCAGCGCTCCCCCGGAAAAAAATAAAAAGCATACCCAAATGAAAGCTTCTGACTAATACTCTCTTTTCTTCCTTTTCTGAAATGAGTAGGATGCTGTCCTCTCCCTCGGGCGTGAGTGCAGACAGGATTTGTGACCCTGCAGGAGTATGTGACACGCCGTCACGGGCGATCTGAATTCCCCACCTTTCCCGCACTGTCTCTTCTCCTTTCCTTCCCAAACAATTCCTCTGGAAGGGACACTCTGATGAGTGAAAACTGCTGTGTCACAGCCGCATCTGGGGGATCGGGGGATCGCTGGCGAGGCAGGAGGCCTCAGGCGCCATGAGATGCCCCACAGTGTGCTCCTGGTCACATCCCTTCTCCCGGCCTCAGTTTCCTGGGTGTAAAAAGAGGAATCTGGAATAACACTCTTTTCTTTTTTAAGGGAGAAGATGAGATGGTATGGTGACTATGGAATCTTCCCCATTTTTAAAAGTTATTATTTTTTAATTGTTTAAAATGTTTATTATTGAGAGAGAGAGAGAGAAAGAGAGAGAGAGCGTAAGCAGGGGAGGGGCAGACAGAGAGGGAGACACAGAATCCGAAGCAGGCTCCAGGCTCCGAGCTGTCAGCACAGAGCCCGATGCGGGGCTCGAACCCACGAACCGCGAGATCCTGACCTGAGCCGAAGTCGGACGCTCAACCAACAGAGCCACCCCGGGTGCCCCTGAATGATACGATTTTGACGGTCGACGACTCACAGAAGATAGGAGGCAACAGTTGGCAGCAGAAGTGTTAGCCGAGATACAGAATGCCCAGGCTGGTTCCAGGAGCTAATGCTCTGTCTTCAGCTGACATCACCTTATGGAAACAAATACGGAGCAAGAAATACAACATAGAAAACAGTCCAGAGCGAGCCCTTGCTGATGGGGGGCCGGCTGCCCGCCGCTGTGTGTTCCTACAGAATAAAGAACCTGTCAGAGGCATGCGGCCTCCTCCCCTGCCCAGAGTGTCTGTTTGCTAAACACTGTGAGGCCCCAGTAAGACCCAGAGAGGAGTTTACAGCTCAGACCGGCTCAGAGGCGGCAGCTGTGGGGAGCGTTTCTGGTTGGTTTCCTTCTATTTGCAGGGATCGGACTGCCCATCAGGTAGGATGTACGTTCAAGTCCACATGCTATGGAGGAAGAAATGTGCCCAAAGTGGCTCCATGACTATTTTTAAAGTCACAGCTAATAATTTACCGTCTGACGCCCTGGGGCTCGCCTGGCTCTAAAAATAGTTGTTCCCGAGCTTGTGGACAGGGCCAGGGGAACACGGTGGACAGCCGGAGAGCCGCACCGAGTAAAACCTGAACCATCAGGAAACGCACGACTAAATTGAATCCAGACACCCGAGATTTGATTTCTAAAAGACGGATGTGACAGTTGATTTCCCATTAATTAGATTTGTAAAGATGTTTTAAGGATATAAATAAAGTAGTAGCCAACTGGACACATCCTCTGGGCTTAACACTGAGTCTAAAATTGTGTTACCTCACCTCTTCGCCGCGGTTCAGCGACGTCAGAGAGCCTATTAAAGCCAATGGCCCACTTAGGGCTGACAGCTGACCCTCGGCCCAGCCGGCAGTCCCGAGATGGGGTCGGGGCCCCCCAAGGGACCGGCTCAGCCACAAGCCGTCTTGAAATTTGGGTTTCTCCGAGTGCCGGACACTCTACCGATGGAATGGTGCGGAAGGAAACAGAAAGACTGGCCTTTCTTTGTCCCCAGTGCAAATCATAGATTGTTTGGCCCTTGTCCAAGGACTGAAAACAGCTCTCTCCAAGTACTTTTTTGATAGCTGGTATTTAACAAAGGAACTAAAATTTCTTTGTGTGTTTGGGCTTGAATTTTTTTTTTCAGACTCTCTTCTTCTTCTTCTTCTTCTTCTTCTTCTTCTTCTTCTCCTTCTTCTTTTTTAATGTTTATTTATTTTTGTGAGAGAGACAGAGCACAAGCAGGGGAGGGGCAGAGAGAGAGGGAGACACAGAATCCGAAGCAGGCTCCAGGCTCTGAGCTGTCAGCACAGAGTCCAGTGTGGGGCTCAAACTCACGGACCACGAGATCATGGCCTGAGCTGAAGTCGGACACTCAACGGGCTGAGCCATTCAGGCACCCCTGGGCTTGAATTTTTAAGGAATATTTGACTAATGTCTGTATGCTGAGAACTTCCTATGATTAATACAGGAGAAGTAGTTCTAATAGGGGAGTTCAAGCTCAACGTTTCTTTTCTATTTTTGCTACTGTTTCTTTGGCTTCTTTCGGGCTAATTTTTGGTCACATTATTATGCTTCTGTATCAATACATCTGACCGCCTATCTCCCCTTCTGTCTGTCTGTGTTAAGATTGAAAAATTAAATAGGGAGTTCTCAAGCTGCAAGTGGATTGCTTCACTCACATTCCTATTAAGATACTTTAAATTCTCAGCTACGTGAAATAGAGTAGTTAACCTAAACATGCAGTGAATGTCCAATCCTTGTAGCAAGATATTAAAAGGAGGGTATGGATGGAGAGAAAGAGAGAGAGAGAAAAAAAAAAAAAAAACATGGGTGGTTGAATTGACACAGCTAGACAAAGTCTTTATCCCTAAACATGAGAGAGAAAGCTTTCTGTGCGTCTTATTTTCTCTGCCTCAAACTTAGCTCAGGCTGCAGGTACCTATAGAAATCACAATCCCATAGAGGCAATGGTTTCTGATAAAGAAAACATACTTCTCGCTCTCTCTCTCTCTCTCTCTCACACACACACACACACACACACACACACACACACGGGGACCAACTCCCACCACCCAGGGGTGAAACTGAGGCCTCTGGTTGGAATCCAGTGTTGTGGGAACCTTGACCCAGAAGGAGAGGGTGACTGGGGCACAGGCTGGCCTGGTTTGTTATGCTGCTCGGCTGAAGTTTACTTCCTGGAGCTGGGTTCCTTTCGATATCTGAGATAAGTCATAATAGCCAGGCTGCAAAGCTTTCAGATAAGAAGCTCACGGAATCCAATGCTGTTTCAAGCATTTCTGTGGGTTTTCATTCACACGGAGAAAACTGGGGACACAAATCAGTGTTATCAGGCCATTTTGGAGCAAAGAATGTGATGTCATATTGCTCGATTTTATAAGAAAACCCTGCACGAGTCTTACATTGAAACTAAGCTGGGGGCCAAGTGCTTTATCAGGTCTGTTTTAGGACTGCAAATACCATATTTGAGTTAACACCATGTAGGGGACTAAGGAAAATAGGTACTGTGAGTCATATAATATTTAAAATAGTTCTGAGTGGGAGAGCTTGAAAAGATAATAGTAATCAGCTATTGTGGAGGAAGACGACTGATAACTATTGATTTTCTTGTACGAGGACAAATTTCTCCATTGTAGTATATTCCAGTCCCGTTATTCCCTGATTTCTATTAATCATTAATAAATTTTGTGCAGGGTAAGACAATTTTAGGTGTTATTTTAGAATATGCTTTTTTTCATTAAATTCCTTCACATAAGTCTTTTTCATAAAAAAATAGTACTTTCCAGGGGCACCTGGGTGGCTCAGTTGGTTGAGCATCCGACTTTGGCTCAAGTCACGATCTCACGGCTCATGGGTTCAAGCTTCGCATCAGGCTCTGTGCTGACAGCTTGGAGCCTGGAGCCTGCTTCAGGTTCTCTCTCTCTCTCTCTCTCTCTCTCTCTCTCTCTCTCTCCCTGTCCCTCCCCTACTCACACTCAGTCTCTGTCTGTCTTTCTCTCTCTCTCTCAAAAATAAATAAGCAGTAAAAAAATTATTTTCCATTGTAAGAAACTAATATCAGGAAATGTTTCTCACCTCAGTTAAAAATAACACAGAATTTCTTCCTTAAGATTCGTCTCCCTTGTGAAAGATTTCAGAAATCTTAGAATATGTAAATCTCTTAAAAATAAGTCTTACATCTTCTTGAATTTGATCTCTCCTTTTTACCCTCCATCTGAATAGAAACTCATTCTGAACCATACAACGGACAACAACAATTTAAGAACCAGAGCTCTTAGGCTAAGTTTCGGTTTCAGGGGTTTGAATCGACCAGTTTTCTCAAGAATACCTCACTGTGGTCTGAGACATACATGCGACTGGAAAGAGGCAGAAAGTGACCCAGAAAACTGACTTTAAGGCAGGACTCAGGAGAGAAATCCCCATGTATCGATATTATATGGGAACCAGGGCTGCAGGTGAAGACAAAATTGTAGCGAAAGGGGGACTAGTTTCTTGGAGAAATTCCTGTCCACCACCCTGGGCCTCGGAAAGGATGGGGCAGCTCCTGGGGCCAGGCATCGTCATCTCAGCACCTGGTACCCAGTGGCCCTGATGCAAGACCGTCTACCTGCAGCCACAATGCAAGTGTCCTGTGAGATGCACCAGCGGGTACTTTTAGACGGTACTTGTGTCATTTACGCGAAAGTTCTCATCACCAGGTGGTCTGGATGACAAAAACCATTCCGAGGACTCAAGAGAACCAACCATTTTAAAGTCAATTTCTTGTGAGGGTTTTCTTCCAGGTATTCTGAAGAAAGAAGAAGTTAGCCCATAAAACAGCCCAGGGGTGAGAGGCAAGCCAACAATGGGGCTCTTGGGTTGTTTTGTATTGTTTTAAGAGAAGAAGAAAAACCTTAAGAGAGAAGAAGAAAAGGAGAAGACTTAGGGCAAAGGGTCACACAACATGATCAGATCCCGGGAAAGACCAGAGCTTTCGTGGGCAGAGTCCTGAGAGCCTCGTGGGCAGTTGAAGACTCTTGCACAGTCTCGGAGCAGAGGAAAGAAAACTTTCTGCGGTGAGCCGTGTGCTCGGGCTACATGGCGGTGGCATGTGAGGAGAGAGGACTGTCCAGTCTCCTCCTGCCGCGCAAACGACTGTCGGAATATTTGCCACCAACGCATTCTGTGTTTCAGATGGGGCCTCTGTCCTCACCGCCCAAACCAGTGGTTCCCAGCGGGGGGTGATGGGGGCCCCTCTCGCTGCCCCCACCGGGGGACACTGCACAGCCTCTGGAGACATTCGGGTTGTCACAACCCCGGGGGGTGGCGTGCTACTGGCATCTAGTGAGCACGGGCCCGGGATGAGTGTGAACCTGAACAGTGCCCGGGTTAGCCCCCCACGACAGAGAATTATCTGGGCTGAAGTGTCCATAGAAAACAGTCTAAACTATTCACAGTGAAAGGGGTCTGATATTTATGTATGTTATCCGTGAATTCTTTCATGCATATAAGAAATGTTTATCTATATCTATGTATCTCTATCTCTATCTGTATCCGTATCTATAACCCTAGTCATAGGGTCTTAAATGAATCTTACCATTGTATGAACTTACTCACTGCTCTGGAGTTAAGTCAGATCTTATAAAGCAGTATTTTCTTGACTAAGTTAAAAAGCTGTTTTTCCTTAATTTCTATTAATGTTTATTTACTTTGAAAGAAAAAGAGAGAGAGAGCGTGAACAGGGGAAGGGGAGAGAGAGAGCGAGAGAGAGAGAATCCCAAACAGCCTCCACACTGCCAGCATAGAGCCTGATGCCGGGCTCAAAGTCACAAACTTTGAGATCATGACCTGAGTCAAAACCAAGAATCCGACGCTCAACCGACTGAGCCACCCAAGTGCCCCTGTTTTTCCTTAAAAATGACAAGGAAGGCAATGCTGTGATATAAAGCTGACCTTCCGATTTGCAGAGAAAGACCATACCAATGCAGTCAGTGTCCCGGCTCCGTGAGAGCCTCTCTAAGCCTCAGTTTCCCCGTCCGTAACAGTGTGATAAAAACAGCACCTACTTCAGAGTTTCCCAGAGTGTGAAACAGTATAAAACAGTCATCTTAGTGTCTTGTGCACAATAAACCCTGAATAAATACTTGCTATGATTTCACCGTTTGGGGCATTGTACCTGAGTTATTGCGTGGAGACAAATTTAAATTCAGAGTGACTAACAAAAGTAATACGTCAACGTAGGATCTTTGGAGTTGGTTAATATAAAGAAGTGAAGTCAAATAAATTCATGATTAGAGTTATTTTTTTCTAACCCTGGTCCCCAGCCGCGAAGTGAGTGAAGGCGGCATCTGTGGATAGAACTCCACCTGGAGGGGCAGGGGAGGGTCTGAAAATTATCCTTCATCTTGGGGAAGAACCCACTTCACATCGAGCAGACTGAGATCTTCAGGAAGGACGGCCTGTGAGCCAGCCAACAACCACTAACCCACGTTCGCCATGAAACCTAAGTGCCTTCGTGAGTGTTTCTGAGGCCAGGGCACTCGCTTGTATGAACAGTCTTACTTTCTCGTAGAATTCGAAATTTAAAAATGGCCTCGCCAAGCCTTCTTGTCTGTGATTCATGCAAGGACACTCCCAGAAGCTAACCAATCGTCCTGGCCGGTTGAGTCAGATGTTACCTTCCTGCCTGCAGGTGAAAAGGAACCACCAGCCTTCCCATCACCTTCTGTCTGGAGAAGGACCCACTGAGGCTGACTCAACTGAGATTTGCCCAACAGCATTGTGTGAGCTCAGACACCTGGGCTGCTGGGTGATTCAGTCAGGCCGTTGGCAACCATCACTGTCTGAATTCTCACATGCGGGGGGGGGGGGGTGGGGGGGGTGGTCCCCGTCTGGTGCGTGGAAAGGGGACATCCCCACTATACACACAATGGGGTCGCTCATCTGCAGTCATCACTGTGGAAACACTCAGGGGTGGGGTGAAGTTTTATTTTCCCTAGGACCTTGGACAGCTGCCCACTGGGGTTGCCCCCAAACCAACAGCCGTGTGATGAGGTCACTAATTTAACAGAAAGGACACAGATCTTTCCTGAAGGGTCACGGATCAAACGGTATAGCTGAGCTCCCGAAGATCCTCGGAAAGCCTAGTGATGGAAGCTCCCTGGGTTCTGTTTACCTGGATGATGTCTAAGTCCTGCTCTTTAGACAGACAGACAGACACAAGGACAAACGGACGGATGGAACCCTGGTCTAGGCTGCAGCCGCAGGGCCTTCACCCATGGCCGTTGCCAACAACTCAGGGGATCCGCAGTTCCCGGACAACCACCATTTCCTTCTGTAACAACAGTCCTTCAGGCTTCTGGCATTTTGGATTTAACATATGATGCTGGAGGCACCTGACTGGTCAGTCAGTGGAACATCCGACTCTTGACTTCAGCTCAGGTCATGATCTCATGGTTCGTGGGTTCGAGTCCCGCATTGGGCTCTGGGCTGACAGCTCAGAGCCTGGAGCCTGCTTCCGATTCTGTGTCTCCCTCTCTTTCTCTGCCCTTCCCCGGTTTGTGCGCACTTCCTCTCTCTCTCTTTCTCTCTCAATGATGAATAAACGTTTATTTATTTATTTATTTATTTATTTATTTATTTTAATGTTTATTTATTTTTGAGAGGGAGACAGACAGACAGAGTGAAAGCGGGGAAGAAACAGAGAGAGAGGAAGACACAGAATCAGAAGCAGGCTCCAGGCTCTGAGCTGTCAGCACAGAGCCTGATGTGGGACTAGAATCCATGAACCTCGAGATCATGACCTGAGCCGAAGTCGGACACTTAACAGCCCGAGCCACCCAGGCACCCCCAAATAAATAAACATTAAAAAAACAATAAAGTACTGAGGCACCTGGGTGGCTCGGTCGGTTAAGCATCCCACTCTTGATTTCAGCTCAGGTCACAATCTCGTGGTTTGTGGGTTTGAGCCCCACGTCGGGCTCTGCTGACAGTGTGGAACCTGTTTGGCATTCTTTTTCTCCCCCTCTCTCTGTTCCTCCTCTGCCTGTGCTCTCTCTCTTTCCCTCTCTCTCTCTGTCTTAAAATACATAAATAAACTTAAAACAATAATAATAAAGTGCTGGTGCTGTTTGGGGAAGTAGGGACGTGTGAGAAGAAAGTGTCCCGCTTACTCAAAAGCAGATAACGAAGGACGGCTACGACCTCAAGGTTTTGTAAGGGAGCATCTTGCATAGGTTCCTGCTTACAGCCGAGCAGACATCGCCAGCAAAGAGTGGAGAATTAAAGAATGTCACATACACTCTGAAAACAGGGAATGTCTTCCAGTGTTAACGGGGGCCTGGGTCTGTCCCATGGCCGGTGGACATCGTTTTGCTGAAAGGGACCTAAATCCGAGGCGTCCTCGCTCTGGGGCCCTGGAGCCCTGTGTCCCCGTGTCCGCTCGGAGGCAGCCCCATTGCACGCAGGAAAGGGATACATCCCTGCGTTTTTCTGCCGTCACAGGGGCAGGCCTGGCCCGGCAGCCCGCTCCGTCTCTGGGTCTGACCAGAAGCGCTGGCCCCCGACCCCCTCACTCCTTCTCTATCCCTGCAGATCAGCTCCCACCGGGGGAAGCGGAGTCAAGAAATGCAGAGGGGAGGCCAGGTTTTGAGCCAGCACCCCGGGAGGACGGAAAAGAAACACTGGTGCCCGGCCTTTACTGAAGCTATTTGTTTTCTTTATTTCAGCCAACAGGGCTGTCCCACATGGTCTCTGAACCTTTGAGCAAACGGAATCATCTGGAAAGCGTGACGGGTAAGAACGCTGAGGTGGGAGAGAGAAGCCGCTGGCCTTCAGGCACAGGAACGGCCAGGCGTCCTCTCAGGACCGGTCTCCGCTGCGTCCTTCCACCTCGCAGGTAAACCCCTCCCTGCACGGGCTCTTTCTGGGCGCTCAGGACTGCTGTGGGGCCGCGGCCAAGTCTTGCACACCACACCTGTGTTACACACATCCACGCACGCTCCTCCGGCTAAGCAGCTGCTTTTGTGCGGGGAGGTGGGAGGAAGGGTCCCCGAGAGCAAACGGATCCTAGCGGCACCCTGCACGGCCAGGCCGGGCAGCCGCGTGAGGACGGGAGGTTGTGTCCCCTTTGTGTTGAAAGCCTGACCCCCGAGGCGACGGTGTCAGCAGGTGGGCTCTGTGGGAGGTCATTCGGTCCTGAGGGGGTGGCCCCCATGATGGGATCAGCGTCCTTATGAAAGAGACCCCGGGGAGGCCCCTCGCCCCTCCCGCAGGTGAAGACACAGCGAGAAGACATCTGGGGACCCGGAAGTGGGGTCTCACCACACACCAAATGTACAAGTGCCTTGAACTTGGACGTCCGGCCTCCAGAACTGCGGGGAATGAATGTCTGTGGTTGATAAGCTGCCCGGTCTGTGGTGTTTTTTACAGCCACTGGGAGGGACAGAGAGAAAATTTTAAGGCCTTACTGACACAATCTTAATTAACGATGGTTTGAGGTCCTCGAGGGGTTCCACAGGAGAGCACGGTGGGTCCCTGCACCCCTGAATCTTGTGTTTGATTTTGGAATGAGGGGAAAACCTCACAGTCACTTCTGAAGCTTGTGGTTTCTCATCCTTAGCAGTAAGTGGAGACTCTAAAAAGCACAGTAATAACTCATCCCGAGAATCTCTTCTCAGAAGTTAGGCAACAAAATGGTGTCCCATTCCAGGAGGCCTTCCCTGTCCCCACCCGGGCCTGGCACCAGGTCAGGCCTCCTGCAGCCCGCGTGGTGTGCTTAAAACAGCAAACCGTGCTCACTGGGGCCTCCATGACGTATTTATATTATCGCAACTGAGGTTCATTTACGAGAGAAGTACAACTATTTCCGGATGAAAAGCGAGGTCAAAATGCCTTGCCCAGGGCCAGGACCCAAGCCCAGGTCCCGACACAGCCAGCTTCCAGGCTCGGAGCAGCACAGACATGGACATTGCCTCAAAGACATCAAGAACCTCCCGGTGAGACTTGGAAGGAAGCGGGTACAATCCATGCAAGCCTGTTCCTCCTTCGGCCCCCGCCCCTGGGCCCCTACTCTTTCTGGGGCTGAGATGCTGCGTGCATCGCACCCCCACCCATCCGAGGTGGGGAAGGTCCGGGCGCTGGGTTGCTGCGCAGTCTCCTGGGTGCCGGGGCCCATGCCCTCCCCTGGCTCGTTCCCCAGGCATCAGACCCAGGATGCACCCTGCAGCCTCAACATGGTTTTGAGATGCAAATATCAAGCAGGGCAAGGCTCTGTGGCCAGATGACAGAGCTAACATTTCATGATTTTTTTCTCCTGGTCCTTATCCATAATCGAGACGAGTATGTTCTAGATAATTCTCAGAACGCCCCTGAGTGGCCACAAATGTCCTCTCACACTTTTGACATGTGCACGGCCAGGGGACGTGGCTAGTCATGACGAGGGCTCGAGGGAGTGTGTCCAGCTCGGGCAGGGGAGGCCGGCAAGACTCCTACCTGCCACCTCTGTGCCCAGGACACCTTTCTTCCAAAACACTTTCACGCTTAACTAAGGAATTGGGGCTAGATTATTATTAGCATTAAGGAGAACACTGAAGGCTGGCGATGATTGCTCTGGCCTCAAGTTTTAATCTCTGAGCCAAAGGCCTTGGGTGACTTTCAAGTTCCCCCTGATTCTTGTGATTTTTACACTGGTTCAAAACCACAGTTCCATGCACAGTTGAAATGGCATCTTCCCCCGTCCATGACTTCTGCATTTGGTGCCAAGTTCTGGGCTACGTGCGCGGGCGTGGGGATGGATGATCATGGCGCTCTTTGCAAGGGCTACACTGTGCGAAGCTCGCCTCTACCTTGGAGAGGGCTCCTCAGAACAGATTAGAATCCTCCATCCGGACGGAGGGCAGAGGTGGGCACGCAGAGATGCGAGAGGCTGTTCTCTCGTGGGGCCCTCGACACAGGAAATGAAAGAGGGAACCGATGTTTTCCACCAAGTTAGAGCAGAACCGAAAGTCTGCAAATAAAAATTACGGATCCTTCCTCACATTCCCCCCCCCCCACCCCCACCCCCCCCCCGCACAAGCTGCACGGAAACATGGCGATTCTTGCCTTTTTTCAAGAGCTCGCGAGTCATCTTGGTTTCTGTCTCCTGATTTAGATTCGACTTGGAAAACGATAAAACAAAATCGTAAAAACACCGCATTTCCCTGCTCTGCACGTGAAGCCCTGGAAAGGCATTTCTCCTGCTCTGGGATGCTCCGCCAGACCCGACCCACCTGTGCTCAGCTTGACCTTCTCTCCTGGATGTTTGGGAAAGCAGAGAAAGTCCTGTGACCCTGACCTTTGGTTTTCTTTCTGGACTACACATTCGGGGCTTTCTAACAAAGTAAATTGAGATAAACCCGTCATCAACTGCGGAAAGGAAGGCTAGGCAGAAAATAAGTTATACATATGCATTAAATGTTATTTAATTTGCTAAAGACCAAATGGGCTGCACAAAAGATTGCAAGCCAAGGTGATCTGCGCAAGGTTTTTGCTCCAGCTGTGCACGCCTTTCACCCCTTGGATTTTTGCTTTTGATTTGCCGAATTCCCCAAAGTTAGAAAACAGGACGTACACACACACCCACACACACACAACTTTTTGCACCTCCTTGGGAGTCTAGCTTTTGATCCGTACCCCTCCCCCCAAAACATTAGAAGGCCCGATGTGTATGGTTTTTCGCACTTTGGGGAAAAAAAGGGAACGGACCATTGTTACCAGCCTTCAGAATTCTCTTTAATGCTAATAATTAAGCTCAAATTCCTTACGAGGTAACACCATGCTCCAGCACTGGTTCTTGGAAAACATTTGGAGAGCTCATCCCTGGACTTGTACGTAACCTTCCCAGCGACCTGCCAGTTGGGGCTGACAGGTTTGTTTTTCTTTCCATTGAGGTCACGACCAGTAGGTAGATTTCAAATGAGGAGAAATTTGCAAACCCAGGCTTTTATGTTGTGAACGGTGCTGTGTACAATGTTACCATGTCAACATATTTTAAGAAGCATTCGTTACTTATTAAGCCTGGGAGAGCTTACGCAATACTCCTTTACATTTGTTTGTGGATTTTATTGTTTTTAATGGGGAGTACTTGAAGCAAGCTACCTGTCACTCAGGACTTAGCCAAGGCTTGTGTGTGTGGCAGCCGGTTAGATTGAAGCCTGAGAATTCGTAGGCACGTCATAAACTGTCTTGAAAATGAGGATCGTAGTTTCTTTATTGGATTAACTCTGCGGGATAAAATAACATTAGAGAATACTACTTAAGCTAATATAAAATTACCCCCAAAATAATTATTCTGAGAATAAATTATTCTGGCCAATAGTCCTCAGCAAGGCGAAAGCACAGTCCCTGTCACTTCTGCGCCTCACAGTACCGAATCTAGGACAGTGCGGCACCTGACGGACGCTGTCCCCCATGGTGGTCCCCTGGCCATCCCTTTCTGTACCCCCAGAAAAGTAAATTCCCTACATTTGGACAGAATGGAATCAGTATTTGCCAAATACATATTTTATACAATCCCCGTTAGGTTTTTTGTTGTTTTGTTTTGTTGTCCCCATGAAGGTTTGAGAAGAAGACACAGTCCTTTTTACACAGCTATTGTCCCAAAGGCTCAGAGACGTCGGGTGACTTGGCCACAGCCGGCCAGAGCAGATGTGCCAGGCAGGACTCAGACTCGGTGCCCAACCCCACCGCACGCTATGACTCCACGCAGCCTCCCACGGGATAAGTCATGGCCGACGAGCCAGTTTTTCAAAGGCACACCTCACATTTCTTCGGGGAGTCTCGCCCGGGCCTCTGTCTGTCAGGCTAAGGGTGCAGCTCCTCTGTGTGCACATGCCTAGGAGATTAAGTCCGGTGAAGTGTGTCAGGCTTGACGGATTTTCCCAGCACGGTAAGGATGGGCGGGAAAGTGCAGACTTTCGCTCGACTGCCTCACCCCAGGTGCCCAAGTTCTGAGTCACGGGCGGTCCGTGGGGTGCAAGCCCGGGAAAACTGAATCACCGTCGCTTCCTCCGCTGTCCTGCAGAGGTTGCTGCCTCTTGATGAAGGGACATCCACCCACCTGCTCCCCCCGAGCCTCACAAACACCCAAGTTGTTCTGGTCCCTATGTACACGATATTACCACTCAGGACCGAGCCAGGAACTGAAGCAGAAAATGCTCGCTGGGTGTTGAGTGCCGGCCGGGAAGTGAACTTGTCCCCTCCCATGTCTGTCTGGGAGCCATTCTGGGCTCCCGGGTTCCGAGAGGCGCACGTCCCATGTCCCCAGTTTAGACATCACAGGTGGAGGCTCCCAGGGTTTAAGTGACTTCACAACTCCCAGAGCTGGTGATCGACTCCAGCTCTGATGGATTCCTTCTTGTAACCTACGGCCTGTTCAGAGACTTGTCCCCAAGGGCGCTGGCCTCGTCCTGTCACTCCTTTTATTGCACTTGTAGGAATGGGATGGAAGGATGGGCAGCCAGTGTGGGCCACTGAGCCGGGAAGGGACGCATCTAGAATGCAAAAGGGACATTTCACCAAGGTAATGACCCTCCTGTTCATTTTTTTAATGTTTACTCATTTTTTAAAAAAATTTTTTTTCCAACGTTTTTATTTATTTTTGGGACAGAGAGAGACAGAGCATGAACGGGGGAGGGGCAGAGAGAGAAGGAGACACAGAATCGGAAACAGGCTCCAGGCTCCGAGCCATCAGCCCAGAGCCCGACGCGGGGCTCGAACTCACGGACCGCGAGATCGTGACCTGGCTGAAGTCGGACGCTTAACCGACTGCGCCACCCAGGCGCCCCTAATGTTTACTCATTTTTGAGAGAGAGACAGAGAGACGGAGAGACAGAGCACGAGCAAGGGAGGGACAGAGAGAGAGGGAGACGCAGAACCCGAAGCAGGCTCCAGGCTGAGTTGTCAGCACAGAGCCCGACGCGGGCCTCGAACCTACGAACCGTGAGGTCATGACCTGAGCCGTGCCCTCCTGTTCCTTTTGTAGAGACAAGCACTGTTGGTGATGGGGGCACGCTGACAATTATCGCTGCGTGTGTCCTGTGGCCGCTGTTCTGAGGCTGCTTTGCACTGACGTTCTCCCCATCCCGGGACCGCCGTGAGCGCGAGCCTTCGGGATGACGGTGCTGCGTGCGGACACTGAACTCCGTGCTCCCGAGCTGCCGTGTCCTAACAAGGCGGCCGCCGGTGAGTTCCCCCAGTGCCTAGTAACGTCATCATCTTAGTGGTGTCAGTCCGCCCGGGACACCTGTCGTCTTCATGAGAAAAGAGCTCCCAGATGGTAAAAACTTGACTGACCGTTAAGCACAGATGAGCCTTATCTTGGCGGTGTGCGCCCGCGGTGAGGCGGGAGGCAGACGTGCTTTGTGGTCCCCACGAGTCCCCACCTTGGCCCTTATGGGCCCCACCGGTACGAGCCGAAGCTGCAGGGAGGTGGAGAGGCCGCAGCAGCGTGGGGCAGGGGCACAGTCCCACGCGCCCAGGGTGTCTGTCCGCGCGTTAGCCCCCGAGTGCCGCACACCTGCGTTAGGGCTCTGGGGGACAGGTGTTGTCACTGCAGAGGAGTGCGGCGTCTTGGCCGAGGCCACCCAGCCGGTGGCGGATGCCAGAAGAGCGCCAGGCTTTCAGGCTCTGGTGTGTTTTCTATGCTCCTGAGATGTCCTGAAAGGATGTTTCCCAGGGACTGTTCACAGAGATCGATGGCATGAAGAAGAATCCTGAAACGGAACGATGGCTCGGAAAGGTTCCATCCAAGGACTTGGGACAAAAGCAGCGTGCCCCGGAGTGAGCCATTTGGAGAAAACCGGATTGGGGTTTCACTTCCTGCCGCCTCTTAGCGCCGGGGACTGCACAGGGGACGCGGGCACAAGCCTCGCGCTCAATACTTGCAGGCGCACCTGAGACCGAGCAGACTCACAGCTGCGGCCCGGCCCACGGCTAGGCAGATGCTCGAGGGAGGGATTCGAACTCATCGTTCCCGCCTCGGTCACTGAGTCCTGTCACCTACGCCTGGAAAGAGGCAGCGTGCACTCTGCGGGGGCCAGCCTGGACCGAGTGCGTGATTCGCAGGGGCAGCTCAATCATCTACTGACCTTGAAGAAAAAGAGGGCACTCTGACGGCGTGGAGGAAAATCAACATCAGACGGCTTGCAGATAGGAAGCGGGGAAAGGCAGCAGGCTGTGCGAAAGGAGGTTTGGGGTTTGTAGACGTGTAAACTAGCCACCTGGGAGCACCCAGCTCATTCCGGAGTTTAAAAGGTGTTGCGTTTAATTTAGAAGTGCTACGTCCAGGGGCGCCTGGGTGGCTCAGTCGGTTGAGCATCTGACTTCGACGCAGGTCGTGATCTCACGGTTCATGAGTTCGAGCCCCAGGTCGGGCTCTGTGCTGACAGCTCAGAGCCTGGAGCCTGTTTCCGATTCTGTGTCTCCCTCTCTCTCTGCCCCTCCTCCACTCATGCTCTGTGTCTCTCTCTCAAAAATAAATAAACATTAAAAAACTTTTTAAAAAAGAAGTGATATGTCAAAACACGTGATTATTTATTTAAATTTGACTGGCAAGCACAGAACTCACTCTCAAAAAGTTTCACTTTCATTTCCCCCCAGCAGCTCTACTCAGAGGCTTGTGGCTCTTTCTGGAGCATTCAGTGCCTTTGTAGGAGGGGCAAGTCCTTTTAATTCATGTAAAGGTGAAAAAAGGGAACTCAGGTGGGTAGGTGATGTTGCCCCTGCTGTGTTATTGGGAACTGAGTTTCGGTGGGTTTGTGTATTTCCCCAATTATTTTCCTCTGATCTTCAACAGTGTCATCTTCTGAAAAAGCTTTTTTTTTTTTATGTTTATTCATTTTTGAGAGAGATAGAGTGGGAGAGGGGCAGAGAGAGAGGGAGACACAGAATCCAAAGCAGGCTCTAGGCTCTCAGCTGTCAGCACAGAGCCTGATGCAGGGCTCGAGCCCACGAACCGTGAGATCATGACCTGAGCTGACATCAAGAGTTGGACGTTCAATGGTCTGAACCACCCGGGAGCCCCTGCAATCGCTTTTGTAGCTACGGTGATGGGGGGGAAGAATGAGCACAAACTGGGCAGGAGGCTTACCAGAGGCATCTAACATTTTGGATCAAATGAGCGTTTGGGTTTTATTTAGAATTAAGGTATGAGGGCACCTGGGTGGCTCAGTCGGTTGAGCTTCCACCTTCGGCTCAGGCCATGCATGATCTCAACAGTTCGTGGGTTCCAGCCCCGCGTCGGGCTCTGTGCTGACAGCTCAGAGCCTGGAACCTGCTTCCGATTCTGTGTCTCCCTCTCTTTCTGCCCCCCCCCCCCGCTCACGCTCTGTCTCTGTCTCTCTCTCAAACATAAACATTAAAAATATTAAAAAAAGATTGAATTCAGGCATGCATCCTGCTGACAAAAGGAGCAAAGCAGTGACACAGCATTCATACATTCCTTCATTCGTGTGGTCACCCATCCACTGGGCAGGCAGGTGCAGCGAGCGCCCCCACGCCAGGGGCCGGGCCGTCAGAGGGAGCACACCGCTCACGGCCCACAGGGCGTCCTACTGTGGGGAGTGAGAGAGAAAGTGAAGAAGCCCAGAGAAGAGGCAGGTGACAGGGGTTCGGGAGAGCAGACAACACGCCCCGGGAGGGACTTCTGAGGTGACTCTCCCAGGACGCGATTCCCGAAGTGCCATCACACCTTGGGAAGGACGGGCAAGACATTCTCTTACTACGATTCAACCGCCTCATGGTAGAAATGAAGACAAATGCCACTTATGCGTTTGTTCGGGTCCGTCCTCGGTGTCTGGTGGTAGTATGTGCCGCACAGGCCCAAAAACGAGGGCGTGCGCGTGCCAGTTCTCCCCGTGGGTGTAATTCCTGACAGCAGGGGATGCTGTGTGGCCAGGAGCAGTGGTCGTGGCAACTTGTTTTCAGATCTGATCCAACATGAGTTACAGGGGCTTTGAGGGAGCTGGTGAAGGAGTCGTGGGCACACGTAGGCACATGCACATTCGTCGTCCCTGCCAGGCTAGCAAGTGTTTATTGAGCGCCGACTTGACAGGCAGTAATGTGATTTGGGGGGTGGGAGGGGACCACAAATACACAAGGGCTGCTTTGAAAGCCCTACCTTTCTGGCCACGAATTACAAAGGACAAATGCGCACAAAGGTGTCTCGCACTGAGTATCAAATAAGGCAAATAAAAAGCAAAGTACAGAAACTCAGAGAAGGAGACACCTGTGGACCGGCGTGGCCTGGGATGCTGGCAGAAGGGGTCAGCTTCTACCCTAAGTCTTGTAGGAAAGGGTCTGGACTCAGTCTTATGATTCTCTGTAACGTCTGGGCGCCTGGGGGGAGGGGGGCTGTGACCATCACCTCACTGCCACTCACTGACTGTTGAGAGAATGAATGAATGAATGAATGAATGAATGAATGAAATATGGGCTTTGCCCTCAGATGCTCTGTCACTGGCTCATGTGGACTTCAGCTATATGTAGGCTGAGAAGGTAAACATGGGTCTGATCAGGAGCCCACACACTTCACACAGGAGCACCTGCTACTTTCTATGGAGTCTAATCCCTGACATTAATAAGACAGCGAAACAGGACCTATCATGACAGTAGGACGAGATGGGCTGGCCTGTGTCTCTGGCTCCGCCTCCCCCGGGCCGAGTCGTGTTGGTCAACTGACTGCGCCTCAGGTCCAGTCTGCAAAATGAGAACGCTCACAGCCGCGGCTCCCCACGGGGAGGGGGTTTGGTTTGAGGAGCAGAGGAGAGCCATTCTCACATTCTTGCTGGTCAATTTTGTTACGCAGAGGGGTCGCCTGCATCAGAATCCACCGGGATCTCATTTGTCAAAAGATAATGGCCAGTGAGACTATTTTACAAACAACACCACCACCACCAAATAACAACAGCAACAACAACATCCAAACAAAACAAACAAACAAAAACAAGAAACAATGAGAAAAAACCCCTAAACCTCTGCAAACATATGGTATTTTATTTTCACTAAAACTAATGGAGTCGTAGAAACCGGGGGTGAAGATAAAAAACAAGCAAACGAGCAAACATCAGTTTAACTGAAACCAAAAAAGGAAGAAAACAAACCAGCATGTGTGTCTGAATGTAAGCATAGGAATTTTAATTGGATAGAGCATGTGCCAGATTAAAGAAGGTTCTAGCATGGAGGCTGATACCTGGTGACGGATGAGGTTTTCCACGCACCCAATCCATGGAATCAAGGACAAAGGTAATAAGTTGAATAACGCAATGATTCCACTGGACTTTGATGAGACATCCGTGTAATGGTAACTGCAGCACAGCCCATCTGATTCAGAACAACCGGACGAGACTTGGGATTTATAGCCGCTCCTGTAAACGGCGGTAACGTTTGGGACTTCTTGGTTCCTGGTCGTTTGTTCAAAACACTGTGAACAGCTCACTGAACAGCTCACTGAAGCTGTTGGTCACTTCCATTCTGCCGTGGGTCAGCACGTTCACGGCTTCTACCAGGAAAGTGTTTGACTTGAAGATTTCAGTAGCACGGCGAGCCTTCCAAGAGGAAGCTATGTTATCGATCATAAAAACAACCCATAAAGCCCAAGCCTGTCCTTCACTGGAGTCCCTGGAAAACGCTGTGGAAAATAAACATGAGTGGAATTTGCCTAATACTGACCTACAAAAATCTCTTTTTAAAGAAATTCAGCGGGGAAAACAAGAGTTATTCTTCTGATTGAGAAATAAATACCCACCACACAATGATAATGCCATGTCCCAGACCACGCGCTGGGTTCCCCAACATCCGTCAACGTCCGTCAACAATCCCAAGAGGATTTCCATGATTCCCATTTTGGGGATGAGAAAAACAAAGTTTAAAGGGTTTAAGAAAGCATCACAAAAAGCTGGGAACTAATGAATCTTGTTATTTGTAAAGTTCTGTGTTGGAAGGCTCACCACGGAGTCCCCAGAACATAGGAGAGTAAACACAACTGCTGGAATTCCCTTAAAAAACAGTGACTCCTAGCTTGGGTCACTGTTAAAAGCTTCCAAGGAAACTCACAGCTTGAAGAAAGGGCTCTGGGGCATTTGGACAACAGCTTTCCCACATTCCTGTGCAGGTGCCTGACTGGCAGGTGCCCTCCAGCTGTCACTGGAATACATAGGTCCTTAAAAGGCAAGACTACTGATTATCTAAGCACAGGAAAGTCCGTGGGAGGGGTGTGATTGATTCCCGGGGAACCAGAAGCTGCTGGTTGCCTTCCTCTCTCAAACCCCCTAAACTTTCCTGGTCACAGTGGGCCTGGAAGTGGTTCCTGTCCCCCCCCCGCCAACCGCTCCTGACATACTCAAGGTCTGACTGCTGCAGCCCATGATGAGAGAAGCACAAGCACAGCCTGCTGCTGTTCCACTCGGTGAAGAGCCCCTCACCACTCTCACTGCTCCCTTATGTAGATCATCTGGGGCTCGAGGATGTTGCAGGAGCAACTCCGGAAAAGCTGGATGTTCAGTGGCCTGTTGCCCAGCAGTCCTGCGGTACCTCCAGCTGCCCGTCCCCACCTGGAGCATGATGCCAGATAGGTTATTAACACAGGAAGGCCATGCGTGGTTCAGGGTATTTTAAATCTGGAGTGAACGGGAACGTTCTCTTTCAATTACCTTAACTAAACGATGTATAGACCAGAATTCCCCCCCCAAAACAGTTTTACCATAAGGAGTTGCATTTGTATAGTTAACATATAGGCACATAGAATATGTCTCATGGAGAGCCGGCTCGCTCCAGCTTTGGAGCTGTGCAGAAATGAGCTGTTTGGGGGAGGATGGTGAACGGTACGAGTCAGGACGGGGGCGATAGTAAAGAGCGTTTTACATTCCCATCTCAAAGCGGAGAAAGGAAGCAATCCCTTCAGGGCTGTTTCACTTTCCATCTCCTCACCCGCACAAGCGGAAAAGCCACCCCCAACAACGCTGCCTGCTTCCACAGAGAGTTCACTGGAAAAGCCAGCACACGCCATCCCGTAGATTGCACGTCTGGAAGGAAATCTCGCCCAACCCAAACGAAGTGTGGTAATGTGAAACTCAAGAAATGGATGAGCACAGAACTATGCTTAGTCGGTACAGGGAAATTACCCCTAAACGTGCTGGGGCGTCCAGCCCTGCACAGAGCTCCAGAAAGTGCTGATCTGCAGCATGGGGAACACTTACCCATTATCTAAGTCGCTGAGCCTTTTAGAAAGTTAATAATTGTTTATGGCAGCTTTGAATTGGGGGCTCTTAATTTAAGGAACTCTTCCAGATCATATGATATCTTTGGGGTTGTGTGTGTGTGTGTGTGTGTGTGTGTGTGGTTTTTTTTTTTTTTTTTTTTGGTACGGATTATGTAAAGGGAAGTCAGTGCAAGGCCTGAAAACCGAAGTTTGGAGGAACTGACAGCGACAGTGGACATTCTTGTTAAATCTGCTTTTATTGAAAATTCTGCGGTGACCGCTCAGCCCAGCATGGCTCCCATAAGGACATGTGGTACCCAGACTCTTCCTCTTAGACTCATTTTAGTCACAGACGTTTAGAGAATCCTCATTAAAATTACTTAGAGTGAAACAGAGAGACCATGTTATAAAATAAACCTAGTTAAATACACTTTGTTGTATTGCCTCATTTGTGTGATGCATGGACCTAATTTTCCTCTCTTTGTGTCTTTAACTATGTACATTAGGTGATGCTTGCCAATTAATGCAGGATGTCACATCCCCAATTGCTTTCTCTATCTTCTTAAACATTAAAAATAAATACATGCCATCTGTCTCATATCTTGAAAGCAATTCAAAATGGTTACTTTTGTTTGCTCAGGATTACAGCACAGTTTATAGCTTTAGTGCCTCTGAATTGTAAGAAAGTTCTGTCTCCGTCTCATAAATGTAACTTCATCTTAAAGTGCATCCTATAGAACAAGCAGAAAGCTCTCGTGAGAGCTTGGACCAGATAGAAAGCAGGGCTGGGGGGTGATGGAAACCTTGGTCTTTGGCATTTGAGAGGACGTGACTGAATGCTTGGCCTGCTGTGTTCTGGTGGAGCCTCTTGGGAAAGGACCTTTAACCTCGCGTAGCCTCAGTATCTCCAGCTGTGAAACGGGGATGACACCATTGTGTGGCGAGCTCTGGGAAATATAAGAGATACACACGCACAGAGAGACAGACACAGAGAGGGAACATACTTCCTACCCGACTCCCCCGTAAAGGGTGACAAGTAGTAATCATCTTTGTCATCATCCGACTTGGGCAGGGGAGTAATTCAGTTTGAGAAGGACTGTGGTGGAAAAAAAAAAAAATAGCTCAGAGGAGCATGAAGTTAAATCCTAAGAAAGGAGCTACACAGAAAAGCGATGATCTTTCTCCACGGCAATTAAAATATGAAGATAAACAACTTGACTCCAATCACTCCCACTGCCCCTCGAGCGCCCAGGTCAGCTGGGATGCCCAGAACAGGATTGGTGCCTTGGGAGGAGTTGACACATTGGGTCGGCCATGGTTACAATGGCGCTTTTCAAAGAGGTTGTTTTTTTTTTTTTTTTTTTTTTTTAATAAATAAATGGTATGCCATAAAGCACCAAATGCCTGAATAACTTAACTATAATTAAAGGGGCAAAGGGCAATTTGAGAACGTTCCGTTTTCCATTCTAAGGCAGGGCAATTTTCTCAACAATAGTTTCTACTGTAGCACAAGAGGACGTTTTCTAGATCTGAGCCGAGCATTCTGAAAATGGTGAGCGTGTAATTTGAAATCCACCCTATACTCACAGACCACAGAATTGTAGTGCTGTATAAAATGCCGGACACATGTGACCTGCCCCCAAATATTTCAGCAATAAGAAGATGGAGGTCTGGTGCCACACAGCAAATCGTCCCAAAGCACACAGCCGGTTCAAACAGGAGCAAGCATATCCTTTCTTTTTAGCTGGGTTTCGGCAAATTCGTTAAGCGCAGTGAAATTTTCTTTCCTTCTATAAATACCCTTGGTTTACAGCTGATTCCTTACATGACAGTCCTCCGAACAGCCTTATTTGAACATAACTGAGCTGTTCGGCATAGTCTCCGCATGACAGAGTGGTCGAGTCTCACTCGGAGCCGAGAATGTACGATCAAGCCTTTATTTAGCCGTACAGTCAGGGCAACCCAAGTATTAGTCATCCTGACATGTGCTCCGGAGGGCCGCACACCCATGAGTCCTGGCAGGGATCCCATCTGCTTCCTGCCGCCTCCCACACTGCAACTCTCTGCAAATCGCTGGTATTTTTACTGCAGTTCTAGAAAGTTACTTAACATGCCTCATCTGGGGAGGCATTTAAACTTCCCTCCTTAATTATAAAATTAAAAGCCAACTAGTGTAAACCCCGTACGTCTAGCAAGATGAAGATCCGCTATGAAGATCCTCAGCGAGCAACTGGAAACCAAGAACTTCCTTAAACTAGGAAGGACGTTAAGGAGCTCATTCCTCCGGAAATTTCCATAATCCCAGAGCCCCTAGTTCTCTGGACAGCACGTTGATCTCACCCCGTCTCTACTGACTCTTAATACGATCTGGAAAATGGGCTTGCACGTGGACCAGTTGCTACGAATCTCAGTAAGACTGAGACTGAGATCTGAAGGTACTCACACAAAACACTTCTGAAAACTAAAAGCTGTTGTATTTTCGCACAAGCTACGTTTAGGACATCCTGCTGGCCCTAAAAAACAAACACATAAAATCAGGTGACGATCATGTAAACAATCTTACTTTTTGCCCCGTTTTACTGGGCTAATCAGTGAATATTATATGTATTTTTTAATTTTTAAAAAATGTTTATTTATTCTTAGAGAAAGAGAGAGAGAGAGAGAGAGAGAGCATGAGCGGGGGAGGGGCAGAGAGAGGAAGACACAGAATCTGAAGCAGGATCCAGGCTCTTGAGCTGTCGGCACAGAGCCCGACGCGGGGCTCGAAACCAGAACTGCAAGATCATGACCCGAGTCGAAGTCGGGTGCTTAACCGACTGTGCCCCCAGGTGCCCCGGTAAATATACGTTTTATATAAAAGAGTGAGTTGAAGGCGAGGGTGTGACTCTTGGGCCAGCTGCCTCTCCTGTCATTTCTACCTTCCTCCTCCTACCATTTCTGTATCAGATGCCTCTCAGCTCCCAGGACAGGAAGAAGCCACAAGTCAGCGGGGGGCGGGGGTGGCCTTCAAGGTTGCACAAGGGAGATTTCCCAAGGAGGGTCAGGGTGATTAATAGAACAGGAATCTGTTTCGACACCCTCACAGCCCCGCCCCGCCCCCCCCCAAAAAAACCACCAGACGCGAGATGCTGATAAGAATTCTTTTATGTTATTCCAATAAAAAATACATTCATACAGAAATATAACAATCTTGCAAAAAACAATTTCAAATAAAATCTTGTAAAACAAAATTTTACAAAAATCTTACAAAGATTCTTTAGATAACAGGGTGCTTCAAAAAAAAAAAAAAAGAAAGAAATTTCACTAATAGAAATTTTTTTAACGTCAAGCAAAAAGTTTCTGCTTGATTGAGGCTCAGTTATCACCTGAACAGAATGTAATCCTTTCCGTACTTGCTTATTATGAAAATGACAGGCATCAACACATATGGCATTGAGCCCCACCCAATCAAACAACTCCATGGTGTTTCGTAAGCGAGACAAGCCAGCGCAAGCCGTTGCGTTTTTTTGTTGTTTTTTTTTTTTTCCTTCTTCTTCTTGCCTTTTTTGTCTTTCGTTAACCTTCTTGCTTAATGGAATTGTTATGGCTAAGCAACAGAGCAGGGCCAAAAGAGGAGTTTCCCAAAACCCAGCAAATCAAGCGCCTGGATTTGGAATTGGCAAAAGAAAAGTGCATTTTTCCCCTCAGCAAAATGAAATGAGTTCTTCAGGTATGTGTATTCATCAGCCCAGATTTCAAAACAAAACAGAACGAAACAAAAAACCAGTTATGTGAGCTTTCATCACTGCTCATTTCCAGGAAGATCAAACAAAATACCAGGCCAGCCAGACTCATATGTATACATATATATATACATATATATAAAGACAAGATCCACACCCACAAGCCAGCAGCTGGATGAAATATCAGCCATGCTGTGGTATGCCAATTCGGGGAAATGACTCGTTGGAAAAACTGGAAGAATCTATTTGCTGGAAAAAATAGCTTCATCTGCATAAAAAGTATTCTAAAAAAGAATCCCTGTGACTAGCTTTACTCTTAGGTTAGATGTTCTAATAAGGCTGAAATTCAAAATCAAAACCTTGGTGTGTCTGAGACCAATTAGTGGGCTAGCATTCCCCTCCGAGCCACTTTTGAATGGCCGAAGGTCTCCTATTCTGGACCTGCCAATAATGACGAGCGAAGTCAGCAGTCTGGGAGAGATCTGATGCCAAGAATCTGTAGCAAATCATTACATTACAGATAAAGCCTTTATAAAAGTTATAGTTTTCATTTTTACCTCCTTTATGGCCATTCTGAAATATCTCTTCACAGGCTGTGGAATTTTCTAGCTAAACATTCTCAGTTCTCCTTAAAAAAATATTTATATATTATCTATATATATGTATGTATATATATATATACACACACACACACGCACACACATACACACACACACACACACATACACATACGTTACACACAAATATACATACACAAGAATTCCGCCCACTTTTTAAAAAAAGTAATATACTTTCTGTATTACCAACAGATACATGTGTGGAACTTGTGCCTTTTAAGCAAATACATTAACATGGTTTTTTTATACTTCTGTGTCTTTAATATGCGTGACAACGTTACATATTAAATACAGCCGGTGTGTGATCTATACACAATGGTTGTGCAAAGTCTATATGAAAGTCTCATGGTGGCAGAAATGGTCTGATTTTCCAATGATCCTGTTTTCACTTTAACACTGACAGTCAAGTCGTCAAAACATATCGCGTAAATACTGACTTGTTTGGGGAGTTTTATCTCTCCGTTTGTCTTGGTGAAGGAGGACTTTTGTACGAGATTCGATTTTCTGTATTATATATTGATACAGTACAATGCCAGGTGAAAAAAAGAGCCTTAATAAAGCATGCATCACCCATACCCCTGTATGAGACCCCCCCGCAGAAGGGCCACTTGCATAAGGCACCATTATTAAGATCTACAGTGCATTAACAGCTAGAAAACCAGAAATTAGTCCTCAAGGCATAAATAAGAGAAACTTAGCTGCATGAGAAAACAGTTTCGAAGCTTTAGTGGTTTTATCCACCCAACTGAGAAAAACTTTAGGTTCTGAGTCTCATGGAACATTAGACTGGCAATTCCCAGCCCTAGCACTCGATACCCAACGCAGGCCCAATGCCTTCACAGGGCATCACGAAAGTCTCCAAAAAGGGAATTCAAATTCAGAATCATTTAAAAAATAATCCTATGCTGCACAACTGCCTTTCTGAAAGGGAGTGTTACAAAATCCAAGGGGGAGGGGGGGGGGAGGATTGTGTATTGCCAGGCCCAGACGGCTAGGGATCGCTGAAGTTGACCAACCACACGTTAGCTGCTCAGTAACTGGGATCGACGTTGCAGTCCTGATTGAAGAATGGAAAGCAGATAGTTCCCCAGACCATGCATTACTTTTTGTCTTATAAGGAAAAGTTATCGATGTGTTATATTTGTAAATACACAGCTTATACGACGGGTAACAAATGAGCTCCTGTAGCCGGTAAACAAGCTACTTGACACATTGCACGTTTCATAGCTGCACCAGACACCGAACGTTCTCTCACACGGGAAGGGGCTCCCCTCCCCACACCCACTCGCCACTCGGGGGTCAAGACCACCCACTCCCGCCCTCCATATGTTCCCTTCTTTTTTTTTTTTTTTTTTTTTTTTTAGTTTTTATTCTAAGGCGCAGACCCCACCCCCTAGGAAAAGTTTGGTGGTCATCTCCTCTCGTGGTATATACTCCGCACACACAAAACATTCAAACTACGCGTTTGCTGCCTCTCGCGGCCTTGCCACCGCGAGGGAGAAGCCTCGGCCTCATCACACAGTCAGAAATAGATCCTCCACAGACAGGCAACCCAACCAGTAACATTCTCAGTGCACATGCTCACGGCAAGGGCTTGGGGACCACTCGGAAGGCAGGTACCGGTGGTGAGTCGGGGCCACCCAAACACCACACACCGCGGGTGCCCTGCCGCCTCTGACGTGACGTGGTTCGCCCTCGAGAGACCTTCCCAGTAGAGGTCCTGGAGGCAGCTGGGTGGGGTGCAAAATGGCATGCTTTGGCTGGAACACGCACCCTCCTTCCACGGCTGTCTCTCAGCCTGGAAGCCTTTTAGCCCGCAGGATTCGCCGCTCTGCCCCCTCACAGGTGCCTCTTCATGTGCAGGGCCAGGTGGTCGGACCTGGAGAAACACCTGCAGAGCAAATCGGCATCCAACACGTTAGGGGTCCGCCTGCGCTGAGGCTACAGACCTGCGGCCTGGCCTTCGCCCCGCCCCTCCGGGCCTGGCCCCGCCCCCTCCGGGCCTGGCCTGGCCTCGCCCCCCTCCGAGTCTGGCCTCCGCCCCGCCCCTCCGGGCCTGGCCCCGCCCCCTCCGGGCCTGGCCCCGCCCCGCCCCCCTCCGGGCCTGCCCCGCCCCCCCACCACTCCCGAAGGGAAGTGGGGATCCACGGAGTCAGGGAGACTCATTCCCGGGACGTGAATGAGGGCCTCCACCCAGCTCTGGGGAGCACTTCACCCGACCTCACTACCGAGCCTTCAAGTTCCAAGGGTCACAAAGTATGAATGAAATCACTCTAGTCTCACGCGCACAGAACACAGTTCTTCCTAATTTGGGCAACTGGCATCTTACAGACGCTTTAAAAAAGTCCCAGGCTGAAATGACAAATGCCATCTCGGGACAGGAAAATGCCTGCCTTCTGCACCGCACGCCTGTTCCTCGCTGGCACTCCGCGCCCCTGCACTTTGGGAACACATACCTGTCACAGTGAGAACATTTAAAAGGCTTGGCACCAGTGTGCTTTCTGAAGTGTCTGGTTAACTCATCGCTTCTTGCAAAACGCCACTCACACCCTTCCCATGAGCATCTGTAAGGCTTTTCTCCTGGGAAGAGAGCACACGACAGGCACACCGTGATTTCACTGAGCAGGAGGAGGTGTGCTGTGACCGTGCACAAGGAAGGGGCTGGAGGAAAGTCAGCTCCGGGGCAAGCCCAGGGGCCGGCCTCCTCGGGAATTCAGTCCCCCTTCAATTAAGGACTTAGGGACGGAGCCCGGAGCCCGCACTCCAGGGGACACCCAGGAGCCCCCTCCTGACCTAGCCTTGGGCCATGTGACCGTAATCAGGGCTAACGTGTAAGAATGACAATTACTCAGACTGGCGAAATAGTTCTGAGCTGACGTGTCAGCCCGCTGGACCCACAGCCCTGGCGGGGGCAGGCTTTTATAGCTCTCTCCATGGAAACGGTTTCTCTCAAGTGCTTATTTTGTTCCTTACTCACTTCCCGGTGGAATGAGGCTTTGTAGTTTCCTCCGGGAAGCGACATTTCTCCAAAACTGAGGTCATGAGTTTCTGGGAAACCCCATCCTCAGGCCTTCAAAGCACTTTCTAAATGGCCATCCGGACGGCCAAGCTGTCTTCACCCGTTGGTCGGACAGTAAACACGAATTCACTACGAGCACTACCTGAGGGTAGTGAAGGTTCTGCCATGGCCTGTCCTCAAGTGTGACGCCGGTCAGGACAGACGGGGACTCGGGGACCCTGACTTGGGGGCTCCAAGGTCCCTGCCTCGTCACAGGGTGGGCCGGTTTACGCGACTCCATCCACAACATCCCTCCCGCCTCTGGAGCCTGTGTGATTCTGCCCCCGGTCACCCCAGACTATCACGGTAATTTCACATGCGACTGTCATCTAAGTTGTGGTCTTCTGTGACAAAGTCTTTTTTTTTTTTTCCCCAACTGGTTTCAGAAAACAAAGGCCACGTGATACACAGAGAAATTCTCAGGAAGTACCCACACATCAGTACTGCCTCCCACGTTGCGCACTGGCCAAGCTCCCGTCTCGCAGCACGGCTGACACCGGCGTGCTCCCCGCTGCCCGGCCACCCTTTGTCCCCACCCCAGGAGAAAATCACGGGCCGCTCCACGTGACGGTCTGCACGGATGCCGCAGACCCGGCACCGCGGGCCTGGATGGGCGGGGAGGTTGGAGCGAGTGAGGGGTGTGGGGTGTAGGCAGAGAATGGGATTTACCTCATCCGGGTAATCTCAAAGTGTCAACCGTTCATCGGGCACACATGTCCAGTCCTTCCGCTCCTACTCTGTCCTCCCCAGAGACCCAACTCTTTTGGGGGAGGCATGAGGTGAGGGCGCGTCCGCTCGCCGGGGCCCCGGCCCCCTCCCAGGGCTGGTGCGATTCAGCGGCGCCCACCAGCGGCCCACCTCCCGCGTGGCAGGAGGGACTGACCTGTGTGAGTGCGCTGATGAGCTTTCAAGTGCGAGCTTTTGGTGTAAACTTTCCTGCAGCCGTTAAAGTGGCACCGATGCACCCTCCTGCGGCCATCTGGGGATGCGTCCCCGCTGCCCTTGTCACCCGGCTTCCCCGCAGTCCCACTGCGCACCTTCCCGGGAGGGTGCGGCTCGCCTGGCACGCAGCCCCACAGGTGAGAAGCCTCCCTGCTCAGTTCTGGAGAAGAAGGGGGTGTGGAGGTGACGGAGGAGCTCAGGGTCCCCGAGCCGACCAAGACTTCGCCGATGGGGTCGGAGGAAAACTTGGTGGTGGGGGACAGTTCCTCGGAGCTGTCGGAAGACTCGCTGCTCACGTCCGAGTTGAGGCTGTGGGTCTCCACGTTGTAAGCACAGCCGGGGCTGTTCAGAGCATCCTCGGGGGGAGTGGAGGAAAGCTTCGGGTCCAGATCCTCCTTTTTCTCCCGAGCCAGGATGATTTTGGTCCACAGATCTTCCTGGCTGTCGAACTTGATTTCGGAGGCCGACACATAGCAGGGCTCGCTCTGGAGGTAACGCTCCAGCTCCAGGCAGGTCTGTGCGAAAGGAACCACAAGAAGGCACGTGATTGTGACGGCTGAAAATGGAACCGAAAGCAAGTTGCCAAAAAACATGCAGGAATCAAGGGCAGGTAGACCGTGGCCGTGGCCGTGGCCGTGGCGCTGTACGAATCTCGTCTCTAGGAGAGCGAGGGGGAGGCTGTTTCTAGGAATGGATATGCACTCGGAAGAAAGACCAGAGGTGGAGCCTCTCCTGGCCTTCCCAGGTCGGACCTGTGGCCACAAGGACTGATGGTCACGAAGCCATTTTGGTTACAGTTACCGGTGTTGACGTTACTAATGAGTTTCCGTGAGCCACACAAAGAAAACCGGCCTGAGACAGTCCCCCCTCCCCGCCCGACAGGTTTAACCAGATTATCTGACAGTGTGGAGCACCATGTGCATGAAGGAATGCCCCGGCCGCCCTCCCTTCTCACGCACAAGACAGAAAGGCTGCCCAGCCCGCAAGGCAATGTGTTCTGACATTGCGTGTGTCTGTCTTTAGAGACACAGCTGAGAGCACAGGGCCACGCTCAGCCAGCAGGCGCAGCCCGCTGACGGTCTGTGTTCGGGGGCATCAGTGGAGCTGCAGACAAACCACCCCATTTCCTGCACAGCCCCGACCCAGGAGGCTCTCAAAGAATGCCATTCCCAAGTGCAGGGGCCGTGCTCACCCACAACTTTAATGACTTCCACAGTGGTCCGAGAAAAACAAGAGCTTCGACAACAGGAGTGGAGAAGTAGTTCCAGAATGGCCATCTGCTATTGTAAAGAATGCAGGAGGGGAAATTCCTCCCCAGCCCTGCTGGGAGTCCCACAATGGACAAGAACTTTATCTACTGGCCAAGAGTACAACTGTATGAGTCATCACTCTGTTTCTTTCACGCAATGCCAAAGGAGACTTCCTTTTGAAATTCTGATCAGCGGCCAGAAAAGGACCCGGTTCAAACATACATGCAGGTGTCACGGACAGTGCCCCTCCCCAGCCCCACAACCAACCTTTCAAGAAGCTACAACTGCCGAGAGAGCAGCATCCCCTCTCCCCACCATCTCAAACTTCCTAGCCACTGGAAAAGAAAAACGGTAGGAAACATTTTAGGATTACATTGTGTCCGCCCTTATCTCTACTAGGATCAACTGCCTGGGTGCCCATATAAGGCTGTCCATACAACTGCATTTCTACAGATTTCAGTTTCTACAGCAAACTCTGCAAATCACGTTCAGGACCCGCAAAGCCTACCCAAAGGGCTCGTGCTTGCTTACTGAGCAAATGTGCCTGCTAGAATATAGCACATACCCTTCCCCCTCCCCACGGATTCGTCACATAGCCAGCATGAGCAAGCAAAGGGGAAAAAAAAAAACATCATTGTTTTCTCTTTACCCCTAAAATCAGACGTCTGAGTTACAGGGCATACTAGGTGCTCTAAGGACAGACACCAAGGGCTCCAACTGATGTTCCAGAGAAAAAGGAAAGCACATTTACTGAGGTCGTGCTAAACTTTCATAATCTGGCTAATTTAAAAATCTCCATTATGCCGATCAGCCCCAGGGACCGAAACGCAGCTCTCCGAGAGTTTAAAAGCCTCTGAAGGCCACCGGGAGCTCAGCCTGGCTTGGGGCCCAAATCCCAAATGCCCGAAGGAAACTACTTAGATCAATTTCAATCACGTCCTGGGGAGCAGCTACTTTAGGAGGAAAAGGGGGGAGGGGAGAGGAAGGCAGGACAGGGCTGGGAACGATTAAGCAGGCATGTGAAGGTTGCAACACTTTGCATTTCATCCCCTTTAAAAGCTTTCTAGGCTTTGAAACCCACAGAATATATTTGATCTGCTAATTCACTTAGTGACAAAAAGCGAACAGCCTAGCAGGGGCAGAGACAGCCCTGACCCCTCCTTCTATCTTTTTAAAGACAATGGGACGAGTGTCAGAGCCTCCTCTCTCCCTTCAGGCAATCCTAACAATTGGGGAGGGGGGGGCGGGTAATAACTTTCTTAAATGTCCAATGTCAAAAATTCCAGTTCCACTAAAAAAAAAAAAAAAAAAAAAAAAAAAAAAATATGCCGGAAACTGGGACTCTTCTTCTCAAACTCAGACTTGAAGCAATTTGGACGGGCTCATTGTCATATGACTGATAAGTCACTGGTTGTGCAAACATTGTTGGCTCTTTTTTTTTTTTTTTTTTCCTGGTCAACAAAAGAAGCAGGTAAGAAAAACAAGACAGATCCAAACACATCTTAAGGATTCCAAAGAGGAAAAAGACACTGGAAATGGCCCAGTAGAGAAAAGGAGCCGGTGGATGTGTCCCTGGTGACATTTTTAATTAAAAAAAAAAAAAAAAAGAGAGTCTATGTACAGACACCAAAAAAAAAAAAAAAAAAAAAAACCCAAAAAACAAAAACAAAAAGCAAATCCAAAAACAAAAACAAATTCCCCATTAAAAAAAAAATACCCTTGGCAGTCCATGCAAGTTCATATGACAAGATCCAGCTGTGGAGTCTGGAGCTGGTACAAACACCAAACTTCCGCCAAGGGCTCGGGCCGGGATCAGGCCGCGGGGCTGGGACTGCCCTCCGGAGGATGCAGTCCAGGAGCCCCAGAAACGGGCGAAAACAGTCCGAGAGGCGACGCGCCGCTGCGCCCCACTCATATGACAACTCCGCTCCACGCCGTGAAAGGCCCCTTTTAAGTGCCTTCCGCACGCAGGCAGCAGAAGTACGTTTTAGGACTAATTATTTCAAATTTTTGTTTTTAATGTACCCAAACCATTGAGCAAGAAAAAAAAAAAAAAGAAGAAGAAGAAGAGGAAAAATAAATGCACCTCCAACCACACACCATCCTGGCCGTGCGTGCATGCACTCCCTCCTCGGTGCACCGGGCACCTGGCACACGAAAATTCCAATTTACCTGTTGCCAATATTCCTCCAGGGAGGGCAGCGCCGAGAAGTAACCAGTCTCGTGCACAATCTGGAGTTCCTGGAAGATGCTGCACATTGGGAGTACATCCATGTCGGGTTGGAAAAGACAGTCACTGCTGTTGTGAAAACAGGGAGGTGTGCGGTCTGGAGTCGAGAGCGCAGCAGCCGTGCCTGCAGCGCCGGGGAAAGTTTCATGCAAACTCAGTGCACAGCAATTAGGCGCCGCGGGTTCGGATCCTGCCGGAGCCCAGAGACGCGCTCGCGAGCCCACACAATATTTGCAAACACCGGACTGACTGCAAACGTAACCCCTGCAAAACTTCCCTATTCAAAGCTCCCTGCCAGCCTCCCCCTCTTCCCCGCCTGGCTCCCCCCACTCCCTCCCCCCCACGTGACTCGCCCGCGCCCGCCCCGTGCACCGCCCAATCACGCTGCGCCCGGCCCGGGGGCTGCGCGCCGGTGATGTCAGCTGCGGCCAATGGCAGGCGGTGACTCACAGCGGCCCCGCCTGGCGTGACCGAGCCTCTCCATCACAGCCCTCGCCATTGGCTCAATTCGAACTTCAGGCGGCTCTGATTGGGAGGCGTCCTCGCAGGCTATTTTTAGCAGGGTATATAAGGCGCGGGCTGCCGCGCGCCGGAGGAGTCGGCGCTGGGAGGTGCGGGCCGAGCGGCTCAGTGCGCCCGCGGCCGGCCGAGGGAGCCGCTCCTCCTGTCCCCGGCCCGCGTCCCATCCCCCGGTCCCCGCGCCCCGGTGCCCGGGTCGGTCCCCGTCCGGGTCGCCCGGTCCCGGCGCTCGGGCCGGCAGTCCCATCGCCGTGCCCCCCGGCCCCCGGTCCTCGTCAGTCGTCACTCAGGCCCCGTCCCGGTCACCAGACCGGCGTCCTCGTTCCCGTCCCGCCTCCCGGGCCGGTCACCTGGGCCCCGTCACCGGGTCCCCGTCCCCTGCTCCCCGGCCAAGCGGCTCCGGCGCCGCGGCGGGGCCGAGCGCAGCCAGGCGGGCCCCCTGTCCCCTCTGTGCACCATCTTCCGACCTCGGGACCGCGCTGCTCCTCTCCTTCGTCCTCAGCTCCGTCCCTCCCGTCCCTCCCGTCCCTCCCGTCGCTCCCTTCCCTCCGACCTCTGGGCGCCCTGTCCCCTCAGGACCCTCTGTTCCCCCCGACCGCCTCCATCTCCTCTGACCCTTCTCTGTCCCCCGACCTTCGTCCTCCGCTGTCCCCTGTCCATCTTCTGTCCCGCCCCGTCAGTCTTCTGTCCACCGCCCCCCATTCTCTGTCCATTTCCTGTCCCCCCATCAATCTTCTGTCCACCGCCACCCATCTTCTGTCCCCCCGGTCAATCTTCTGTCCACCGCCCCCCCCCATCTTCTGTCCCCCATCCACCTTCTGTCCCCCCCATCAATTTTCTGTCCACTGCCCCCCATCCTCTGTCCCCTGTCCATCTTCTGTCTCCGCTGCCCCCATTCTCCTGCCCCCCGTCCATCTTCTGTCCCCCCCTGTCAATCATCTGTCCACCGCCCCCATCCTCTGTCCCCCGTCCATCTTCTGTCCCCCCGTCAATCATCTGTCCACCGCCCCCATCCTCTGTCCCCCGTCCATCTTCTGTCCCCCCGTCAATCATCTGTCCACCGCCCCCCATCCTCTGTCCCCCGTCCATCTTCTGTCCCTGCTGCCCCCATTCTCCTCTGTCCCCTGTCCATCTTCTGTCTCCGCTGCCCCCATTCTCCTGCCCCCCGTCCATCTTCTGTCCCCCCCTGTCAATCATCTGTCCACCGCCCCCATCCTCTGTCCCCCGTCCATCTTCTGTCCCCGCTGCCCCCATTCTCCTCTGTCCCCCGTCCATCTTGTCTCCGCTGCCCCCATTCTCCTGTCCCCCGTCCATCTTCTGTCCCCCCGTCAATCATCTGTCCACCGCCCCCCATCCTCTGTCCCCTGACCAACTTCTGTCCCCGCTGCCCCCATTCTCCTCTGTCCCCCGTCCACCTTCTGTCCCCCCCGTCAATCATCTGTCCACCACCCCCCATCCTCTGTCCCCCGTCCATCTTCTGTCCCCGCTGCCCCCATTCTCCTCTGTCCCCCATCCATCTTCTGTCCCCCCTCGTCAATCTTCTGTCCACCACACCCCCCCCGTGTCCTTCATCCGTCTTCTGTCTCCGCTGCCCCCATTCTCCTCTGTCCCCCGTCCACCTTCTGTCCCCCCCGTCAATCATCTGTCCACCACCCCCCATCCTCTGTCCCCGTCCATCTTCTGTCTCCGCTGCCCCCATTCTCCTCTGTCCTCTGTCCATCTTCCGTCTCCGCTGCCCCCATTCTCCTGTCCCCCATCCATCTTCTGTCCCCCCCTGTCAATCATCTGTCCACTGCCCCCATCCTCTGTCCCCCGTCCATCTTCTGTCCCCGCTGCCCCCATTCTCCTCTGTCCCCTGTCCATCTTCTGTCTCCGCTGCCCCCATTCTCCTGTCCCCCGTCCATCTTCTGTCCCCCCGTCAATCATCTGTCCACTGCCCCCATCCTCTGTCCCCCGTCCATCTTCTGTCCCCGCTGCCCCCATTCTCCTCTGTCCCCCGTCCATCTTGTCTCCGCTGCCCCCATTCTCCTCTGTCCCCCGTCCATCTTCTGTCCCCCCCGTCAATCATCTGTCCACCGCCCCCCATCCTCTGTCCCCGTCCATCTTCTGTCTCCGCTGCCCCCATTCTCCTCTGTCCCCCGTCCATCTTCTGTCCCCGCTGCCCCCATTCTCCTCTGTCCCCCGTCCATCTTCTGTCCCCCCCGTCAATCATCTGTCCACCGCCTCCCATCCTCTGTCCCCCGTCCATCTTCTGTCCCCGCTGCCCCCATTCTCCTCTGTCCCCCGTCCATCTTGTCTCCGCTGCCCCCATTCTCCTCTGTCCCCCGTCCATCTTCTGTCCCCCCCGTCAATCATCTGTCCACCGCCCCCCATCCTCTGTCCCCGTCCATCTTCTGTCTCCGCTGCCCCCATTCTCCTCTGTCCCCCGTCCATCTTCTGTCCCCGCTGCCCCCATTCTCCTCTGTCCCCCGTCCACCTTCTGTCCCCCCCGTCAATCATCTGTCCACTGCCTCCCATCCTCTGTCCCCCGTCCATCTTCTGTCTCCGCTGCCCCCATTCTCCTCTGTCCCCTGTCCATCTTCTGTCTCTGCTGCCCCCATTCTCTTCTGTCTCCCGTCCATCTTCTGTCCCCCCCGTCAATCATCTGTCCACCGCCCCCCATCCTCTGTCCCCGTCCATCTTCTGTCTCCGCTGCCCCCATTCTCCTCTGTCCCCTGTCGATCTCCTGTCCCCGCTGCCCCCATTCTCCTCTGTCCCCCGTCCATCTTCTGTCCCCGCTGCCCCCATTCTCCTCTGTCCCCCGTCCATCTTCTGTCTCCGCTGCCCCCATTCTCCTCTGTCCCCTGTCCATCTTCTGTCCCCCCTCATCAATCTTCTGTCCACCACACCCCCCCGTGTCCTTCATCCGTCTTCTGTCTCCCCTGCCCCCATTCTCCTCTGTCCCCTGTCCATCTTCTGTCCCCCCCGTCAATCATCTGTCCACTGCCTCCCATCCTGTTCCCTGTCCATCTTCTGTCCCCCCCCCCGTCAATCTTCTGTCCACCACACCCCCCTGTGTCCTTCATCCACCTTCTGTCTCCCCTGCCCCCATTCTCCTCTGTCCCTGTCCATCCTCTGCTCCCCCTTCTCTTCTGCTCCCCCCCACCCTGTTCTCCATCTCATCTGTTCCCTAATCTCCTTCTGCTCTGTTCACTCCAGCCTGCCCCCTCTTTCCCTCCCCTTCCAACTCTGGGTCCACCCTCTCTTCTGTTCCCCTTGTCTCTGCCTCATCCCGCTCAGGCCTCAGGCCCATAGTGCTGGTGACTCCTGGTTGTGTCGTGAGGGTCTGGAAGGCCTGAGTGCTGGGTGCGAATCGGAGTCCCCCCTTGTGACTCCTTGTCTAGCACACACATCTGTACGCCTGGGAAACCTGGAATTGCAGGAAAAGGGTCAAAATACCTAGAAGGCCGATGTTGGATCTGCTGTCTTTGAGGGGGATAGTTTAGGATAACACTCGGATTCTGTGAGAAAGAATTTGGCCTTAAAAAAAAGAAATGCCTCGAGGTGCCTGGTGGTGCAGTCGGTTTAGCGTCCGACGTCGGCTCCGGTCGTGATCTCACAGTTGGTGGGTTCGAACCCTGCATTGGGCTCTGCGCTGACAGCTCAGAGCCTGGAGCTGCTTCGGATTCTGTCTCTCCCTCTCCCTCTGCTTCTCCCCACTCACGCTCTGTCTTTCTCTCTCTGTTTCTCAAAAATAAATAAAAGTTAAAAAAAAAAAAAGAGAGAGATGCCTTATAACTGGGTCTCAGGAAGGTCCCAGGCCTAGAACAGCATCCACATCCACGTCATGTACTTGTTAAAAATGCAGTTTTCAGGGTCAATTCCCAAACCTGCAGAATCTGAAGCTGGGCGGCAGGGGCTGTCCCAGCCACTGTGTTCCAACAAGCCCACTGCCAGGGTTCTAGGACTTAGTCTCCATTTACTTGTTACCTACCACAAGGCCTTCATCCTAGGACGATGCCATCTCGTTCTAGTTGGAAGGGATCTGTTTTTCTGGTAGGGCTGCAAACCTCAAGAACCCTCCCCGAGGTTAGCAACTAAGCTTTTCCTCTGAATGTGCAAACCGTTTAAATTAGGGTGATGCTGACATTCAGTGTGTTTCTTCCCATATGAATTATGTCCTAAAATACACCATCATGTTCATTTTCAAGACAAATGCCAAGACCACAAAGAATGTGCATTTTAAAATTCAAAATGGAAAAGTGAATTATAACTAGTACTTTCATTTTTGTCTCAAGATGGAGTTTAATGAACATCCTTTAAAAGTTTTTAAGGAACGGGGCATGTAAAAGAATTTCGAGAGGATTTTATGGGTTAGATTTTAACAGACTAGACTATCCCAGGATTATGACCCTGGAAGGTTCTCGGCAGGGACCTTTGTATCAGAATCTAAAGTTAGAAAAGATTATTATCCACATACTGTACCTGTTACAGAGTCTGCGATGGTGATCCAGAACGAATTGATAAAAATTACCATTGGCCTGCGTTCAGCTCAGTTTACCCCGGGAACAAAGAGAATGGCTAGCCTTCTGCAGGTGGGACCTGTCCCTGAGTCTGTTTCCAGGAACAGAGATGGTTTGGCCTTGAACCACGCACAGGCTGAGCCCACCCTGGTGGACAGCAGCTGGTCATGTTTGGGAGATGGTTCCAAGAGCGTGGTTATATTGGGGATAGGACTTTCTCCGTCATTGGCCATCGCCAAAGGAAACGAGTCTGGGGAATATGCAGGGGACCAAAGCTGGCCTCCTTGGCAGATGGGGGACATTCCAGCGAAGGGAAGGGCGTCCTCCCCGAATCAAGATTAGGACGTGGCTGTCCGTGCAACGCGTACGGGTGTCGTGGCTATGGTGCCGGTGTACCTTTTGGACAATTAATTATTCATTGTTTTAATACTTTCCTTATCTAAGTTCCCATAGAATGTAGATTTGTCCTTGTCTCTTGCACGCACTGACAACTGTGTCGAAGATTGTATAGTCTATTTTTAAAATAGTGAACCTAGTTGGACATGATACAGATACACTCAACGTGGTAATTTTCAGCAAAAAGAAAAACAATAAAAACAGGATAGGTAGACTGATTTTCAGAGAGAATGAGTTCTGTGTCTTCCCCCTGCACCCATGAGCCACCCAGCACCTATGACTCACGCCCTGTGACTGGCCACGTATCCAGGAGGCAAGAGATACGCAGGACAGGAGCCGTCTTAACAGAGGCGTTGCTGCTCCTGGTTCGAGTAGCTGTTCAGTGGGGAAGCAGTGTCTGCTTCCTGAGGGAAAAGTGTCTGTGTGGGGCCTCAGTGCAACTAGTCGCATCTGATTTCTAAACAGATCAGCGCAGAAGAATCAGAGAAGGCCAGAGCTGTTCAGAGGGGGGGACGTGTGGCATGCGTGTAGATGAAATAATGCAATAATGCATTAAAATCCCTGGTTTATGACAGAGAGTCGTTTAATGCTTTGAAGGTGATATTTCACTTACTCGGCGTCCATCCGTCTCTTCCCTGTGTTTTGATATTTATTTTATAATTGCCCATCCCCCACTTTTTTAAATGGATGAATGAATGTAGACAATAAAATGAAACCCCTTTGCAGGTCACGTAGCCAACCAGACAATGAGATCATGACCTGAGCCACGATCAAGAGTCAGACGCTTAACTGACTGAACCACCCAGGTGCCCCCAAAGTTTGCATTTTAAACCTAACTTTCAGCTTAAGGATTTGGGGATGATATACAAACTTTTGGTACTTTTGATACTTCCTATTATTATTTTTTTAAAGCTTATTTATTCTGCGAGAGCGAAAGACAGAGCGAGCAGGGGAGGGGCAGAGAGAGAGAGAGCGAGAGAAAGAATCACAAGCAGACCCCACACTGTCAGTGCAGAGCCCTATGTGGGGCTTGAACCCCCAAACCATGAGATCATGACCTACGTTGAAACCAAGAGTCAGAGACGCTTAACCGACTAAGCCACCCAGGTACCCCTGATCCTTCCTATTCTTCTAGATAATTTAGGTAGGGCTCTTGCAAGGAGTCTTAGGAAGTTGTTCCAAAGGTCATTCCAATAACTCCCCCAATAATATTAACTGAGGATATGCTCTGTTGGGCAAGAAGCTGCTTTTGTTTTATTTTGTTTTTGGTGTTATTACCAAAACAGCAGTTATTATATGACGTGAAGGTATAGATTTGTTATTTATTTATTTATTTATTTATTTATTTATTTATTTATTATCCTTAAAATGTTTATTTACTTTTGAGAGAGAGAGAGCGCATGAGCAGGGGAGGGGCAAATGGATAGGGAGAGACAGAGAGAATCCCAAGCAGGCTCCATGCTGTCAGCACAGAGCCCCCATGGGGCTTGAGCTCATGAACCATGAGATCATGACCTGAGCCAAAATCAAGAGTTGCTTTACCGACTGAACCCCCCAGGTGCCCCTCGATTTGCTCTTTAAATAACTATTAGTGCTGAGAATAGCTAATAAGGAAAGTTCTCTATCGATAGTTTTTAATAGACGTGCAACTTAATTTATCAACATATGGAATATGCTCAGTACTATGGCCCAGAGAGCAGCAGATGGGGAGAATTCATACAGATCTAAGGCCTCAGTTTTAGTGGCCCTCTTTTTAAAATATAGTAACAAACTCTGGGATGTTTGGGAACGGTGGGAAAATACGTTGCTACATATCAGAGTTTTATAGAAGGAAATGAAAAGAGGAGAAGAAGAGAAGTAACCCACGCTGGATAAATATGTGACCTATGGCAGGCACTGTGCTGGACGCTTTCCATGGTGTTCCATTTGGTGCCCACAGGACCCTGCGAAGTAGCTGTTATAATCAACAGTTGAAAAAAAAAACAAAAATCAAACTTAAAGCTCAGGGAAAGTGTGCAATTTGCTAAGTAGCAGGATGAATGTTTCATCCTGGTCTTTCTCGTTTCCATAGACGCCCGCAGTTCACCTGCCCAGACCTTCTCAAGCGGGATTCTCACGCCAGACGGCGCACCAGGAGCCCGTGGCGAGCAGAGCTCTAAGGTGGCCGATGGACGCCTGACCTGCACTCTCTCTCCTCTTGAGCGCTGGCTGGTGGGCCAGGCTGCCCTCCCACATCACCTTCCTGGCAGCTGACTTGAAGTTTATCAGAAGGGAGATTATCTTGGGTGGGCCTGACCCTTAGGTGGGCCACCTTCTAATGTCCTTTAGAAGAAGGTGAAGCTCAAAGAGACCGTTCAAGATGTAACTGCTCGGAAATTTGAAATGGAAGGGAACATCCCTAGTTTGACAAAGGGACCTGGGACACCTGCCCTGCCTGGCAGTGGCTGCAGCAACTCTTCACGGAGCTCTGGGCTCGCAGCGAGAGCGGAGTGTGTTTTCAGCTCAGATCTAACTGCTGTTGCAAGCGCCCTGTGCACCTGCGCGTTGGGACTTGCTTTTCTCCATGTCCCTGCTTCTTCCCCTTGGGCAGCCAGGAGTCCTTGCACCTGTCAGGGGAGGGTTGTGAGGTGAGGGAGTCCTGCCCCTCTCCTGGCAAGAGAATTCTGCTTCCCGGACTCTGCCCCATCTCTGAAAGGGTTTGCTTCCTTTGAGACGAGGGTCTGGGAGTGTGGGTGGGGCTTCATGCCTTGGTTCCACTTGGGGGTGCAGTGGTGGGGGGGCAAGGGGTGTCTGCTCTCCTGCCCCGCCCACCCATCTCTCCCGTGAGCACCCAGTAGGGGCCTGTGGAAAGAGCTCACAAGTCAGCTTGTGTCTCAGGCTCCCATTTATTCCAGACTATCATCCCAGCCCACACTTAGGCCTTAACAAATCATTACAGTGCCACTGTTTTCTCCTGGGGTGGGAGCCTCTTCCCACTTTGCCAAAGGTGAACGGTGTGTGGCATGATTTCTCCTCACTGTGTCTGGTCACCTTTGAGATTCACTTCCTCTGGGGGCCTGTTGCCCTCTGCTCTTAAATAGGCCAAAGAAAATGAGGATTTTGTAGATTATCTGGCTTTTTCTTGTTACCAGGGTATAAGGGAGCAACGTTCTCCTATGACTTTCTTCATACTAGTCAGAAGCAGAACACAGAGAAATCCAAATGGGCACAGAAGTTCTTCAACAAATGAAAGGAACACCTGAGTATACATATGGGTGGTGGGGCGGACATCAGCCCAATCTCACATCTTACACAAAAGTCAATTTGAGACAGATTAAAGAGGAAATGAAGGACTAAACAATAAAGCTTCCAGAAGAAAACATGGGGAAAAAATCATCATGATATGAGGGTAGGGAAAGTCTTCTTGGACAAACACAGAAGGCCATGCCATAAAGAAAAAAAACTATTATTTTTCTGCTTGACAAATTAGACTTCATCAAAATTTAAGAGTCCTTCAAAAGACACCACTAAAAACATGAATAGACAAGTCATAGACTGAGAGAAAATACTCTTGAAATGTGCATCTTGTGTTGAACAAGGATCCAGGGTATCTACAAGTCAATGAAATTTTTTCAAAAACATAAAAAATAGGCAGAAGATTTGAACAGATACTTGACTGAAAAAGATATATAAACGACTAACTAACACATAAAAATACGTTCAACTTTGTCATCAGGGAAATATGAAATAAAACCCCCTAGAAGAGCTAAAGTTAAGAAGACCCGGAACATTAAGAGCCGGTGAAGATGTGTGGGGAGCAACCAGAACTTTCTCACTTGATTGTTGGAGATTGATGTGAAATGCTACAACACCTTTTGAAAAGGTTCTGGCCACTTTTAATAAAGTCAAACATATGCCTACTCTGTGACTCAGCTCTCCCATCTTGTAGGCATTTAGTTAAAAGCCCTGAAAGAACATGTTCACAAAGAAATTTGTGCAAGATCATTCACAGCAGTTTAGCCATAATGGTCAAAAACTGGAAACTGCCAGGTGTCCATCAGCAGGAGCTGTGGTATTTCTGTATCGTCTGGCACTGATGATCGGTACATGTGGCAACATGAATGTATCTCAGAAGCATTAGGCTGAGCGAAAGAAGCCTTACACATAGGAATATCTACCGAGAGACTCAGGATACATTAAGTTCTAGACAAGGTAAAAACTGATGTTTGGTTGCCTTTGGTAAACAGGGGTGGAGATTGACTGAGAAAGGACATGATGGAGTCCTCTTGGCTCTTGGTGATGGGTAATAATGGTGGGTAAAGGATGTGGATGATGGTGATGGTGATAGTGATGGGTGGATGCTGATGGCGGTGGTGGTGATGATGACGGTGATTGTGTTGACAGTGATGGTGATGATGATGGGTAGTGGCAAGTCTGATGGTGATGACAATGGTGATGTTGCCGGTGGTGATGGTGATGATGGTGTTGGCAAGTGATGGTGATGTTGATGGTGACAATAGGGATGATGGTGATGTTGATAGTGGTGATGGTGATGATGGTGATGTTGGTGATGATCATAATGGTGGTAATGGTGATGATGGTGTTGGCAGTGATGCTGATGGTGGTGATGATGATGATGATGGTGAAAGGGATGATGGTAATGAAGGTGATGATGATGGTGATAACGATGGTGATGGTGGTGATGATGAGGGGTGGCAATGATGGTGATGGTATTGGTGATGATGATGGTGATGTTGATAGCGGTGATGGTGATGGTGGTGATGATGATGACGATGGTGATGATGGTGATGGTGGTGATGGTGGTGATGGTGATTGTGTGGATGGCAATGGTGAGGACGATCCTGCTGATGGTGGTCATCCTGGTGACGGTGATGGTGGTGTGATGGTTGCTGGATGATGGACCTGTTTTTGATCTGGATATAGGTGTGTGGTTACACAGGTGACTGCATTTATTTAATGGTACATTTAAGACCTGTGCATTTGGAGCACCTGGGTGGCTCAGTCAGTTAGGCATCTGACTCTTGATTTCAGCTCAGATCATGATCTTGTAGTCTGTGTGTTTGAGCCCCACGTCAGGCTCTGTGCTGATAATGAGGAACCTGCTTGGGATTCTCTTTCTTCCTCTCTCTCTGCCCCTCCCCCACTCTCTCTCTCTAAAAATAGATAAACTTAAAAAAAAAGACTTGTGCATTTAACTTTCTGTAAATTTTGCCTCCCTCCACCAAAATAAAGAACTGTAAACAAATATTGAACTATAATTAATGATGTGCAAGCCACAGAGGGGGAGTATACTAAGGTCTGCAGTGTGTTTTGATACAGAGAGAGGGGATGAGAGAGACAGAGACAGAAAGGAGGAATGTGCTATCTTGATTTAAAGCATGTAATAAGTCAGAATATGAAATTAATGTTTATCATGTATTAGTTTCCCGTGAGTGTTGCAGCAAATTACCACAAACACGACTGAAGTTTCTTCTCTCACAGTTCTGGAGGTCGTGAGTCTGAACAAAGGTTTTGGGGGGCCACACTCCCTCTGGAGGCTCTGGAGAAGGACACTGCCTTGTCTCTTCTGTCTTCTGATGGCCTCTGGCTTCCTTGGCTTGTGGCCACATCACCGCTCTTTGTCTTTCCTGGTCACACAGTTGTCTCCTCTTCTGTCTCAGATCTCCCTCCCTGTTCTAAGAACCTGTGTCGTTGGCTTTAGGGCCAAGCCGTGCAACTCAGGGTGAGTTCGTCTCAAGATCCTTCATTTAATTGCATCTGCAAATACCCATTTTCCCAAAGAAGGTCAAGTTCCTCAGTTCAGGAATTTGATGTGGATATCTTTTGGGAGGCCATTTTTTGTACTTTGTGAAAAGAATGTAAATGTACTTGTATTAAATAATATAGCAATAGAGTGATAGGATATGACAAACTCCACCTAGTTTCCTAGGTTGTCGGCAGTAAGCATTTTCATACGCTAGACAATATGTTACTTACAATTTTAGAGATTTTTTAAAGATAATATGGTACCGTTTAGGGCTTGATCATTTTGTTGCTGTTTAAAACTAGTAGCCACCAGCCGTTAGGGGCCCAAGTCTTAATGTTCCCGTTAAAAACTTGGTGGAGTGTAGATACAAACCGGCAAGGGACAGAAACACCTGTTGCTTTCCTTCAAACATTTAATCACTTCAAATTGAGGGCTGTTGGTCCAGGGTCCAGGGCTGGCACTCTGCTAACTGCAGAGGAGAACGGGTTTTCTGGCCTGTTTCAGAAATACACAAAGGATTATCTGGACTTGTGAAAATGTCAGTGTTGCCCTGTCTTGGTTTCTTCATCTGGTGGAGGAGAGATTAGGGATAAGGCCCGTTCCTTCCTACATTCCAGGGTCCAATCAGCAGCCTAGAGAAGGCGGCCGTGGGCACAGCGGGCAGTGGAGACACAGAGGAGACATTGATTTTGTCAGTAGGAGGGAGCAGCTTCGTGGGGATGGTCTTGAAGGGAGGTAACAGCTCAGGGAGGGAGGGCCAGACCCCGAGGCAATGCAGCCTGGCGCTTGTTGGCTCCTTGCCTCCTGGAGCTGAGGGTCTGGGAAGGTGAGGCTACAGGATGAGGGTAGAATTCTTCCTGCAGAGAAATTGTGGCAGGAATGTGGTTCGAAATAATCTAGCTAGGAAAACGTGATCTGTCTTACGCGTCTGGCGGTAGAAACCTCTGAGAGAAATGTTTTTGTTATGTCATTTCACAGAAGCTCAAGTGAGGAGAGGCAGATGACTTGCCTGAGGTCCCTTGGCTGGGAGTGGTGGATGTAGGTTGAAACCTGGGAGTGAGCGGAGAGGGGAATATTCCGGAGCCCACAGCACAGGGTCTGCAGCCTCAGGGCAGAGGGGTCCAGCTGGGCTTTGAGTCAGGGCAGCAGAGCCCAGCCCAAAGGCACACTGTGTGACTGTAGCCGTGGGTTCCCAGAGAGAAGACGGCAGGTCTGTTTCTGAGGAACTCCACCAGGATTTGCTTGCGGGGAGGTGAGGTGCACGGTGATACCATCTCGGGTTCAGGGTAGTGAGCTATGGGGCCTACACGTCAGCCCTTATGGCTTGATCCGCTCCCTTGGACCTCCCTGCAAAGCACCGGGCTGTCACCTCTGGTGTCACTGCCTCTTCCAAGTTCCTCCTGATTTGGTCAGCCACATGTGTGTCCCACGTTTCAATCCCTGAGAGCCCTTTGTAACTGTCCCCTGCATGTCCTTTACAACTCCACCCAAATGCACCCCTAGAAGCCTCCCCCAGTACTCCATCAACGTGCCAGGAACCTCATCTTGTCCTCTGTCACCTCTGCTCTAATGGCCCTGGGCTAGGGCTGGGGCTTGCTGTGCCTTTGTCTCCCCGAGGTCTGCGAGCTCCCCCAGGAAGGGCACTGACTGCCATGTCCATATCTCATTGCCACGGTGCACAGGGTTTATGGCTGAGACAGAGATATAACTCAGTTAACTTCCTGTGAGATGGTCCTTAGAAGGCAAATTTTTCGAGTCTACCTGTCCAGAAGTGTGCCATTGTCCGCAATGACAGCTGTTTGCTAATGCTTCTTTTCCCCAGGAGACTGTCAGCTTCCGGGAAGTGATAATTGAGTCTGATCATCCTTCTTCCCTCCGCAGATCAGCAGGCACTCGTCTGAAGAGAATTTTCTAGAGGCTGTAATGTTGCCTACTCCGTAAGGCAGCCTCTAAAAATTAAGATTCAGAGCTCGAGTTTATAAGAGGGCAAAAAGAAAAGGGAAGATGGCCAGAAGTTAATGATTGATGCATTTGGTATACATCCAAAGCCTGTCATTGAGCATTAAATTGTTAAAGAAAGAAAAAAGGAGGAGGAGGAGGAGGAGAGAGAGAGAGAGAGAGAACACAGAAGAATTACAGTTGAGGAAAAGAATTGCAGACTGGCGATTGCAAGCAAGATTAAAGTCTGCTCTTATAAATTAAATAAGGTATGATTATGTTTGCTGGTGAACATCTTGGATCTCACTTTCACCTAGTCTGTTCTAAATAAAAAGGATCTCCCAGTAATGCCTTCTACAAACTTAGCAATCGCTAAACATTTTCCAAGGAAATTGAATTTCACACACAGGTAATAGCACAGATGGCCTTCAGGTATTGGACACCTACAAATAGATGATACACGACTTAAACACACTGACCCACACTTGCAGGATATCTATATCGCCTCTTACCACCACAGACACTCACGTCTTTTGTTACTGGCTTCTGCCCTTGTCTCCTCGAACAGTCTGTACAAAGGGTGTACCTATTCTTTTTTTTTTTTTTTTTTTGTAACCAGCATTTAGCATAATGCCTGACCTAACAGTCACTCAATAAATACTTTTTGAGTCTATGAGCGATTTTACGCATCTGTACAAATAAGGGATGTATCTTTAGGTCAACGATGTCACTTCAAAGTGTTTTCTAATTTTAGTAAATGAAGGTAAAATGGGTTCTTCAATTCATTCTTGGTTTTACTTCACTTTTCTTCCCTCTTTTTGCCCTTCTAGAAATTCACATAAGGGCTGGCCCTTTGTATCCTAAAGAAGTCATAGTTTATTTTATTTTAGGTCCTAAATTGCTTTGCACTTAGGAACTAACTATATGAGTGGTAGTGCTGAATACGTGTATGCCCATGGGATAAATTAGACGACAACTCAGAGGTATTTTGAAAATTTTATGGTTTGCTGGAGACACTGAAGGAAGAAAAAACACAATGAACCGTTGGACAGGGTGACCCTTTGGTTACAAACAGCAGCTGCTCCTGGACGGTACCACTCTCTGTGGATTCCACTGTCTCCTGTTTTCCGTGCTTACTCCTCCATTTTTCTGGAGCGCATCCTCCAGGAACTTCTCGGTTCTTCTCACGTGGCTGGGGACATCTGGACACCTATGGTCTTGTGGGATTTTACATTTCTGGCAGTGCTTCCAGGTAGATAACTTCTGGGAGCAATTCTTTGCAGGACCCGAAGGGACAAATCATTTAGGGCAAGTGGGCAGGGAGCTCCCACAGGCTGTGTATTTACCCAATGCCGGACATTGTCTGGATCATTGTCTCTAGCGTCTTTGGGAAGGTGGGGGGGGGGGGGCTGCTGAGTGGCTGAGCTCTACGGGGATGGCCGGAATAGGGGAGTGGGGACTGAAGTTTTGCCTGGTGTCCCTACCCCACAGCTGGGATGTAGTTGCTCCTCCTTACCTCCCCCCACACCCAGCTGTGTGTCACTCGGTGACAGGCGTCTCTGGGGTTCAGCTGGGTGGACTGACTCTCACTTCGTCTGAAACCCACTTTCACTGCGCTGCAGGCTGCAGACTTCTCGGCCTAACACCTCGCTCTGCCTGCTGTTGACGGCTTTGCTCTCTAGACCCTTATTGAGATCTCCTGTATATCTCCCTATTTTATCCGTCTTACGTATTTGTGGTCGTAATGGTGAATTTTTATTTCAATGGAGCCTAGAGAGAAGGCGGGCAACATTATGGGCCCGGTCTGTTGGCTGAAACCAAAGGGAGTGGATTTCATTAAAAAAAAAAGTTGAGGGGCACCTGGGTGGCGCAGTCGGTTGAGCGCCCGACTTCAGCCAGGTCACGATCTCGCGGTCCGTGGGTTCGAGCCCCGCGTCGGGCTCTGGGCTGATGGCTCGGAGCCTGGAGCCTGTTTCCGATTCTGTGTCTCCCTCTCTCTCTGCCCCTCCCGCGTTCATGCTCTGTCTCTCTGTCCCAAAAATAAATAAAAAAAAAAGTTGAAAAAAAAATTAAAAAAAAAAAGTTGAACAACCCACAATAATGATCATTGTTATGTTTTTTTCTTACTCTGCCAATGATAGAATCTATTTTCTTTCCGTTTTCATGTACTGGGTTTTGTAATGCTTGATAAGCCTAAGATGCAAAAGAGAGAGAGAAAGAGGGAGGGAGAGAGAGAGGGAGAGAAAACATGAGGCTTGGAGAAGAGAAAGGATGGGAAGAAAGAATGAGAAGAAACAGAGCACCTTTAAAATGCTTGCTTGGTATTTCAGTAGGAACCCAAAATGAACTTCCCATAACCAGAGGGACCACACTGGGAACTTGGCAATCCGTACGTGGGCCAGATTTTTGTGACACTTTTCTCTGAAAAGAGAAGTCTCCTGAAGAAACGTGATCTCCCACTTAGGCAGCTCAGAAGGTCGTCTACCCTTCCATGCAACTTTCGTCTTTCCATGAAACGTCCGCGTTGTGGACCAATCACAAATCTGTATCCTCTCCGGTAACGCCTTCCCCGGTGCACGTAGGCGGAAACATCCCGAGTGCTCAGAGAAAAGGCCAGTTTACTTCCAAGCGCTTACTCTCTTTCTGGGCATTGGTCTATGGCGTCAGGATACAATGGCGTCCCAAACTACGTCCCCACCCCGCTCCTGTTCTATCAGAGGGACAAGAAGGTAAACAAATAACAGCTCAGGTGATGACAGATGCCGCCACGAAGGGGTGGGGTTGGGCGTGCTGGGCAGGAGGAATTAGTAAATGTTATCTTAGGATGGTTCTCGATGAGGCGCATTTGTGCCCAGAGAGGGGGAAACAGTATCTGGCAGGAAGTGCCTGCAGAATGGAATAATCAAGCGACGATCTTTTCTCTTCCACCATGATTTTAAAAGAGAGTTAAGGATTCCCTATCACTTCAGGACTTCTTTACCTATTAATTGCTTTTTTTGGTTGTCAATGTTTCTTCTTTGGCAATCTCGAATATAAACTCCAAGGACGTCATGGAGACCTGCACTTAACGTTTTGGAGGAAGTAAGTACTTAAACACTTAGAGTAAATGTGTGCCTAGAAAGTGTTTGAATATGTTGTAAGACTATTTGAGTTCGAGGCAGGAAACCAGGGCGACCACCGCCCAGGGACGATGAGGCCATTTGAAAAGCCCCTCAGCTCTCCCGCCAGTGCCACATCTCTGTTCTGTGGTTTTGTTGATCCGATAAGGAGCCTAGAACAGCCTGAGACACAGAGAGGTCTTCTAGAAGCTCCAGAGGCCGGAGTGCTTTAGCCTCCTTCCTGGAATGTTCTGCAAGATTTATTTCCGGTGGGGCCAGAACTCCCAAGAGTGAGGCAAGCACAAGCTGGCTTCTGAACAGCAGTGTTTGCTCGGGACACATGCGCCGCTGGGCCATGTGCGCGACCGGGCTCTTTGCACAGCTGGGTACTTGGAGATACTTCTTTTGTGTTTTAATAAGTGATCCTTTTCTTCTCTTGGGGTCAGTGGCCGCAGACCGGGAAACCTTGCTGCTCTGAGCCCTGCATCTCACACAAACCTTGGGCAGCCTGGTAGGCCACCCCACCTTTCCCCAAAGCCAGAGGTGATGTCAAGGACTGACCTGATACCGAGGCACTCGTCCACTCCACACTTTCCAGAGTCCCCGACACCTGTGAGGGGCTCTGGGCAATGTTGCCTGTGATAACAGATTTAAGCATCCGTCTGCAGAAATGGAATTTTAACAGCAAAGAGCTTAGTGATTTCCCGCTCCCTGTTTGTTACTGAAGAATTTGGAAGCCAGTCGGGGGGACTTGGGATTGGTGACTTCTGATAACATGGCCTTAGTCTATGAAGTTTAAACACAGAATGCTGATTTCATTTCATTTAACCTCCTTTACTGTCAAAGCAGAGGGTCTATTCTTGGACACAAACCTGGGTTTCTACCTAATCTCTAATGTCTAACTGGCTGCTTGACTCAACTCTTCTGAATTTCAGTTACAAACATGCTTCCTTTAGATGATTGGCTGGGATTAAATGAGATAATGTGTGCTTAGCCCACAGTTACAGACACGTTCGGTGTGAGGGACAGCGACAAACCCCGCCTTCCTCCCAGGCAGATTCCACAGACGTTAAATGTGGGGAAGCGTTTGCCAGCAGACTACAGAGGTGTGGTTTTCCTCTTTTGGGGTGCAAGGACAGCCAAATTTGTGGACGGCAGGGGGACAGGTGAATTTTTGGAGGAGGAATGCTTGTTTTGTTGGCTTTTTACCCCCCATATTTCCATCTCTCCTCGGGTGTACTGACATCTGGTCACGCACTGGCTCTAAACGGCCTCAGACCACAAGAAAGTCCCCACGCCCCACTGTTGTGGTGCCTTCTTGGTTCTTAACGGCTAACATGTAAGAGGACTTCGGCGGCGTGTGTATCCAGCCGTCCTCGTGACCATGGTCCAAGTGCACACCGTCTGCCTTGATTTCACTCTTTGCTTGGCTTTTGTTTGCTTGTTTGCTTGGCCTTTTTTTTTTTTTTTAATGATTATTTATTTTTGAGAGGGGAGGAGGGGCGGAGAGAGAGAGAGAGAGAGGGAGACACAGAATCCGAAGCAGGCTCCAGGTTCTGGGCTGTCAGCACAGAACCCGATGCGGGCCTGGAACCCACAGACCGTGAGATCGTGACCTGAGTCAAAGCCGGAGGCTTAACTGAGTTTTTATTTCTCCTAGAATAATCTTGGTTGGGACTGGGCACACACAGAGACACACATGGACACGCCTAGAGAGATACACAGGCTCACACACACAAACACTGAGATACACACAGGTACACACACAGGCATACTCAGAGGTACACACGTACCCCCATTCACACGGATAGACACATACAGAGACACACATTCAGACACACACAGACACACAGACACAAATAAGCTAGGGTACCCTGGTTATATCGTAGCCAATTAATTCATGGGCTATTAGGGTTTGTATCTGACCTAAGGCAAATTACAGTCTGAATGAGTACTTTAGATTTACTTTGGAATAAAGTATAGTATTGTGGTGATAAACAGATTCGTTAAAAAAAAAAAAAAGCCAGATTTCAAGAGTATTTTAACGGTTAGCTTTAGGGACTGAGCGTGTAGCAATATTTGGCTAGAATTACCTGTCCTCAGACAGTGCAATTGAAAGAAAATCCTCGGAAGGATGAGCTATTTATAACACTATTTTAAAAGGTTACCCTGTTGAAATGCAACATCTCATTAGGAGTTAAACCCTGGAACCGGCTGGCACAAAAAGAAAAAAAGTGGCACCGTAGTTATTTATTTTAACGTTTATTTATTATTGAGAGACAGAGCGTGAGCAGGGGAGGGACAGAGAGAGAGAGAAGGAGACACAGAATCCGAAGCAGGCTCCAGGCTCCGAGCTGCCGGCACAGAGCCCGACGCGGGGCTCGAACTCACCGACCGCGAGATCATGACCTGAGCCAAAGTCGGACGCTTAACCGACTGCGCCACCCAGGCGCCCCTAAAAGTGGTACTTTAAAATAACATGTTGTCAGGGCAGCATGGAAATGGTAGACTGTGACTGTCTGTCTGGGAAGGGAGCACGCGACCGCAGGACTTGAACTCCGTGCTGAGAAACCCTGTCGTCCTCCTGAGCCCAGAAGCCCTTACAGGTGGCACAGATGTTTTCCTAATGCTTTAAGGTAAAATATTACATGACAGAGCACAAGAAAACATGTTCCTCTAAAAAGCAAATTGAAGGAATCTGTCATTTCGGAAAGCTAAAATTATCAAGGACTCTTCATGTCTCGAGGAAAATAATGGAGAGGAAATGTCAGGCACTGTGGTTTTCCTGAAGAGGCTTTAGCTGCCATACATCACAAGTCATTTTTTAGGAAAGTCAATTTTTCACACATTTACAGAAATAATTTGCTTCAGATCTGCAACGAAGGCTCGAAACCACACGCGGTTTTTTGAAACTGCCAATCCAGGATAATGTCTGGGGTATCTTTTTTTTTAAATACCTAAATTAGATCTCCACGGAACGTGGAAATAGCAGCTAACAGCCACCGTGGAGCTAATAAAGGCAGACCTTTCAGGGGCACCTTCTTGAAGCACATCCCTCCCTCCAGACAAAGTGAAATGGCGGTCGTGGGGGTACCCTCACAGTCACAGGCTGCGGACGCAGGGGCCCTTTCAGAGACGACGCCAGGGCTCTTGGTTCGCTATTTAAAAATAGAAAAGCGATGATCACACCTAGAAATTGTTCATTTGAGATGTAAGTGGCAGGGCAAGCTGAACGCAAAGTGAGACGAGCCAGTGTCCTGACCCCTGGAGCACCCGGCAGGTACTTGAGCCCGGGCGATCCGGACTGGCCCACGAAGGGACAGGGGGGACGTGGGGAGGGAGGGAGGGAGGCACAGGGACCCTGCGGTGACTCTGGCTCTTCTTGCCCCCCCCCCCCCCATGCCTGGGCATGCGTCCCAGGGCCCTGTCTCCCAGGGTCCGTCCACAGCCTCCCACCATAGAAGACACTCCTTCAGAGCAAGCGGTGGGTCACGTGAAGAATGTTTCCACCAGGAAAGCCGGCAACTGACGAGAACACCGCCTGCCTAACCCAGCGGCCAGAGAAGCCTCTCTGTCTGACTCATTGAAAGGCTGGGTGGGGCCATTTGTGAGCACCTAATCGTAGAATTTTTAAAACCCTTTTTTTCTTTATTTCCGCAGCAGAGGCATTGTTCTTGAAGAGCCCACACACTAGAAATGCACTCTCAGTATTCAATAGACAGCTTCAGTTGTGTATATGGAATCGCGTTTCAATGTTTTCAGCACTTGTCCTGAAATATAGGTTTTATATTGCCAGTTTACACGGTATAGATGCAAAGATTTAGTGGACAAAGACAGGTTTTATCCCCAGCCCTGGTCACAATGAATAAAAATTCTGAAGTTAGTAATATCTAAAAAGTCAGTGCCTTAAAAAAATTTTTTTAATGTTTAATTTTTGAGAGAGAAACAGACAGAGTGTGAGTGAGGGGCAGAGAGAGGGAGATACAGGGTCCGAAGCGGGCTCCAGGCTCCGAGCTGTCAGCACAGAGACCGACGCGGGGCTCAAACTGACAAATCTCAGGATCCTGACCTGAGCTGGAGTCTGACACTTAACGGACTGAGCCACCCAGGCACTTTGGAAAAATCAGTACTTTTAGTGTCTTAAAAACTTCCCCTGACTGATGTTAAGCTTCCAGGGTATAGTGACCACACTACTGTTGAGTTTGTAGGTTTAACGAAGTCTACCAAAATCCATGCCCTGGAAAGTATGAAACGTGCTTTCTCTTTCATTAAAAAACACTCATTTGGTTCTATCATAATACTCGTGAAACCCATTTTGCAATATTTTAATGATGAGCTATTGATGGAGGAAATCTCTCTTAATTTCCTAGAAGCCATTAATTAAAATTTCAAAGTATGAGTCTCTGTGTTACATTTTCATCCAAAGAAAATGCATTATTTGGAAAACAAACGCTGTTGCCTTGCGATAGGTTTCTTTTTTCTTTTTTTTTTCAAGGGAGCCAACACAACGGAATAAAATATATGATCTGTCCTGGCTGACTCACTTCCTGTTTCAATAACAACAGTGTCATCAGCTAAATGCTAACCAGCACAGTTTGTCGCTGTGTGTGTGGCTTTATGTATACGCGTTGCCAGAAAGTTCTTAGGGAAAATACACTCATCATTCTAATACCAAAAAAGAAACTTTCGGTGCGCAGTTGTGGCCGCGGCTGTTGCCTTGTTTCTTATTTATGCGAGAACCAAAGCCTCCCTAATGGAAGAGAGAGTGCTTGCCTGGCAGCATAGACAAGAGTTGTAATTTTGCCCGGCGAAGTGGTGATTTACTCCTGTCCTCAAAGTCCTGACACAAATGAGCAATGACTTCCCCCAGATTGAGAGATGGGCCCCAGCTGTGTGACAGAGAGAAAATCCCAAGAGCGGACTCTTGGCTTGGCTTGGCTGTCACGTGACCATTGGATCTCGGGCTTCCATTTCCACATTTCCGAAATGATGGTGGGCGTCCACTAGCATGATCTCCCCAGGCTTCCTCCAGTGACAGACCTGTACGGCTCTCCCCCAGAAGCATGAAAGAGCGCTGGTAGTTTTCTGTGTGATCGGGGCCCCATGCTCCCTGAGTTGTCAACATCTCTGGCCCCCCAGAGATGTCAACGGGGCACATTTTCAGTGATTCCCCTGTGTGATTCACGGCCACACCGCCTTCGGGACAAGGCAGCTGACGCCCCGGTGTGTTTTTGCAAATCGCTGCAGCTCAGCAGCTGGAGGGCTCCATGCTGCCCCTGGTCAGCTGGTCTGGGAGACGTTGTCCAGCGCTCTGAGGACATGGCTGGCGGCGGGGCAGGGGGAGGGAGAGAATTTGTGTATCTAGTCAGACCACTTCTGAAATGGTATCCTTAACTTTCTCGGATGTTAACGTGGTTGGGGGCAGATTCTCTGTGCACTGAGACACATTCCAAGGCCCTTGCAGACTGTCCCAGCAGGGAGCCACCTCCGTGACTCATGAGGTGTGATGCGGCCCTGAGAGTGAGAATTGAGCAAGGCCTTCTCGGAGGGGAGCAGCGCTTCCTGCGGTGGAGAGGGAACTTCAGACAAACACGAAGTCATGGTTTTGCCCCAATTTAAAATCTTGTCGTCTATGTGGCAGCATCTGGGTACTAACCATTCCTCTTTCAAAATCCCCGTAGAGAATTACGTTATGACCGTGTTGCTCTCTCAAGTGTGTGTTAAAAATTCATCTGGAGCCTCGCTCTGAAGGCATCATGAAGTTATAATAATTAACATCTTATTTGCATTCAGTAGACTTCTACCCAAGTGTCTAATCTAGTGGAAGGCATTCTATGATTGCTAAGTCAATATTTGCTCTCAGTGATAAAGAATGAATAAAATGGGCATGACCCTGTTTTCCTGTCCCCGATTGCCCAAGGTGGCCTTCGGTGTGAGTGGTGTGTGAGTGGCGCTGGGGCGGACAGAACTGTGCGGTCGGCCTGTCGCATCACACACTGTCCCTGGGCCCCCACGGTCGGGGCCAACGCTCTTAATGTCACCGTGCTTCCTCCTGGGCCTCTGTCACGTGGACACGGTTTAAGATTATGCTGCCCCATAACTGCTGACGATATGTGAGTACCCCTGTTTTCTGCCAAAGCCAGAAATGCCTAGAGGGGGAATGTATCGTCCTCAGGAGCTGGGCCCACAATCTGTAATGGGCCGTAGGCATGGGCTCGGGTCCCAGTCAGATACAATCTGGGCGTGCTGAAGCGGATTGAGCTCACTTCAGGGTTTCAATCCATTCCAAAACGACTCGGCTCATCGCTAGCATTTAGAAGTCATTTGGATCTCCGGGTCCTGTGAAGAACCCAAGAAATACCAAGTCGACCCCTGAATTTGTTTCTGCTTATCAAGAGCTTATGGGCTGGGCAGGGAATGGGGCTGGTTACCTCTTGTCTCTGCTCGAATTAAGGCAGCAGGTCGGTCATCTGTGGCCTCCCTCCAGGCCCTGTCCTGCTGCCTCCCCCGAGCATCTTTGGGGCATCGGTTCACCTGCAGCAAAGGGACAGGTGTTTCTCTATGTCTCGCTCTCACTTCCCACGGGTCCCTCCGGCCCGAGTCCCAGAGCTTGGCCACGGGAGTTGTAAGCTTCTCGATCTCCAAGCCCCACAGCCTACCCGCGGCTGAGACCTGCAGACTCGCATCTTCTCTTTCGGCTCATCTCCTGTGAGCTGCCCCCGTCCCCGCCCCCCTTTCTTTGCTAAGGTGTCCCTTCCCTTCCTCCGGCCACTCCTGGTTTGATTGATGTCCTTCCCCTGCCTGTCTGCGGGGCCCCGTGTCGCACGGTTTGTTCGGCGATTGGAAATGGGTAACTCCATCTGCCAGGCCGCCTTCCGTTAGGTGTGTCTGTGGCAACTGCTTCCTTGACCCCCAGCTCACCGGTAGATGCGTGGATTGCTAGAAAGAGCTTTCTAGCTGTGGGCCCTTGGGCCAGTCTCACGTTGGCCTCGGTCTCCTCATTTGTGGCATGAGGACCCGAAGACGGACTTTGTAGGGTCTCCGTGAGGGTGAAAGCCTGGTCTGTTGCTGGCACAGAGCCGGTGCGAGGCAAACATCACTTACCGACCCTCCCAGGCCTCCGGGGGAGCTAGTCTCTTGTGAAAACCCCCCAGAAAGGTGACTCTGCCCCAGGTGTTATTGTTAGAGTTTCTGATTTGTGGTTCTGAACTTGTGTGCTGGGCGGCCTGCTCGCTTCTGAGCCCCACGCCCCCACACCCCCCAACAGTGACGAGCTGAATAAAGGGCCCTGGCTAGTGATTAGCAGCTGCTCCTGCTGTGGTGGTTACAAACCCTGCTGCTATTTTAGGGCCAGTGGTGTTCAGTCTGGGTTTCGTTTCCTTCAGCATCTATTTTGGCACCGCCTTGCTCTGAAAGGGCAGGCTGTGTCATGGCCAGGGGCTCCTCCTCAGCCTCCATCTGGTTTTACATAGTGAGATGTCACCATGGAGGAAATAAGGGATGGGAGATGTTAACAATTATCTTTCATTCAGAGTGTCTTTTTAACGTTTATTTGTTTATTTGGGGGGGGGCATGGAGAGAGAGAAAAAAGAGAGAGAGAATCCCAAGCAGGTTCCACACTGTCTGTGCAGGAGCCTGTTGTGGCTCGATCCCACGAAGTATGAGATCATGATCGTGACCTGAGCCGAAATCAAGAGTCAGATGCTTCGCTGACTGAGCCACCCAGGCGCCCCTCAGAATGGTTTTAAAAGTATCTTTTTAAACACGGGAGATATCCCAGAACATTTTAAAATTTGTTTTTATACACTGAGTTAAAGGAAATCAGATTTACCCAGGGATATGCAATTGTAAAGAACATTCTAGAATGTCTATATGTATAGGAAGAAATTGTACCGAAATTGTAAAGAACATTCTAGAATGTCTGCATATGTACATTGCAGTCTCTGTGTAATAAACATTCTAGACATTCTATAAATTGCAAATTTATAGGAAGAAATTGTACAGAAATTGTAAAGAACATTCTAGAATGTCTAGATGCATATATGACAGTATGCGTGGGTGTGTTGGGGGTGATTACAGTGTGTGTGTGTGTGTGTGTGTGTGTGTGTGTGTGTGTTGGGGGTGAAATTCCTCATCTATTCCTGGGTTTTCTGAACAGGATTGTTCCTGGGATCCCAGGAAAGAGGTTTTCCTTACACCCGTCAGAGAAGTCTGTCAATACTCGTGTCCTGAAGAACATTAGCATGTGATTGTCTCGTAATTGAGGGACTGGCATTGGGAGTTTTGGCCGTGGGTACTTAATACGACTTGACACCACCTATTAAAAACTACAAGATTCGCTTCCTGCTCACAGGGGTCAGTGTACTTTGTATCGATCATTCGATGTCATTCAGGTGACTGGGCAGCTGTGTGAGGACCAGGGCAGGCTGGTAAGTGTGGCCACTCTACGTGGAATTTTCCATAATCCAGAGATACCTGGGGAATTAGTCTTGAGGACGATGCATGTAAAACCCGAAGAGGTTTGCATCACTGTCAGAACCGGTCGGCTCCCCACGCGTAGTCAGCCGGGCTCGCAGCAAATACACTCACAGGTGAGACACCCTTTGGCCCAACCTCCAACTCTGAGTTCAGAGAGCGGTGAGTTCCCGGTACTGGGGAGTGGAAGTTTATGTCATCGAAGAGATATTGCCTTGTTTTGAATCAGCAAGCGCGTTCAAAGTCCTCCAGCACGCACACACACACTGAAAAATGTGTTTCCGAAAGGCCACGAGCCACCCTTTGATTAACAGATGTGCCCAAAACAAAAACAGAAAAATAAAGACAGTATGTGGTTTCTGCTGGAGAATGCCACACAGTTTGTACACGGGCATTATGATCCGATTTTCACTTACAGCTTTCCCAGAAGATATAGTTGGGAGTGAAAACCCAAGCTCGCTTCAGGCCAAGAGTGACTGATTTCAACAACCATTCTAAAATGGCTTGTATGTTTGGAGCCATATATGGGTGAAAGTAACAATTTCAACAGGAAGCAAAAAAAAAAAAAAAAAAAAAAAAAAAAAAAAAAAAAAAAAGGAAAACTTTTGCACAGAACAGAAAGTACTTACACTTTCATTTGTGAAAGAGGCCAGATTTCCACGACTGACTTAGTGACATTCTAGGTAGTTTTCAAATTTTGGTTTTATAAAATATATTTGAAATGCTTCACCGACTTTCGGGGCCGAATCAGGAAACGTTGCTTCCAGCAATTATTATTTAACAGCTGGCCAGCGTTTCTCTCCTGTATGTGTTCTCCGTTTCGTAACGAACATCCAGTGAACATTTAATTGAATTTTGATGATAATCTTCAGAGCGCCATTCTACATTTACTCCTGAAAGCAATTTCATGTTTGCAAATTGCTTTTGTGTTTCTTTTAGCTTAGTTACACAACTTACTTTGCTCAAAGAGTAAAATTAAATTCTTACTAATATGATGTGTTTTTGCTTTTCCGGGGTAAACATAAATATGGCAAGAAATGCGCGGACAGTGGATTCACTTTGATAGGGACTCATCGGTGCTAGTTATTAAGTGTCCGCGACGTTTCTCTTAGACTGCACTGCCGTCCTTTCAGATCAGGGAGCGGGCACTGAAATCAAGTCCTGAGATATGGTGTTTCCTGGCATGCTATCAGGTGACTTCATCACCCAGACTCCCATCAGCTGGCACCCTGGGCAGCCGGGTCAGAGTCCAGAAAGCATTCCAAACTTATGTTTCCAAGGAGATTACAGGTCCCTCCTATTTAATGATCGCCTTAAAGATCGCATTGATTTCAAAAGAGCGCTGCACTGTGGAAGGGCTGCCGAGAGAAGCAAACTCTTTATTGGAGATTTAAACTCCTGGTGAGAAAATCCTTCGACCAGTAGCTATAGAGGAACACTCCAGTCTGGGCAAACTCAGGATGCAAAGCTGTGCAAAGAAAGGCTACACAACAGTTGTTGTTGTTAGTATTAAGAAATAATAATAGTATCTCCAAAGTGCTAGTGTGTTAGACTCAGTCTCCAGACAGCCGACCAATGTGCAGGGGCTGAGGTGGGAAGGCACGGGGGCAGCTGTGGGCTGGGATGCTGTCCCAAGAATGCGGTGTCCATACATTTCGGGGATGGATCAGTTACGGAAATTCAGGTGCGGGGTAGTGTCATGTGGGTCAGCATCCAACTGTTGGCTCTTTGTCATCAATCTTGTCAAAATGTCAAAGATCATCGACTTGGAGACGCCCATGGTGGAAGAGAGGGAGGACACGGGGCCTTTAGGAGCGAGTTGCCGGAGAGCATCAACTCTCCCTTCCTCCAGGGAGAAGCCTCATGGGTCCAGGGCTGGGAGCATCAGGAGGCCCACGGAAATCAGTCTTCGACCAGTGCCCCATCCAGTCAATGCCCACATCCACTCTCTGCACCTTGGCCTGTGGAAGTAGCCGGCAGCTTCCCCCACTACCCAAACTGTTCTCCACGTGGAGTCCTTGGCTCAGCTCTCTGCCACCACCTCCTGCAGCTGTGTGGTCGGTGCCTGCCAGGACAGCACGACCTCTTCCGTGTCCATGCCCCAAATGCAACTCCCCTCCTGAGGCCACCATACATTTCCTACTCTCAATACTCATGTCTTCAACTCAGAATATCAAAGATGGCCACATATTAAATGGCTGGTGGAGCTTGGGTTCTGGTTAAAAGAGTACAACTTACAGACCACAAACTTCCCTGAAATGAGAGACAGAGATTTCCCCTGTGTTCTTGAAATTCTAAAAAGAGGCAGAACTTTTAAAACATTTCCTGGGAATCTGAGTTTTTCTCCTTAGTGGAAATACAATCACTTTTGAAACTTGATTCACAAAGGCAACCGTTTTGGCCTTTCCCAGTAGATAAGTATCATATGCTTTCGAAAGTAGGGTTTACTTGTTTACGGTAATGGTGATTAGCAGAATAGAATATAAGCCCACTAATTTTTCCCAGCTGGAGAGGAAAGAAAACAACCCAGCACCTTGACTTATCAGCAAATATGTACCGGGCACTTTTGAGTAAGTAGAAGCTGGAGATCCCAAAGGAACTCAAAGGGCTCATATGACCCAGCCGGTCCATGGCGGGGCTGGTGAGCACCCCAGTTCCCTTGGGCCCGTCACACAGCTGCTATGCAGATGATTATCAGGAGGTATTTAAAAATTAGTCTTCTTCCAGATCACTGGCTTTGTGACCATTTTATTCACATGTGTCCCATGTCACCATGGTAACACTCACCATTCCTGCAGTGATTGTCAGGGCAGTACGGAACTCTAGGAGGCCTGGACGGGACTCACATGGGACTGTAATGTGACAGAGCAACCCCTCCCCAAAGCTGTCATGCCTGAGACACTGCTCTGTATTTATATGACTTCATATTCCTCAAACACAATGTACTGTGGCACATTATAAATACATCTGTGGCAGTGATTTGAAGAAGCGCTTTTTCCATAAATCCAAAACCTACCGGCATAAGAGCTAGCATTTCTATTTTTTTAAAAGTCCTAAAGCTATGAGCTCTTGACTTGCACTAGGGGACTGAGGTTGGGACATAACTCAAGGATGGACCCACTGGGACACCTTCTCCAGAGTTGCGACATGGTTTCCCGTCATGTAGTCTCACGAGCTGGTTCTCTCCTCTGCCCAGCTGTACCGAGTGCCATAGAAAGCGCGTTCGCTGTTTAGATGATGATGGTGATTCCATCAGCACCACGACCATTCACTGCCCTTCCTGGATTAGAGCTCACTCATATCAGCCTAATGCCCCTAAAATAGGTCTATCTCCTGCTGCCACCTTTTACAATGCACAGGCCACCGCACTGGGAGTCACAGAGTGTCTGTGGGTAGGTAGTTGAGGACAACACGCGGAGTTGGAGAGTCCTTAGCTGTGCGTGTGTGAAGTTGACTTTCTGTCTCGCTGTTACTGGCCTCCCCATCAGTCTCCTTTTCTGTTCTGGCAGCTCTCCAAGTCAATGAAAGAGAAAAAAGGAGGCCAGAAGTAATAACAGGAGTTGTATTTCACTTCTGAACGTGGCCACCCCATCCTCCCACAGACGCCTGCGGGCTTCATCTTTCTCAACTGGCTCCAACCGCGTCTGGCTTGTTTCTTATGAAAAAGTGGGAACGTCCAGGATGGTGGCTGCATGTTGTCATAGATAGTCTACCTCAGGGATAATATACTCAATCCTGGCCAAGGTTTGGGTCTGTGACCCAACGTAACTGGTTTTTGTGTTTTCTGGAAGCAGATTAGAATTCACTTTACCTTCCTCAAAATAGCTGAGGTTTAGACAGTAAGAGTTAATATGCTTTAATTGCAAGTAAGTAAGAAAAATACCTGCACTCTATTGGGTTAAGTCGGAGAAAGATGTGTTTTGATGTAGTCCTAAGTCAGAAATAAAAGATAGATGTTCCTGTTTTTAGTAAGGTTCGGTGGTGGTTCCCAGTATGTCCACAAGCTCTTTGATAGTCCCTCTCTTGGGTGTGGGCTGGACTCGGTGAGTAGCCTCTCGTGGATAGGATGTGGCAGAAGTGAGTTTGACTGCACGTGTGCCCCTTCTCCTCTCTGGGTCCCTCAGATCCCCTGCCTTGGGGAAGCTTAGCCACCCCGGGAGGAGGCCCGTGCCAGGGGCCACGTGAGCAGATTCTCTCCACTGTGGTTTCTCCAGCCTCGGTCAAGTCTTCAAAAGACGACAGCCTCATGCGTACCTTCCGTGCAACCTCCTGAGAGATCCTGAGTCAGCTCATCCGCTGAGCTGGGCTGGAGCTCCAAGCACGGACTATTTCATAATACACATTCACTGCCTCAAGCCGCAAGGTTTTGGGACGATTTCTTTCTTGTCAGTAGATGCCCAAGATGGAAAAGGCTGCTGCCATTAAAATACAGAACCGTGGGTGGAAATCCCAGGAATTTACTATTTCCTTTACCTAAGTGGATTTTTTAGTATTTCGGAAGGATGGGCCCATGAATTTATCTTGTACTGACTGACGCTGACATGACTTGGAAAGCGATGGGTGTGTGTGGCTGTGACCTATTCTTATTGTACCTCCGCCCTCCCCCCCCGGGTTAGAGTGTCACCATTTACCAGCAGGATGGTCAGATTTCTGGTCTAGGCAATTTTCATAGGCACTGTGTTTCCTGTATGGCCGAGGGTGGGAAGTAGCCTATTCATATGTCTTCAGCCACAGGCACAGGCCAAAAGCAAAAGACATGTGGAAGAATTCAGAGGAAGACAGAAGCCATGTATTTTAAACATAAATCATCCCACATGTACCAAGTCCATAAGAAACGGAAGTATCAGAGACGTTCTTGGTTCATTTTTCTCCTTGCTCCAAGCCACCTTTGCTGACCCTCGTCCAGTTTTTGAGTCTGTGTTGTTCAGACCATTGGAGCAGACAGGAGCCAATGGCCAGAGAGATCCCACATCAGCGCCATCGGCAGGGCAGACACAGGGGGTGCCGGGCCGCGGCCTCACAGCCAACAACCCCATACCTATGACGCCTCTGGGTGCGAAGGGTGGGGCTGGGGGTGATGGGGGTTTTGGGTGGTGCAAGGGATTTTGGGGCCCCGTTTTTTACAGACTAGATAATCATACTTACGCAGGGTAGAAAAACTAGAAAATAGGAACGAGCAAAGAGGTACGTGCTGTCAGGGCTGACCGGCCTGGCCACTGGTCGGGAGCGGGGGGTGGGGGGCAGTGGCGGTCGGGGTGGGGGAAGAGCTTTCTCCATGGACAGAGGGATGTGTCGCCTCACAGAAGCTCGGATCGCTCTGAGTTTTAGTGCATGTTCAACCTGCTCCACTTTTCGCTCCTCTGTGTTTATCTATTGACACAGCCATGCGTGTCTTCAACTTCTCAAGATGAAATAATAGTCACCATAGTGTTTGGGAACCTGCTAACTATAGTTAAAATATATATATTAGGTGTATTATTCCGTATCAATGAACACATACCCATTTAAACATCTACATAATAAAACGTCGTATAAATACATAGTTAATTTGCAGTGAATACCTGTGCACCAATAGCGAGAAGGCTGGGGATTCAAAGGGCTAGGTCAAAAGGCAGACACGTTTTTAGGGACTTCGATACATTTCACCAAATTACGTTCTCAGGGGGTGCCTGGGTGGCTCAGTCAGTTGGGCGTCCGACTTCGGCTCAAGGCATGATCTCAAGGTTCATGAGTTTGAGCCCCGTGTCGGGCTCTATGCTGACAGCTCAGAGCCTGGAGCCTGCTTCAGAGTCTGTGTGTGTGTGTCTCTCTCTGCCCCTCTCCCACTTGTGTTCTCTCTCTCTCTCTCGCTCTCAAAAAGAAAAAAATAAGCATTAAAAATATTTTAAAAATTATGTTCTCAAAAAGTGATACCAATTTGCATTCCCATCAGATGATGTTTCGGAGAGGACATACAGCGTAAGTTTTACAAACCTACTGGCATTTAAGCATGAACTATTTGCTCCAAGTTTTATTTATTTATTTATTTATTTATTTATTATTTAAAATTTTTTAACATTTATTTATTTTCTATTTATTTATTTATTTATTTTTGATATATGAAATTTATTGTCAAATTGGTTTCCATACAACACCCAGTGCTCATCCCAAAAGATGCCCTTTTCAATACCCATCACCCACCCTCCTATTTGCTCCAAGTTTTAAACATTGGAAAGAGGACATACCACAGTAGTCACGCACGCAAGCCACACCTTCCCTCGGGTTAGATGGAAACCCCCCTTGCTGGAATTAAAAGATGCTCCTATTTTGTTTGGTACCGTTCCTACTTTACATGTGAGGGAAACCAAGGCTTACAGAATTGTGGTCAATCTCTAATTCACACGATGGGTAGTTTTCAAAGCCAGAATTTAGGCCCAAGTTGAGTTGGTTCCCCAGCCCAGGCACCTAATTACTCCCCCTGTCTCTTGTCTCTTATGTCTTCCTGCCGCCAGGACTCACCAGCACCTACCAGAGTCTGAACCCGGGCCGCCTGCCCTTTACGATTGCAAAAGCTGCAACCACATAATTTGGTCCCATTAGCCAGGTTCACATGAGCACTTAAAATATCACCGCTGTATTCATTTTGAATGCACGGTGCATTAGAGGCTTCTGAATGCAAAGGCTTGCCAGCGCTTTGGAAGAAGTTAAGTCCACAGGCTCTTTCTTCATGTGACTTTGGGCATCGCATTTTAGGCATCCGGGGATGTACTGGGACGAGCTCCCCATGACTAAGTCTTCTCTCTTGCTACAAGAGAGTCGCGTGCGGATTAGAGGAATGGCTGTGTCTCCTTCGTTTTCCTTTCTGGCTTTGCAAATATATAGCGGGACGGGGGGGTGGGGAGGGGTGGGGAGGAAGACTCTTTTAAAAGCATCTACGAATCTGGTTTCTAATACGTGCTTCCTCACTTGAGTACAGTGTTAGTCACGTGAGAAAGGCACATCTGTGTGTGTTTCGTGAGCATCCGCGAGTGATGGCTCCCAGCAGCTTTAAATGGCTTAGTGTTATTACGCCTTCAAAAGGATGCAGCCCCAACCTGTAACCGTTGGGATAAAAAAGAGAACCCAACCCCCCAGCACGTCACTTTGTCACCGATGCTACATGACAGGCGCTTGTCGAATTAAAACCGGGGCTCCGTTGACACTTTCTGGGACTAGCACCTAATCTGTTCTCTTTACTTTCTCCCTCCCAAATTCCCAGGTTTCTTTAGAAGAGATCCAGGGACTTGGATGTTCGAGTTCCCCTCTCCCTGCGGCCAGGGGAGCGCACCTGACATACTCCCGAGTCTGGTTCTGTTTAGGATGCAGACCGTGCCGTCTGGGAGTGACTTCCACACTCAGTGACTTAACACAACCGCTTTATTTTTGTCTTGTGACTCTGTGGGCCAGAAGTTTGGGGAAAGCTCGGGCAAGCCGTTCTTCTCGGGCCCCTCATGCACTTGGCGCTGGACTTGGCTTGGCATGGCCGCTGTCACCTGAAGGCCAACTGGGCTGGAGGCTCCACGTGGCCCCGTTGCTCGGTAGGAGTTTGGTGAGGCCCGTGGTCTGGGAGCTCGGCCAGGGCTGCCCCCTGGGCCGCCTACAGGTGACCCCTCAGAAGGCTGTCTCGGGGCGGCCGGACAGCACACGAGCAGCTAGCTTCCCAGGGCGGGTGAATTCCAACGTACACCGTGGGTCGGAGCCCCCCCACCTCCAGCCAGAGTCACAGGGAAGGGTGACAGACATCACCCCACAGTGGGAGAAGGTCAGAGAACTTGCGGCCGTTTTTTAAAAGAGGCTCCACACACAGCATGGAGCTCAGCACAAGACTTGAACTCATGACCCTGAGATCAAGAATCAGCCACTTAACGGACTGAACCACCCAGGTGCCCATGGAGCCATTTTTTTAAACAGCTCCAACCAGTGCTGTGTTATGCACTTTCCAAATTCAATGATGCATTTTTAAAAAATTTTTTGTAATCTTTATCTGTTTTTGAGAGAGAGAGAGAGAGAGAGAGAGAGAGAGAGAGAGAGAGGCAGAGCACGAGTGGGGGAGGGGCAGAGAGAGAGGGAGACACAGAATCTGAAGCAGGCTCCAGGCTCCGAGCTGTCAGCACAGAGCCCGACGCGGGGCTCGAACTCATAGACCACGAGATCGTGACCTGAGCCGAAGTTGGACGCTCAGTCGACTAAGCCACCCAGGCGCCCCAAAGATGCATTTTTTTTGAGTGACCAGATTGACATACCCATACTTCCTTATACTCTGTGTTCTCATTGGTCTGCTTAGACATAACAGAGCACAGCACTTGGAAGAATTCTGCTCACAGAATCATCACACGTTGGATTCCAGTGATAGACATGGCCGACTGGGGGGTCGGCGTTTGCTAATTGCAATTAGATTTTGTGTGGGATGTTTCTGACTGCAAATGTAAATGGTTCCTCCCACAAATGAGCCCTGGAGAAAATACTCTTGATGACCCAGACTCATTTTTCTATTGGGATGTAAGCACTGAGGTGGGATTTGCCAGCCCTCCACAACCTCTTAGGAATCAGCTGAAGCGTGTTCCACGCCACGTTCTAGTCATGAGTTTTAAAGAAGGTTTGAAACAGAAGACAGCTGATGGACCGTTCTCGGTCTTTCTCTGACATCCGAGAAGGAGAAAACTGGGGAGTCTTCATGAGCATACTGTGTTTTACACTAAGGTTTCCTTTTGGGAAGCACATGCCCATTCTTCCGTCTGAAGAGTCCTGTGTTCCGAGAGCTCGAGTAAGCCGAAGGGACTTCCGACCCACGAGAAGGGCTCATTTATGTTTGTATTAAGCGTGCTCCCACTCCCCAAGGCAAGCTGCCAAAGTAGAAGCTCTCCAAGCTGGCCGAGGCCGCTGTGACGTCACTTCCCATTCCAGAGCCCTGTCCCCTCCCAGGGCAGGAACGAATCCAAACCAACCCAGGGGACACCAGCAGCTGGACACGTGGGGGGCTTCATTCCTTATCATCCACCCTTTGCCTGTGGTCTCAGGGTCTCTGGACCTAAAAAAGTAACTGTTCCCCCACAGAAATTAGGGGACCCGTCTGTAAACATACCACTAAGTAACAGATTCCACTCAAGAATACGGATTAATGGAAATCTCAGTTAGTTAGGGGAAAAGCTCCTTCCCTAGGAGGCACGCTTGTGTGATACCAAGAGCACATCAATTCATAGTCCAAAAAGTGCCTGCATGGGGACATTGCTGGGATATATCACACATCCTGTCTCCCGTAATTGCCACCTTCGTCACAATTGTTGCCGAAGTTCCTTTTCAAGCGTATGTATGTTCAGGGTAAATGTATTCTACAGCTCATTATTATCCCTTAAAAAATATTTACTTCTTATTCTGCAGCTCAGTTTGTAGAAAGTAGAAGGGATTGCCCTGGGCTGGCTGTCTTGAGAAGGTCTAATGAGTGAAGGCATGATAGAAGGTGAGAGAAAGGTGTTCCGTCAGATCTAAAGTAGATGCCACGCGCTCAATTCATATCCCACTTGTAAATCTGCTGCCCTAACGTTCAGTGGGAAGGCTGCCTGGGTCATGGCTATTACTTCTTTTTTTATTGAAATATAATTGACACACAGGGTTATGTTAGTTTCAGGTGTACGACATAGTGACTCAGTGTTGTTCATTACTCAGTGCTCTCTGCGATAAATACGGTCATCATCCATCACCGTGCAGTGCTATTGCAGTGTTACTGCTTGTATTCCTTGTGCTGTACTTTCCATGCCTGTGACTAATTTATTTTATAACTGGAAATGTGTGCCTCTTAATCACCTATTTCACCCACCCTGCCACCTCCCTCCCCTCTGGCAGCCACCGGTTTGTTCTCTGTATTCAAGAGTCTGTTTGTTCATTTGTTTTGTTTTATAGATTCTACACATCAATGAAAGCGTGTGGTATTTGTTTTTCTCCGTCTGACTTACTTCACTTAGCATAATACCCTCTAGGTGCACCGGTGTTGTCACAAATGGCAAGAGAGACACATAGATCGGTGGAACAGAAATAAACCCGTGCTTACACGGTCAATTAATCTGTGACAAAGGACGCAAGAATATACAATGAGGAAAAGACAGTCTTTTCAATAAATGGTGTTGGGAAAAATGAAAAGCAACATGAGAAAGAATGGAACTGGACCACTTTATTATATCTTACACAAAAATAAACTCAAAATGGATTAAAGACCTACATGTGACACTTGAAGCTGTAAAACTCTCGAAAAAAAACACAGGCAGTAATCTCTTGGACATCAACCTTACAAAACGTATTTATGAGTATGTCTCCTGAGGCAAGGGAAACAAAAGCAAAAATAAACTATTGGGACCACATCAAAATAAAAAGCTCTCTCTCTAGGGGCGCCTGGGTGGTGCAGTCGGTTAAGCGTCCGACTTCAGCCAGGTCACGATCTCGCGGTCCGGGAGTTCGAGCCCCGCGTCAGGCTCTGGACTGATGGCTCGGAGCCTGGAGCCTGTTTCCGATTCTGTGTCTCCCTCTCTCTCTGCCCCTCCCCCGTTCATGCTCTGTCTCTCTCTGTCCCAAAAATAAATAAACGTTGAAAAAAAAAATTAAAAAAAATAAAAAAGCTCTCACACAGCAAAGGAAACCATCAGAACAAAACAAGGCAACCGATTGAATTGGACAAGATATTTGCAAATGATACAGCCGATAAGGGGTTAATATCCAAAATATATGAAGAGCTTGTACAACTCAACACCAAGAAAACAATTTGGTTAAAAAATGGGCAGAGGACCTAAATAAACATTTTTACAAAGAGGACATCGAGATGGCCAAGAGACATGTGAAAAGGTGCTCAACATCAATCATCATCATAGAAATGCAAGGAGATATGACCTCATGCCTATCAGGATGGCTAATATCAAAAAAGCAAGAAATAACAAGTGTTAGCAAGGATGTGGAGTAAAAGGAACCCTCATGCACTCTCGGTGGGAATGCAAACTGGTTCAGCCACTCTGGAAAAGAGTATGGAGGTTCCTCGCCGAATTAAAAATAGGATTACCATAGGGGCACCAGGGTGGCTCAGTCGGTTAAGTGCCTGACCGGCTCAAGTCATGATCTCATGGTTGGTGAGTTCAGGTCCCGCGTCGGGCTCTGTGCTGATGGCTCAGAGTCTGGAGCCTGCTTCGGATTCTGTGTTTCCATCTCTCTCTGCCCCTCCCCTGTTCATGCTCTGCTTCCCTCTCTCAAAAATAAATAAACATTAAAAAAAAAGACAAGAACTCTAATTCAACAGGAGATATACATGCCTGTGTTTTTGCAGCATTATTCGTAATAGCCAGGACCCAGAAGCAGTCCAGTGCCCATCAGTAGGTGAATGGATAAAGATGTGGTATATACGTATCTACAATGGAATATTACTCAGCCGTTACAAGGAATACAATTGTTGCTGTTCTTAATTGGCTGGGATCAATCAAACTTGCAGCTTGGTTGACGAGCACAGAGAAATCTTGTTAATCACAGCCAATTGTGTTTACCTTCATCACCATGTTTGTTCTGCACAGAGCTGACCCTAAGTCTGGTCACTTAGCATCATCTGATGTAACCTTCTGCACTTGGCTCTGTCATAGCAACTGTAGGAGCAACGGGATGGTGAGTCGTGGTTCCAGGCACACGGGAGAGGTGGCGAGCCGGACGGGCGTCAGCCGCCGCTCCCAGGGCTGGTGAAGCAGCGGGCTTTGTGAAGTGACCCTGAGCTCTCCTGCAGCTGCAGAGCAGAAGCCACTGACCTTTGTGACTTTTCCACAACATTCTCTGCTCGTTCCGGAATTCCCAAGAAAGGCCTGGTTTCAGAGGTCATAACTTGCTGAACCAGCAACCCGAACCCACTGCATTAGCAACCCCGTCAGGGCTGGCGAAGGTAGACGTTGGAGCAAGATACCCAGTTCTCCAGAATATTCCCTCGCCAAAGGGAACATCCAGCGTGGCTCCAGACGTGCCTGGCCTTACTTCTCATAGCGGGGAAATCATGTGGTCAGATGGGCCTGTGGCTTGGGCTGGGGTATTCGGTGGCAAAGAAAAGAAACTGCTCAAAGTGTGGTAGAATAAGCAAACAGACTAGCTAGGAGGGGTTTGTACTGGAAGATACAGGGCTTAAGGGCGGGGAGGGCTGCCGGCCTCATGGGATACTGGAGCAGGGAGCCCCAGGAGCCGTGGGGAGCCCAGGCCCTTCGGAGCCCACACGGTTTACAGAACACGTCCCGTTCAGAAACCGATGATCCCTGGCTCCAGACGGCTCAGAACTACAATTAGAGGAACCTGCTTCTCCCCTAGACGTGTTTGTGCGTGCACACGTCCACGCATGCAGGCAAGCACAAGGGATTTCTTTTTTTTTTTAATGTTTATTTATTTATGAGACAGAGACAGACAGAGCCTGAGTGGGGGAGGGGCAGAGAGAGAGGGAGACACAGAATCCGAAGCAGGCTCCAGGCTCCGAGCCATCAGCACAGAGCCCGATATGGGGCTCGAACCCACGAACCACAAGACCGTGACCTGAGCTGAAGTCGGACACTTAAACGACTGAGCCACCCAGGCGCCCCAAGCACAAGGGATTTCTAAGGAAGACTTTGCGTGATTGTCTGTTCATGTTTATTTGATGATCTTACTCTGACGCTTAAACTATTAGCAGGTGACTTTCCCTCCGTGACATGGGAGCGAAAACCTTCATGCTGGTCCGCAAACGTCCTTCCACCCCCGGTAAGGTCCTGCCGGATTCCGTGATCCTTACTTCCCTCCTCTGACTTTGGAACAATTTCATTCCATATACGTGCATTTCTACAAAACATATGTTTTAACTTTAGGTTTTCCCTGAACTTAATAAAAAGAGTACCAAGTTGTATATATCATCAGAAACGTCTGGTTTTCAGCAGATATTATATCGTTAAAATTTATTTGGCGATTTCTGATGTTGAGTGTTGTACGTTCGGGTGACGGCTTTGGGAAGATTACTCACCGATGGTTTCTAACAAGTTAAATTAGAAGTTTTCTCCCGTGTCTACTCTGTTAAATCATTTAAAAAAAAAAAAACATGACGGGGCGCCTGGGTGGCGCAGTCGGTTAAGCGTCCGACTTCAGCCAGGTCACGATCTCGCGGTCCGTGAGTTCGAGCCCCGCGTCGGGCTCTGGGCTGACGGCTCGGAGCCTGGAGCCTGTTTCCGATCCTGTGTCTCCCTCTCTCTCTGCCCCTTGCCCGTTCATGCTCTGTCTCTCTCTGTCCCAAAAATAAATAAACGTTGAAAAAAAAAATTAAAAAAAAACATGAATGGAATTTGACTTTCATTCAAGTTTTCAGTATTTGTTTGCTGGAACAGAAATATCTGGTGGGAAATGACCCAGAACATGCCGGGTTAGCAGGACAAAGCCTATCAGGTGCTGAGCAGAAGCAGTGAGACAGAAGACACACACTGTGTGATTCCATTTCATGGAGAGGGGCGTGACCATGTGGTCTCAGAGACGCTCTCGTTGATTTGCGTGTGGCTACACAGGTGTCTGCAGTGGTTAAAAGCCATCCAACGGAACCCTTAAAATGGGTGCACTTCAGCGTATGCAAATCACACTTGAGGAAAGCTGATTGAAGAAATAATGCCTGCTTCCTAGGTTTGTCACAGTGATCGAATGAGACGCGGCGTGCAAGGTGCGGGCCTGGGACCGCTTACGTTCTGCACACGTTTTCATCAGTGAGCTGCTTCCTTGTCCACTCAGCTACACTTGGGGAGCTGGCTGGGAGGGGAGGCGGGTGGAAAAGGCGGGGACTGCCCCGCTGACGGGCCGGGGTCCAACCGGGGAGGCCGTGGGCAGCTGCGAGGAGAGAGCCCTCATCGTGCGACAGCATTGACCCTGCCCACGCCCTCCAGGTTCAGATGGTTCAGATCTATCTCCTTATGTGCGCATCTGCAGGTCTCGTGCTGATACCCGCCGGGTCGTGGGGTGTCACTGGGAATTTGAGGATGAGGGGGCAGGACCACGGGGTTAGAGCCTTCCAGGGCCCCCACTGCCCTTTCCGTGTCCCCCCAGATGCCCAGGTGCATCTGATAGGCTGTGCAGGTGCTTGTGAATGAGTCAGTGACCGAGTGAGCACATCCTTCACCTATCTTGAGTCTTTCTTTTTCTCTCAGTAAAGTGACAAAGTTACCTTCTCTCCTCCAGGGCTGAGCATATATATAGGTTCTAAAACTTTTTATCTGTGGAAAAAGGAGATTTCCACTCTAGGGTATTTCCATTTTTTCCAGCTCTATGGAGCTATGACTGACCAACAAAAATTGTGGGTGATTACAGTACAGGACGTGATGTTCTGATAGACGCTGTGGGGGGAACACCATAATCAAGCTAACGAACATCCATCGCCTCCTGTAGCTACTGTGTACAATCTAGCATTATTAACTATGGTCGTCACACTACACGCGAGGTCCCCAGAATCTTCTACTTGCATAGATAAGTCAGATGATTCAGTGTCTTGTCTTTCTGCGTCTGGCTTATCTCCCTGGGCCTAAGGTCCTCCAAGTCCACCCACCTTGTTGCAGATGTGGGATTTCCTTCTTTTTAAGGCTGAAAAAGTCTTCCATTATCATTTTAAGTTATATCATTTGTAGATGTTGGCACTCTGTATCCCCGTCTGACATCACCGTTAATCCTTAGGCCATGCCCACAAACTTCTCAAGGGGAAAAAGTTTCCTTTCTTTTCTTTCTTTCTTTTTTTTCTTTAACGTTTATTTATTTTTGAGAGAGAAAGGGAGACAGAGCGTGAGCAGGGGAGGGGCAGAGAGAGAGGGAGAATCGGAATCTGAAGCAGGCTCCAGGTTCTGGGCTTCAGCACAGAGCCCAACATGGGGCTTGAACCCACGAACCGTGAGATCGTGACCTGAGCCGGAGTCGGATGCTCAACAGACTGAGCCACCCAGGTGCCCCAGCAAGGTTCGTTTTTAAGGGAAAGACCAGCAACCAGATTACTAGAGGAAACTGGATTCCTGGCTAAGGAACTGATTATTATTCTGCCCTGGCCTCACCAAGGACCAGAGTCCAGAGGGGGCTGACTTGGGCTTATGCTCTCCACAGATCCTGGTCAGCCCAGGAATTCTGTTTCATGAGCCAGCAGGATGATTCCTGTTGAAATGTATTATTCTAAATACCACTGTGGGGAAATAAATGGACATTTCATACTATACATTCAATTAACAAGATGAAGGTGTTTTTCTCATGACTAATCTTTGAACATCCTCCAACAGCACATTCAAATACTCTAAAGTACGGATGCTGACATGATGTTTTTATAAATCGACTTCCTTTCTGAAGGCTTACACCGGCATGCCCATGAATACACAGTCAGGAAGCACACACTCAGAGACGCATGAGTCATACGGCAAGTGAGTTAAAACTCACATGCAGATAAATCACTGCAGCGCTTTTTATTTTAAAGCTACATATTACCTTCTAATACTCAGGAAGACGGCAATTCTACCATTCTGCGGCGCCTTCAGCATTTATCGCACTGTGCAAAAAATAGCACGTTCATTTCCGAATCCCGCTCAAAGCACCTAAGGTTGACGTCCTAGAGAATCTGTGTGTGTCACCCAGCTGTCGGCTTTGGAGGATGACCCATCGTTTCTAGGACTTGCCGTGACGAGAGTAGAGAGGCAGACTGTTAGAGTTAACTGACAATGTACGGGCTTCTGCCCCCACCTCGAAACAAACAAACAAACAAACAAACAACTAAGGCCTTGTCTTTCTTGGAACGCGTCAGGTTTTGTCTGCCTCTGATGTGAAGTTGTTTGAATTCCCTCTGTGTGCATCTATGCTCCTGGTGTGACAATATCTGAATTTCCTGTTCATCTCTCTCTCTCAAGCAGCGACTCTGTTCCTTGATCCACGTTTGGCCGATTACGGTACACACAGTGTTCGGTGTGGATCACAACTACGAGACCCTTCATCGTGGCATTGTTAAACCTGGAACGCAGGGGGAAAAGACGAACTTCAGTCAAGAGTAATATGTTATCCTAGGAGGCACACAGCGTAGGATTCCCTCTCCCGACAGCCTGGCCTGATGTGGCTTCTCCTTCTGAAAACACCGTTTCTTTTGTGCGGGCCTTTGTTTGGAGAGGAAGAATGCTAAGCGTTTTATTTTAATCAGCCTTGGTTTCTGGGAAATCCAGCTATTCCCCCCTCTTGTTTATCAAGGTAGCGATGGAAACCTACCAGCCACCCTGATTAGATAGTTGCCCAAATGTGCTGAAGCTCAAGCTGGAACAGCTCCCTGTGATCTTCAAAGAGAGGGAAAGTCTAGATGAAACGCCGAGGTATCCTGGTGAGAACACACGGCCGTGTACTTGAGAGAGAAATTAGGTCACGATGAAGAGCCTTCACAGACACCGCGAATTATCTTCCTTCTGTAGCCCATTTGGCTGACGCTCACTGACGTTAGGGAAGTCTCGACATCTCAAAGGGAGCAACTTCGCTTCGTCTTCTCAGTGCTGATTTCCTCTTTCTAGGCATGACGTGAAGATTTTTAGGAATGAACGTGAAGCGTTAGAATGCGATTATCAAAGTGTTTTCAGGTTCTTTATCTCAAGGAAATGTCCAAGAGCAGCGTGGACCTTTAAGAGGTATTCACATCTCCCTAAGACAGAAGAGTATACAGAACTTAATGACGTTTAGTGACTTTCTTGGGGCCAGTTGCTAGTGAAAGTGTGGATTCGGGGCTAGATCGATGGCGTGTACCAATTCTCTCTTCTCGGAGTGGCACATGGTATAAATAGTTTTAAAACATATATTTTACCTGCCGTGCCTTCTTGCAGGAAAAGGCGATTTCCTTTTGACTTTAGCATACTTAGCAGATTTTTTGAGATCTATGCTTAATATTATTGTGTCGCTGACTTTATAGATCTATCTAGTGGTCCTGGGATCCAGGTCACAATTTTTTTATATTTAAGTGTTCTACGCGAGAACAATATCCAATTCTGAACCATTACATAAAAACGGTAATTATTCAGCTAAGGTGAAAATATTTCCAGAAAGAGTCTGGAACACAGCCCTCACGCCTTCCTCCGAGCCTGCTTTCACCAGAGAAATCCAACCTCTCCGAAGGCATTGTGGCTAAAAACTGAGTATTTTTATTTATGACTTCTTTGTTTCTTTGTTTAGGTCCGAGCTGAATATGACAGCAGGCTAGTAGACGTGGAGATGGGGTCTTCTTTATGGAAAGAGGCCTTAGTTAAGAAAACATAGCAGATTAAGGGCAGATGCGTGTACAAGACCTGTGGGAAAAGCTACAAAGTGATTGCAATATACTTATTTTTTGTGCGTCGTTGTGGGTGGTTCCTGTCACCATGGTGGTGTTCGATCCCTGAGCAACAAAAAATAACTCGGGAGAGGAAATCTGACTGTGAGTACGCCTTTATTTAGGGTAGATGTGAAAGGGCTCGCGGCTGGAATGGTGTGCCCACAGCCCCAGGAGCAGAATGGCCCGGCCATGAGGTCACAGGGGAGCGTCTGCTCTGAAAATAAGGTATCTGTTACTTGGGGGAGGGGGAGGGGGTTGCAGGGGGAGGGGTACAGGATTATGAAAAGCCTTGGAATATAGCCCAAGCAATTTGACTTTCGTGGACATTTAACCTCAGGCTACATCAGGACAATTCAATTTACCTTAAAGTGTTTGAATAATGCAGAATGAACATTGGAGAAAACCTGCAAGCCGAGACAGTCTTCCGGAATGGAATGAAAACACTGCCCATTTTCCAGCCCCTCCAAAGAGAAAAATGTACTTAAGTTGGGGTTGGGGGTTACTTAAAAAAAAACAAACTTAAAAGCATAGAACAGAATAATTTAATGATAGGAAAATTATACCAAGTCAACTGTACGTAAAGAAGATTTAGGTAAATGGCTTTGTAAATTAACAGGGAGTTTCAGGGAGGGCTGAGGTCCCACACGGCCACCTAACGTCACCCTTGTGTTCAGGACGACATTGGCAATGAGGTTGACCTGCGTACGGATGTGTTACCGTGCTGTGGATAATATGCCGCTGAAGTACAGCTATATATGTTGGGGGTTAACGTGACTTTTTATTTATTTACATTTTTAATGTTCATTTATGTATTTTGAGAGAGAAAGAGAGAGAGAGGGGGAGAGCATGAGCAGGGGAGTGGACAGGGAGGGAGAAAGAGAATTCCAAGCAGGCTTCTCACTGTCCGCAAAGAGCCCAACTCGGACTCAGTCTCACAAACCAGATCACGACCTGGGCTGAAATCAAGAGTCGGACGCTTAACCAACTGAGCCACCCACATGCCCCAACTTGAGTTTTTAAGAAAGCTGTGATTCACACACAGCAGACATCACATCTGACTTGCTCACACTGGAAGTCACACATAGGGAGACAGCTTCTCATGCATGGAGGGGCCATGTGGCACTTGGTTTTGTTTGTTGAAGTAGGCTCCGTGTCCAACGCGGGGCTTGAACTCACAACCCTGAGCTCAAGAGTCACGTGCATCACCGTCTGAGCCAGCCAGGCACCCGTTGCACTTGCTTTTGATTCCCCTACTCGCTGGTGGAGTAGAGCTTCAGCTGGGACACCCATATGGACCATTGACCAGCAGGACTGGCTTGAGCTCTCGCTCTAGTTAGGAATGAACGGGCAGTGAAGAGCGTCCCATCATCCCCGCTGGGCTGCTTTGTCAACGTCAGTGACTTCCCGTTTTCCAAGGTGACGTGTCGACTGAGACCAGGCTAGAATATTAAGACGGTATCCTAGGCAGGGGGCGTTATTTAAATATCTCCCAGTGGTGGGGCGCCTGGGTGGCTCAGTCGGTGGAGCGTCCGACTTCAGCTCAGGTCATGATCTCGAAGGCTGTGAGTTATAGCCCCGAGTCGGGCTCTGTGCTGACAGCTGGGAGCCCAGAGCCTGCTTCAGATTCTGTGTCTCCCTCTCTCTCTGCCCCTCCCCCGCTCATGCTCTGTCTGTCCCTCTCTCTCTCTCTCTCTCTGTCAACAATAAATAAACACTAAAAAAAAAATGTAGCTATCTCCCAGTGGTCTCTGATTTGGAAATTTCCCTAATACATCAGTGGGAATTAAAAAGCCATTTGTGAAACCAGCATATTCTGGAAGGCTGGAACTCTTTCAAGAGACTGGGCCCAAGTTATGTAGGATGGGTTCACTTTCAAAAGTAATTCTGAGTGGGGTGCCTGGGTGGCTCAATCAGTTAAGTGACCGACTTTGGCTCAGGTTATGATCTCGTGGTCCGTGGGTTTGAGCCCCACATCGGGCTCTGTGCTGACAGCTCAGAGCCTGGAGCCTGCTTCCGATTCTGAGTCTCCCCCGCTCACACTCTGCCTCTCTCTCTCTCTCTCTCTCAAAAATAAATACACATTAAAAAAATTTAATTAAGAAAATTATTTCCGAGGTTTGACCCCACTGTTGGCTGGAAGAGTGTGCCCTGAGCCCGGGCCTGGCCAGCTTTGGCCCCAGATGACACTTCCCTGGAGACTCAGTGTCACAAAAGCTCTGAAAAACCCGACAAAACCCCACAAGCCCCGTGACCACAGCTCTTGTCCTAACAGGATCCTGACAGATAAAGAATGCTTGAAAGCCGCTGCTGATATTTTGATGACAATGACGAGGAAGAGGAGGAGGGGGTCTGTGAGCAGCCACATGTAACCATAGGACGTCGACGAAGGTTTAAAAAATGCCTGTGGCCTGAGCTGGCCGCAGGGGGAGTAATTCTGGGACTCTGTCCCGGGAAGCACTGTGTTTTCCTTCAGAGCACAGGGACGCCTGACGCTTTCTCTCCTGTCTACCCTCCCCAGCTCAACACACACACTAAAGCTCCATCTGTGGCCTTGATGGGCGATGCGTCCGTGAATGGGAGAGGAGTGATGTCCCAGGAGAGGTGGCCAAAGACGAGGCTGGAAGGTGGGCGGGGAGCGGGCTCACTGGAGACGCGCCGGCCAGCGGGGCGCAGGGGTGCACCGTGAGGCAAGGTGGGCAGGGGCTCCTGTTGCCCCTTTGTGGACAAGGAAACAGAGCCAGTCACGTCCCGGGGGCCACACAGCCTTCGCTGGTTGGGGGAGAGCTCAGCCCCGGGTGTGGATGACCCTAGTCATGCTCTAGGGTCGCAGCCCCAGAGAAGTCACTTTATTAACACACCTTTCCTCTTCGTTACTCAAGACAGAGCTTCTTATAAAACCTGGGCACGTCTCCGTGGTCAGGAGCCCTGTGATCTGGGCGAGAAAGCTCCGAGCTGGCGTTTATCTGATGCCTGATCCCTGCTTCTCATTCCTGGCCAGGCTTGTCTGCCTTCTGTTCCAACATGCCAGCGACAGGGGCCTCATTCGGAGTAACTGGGGTTGACATCGGCTGGGGAGCCCTCCTGAGCAAGGGCAGTGCTGGCTGCAATGTTGGGTAAAGAGAGAGAAGAAAGGTGAGGTCATATCCTCGCCACCCCCACCCCAATCTGTGTGTGCCCCTGTGTGCATGTGTGTGCATAGATCTCTGTGTTCGTACGTGTTTACACGTAAGCGTGTGCGTATGTGTGTGACTGTGGATGTGTCTGTGTGCATGAGTGCACGTGTGTGTCTGTGTGTGGGGTGTATATATGTCTCCGTGTGTCTATGTGGGCATGTGTGGGTGCACATGTGTGTTCTGTATGCATTTGTGAATGTCCTGCTGGACACACACTCTCTCCGAGCACAGAATAGCTCTGCCCTGCGTTTTCGCAGACACACATGAAGCACAGCTATTCAGGAAGTACGGGCGTAGATCTTCCCTTGAAAAATTTTTTTTAGTGTTTTTATTTATTTTTGAGACAGAGAGAGACAGAGCATGAGCGGGGAAGGGACAGAGAGAGAGGGAGACACAGAATCCGAAGCAGGCTCCCGACTCCGAGCTGTCGGTACAGAACCCGACGCGGGGCTCGAACCCATGGCCCGCGAGATCATGACCTGAGCCGAAGCTGGACGCCCAACCAACTGAGCCACCCAGGTGCCCCCTTTTTAAAAAAATTTTTTTTTAGATCTTCCCTTGAAATACAGATGGACTAGTGAATGAATTCCTGAGCACTCACAGAAATCTGTTTTGAAATCGCTTCTAAAACAACGAGTAGGCAAAGCTGTAAATGACATCGTGCATCCTATAACAACACATTAAAGGAACAGATGTGCCTTAAGGGTTTCTGTGGGCAAGACGTTCCCAGTTCCCCATGTCCATGTTCTCTTAACTACTGCTGAGTCTCTGGCCGTTGACTGATGGACGTGTGCTGTTTCTGGACTAGTGACCCTCTCCCTTGTACATCACAATCAGAATTGAAAGGGAGATGAGAGAGACTGAAAGACTTCAGTGTTACCTTTTGAGTCCTTTGAGAAACACAGTCAAACCTGAATGTGGTCATCAAGAAACAAAATGATATCATTAAGAAAAAGTTGCTTTAGCAAAGCCTGGCATCAAAGGTGTTTCAGTTTCTGTTTATAAAATCTAAGATGAACATATATTGGTTTTAAAAGGGGTTCTGCCTCCTTTCGCTGGAAGCCTAAAGGGGGGGAAACACTAGAAAGGATGTTGCCGTGGCTTCACCGTGAGGTGGAAACAGACGTTCAGATCGCCACAGCTCTCATACCCGGGCACGGAGAAAGCCTGATCCTACTGCGTTTGCCTAAGCACACAGACAAAACAACAGTCTCTCCTCAAAAAACAAAGCAGAAACAAAAATGAGGCAGCCTCCCCTGTGGCCCTTTGCCTGAGTAGGCGATGCCCACATGGAAGTTTCTAGAAGGTCTGCTCTGTTGGGCTCACTAGTGTCTGCTGCCTGCTCCCAGCACTTGCCTGCAGTGCCTCTGCGTCCCCTCCTGTGTCTCCTTTGGACTTCAGCTCCGCTGACGATGGGAACTTTGAAGAAAGCACTGGATGCCATGTTCCCCAAGAAGAGGTGCTCCCTGTTCTGTGTGTGGCTCAGGCTCTCCTCTACCAGCGTTTGGGGATGGGGTCCTTCTCTGCCCCCATCACCCCTGACGAGAGCCTCATCTCTCAGCTCTGGCCCCCCTGTCTAAAACAGGGCCTGACTCAATGGACACCCTCAAAGGGTGAGTTAAAGCCAAGTAAATAATCCATTGCTCAACGTTGGTCAAGTTAATCAAGGCCAGAGGCTTGGCTGTGAGGCCATGTTACATGTCCCAGCACTCCTCGGACCTGGCTTGCAAGGACGGCTCAATCCCACAAAGAGTGTCCCCCTTGGGGCATCTCAGAGTCAGTGGGGGAGAAACAAGTTAGAAACTCCATGCTGTGTTCCTTTCTTGGACGTTCACAATGGTGTCGGCATATTTTAGGGGGGCTAAGAATTCCCACTGCTGCAAAAGTCTGCTAAACGTTGTGTTAGTCCGTGTTTCCCAGATTTGGTTGACTCAAAGGACAGTATAAAAAACAACACTAACATCTCTTACCGTCCCCTGGAATCAGCTCTCACGAAAGTGATCGGGAGTGATGACGTGATGCCATCTACGAAGGTATGGGGTTGAGGCCTGTTTTGAGTCCTGGGTCTGCAGCACCTTACATACTGTCTGACCTTCTAGGTACCAAGCCATTTCTCCAAGTGTCTCCTTTCAGTAAAACGTGGAGAAAATCCAAAGTTAGAAACAAAACAGGGAAAATGCCTGGAGCACATTAATACAGTGAGTGCCAGCGTGAACTGGGGCAGCAGAAGATGCTAAAACTTATGTGATCAAAGAGGCAAAGAATTGGGGCGCCTGGGTGGCGCAGTCGGTTAAGCGTCCAACTTTAGCCAGGTCACAATCTCGTGGTCCGTGAGTTCGAGCCCCGCGTCAGGCTCTGGGCTGATGGCTCAGAGCCTGGAGCCTGTTTCTGATTCTGTGTCTCCCTCTCTCTCTGCCCCTCCCCCGTTCATGCTCTGTCTCTCTCTGTCCCAAAAATAAATAAAAAAAAGTTGAAAAAAAAATTAAAAAAAAAAGAGGCAAAGAATTAAAACAAAACAAAACGAGTATATTAAGACATTCAGCCTGGCGGCCCACACCAGCACCTTTAAATCCCCATGGTTTCGATTAGGATTCTAATATCAGCTATCTTGAAACATACGACTATGCCAATCATTTACTTTTCTGTTATTGATCCCAATACGCATGTACACCAATTAACAGAGGGCTCCAGAGAACAGGTCCCAACACACTCAAAAAGTACACCGCACAGTCGTTTGAAATTCCAGACTTTGGATGGCGCGCAGAAGGTTCCAGCGATTCCAGAATTCCAGAATTCAAAACAGGAGGCTGATAACAGTTGTGAGCCAGACATAAAAATGGCAGAGTGTCCTGGTCAGATCATCAAATTTCCCATTAGGGAGATTAGATTTTAATCTGTTTTCAAAGTGACAGAGTGTTTGAACTTGTACAATAGAAATAACTCCCTCCTGACAAAAGGAAAGCTCCCTCCGTAAAATGCAAACAAAATTTCTAAGCCATTATTTCTCTTTAAAATCCTATCCGTAGAGATTTTATTTGCATCCTCAATAAAGATGTGAAGACTGGCTATTTATGTCTTCTGAACTCTGGTTGATTGTGATGCTACAGGAGGTAGGAGAGGAGGGAAGGAAACATTTGGGGGAACAAATGCACAGCGTGGTTCGTTCCATTGATTTGGAAAGATCGACTCTATGTTGCAAATGTGATCCTTCTGTCTGAGCTCAGCTTTCTTTCAGAAGTTAAATCGATTTTACTTACGTGGTATTTATGCCGACATGGGTTGACCACAACGTGGAAAACCGAGGCTTGGAACAGGCATCATCAAGCTTGGATGGTAGAAGGAAGGGAGTTTCCCATTTTCTAATAAAACAACCTCTGCATGAACATTTTCTGAAGAGCGTTAAGCATCGCATTAATGAAATACCTTCGACGTGTTGTTCTTATGGAGAGAAATTACGTTGGCTACAAAGAGCCATTCCTTTGGATGTGTGGGGTAACGGGGCATCCGTAAGTCAACCATTAACGTGCCTGGGATCTGCACACGTCCGTCTTAGAGTGTGCAATGTACCCCCTCTCACGGGTGGCCTAACGATCCTGCCGAGAACTTATATAACTGCACAAAGAATTCTAGACCTGAAAAATCACGTGCCTCTTTTCGTTTTACCTACAATGTCACCTGAATCAAACATAGAGACATTGGGGTTGGACATCGGGGTCTTGGATTTCTTGTGTGTGTTTGAACAGCCACTCCATGCCGTCGAAACCAAACAGCTGAGTTCTGTTGGGCAGGGTATGGAGTACACTCTCAGCAGGTGTGCAAGGTGGTAGGAATGTGGGAGGGAGTTTTTAATTGGAATAAAATGACCTTACCGCCAATTCCCTCAAAAACTCAAAGAAGGAAGGAGCTTTATTTATGAAGTTTGGTGAGCATGTTGACATGTTTGTTAACTTTCATATAAACTAATCATTTCTGAGAAATCACTTTGGGAAGGTGTTAATGCGTCATACCTCCCATTTCATGAATGAAGACCGAGACTCAGGTTTTAAAAGAGTCTTAAGGTTTGGAGCACCTGGGTGGCTCAGTCGGTTAAGCCTCTGACATCAGCTCAGGTCATGATCTCGTGGTCTGTGAGTTTGAGCTTCGCGTCGGACTTTGTGCTGACAGCTCAGATCCTGGAACCTGCTTCGGATTCTGTGTCTCCCTCTCTATCTACCACTCCTCCACTCACACTCTGTCTCTCTCTGTCTCTGAAAAATGAATAAACGGTAAATAAATTTTTTTAAGTGTCCTAAGGTTAGACAAAATCTTCACGATGAAAACAAAACCCAAGTATCATGCCTTCTTGATTACTGCTTTCCTTTGATCAAATATTAATATCCCATGGAATGAAAGAGACAGAGATTATTATACCAGTCACCAGGTAGATAAGAACACAGCTTATGGACATGTCATGGATTGCTGACCATCGCTGAAATATAAAATTCTTCCTGCCAGGGTGCCTGGAGGGCCCAGTTGGTTGAGTGTCTGACTTTTGATTTCAGCTTAGGTCATGATCTCACAGTCCTGGGATCAAGCCCCACGTTGGGCTCCATGCTGACAGCATGGAACCTGCTTGGGATTCTCTCTTTCTCTCAAAATAAATAAACTAAAAAAAAAAAAACAAACCAACTCTTCCTGTGGTTTTCCCTCCCTAGACACAGGCAAATATTCTAGAGCCTGAGGTCTAGTTTATGAATTCTTTTTCTTAAGGCTATTTATCAAAGTATGAAGCATCATTTGAAATCAATAGGAAAAAAGATTTGTCTGAGTATCATGGCGGACTTGTCCTTAGCAAGAGAGGAGACATGTCCCGGGAGCCCCGCTTGGAGAGGCAAATCTTCACAGAGGCAGAAAATAAAGGTTTGTAGACAAGAGGGACAGAGATGAGTGGGGTACCACCTCTGGTAGGTATTCCAGCACCTTCCCTACAAGGGAGAGCCAGACAATCGCGCTTGGTGGGTGGAAGGGAAACCCTTCTTCTGTGCCTGTCAGGGCAGATGTGATTTCTTCCGTGGGCTGAGCAGTCTGTCAGGGTTAGGGGGACCATGGCGTGGTGCGGGTGGGTTCCCTCAAACGTCTCCACCATGGTTCAGACCCAACAACCAGCTGGGAGGCCCCGTGTTTGTCCCGAATGACACTCAGCAGTCCCTAGTTCAAAGAGGATGGGATCAGACTTTCCTGAGCACCTGTTACATGCCCAGTGTCACTGCTAGGGCATCAGCCCGGTGTCTGACTGAGAGTAACACTAAGAGCCTGGAAACAGACTGCCCAGACGGGGATTGTCTGTCTCTTCCCAGTTGTGCAGTTGAGGGCATGTGATTTAATCCACTTAAACTCATTTCCAACTTAACATGATGATAGGGCTCCTCACCTGGCACGGTGCAGTGAGGACAAAAGGAGACTATCCATGTAAAATGCACGTGTCTCTGCCTGGGACTCCCAAGTGCCCACTATTAGCTGCTTCTGTTGTATTAGTAAATCATCACTTTAGTTCGATGGAGTAAGTGTTCAAGCATCTGCAACTCAAAGAAAATAGACGTCTAATCTAAGGGCGTCCTTCTGCTTTAGCGAGGTGGTTGAGGCCCCAGGCTGCTGGGTCTCTTGCAGTTTTGGGGAGGGGAAGGGAGTTTTCAGGTAGCCCTTGAAACGAATCAGGCACCCTAGAGGTTGGTGGGGCCAAGATGTGTGGGGGCACACAGAGAAGGGGAGGTTTTGAGAAGGGCGGACCGCATACGTTTTTGAACCCCGCCCCCACCCCCACCAGTGCCGAATCTCTTTTGTGTGAAAAACGCGGATGGGGTGCCCGAGCAGAAAGCCGGATCCCCATCTCTCAGTTTGAGTGGAGAAGGAAGTGTTGTGATATGACTCAACCCCCTCATCTTTCAATTCTGTCACATACTCCACGCCGCACGGAAGGGCTAGGTCTGTTCTCCGTCACATCCTCATGTCAAGGACAGCGGCTGGCCACTCGAGGCTCTCACACCCTCACTCAATAGATGCCAAACAAGCCTTCATTGTGGATAAAGACACCTTCTAAAGCCAGGTCGTATCGTTCCTTGACCATATCTGAAAAATGTTTGTTTCGATGTAAAGGTATACATCAGCAATGCAATGAGATCCTTGTATGGATTCACATCAAATCTGTTTTAGAGTAGGACTATTGATTTCTGCAGACTGAATTATAATCTCCTGGAGGGAAGTGAGTGGCTTTATTCGTCTCTGTTTCATCCAATGCGTGTAGCACACAGTGCTTGCTTTTCTATGTGGACCCTCCAAAACTCTTCCTGCTATCAGATTACATTTAATCTATTGAAAAGAACCAGAGTTGGTGGTCTTTGAAGAGAACGAATAAAACGAAACTTTAAGAGTACCCCGCTGAGGTATAGAATGACAAAACAATTGATGTATTTAGTCAGAAGTTTTGGGCTATAAGTGGACAAAACAGCAAAAATTGCCTTAATTCTGCATGGAGTCGGTTGAATGAATCACGCCCTTTACCATTAGACACACCTTTTTTTTTTAATCCAAATGAATAAAATTTTAATGAGCCGAGCATATCTTAAACACCCAAGATACTTAACTGAAGATTTTCCAGGAGAGGGGGATAACATTTCTTACCTATTTTCCTCTTGTGAGCATTTCATCTATGTAATAACGTTTTGTTGAATGGAAACATACACGTGCGTGATTGAATCTTCGTTAGTTATTTTACTGTGAGTCATACATCTGTAAAGTGAATTTTAAAATTTGTTCAAATTAATAATTAAGAAGTTTCCAGTTATTTATGAGATCTCTTAACAGATGTGCTGATTTATTACCTCTGTTAACAGTGTTAGTAACTCTCTAAATACACTGATTTATTGAGGAATATTAAACCATTCGTCAAGTCTTTTCTCTATGAGGGGCTTGAAAGTTACATTGACTCACTTGTGACTGTTTGAGTTCTAGAGAATGTAGAAAAATGGCCCTTCCTTCCTCAGGTGATGTACAGAATTTGTGTGTTTGTTTGTTTGTTTTTTAAGCCAAACTGCTTTCTGATTTTTCTCAAGTCGTTTTCTTTGGAGATTATTTAGTTATGGAATCATACCTTTTATTTATTTATTTTTTAAATATGAAATTTATTGTCCAATTGGTTTCCATACAACACCCAGTGCTCATCCCAACAGGTGCCCTCCTCAATACCCATCACCCACTCATCCCTTCTTCCCACCCCCCATCAACCCTCAGTTTGTTCTCAGTTTTTAAGAGTCTCTTATGTTTTGGCTCCCCTCCCTCTCTAACCTTTTTTTTTTTCCTTCCCCTCCCCCGTGGTCTTCTGGTAAGTTTCTCAGGATCCACATAAGAGTGAAAATATATGGTATCTGTCTTTCTCTGTATGACTTACTTCACTTAGCATCACACACTCCAGTTCCATCCACGTTGCTACAAAAGGCCAGATTTCATTCTTTCTCATTGCCACGTAGTATTCTATTGTGTATATAAACCACAATTTCTTTATCCATTAATCAGTTGATAGACATTTAGGCTCTTTCCACAATTTGGCTATTGTTGAAAGTGCTGTTATAAACATTGGGGTACAAATGCCCCTATGCATCAGCACTCCTGTATCCCTTGGGTTAATTCCTAGCAGTGCTATTGCTGGGTCATAGGGTAGTTCTATTTTTAATTTTTTGCGGCACCTCCACACTGTTTTGCAGAGCAGCTGCACCAGTTTGCATTCCCACCAACAGTGCAAGAGGATTCCTGTTTCTCCACATCCTCACCAGCATCTCTAGTCTCCTGATTCATTCATTTTAGCCACTCTGACCGGCTTGAGGTGGTATCTCAGTGTGGTTTTGATTTGTATTTCCCTGGTGAGGAGTGACGTTGAGCATCTTCTCATGTGCCTTGTTGGCCATCTGGATGTCTTCTTTAGAGAAGTGTCTATTCATGTTTTCTGCCCATTTCTTCACTGGATTATTTGTTTTTCGGGTGTGGAGTTTGGGGAGCTCTTTATAGATTTTGGATACTAACGCTTTGTCCGATATGTCATTTGCAAATATCTTTTCCCATTCTGTCAGTTGCCTTTTAGTTTTGTTGATTGTTTCCTTTGCAGTCAGAAGCTTTTTATCTTGATGAGGTCCCGATAGTTCATTTTTGCTTTTAATTCCCTTGCCTTTGGAGATGTGTTGAGTAAGAAATTGCTTTGGCTGAGGTCAGAGAGGTTTTTTCCTGCTTTCTCCTCTAGGGTTTTGATGGTTTCCTGTCTCACATTCAGGTCCTTCATCCATTTTGAGTTTATTTTTGTAAATGGTGTAAGAAAGTGGTCTAGTTTCATCCTTCTGCCTGTTGCTGTCCAGTCCTCCCAGCACCATTTGTTAAAGAGAATGTCTTTTTTCCATCGGATATTCTTTCCTGCTTTGTCAAAGATTAGTTGACCATACTTTTGTGGGTCCAATTCTGGAGTCTCTGTTCTATTCCATTGGTCTCTGTGTCTGTTTTTGTGCCAATGCCATGCTGTCTTGATGATTACAGCTTTGTAGTAGAGGCTAAAGTCTGGGATTGCGATGCCTCCCGCTTTGGTCTTCTTCAAAATTACTTTGGCTATTCGGGGTACCTTTTAATTGAAGTGAAATTAGTCAGTTAACTAGTTAGCCACTTGTCAAAGGCAGGCAGAAGTCCTTTGGACCCTTGGCACTTGCTACTTGCAAGAGCAAATTTGCAAGTTATTGACTGAAGACAATGGGGCAGAGATAAGGGTCTCTCCAAATGGTGGAGACACACAGAGGCTCGACTCTGCGTTCTTTGCGGGACTTTCCAGCTCGAGACCACGCACTCTGGTTCTTAAATTACTGCTTTGCACCTTAGTGTACTTAAAGAATCAGTGATGTCTTTGGGACAAAGTTAGGCCGGGGGTATCTAGCTATACCATTTCCCGAGAGCCTGCAAAGGTGTGATTCTAGTAACATGTGGTTATTTGATACTGCTTGTATTTTTTAACAGCTGATCTAAGTAATCTGGTATTCTTGTCTCCCCCAACAAGAAATAATGCAAATAAAACAAATCTAATATGGAGTCAAGTGTTATGACTGGGTTTTCTTTGACCAGATTCCCTGGATGATTGACAAATCGTCAATCCTGCTTTGGCCACACAGAGTTGGTGAAGTGATAAGCGGCCATTCCCAATTATTCTACCATTCATCGAGAGCCCCCTGGGTGTGGAGAAGGGAAGGAACTCAAGCCAACATGTTCATTTCTATTCCTGCTTCACCGGTTTTTACTTGATCTCTCTGTGCCTCAGTTGACTTCTCCAACATATGGTACCTACCTCATAGGGTTCTTGTGAGGATAAAGTGAGTTAATCCACTTCAAGTAATTAGAACAGTGCCTGGAATGCAGTAATTCCTGTATTTGTGTTGACTTTTCATCTTTCCAATAATGGCAATAATAAAACTCACCATGTCCGAATTATCTGAGACGGTTTAAACATTAAATTTAAATCATAACATTTGAACGAATTTTCTGTGACGTGCCTGCTTTATTTTTTAATGGCAAAAATTTTATGACTGATGGTATCTTTCTAGCACATGTGAGTGGTTTCAATCATCTTTATTAGTTTAATAGTGCCTTGGAGTGCTTTCATGGCATTTCCACACCTCAGTGATTCCCTGGGAATTTTCTGTAGCCCTCTGGCTTGCATACAGCAGAGTCGCATGGATCGCCTTTAGAATCCCACCCAGTCAGCCATCCACCCTCTTGGGTTAGGCTGGGCAAATGCGACTCAGGGCCCGGTTTAGGGATGATCTCTTCTAGAATGAGAAATACAGAGCATTCTTGCATTTTATTCGGCTTTAAAAAATATTCCTTCTAAACACAGTGTGTCACAAATCCCTCCCCCCATGCTGGTTATTAGGGGGCTCAGAGAAGTGAGGGGCAGATAGTGTCCAGGGACTAAAGGCAATGGTAACACTGGTCTAATAAGCGTTACATTGGGTTTCTAGTATGTTCACAATGTGTGTATTGTGTTATTATAATTTTATCAGTACCTATTCAAATGGACTGAGACAATTTAAATGCTGCAATGATGTGCATTTTAATATATTCCTTCATTCAACATGGAAGTGTGCGCTTGAAATGGACTGACCAATGGAGGAAATTCAAATAAAGTGAGATTAATCCAGGCTCATCATCCAGGCTCATAATCTCCGCTCAGCTCATCTCAAAGGAGGCCACCCTACGTCAAGCAGCAGAATCCATTTGGACCCCCTTGACCCATTTGTTGGACAATAAACCTGGAGCTTCTAAACGAGACTGACACCATGTGTCCTTGAATATGGGGAGGAGGAGGTGGGGGAAGGGAAGAAATAAGGCTGTGGGAGTGGGGTCCACTTCAGACAGAAGGAACGGTGAGTGGCTGCGAAGTCAAAACCCGATGAGCGATCTCTTCGCACCTGTCCGAGCGGCTGTCACCAGGGAGACAAGAAGGACAAGTGTTGGCAAGGACGTGGAGAAAAGGGGACCCTCGTGCACTGTTGGTGGGAATGTAAATGGTGCAGCCACTCTGGAAAACAGTATGAAGTTTCCTCAAAATATTAAAAATAGAATTGCCGTATGATTCAGTAATTCAGTATATCTGAAGAAAACAAAACCACTAACTCGATCGGTGCCCCTGTGTTCGCTGCGGCGTTGTTTACAATAGCCAAGATGTGTCCATTGGTAGACGAATGGATAAGGAAGAGGTGGTGTCTATACACAATGGGATACTATTCAGACATAAAGAAGAATGAGATCCTGCCATTGCAACAACATGGATGGAACTTGGGGACATCATGCTGAGTGAAATAAGTCAGACAAATACAGTGTGATCTCTCTTACATGATATGCAACTGATAATCATATGTCAGTCACATTTTTATTTTTATTTATTTTTAATTTTTTTAACGTTTATTTATTTTTGAGACAAAGAGGGACAGAGCATGAACGGGGGAGGGTCAGAGAGAGAGGGAGACCCAGAACCCAAAGCAGGCTCCAGGATCCGAGCTGTCAGCACAGAGCCCGACGCGGGGCTCGAACTCAGACTGCAACATCATAACCTGAGCCGGAGTCGGACGCTTAACCGACTGGGCTCCCCAGGCGCCCCAATTATTATCGGTTTTTAATTCCAAAATACTGTTGGTTTTTGAAAGATGAATTTAAGTGTACTTACTGTTCCATAAAACACGCTCTATCCAGGACCAAGACTTCAGCCTTAACTCCTCAATCGGAGTCCTCAGGAACTGACCCTTGAATTCATCCTTAGTCCTCTAACATGGACCCTCCTCAGCTCCTAATCATATTAGCACAGTCTGGAACCCTGCTCCCTGCAGGGCTGAGTCGGCTGAACCCAAGAGAAATGGGGGTTTTGGTCAGCGCTCTGGCCAGTCAGACGCTGATGCGGGAAGCTGGCACCACACCAATCCAATTTGGTGCAAAAGCAAATGGAGACTCGACGTTGGTTGTGCTGGTATCTGACATAGTCAAGGGGAGCTGAGACATACAACACCCCACAATCAAGCGCTGTCCCCAGCTGCACAGCCCATCCAGGAGAGCCCACGGTGCGTCAGCCAATGAGGAGCTGGAGTGCAGACTGATCTCCAGAGAGCCTCTTGGGAGTGCGCTGGATAGCGGGTTTTCTAGACGTTGCTCTAGCTGGTCTATGGAGATTCCAGAGCTATTTTAAGCTCGCCGTTAGAACAACTGAAATGTAGAACAGTGCCGTCAACGCATTACTATTCACTACAAGATACGGAATGATTCCTGGCCGTGCGCCAGGCATTTTGCTAAATGTTGGGAACAGGGTGGTAAGACAGAAGTAATATCTGCCTCCAGGAAGTTTACAATCTGCAAATTATCATTACTTGTATCTGCACCTACATATCATGTCTCGGTATCCGTCTATATCTTCATCTATCTTTGTGTGCGGGCACAAAGTCATGATGATGATGTGTTATTTAAATTAAGGACTAAGATAAAGTAATAACGTTGAGTTATTTAAAAGTTCACAAGAGTAAGAATAAAAATATTTACTTTTTGGTATGTATACACAGAACATTTTCAGAGAATAAGTGCGCGTGCGGGCACACACACACACACACACACATTAATCTTGAAGGAAATGCACGGGGATGTGGGCCTGGGGGGCCCTTGCCTTAATGCACAGTCCTCAATCTTGCACTTTGAGGTGCACCTGCGAGGTTAAGGCGCACACAGCGACATGCTCGATGAAATTTTGGGAAAGGGCCCAGAAGTCCGCTTTTTTCACAAGCTTTCTAGAAGATTCTGTGGGAGGTGCTATAGAAGTCACATTTTCGTTTTCGTAGGCAAACATTGTCTCCTTAGACTGACTTTGCATACAGAATTGTCTGAATATTTTTATCTAAAGTCATCGCTGGGCTTTAAGCTGCATGACACCCAGGGATGGAAATTAGTTTTGATGTCATTAAAAAAATAGCTTTCCTCTTATTGCTTCTTTGTTGTGTTTTTTTTTAAGCAGAATTTTCAGTACAACCGGCAGATTTATTGTTTGCTACAGTGTAATAAGTGTTTTACTCAGTAATTTTCACACACATTATTATCTAATCAGTCCCTTGAGGAGTACTTAGTTTTAGGCATTTTTTCTTCCTTCTCTTTCATTTCTTGAGACATATCTGGGTTAACGAAACACTCAGAATAATCAACTCCGCTATTGAACTAGCCATAGCTGTTGAACTGAACCAAACTGGGATCTGGGGGGTTATTTAAATATGCCAAATAGCTAATTACTGTGAGTTCTGGTTTACAGAAACATTGGCCTATCAGATGTTATTGTTCACTGGAAATTAGTAGGGACTCCTGATTCTTGACATGGAAATATATCTGAGATAATGTCTCACTGTATATGATTTGTTTTTACTTCTATTATTAATTAATTTATTTTTGTATACGATTATTAAGCATGCTTTTCTCCCTGTCGACCTGCCCCTTGCAAACATTTCAATAGAGATTCCCGTTATCCTTAGAGATGTTAGTAATCTGAAAAATTTTATTTATTTTATTTTTTAAATTTTTTTTTAAATTTTTTTTCAACGTTTTATTTATTTTTGGGACAGAGAGAGACAGAGCATGAACGGGGGAGGGGCAGAGAGAGAGAGGGAGACACAGAATCGGAAACAGGCTCCAGGCTCTGAGCCATCAGCCCAGAGCCCGACGCGGGGCTCGAACTCCCGGACCGCGAGATCGTGACCTGAGCTGAAGTCGGACGCTTAACCGACTGCGCCACCCAGGCGCCCCATAATCTGAAAAGTTTTAAATACTGTTTTCATTATTATTGAAATTTCTTCTTCCCTACAGGTCACGTGTTTTCCTGTTTGGTGCGGTGGGCCTGTGTTAAGCAGTAGAGTTCTCAAGTAGCATAAACGTTGGGGCCAGTATTTACTCTTTAGCTCATTTTCTCATAAAGTGATGCTTATGAGATCGATTTCTGTATCTGCTCATCTAACTGTTCGTAGCATAGACAGACTGTAACATAATTTGAATCCAACAAGCATGGCAGACACTTGGGAGAAATGGGTATTTCATTTTTGTAAGTCCATATTGGAGGAGAATTTTCTCCTCCACGTGATGCTAGATTTCCCGCTGAAATTCGAATACACGGTCTGAGTCTGTCAAATCAGATTCTTCCATTAACCCTTTGACCAGAGTGCTTATGTATTAAGAATATTTAAGTAGTGTGAGTTTTCAGTCACGTGAGGACATATCTCTTGAAAAATTCACTAATGAAAGTTCTGCCTACGTGCAAGGCTTCAGCACAGCCATGGCTGTGTCTTCTGGTCCCCCTCATTGCCCCCTGCTTTATCCTCACCAGCTGTCCTGGGTTTGTATCTGACATTGAATGGGCCGCACAGATAGACTATCAATCCTTTTTAAAAGAGAGTCTTTCATACGATGCAGAATCTGAGGCGTAGAGCGATACTTCATGATGGAATATTTTATTACATTACGACATGTGATGCCACTAAAGTTCTTCAGTAGTAATATCCTAACCAGATTTAGTCATTACAAGTGATCAGATATCAAATAGGGTTTTACAAAATTTTATTAGAAATGGGACATGGTGAGCACCTGGATGGCTCAGTCAGTCAAGCGTCCGACTTTGGCTCAGGTCATGATCTCACGGTTCGTGGGTTCGAGCCCCGTGTCGGGCTCTGTGCTGACAGCTCGGAGCGTGGAGCCTGCTTCGGATGCTGTGTCTCCCCCTCTCCCTGCCCCTTACTCACTCATGCTCTGTCTCTCTGTCTTTCAAAAATAAACATTTAAAAAAATTTTTAAAAATTAGAAATGGGACATGGTGAGCGTGTTATTTCCAACATGGACTACTAATTGTTAAGCCAGCCATACGACCAGATAAGTGTTGCATTTATTTCACGGACTTGGGAGTTCTACGGCCCATTCATCTCATGTACTATATTTATTAATATCAATATTTTTTAATCCCTCTAAGAAACTTCATAAGAAGGTGAGATGGTAAAAAGGACGCTTTCACTCACTTAAGTTTTTATAACTCCAAAGTGATTCATAAATTCAGACCATCTCCCCCTGGGTACAAAACTGCACACATTCATTGCTTGGAAGTAAATACTCAAAGACATTGGTTGTTCTCTCCCATGGTTATTTTTTCAGCCTGGGCTCTAATTTATATAAAACCCAGAGTCCGTAGATGAGCTCCGGGTGCTTCAAAAAACAAACATACTGTTTTGCTTGGGGTCAGCTTTGTGATTTAATATAGAAATGACTAGATAAGAGTCAGTCCTCTAACATACCGAAATTGGATCATTGCTTCTCTGCAGCTTTGTTCGATCTTGATGTTAAGATATTTGGAAACAGATCAATAATCATCAGATGCCTCAAATCTACTGAAAAAATAATTACACAATAGTTAACTGGTGTCATAGAATGACAGAATGCTATTCCTTAAAATACAGAATGATAGTTATGTTACTATCTTTAACTCAAGACAGAGAGAGGAAACGGGCATCTCTCTCTCTATGTGTATATGTGTGTGTGAATGCGTGTAACTGTGTATAACTGTAACTATGTATAATTTATATATTATACATAAAGTAGAATAATTTTATGTATGTTTTATATATAGCAAAACGTATGTAGTACATATATATTTATATATTAAAGTATCTATTGTTAAATATAATATTAATATGATATGAATATAATAATAAATATAATAATAAATATATTACATTACATTTATAAACCTTTATCCTCTCTGTTCCATACTAATTGAAACAATCTCAATAAAAAAAATATTAGGCAGCCTGAATCTAGAAAAGTGGCCGTGGAGATTCTAGGTAATTTCACTTCAAATTTACTGAATCAAACGATTTGCTGCTGAGTAGAAATGAACTATATCAGTAACCTTTATGAAATAGTGATTTAATTTTTGGAAAATCTGTTAACTGGAACTCCTTATAGGGATTAACCTCTCTACTTGTTTTGGGCGGGGGGTGGTGAATCTCTTTCTTCTTTCTTTCTTTCTTTCTTTCTTTCTTTCTTTCTCTCTTTTTAGAAAATTCTCGCTCAGCACTAGTCAAGGGGGAGATGCTAGTGGGGGGCGTCGCGGAACAGGGGGAGAAAGTGTGAGCTGAGATTGTGTCACGTACGGTTTCACTGAGGGGCAATAAAACCACAAGAATGTCGCTGTTGACGACCATCACATTCCCTCGGCTTGCTGATCCAGTCTTACTGGCCATGAGGAGTTTTATGTTTTCCACAAGGTCACTGTCTCCCAGCGAGTTTACTCCATTTGCTGGAAGAAAATCATTGAAAGCATAGCACGTGTAATTTAAGTTGTATAACTGTGTACGACATTTCATATATACGTAAAATTACTAATCTGAAAAAACCATGGGTCAGGTTGTTAATTTTATTTTGGGTCAGAAAGTATATACGTGATGGTTCAAGCGGCAGAGGAGGCTTTGGGAAGGCTCTCTTGCTTCCGTGCATGATGATCGCGTGTTTTTCTTTTGCATCTCCGGGTTGAAATGTTAACGCGGGAGCTTCTCTGGTTTAAATGAGTTTATCACCTGTCTTGCTGAAGATAAAGATACTTTGTGTACGTGCCTGACTCTGGAGGAGTAGGACAGGGAACGCCATCAGTGTGATGGAGTAGGGGCATCCCAGAGAGGTTGGGGTGCCCGGGACTTCTCGGCACCCCAGGTGAGGAGCACCTCTGGTCTATGGAGTCCTTTCGCGGCCTGGGTAAAATGATATTAAATCCTTACATTGTGGGGAACATCTTGGCATGTTAGTCTAGCCCAATAGACGAATTTTAAATGAGATGCAAGAAAAAAAATAAAGTTACTCTGTTTTTGTCATTTTCACCCTTAAAACTAAGTGTTTCCAAGTCTAAGGTAAGTTTCTGTAAAAGAGCTGGGGCACCACTTTTGTAGGTTTTCAGAGTAATCCACATCATTGAAAAATGTATTTATCTGGTCATCACTAACTGTTAAAACCTGCCCAGAAGGACATCCATGGGAAACAGCCTCTTTAAGAATCACTTTCGAGGTCCATATATGATTTTTGTTACTGTCTGTAAAAATGGTCATGGCCTTTAAAGATGCCAATGTTTGGTTCTGATGAAGTATATCTTCTAGTAGTTACTCAAGGTTAAAGTCAATACTAGTCCGTGGACAGATCAGAGATGAGACGAGGCTCCACATCGACCCACAAAGCTGGGAGGCACATGGCCAGGAGAGGCCCACATGTGACCACAGACATCCAGAGTTCCAGAGACCAGCCGAGTCACAGGAGTGGGGTGGTAAGATTTCGCAGAACTCTTTCCGACAGCGCAGAGTTGAGCACCGAACGGCTCTCACTTAAGTGATATTTTAACGAACAATTCAGTGACAGACACACATGATTTTACCCCTACAGCCTTCATAAAACAAACAGGACAATGGGTAGGGAAGCAAGTTTCTTCAAAAACAAGCTGTATGCGTTGGGGGTAAGGGAGTGCGATATACCACCCTATCACAATACTTGGCTTCCTCTTTAGAGACTGACAAAGCTTCTATGTTTTCTCAAGATCTCCCAGAAGCAAACAGACAATGCCGGAGTGGGGGGGAGGGGGGAGGAGGGGAGAGGAGGAAGCTAAACAATGATTTGCTAAATTTGAAAGAAACCCAACTTTTCACATGATACCCAACCTTTCCCGAACGCAACATTCTCTGCCCCGTTCTGTTCTCCAATTTTCCAGCTGGAGCCATCCCGAGCAAGTGGTGTCATCAGCTCAATTAAAAATACTTCCTTCGTCTTGGCTGTACAGTGGCCGGTGGGCTTTCTGCATCTTGGCTGGACTTTACCAAAAGGAGTGACTCACTCAGCCTCTTACAAGCCTTTGCTGCAAGTGTTACTATAGCTGATGGCTACGGAAACCCCTTTCACATGGGCTCTTTCGGGACCAGGAGTTCGGTCAGGTAAACCCCTCGGTGTCTTCTGGAAACAGAACGGTTATCGAAGCTCCAACTATGTCGGTCGGGTTAAACTTTGACCAACTCAGGTGACCGGTCAGTCGAGCTCAAAACCTTGCGGAATACCTCGTATCAGCCGAGACCACACACCCAGATTCCTGGAGCATGTCTGGTGTTTGTAATCAAACATAACCCCAGAATGTTTGCTCTCCTAAGTAGTGGAGACACGTTCTTCTCAGTTGAAAGCTTTGTGTCTTACTCAACAAGGTCTGTATCTGAACTATGTTAAAGGTGCATAGTAAAGGGGTGACATCACAGGGCTGCTTTGGTTCTTTGAGCTCTTGTGCTGAGCTGAAGTTGAGCAGTGACAATGAGTCATGTCGTCTTGTGACCGGCCGGGCACTTTCCCAATCAGAGAGACTGTTGAGATCTTAGACAATAGAACCTGGGGTTGTTTGAAGAGGAGGGATCCACAGGACCCGTATGCTTGGTGACACCAGGCTTGTGTGAGTAACAAAATACGTTCCTATGCCTGCTGAATAGCAAAACGCCAATGATGAGGTAACACTTAGTAAGGCTGACTCATTTCCTCATTTGCAGATGAAAGGGATTGTTTGAGAAATGACTGTCTCACAGGTACAGGTGATGCGTGGTGAGTCTTTTTAAAGCAAGGCTGGCCATGACCTCGGCTCGTCAGTTATCGGGCCTGTCGAAAAGCACGTTTTATTAGGAAATCATGTCAGGGGTTAAAAGCCAGGTCCATTGCAGTCCTTAACGATGTGAGGGTGGCTGATGTCAGACAATATTCAGGAGAAAGAGCTCGCGTAAAGCTTGTAAAAATCACGTGTCAAGACGGTTGAAAATTGAAAACAAAAATGTGGACTCAATGCAAGGTTTCTTTTTATCTTCCACCAGACATGTTTTACTGGTGAGGCCGCGGCTATTACCCTGGACATCTGTGTAGGACATCTGTGGGCGGGTGCTGGATGGCCCCCTCCATAGGTAGGGACGTCCCGATGGTACGGGAGCTGTGGGATTTCCAGCCGTGTCCTGTTGACTTGAGCCCGCTTGGCAGGCACTGCCATCATGGGAAACCGAGAACCCCCTCCTCCCTGACTTGCTGTAATCTCCTGGGCTTTATAATCAGGCTGCCTTTACAAACACATTCCTCAAAGCTACTTTGGAGCGTACTTATTTTTAAAAATACGAGAAGCCTGTTGGGAGAAAAACATTAGATCAATGCGTTCCTCCCCCAAAGTCATAATTCTTTCCTTCCTGACGTAGATTTTGCTAGGAGGTTACCAAAATGGCAATATGTCTCTGCAGAGGATTTTGTTATTTTCATTCATTTGTAACGTGTGACTTGCCCTCGACCGCCTCTTTCCCTACTTGGTGTGCCTTCTTTGGAATTCTCGCGTAATTTCAAAGGTTGTACAACTCTTTTTGTTGTTGGGAAACCACAGATTGTGAAACATGTTAAATGGAGCACATTTAAAAATAACCTCGCCTTTTCTGCCGTTTGGGTAAGGCCGTTTGCTTGTTTGGGGTTGCTAATGGGAATAAGTGACCATGTGTGGAATACCTCTAGCGCCAGCTTGTTTGCTCAGAGGAAAGAATTCATTGAATGGCCATAGACTACATTCCAGAACGTTAGCCAACCACTTTGCAAAAGTGTACTGTTGGGTCACAGCAAAGCTCTCCAGCACTGCTCAAAAAGCAACGGCAAAGGTCCGCCCAGGGGACAGGGATCTAGTTCCAGGACATCCGTATGAGCTCTCCTAGCAAGAATTTTTATTAGTGGTTCTTGCCTCCTCTTGGTTTCCTGATAAAAGGCTATTGGAATTTTTAGTCTCTGGGAATCCACGGGACTCTATTTTTTTTGTTTGTTTTTTTGAAGTTACCTCCTACGTTTTGCGATTAATTCTCCCAAAGAGCTCAAGCTAAATATTGTGATGCAGGGTGGAGGCAGGGGTAATTTCAGATACTTCGGGGCCTAGAGTAGATTCGTCGCGTGGTATTTGTCTCCTTCCTTGCGCACAGATCACAACGCGAGGGCTCAGCATTTGGAATCTGAGAATCTGCAGCGGCATCTCATGGGTCTCCGAGGAGGACGACAACGAACTTGGGGGGTGGGATGCTGCACGTCCCGACTCCCCCCACCTCGTTTATCTGTTTGAGGAATTGGGCAACTCTACTTTGATCTGCTTTCAGACAAGAGTTCTTTTTAACACGAGCGGGTAAATACATGCATTTCAAGGCTGTTTAGAAGGGAATGTCAAAGCCGACAGAGAAACAGGCTGATGCACCTCATCTGGCCGTTCACAAGAGGAGTCAGGGTAGGGTGACAAGCCGGTCTGTCGAGGTGTTTCCTCCTCTGGATTCTCAGCACAGAACGGATCCTGTGCTGGTGCCTGGTATGCCCAGGTGGAGTCTGGACCCCGTCCTCTGCCCTCTTTCCCCCGTCCCTTCCTCTTGACCGTCTCTGTGCTGTGTGGCCTTACAAGTGATGGGACTCTGCAGGAAACCCACTTTCTGTGATGGGGACGGCTAAGGCGGCAGGTTTAGTCTCTCCCAGTGAGACCTCCCCGCCCCGGTGAATGGTGACCTCTTCTCCCGAGCCAGTAAGCCCGAGATCCCGAGAGCCAACTTTCTTCCCTTCCCAACCCCACTACTCCCCCTTCCAAAGAGCAAATGGGCCTTCTCAGCGGCCCTCAGATTTGTCCACCCTAGCCTGCCCGTCCCCACGGCCACCGTCCTATTTTGGGCCTTCCCTATGTCAGGCCCATCTGTCTTCCCAACGTCTTCTTGCTTGGGCCACACTCCTCCCTCCGGCTCTCGTGAATGCTTCACATGACGGCCAGATGGGTCCTCAAATGCTGCTTCGAAAGTGTCACTTTTCTAATAAAAATCTTTCCCCCTTGTCTCAGGGTATTTGAATCCCGCTGACTCATTTATCTATTATTTTAATCAATGAATATCAAAACACTGCTCTTTTATTGTTGACCATGGTGTGCATAGAGCGGCCCGAATACAACCATTTTAACTCGACATACAAAGCCGTTTTAAATATAAGGGCCAACGAGGCCCTTCCTAGATGATGAGGACCAGGAGATACTTAGAACACACGTCTGCGAGGCCCGTCAACCATCCTTCCTTCAAACCAGAGTGAGCAGCTGTGTGCCAGGGGCTGTGTCCAAACACATCGAAACCCCTGCTCTTGCGAGTGCATATTTCAGCAAGGGGCTGAGGGGGAGACTCCCGTCTGTCTTCCATGAGCACGTAAGCCTCTGTAGGCGATGTCTCCTGTAGAGCAATCAAGTAATAAAAAACGACAACAAAAAAGTCACTTCCCGTATCTCATAGCTAACAATGCAGTCTCTGGAAATCACATGTGTGTGAAGACAGAGATTATAACTCCCGTCTCTTTCATCTTTCCTGGGGGGTCATTTCAAGTTGTTTGGGTGAAAAGCAAAGGCCCGTCGAGGGCACGTGAACAAATTCTGGGGCTGGGGCCACCAGCAATGAGACTCTGAGGGTTTTGCACCCAGCGTGACAGTAGTGGCCTCTGAGAAACGTGCACTTCATGCCTCTGAAGGAGACAGCCCAGACTCACTGTTGTGCAACCCGCATGACACTGACCCAGCTCTTCCGTGGCCCCCTTCAGTCCACGGGACTGCTGCAGACTAAATCACGTCCCTCCACAATTTATAGGTTGAAGCCCTAATTCCCAGTGTGACTGTATTTGGAGATGGGCCCTCTAAAAGGGTGTAATTCACATTAAATGAGATTATAAAGGTGGGACCCTGACCCAATATGACTGGAGTCCTTACAAGAAGAGGAAAGAACACCAGAGAGTTCTCTCTCACCCTCCTCCCTGTGAAGACACAATGAGAAGGAGGTGGTCTACAAGCCAAGAAGAGAGCTCTCCCCAGAACCTGGCCATGCTGGCACCTTGATCTTGGACTCCCAGCCTCTAGAGCTCCGGGAGATAAATGTCTGTGGTTTAAGCAGCCCGTCTGTGGGGTTCTGCTCTGGTGGCCCAAGCCAAGACAAGGTGTCTTCAACCACCATTACAAGGAGGGTGCTGGCAATGTTTTTCCCTCTTTGTCTCTGCTCCGTGGTGCTCTGGGATCCCCCACGGCGTGTGCTTCCTTACCTGCCCACCTTGATTAGAAGCCCTGCTGTTAGGACTCCAGGAATGGGTCATGTAATTATTTGTACCCTGGGGGACTAGCCAGATATGTTCTTCACACCATGAAAAGTAATATTCGTTGCCTGATTAACTGGTCCGCCAGATGACTAGCCAAGATGTACCTGGGTGTGCTGAAACAGTTTGTTTTTACTTTGGCTTCAGGATCGGCAACGAAATATTGAGAATATTCTGCACACAATTCTGGCTATTTTGAGATTTGAGAGTTGTTTATTTTCTCCTGGAACGATCCAGAGAGTTAGCTCAGTTCTGCCCTCCAACTGGCGTATAGACATAAAATAGGGCATCAGACACCAACTTCTATGAAAGGCTCACTTTAATTTTCTTTGAACAGGGAGTGTTTTATCAATAAAATTAAAACCCCCCATTTCCATTCTCTGGTACTTGACCAGGGAGCTTCATCCTGAAACCCTTTCTTTAAAATTATCCCATCTCTTCTTAGTACAAAAAGGGAAAATACCTTTCCCTTTCACGGTGTTCCTTTCTTCACCCTGCATGAAATTAATTTCAAAGAAAGGAGGTGAACTCTTTAGCACAATAGCAAGATTTTCAATTAACAGCAATAACCTGGACTGGATCAGAAAATAAAGCCGTGTGGGCTGAAGCCACCCAGGATGAACACTTTTTAATTGTTCTCACAGATAGCGCACGTGCGTCGTAAAATAACCCCCCAAACCATTTTCATGTGCATTTCTAACCTAACATGACCCCGTGCGTGGTGCGTGATCTAACTGCTTGATGTGGGGCCACTGAAGCATGAGTTACCTTTCTGTTCAATTACAAAAGTGATCTTTCATTCAGACCGCGTGTTAGGAATATTTTGCTTATTCGACAGTGATGTTCAGACATTTGTTATCCGCGAGGTTAACCGTTTCTATCTGAGCTTGGCAAATACATTTTTTAAAACGGTTCTGACACTATTTCATTAAATTACAACATCTGGGTCTAACGGCCACGCGGCAAGCTAGTTGGGTGATGTCGCGTGCCTGAGCCCCACCTCACAGATGCCTGGTGCCTTCGGCTCAGGCTCCAGAAGTAAAGGAAGGGAAAGCATTGACTTCACTGCTTCAGTAATTGTAGTGACTGTCCCCTTCGTCAGCAAAGCCAAACTGCACTTGCAAAATGATCAGGATTGTTGATGATGTTATAAACGTTTTGCTTGGACTGTTTACCTAGTTAATTGCCTGAAAAACCTCTGTGTTGTCAACTTCCCCCTTTCCGAAATGACTCTACATAACTTCGTGCCGTTGGGGTAACTTTCAGCTGCAAGTTACAGAGGGTACAATGAACAGAGATATTCACCATTGACCTCGTATTTAGTTCACATAAAGTTAAGTGCCAAGGAGGAGGATCTGGGGCTGAAGGAACCTCTCCGTAACATCTTCAAAGATCCAGTATCGTTTTTCAATTTTGGATTCATCATCTCTGCTTGGTAGTTTTTATTCTCATGGTCCTAGGACGCTTGCTGCCTGTCCAGGCAGCTCCAGGTTCAGGTTAGGAAAAGGGGGGAGATTGTTGTTCAATAGGCATAAAGTTTCACTTATGTAAGATAAATGAGCTCCGGAGATCTGCTGTACAACGTTATGTCTGTAGTTAGAAATACCGTGTCATGCGCTGAGCAAAGGGAGAGGGTAGATCTCACATTAAGTATTCTTACACCAATAAGAAAGAAAGTGAGAAAGGGAGACAGAGAGAGAAGGAGGAGGAGGAAGAAAGAAAGGGTGAACAGGGGCACTAAGAAACTTAGGAGGTGATAAGTATGTCCATTACCTTGATGGTAATCAATTATATAATTGAGTTATCAATTATTACTCAGTAAAGCTGTTCAGAGGAGAAGAGTCCAAAGATTTCTCCTGAAGAAACTTTCCTTTTCATCTGTTATCTTTTATCTTTTTTTTCTTTTTTCTTTTTAAACACATTTGGAAAGTATAGTCCTCCCAGGAAAGTCTGCCTACCTCTCATGATTGCGAACTTTGCCATATGTCTGCGCCCCAGTTCAAAGGAGGCTTGGAGTCAGCTCTCTGATCTGGACAGTGACTTGCATGGTTTCTGGGTAGCAAATCCAGCTCTCTGCCATAGTGTCTTTCATGTATGTGTTACGAGAGGCATCACAGAAAGTCAAGTTGTGGGTTCATCTCATTATTTGTTGACCTCACCCAAACAAAATACCAATAGAAAAAACAATGCCTGAGGATTTTTTCTAATTTACTAGAACTAAGAATAAAATGAAATAAGCCACGTGGGACTCAAATTCTGTGCTATCTATCACCCACTAGCTGCATGATCTAGGCAAGATGCTTCATGCCTACCATCCTTGGTTTCCACATTGGTAAAACTGAGATTACGCACTCGGTAGATTTCTGCAGGAACGGCCCAGTGCATCGCTCCTTTGGTATGAATTCCTCTTCTACATTGAATCTAGGCTTCGCCCAGACTTTCTTTGGCCAGTCAGACATCAAACTACATGAAACAAGCAAGCAGAACACAACACACGTGGGACAAGCTTGTGCAGGGGGCGAGGGCGGGGGTGCGTTGGAGATTCCATTCTGTGAAGACACTTGGCAGGAAAGACCTTCTGGAAAGACAGGCGCAGATCGTAGCTGTTCCCACTGAGCCCAACGTCTTTCCAACCTACAAGCTAAACGCAGCTGCGTGTGTAAGCCCAGGCTAGACCTGCAGAAGGTCTGAGCAATAAACCCACAGATATGCTGAAGGACTGCAGGCACTGTTGGGTTAGGTCACGAAGTTCTGTGGCAGAACAAGGTTACTGATATTCACCAACTTTCCAATGGGATGATTGGCAAGGATTGCGAGATCCCGGGCACAAAGCAAGCACTCAAAAATACTGGATGTTACTACTGTTGTTGTCATTGTTATTTTCATTGTACCCCATAGATCTGCGAAAAGGTCTTGTCAATTAGAAAGAAAAAAAACCCTTGCAGATGCCATCTTAACACCTCCAATCTGTTTAGCATCCTGTGCTGTGGGGTTTTCCTTTAAGAAGATTGTATCCTGGCTAATCCATTTAAGATAAAGAGACAATGCGTTTGTCACCACAGGCTATAAATAAATAATAAGGAACCCGACTCTATGAAACACGTCAAATAAGTGAACATTCAGAGAATCAGGACATAATGGAGGTTTTCAGAGAACACTTTGTAAAACGTATCTCTCGGTCAGGGTCTTGAATGGAGGGAAATATTTCAAAAACGTGGATGCTAATGATAGTGTTAATATCTACCTTTGTTGAGAGCTTCTTGTGTTCCGGATGTGAGAATAAGCACTTCAAAAGCAATTTCAGATTGCATCCTTACCGTAGCCTTATGAGGCGGTTTGATCCTACCCTAGTTTACAGACAGGGGCACAGCATGGGAGAGAAATTAAGAAATTTCCTGATTTAATACTGCCCTTCTGATCAGTAATGGAGCTGAGATTTGCTGCCACGCTCGCCTGATTCCGGACCTAATGCTCTTTCTCTTTGCACAGAGGCTGGCAAAGAAATTAAATGTATTTATACTCTTCAGAAAACTCACTTAGAAGTTGAAGGGAGACTTGATTGTTACCATTGCCACAAGTCTGCCTTGACGTATATTCCGAAAGGTCCTGAGTAAATGTATTAGCAGAAAGTTATTTTTGTGAATAAAAGGCATGTATTGTTCTAAAGCAAAAGAATAACAATACAGCAAAATCTTGGATTATGAGTAACTCGTTCTGGGAGTGTTCCACAAGACGAGCAAACATTTCTAACACGTTTTAACTTGATAAACGAGCGATGTCTTGCAATACGAGTCGTATGTGACGCTGAACGTCACGTGATCACAACTGAGTCTACGGCTCTTCCCTCTCTCTCTCTCTCTGTCTCTTTGCGGGATTGTGAGTGATCGTCTCCCATGCTCGGATGCTCGGTCTCAGGCCGTGGTGTTTGGCAGAAATCAGTGATTTTTCAGAATGATGGAAGGTGCCCACCCTGGCACTAGTGTGTTTTTGTCACTTCAGAGCACCTAGGGACAGTCCTTCGCTTTTCCAGACAAGAGTAAGCTTAGGAATGCTCTGCTTCTGGGGCGCCTGGGTGGCACAGTCAGTTAAGCGTCCGACTTCAGCCAGGTCCCGATCTCGCGGTCTGTGAGTTTGAGCCCCGCGTCAGGCTCTGGGCTGATGGCTCGGAGCCTGGAGCCTGTTTCCGATTCTGTGTCTCCCTCTCTCTCTGCCCCTCCCCCGTTCATGCTCTGTCTCTCTCTGTCCCAAAAATAAATAAATGTTAAAAAAAATTAAAAAAAAAAAAAGGAATGCTCTGCTTCCTTCTAGGTCAGGCTGCCTGCAGATAGAGACCCTTTCCTCTGCTGTCTTATTGCCACTTACATTAAATACAGTACATGACAGGAGTGTATTAATACTACACTGTAGTCAACACCCATTAGTGATAGTGAAAGTCATCCTACACAATAATCCTCCTCTCTCTTGCCTCCCTCATACCAGCCACGAAGGTTTTCAAAGGGAAGTGCAGGTTAATTTGTTTAGTCTCCTTTATATTTTGTATTTTCTTTATTATTTTGTGTTATTTAACGGTATTGTAATCATTTTTATATGAAGGTTTTTGAGCGATGGAGCAAATCATCTGACTTTCCATTATTTCTTATGGGGAAATTCGCTTTGATAGGCAAGTGTGATTACAAGCATGTTTCCGGAACAAATTACGCTTGCAAACCAAGGTTTTACTGTAGCTAGCATGTATGTAGTATTTACTTTGGGCCAGGAACTGATCCAGTGTTTTATGCGTTTGGTAACTTTTTTCCCTCCCAACCAACATGTGAGCATAGGTTCTTTTATTTTCCCCACTTTATAGGTAATATAACGAGATTCAGAGATGTGAAGTCACTCTCCAAGGTCACAGAACTTTAAAAATGTTGGGTCAGTGGCGGGAATCCAGGCCCTCAAGCCCCATGCAGCTGAAGGACTGCTCCACACACAGTATGAGCCCTTCTAGACCTGAACTCAAACATCAGAGGAAGCAGAAAGTGAAAAGTCAAAGCTTGTGTGTGCCTCGCTACAGAGACTGGGAGTTTCTTTGTTACTACAGCATGATGTAGCTCGTCCTGACTGATACAAGCGGCCAGTCAGAAGGCATAACATTCCCACTAAAGGAGCTATTCTCATTTTTATTTTATCCCACTACCCCATTTAATCCTGTTTCTTCTTGAACCCAGTCTTCCCACTAAGGTATGTCCTATTAGTTTCATTTCACTGAAGAGTAAAATGAAGCTCAGAGAGGTTCAGAAACCTTTCCGATGATCCACTGAAAGCAGCAGAGTTTGGATTTGAACTCAGTTCTGCCTGATGCCCTGAAGTCTAAAGTTGTAGAGATCAAGGTGGCCTTTAAAGTTACTTAGTAAAGTTACTTCAAGTCCTAGAAAAGTTTTGGCAATCTAATGTAATTCACATAGCAGGGACAAAATTTCCTCCGCAAAATTCTCCTAGTGTTGCCAAGAACTTATAGCAGAAATAAAATTACATTTGTTAAAAATAATGGTGTTTAAATGCCTGAAATAGAGTCTTTTAAGGCATTAAAAACTCATGCAATTTGTATTTAGCCTTTCTAGAAGCCAGTTAAGATGAATACCTGCTTTTATTTTTAAAAGTGTTTACGTGGATAATATACATCCCCCAACCCAGTCCAGTTTTCTTGCTCTTTGGAAAAAACACATTTATTTTTTTTTAAGTTTATTTATTTACTTTTGGGGGAGAGAGAGAGAGAGAGAGAGAGAGAAAGAAAGAAAGAGAGGAGACAGCGAGTGAATCCTAAGCAAGCTCCATGCTGTCAACACAGAGCCCAACATGAGACTCGATCCCACCAACCATGAGATCATGACCTGAGCCGAAATCAAGAATGGATGCTTCACCAACTGAGCCCCCCAGACTCCCCAAAAACACATTTCCAAATGATCCTTAGGAATGATTCTTTTTCCTTTGTTGGGATTTCATGGAGCACAGGGAAGAGGAAAGGCAAAAGAGTGGGTCACTGGGAGGACCACCATGTTTCACATCACACAGATGAGAGCAAAGTTTTGCAAATTACTTCAGGTGGATCCCTGCCACGATTGTCCACTGTTGTAAGGCACGATCCAGCCAATGGTTCAGGTCAGAATCCAACTTTGACATGAATTGTCTGAATAACTGCCTCGGCACTCCACTTCCCCCGAACATGTAAAAAGCCACAGAGTGTTTTATTACGTTCAGTTGAGCAATCAAAATGGTCATCCCCTGGGGCGCCTGGGTGGTGCAGTCGGCTAAGCGTCCGACTTCAGCCGGGTCATGATCTCGCGGTCCATGGGTTCGAGCCCCGCGTCGGGCTCTGGGCTGATGGCTCAGAGCCTGGAGCCTGCTTCCGATTCTGTGTCTCCCTCTCTCTCTGCCCCTCCCCCGTTCATGCTCTGTCTCTCTCTGTCCCAAAAATAAATAAACGTTGAAAAAAAAAATTAAAAAAAAATGGTCATCCCCAAAACTCAGTAACTCCGTGGATAATGTGATACCAGGGACAGTCAATTGAATTCATGGCACGATCGATTTCTCCAAAGGCTAAATTTAGGAGTCTCAGGACAGCTTTTGCCTGTGTCTTCAAACCTGTGGAGATAACTCCAGAGGCCCAGTCTGTGGATGCTTCTTAGTGGGAGCTGGAGATTAATCTGGGGAAGGCTGCTTCTGGTAAAAACAAACAAAACATTGAAGTAGGATTCTCAAGCCACGAGACTGACCATCTTGCGTAATGAACTCCATCTGAATGCATTTCCAAAAGAGGAATTTCCTGATTCTTTTCCATTATATCTTTTTTAATTTTGCACTATGTGACTATATTAAGATAATGAAAAATAAAGGTCAAATTAAGCACATTTTTGGATTACATGTAGACGGATCTCACACACACACACACACACACACACACAAGTATTTTTATTACTGCAGGAAGAAACACACTTTTGGATGCAAAAAGTCATGTGTGTTTTATTTTATACACTGCGTTTCTTACTTTCTTGTCAACCCATTGTACTAGCACACATACTCCCTTATCTCCCGGAAATGTTACCGTTCACTCAATGGGAAATTGCCCCCTGCTCCATGCATGAGGCACGAGTGTTCTGGGGCATAGTGTAGGTCAGAGGCCACTTTCTATCCCTTTGTGTCCTCACGATTGGAGCTAACTGAGGCCGACGACAATGTCACGGGACTTACAGTAAGTCCACGAATCCAGAGATTTCTTCCTTCTGCCCAAGCAGCCTGTCCACCAGCTGCCAACGTCCTGTCTGAGCAGCTGCCCTGTGCCCCCAGCCTGCGCCTGTGCCTCGCTCCACACCCCCTGCCCTCGGTGCCCTGCGTTCCTCCTGCTTCCATGAGTCCTATGGGTTTCCTCCCGGCCCTTCACGATTTCCCGCTCACCGTTCCTGGTAATCGGAGCCTTTTGCTTCTTTGCAGATGGGAGAGTGCCCACGGGCATTTCCTGGCACAGTGAGGACAGCGCTGTGACATGATCTGCACTTGGCCACTTGTGTGGCATGTGGGGCAATGGCCACCAGGTGATGACCGGGCTCTAGGGACCGCGTGTGTCCCCTCCAGCCTGACAACTAATAGGGACGGATGCTGTGCACTTTCTGCATTGATATCATTGGACGTAGTCGTTTTAACCTCGACCGAGTCTTATTATTTCACTCTTTTTGAAATACAATATTAATATAATCTGTTGCTATTCTCTAAGGGACCCTTATTATGTGGGGATTCTAGTACGTTTTACCAATGTAGTTGTTATAATGGCCTGCAAGTGCCTTGATTTTAAAACCTTATTTGCCAGGTCTTTTGAGAGCTGGCTATAACCCGAGATTATTCTCATAATGGACTGCTTATATAATGTGCTTCCTAAAAGCCAAGTGGTACTTATCACCTGATGTTGCATATTGAGCGACATTTCTAGCTTGGTATTAATAATCCAACATTACAATAAAAATAATAATTACAGGGATTTGAAAATTCATTACAAATCTCCTTAAGCCCAGGTGAACTCATTAACTCTTAGATTTAAAAAAAAAAATGGAATTAAAAAAAACAAAGACTTGACTTTATTCTGCCTGATGTGATGACTTTGAGGAAGCAGGAGAAGCAGGAGTGGGTTCTGCGACCCTCAACTCCAGGGTTAGACCGGCTACACTGACTGCTTAAAAGAGTCTGGGATCTGGGGCGCCTGGGTGGCTCAGTTGGTTGAGTGTCGGACTCTTGATTTCGGCTCTGGTCAAGGTCCCAGGGTCGTGGGATCGAGCCCCACGTCGGGCTCTGCACTGAACGTGGAGCCTGCTTGGGATTCTCTCTCCCTCTCTCTCTCTCTCTCTCTCTCTGCCCCTCCCCCCCCCCACTCACATGCACTCCCTCTTAAATTAAAAAATATATATTAAAAAAAAAATAGAAACAGAGCAAGAAGCCTGTCTATCAGCTCTGAGTCAAACTGGCAGCCGTGAAGGAGAGCTTTCTGCCTCTGCCCTCCCGAGGGAGGTGAAAGGAAGCGAATGAGAAAGCATCATGGAGGAACCCCCAAATCGCAAACAAAATGTGCAAACAAGCTGGCATTTTTAAGCAGTTCGAGACCTGTCAAGATAGGCTTCCTGTCCCGTTTTTGCCTTCACGCTGTTGGCGTCTCGGTCGGCAAAGGCCCTATGGGTGTGAATTCAGTGATTTGCAGGATTTGGGGACATCTCCTCGGCATAACCTTTTCCAGGTGTAATGGGTTGGATGGTGTCGAATTCATGAACTGAAGTCCTGGTGCCACTACCTGAGAATGTGACCTTATCCGGAGATAGAGTCTTTTCGCGGGAATGAAGTTAACAGTTGTCGCTGGGGTGATCCCGACCTGAGCGGTGTCCTTACAAGAAAGGGGTGCCCTCAGAGGGAGAACGGGAGAACGCCAAGTCGAGATGAAGTCTGAGGTGGGGGTGAGGCAAATAACGCCGAAGTTGGCCAGGACACCACTGGACGCAGGAGAGGTGGTCTGGACCAGGCAGACCCTCCCTCAGAGCCTCGGTAGCAACTAGCCCTGGATCTCAGACCTCTGGGCTCCAGAAGTGCAGGGACAACACATTTGTGTTGTTTTTGTATGCGTCTTTGTTCCGGCCGCCGTAGCAAAGTAACTCCTTAGGTCTACACAGGAGCTAAGTCATACCCGAGGTAGTCGTGTCCCATCCAGAGCTTACAGCGAGCGACCCCATGAAACACTTAGCAATGGTAGGAGGCAAATCACGGTCTGAAGGCCACAGGGCAATTCAGAAACCACAAATGCTGTTGGAGTCACACGACAGGAGATAAGGAGAGACGGACACCTCCAAGGAGCACCATGCAAGCCGTGGACATGGTCCCGAGCAAGAAAGCGAAGCCCAGGGTCTCAGAGCTGAAAGTTGGTGGCAAAAGCCGAGGCAAAGCACATCGTGTGTCCTCACGGGCAACAGGAAGAGACTTAAACTGGGTAGAAATGAACCCCCATGTAGGCAAGGTGCTTTCATGTTGTGGAGGAGGAGAAGGTCATTTGTCACGCTCAAACTTTCCAGGAGAACGTGCATTTACTCTACACTGTATCCCACTTGAAACATCAAAGAAAAGCAAAAATGCCAAATTTCCTTTTGTTATTTCCATATACCTCTATAATGAGGGTAACAATGTAAAAGTGCCGTGTAGGAAATACCCAGGGGAGCATCCTTGTTGGGGATGACTTTACCATTTACAATCATTAAAGAAAGTGGATTTCATCCATAAAGATGAGAACATTTATTGCCATTGGTAGAGCTTATCTAAATTCAAATTCCTTTTCAACGTTCGATCACAAGTCATATGAAAAAAACTATCTTTTAAAAAAATTTTTTTTTTCAACGTTTATTTATTTTTGGGACCAAGAGAGACAGAGCATGAACAGGGGAGGGGCAGAGAGAGAGAGAGGGAGACACAGAATGGGAAACAGGCTCCAGGCTCCGAGCCATCAGCCCAGAGCCCGACGCGGGGCTCGAACCCACGGACCGCGAGATCGTGACCTGGCTGAAGTCGGACGCTCAACCGACTGCGCCACCCAGGCGCCCCGAAAAAAACTATCTAATAATTGACTTAGATTTCCTTTACATAGAGCTCTGTCCTGTTTTTTTGAGAGCTTTTCCTATCTGCTCATTTTCTATCAATGGACGTGACACTTGCTCATATCTGCTCAGATTATAGCCCGCGCCACCCTCCCAGCAGCTCATTCAAATCTTCTACGGCGCAGAATACAACATCACTGTAGTTTTATTTTCCTCTAAGGAAATTCCCAACATGTAAGTCTAAATATCAACGGTAGTAAGAAAAGCAAATAGGGTAAGACCACAATGGAAATTTGACTCATCCCGAAACTTCACAAGTGGTAATATGCCCCGAAAATAGTTGTCCCTAATGCTTGGCAAGATTTCTTCTTAGATCTTCTGGGATTGTGAAATACACTGCAAATACTCCACTGTTCTTTCTTTCTTTCTTTATTTATTATTTTTTTTAAATTTTTTTTTTCAACGTTTATTTATTTTTGGGACAGAGAGAGACAGAGCATGAACGGGGGAAGGGCAGAGAGAGAGGGAGACACAGAATCGGAAACAGGCTCCAGGCTCCGGGCCATCAGCCCAGAGCCCGACGCGGGGCTCAAACTCCCGGACCGCGAGATCGTGACCTGAGCTGAAGTCGGACGCTCAACCGACTGCGCCACCCAGGCGCCCCTCCACTGTTCTTTAAACGTCTTGGCTTGCTGGGGCCAGTGGGCACCTGGGATGGCATCTGTAGTTGGTACACAGCATGGCCACCCTTGCATTACTGCCTTGTGTACCTCCGTCTGCACGAGGAAGGAACGGGAGCTTCATCCAGGCCACGTGTGCGAATGAAGGATATCCGTTGCACTTTTTCACTTACTGAGTTAAAAGTGAAAAGCAGGTAATTCTATTGCCATTTCAGTAATGAAAAATGTAGATAGAAAGGTTGACGTCGTATTTTAACATGGGCATTGGAGTAAGTGGGTAGAGATTTGATAAAGTAAGTGCGGTGTGCTCTTGGTTTAGGGGTAGATTCCCACGGTTCATTGCTTCCATACAACACCCAGTGCTCGTCCCAACAAGTGCCCTCCTCAGGGCCCAGCTCCCACTTCCCCCTCTCCCCCGTCCCCCCCATCAACCCTCAGTGTGTTCTCTGTGTTTAAGAGTCTCTTATGATTTGCCTCCCTCCCTCTCTGTTTGTAACTATTTTTCCCCCTTCCGCTCCCCCATGGTCCTCTGTTAAGTTTCTCAAATTCCACATATGAATGAAAACATATGATATCTGTCTTTCTCTGCCTGACTTGTTTCACCCAGCATAACACCTTCCAGTTCCACCCACGTTGCTGCCAATGGCAGGATTTCATGCTTTCTCATTGCCAAGTAGTATTCCATTGAATACATGAACCCCATCTTCTTTATCCATTCATCACGGATGGACATTTGGGCTCTTTCCATACTTTGGCTACTGTTGCTAGTGCTGCTATAAATAGCAAACTTGACAATAAATTCTATTAAAAACTTTTTTTAACATTTATTTATTTTTGAGAGGCAGTGCGAGCAGCGGTTTTGATTTGCATTTCCGTGATGAGGCGGGATGCTGAACAAATTTTTATTTACCACCTGGCCGTTTGTCTTTTTTGGGAAAAAAATTGTCTATTCTGCTCCCTTAACTGCTTTTTAATAGGGTCATTTGTTTAGTTACTTACCTGTAACTCAGTAGCCTATACCTCAAAAAGTATTCTTGATACGCTTTGACTGTCAATGCCTTCCTTCTCCAGCATATAATTTTGCAAATATTTTCTCGCATCCTGTAGGTTGTCTTTTCAGTCATTCTTTTGCTCCGCAGAAGAAACTTCTTGGTTTGGTGTAGTCCCACTTGTTTATTTTTGCTTTCGTAGCCTGTCCATTTGGTGTCCTGTCATGCGATGGTTTGAACACGGAGGCTAAGCAACCATCAGCTCTTCTGGAACTCTGTCGGAGGGCTCCAGGCTCTGCTCGATGAACAGCAAGGATGGGAGGCATTGAGGACTGTAGCGCAGGTAACCGTCTGACATTTGACTTCGGTCCAGCAGCGGTTTCCACTTAGTCCCTGCTCCCTGCTGTGGTGCTAATTAGCTCATGGCCGCTAATGGAGGAATAGCTTATTCCAAAGGAATCAAGGCTTACCTGTAATTCAGAAACAGCCCTTAAACCCAACCACGTTCTTTTCTTCTATTTTTGTGAAACAGGTTTGTGGCAAGTTGGGTGACATAACTAGACCCAGCTCATATGAATGCTAACTGGCGGCTGTGACTCTAATGTTAACACTCTCAGCAGAGGTTTCTAAACATTTTGGGGACACAGCCCCCATCAGTAAAAAGTTTTCCGTCATAAATATCCAAAGACGTTGTTTTTTTCTTTGTAAGTCGTGGAGATGGAAATCTTCTAATATATCTTAAGCATTTAAAAAGATAAACAGAGGGCCCCCTGGATGGCTCGGTTGGTTAAGCATCTGACTTTGGCTCAGGTCATGATGTCTCAGTTCATGGGTTCGAGCCCCGCATTGGGCTCTGTGCTGACAGCTCAGACCCTGGAGCCTGCTTCAGATTCTGTGTCTCCCTCTCTCTCTGCCCCACCCCTGCTTGCACTCTGTCTCTCAAAAATGAACAAATGTTAAAAAAAAAAAAAAAAAAAGCACAAATAAAATGCCCACCTTGGGGCACCTGGGTGGCTCAGTCTGTTAAACGTCCCACTTCGGCTCAGATCATGATCTCACGGTTCGTGGGTTCTAGCCCTGCATCAGGCTGTGTGCTGACAGCTGGGAGCCCGGAGCCTGCTTCGGATTCTGTGTCTCCCTCTCTCTCTCTGCACCTCCTCTGCTCTCGCTCTGTCTCTCTCTGTCTCAAAAATAAATAAACATTAAAAAAAAATTAAAAAGATATACAGACACATCAAATTAAAACACGAATCCGATAAGCATATACGTGAAGGGATATTCACACCCATGAGCACGTATCCATGTAGGTGCACACCCCGATTACGAGACCCCGGAGCGAATAGGAGAGCCGAGGGCTTCAGTGAGCGGCTCAGGGGGGAAAATGAAACGGTTCTTCCCTCTGGAAGACTCCAGCCTGAGTGAGGATGTTTCTTCCACTACCGAAGTAAAACCACACTGGATAAGAGTAACTTTTAAATATTCATTAGTGTGATTCATTGTAATGTTTATGACTTTGAAATCACAAAGGATGAATTATTTTCTTCTAGGTAGAGCACAGCTACAAGACGTTTGCCATAATCACATAGGGGAAGTAATGGATTTTGTATTAGGGCACATCAGTGAGATTGCGGACATATATTCATGCATAAATCTCTGTGGGGAGAAGATGGGGGCCAAGGTTTATCGATTACCTACCGCATGCCAGGCACGCTTCTAGATGGCTTAAACATGTTCCGAGAGATAGGGCTGTGCCACTTTCACATGAAATGTTTGGTACATAGCACGTGCTATTGTTGTCTGTCTCACATAATTGTCAAAACGACGCAGACCGTTAGGCACTAATATCCTTACTGTGTACAAGTGGGTCACCTAAGGATAAGAGATGTTTAACAACGTGGCCACGGCCACCCAGCAAAAGGTGGGGGAGGCCTTTCTGATTCCACAGCTACTTACCCTGGGTCTTCGTCTTTGTTTTTGTTGTTGTTGTTTTGTTTTGGTTTGGTTTTTGGGTGTTTTTCTCCCCACTTCTGCCAACTGGTTTTGTCCTATCATATGGACAAGACGGTAGATGTCATTCATGTGGCCACACCCGCGGAACGGATCCCTTGAATCCCTTGTTGTTCCAGTGGTACAACCACAAAGCGGGCACTATAATTACATCCAAGCATCCAAAGCACGCTTTAAAATACATTACCTCGGGGCGCCTGGGTGGCGCAGTCGGTTAAGCATCCGACTTCGGCCAGGTCACGATCTCGCGGTCCGGGAGTTCGGGCCCCGCGTCGGGCTCTGGGCTGGTGGCTCAGAGCCTGGAGCCTGTTTCCGATTCTGTGTCTCCCTCTCTCTCTGCCCCTCCCCCATTCATGCTCTGTCTCTCTCTGTCCCAAAAATAAATAAACATTGAAAAAAAAATTTTAAATACATTACCTGTATTTCCCTATTTTTGTTGTGTGGGCAACAATGTGCTTAGGACGATTGCCTTTCAAGATCCTCTACTTGGGGGCGCCTGGGTGGCGCAGTCGGTTAAGCGTCTGACTTCGGCCAGGTCACGATCTCGCGGTCCGGGAGTTCGGGCCCCACGTCGGGCTCTGGGCTGGTGGCTCAGAGCCTGGAGCCTGTTTCCGATTCTGTGTCTCCCTCTCTCTCTGCCCCTCCCCCGTTCGTGCTCTGTCTCTCTCTGTCCCAAGAAATGGATAATCGTTGAAAAAAAAAATTAAAAAAAAAAAAAAAAGATCCTCTACCTGTCTTCTGTCCTCGGCAATCTGTGTTAGTTCTCTATCGATGTATACAATCACCCCTAAGATGTAGTCAAATATACCAGCTACCTTTTTTTCTAGGCAGAGGTCTCTCTCTTTACCAGGTTGTCAATATGTCGTGTACATTATACTAGAGTTTTCCCTTTTATCATGTTTCCAAGGTCTTTTCTGTGTTATGGAAGAAACTTGAAAAATGTAATTTAATCGAATGAGCATGTTACCTTCCATGAAGTGGTCAGACCAGTTTAACAATTGCCTTCTGGTTGTTGTTTCTTTCTTTCTTTCTTTCTTTCTTTCTTTCTTTCTTTCTTTCTTTCTTTCTTTCTTTCTTCTTTCAACCATGAAGAACAGAGCAAGGATAATATACCTCTATGGACTGAACTGTGTCCCCTCAAAATTCACATCCTGAAGGCCTAGCCAACAGTGTGTCTGTATTTGGGGTGAGTTAGGTTAAATGAGGTGGGAGAGCGGGGCCCTGATAGGATAGGAGGAGACAGCAGAGAGCTCCCTCCCCCGCACCCAGTGAAACCAGGAAGAGAGCTCTCACCAGACACCGGGTCTGCGCTCCGAGGGGACCTTGTTCTGGCTACTCCAGCCTCCAGAGCTTCGAGGAATGAATGCCTGGTATTTTCTTACTACAGGCTGAGCTCACCAATACCCTTGTGCATAACCACCCCCCCCCCCATATCCTACCCTACATCTGCTCATGTTTATGCTTTAATGTCCCATCAGACCTCACTTAAAAGCGTAAGTTCAAAGATAAAATAATTAAGAATTCAGGACACAGTAGCAGAGTATGGACAAGCCCGAGCCCTCCCGAGCTGCGGGGTCCCCTGTGATTTCACCGACCTCCTGCCCGCAGACCCGACCCTGACTCTCGCCAGCTTGTGGGTGTCCACGGCGCAAACAGGTGGGTGTTGATCACTCTCATTCGTCCCCGCCGGGAAGTGCTCTGGCACACGGTGGATGTTCAGTCGTGTCTGATGTTTATAATGTGTAATGTGATGCATATAACACGTATCTGACTCTCAGCTCGACTTTAAAGAGGCTCTTTGATTAAAAACACTGTTTGAGTGGTTTGTTTCATAATTCTTTATTTATTGAGAAAGTAACCAGAGAATCACAGAAGTATAAAGCTGGAAGGAACTTTTTGTCTGGCCGTTTTGAAGGTCGCTTTTGCTTTCTACTTTTTGTGAGCAGCAGAGGCGATCCTGCGAGAGACAGTTTGAAGGGGGCAGCTTGTTGGGTGAAGCAGAACCCCGAACCCCCCCCACCCCCCCCCACCACCACCACTCCGACCTCCCCAGGCCTCTCCTTCCTCAAAACATAATTCGCAAACCAGTGATCTGGTCCAAAGTGCTTATCTAAAATCTTCATTTATCTGTTGCCCTCTTAGGGATCTTCAAACATGACAGTGTTCCAAATTAAAACAAACAAAAACAGCATTGTCCAGGGGTTTAAAAAATGCCAGGTTACACAGTCATGTTTGCACACGGATATTAGTTTGCTCACACCTCAAGGATCAGGAACCGGCAGCTGAGGAGAGAACGCGGCCCTGAGCCCCAGGACTGTCATATCCGACTCCGTCTGACCTTTCCAGGGCGATGGTGGTGGGCAGCTCACGGGATCACGACATCCCAGGGGGACCTGGCGGGTCTCGGGCTTTGCCCCAGTGAAAACAGCCTGTACCTTCCCCCCATCCCTTGTTGGTGGTTTCACTTGTGTTACTACAGCACTCCTGTTACCCTGGCCCTTGCCTGTTAAAGGAGGTCAGATCAGTTCGTGATCCAGTGAACTCCTTGAATCACGGCCAGGGGGTCGGGCGTCCTGTGGCCTCCTGTTGTTTCTAGTGTATTGCATTGTTGTGAGACGTGCTGATGCTTTTATAACTTGAAGGACCCACTCATGCCACAGTGGCGGAGTATTTCCTGGGGCCTGGCAGTCTAATCAATGTCAGGGGAATTGCACAGGTAAGACGTGGTCATTAGCTTCCATTAGGACGCGAGGTAGCAGGGAATCCGTCACAAATGGAGGAGGAGTGTCTTCCAAATATGGTTTCAAAAGGTCCTCTCATTTAAAAAAAACTAATTTTCTATTAATTAAAAAAATTTTTTTGTGGGTTAAATATTATGTACAGGGCTGTAAAAAGTATTCTTTTCAGACCTCAAAATGTAGTAAGTTAAACATACGCTTTCTGCATTTTTCCCCCATTTTAACATTTTTAGGAAAAGGAATTTGGCTTCTTAAACGCTATCAGAGTAAAGTTGAGTCAAAAATCAAAAACAGTTTTCAATGAATGTTATCAGTAAGTAGAAATAGTTACCAAAAAAATTACAAAAAAAATTAAAAAAAAAAAGATTATCATCTGGACAGTTGGTGGAAAAAGAGGAGCTACCAGAAGATTCTAGAAAACACGGTGAAGGTTTTGAGAACAGTGTAAAAGTCTTACCAGGAGACAGAAAATATATAACTGTGCTTGTTTTACCAAAAAAAAAAAATAATAATAATAAATAGAATTCCTCCTCCCTCCACCTCCTCACTCTATTCTTCTTAGAATTCATATGTTAAGTTTACATGGTTCCCCTTTTGGTATCTTTATTTACAACACTGTCACTGTTTCCATAGTTATGCAGAATGTCTGTTTCCATAGCAACACTCTTGGTTTCCTAAACAAATAGTATCGCAGTGTTAATCTTGTTTCAGTGTTATTGTACTATGTTATTAGATACAAAATTCAAAAAATAATTTAAGCAGGGTTTGGAACTAGGTGGGCTGGGTTTATTGCTTGGCGCTTTCGATATTAAATTTCAATTTCATATTAAAATGCACATCCATTTGAAAAATCGTGGGGATTTTGCATAGTAAACATGATACCAATTTTATTCACTAGTTATAAAACACCATAATTTAATAAGGGGCTGTTCTGATACCACAGCAGAGCACAGGGAGACGTTTACCATCTTCGGATTAAAGTGACAGTTTTTCAGTTGGCCTGGACGATTTAGCTTCCCCAAATCTCTAAAGTCATTTATAACCTACCCACAGCAATATTTCCCTTTGCCATTTTTGCATTTTAAGTAATTTCTACGCGTTTTGCCTTTTATTTTGTGGCCCCGGAGGAGCCGCTGTGAAATAGACTTCAAGGGAATTTTATTACTTCCTTTCTCTCCGATTGAAAAAAAAAAAAGAGAGAGAGAGAGAAATTAGTGTTTTTGTGCTTTTGTCTTTAAATTTGCTTAGTCTTACCCTTCGTTTCTTCTCTAGGGAGCAAATCGTTCGGACTCGTTCTGCAATGGGACTGTGTCTCAGCCCCAGCACCCCACACGCGGGTTTAGGGAGCACTGAGGGAGACTGCCAACGTGTGGGACAGACAAGGCCAGGGTGGGGATGTTGCTTTTATTTAACAGGAGCCAGAGGCGCCCTCCCACAGTCCCCCAGCACTGCCATTTCCTGTCAGGTGTTTGGAGGAGGCCTGCTCCTCGGTGCAAGCCTGGGTCTCCTTGCCCCAGTCCCATTTAACCAGGCGCCTCAGAGGCCCGCCTCTCACTTTCCCTCTGAGCACCCCTTCCTTTAAGAAGGCCTTTAAAGGACTTTCCCTTCCCGGTGTTAGCCGGAGAAGGAATTGATATGCGGAGGGCGCGTCATGATTTGCAAATGTGAAATAGTTTGTTTTGCTTTCGGGAGTCCATGAGGAACCAGAGGTGAGGTCGGAATGCGGCCCTGGGGGCCAGGCCCGGGCATCTCACTCAGCTCGGGTGTCTCCGTGTCTCCTGGGCTGTGTGGCCCATGGTCCCTGTTTCCGGGCTTCTCCGAGCCCTGCCTTCCTCACCTCTAAAATACCACCCACCCACCCTGCAGCCTGGTGGGGAGATTAGAGACACTGTAAAGAAACAGCATAGTAACTTGCTAAGTGCTAGCCTTGTCACCCGGGACTGATTTCCCCTTTTCTTCTTGTTTTTTTTTTTTTTTTTTTTTTTTTTTTTGCTAATTTGAAGCTGGGGGTCAGAGACAGCCTGATTCCTCTGTAGGGCCACAGGGAGAGGTGCAGGTGGACAGAGCACTGGCCATGAGGCTCCCTCAGCTTTGTCCCCACTGCCCTGGTCCCCAGCCTCCCTGCAGCACACAGCCTGGGGTCTTGAGCTCAGAGGAGGTGAACTTTCAGACTCCGCGGAGCTGCCTCGTCGTCGGCGTGGGAGGGTCTCCTCGATGAGCAGCAGACTCGTAGTACGGAATGTCCCAGAGAAGCGGTCCTTCCTGACCTCCGTCCCCGCGGTGAACCCACCCCGGCGTCCCTCAGCCAGCTGGCACAGCAGTCACCTGGGGACCTTGCTGAGATGCAGAGTTTTGTTCAGCACATCTGGGTGGGGCTTCTGTGGGGCTGACAAGCTCTCAGGTAACACACAGCCTGCTGGTCCAGGGGACTCGAACGAGAAGGATCTAAACTCCCCACAGCAGCAGAGATTTTCTCAGATTTGTTAGGATCCCAGTTAGGGGCCAGTTCCCATAACACTGGGCTACTTTGGCTGGGACACATTTGGGGTTCTTTTCCTAGGACAGGATCCAAGGCATCCATTCTCATTGAACTTGGCTTCATTGCAAGACTGAGGGACCGGGCTGCCTGGAATCTTCTGGGTCCTTTCCAATGATCGAATGTGGCACATTTCCTCCCTTTTAGAAGCGGAACGAACCAGGGAAGATGCAAAATTGCGTCAAAACCGTTTGTCACCTGCCAAATCCTGTTTAGCTGATTTGAATCTTCCGTGAGCCTAAGGATCCGGACGGCTCGGTTGTATTAAGGAAAACGTACGCCATCTATCAGAATTGATTATCACAAATAGTTTAATACCCTGATTAGGAATTCAGGGATTCATTTATGAATGAGTTTAGAAGCTGGCTGTCTTATGCAATCATCAACAGTTACGATACGCTTAATGTTTCAGAATTCTCTGAGAAAGTGCCTTCTCATTGCTTTTTGTTATGCTGGCGGTACAACAAGCTAAGTTTTCTTGGGTAGTGTTGCGTTCGGTTTCTGTTCTCTTGTCCTTCAGAGCCCTGTTGGCATTTTACTTGTTGTATGTTAATAGCAATGTTTCTTGAAAATGAACCTTTTCGTGGCATTTCGGTCTTCTCTGAGACTATATTTTTAAAGGAAATTGTATCTGAAAGGTCTAAAAAACACCCACCAGGGCTTTCTAGGGGATTTTATCACTTGTGTTTTCCTTGCTTATGATCTCATTGTCGAGGACCGTATACGCTTCTAAGAAGCAGGGGATCGTGGTTTCTAATAAATAGATGCAAACAGAATTATTTTCATTTTTATTCATATGCCAAATATATTCACTCAACTGGCATTGACCTCATAATAAATCATGACGAATCCATTTGCCCTTCTCAAAAATAACAATACAATTGTAACAAAACCAATTCCCTTCGGAAAAGAAGGCAGCCCGTTTCCTCACAGTGCCTGGCTTGCCCTGGAAAATACTCCCGATTGTCAATGAAAAACTCACATAAACATATAAGCACTGTGGGTGAAAACAGTCTCATACTCACACAGTGAGGGGCAGAGGGCTCATGGAAATTAAGCACTTACTACCTGGCACATATCAAATGTTCAGTAAGTATTAATTATTGCCATTATCCCTGACTTTTTTTAAAATTTTTTTTAATGTTTATTTATTTTTGAGAGAGATAGAGAGAGACCAAGTGCAAGCAAGGGAGGGGCAGAGAGAGAGGGAGACACAGAATCCGAGGCAGGCTCCAGGCTCCGAGCTGTCGGCACAGAGCCCGTCGCGGGGCTCACACTCACGAACCCGTGAGATCCTGACCTAAGCCGAAGTCAGACGCTCAACCGACTGAGCCACCCGGGTGCCCCCGTTATCCCTGACTCTTATCTCACTATTTATAACCTCATCTCATTGTTTGTAACAAGCAGGATTGTGGCAGCCCACACTGTCCCCAACTCTGTGCATATGTTAAGATATGAATGTATATATGTATATATAATTTTTTTCTGTGAAGGAGGACCCTTTCAGAGACCATCACTTCAGATAGTTGTGGAAAACTTGACACAGGACAGTGGAAGGAAATAATGCAAACATTCTCTGAAAGTCTACCATTACTATAATTTGAACATCCAACTCAAACAGATTTCTTAGGGTTGTCTGATCAGAGAGACTGTCTATGGAAAATCTTGATTTATAAAGAAACTTTTTCAAATAAAAGAGTAGCGTATCTCAATGGAGAAAAAAAAAGTCTATGCTCGTAACACACACACGTACAAACGAATGTATATGCTTCGATGAGAAAGGCATATAAGCTTTTCCTCTAAGTGTATTGATTAAAAATTAATCTTACCCAGCTGTATGACTGCTTCTGCTATAAAGCACTAACACTAAAGTACTGTTTTCGCAGAATGAAGAGGGAGGAAAACTGAGCAAACTGTTGGAGGTGAAGTCAGTCTACCATTCTGAAGCACCAGAGTCAAGCATTCCATCGGATGGATGGTTTTCACTTACGGTGGGCCATTAAGTCATTCTCTTAGCATCGTTCTGGGTAATCACGAAGGGGCATGTACAGGAAATTCTCCATTATTTGGCGGGGCTTTTCCATAGTTTATTTATGAAAGGTGATGCTCACAGTATTTTCCCTGCATAAAGACACATCATGATAGACACCAGCTTTGTTAAAAATGCACGGCAGCAGTGGAAGGAGAACCTGGGGACCCTCATTGGAAGGAAGAGCAGCCGAAGGCATCCAGGAAAATGATTATGGACACTAACTCAGCTGTCAGGTGCCTGGGTTCAAATCTGGGCTCCACCCTTCGTGTCTGACTTGGCGAAAATTCCCTAGCTTCTCTCTGCCTCAGTTATTTACTGGTCTTTGCCATCAGGATGTAATAGTACCTATTCCAAAAGGCTATTGTAGGAATGAGCATTACAGCATACACAGTGATTCGAGCAGTGCCTTATGCACAGTAATCAATACATGTTAGTGATTAGTGGAAAGTGAATCATGTCTCCTATAACTGCCATTAAGACCATTAATCATACTTCAGCGCAGGTCACGATCTCACGGCTCATGAGTTCGAGCCCCACGTCGGGCTCTGTGCTGACGGCTCAGAGCCCGGAACCTGCTTCGGATTCTGTGTGTGTGTGTGTCTCTCTCTCTGCCCCTCCACCGCTCACGTTCTGTCTCTCTCTGTCTCTCATAAATGAATAAATGTTAAAAAAATTTTTTTTAAAGGCCATTAGTCATATACAACAGTTTTATGACTTCCTTCCTATTTTGCCAAAGCTGATTATAAACTTATTACGGTTTGATCCTGTAATGTCGGCAAACATTTAGCCAGCCTGAAGCTTCTAAGTCATGTGAGGATCTCAAATTCTAGAAAGAACCTAGTAATCGGTCAGGCAGGTACTATTCGTTCAGAAAGGTTGTAAAGGTCAAGGGTTTTAAGATAAAGTCCAGATGGCTTGGACATTCAATAATTCTTAAACTCGGGGATTAACCATATCAACAGAATTACAGTAATAACTCATTACCCAATGGTTTTAGCCCAGTTGACCACCGTAAATACCACAGACGGTGACTTAACACACTTGTTTTATCATAGTCCTGGGGGCTGGAGTCCGAGATCAGGGCACGGGCTGATTCGCTGTCTGGTGAGGACCTGCGTCTTGCTTCACGGATGGCGTCTTCTGTGTCCTCATGTGACTTTTGTTCCGCAAGTGCTTGAGAAGGGCTGGCATGAACACGTGTCTACTTTCCTCTTCGTACGAGGCCACTAATCCTATCGGAACAGGGCCCTGCTCATATAACCTCACGGAACTTGGCTTTCGTGAAGACCCAATCTCCAAATATCCCAAATATCGCAGGTTAGGGCTTCACCAAACGAATTTTGGGGAGAGACAAACATGCAGTCCCTAGCACCAGTCCGTAGGTGTGTTTCTTGCGCAGGCATCTTGTAAATCTAGAATCACACGAGAGCGCTTCTGTCCAATGCCCCTTCTCAGGACACACCTTCCAGTCCGTGGCCCCTCGGTGTCCCCACCCACACCTCCCCGTCTGTGGTCCTGCTATCTCGTAGGCGGAGTCTGCGTGCTCTCCATGGCTTTTGTTTGCTCTTCTGTCTGAGAACTTTTATTTTATTTTATTTTATTTTATTTTATTTTATTTTATTCTATTTTATTTTATTTTAATACGTAAAACAATTTTTTTTAATGTTTGTTTATTTTTAGAGAGAGAGAGGGAGACACAGAATCCAAAGCGGGTTCCGGGCCCTGAGCTGTCGGCACAGAGCCCGACGTGAGGCTCGAACCCACGAACCGTGAGATCACGACTTGGGCCGAAGTCAGACGCTTACTGGCCTGAGCCACCCAGGCGCCCCTCTTTCTTGGTTTTGAGGGCCCGGCTCATTCCCTTCCTCCTGGAGAGGGGACCGCTCTCTGAGTAGCAGTGTGTGAGCTTGGTGTCAGCCTTTGTCTAACGTCGCCAGTCTCCTTGAGGTCGTGAGGCCGACAAGTGCCAAGCTGTGGGGACACTAGTCCCGTGCGGTTTGGACGCCAAGGGAAGCTGACGAGGCGACAGAGGCTTGTGAACAACACGAGCTGCGCCGAGCAGGGGTGAGTGAGGCAGGCGGGCAGCGAGGAGGAGAACCACAATGCGGTTCCTGCAGAGGGCTCAGCCGATCCCCTGGGCTGCTGCCTAGGAGCTGTTCCCAGACAAACTTAGGGGGCACAACGTTGTGGCCGGCACGGGCCAGACACTGGATCCGGGCTGCCCTCGGGGGCCGGCTATAATCTGGGGCCTATCGGCTCCCCGAGCAGGGCCATTCCTGGAAGGGCTCGGCTGTGAACCCTGCACTGGGTGGGGGGTGAAGCCGGGCGGCGGTGGGGCAGGGGGGCCCGGCCCCCACTCCACGGGAACTCGATCGGCCAGTTCCGAACATCCTGCTGTGGACTTCAGCGGTGGGTCAGGGCTTTGGCACCGTACTTTGCGAAGCTGTTGATCAAGGACAATCGTGAGGGAAAACTGTGCAAGAAGCCCGGGGCCCGCTTCTCCAACCATGGCTTCTCTGAACGCGAGAAATAGTTCTCAAGGTCACTCTGAAGGGTCCACTCGGAGGCAGAGAGCATTTCCAGCCATTTGGAGACAGCAAGCATTTACCACGAAGAGCTGGGAACGACAGGGAAGGCGGCTACCGGGACAATTGAGAGGCAAAAGTAGAACTAAGGTCCCATTCCCGGGGCCGAGGGAAGGAGGCAAAGAGCCCGGAGCAAGGGGCTCCCGGAGCCGGGACTCGGGTCTCTGCGAGGGCAAGTGTCCCGCAGAGGGGAGGCGGTAAGGGTGGTTCTCGGTGCCGGAAGACCACTCTGGGGCCAGCGGCTGCTGGAGGGAAGTCTCCCCGCTGGCCCAGAGGACCAGCATGGCTAGTGTCACAGCAGTCAGTAGAGGCAGGAGGCACAAGAGGCCGGGGGCCACACACAGGAAGGGTGGAGGGCGGGGACTCTGTCTTCCCCAAGCCCGGGCTCCAGCTGGCGCCCCTCCGGCCAGGCGGGCTCGGCATCACCCAGTTGTGAACATGTTGTGAACATTTTCCTGGGGCGTGAAGTCAGCAGACACACGGCTTCGTCCTCCCTGAATAAAAATCCTGACCAGTCACTGACCAGTCACTGACCAGTCAGTCACTGTGCACGCTTTGAATCCCGCGGCTGCCTTCTGATACAGTGACTGATGGTGTATTAGATGTCCCTGATGTTGAATAAGAAATAGACTGTTCTTTGCACATGAATGGCAGTTTATTAACACTGTTTTGACTGAGGGGTGTCACCTTCGTCTGTGGGTTAGAAAAATCGACAAGGGGTTGAACTTTGCGGATGCGTGAGATGGTTTTAGATGGATTTTCTTCAATTCGCAGTAAGTATTTGATTTTATTTTAAGTTGATTTATTTGTTTTGAGAGACAGAACACAAGTGAGAGTAGGGTAGGGGCAGAGAGAGAGAGAGAGAGAGAGAGGGAGAGAGAATCCCAAGCACTGTCAACGCTGAGCCCAACGGGCAGCTTGAATTCATGAACCCGTGAGATCATGACCTGAGCTGAAATCAAGAGTTGGACTCCACCCACTGAGCCAGTCAGAAGCCCCCTGTGAAGGGTTTGATTTTGAATTTTTGAAAACATTTTATTTATTTTTGAGACAGGGAGAGACAGAGCATGAACAGGGGAGGGTCAGAAAGAGAGGGCAACACAGAATCGGAAGCAGGCTCCAGGCTCCGAGCCATCAGCCCAGAGCCCGACGCGGGGCTCGAACTCACGGACCGCGAGATCGTGACCTGAGCCGCTTAACCGACTGAGCCACCCAGGCGCCCCGGGTTTGATTTTGTAAGATGATGGTCTTGCAAAGAAATCCCTGATATTCTTTAACAAAAATGGGTGAGATTTTGAAATGTGGTTCCAATATGCCTCCAAATCAGATAAAGATCAGAGAGTGTTGTGACGCGGGGAAATTCCAAATAATTGGGTCCTGGAAGGAGTGGAGAAGGAAGGAGTCAGAAACAGAAAGTGCGGCAAGGGAACGCCAAAGGAAGCTAACAGCAGCGTCCTACCTGGTGGTTCGCCAGGGCCTGGGACGTGCTTGATGGTGGCCGGTGGGGGTGCGGCAGGTGGGAGCTTGGAGCGGACGCCCGGGGAGGTAGGGGGCCGTTGAGGAGTTCTACTTAAAGAGTGGTAACCGCAGACGGACAGAGGTACAGGGTGAGTTGACGAAGGACAAAACCCACAAGCAAACGCCCTCCCTTTTCTGCCATCGGCACGCAGCACACAGGTCACGCAGTGCAGGCCTTCTGGCGAAGAACCTTGACAAGTCACACTCGTCTTGGAAAACAGAGACGGACCCTTCGTGCCTGTAGTTCGTGGGGCGCTTCTGAAGAAAGACGTCTTGTGCTCCTCGCCTCGCCTTGTGAAGGTCTCTTTATGGACATAATCATTGCCCACCACCTTTTCGAATCCTACAAGCCCCGCAGTGGCCCCCACACAGACCCAGAGCCACAGGCCGGGTCCCCGAGCAGCTCAGGCACACCTCCCCCCCAAGCTGGGCCCTCAGGACGGGAACCCGGAGGGCACGCTGAGACTGTGCACCCTGCGCTTCTCACCCCCTTCTTTCCTCCTCTCCTTGCAGCCTGCCAGGCCCCGGCTCGCCTGAGTCAGGGTGTTCCAGCCTCCCGCAGGGACTGAGTCCTTTTCAGGCTCAGGAGGACCGCTTGGGACGGTCACCCCCAACCAGGGGCAGAGCCTGATTTTCGCCCTGTGGCTGCCTCCCAGTCTTCTCCCGGAGCATACTTTTCCTCGTAGAGGAGGAAGCCTTTCTGATTTACCTGCCCCTGTGCAGGAGAAGCTGGCTGGGTTCCCCGGAGGCCCCGCCAAACCCCCAACCTGCCACAGGACCCTGTGCTAACTATCATTTGACAGCTTGTTCTGGACCAGGAAGCCCGGTGGTCTGCGTCCTCTTAGACATCAACTCTTTGCAGAAAACGGTCTTGGACCCTTTTTTTTTTTTTTTTCCTTGAAATACGCGCTGATTGTTTTCTGTCCTGTGTATCTTTATGCACCTCTGCGGTGGCATTTTCCAAAAATTATGGGTGCTTTTGTCTTCCAGAGATTTCAGTGGCCCGAGATTCCTTTCTCTTACCTCTCAGGACAGCTGCTGCCTGGATCTGCCTGCCCTCAGGTGCCAGCGCGGTCACTTTTGTAATTGCTTTGAAAGTGAGGAACTTCCAGAGACCCAGAGAAAGAATTTGACCCCGGGGTCTGAATGGGTAATGGGGTGATGTTTGGGTTAACTGGTGGGTGGAGCAGACCCTGTAATCTTAAGGGACCTCCCGGGGAGGTTTTTCACTGCAGGACCCAGTCAGCAAAACGTTTGCTGAAGACTCACCCAGATAGCGATCTGGCTCTGAAGAAGGCATTTTCTAACTTTCCAAGGGATTTCTCCTTGTAGCATGGCTCACACAGGATTTCCCCTCCCCCAGGCCCCCGAGTGTGTGTGTGTGTGTGTGTGTGTGTGTGTGGGTTTTTCCCATTACTGTGTCATGATTTCTGGTCCTCTCTTTAAGCCTCCACTTTCAGATGAACAGCCCAGGGCACAGATAAATAGGTCAGTTATTACTGACGTCACAGGGAACTCCAAGCTGCAGTGAACCGTGCAGGCGTTGGGGAGGGGACATAGAGAGCAGTGTGACCAAAAATGTAAGCAGCCTAATCTCACTTTAATAACAAAGTCCAGCAACAGGCGAGGGGGAATCGGAACAAAGTTCCTCCTCGAACTACATAATTAGGGAAATGAAATGACTCACTTGTACTAGTTAATGTACAACGAACTATATGGGGCCAGAGGGGACTCAGCAACTCTTCTCCTTATCACTAAATTCCAGGACGCCTTCCCTTATTGTGGGGGCGTGCCCGTCCTCACCCCTACCTGGATGAGCCAGACAGGCGGTGAAAGACTTTACCTTATTCTTTGGGTAGCCCTAACGACTAGACATTTGTCATATCGTCAGAGGGGTTTGCCCTGTTTCCCATTTTGTTTTATCCATCGCCCCAAATTTCCAGACATTTTCGGAGACTTTTGCGAACTCAAGGCAGGCAGGTGAAGGAATAGATGAAAACAGATCCATCCTTCCCAGGACGGAGAATTTTCTGGCAAAACTGGGGCCCGCATATCCGTGTCTGGGCTCAGTTATTGTCACGGAGCTTCTGGGATCGGCGTGGATGAACTTCCAAAGCCCGAGGCGTCACCAGACACATACGGGTCTCCTCAAACTCTTGGAAAGATTTCCAGCGCCCCCAGCTCTGTTCCCGGTGCCGCCGATTCATTCATTCAACAAACCAATGACAACGTTCATCTGCTAGTCAGTAAGGATCCAGCGGTGGTTTTATTCAGTCCTCAAGGAATTAACAAAATAGGCAGCTGCTTCTAGACAGTCAGAGAGGCAGGCAGGGTATGGGTCCCTGTGGGCAAGGTCACGGGTGGCCTGCTTTGCAGGCTCTGTGCTTACCGTTGTGCCCGGCACGTCGACCGCTCTGTAAATACGTGTGACTTAAGTACGTGAGCAAATTGGTCGGCAAGATAGGGAGCTATTTTCCAGGGCAGTGACTCGTGGCACAGTCACTCTGCCGTGAGACCAGGGGTGCTAAGGTGCTCTCACTACACACGACGACACTGATGAACCAAGCAGCGTTGGGGTCGGAGGGTTTAGGGTGGACGAAGGAATGGAATCCAGAGACTATGGGTGGAAAAGTAGACATAGACTGTACATGTGTGTCTGCAGTCAAAAATGCTGCATTTCTTTTGATACGAGGAATACAAATGCAAATTTCCTCTTTATTGTCGTGTCCACAGCTGATCTCGCTGAAGCTATGCAAGAAAATTACTAGTTTAGTGGTAGTGGTAGTGTCAGTCGAATTAGTTTAGTGTTTTTGTTTTTATTTACTTATTTTTTAAAAAGTTTTGTTTATTTTTAAGAGACAGAGACAGTGGGTGAGCGGGAGAAGGGCAGAGAGAGAGAGGGAGACACAGAATCCGAAGCAGGCTCCAGGCTCCGAGCCGTCAGCACAGAGCCCGACGCGGGGCTCGAACCCACGAACCGTGAGATCATGACCCGAGCCGAAGCCGGACGCTTAACTGACTGAGCCACCCGGGTGCCCCAGCTTTTTTTTTTTTATTTTTATTTTCAGTTTTTATTTCAATTTCTGGTAGTTAACATACAGTGTAATATTAGTTTTGGGTGTACAATATGACAAGATTTCATCCTTTGATATGGCTTAGTAATATTCTGTTGTATATATATACACCACATCTTCTTTATCCATTCGTCAGACGATGGATGCTGGGGCTCTTTCCATATTTCAGTTATTGTAAATAATGTTGCAAATAAATAGGAGTACATTTATCATTCTGAATTCGTGTTTTCATATTCTTTGGGTAAATACCCAGTAGTGTGATTTCTGGATCATAGGGTAGTTCTATTTTTAACTTTTTTTTTTTTAATTTTTTTTTTAACGTTTTTATTTTATTTTTGGGACAGAGAGAGACAGAGCATGAACGGGGGAGGGGCAGAGAGAGAGGGAGACACAGAATCGGAAACAGGCTCCAGGCTCTGAGCCATCAGCCCAGAGCCTGACGCCGGGCTCGAACTCACGGACCGCGAGATCGTGACCTGGCTGAAGTCGGACGCTTAACCGACTGCGCCACCCAGGCGCCCCATATTTTTAACTTTTTGAGGAAGCTCCATACTGTTTTTCACAGTGACTGCATCAATTTACATTCTACCAGAAGTTCAAGGGGGTTCTTTTTTTCTCCACATCCTCACCAACACCTGTTGTTTCTCTATGGTTGATTTTAGCCATTCTGACAGGTGTGAGGTGATCACTCATTGTAGTTTTAATTTGCATTTCCCTGATAATAAGTGATGCTGAGTGTCTTTTCATGTGCTTCTTGGCCATGCGTACATCTTCTTTGGAGAAAGGTGTCCGTGTCTTCTACCCAATTTTTAATTGGATTCTTTTTGTGGTTGAGTTGTATACGTTCTTTATGTATTTTGGATACTAACCCTTTACTGGATACGTCATTTGAAAATATCTTCTCCCATTCTGTAAGTTGCCTTTCAGTTTTGTTTCCTTCCCTGCGCAGAAGCTTTTTATTTTGATGAAGAACCAATAGTTCATTTTTGCTTTTGTTTCCCTTACTACAGGAGACATATCTGGAAAGAAGCTGCTGCGGCTGATGCCAGAGAGGTTACTGCCTGTGCTGTCTTCTAGCATTTTTATGTTTTCAGATCTCACATTTGGGTCTTTTCATCCATTTTGAATTTATTTTTGTGTATGGTGTAAGAAAGTGGTCCACCATCATTCTTTTGCATGTGGCTGTCCAGTTTTCCCAACACTGTTTGCTGAAGATACTGTCTTTTTCCCATTGGATATTCTTTCTTGTTTTGTCAAAGATCAATCGACCATATAATTGTGGGTTTCTTTCTGTGTTTTCTATTCTATTCTATTTGTCTCTGTGTCTATTTTTGTGCCAGTACCATACCGTTTTGATTACTATTGCTTTGTAGGATAACTTGAAGTTTGAAATTGTGATGCCTCCAGCCCTGCTTTTCTTCCTGAAGATTGCTTTGGCTTCGAGGTCTTTGTGGTTCCATACAAGGTTTAAGATTGTTTATTCTAACTCTGTGAACAATACTGTTGGTACCTTGATAGGGATTGGCTTAAATCTGTAGATTGCTTTCGGTCATATAGACATTTCAACAATATTTGTTCTTCCAACCCATGAGCACGGGATATCTTTCCATTTCTTTGTGTCTTCGATTTCTTTCATCAGTGTTTTATAATTTTCAGAGTAAAGCTCTTTCACCTCTTGTGAGGTATATTCCTACCTACCTTATTATTTTCGACGCACTTGTAAATGGGATTTTAAAAAAAATTCTCTTTCCACTGCTTCATTTTTGGTGTGTAGAAATGCAACAAATTTCTGCACATCGATTTTGCATCCTGTGACTTTACTGATTGAATCAATTATTTTGAGCCAATCAAAATATACATATTTTTTATCATGATGCAAGAAATACCATTAAGACTGTACCTAATAAAAAGTTGAGACTAACAGTTTCTAATTGGTTACTGGTCCCCCTACACAACATACACACCCTAGTTCTAAGTCCAATTTTAAATTAAAACAGGTTGATACATTCAATTTTTCTGTAATATTATTCAGCTCTAGATTCCCAGCTTGTTTGGCAGCCACTGGCTTGAGGAATTAAGATTCTCATCTAGTGAACAAACTAATGAGAATTTCTTTCCAAGATGAAAGCCAGTCTTTGTTCTCAGGACGCTGCTTTTTTTTTTTTTTTTTAAATGATGGTGTTTATTTTTGTACATATTGTTCTTTTTGTGTGTTATCTAAGATGTCATAAAAATATTGCCCTAAAAGCTCCTAGACCGATTTGAACTCCTGGCTTCACATTTCTCTCAAAGGGCAGGGTGACATTTCCTGAGCTCAGCTTGGGTCTACTGGTCTACTTGGGACCATCATTTGCCACCGAGCTACCTTGTCCCTGGCCATCCGTCATGAGCACCCTATTTGTTATCAAGGGCCCTCTGGCCAGAGGGGGATGTTTTGGTTTCATCTCCATGTATGTTGGGTTGGCATCAGGAATGTTCAGCATCAGGGGGAAAAAAAAAACGAAAGAAAGAAAAGGTCAGTTTCACATGAGGCCAGATGATCTCAGCCGTCATTTCCCACAAATGACCTGGCCATGACTTTAGCTTTCACTTTCTTATGAGTGCTTTCTTTGACAGTGTCCACATTCCACATTAGCTAATTACCAATTCCAGTGAATTTTGACATCAATACGATAGCTACTCAACCTCCAGCCCCTCCACTTCCTGCCTCTCGTCTTCTCTCTTTGGAAGGGGGTGCGATTGGCAAAGGGACCCAATGGCACGTGTGTTTCCTGGGCCCCCATTTTCATCTATGGGGTACTTGGGGGCAAGAATATGAGCCAACATTTAAAAAATGGGAAGATTTTATAACATATCTAGATTTCCATCTTCTCCCCCCAAATGAGGGAAATCCAGCAAGATTAGACTGAAATTTCCCTGAGACAGCGCTGCTCTCATTAAGGGATGCCTGCCCCCATTTTCCCAAGGTCTGTAGCACACCCTCCAGATCCCCCTGCTGAAGCCAAGTGCTTCTTGCTAATCATTATTCTGCTTTTGTGTCTGTTTTTCTTACTCTCAGCCGGCATTTCTTCTTCCGTGGCCTTCTTGGCCCATGTAGGCACTTTTATTTGCAACCTCTATTCTATATAGCATTTTAGTCATAAAAATCTTAGCTCTGGGAGTTTTGGTAGACATAATCCAATTAAATGGCAAATAGTATTTTATTAACAGCATTGATTTCCCTTAACCCTGTCACAGTTAAATAGGATTCCTTCCCCCATCTTCTCCTAGGAGCAGGCTGGGATTGTTGGCATAGCCTTTCATACCTGACAGAAGAACTTGCTAGAAGTCACTATCTCCACATTAGGTAGATGATACGTACATGAGACTTCATAGTTTACAATGGATTTTCCCCAGGTATGAACTTATTTAAATCTCAGGACAGCTCTGAAAGGGAGATTTATCATCTCTAGTTTGTACATGGGATACGGTTTATAGATGTGGCCCCAGGCCACACTGTGAGTAACTGATAGAGTTAAGTGCGGTCCAGGGCTCCTGGCTTCGAGTCCCCTCTTTCATAAAAGATGCTATCTCCTTGGGTAAGTTCTGGGCTTTACAATTTGAAATCTCTTCCATTATTGTCAATTCAAATAAACATATGGGCAGATCTGTCCCACCCACTGGAGTTTTCCAGCTGAATGTCTTTGAAGACCAAAACTGAATTATTTAAAACCAAGGCAGGGGGAGAAACCGCCAGTGAGTGCTTGCTGGGTTTGGAGACTGTTATGATTTTCAAAGCACTGACTGGATTTTTGTATAGCCTATTCCGCATTTATTCCACTGTCTCCAGCGTGCTATCCCGTGTATTTTGACGGGCAAATCACTACTTGATGCTGTGAGATGAAGGTTACTTTCCAGTTTTCACGTTTGGAATGAGTAACAGAAAGTGTCATTTAAATCTTTTTCTGCTGAGCTCTAGACTTGGTCGCTAACAGGTGATGCGAGCAAGCTGATGCCACTGCCTTTCTTCGGCCGCGCCAGGTGCTGATGAAGAATTGGTTGCTGGAATGTGGAGTCCCTGCATGTGTGTCCCTGACACCTGTTTGGTTGTCCTGCTGTGCTCCAGGGCTCAAGGACCCCAAGGGAACTCTTAATACCCGCCTCTAGCACCACCGTCCTCGACGGACGGGCGGTCCCTTGGAGTGGGTGTGAGGTACTAAAATCTTCCAGCAACATCTAGGCCCTCCCATCTTCAGGAGGGCTCAATAGCTTTCCTCGTGGGTCTTTCTTACCAACACCCTCTGCCCTGCTGTGTGCTCTCTCAGTTGCTTGTGGCAAAGACATTCCCCTTCCTTTTGACGTTTCAGAAATGACATTTGATATGTTCACCGACATTGTCATTTTTGCTAAAGCAATTTGCAAAAGGTGTGCTTCTTTTCAGTTCCTGCTTTTCCCAGGGATTATCGCTCACGCATCGGAAGGCTTTCTCGTCTCACATGAAGACTACTGTCTCTGTAACACAACATAAACAAGAATGGCGATGCTCTCAGGTTTTGTTTCGTTTTTTAAAGGATTGTTTTATTCCAACATGTGTATATTGATGAGTCTCAAATATTTAAAATGTATGGTTTGCAAAATTTATTTACTGCAGAGGGGGGAAACTTGATTCGTGGGATTCTCTTCCTACTTTGTGACCTAGTTCATTTCTGGATAATGGCTTTGGATGGAGTCATAAAAATGGGGTAGCTTGATTAATGCTTGCATATTTCTTCTTGAAAACTGAATTGATGCCAACCGATTGTCCTGCAGAAGAGAACGGGCCATCCATCTGGACTTCCTGTTTGAGTCCTGTCTTGGTTCTGGCAAGAGTCCTCTCTAGCCTACAAACACAGATCCCCCCAGCCCCGTGGCACATTCTGGCGGCCGGCTGTTCCTTCCTCAGAAACCAGCACGTTAGGGTTGTTGTATAACTCCTCTGCAGGGGCCAAGCCTCCTCCAGCCCCCAACCAGCTGTCTTTCCATTGGGCTATTACTGTCCCTAAAAATTAAAAGTTTGGAAGGAATTACTGTAAGACACTCTGAAACCATGGGGAAGGGTTGGTTGTAGGCCATATTCACTGGTTTTCAAATCTAGACTAAAGGTGAAGTGATTCACTTACAGGGCCTTAAAAAAAATCTATTTATTTATTTATTCCTCATGATAAGGGTGCTCTTTAATCCATATCTCCTATTCCCCCGTCCTCCCACCCACCTTCTCTCTGGGAACCATCAGTTTGTTCTTTGTAGTCAAGAGGCTGTTTCTTGGTTTGTTTCTCTCTCTCTTTTTTATTTCTTTTGCTCACCTGTTTTGTTTCTTTAACTCCACACACAAGTGAAGTCACGTGCATTTGTCTTTCTCTGACTTATTTCTCTTAGCATTATACTCTCTAGCTCCATCCATGTCATTGCAAATGGCAAGATTTCATTCTTTTTTATGGGAGAGTAATATTCCACTGTACATACATACGCATCTTCTTTATCCATTCGTCAATGATGGGCACTCGGGTCGCTTCCATGATCTGGCCATTATTGATAATGCTGTTATAAATGCTGTTGTAAAACATAAGGCATATAAAACACAAGACAAAATGCGTATAGTCGATTGAATGAATGTTTTTGTATATTTTGGGGAAATACCCAGTAGTGTAATTGCTGGGTCGTAGGGTAGTTCTATTTTTAACTTTTTGAGGAAGCTCCACACTGTTTTCCAGAGTGGCTGCACCAGTTTGCATTCCCACCAACAGTGCATGGGTTTCCCCTTTTTCTGCATTCTCACCAACATCTGTTTCTTCTTGTGTTGTTGATATTAGCCATTGTGACAGGTGTGAGGTGAAATCTCGTTGTAGCTTTGATTTGCATTTCCCTGATGATGAGTGATGTTGAACATCTTTTCATGTGTCTGCCAGCCATGTGTATGTCTTCGTTGGAGAAATATCAGCGCATGTCTTCTGCCCATTTTTAATTAGACTATTTGTTTTTTGGGTGTTGAGTTGTATCAGTTCTTTATATATTTTGGATACTAACCCTTTATCAGATATGTCATTTCCAAATATCTTCTCCCATTCAGTAGATTGTCTTTTAGTTTTGTTGATTATTTCCTTCACCGTGCAGGAAGATTTTTATTTTCATGAAGTCTCAATAGTTCATTTTTCCGTTATTTCTCTTGCCTCTGGAGACAGCTAGAAAAATGTTGCCGTGGCCAATGTCAGAGAGATTGCTGCTGTGCTCTCTTCAAAGAATTTTATAGTTTCAAGGCTCACATTTAGGTCTTTAACCCATTTGAGTTGCTATTTGTGCATGGTGAAAGACAATGGTCCGTTTTCATTCTTTTGGTTTTCTAGTTTTCCCAACACCATTTGTAGGAAAGACTGTCTTCTTCCCATTGGAAATTTTTTCCTGCTTTGTTGAAGATTAATTAACCTTATTATTGTGGGTTTATTTCTGTGTTTTCTCTTCTCATCCATTGATCTATGTGTCTATTTTTATGCCAGTACCATACTGTTTTAATTAATACAGCTTTGTAATATAACTTGAAATCTGGAATTGCAATACCTCCAGTTTTGTTTTTCAAGATTGCTTTTGCTATTGGAGGTCTTTTGTGGTTCCATACAAATTTTGGGACTGTTTGTTGCAGTTATACTTTTCTAGGGACTTTTCACAATTGCAGTAAATTAGATAAAAATAGCATTTTCATAAAAAAAAAAAGGTGTGTTCACTTTTGTTTACCGTTGAAATTACGTTTAGGATGATCCACTGGAACAGAAGTTGCTAAAAGGGAAATTTAAATTACAAAATTTGTTGCTGCACACTGACATTCTAAAGATAAATGAAAAGGAAATCAAGTGACCTGCAGATGATATCCATTGGGGTTGTCCATCAACAACCTTCCCAGTGTCCCTCAGTTCCTTTGGACATTTTACCCATTTCTCCATTGCTGCTTTCTCCCTTTGTTTTACCTCATTTCTTACTTTCTATCATTCCCTCCTCTTTTTTCTCTCATATCCTTCTCTTTAAAGCCATAAGATTGAGGAAACCACCCCAACTGGAACCTGGAGAGGGGGCCGGACTGGGGTCAGGGAGGTAAGCAGGTGGGGCCACAGCCCCTCCTGTTGATTCTGAAAGGGATGATGTCTCCCTCGTAAGCAACAGAAGATGCAGAAGCGATACAGCATGGCATCTGGGGCTAGGACAGAAAAGATAAGGAATTTTCTACCTGTTCTCTGGAATATCTGCATTGAAAAACCACATGGGGAGGCCCTAAGCTAGCAATGCCCAACCAAGCCTTTTTCAGATTTGTGACCCCAAAACTAAGTGAGCCAGATGAGATACTTACTTAAAATAAGTGCTTTTATTTGTTTTGAAAGTGAGTGAGTGAGGGAGGGGCAGAGAGACAGACGGAGAGAGAGAGAGAGAGAGACAGAGAGAGAGACAGAGAGAGAGAATCCCAAGCAGGCTCTGCATTGTCAGCACAGAGCCCGACATGGAGCTTGATCCCATGACTGCGAGCTCATGACCTGAGCTGAAACCAAGAGTCAGATGCTCAACTGACTGAACCACCCAGGTGCCCTTGAAATGCTTACCTTCAACTCCTGAGTATTGGGGTACCTGGCTACACAGAAATGGATAACCAGAAAAATGAGTTTGATGAATTGGCTAAGAATCAAGAGGCTTGGGGACCTGGGTGTGGATTTTCTGATATGGCCTGGTTTAGGATACTTTTCTTGCCATGAGTTTTATTTCTTATCTGTAAGCAGATGAAAAAAAAATCCATTGCTATATCTTCTTACAAGTTTGTCATAATTTACTTCAAAGGAGATAATGTACCTTTGAGAAAAGGAAAAATTATTGGGCAATACAACGGTATTAGAGATTTTTACAAGAGAAAGAAGGGAGTGAAATAGAAGTATTTAGGGAGGTGATCCCAGGAGAAAACTGAACGAAAATAAATCTGGGCATGCGTGATGCAGAAAGAAACATTCCATATGAACCCCCTTTTTACACTGCACTTTGCCTCCAGCTATATGGTCATTCTCCTGTTATTATTAGCATTAACTTTATTCCCGAGAGGCAATGAAACGGCTCTCCCTCCAGCCTGTCCGGGTCTCATCCTGGCTGTGTGGTTTACTAGCACGTGGTGGTAAGTAAATTAGCCAATAAATCTGTTCTATGATAAATGCTAACTGTCCATGATGTTCCTCCTATAAGGTTTTCAGCAATTATCCCTCTCTGCCTTCACATACCAGTCTTTGACTATCTTAGCCTTATTCGTCCGCTAGGGCATGGCTTAGACATCCTACCTTTGGGGGACGGTCCCAGGATGGGACCCCCCCCCCAGAGGTCCCACTTGGTTGTGACTTGTGCCCTGCTGATTCTTCTGCAAAGTCATTCTGACGTGTGTCCACGGCTGACTTTCCTGTCGCCCTGGCTAGAGTCTGATCCTCAGGGAGAAAACATGTCCTTTGTTTCCATCTGCCAGAATCTAGTGCAAATAAGGCACAGAGAAGGGGAAAAAAAAAATGGGTGAGTCCCTAAATGAGTGAATTATGCATTTGCTTTAAGCCACAAATAATGCAAGTGTGGAACGTTTCGGAGGCAAGGTGCTCCTAAAACTTCATGTCACGTAAATGATCCTTTCCCGACGGTGATGCGGTGGTTGGCTTGATTTGCTATAGGCTTAAAAAAGAAATGGTAAGGGTCTGGAATTTTAATGGAAGTTCTGTGGTATTTTTCGAGGCTCCTTCATCTCTAGGTAGAAGAATCTGGTCATTTAAATTTTCTGTGTTTTGTGAAAGGGAAACTGGGCCAAGGTGGATTTTCCAGGAAGCTAGAGAAGCTTCAGGCCTCCGCAATGGCAACGTGGTCAGACCTTGAGAATATTTTTCCAAAGGGCCGTAACCATACCGGTTGGGACCACTGCTCCTCCTCCCTTCCAGGTCCCCTGTGCAGCTCTGTGGTTTCTGCTGGTGGTGAGAAGCTACAGGAATTTTTGAGACGGGGCTGAGGGGAAGTTAAGTCGGGAATATGCCGTTTTGACAGCAGCTTGGAAAGCCATTTGAGAAAGTTTCAATGAAGCAAGAAATTCCAGACTTCTGATTTTGTGAATCTAAAAGGTACTTTTTCTAGTCATCTAGTCAAAAGGACTGAGGGGGGGGGGGAAGCAATTGAGATGAAAATCAATAGAATATGAAACCAAAACAATAAATATGAGCAGTGACTCGGTAGAAACGATTCCCACGCTGAGAAGTAAGTTGTTTAACTTTTTTTTTTTTTTTTATCATGTTGAAATGGTAACGTACTCAACGGAAGAGGTACGTTTCTAACAGAAGTGCCAGGTACTGAGTTACAATTAATTCCTGGGCAGGGAAAACGTAAGAGGCCATTTTTACAGTTTGTAGATGAAAGAAGTCAATAGAGGTTTCTCAAGTTTGACAAGAAATCTAAACCATTTACTGATATCATCAACAAGGAGTTGTAAAGCTGGGAGTGAGTCTTTCAAGTATGACTGATAAAAAAAAACAACAACTGCTTTTGTTTTGCTGAAGGGAAGATTGAATTATCTTTCTTGTAGGTTAGGAAGATTATGTCACAAAACGATTGTCATGATGAGGCAATCAAAGAATTGGTAGGGGACAAAAAAAAAAAGTGAGGAAGTGTGTTAGACATGTCAGGAAGCTAATTAATCAAATATTATGGATTCTCCTGGAATTTGTGATGTTGGTGGCATTTGTCAGCTTTATAACATCTATCATTTCTTTCGATTTCTCTTTCCAACTACACCCTGACTTTTATATCTGTATTTTGCATTATTTTTTTCTTTGATTTTTTAAAAATGTTTATTTATTTTTGAGAGACAGAGCGCGAGCAGAGGAGGGGCGGAGCGAGAAGGAGACACAGAATCCAAAGCAGGTTCCTGGCTCCGAGCTGTCAGCATAGAGCCCGATACGGGGCTTGAACCCATGAACCATGAGATCATGAACTGAGCTGAAGTCCGACGCTTAACCGACTAAGTCACTCAGGTGCCCCCCTCTTCTTTTAATTTCTTGTAATGTTTATTTACTTTTGATAGACAGAGATAACACAACACAGGGAGGAGAAGAGAGAGAGGGAGACACAGAATCTGAAGCAGGTTCCAGGCACTGAGCTGTTAGCACAGAGCTGGATGTGGGGCTCGAACCCAGAGACTGTAAGATCATGCCCTGAGCTGAAGTCGGACGCTCAATCGACTCAGCCACCCAGGCACCCCTGTATTTTGTATTCTTGTCCATAAAGTGGAACTCTTTAACTGTATGGCCATCAGGGCCTACAAACCACAGAGCTGCCCCAATCTAACTTTAAAAAAAGATTTTTTTAATGTTTTTTTATTTTTGAAGGGAAGAGAGAGAGAGAAAGGGGGGGAGGGGCAGAGAGAGAGGGACACACAGAATCAGAAGCAGACTCCAGGCTCCGAGCTGTCAGCACAGAGCCTGATGTGGGGCTAGAACCCATGGACCGTGAGATCATGACCTGAGCTGAAGTCAACTGTTTAACCGACTGAGCCACCAGGCACACCCTGATCTGTTTTACTGGTTGCCCGATTTCAGACTTCTGAGCTCTGTAGTTTGCGTGCATTGTCTCATATCCACAAACTTGAGAGATTTTACATCACTACACAGTCTTCTAGTTAATTGATTGCTAATTTTCATTTAAGCCCGCGTGAAAAAACTTTCATCTCTCTTCCAAAGGAGATTTCCATTTTTATTAGTGTCAACTAAATTTCTTTTAGCAGTTAACAGTGGTTGAGGAAATAAGAAGAAAATGTGACATATGGAAATTGGTTGGCACGTATTTTAAATGATGTGAATACTCCCGGAACTTGAATATTGACCCAACTGGATGGCCGACAGACTAACAAAGAATTCAAGTTATGGAACCTACTATATTGCTTTGCTTGTCTGCCTGCTTAGTTAGCAGTCATCAGTTTGGTACGCTTGAGGCAAAGAGTCCTGGGTTTGGGGAACCTAGGAGATTTTTTGTAAAGACCAGTCTTCCTTGGGAAGGGGTTTAAACTTTGGGGGGAAATGAGTGGTGAGATTTGAAGGGATTTTGTAGGCACTCATCTTTTCATAGGGTTCAGGTACAAATCCCTGAAGAATACGGTGGCTGCTGCTGGTGAGCCCAGTTCCCATTCTGGAAGGAAACTCACGAATAGGTGTCTGTGTGACCAATAGCGTTTTAACACTGGAAGTTGTTTGAAAGAGGAGAACTGTGTCAACCCGTTTGCTCAAGCACCTTCTGGAGAAAGTATGGCTTACTCATGGTTAGGGAATGTAGATCTCACTTACATTGAGAAGGGCAATGGAGCTGGATTCTTGCACAACTTTTCCTTCCTCCTAACTTTCCTTGACCTGCTGTAACATGGAATCAGATGGCCCTTCCCTCCTCTTGACTTGCTTTCTTCCCTTATCTTGTGTTTATCACGCCTTTCCCACCTACCCTGCCTTTACTCCCCCATGGTCCTAAATTCCCTGTAAGACTGACAATCTCTCCATTTTTTGTCACTATCCAGGTGTCTCCTGAAATCCACTTCTGTATGTCCAGTACATTTCCCCTTGACATTTCCCCTTGGCATTTCCGCCACAGAGACATCTTCAAATTCACTTATCAAAACCAAAGTCCAGATTTTATTTCACCAGCCCCCCAACCTGCTTTTTGGATTTCCTGGGCTTTGTGGTTTATTGGCTCCTCTTGAGTTGGGTGGGTACCAAAACTTTGAACAAGATGGTTATACGCTGTTTTGTAATTAATGTATAGTGAGGCATCGTAGCTTTACTTTCATTGTTGTTTTGTTGTTCTGTTGTCCCTTTCTTTCCGGTTTGAGGATGTATTAAAATACTCCAAGCATATGTTGAGCATAGTGGGCTCCTTTCTCTGGGTCTAGGAATCTGTACATGATAAAATCATCATAAGCTCAAGTTTATCCAACAAGCCACGAGTGTCTTCAGTGACTTTCTGAAGTGGAAACACACTTCCCAGTCAGTGTTGGTGAAAGGCAGGGGCCATTAGGGGTCATTGGGCAAGGAGAGGGAGGGCCTGAGCCTTTTCTAAAAACCCTCTTCGTGGAAAGTCCCTTCTCTTGTAATTTCCCCTGATCCCTGACCATGGTTCATAGCAAAACAGAAGTAGAGAGAAATTCTTAAATGCAATATCATGCTGCATCAGACACCTTTTGTAATGACTCCTCCCTGGTATCCAGTTAACTTCTGAGTATTTAAAAGGCAGGGGTGGATTTTTGCTCCTTTAAAATAATTAATAACTCTTCGCAGTAAATACTTTTCTCCTGGGTTTCTTAGCAGTGGATGAATGGGCTCCAGCTTCTGATTCAGCTTTTTTCCAGCTTAATAGAAAATAGTTTTGAAAGAACATTGAATTCAAATAGCATGTGACTCATGGGCAGAAATAAGGGATTTTAATAAGGGGGGAGGGCAGATGCCAGAGAAGGACGGAGTCACTGTGGCCCAGTGTGATCGGGGGAGGATTTTCCCGCAGAAGTGGGACTGGAATCGGGTCTGGATGGATGGCAGAGGAGCTGGATTTCTGGAGAGAAGAGAAAATCGTATCGGGAAGTACCCATGTGCGCACAGCCATGCAGACCGGCCACGGTGCTGGCATTCGTGGACAGCAGGATCATCTGTGTCTCAGGATTTGTGTGGGTACTGGCAGGGGCTGAGACTGGTGGGTCACAAAGATGAGCCCAGTTTAGAAGGAGTTACGTCATTTATTAATTCAAGAAATATTCGTTAAATGATGGCTGCATGGCGGCTAGTGGCGGTGTAGTGGCGAGCAAGTCAGATGAAGTCCCTGCCTCCATATACGATATTGGAAGCAGTAAATGCCAGTGAAAACACACACAGCCCCGATACTAAATAACAGGGTACAGAGCGAGGGAGGTGAGCATATCTAAGAGGAGAGGCAGGAAGGATTCTCTAGGGAGGTAACCTCTCTGTTTGTATGTTACGGGGCTCAATGACCGCTGGGCAGTGAAGGGTTTGTAGGGTCTTGGGTGGAAGCAGGAATACCAGCTAGCGGCCACAATCACAGGGGCTACTTAAGACGTGGTGTAGGCTTGTTCCCCAATGGCGGCAGCGGTGGGACAGTGAGAAATGCTCCCATTCCGCATACATGTGGAAGAGTGTCTCGATGGTTCTTGCCAGTGAGTGTGGAGTCAGAGAAGAAGGCCGTCAACGTTGACTGGTTTTCTGCCCTGAACAGGCGGGCGCAGGCGTGCTACCTGCCGACATGAGAAGCGGCATTGTTGGCAGATGTGAAAGTCTAGTTAGGGACACGTGCTCTCTTAACTCCCTACGAGATATCTAAGCAAAGACGACATGTGTTTAGACACAAGTAAATAAAACACGTTGAGCGTTGGGTGAAAATAAGACCCTGTGACAAATGGACCAGAACTCAGACCAATAACTGAAGTTGGAAGTGATCTGTGCGGCTTCATCTGATTAAAGTACGGTTGAGAAGTGGGTATTAGTGTCCTGCCCTACGCAAAACATCATTTAGGCACCATGGGGCTCAACCAGGTAGCTCTGTAACTCAGCCTGGGAGAGGCAAAGGTGAAAACAGTGCCTTGGGTCATTGCGTGGAATGCGGTCTTCGTTTAGGAATTTGCCGTATTTGAAGAATGGTGTTATTTACCCAAATATTCAGAGATCTACCACGATTTCATCCTGGGGAGTTCTACGGTGACTCATAGAGACTGGAGCTAAGGGTCAATTATTCTTCCAGATCCAGCTGGTTTTCTCTCTACCTGCCTAGAATCTGTGTCATCATGAAACACGAGCTGCTAAGGAATGTATGAGTCATGACCTGCGACCGGGTTCAAACTGAGTCAGAGAGAGACAATGGGAGGGTCTGGCCCCATGTGCAGCATGTGGATGTATGGGGACCAGAAGAGCACCTCTAAGGGGTGCTGGGTGAAGGCACGTTTTCGTTTGAGAAAACACTCCTACAGTAGCTGAGGCATGCATGTGAGACAAGCAAGCCAGGAACCATCCATTTCCAGGGAGAGCGTGGATTCTTTTTTCCTTTACAACGTCGATCACCAGAATGTGTGTTCAGGTTGCATGATTTTTGCTTGGAAAGAACTCAGTGGTTAGCAACAGAAGCAGCATTATAGGGAAGTACCTGTAAAGCTCCGAAGTGATTCTCTTAGGGCAACGGTGAGCACTCAGCCGTGACCTGAAGGTCACCCGCTCCAGGGTCCTTGGGTGGCTGCTCTGGTCACACAGTCCACTGCATGTGTGTTTGTGTGTGCGTTTAAACACAAATGTGCCTAGACTAAGTATTGTTGATGTCGATCGGGGTTCTGGGAGGAAACAAAATTCAGGCTACATGGCTCAAATGAGATCTTAGTTAAGAAACAACTCACGTCATACATCTTAAGCGCACACATATTGCATGTAACTAATATCTCAATAAAACTGGGGAAAGAAAGAAATGTATTTGCGGTAGGCAAACTTGCTGACGGCCAAAATAAATGCCGCCCACACGCACCTCTGTAATCACTTGTCCTGGTCGGTGGCGGAGCTTAGTGACCGACTTCCAACCAATGGAACACAGCAAAGGTGTTAGGGTCCCACTTACGTGATTAGGTTACAAAAGTTGTGGTTTCTGTCTTGCTGGTATCTCCCTTGCTTTCTTGCACTGATGCCTTGATGAACTGAGCCTCCATGATGGGGAGGCCCACTTTTCAAGGAACTGAGGGCAGTCTCCCCCCACCGGCCTTTGAGGAATAGAGTTATACAAACAACCACTGGGTCATGGCTCTTTCCCTGGCTGGGCTTCCTGGTGACCACAGCCTGGCCCCCACTGGGTTGCAGCCTGATGGGACTACATTGTAGAACGTCCCGCTAAGCTGTGCCTGGATCCTTGACCCAAAGAAACTGTGAGATAATAAACGTGTGTTGTTCCAAGGCACTAAGCCGTGGTGTAATTGGTTATGTGGCAATAGATTATTAATAATTCCAGTTTTATTGGGGGCATACTTCTATTCACAATCAACATATAGGACATTCCCATGACCCCCTAGAATATCCCCCTGTCCCTTTCCCGAGCCTCTGGTAACCATCACTCAATGATTGTTGAGTAGAAGGATATTCGTCTAGGTTTGTAATCTAAGATTTTACTTGTGCATCAACTTTACTATCATGATTAAAGTGTAGAGTGCCGACATCCAACTCTTTCATTCACCTTTTGATTAATGAGTGTGGAAAGTTTTCCTCTGCACCATTAGGGATGGGACGTGAAAAGTTCTGAGCTCTCACTGTCACCCCAAGTCTCTAAATCTTTGCTGAAGATTGTGTAGTCCTTCAGGCTGGGCAAGGAGAAGATGGATGACAGAGGATATGTTTCCCAATTATTTCATCTTCCGGGCTCTTCCAACGTTCCTCTGATTCCCATTATTTGGTCTTTTTCTCTTCTTCTTTTTTTTTTTTTTAACATTGCTAGGAATAACTGATGAATAAGGATGAGAGATGATGATATACGCTCTGGGATTATAAGTAGCAAAGTATTTTGAGGTACAGGAAAAATCAGGTCACTGAGACTTAGAATGTGTCTTATGGTGATGATGAACTTACACGAGAATCCAATGGAGCTGTATGGTAATTAAAAGATTAAAGGTCTTATTCTATTTTTAAAAATTAGTGTATTTTGTCTTCGGTTTTTGGAAGACTTCTAAGAGGGGATAAAAGTCGTGAGATCCATTTAAACCATTTTTTAAAACCTCACAAGCTAAAACGGGGTCCAATGACTCCTGTTGGTGAATGTGAATGGGGCAGGGTGAGACCTGAGACCAGAAGTGGTAGGGGGCCGTTGCCACCCGGTGACAGGAGGGACAAAACGAAGAGTTCAGTGTAGAGAAGGAGCCCCCGCAAGAGGCGGAACCAGAGAAGAGGTCACTGGAATCTGTGAGTTCAGGAGGAGCCCAGCTGTTGCCATGGGCATTGTGTCACAGCAGGGGAGAGACACCAGATGCCTCCCTTCTCACTCTCAGCCAGCACTTGGTGCCTTGCCTTGGCCAGACGGAACCAGCTGGCACCTTCCGGGGCTGTAAGGGCATGACAGGCAGAAGGTGGTTCTAGGCAGCCACGGGCAAAAGAGAAGACACACATGCTTCTAGTGACTTCTTTTCAATCTATCTCGGGCAGTTTTCCACGTTAGCACGTGTCAATACACCTCATTCTTATAAATTGCCGTAAGGGATGAAGCATAGATGAGCCCTACCAGGGAGGACCTCATAAAGGGGGTGGCATTTCCCCTGAGGCTTGAAGCATTTAGCTCCTGTTGGTCTGTATAGAGCGGAAGTAGCAGTCTGAGCTGTGATGAGTTCTGAAGGGGGGCAAGACAGCCACGTTCAGGTTTTACTGGGCAGAAGAGGTAATCAGAGATGAACACAGACCCAGGCTTTGGAAGGCTTGGCACACCTCTTCAAAAATCTTAGTTTTGGGGGCGCCTGGGTGGCGCAGTCGGTTGAGCGTCCGACTTCAGCCAGGTCACGATCTCGCGGTCCGTGAGTTCGAGCCCCGCGTCGGGCTCTGGGCTGATGGCTCGGAGCCTGGAGCCTGTTTCCGATTCTGTGTCTCCCTCTCTCTCTGCCCCTCCCCCGTTCGTGCTCTGTCTCTCTCTCTGTCCCAAAAATAAATAAACGTTGAAAAAAAAATTAAAAAAAAAAAATCTTAGTTTTTAATCAGGAAAGGTTCATCACCTAAGAGGCTTCTTTAATGCCTGGCACAAAATAGATACTCAATAAATACTTACATTAACTTAACCTTGCTGGGGAAGAGAATTAATCAACGAAATCTGCATTTTTTGTTTGTTTTATTAGATATGCGGTTTCTTTAGCTACATGTTAACAGTAAAGAAATGGGGACATCTGAGGCAGTTATCTAGACAATTTCAAGACTGATAACCTGCTATTTAGGAAATCATTCTTTTAGGTCTAAATGAGCTATGTTGAGTAGAGTCAATTAAATCATCGCTCAAGTCCATTTTGCCTCTTTAATTAAACAAAGGCTGAACGCATACTATGCCATTTGGCATAGTTTATCTTTTTGTTCAAAATGGTAATTAGTTTGTCTTTGAAAGACCAGCTTGACTTAAAATTATAGTCTTCATATAGAAGTATTAATATTAATTTTTCACACTCACAGAAATGATTTCCATAGCATTAATTACAACACTTGTGTAATGGTGCTCTCTCTCTTTTATTTTTTTTTACATAATTCTCCAGTGATTTATTCTTTCATCTTTGACTTCAGCCATAACAGGAAAATGGTTTGAGGAGAGTAGCATTGGAGGGGAGGGAGCACTTCTGCAATTGGGTATTGGCATGGTTTTTCACGCCCGCTTTCTGTCAACTGCCTATAAAGCTGTAGAAGAAAAATTATGCTTCAATATACAGTTTTCATTATGCTTTAGATACTTCTAACATCCCCTACTAAATGCCATAATTCCACAACGCGTCTTGTCACCTGGCATATGCAGACATGGAATTATTTGGACATTATCACATAGTTACATCAAAATGCCAAGCAGAAAAAAAAAAAAATGGCATCTGATATTCACCCAGGGCTTAGACCAGAAATTTGTGTTTGATGTGAAAGCATTAATAATTTGATCACAGAAGAACATTTTTCAGTCATGCTCACAGATTGCTAGTAAAAGATGATTCTTCCCTTGTGGACATGCCGTACGTCACACGCCCTCCAGCTGCTGATGGCATCTTGCGCGAAGGGTGCGAGCCCACACGTTATCTGTGGAGGGAGAGGAGACACCCTCAGGTGATAAAGAGCCTGTGTGTCTTTGGGAGCTTAAAAAAGTTGTTTCAAACCTCAGGCTATTGAAGTTCAGACCGACTGGCTCAAAAGACCTTGGGGCGACCACCACACATCTACCTGAATTAGGTTCTTTCCTGCCCAGCTTCAAAATCAGGACTTAAAATTTGTTTTGTGGTGATCTCACGGTTCACGGGTTTGAGCCCCAAGTCTGGCTTTGCGCTGACAGTGCGGAGGCTGCTTGGGGTTCTCTCTCTCTCTCCCTGTCTCTCTGCCGCTCCCCTGCTGCCACCCCCCACCCCCCGTCTCTCTCTTTCTCTCTCAAAATAAATAAATAAACTTAAAAAATTTATTTTGTGGTGTGCGGGCTTACACCTGTACACCTACGTTCAAAATGAACTCTTGACTTTGAGGGTCTAATCTTTTATCATTTGGGGACCATCCATTCTCCACTTGACCCCCCACACCTCCAAATGGCGTAGCTCCTCATCACCTTCTCCTCCATTTATCTGGCGGGAGTTACAGGGAGGGAGGGCAGAAGGGAGGAGGGGCAGGTTCCATAGGTGATGTTGTGGGTTCTCGGTGCCTCCTCTCTCTTGGCCAACTATGAGAGCTATCTGCAAGTTTAGGAGATAAGACACAAGACAAGTTCTTACATGTCCCAGTCCCTGAGAGGGCACATCCTTCTTTCTTTGGGTGAGAGGACAAACACAGGTGGGGACCTCGAGAACCTGACTCCCTTGGCTTCCAATTAGTTAGCAGGTGATATATCTGGGGCAGGACTTTCCAAGATGGGATGGCTACATTCACAGAAGCAGTGGGTGGGACATGGTGGACATGGGGACAGAGCACCAGCCTGTGGGTTTCTCTTAATCGAGAGTTGTCCGTGCTTCGTCCTTATTTCCTCACCTTCCCAGCGAGATGGCCCCACTCAGCAGCAAGATGGCACCATTCAACATGGCCACCGGGACTTTTCTCAAGCGGCTCTCAGCTTCAGGAAGGTGGTTGCTCACCCCCTACCACCCTGTCACACCCAATGGCAGGTCATTGTTTGGGTCCTTTCTGTGAAAAAGAAGGAGATGGATTCACTGTCTCCTGCTCCTCCTTCCAAGAGTCTTCAAGACCCAGCTTACCAGCCCACAGGGAATTCTCCAGTTGTGGGGAGAAAGGATGGGCTCCCCCCCACTTCCCAGCAGCGGCAGTCCCCATGGGGTGGGGTGGGGATCTCGTGGGGTCCTCTGCCCTCCCTCTCTGTGCTTCCTGGATATTTGTTTGCCTTCACAGGACTTAGTTCATTTCAATTGTCTGTGAAAATGTTTCCCCTACCAGACAGGGGAAGCTGCCAGCTTGAGGATTTCGAATTATTTACCTCCGTGTCTCTAGCCCCAGCATACCGCCTGCCATTTTAGTAGTTAGAGGGCAGTGTTCTTGGAGAAAAAAAAAATTGGTACACAGTAAAATTGGATTTTTACAGTGGAATGAACACAAATGTACTCTGGATGATATGCAAACGGCCCAAGTCCAAGAAAAGAAAGGGTTTGCGAGGCGCAAATACTGGAAGAGAAGAGATGAGACAGCCCAGGTTTTCCAGAGAAAGCCACAGAAACACAGACTGACCCGGAGGCCCGGAGAGCGAGGGCCAGGCAGGTGGAGGTCACAGAGGGAAACCTGTTCACCACTACCCCTCTCTACAGAGAGCCGAGCAGGAGGAAAGAGGTAAAATAGGACCGGAGCGTAAGGAAGAATCTTGTAGAGAGCGGTCTGTGCCAGGGAGGGGCCAGTCAATTCCAGAAAGATGGGAGTTTGCACTTGACCGTCGTTCACAGCTCACTCAAGCACTTGTGTTCCGTGATTGTGTGTCCTGGCTAAGAGTTCCATACACAACGGACGAAAGAGCGATAGTTAGTAATCTCTATACTAACTAACATTCATCGTGTATCTATTACGAACCGGGCAACAGCTCAGTTAATCCAGTTGTCAAGACACCCACGCCAGTGTGGGCCATTGTTATGAGCCCGTCTTACAAACGGGGCACTAGAGGAACAGCAAGGTTAAATCACGCGTCCAAGGTGACGCTGACAGCCGGTTCTTGCAGGGATGACATGGGGTTCTGGAGCAGGCGCAAGGCTACGGTTAGAGCAGAGAAGGAAACAGCAGCTGGCCAAGAATCACTTGGTGTAGGCAGGTTTGCATCGACCCGTCTGCCGAAGTGTGGCTGCTGAGTGTATTCACTGGAAGTGACTCGCTGCTGACTGATTGGATAAGAAGGGTAAGTATCAGATAGCGTTATTTCGTAATCAAAATATTTCACTGGAGTGCCTGCTGGTAGCCGACATCTAAACTCCTCTTCTGTCTTGTTCAAGATCAAGTATCCACTAGCTCATTTCACTGAGCTTTCCCATTTGTGATATCAAGCCCATAATGGCGTCTCCCTCCGAGGAATGATGGACGAGGTCGCGTGGAAAATGAACGACAGTGCTGGGGCCGTACTGTCTGCCCCGTAAACGTCAGCTGCTATTACCCGTGGCAAATCAGCGAGTAGATTCTGTACCGTTAGCGTGTTCTTGGGCTCTCCTCCTAACTGTGTTACGTCCTTAGAGAAAAGGTGCCAGACAGATTTTCCACTTCTCCGTATTTCACCAGCGAACCACCGATATGTTCACTTGCTTTCCGTGCAGAACCAAGACTGGCCTTAGAGGCAGACACTCCTCTAGGATACAGGTCACCTTCCAAAAGGATTTCGATCCATTAGAAAGCTCTTCTGGAAAGCTCTGTTGGAAATAATCAGAGGTTATGGGTTTATCACGTAGACGTAGAGTCTAAGGAGAGTCAGCTCCAAGTGTGGACAAGTGTCTCTTGTGTCCAGCTGCAGAGGGAAGGACCAGCATGCGCTCTGTTATTTGAAGCCTGGCACAGCCACCATGCAGGGCACTGTTGCTTGGTCCCTCCGGAAGAGGAAGGAGAGGCTCGGGGAGGTGGTCGTGCTCAGGGCCTGCTGGCTGCAGGGCCATGAAAGGGCGGGACTTGAGTCCACCTCCAGCTCTCGCTGGGAGCCCGGAGTCGGCCCCCCGTCGGCCACATGCTTGTAGGTGAAGGGCAGGATCGGGGGCGCGGGCGTTAGGTCCCCGTCGTCCCGCTGGCAGGTCCCTGAATCTCTGGCGACACCCTGTTGAGAAGACGTGTTGCTTTCTCTTCTTTACTTGGCAGGTTTCAAAGACCCACAATGGCTGAAGCTCCGCGAAGACGTGTTCAAGACTTTGAAGCACGCTTTTCGTAAACGGCCGCCTGGGAAGGCTGATTGGAGGCCTAGCTTCAAACCTCAGAACAGGCAGGACGTGCTGCGGCTGCACGAGGCGCCTGGGCTCCCCGGCGTTGGGATGTACTGCAGGAGGCCTCTCTCTTGAGCAGTTCTGGTGAGTTCCCAGGTGTCCCAACTCGGCTCTAACCCCGGCCAGGGCCGCCCTCTGGAACGCCGTCATCCCCCTCGCCCCGCACACATTGGGTTTCGTCTCCAACGAGAGAAAATCCTGGAAATCCGGCATTGTTTGGCCCCTTTTCTCACTAACCTATCCAGGCTTTTCAGAAATCTCCCCGCTCCATTCTAAACAGGAAGTTTCAGCAGGCAGTGGTACCAATGGCATCGCATTGTGTGGGATGTCACCTATTGTTATCGGAACAAAGACGTCCTGAAATCGGGACAAAGCCTTCAAATCCGCCAGGGTCCCGGAGCCTTCAATAGCCTGGCATTGTGTCTGGAGGGTGATTGAGTGAATTGGGTCACTCCAAGAATATACCTAAGCTTCCGAAACTCTGCTATTATCGTTAGGGCTGCTGGGACGGGGCTGCACACGGCGTATGCAAATAGTATGACAGTAGCTGTTCTCTCTGCTCTGCATAGATGCAAAGCAGAGATTTCTCAATAGATGTGGTTACCTGCACGGGCATACATAAGCGGGGGGAAATGTCTGTGGAACGATCCGTCACTCCCTCAATCCTTCTACCATGAACGTGTTAGGAAAAGCAAAATAGCCTTTAACCAAAAGTGCACGTGAAGTTTCTCTTTCGAAACACTGTGCGTGAGCCATGTGAGTCTCCAACTTTTAAGGCCTGATGACTGTAAGAGTGTAGACGTTTCATATTCCGTTGGAAAGAAATCCCGCGTTACAGGAGACCGACTGGCGTCACCAGGAGAGGGACCGTGAGGTCCCTCTCACGTAGCCACCAGCGCTGGCACCCACGGCTTCTCATCGCGAAGAAGTTCCGAGCGTGGGTTTTGGTACGACGAACTGTGTTTATAAATCGAAACTGACCCCCATTGAGACAGGATTGCACGGAGCAGTGTTTTTCTTTATCTCAACAGCGAAGCTGCTAAAGCAAGTCTCAAAAATGTTATCTGAGGCTATGGATACAACAAAAACAAGGCGATCACGATATATTCTCTTCCCTCTTCGCCTCTGTATGAAACAGCACACTCAGCTGTGTCTTTCACATGAACACACCCTCCCCCGGCTCTCTGGCTTCCCCCTCTCTGGCACCTGTGGAATAGCCACAGCAACACGTGCGAATTATTTGTCGGGCTGATGGTGCCTTGACATTCGAGTCCCATAGAGGAAATAACCTACCTCTAATCCTCTCAACTGTATTTTTAACCGGCACGGCCAGAGAGTTCTTCCTTCTGTCTTTCCCTCTTATCTCGAGAAGATCTGCCTTTTCTCCACTAACATACTACTCTGCTTCTGGGCCCACACATTCCCGTTTCACTTGTTGCCTTCGGAGAGCTCTTCTGTCTTTGTCTACGTCTCGCTCCCATCCATAGGATGTTCCCCAGCGGGCTCCAAATTGATAGCCTCTTCTGGCCTTGCTCTAGACAGGGATACGCTGGGGGCTCTATAGAAAGTGTCCCTTTCTCTGCAGACCATACTGACCCATGTCTCTGTGTTTGGATGAAGCACCACTTGAACTAGGCACCTGACATTCTAGAAGTTGTGAGTACAGGAGCATAGATGCCACCTGAGGTTACCAGTCAACGTACCAGCTTCACTCTAGAAATGCAGGGATCTCATCTGCTATTTTTGCTATTAAAAAGCAAACGGCGGGGACGCCTGGGCGGCTCAGTTGGTTAAGCATCTGACTTTGGCTCAGGTCGTGATCTCACGGCTCGTGAGTTTGAGCCCTGCTTCGGGCTGTCTGCCGTCAGCACAGAGCTTGCTTTGGATCCTCTGTCTCTCCCTGTCTCTCTGCCCCTCCCCAGCTTGTTCTTTCTTTCTCTCCCCCCCCCCCGAAAATAAATAAACTCAAAAAAAAGCAAACTGCCAAGATGATCAGTCTGATTAGAACATTAATACTATAATAATGCCCATTGACTTTTTGACAAATCAGTCTGCTTCTGGTGTTTCAATTAAACTGAATAATGATTTAATTAGAAGACCCCCCCCCTCCACAAGAACTCAGTTATTCTAAAAATAGGGTATTAATTTTCTGCATTATGAATTTAAGAAATGATAAATGGACAGTAAGCAGTTTGCATGATTGATATTGACCCTTTGTGAAGGCAGCCTGTGTGTTTTGTTTTCCTGTGATTTCTACAGCATACTGTTTGAAAAAAATCACAGGGCACTAGTTGGGAATCTCCAAGTTGTCCATGACAGGAATGCATCTCAGTCTGGATGAAACAAAAGGGAAACACGTGGGCACATGTGACCAGAAGCCCCAGGAGTGACCAGTCTTCAGGCACAGCCAGGCCCAGGAGTTCGAGAATATTAGTGGAACTTTGTTTCTTGCAATTCTGCTTCATACAATGCTGGCTTCGTTTGAGACATGTTTTCCCCGTCGGGTGGAAAGGAAGGTCTCCTTAGGATTTCAGGATTTCAGGATCTCAGAAAAAGGTACTTCCTGCTTCCTTGCCAATCCCCACCCATCTCAGGGCTTGTGCTGGCCCCGTGAGGGTTGAATGCTGACTTGGGGACAGATAGGTGTGACTTGAACGGCCACCCTGGATCACAGGCTGATCCTTATGAATCAGGGATATTGTCCCTCCTTGGACTGTGGCCAATGGGGAAGAAGCCACACACGCTGATGGTTGCTTTTAAAGATGTAGGTTAGGACCTGGTCACTGGTAGAACTGGAGGCTCGTGTTGTGCTGTACTCGTCTGGTACTTTGGAGACCATGGAACTTGATGTTAACCTTAGTGCTGCTGTTCATTCATGAGAAGGTCTTAGAACTGATGTTCCAGAACATGCACGGATAGCACGGACTCAGCACAGTGCATACAGTGTATCTGGTGAGTGCAGATCCTGGCCAGACCTTGCTGACTTTCTATGTTTATTAAGGATTTTACGGGACTTTATTATGATCTCTTGGTCTTATCCAAGGTAGAAAGAGAAAAGCTGGGAGAATTGGTCAGGGCCCAGAATACTCAACTTCGTAATCACCTGCTGTAGGTTCCTGAGGGGTATATGGAAAGAGGATCCTGCAGAAACGTGTTCTTATTTCTGGTTGGAGCTTCAGACTGAAACCCCAACGTACTCTCTCGATGAGCTGTCTTGGGACTCGTGTGAACGTGTAAAGACTCTTGGGCACATTTTCCTAGGTGCTATTCTATTCTTGGTCCGTGGGAGTAGTAACCTGATGTTGGTAACCTCTCACGAGGAAGAGAAAGGAAGACCTTTTGCCCAATATAGGTGTCCTGGTCTCCTCTGGCCGAAGGCTCAGAATCTATTATCATCCAGCCTCTAGTTACAACCTTTTTCTTAACTATCCAACATCATTGCTCTTCCTCTTTCTGAGGTAGACAAGCAGGGTGAGCAGACGAAGTTCAGACTAGAGCTCGGATGGAGCCACTAACAGAACCCGTGTCAGGTGTGGCAAAGGCTGGAAGGACAGACATGGAGAGTGGTGACAGCAGACTGGATTTTTTTTTTTAATTTTTTTTTCAACGTTTATTTATTTTTGGGACAGAGAGAGACAGAGCATGAACGGGGGAGGGGCAGAGAGAGAGGGAGACGCAGAATCGGAAACAGGCTCCAGGCTCTGAGCCATCAGCCCAGAGCCCGACGCGGGGCTCGAACTCCCGGACCGCGAGATCGTGACCTGGCTGAAGTCGGACGCTTAACCGACTGCGCCACCCAGGCGCCCCATCAGCAGACTGGATTCAAGAAGCGTGCATATCTCCAGCATCAGCAAGTCTGGTTGGCCGTCTGCAAAATCGAAGTCTCAGCTGCTGAGGCCTGGCTGAACAAGCCATGGGCGGCCTGCCTTTGGGAAGTAACATGTCCCTTCTGACTCGTGGGTCAGAGTAAAAAGAACTAACGTAGGATCAGTTTCCAACGTACAAATCAATTGTGCGCTAAAGGTCACATTATAAATATGTTTACGCTTCTATGGGAAAACAAGAAAAACTCTTCCCAAATTCCAAAGTTATAAATGGTGTGTAGGTCCCTAGGCCACCGTTCATGATAGAATTATCCTGCACAACGTTGATTATCAGCCCAAAATATTGTTGTGAATACACAGTATTTCTTCCGGGGTATGATTTAAAGACCAAATACAAGGATGTGTTTCGTTTGATGTCAGATCAGGTAGAACAAAGCCCCATCTCTGTGGCTTGCTCTGGCTGTTGAATCATCCCTCCCACTGGTGCGATGTCCGTCAGAACCTCCCTCTGTTGCATGTGCAAAGGGCCGTTGGCTTCAGAATCCGGTAGAGGAGTCTATCCAGCCCCTTTGAAGTACCCGACATAAATATGGGTCACGGCAAACATGGGAGCACAAGGAGTTGTAAGTATCTGGGTGTGGCGCTCACCCAGAGGAACGAGAAGAGCCTTCGGTTCTAGAATGTGGAATCCAGGAGAGCCTCGTGCTTGAGGACTCACACGATGGCAGGCGAGCCATTAGCAAACTTAAGTTGAGGGAGGTTAACACGATTGCTTCAAATGTCATATTCGTTTTTTTCTAAGAAAGAACACATTACCAGAACAGCAAAATTCCCGACCCGCTTCCATTGCGTCATCCTAAATTATTCCCGCGAATGGACCTTCATTTTGAGAAAAAAACATGGTGTGATACGATGTGCTTTGGGGATTGGAGCCAGAAGAAAAGTCTCTGGGTTCTTCAGAGCTGGGAGGGTCGATATGACGCCCAGTGAGTGGGTGCTTCTCCACAAGATGGGCTCCTCATTTAAACCCCCAAAACGCGTCAACGACATCCTTTCCCCTGTGTGAGTGTCTCCCGGACCCCACTTTTTAAAGCCCTTGTGGGCAAGAAGAAAACTTAACTGGAAAAGCTGCATCTCTATGTTGCTTTGTCAGCAGGTGCAGCAGCCTCCCTAACCTGGCGATGCACTTGGCCTCCTGTTTCTCTTCCCGTGTTTGTAAAGTGGTGGGGTGCGGAAAGAGGGCAGACATGATTATAAGCTTCGGAGCATTTAGCACACAAACTATAAAATTACCAGGTAATAAAGGTGCTAGAAACCTATTAAAGTGATTTGCCGTAATTCCCCGTGATTCCCGTAAGAGGGGATCTGACTAATTAGTCCGAAAGCTCCCAGCGCAACACAGTCCCCTGGTGAGGACTCCAGGCCTCTGCCCCCCAACTCAGACTGTCATAAAGGAAGTCTGCACAGAAGAAACTGCTTTCGAGTTGGTGGAAATAACAGTGATGCCAATCTAGAAAGTGTGAGCAACGTGTTAAAATACTGGCTTAAACTTTTAAACGTGTAGAGAGTGTGCGAGATCAAAGTCCATTCTCCACCTTGATATAGTTATCTAGCGATCAAAGTCCAAAAAGTGCCACAAGTTGATTATTTTAAAATAAATTGTTCTTATTTTTAATATGGAGATATATAAGGAAAAGAGTGGGCATTGACTCCACCACCCAGAAAACTTCTGACATTTTGAACAATGAGAAAGAAATGACCTTCATGGGCAACATTAAAGCAAGACGGGCAGCTATAAAATAAAATAAGCTTTTCTCTTTATTTAATAATCTCTATCCCGAAAAGTAACCGCTGTTTACCCTTTATACCTTCGCTTTTACATTTTTTTAATGCTTATTTATTTTTGAGAGAGAGAGAGAAAGAGAGAGAGAGAGAGACAGAGCACGAGCCAGGGGAGGGGCAGAGAAGGAGACACAAAATCCAAAGCAGACTCCAGGCTCCGAGCTGTCAGCCCAGAGCCCGACGTGGGGCTTGAACTCACAGACCGCAAGATCGTGACCCGAGCCAAAGTCGGATGCTTAACCTACTGAGCCACCCAGGCGCCCCTACCCCTTCTTTATATTTTTCCCGCAAGATAATGCACCCACACACACGCACACACACTCGATGCAGTATTTAAATCCACCAACGCCTCACTGTAACTGTCCATCCACAGATACCTTGCTGGGTACCCATCACCCCAGGCCTTGCCTAGGGGTCATTAGCAATGGCCACAGTGACCCACGAGGTGCGTTTGCGCTTTCTTTCACCCACTTATTTGCCATGTAACAGAGTTTTTTCTTACTTGAGCCCCGATTCCTTTGTGCTCTCTGATGAGTCTCTGACCTCGCTCAGGAGACTCAAGCATTTCTGTGAAAGGTCTGAGAGGAACGACCCAAGTAAACAGCAACAGAGAAAAGCAGTGTTGAATGCATATTTGTATCTTCAAATAGTTCAATAGTTTCCATGATAAACTAAAAACTTGACTGTACCTGGCACCCGGTGTACATTTACATATTGGAGACATGTCACGGTGACACAGGTCCTCAGTGTCTGGTCACTCTATTCTGAGTATTGCCCAGATGCCACACTGACTACAGAAAAGTCTGCTGGCAGAAAAGTAGCAGCCACAGAGTATAAATATAACAAATGCCTAGCTAGCCGTCACAATAAAGGGCTTTTTGTAGCCTGTAGATGTCCAAATAGATGTAGAAATGCCTGCTTGGTCCCAGTGCCTTCACCAGAAGTAGCTGGTGGGAGGGAGGGGAGACACGGAGGAGGGGGTCAGTGTGAGCAGAGAAAGTATGTTTTGAAAAACCCATGTTCCCTTTTTTTGGAGGGGGGTGCCTCTCCTTAGATACTGGTGATGCCTGTGCCCTGCTGGATTCCACAGTGAGGCTTCTATGTGCTTGAGCTCTCCAGGAGGGGCTATGCCAACTCCGAGTTACAGCCAGACGAATCCGTGTCGCGAGAGGTTTACAAACGTCCTTCCTTCCTGGGCGGGACAAACGCATTCACTTAGTCCCGGAGAGGATGAGCTTTTCCCCCACCCCGCTACATTTCATCCTCCTCAGTGGACTTTGGTCGAGCACCGCTCTGTGCTCAGCGCCCTGCGAGGCCCAAAAGGGATGGTCTGAGCGGGTCTGTGCGCCCAGGGCATCCACACTCGGGGAGGAAAAGGCACTTGAACAATGACCAAGAAGGAAAAGTTCGGTGACAGTAAGGGGGACGTGAGTGCTACCGTAGAGGCGCTAGTGAAATCCTCGGGGGGTGAAAGGCAGATGTTCCTTCTAGGGGAGGATCGGGAGGGACTTCTCTGAACCTACAGCCTTTGGAGGCAGGGAAAGGCGACAGAACTCAAAGGGAGCGGACAGACCGAGCACTGAGGCCAGGGAAAGTCTGACGCCAGTCGGGACGTCCCCCCGGGACTCCGGTGCGTCCCAGCCCCTGAGGGTTCTAGCCCTGGCGGGGATTGTGGGGACAGCACCCCTGTCCTGGGGACGTCTGCCACCAGGCCCTGCGTGGGGAGTGGACTTTGAGGAGACAGCACTTGCCCACACTGCGATTCTGGCCTTGGGATCTCTGGTTTCCTCACCAGCAAATAAGGAAGATACTAGTGTTGCCTCCCGGGGCTGCGGCTTCTCCAGTTTATGTGTCCCATGTACATAGCGGTTGCTCAATAAATGCCCATTGTCCTCACCGTGATCGTGTCACCAAGAATGGCAGGCCTAGGTTTGAGTCTCGTCACTGCGGACTAGCTGCTCTCCGTGGAGGCATTTCTGATATTTTAGGGAGAAATACGCCCTCATGGTGGGGCACAGGCGTATAACTATGATGTGCTTCGCAAGGGGACCAGCGACTCTGCGTGGCAGATACCCCAATAAAAGTTAGATCTCACCATTCTGCCATGAAGCAAGACCCAAGGCATTCTACACTGGACTGACTGGGGGCTTTGGAGATTGGCGCCAGCCCAGGGCACATCCCCTCCGTCTACGTTTTGTGACGTGGGCAAGGGGTTCCCACCTTTGGGTCTTGCCCGCCGCCCCACCTGGGCCCCTCCTGCTTCCTGTTGTCTCAGCACCGGCTGGCGGGGAGGTCCCAGAGCGCCCCATTGTAGAGATGTCACCACCGGCCACCGCTCTCTGCCCACGGGCCGAGTCTGCAGGAAAAGAAAGTGAGGCCCGCTGGCTGGGAAGTCTGAAGATTAAGTCAAAAGTGCACATTAGGCCAAAAGTTATTCTTAAGACAGCTCGTAAAGCATCTGGCCTCACAGTGTCCCCTTCACTTTTGTGAATCGCACAAGCTGTGACCTTTGAAAACACCCAGCTTTGCAAATCCGGCTGTAATATATAATTTTCCCATAAAACGCAGTAAAGCATAACTGAAAATGTAACTGACCCCTTCACGTCATCAACGCTCTCCTGAAAAAGAAGAAAGTAATTTATAAAGCCGTTAAAATACGATCCGGCCACAGCACCGCCGAAAGCGTCCCTAAAGCGCTGTCACTGGTTTCTGCGCGCACCGCGAGATGGGTCCTGCCGGGGAGCACGTCGGAGCCACTGCGGAGATCAATACCCGGTAGGCAACGAGGGGCAGAGAGAGAGAGAGAGAGAGCGAGCAAGTGGACGAGGGGCAGAGAGAGAGAGAGAAAGCAAGTGGACGAGGGGCAGAGAGAGAGAGAGAGAGAGAGAAAGCAAGTGGACAAGGGGCAGAGAGAGAGAGAGAAAGCAAATGGGCGAGGGGCAGAGAGAGAGAGAGAGAGAAAATCCTAAGCAGGCTGTGAGCTGTGGGCACAGAGTCCCAACCATGAGATCACGAACCTTGAGGTCACAACCTGAGCCGTGATCACGACATCAAGAGACGGCTGCTTAACTGACTGAGCTACCCAGGCGCCCCCATAATTACTTTGTAACATATTCGATTCTCACGTATGTCCGGTGACGTCCACGTACCCAGAGGGCACGGGGCAGCAAGGACCTAGGGCCCAGCGGGTGCCGCACGTGCGGACCGTGTTTCCTGGGAGCAGCGTCCCTGTGTTGTGCGGTGGTCTTGTGCTCCTCGGGGGTTACATTCTGGGGGGACTGGTAGAGCCACTGCTACAGACGGTGTCCCCAACCCCCCAAATTCATATGTTGAACACCAACCCCCAGTCATGAGATTAGGAGGCGGGGCCTTTGGGGGGTCAATGGGGTGAGGCCCTCATGTGGGATTAGTGTCCTCATAAAAGGACAGGGAGCCCCCTCAGCCCCTCCTCCGTGTGAGGACGCGGCGGGACGCGCCGTCTGGGGACCAGGAAGGGGGTTCCCACCAGGCAGCAAGTTGGCCAGCACCTGATCCCAGACTCCAGCCTCCAGGGTCCCTGCTGGTGCAGCTCCCCCCCCCCCCCCAGCTCACTGCGTCCGGAATGAGCGGGTAAGAGCCACAGAACTGACGTGAGCGCTACCAGAAGGTTCTCAGAGGACTTGGGAAGGTGGAGAAGTCTGTTTAGCGGAGCAAGGGATCTCTTGCATCAGGACCAGATGTCAGGAAGGTCCAGGCGGGGGAGGTCTCCCGGCAGGCAAAGCCAGGAGGCCTTGGCCCTGGAGCAGGAGGGAGCCTGGTGGTCAGGGAGGAGGAGGAGGGCGGGATGAGCAGAGGGGGAGCACGAGGGCAGCTCTGCCCGGGGTTTACACGTTCCTTTATGTGGAGTGTTGTGAAGGCATCTTGGGGCTACAGGGGGGAGGGGGAAGTGGTGGCCCCAGCCGAGGCTGAGAGCACGTGCATGCATCCAGGCAGGACCTGACAGTGGTCTGGAGGAGGAAGGGACCGGGCACGTCAGCATCCGGCTGGATGGGGCGGCAGCGGGTCCCGAATTCTCCCGCCGAGCAGCCACGTGCCGAGAGAGAAGGGGGTCGAACCTAACTTCCATCGCCTGCGATCGTCCTCCCCGGCGAGTTGTCTGCAAATTCCCGTGAACGGCCTCATTTTAGGGCCAAGCGATCCCCGAGGCTCAGATGGGCGGAGAAACGTGCCAGAAGTCGCAGACCCTGCAAGTGCAGAGGTAGGAAAGGAGCCCCGGGCTCCCTGAATCCCAAACCCAAGCTCCTCCCACGCCGACGTCTCTTCCTGGTTCGGGTTCCAAGCACGGACGCAGGCGATCGGCTTTCTCTCTCGCTTCCCAAGGTGTAGGACACGGTGCTGAGGAGCGTGAAGATGTGTCCCCCCGGGACATGGATGTGGGGTCGGGCTCATTCCCCGCCAGAGTGAGTGTCTCCTGCCCTCCGGTTTCAGTACAGAGAACACCCATCTCTGCAGTCTCAAAGCAGCGGTTGACTTGGCCCTCGATCCCCCCGCGTGGAAGGGGAGGTGTACATCCGTCTGCAGCCCCGGTCGGTCCTGCCTCGTAAATGCAGGGGACTGGAGAGGGCATTCGGCCGGGAGACCGTGGAGTTTCCTTCTTTTCATTCCCTAGGTCGCATGAAAGATACAGTGCTTTCCTCCACTTAGAAACTGTGTATGGAAATAGGGAACGTTTTCCAGGGCATTCCCTCACCCTCCTCCCGCCTCCCCTGGGCTCTCCATTCCTAAGCGTGATGGCCCTGCGTCCAAGGTGGCGCCCAGCTTCGCTGGCCATCGTTGGGCCCCAGAGCATTAGAACATGTAGCCTGAGAGTGTATGGTTCTGGAACTGTCTGTTTGCTCCGATCCTGCCCTCTTGATCGGGCCTCAGCCTCACGTCCACGTGGGACACGCGCTTTTCAAAACAACTCACACCTTTACACTGAGCGGTACACATTTCTTTTGGCTTCTAAACCTTCCCCCCAGTTTTAAAACAAGAACGTAGGGGCGCCTGGGTGGCTCAGTCGGTTGAGCATCCGACTTCGGCTCAGGTCATGATCTCCCGGTTCATGAGTTCAAGCCCCGCATCGGGCTCTGTGCTGATGGTTCAGAGCCTGGAGCCTGTTTCCGATTCTGTGTCTCCCTCTCTCTCTGCCCCTCCCCCGTTCATGCTCTGTCTCTCTCTGTCCCAAAAAAAATAAATAAAAAACGTTGAAAAAAAAATAACTAAATAAAACAAGAGTGAAAGGTCTCTCTCTGGGGTTGTGGGTGTAAACCCTCAACGGCACCATCAGTCCCAGGCTGATGGCTCATTCGCTCCACAGATGTTCAGTGAGGCCCTGCTGACGGTCGGGATCTGTGCTAGGAATTGAAAACACAGAAATAAAAGGCATCTCGGGCCTCCAGGAACTGCCTTCTAGAACGAGTCAGATTGGGCCAACTGCGCCCCTCTAAAGAACATAGTTGGAAATAATCGCAAATTCTGAGAAAATACATGGGGTCTCACCAGCCAGTTCCTATGAAGCCTGTCAGCTGGCTATTGGTTCTGTCTCCCGCCTGTGAAACGCAGACAGTGTTCCCTACATCACTCACTTCTCCATTCGGGAGTTTTCTCTATTGGAGGATCTGTGGGATTGTCTGCACTGCTCAGTGAGGAAGGTGAGCTCTGGACAGTGTGGAAACTTGTTTGACAAGTCTTGGGACGCGTCAGAATCCTAAAAGCCGTGTCATTGCTCTGGGAACGGCCTACGTATTAGAGGAAACGCAGGATGCCATGGGCTTTCTCTGCAGCAGGGACCTCAGCCGCGTCTGCCCTGAGAAAGCGGCCGGGAGCCAGGAGATTCTCCAGGTAGTGCGATGGTCCTCGGGAGCAAAGGAGCCTTGAGATGCTCGAATCACCAGGCAGGGTTGAACTGCTCTGATCGTGTGGGTCAGGTGATGGCCAGAGGGGGTCCTTCGGGTAAAAATCATCAGGTGGCAAAGTCTTCCACCAGCAAACGGTAGAATTCCATTAGCGCTGCTTACGGTCTCCCTAAAAGCAAGATTAAAAAAAAAAAAATTTTTTTTAAACCGAGGACAACCATGGATGGATTTTCCTACATCTGATCTGAACAGTAATGGCAGCTAAAAAACAAAAAACAAAAAGCGAAAATCCCAAAAAACCCATTTGAAAGGCACGTCCACTGAAAGCAAAGCCGTGACAACGATTCCTTGCGCACAGAGATGCCGCCAAGACTGCTTGTTCCAGGCGGGGCCCACGGCACGCCGTCCTTTCTCCATTCCGCCTTCTTTCCTCTCTGACTTATTTTTACTTTCTGTTTGAGTTGGCTCGGTTTTATTCTGCCCTACATGGTCTTTGCAGTGATCGGCTGATAGGGTGGCCGGAGTGAAAGTCCATTCTGCCCACGCTCCGCCGAGCTCAAAGCCAGTGTTGTCAAGAAGCGCCTGACGTCAAGGCTGACTTTTAAATCTGCCAGAAAGGCTTTCTTTGGAGACAGGTCTAGACCGTCATGTTCTCGTTTTTAGAGAGAGCTGGTGCTGGCTGCAGGAATTCATAGCCCACAAATTGCATTTCTAAACTTTCAGGGTGGCACATAGGTGGGCAGAGGGGCCTCAAAGGGCCAGTGTGTGTGTGTGTGTGTGTGTGTGTGTGTGTGTGTGTGTTTCAATCAGCACATTTTCATTTACCATTCATATCTTCTTTTCTTCCAACTTCTACCCGCTACTCTTAGAAAACCCACCTAAAAATCATTTGTTTCTTCCTTTTTAAAAAAAATTTTTAACGTTTTATTTTATTTTTAAGAGAGAGAGAGAGACAGAGCATGAGCGGGGGAGGGGCAGAGAGAGAGGGAGACACAGGATCCGACAGGCTCCAGACTCTGAGGTGTCAGAGCAGAGCCCGACACGGGGCTCAAACTCACGGACTGTGAGATCATGACCCAAGCCAAAGTCGGACGCTTAACCAACTGAGCCACCCAGGCGTCCCTTTAATGGTTATTTTTGAGACAGAGAGAGAGACAGAGACAGAGAGAGGGACAGAGACAGAGGATGAGCAGGGGAGGGGCAGAGAGAGAGAGGGAGACACAGAATCCTAAGCAGGCTCCAGGCTCCGAGCTGTCAGCACAGAGCCCGACACGGGGCTCGAACCCACAAACCGAAGGATCATGACCCGAGCCGAAGTCGGACGCTCAACCGACTGAGCCACCCAGGCGCCCCTCATTTCTTTCTTGCTTGCTTGAACATCGTAGATTCAGTGACCTGGTGTTCTGAGATGAGCTTTGCCTAAGATTTTAATAGAATTTTATTTTAATTGAAAGCCTGTCATTGGCTTGTTCACACTTTTCATTTGGAGTCCATGGGGCCTCTCTGTGCCCCTAGCACCCAACATCTCACCGAGCTCCAACTTTCTGACACAAAGTGACTTTTGAAACACTTCCACTTTCCCTTTCTACTTAATGTACTCCAGCCCACTTTCTTCTTCTTTTTTTTCTTTTTAGCAGTCCGTCACGGAGTATTTGTTTACCAAATGTTACTTTTCTTGGATCCAATCTATTTTTGACGGGTGCAGAAAGCAAACAACTGTGTGAAGCTGTCAGGCTTCATTTTATTTATGCATGAATAACACAAATAACTTGAAAATGACCTAGCCTGTTTTTCTCAGATTTAGATAGAAAAACCGCTTCCGGGCAATGGTGATGCCAAACGGTTCACGCCAAGTCTCCAGTTTCGGCGCCAACTGGTTTTTGCAGCCAAGTGGTAAACCTTCGGTAAACACGGCTTACGATGGGAGTGCAGACACAACCTGGACGAGGGTTCAGGTGGGACCGGCGAGGATTTACTCTAAGAATACGACGTAACAGGGGCAGGAGGGGAAACAGCCTGGCTCCGAAGTGTTCCCACCGTAGCGCGGAAAATACACAAGTGATGATATTTGATTACTGAAATCCCACGGGACCCATTTAGGCATTTTATGTACCTCCTGTGCCACCGCTGTGAGTAGTCCCGAGCTCCTTTGGAAGTGGCTGTTTATTGCTGTCCAGCGAGGGGAAGGGGGCTCTCCGGGGGGGGGGGGGCTGGAACATTTCAAGATGCAGGTGTTCACTGTGTGTGCACCGTGTATCCATCGAGACGTGTGCGAAGGGACCAAACATCTCCTTTTCGAATCAGTTCAACGATATGCAGTCAGCTCCACAACACTCTCTCCCGACATGCTGCCTCCAGCACGTAAGACCCCAAGGAGCTGATGTCTGTCCCTGGTTCATAACCATCCTGCCTGGAGCTTCGCACTTCTTTGGAGTGACACCCCGCTCCTCACTGGGACCCCAAGAGCCAGCAGGCACTGCTCCTTCTGTGTAGAGACTTGTTACCTCCCTCCACTCCCTGGCATAGAACAAATTGCCATGCCTCTAAAACTCATGTGTTGACACCTGTCCCTGGTGTGACGTGTCAGGAGGAGCCTTTGGGAGGTGATAAGGTCATAAGGGTGGAACCTCCGTGATGGGGTTAGTGTCCTTATAACAGAGACCTCAGGGAGTGTCCTCGCCCCTCCCGCATGTGAGGACACAGCGAGAAGGCACCATCGATGGACCAGGAAGCGACTCTCCCCAGACCCAGATCTGGGAGCGCCGGGATCCTGGACGTCCAGCCTCCACACAGTGAAGAATCACGTCTGTTGTTCAGAAGCCTCAAGTCTGGGCTGTTCTTCTACAGCAGCCAGAGCAGACTAAGACCCCCGTTCGAGCTCTCAAGCTCAGCTGAGACCAATGCCCTTGATGTTGCTGCCACAGCCTGGGCATGTCCCTGCCTCGGCTGGGCTGTCCCCTCTGCTGCGGGAGCTCGTTTTTGTCTCTTACTTGCCTGCTTCCTTCTTGCTGCCCAGGTCTGAGGTCAAAGCGGCCTGCCTCCAACATGCCCCCCCCCAAGACTCCCTGAAGGCAGCCCCCACCTGGCCACATGTCCCCCCACGTCTCCATCCATCACGGTTGGAGCTGAGATTGGTGGCTTGGTTATTTACTTACTGATTAGAGCATAAATTTGATTAGAATGCAAGTTTTAAAAGAGCCTGGACATTTCCTGCTGTTTCTTCGTGTGTTCCGAGGACCATGGTACACAGAGGGTACTCAACGCGTCTTTGTTGAATGAGACAAATGTTTATTAAACCAACATCTCCTGTTAACAGGGCAAAATGCTCGGAATTGAGGGTGTAGGACTGAGTAAGACTCAACGATGCTCACAGAAAAGCCGGACTGGCTGTGCCCCCTGTGAACCCAGTCTCAGGAGATCAGCGAAGGGTCAGGCTGTGCCCAGAAGGCCCAGGGCTGAGAGCATCTGTGTCTTGACCCTGCATCCTGGGTCCTGGATCCTGAAGATACCCTGGGTTCTGGGTTCTGGGTCCTGGGTTCTGGATGATGGGTCCTGGCCCTGGCTCCTGGGCTCTGGGGTCCCAGGTACCACATCGTGGTTCCTGAATCCCAGGTCCTATGTATTATGTCTTTGCTCATCACCTCTCACCTCCTACTCACCTGGTCCTGCTGTCCCTTCCGGCAGCTGGACCGTGGCTCAGGCACACTCCGCTGGCTACAGCTCCATCCGAGGATGTGCTTGGACCCCCAGGGGGCTGCAGGGGTCATCACCCCACACCACCACATGTCACCACTCAAGAAGCCAGGTCTGTAGCCCACGGCAGATGAGTGGGGAAAACACCTCTTGGTAATTTGTTTCTTCTCCTTGAAAACGCAGGTTGGCCTTTTGGTTTTTGGCTTGATTGATTCAGTTATCACTGGAACTGTAGGACGCTCCTGTGAAACACGAGTCTTGTCCAGCGGCCGTTCCCTCCAGGGGGGTGGGGGTAGAGGCGGGGTGGGGAGTTCAAGCCCTGGCCAGGCTCCCGGGGGAGACGCAGCGTGGAAATCAGACCCTTTGTGGGCAGGTGCCCACAGAAGGGTCTCCGCTGTTGTTTCAAAGTTAGGTAAAATAAGACAAAGTAAATCAAATAAAGTGAAAATAAATAAGTAAAATACAATAAAATGAAGTAAAAGTAAATAAAATGGAAAAATAGAATATACTGAACTAAACAGAACTAATACAAACAAGAGGGACTGATGTATGAGCCTCACTCTCCGGGCTTGGCTAGGCTAGAATCGCCGTGAACACCCTGCTGACCGCCCTTGCGCCTAAGGCGCTCAGGGACTGGAGGACCGGACTCCCTGGGGGTCCCCAGGGGATGAGCCCCCTTTTGTTATGGCTGGCTTTGCGGTCCCTCTTATGTTGGAAGGTCTGGGCTCCCCGTGTCGTAGTGACAGATTCTGGAGGACCCTGCTGGGGACCCAAGTGAGCTGGATGTTGGGCAGAACCGGCCACCTGAACAGGAGGAAGGGTCCACCCAGACCCAGCTCCCCGGGCTGCTGCTCATGACCAGAGCGTGACCTGACCGCACGCGCCCCCACCTGCCGGGAGCCTGCTTTCCTCACCTGCAAAGTGAGGGCTTCTGTAAGGTGACCTTCCATCCCTCTGGCTCCCGGCTTCCGTGGAGCTAATCACGGAAGAATCTTGAGCCTACAAAGCATTTCACGGGGACCCTAATGCTGGCCACAGAACAGCCGGTGTCCACGCACACGAGAAGACGTTTTGCCAAATCGCCACTCATGTCCGTCTCTGCAAAATTCAGGGCCTCCTCACTGTCCTGCAACCTTTTAACAAAAATGCAAAACAGTTCCATTTCTGAAGTACGAAAGCATGAAAAATGTCCTGGCTTACTTACTCTCTCTTGGGTTATTTCGCTCACACTCAAAAAAAAAAAAAAAAAAAAAAAAAAAAACAGAACATCAAGACAGCACGAGCCTCGAGAAGTTCTGCTAAAGACGCTGCTACTCCACTAAGGAGATGTTGCTGCCCACGTTTCCGAGTGGGAGTGATCTCTCCGACCCCCACTGGTTCTCCTAGGATGCTGCTATGTGGTGGGTCCTTTGCTGGCAGGCGCTCAGAGAGCTTTGAGGCGCTCATGCGGCAAGGAGGCAACATCAGAAGGAGCCCGTACTCTGGAGGCAGCGGCTCAGACACTGTTTCACATGCCCTTTGCTCAGAGCCTCTGAGTGCGGAGCCTCCGGGGCTGATTTAAAAGCCAGCTCCCGAGGAAAGGAGCCAGAAAGTTCTCTGAAAACAGTAGTGGGAGCTAATCTCTAATAAAACAAAACGTTACCATCCATCTGGAAAGATTTCATACATCAAATGCAAGTTCAATAAAAAAGACAATTTGATTAACGGACGCTGATTTCTTTTTTAGCATTGAGTTTGAAAAGCGTTCACGGCAATGAAAAGGCCAGGCTGAACTTGAGAGCGTTCGACGCTGAAAACAGACCTGAGCCCGTACCTGTGGGGCTGCACGTAATAAAACTTTATAAAAGTTTCAACTGGCCAGTTGAACAAAAGGAACATAAAGCAGAAAGTAATACATTCAAGTCTCAAATCCCAACATTGCGTAAAACTTTCCGTATTTAACATGTAAAAGGCACGGGCCGTTTTTTTTTTAAAGAAAAAAGTGGTTTTATTCGAGCGTAGTCGGCACACAACGTTCACATTAGTGTCAGGAGCACAAGGTAGTGATGTCACTTCTCTACGTGCGATGCTGTGCTCACCGCGAGCGCAGCCATTGCTCTGTCCCCTCCAGCGCCCCGGACGTGCGATCACAGCACCACTGAGAACGTTCATTCCCTGTGCGCTGCCTCCCATTCCCACGGCTGACTCATTGCCCAGCTGGAGGTCGCTACCCCCCTTCCCTCGTTTTGCCGAACTCCCCCCTCCCCGCTCATAACCATCCATTTGTGCTCTGTGTTTATGGTTCTGGTCCTGCTTTTTGTTAGTTTGTTTATTCACTTGGTTTGTTTTAGATTCCACTTAAGAGTGAGATCATATGGTAGTGTCTTTCCCGTATGACTTATTTCACTCGGCATAAAGCCCTCCGGGTCCATCCGTGCTGTCACGGAGGCCAAGGTCTATATTCTTCCCTATGGCTGAGTAACATTCCATTGTGTATACGCTCACCACGTCTTGTCTCTGCGCTCATCTACCGGTGGACCTCTCTGGGTTGCTTCCATATCTCGACTATCGTAAATAATGCTGCTAGAAACAGAGGGGTGCGTGTGTCTTTTCAAACTAGCGTTTTCATCTCCTTTGGGTAAATACCCAAGAGTGGGATTACTGGATCATAGGGTGGTTCCAGTTTAAATTTTTGAGGAAACTCCATGCTGTTTTCCAAGGTGGCTGCACTGGTTTGCATTCCCCCCCCAACAGTGCACGAGGCTCCTTTTTTCCCTCATCCTCGCCGACATTTGTTATTCCCCGTCTTTTTCGTTTTAGCCATTCCGACAGGTGGGAGGTGATAGCTCCTTGTGGTTTGGATTTGCACCAAAACCTGGCATGGACCATGTATTTGAACACAGCTAACAGCTATCCGTTGCTCTTTGGTTTCTAGAGATGCCCTTGGCCCACTCCCTCTCCGGGTTTTGCCTGAGGCCCAGAGAACCCCAGCTGCACATTGGAGGCTGTACCATAGCATGGCACTTTATTATTTAAAATTTTTAATGTTTATTTTTGACAGAGAGAGACAGAGACAGAGACAGAGTGTGAGCAGGGGAGGGGCAGAGAGAAAGAGACACCGAATCGGAAGCAGGCTCCAGGCTCCGAGCTGTCAGCACAGAGCCCGACGCGGGGCTCGAACTCACAAACTGTAAGACCATGACCTGAGTTGAAGTCGGTCGCTTAACCGACTGAGCCACCCGGGCGCCCCCATAGCATGGCACTTTCAACTGCTATTCAACCCTCCTCTCTTGCCTGAAAATGCAGGTATGTTGTAAGTGATGTCTCACATAAAGGCCTGGAAGTGGGGGACCCAGACTCAGCGGGATGGCTCAGTTCTTTGAAGACCTGAGATATTTATCCTCTGCCATCGCTGGAGTGTGGCCCACATCCTCATGGTCCAAAAAGTGACTGGAGTACTGGTCATCACACCTGTGTTCCAGTTAGCAGGATAAGGGGCACACAAAAAGAAACATTTTAAAGAACACGCCTGGGAGCTGTCACGTGACCCTTTCCTTCCCATTTTGCTGCAGTTTAGAGGACCTATTGTGGGCAGGCATTTGTCAAGATAAAATTCAGGGCTTGTATTTCTATGGAACATCAAGAGAAAGAATAATCTGTCTCTATAGGAAGAAGACAGTTGATGTGGAGAGAGTGCCTTTGGACAACGAACAAGATAATGGAAAATAATGAAAAAAACTGTTCGTGTTGGCGGACAAGATTCCGGGAAGAACAGGATGCTGTGGGCGGGCCTGCGGCCCACGAAGTCAACCTTTCGGCGGCTGCTTTTTGAGTCGCAGAAGGGAAGTTATTAGAGACTAAACACCTGTGGATCCTGATAGAAATGATGCAGGAAGGTGAGGGTAGGGGGTGGCCTTTCTCACCGTTGCTATTGGTTCTCAGAATTGTACAAATTTTGGGTTCCTCTCTTCCGACATCTCGCGAAAAACTCTGAACAGACGCGAATCGTGCCTTCCATCATTCCCTGGGCAGACATTTACTGAGTCGTAAATCTGCTGCGGGTCCCTAGAAATTCGCCAACAGGAGACTCTTCGCCTTGACTTGTTAACACACGTTGCCAGTTCCACAGATGATTTCAACGGTTCTGTAGCCAGTGATCAAACTTGTTTACAGGCGTTGCCGTGACAACTGATTGTAAAGTTAAACCAGTCCGCCGATTTCTCTAGATACCCCCAGGAAAAGAGTAAATAAACGTGTCTAGACTCACGGCACAGGCACTATCGCTTTTATTAATTGATTGAGTCACCCGGACATTCTCGCCTCTGAACGGTACAGAGTTGACTGGAGGTTTACGCGAGTATCTGAGTCACAGAGCTGAACAGATGGATGTGTGGTTTTCACTTGGCAGTTGATTCGTGTGGTGTTTAATTCATTTCAGGACTTTTAAGAGGTGAATGATTAGGTTAAAGCTTCTGAGCAGGTCCTGACTGCAAAGGGGCCTTTCCTCACTGAACAGGTGTCTACGGCCAAGTGCTTCTATTCCACATCCCTGACGAACACCAAACTTCGGGGAAACCCTGGGAAAGATTCCCTCTGTCTTCATTGATGAGATTTATGCCAAGTCTTTACAAACGTTGTAGCTCCTGTCTCTGGGGAAGAATAGGTATATCAACGAGGCAAGGCACCGCCGAACACGGAAACGCAGCCAGTTAAAATGAGGCTGGGCGTGTGTGGGGGCTGAGCGTCTCAGGGAAATCGCTACTTTCCTGCTCCGTCTCTCCCTGAACCCAAAACTGCTCCGGAAAATGACGTCTGTTAAAAAACAAAACAAAGAGAAATGACAGCAGCGAAACAACATAAAATTATAATCAGGGAGATGCTAACACAGACAGGTACCCAATGCCACCAGAGGGTATTTTTTTGGTGACTAATTTTTCCCATAGAACCTGAGGTCAAAATAGAGATTTTGTGCCAAACAGGCAAACAGGTACGGTGCCGGATGGAGAGGGGGCGCATCCGGAGCCCTGAGGGAGGACAGGGCAGTTTGGAGTGTCTGAGGATGAGGAGGACCCCCCTCTCCCATAGGGTCCGCCGCAGAGAGAAGGGGGCAGGTGGGAAATGAGGAGGCCACGCCGGGTCAGGCTGTAGGAGCTTGAGGACGACTTTTATTTTTATGCTGGTGGGAAGTTATTTAAGACTTTCAAGCCGGGAGATGCTGAGATAACACCAGCTTCTTTTAAACAGCGTCTCCCCACTGTGTCTTGCTCACTGAGGCATACGGAGCCTGGAAGTGCCCAGATCAGCCACGTTTTACACGTGTAACTGTGCCACATCACCACCCAGATCCGAATGGAGACTTCCATTACCCCCCGGGGTTGGTCTGCCCTTTCCCAGTCCACGCCCCCCGCACCCTCCGCACCTAACGCTGTGGTGACTTCCACCGCCATGGGGACAATTGCGTGCGGGGCCGATCGCTGACGTGTGCGACCTGATGAATTCCAAAGGTGGAGTGTCGACCAGGAGAAACCACACACACAGCATGGACATGGTATGGTTCCAGCACGCTGAGGCTCAGGCTTTCTCTCTGAAAGTTACCTGGCTTTCTTCCAGAGTCTGGAGTGCAGAGAGGCAAAGGGCTCGGCAGTAGGCAAGAGAAGAGCGCTTCCTTATCGTGAATGAGACCGCGGGGCGGACTGTGGTGTGCGTGGGTTACCAGCACACTTGCTCCCTGCCGTGGAGCCCCGAGTGGGAATCCTTGCCCCGCCACACACATCCCAGCTCTGAGATCCGAGCCAGGGCCTGAAACATCCAATGGGATCCTCACCTGCACCCGGGGAGGCCGACCACGGTGTCTGCTCCGGGTTTGATGCGAAGCATAAACCAGGTAAGAGGCGTCAAACGCGTGCACGGCGTCCGGCCCATGGCGAAGGCCGTCTGAGCATCAGCTCTTGTGACGACGGGCCTCTGCAAACACCAAGGTGGTAGCATTCCACACACACGCACCATCACACGATTCCACCCTACGGTAAAAGTGGAGCACGACCCAGACACCCAGACACGTGGAGGGAGTTTTGCCGTGAAGGGTTCATGAAACCGTATTTGGAGTTAGGAAAACATATTAGAAAAAGATCCGTGATGCTGAAAGGCGCCTTTGCACTTAAAGGACAGTTCCACAAACAAACCTGCATTCTGAGTCTGTGTTAAACACCCCAGTTTATAAATTTCCCTTTGTCTAGCGGTGGTTACTTTCATAATTGCTGGTTCTGCCGCCCCGAGGATAAAATTAAACACCTTTTTGCAGAAAAAGCTTCCTGCTGATTTTTCTCTCAAATAATATGGGGTGATTTTTAAAAGACCTCAGACACACAAAATGCTGTCTTTTTTTTAAGGCTTTAGGAGGGGGTCTTCAGAAAGAGTGAAGCAAACCCAAAATAAAAGAACTTTTCACTTCCTTCCTTTCTTCCTTTTTTTTATTTAAACATTTTAAGCAAACTGTATGTATGTGGACTGTGCCAGGCTGGTGGGATTTCTTTCTGATTAGAAGACGGATCCTATTTTTGGATTTGCCCCCCCTTTCTCTATATCCATTTTTATTTCTTAAAAAAGAAAAAGGGTTAGCTGCCTGCCAGGACATGCCATCCTGGTCTTAATAGAGAAATCCAAAATCTAGGCCAGTGAGAAAACGAGTCTTTGAGGTTTCCACGCTTCTCCGCGGGACGCACTTGGCCTTGCCCTGCAGGGCCCCCGAAGCCGGGTCTCCCGCAGGCTCCGACCCTGCCCTGCCGGCCCCCGTCCCGGGCTGCCTGTGGGTCTCATTAGCCGCACAGGTCTTCTCCAGTCACCCTCCGACGTGGTCCCGCACGAGCCCGTCCGTCCCTGCTTGTCAACCCTCTTGGGAAGCTGAAGGCGAAACTTTCCAGAATCCCACAGGGGCTGGCGCAGGGCTTGGAAGAGGATGGAGAGATCCAGGGAGCAAGCCCTAAGTGAGGTGGATGCTAGTCCCTCTGCAGTTGTTGAAAGTGACTGTGTGGTCGTATTTTGGGAACCGGGGAACCAAAGGGGGAGGATAAACCTTCAAAGATGGAAGGAATGGAGACATGAGACCAGACGCTGGTCCCCATAGTCTGAGTGCCCCCCCCCACCCCGGTGTAATGGTCTTTGCAGAGCAGGCTGTGATGGGCTTTGGGAGAGAACACCCAGCAAGGTACAGCGAGGAGTCTGCGGCATGGGCAGGGTCCTCTCCTTGTATCCACAGGAGACGCGACACCCCTCACACCATCCCTGCAGCTGGTGGTCCCCAGGCCGGCTCTGGAGGCTCCTCTCCCCTGCTCCTTCTTCGCTCCCCAGCTCCCAGGGTCTCTGCCCCTGAACCCAGCTCTCCTTCCCCCTTCACTGTTCCACCAGCCGTGGCTGGTTTGCTAGGTCTGCTCTGAACAGGTCTGCTGGCGGGGCGTTGGGGGGGGGGATACGGCTCAGGTGCTTGAGCGTCTGAGTTCGGCTCAGGTCGTAGTTGGAGCCCCACGTCGGGCTCTGTGCTGACAGCTCAGACCCTGGAGCCTGCTTTGGATTCTGTGTCTCCCTCTCTCTCCGCCCCTCCCCCACTCGTGCTCTGTCTCTCTCTCTCAAAAATAAATAAACGTTAAAAGAAAAGTCAGCCTGGCAGAGGTGTTTGGCAAGCCTCAAGGTCAGAGTGGTGTGGGCAGGGTCTGCAAACAGCGAGAGGTGGCCATGGAGAGAGGGGGTGAGGCAGTGCTGACTCCCCACAATAAACAGCCCTGAGCGTCAGTTCTGGGGTGGCCTCACCTGAAGCCCAGGCAAACCTTGGCTCATTACCCTACCTCATTGGTGCTTTGTTTATGACACTAACCTGGACTAAGTCTCGAGCCTGACATGTTTCCATGAAATAGAAACACGGAAACAAGGATGTATAATGAAATGTGAGCACTGCTAATAAAGCCATTTAAAAATACTACGGCTACCAAGCAGGACTTCAGTGTTTTGTCTGAAGTCTGTTATGAAATGCGAGGTTCCAAACACTGAGACTAATTTCATCGTGAGCCTGGGCTCACGGTGGCGGGTGGAATTCGTTTTCTGTCTCCCTAAGTATCTTGCGTTCTTCTCTGGAATATTCTTAGCTTTGAGAATAGTTGGCTTGGAATCCTGGCTCAAGCACCTGTTACCGGTCTCATTAACTTAGTCAAGTTACTTCAACTCTGTGCCTCAGTTTACTTTTATGCAAAATGTGGATGATAAAACAAATACTTAAGTCATAGGTTGTTCTGAGAGTGGAATCAGCGAATGCGTGAGGTGTGCTTGGCTCGGTGTCTGGTCGGCCACGAGAAGCAGTACGCGTTAGCTCTGCCCGTGTTATGGCGGCAGCTCTTAGCATCATTGTGGCATGGACGAACCACCCTGTCGTCGCTCTTCCTGGTGTAAAAATAATCCCGGAATCGAGTTGCACGTTCAGGAGACTCTGAAACTCGCTGACGTGGATGGATGGCCTGTCTGTTAGTCGTGTGGCATGTTTGAAAGGTGGCCACGCTGGGCCCTTTAGGGGCTGCGTCATGGGACCCAAAGTAAACTGACGCGCAGCAATGAAACTTTTGGTCGGGGGCGGGGGGGATCAACAACCATTCTTGTAAAATATCTTAAAACACCTCTCAAGAAAAGGTGACTTATAGGAATAAATAAGAAAAAACAAGCCAAACTTCTCGGAGGGTGAACTCAAAACCCACACGTGATATCAACCATTGGATCAGAATATTGATCCCACAATCCCTCTGGATGTTTCCAGCCTCAAGGCCAGTCCACCCCCACTGGCTAAAGCACTGGCCCTATTATTGCAGGATCATATCCTGCTGGAGGTTATAAAGACCAGACACCATGTGACGTTTTGTCGTCTGGAGAAGTTGGGAAAGAGACTACCTTTTATTTATCAGCTCGGCCAATCCTGGATCCTTATAATAAAATAAGATTTATTTCATTTTGCATATTATCACAGGCAACAGACACATGCCATTGGTTACTTTAATATTTTGACTGGGATTCTCCTTAGCGAGGTCATTCAGCTCATTATCCTCGTGGTGTAGACTGACTTGCGTCCTCCCATCCGAATGTTGAAGCCAAGCTCCCCACGTGGCTGTATTTGGAGATGGGGCCCTTAGGGAGTTAGTTAAGATTAAATGCAGTTCCCAGGCTGTGGCGCTGATCCGACAGGAAAAGGCAAAGACACCAAGGAGGGGTCTCCCCGCTCTCTCCACTCACACAGAACACAGGCCTTGTGAGCACAGGGTGGAGAGGCCATCTGCAAGGCGTCACCAGGAACCAGCCTTGTCGGCAGCTTGCTCCTGGATCTCCTGCCTCCAGACCTGGGACAGGTGAATGTCTGTGATGTTCTTCCATCGTGGCCGAGCCGACTGATAGAGCACGTTCCCAATTTCACACGATTTCAGACAACAGACTTGCCACACTTTCTGCTGCACCGTGACCCGAGTGTCCTTCCTCACGCTTCTGTAACTTCTTTCCCCTTTTCCTTCGTGCTTCAGAAAGAGAGCGGCCTCGAGGGCTTGGATTCCCATGAACAGTCTCCTCGAGGCCACTCCATTCTTCTGTCTCGCGCTGAGGCTCTTCAAGACTTTACTAAACTCTTCCCAAGGCCATCATAGCTTCTACACCCTGCTGTCCGAAAGCCAGTGCCCCGTATTTCATTATGGCAGCACCCTGCTTCCGTGTACCCACATCTGCCCTGGTTGTCTATAGTTATGTGACACGTCGTCCCCAGATTGAATGGCTTCCAAAGAGAGCAATGATTTATTTTGTTCCTGGATCTGTGAGGATGCACTTCTAAGATGGCACCCAGCAGCGGCCGCCATGTTGGTGTGGAGTGTTGGCGGGGAGCTCAGCTGTGCCTGAGGGCTGAAGGCTGTGGTTACTTTTCCGTGGATCTCTCCTTGGGTACTCGGACTTTCTCCCCTAAAAGAAAAAGTTGGGGATAATAGTTTCTTGGGATCGGGACCTAGAACATAGCAGTGTCCCTTCCACCACATTCTGTTGGTCAGGCTGATGCAGAGCCCAGATCCCAGAGTCAAGGGGAGTGGAAGACACCCCGAGTCTTGACAGGAGTAGTGTTAGGAATTGGGGGCTATGTTTTAAAACTAACGTCATCTTTAAAAAAGGCAAAAAATTAAAAAAAATCTTATTTATTACATTTGAGAGCATGATACGCTCAACACCGGGGAAATTGTTACACATTTTAAAAATAAAGGCCACTTTAAATCATATTATTCCTTTCAAAGTAAAGAGTAGGCATACAGAACTTGAAAATGAAATCAACCAACCCATCCACTGATGTCTATATTTCTGATTCTGTGACAGTGGTCCACTTAAAGACATGTAAATTTTAAAGATTTCACCCCAGCCAAGGGTCGACTCCATGACCTTGTTGCCTCATCTTTGAAGTAAAAATAGAAATCAACCCTAAAACTCGACCTTATGACTCCTGGACTATAACTCACCCGGCGTTCTTCCCAAGGTTTTATGTTCCATCAACCCATTGAGCTGAAGTTGCAACATTTTAAAGTATACAACCAATAATTTATAAATAACTGTAGCTTTAAAACATTTATATACTCTCAAAATGAATGTGACCTCCAGGTTCAAATACCCAAGGAAATGGCTTTTTGGAGGGTCTGACACAATACGATTACATTTAATATTACATTTGCATTTAATTTGCTGTTACGTTTGAAACCATTTATTGTCAGGCAATGCCCTTTTTCTCCACAGCCTTTATGCCTCTGATGTAGTGCCCCATAAAAATGCCAGTGGAATTTCTCACCTTTCTACCAGGGGTCTTTAAGTAATTTTAGAAGCATGTTTTATTTCTGACTTTTTGAATGCAGAAATAGAGACAGAGATGCCTCAGTCAAGTGCTCAAGGACACGCAGAAAGGCTCTTCTCTCTTTATGAGGGTCCTTTCTCAGTGCCAAGGAGAGCTGTTTAATTTACGCTTTGCTTTTAGAAAGCACCCATTACTGGTACCTGAATTGGTCTAGACTGAATAATAAACCTATAATTTGTGAAATGTATTTTCTCAGAGACTTAGTGTCAGATGTTTCTCCAAGGTAAGCATATTCCAGATAATTAATACTGCTTTCTGGAATTTCAATGCCCCAACCGGGTAGCCTCATCTTACCTTAGAGATTATTAGCACATCGACAGGTTAAGGATTTCCCTTTTATAAAATACGTTCCATAGAGTTATCTGTTCTTAGGAGCTTAGCACAACTCCTCTATTAATATTTATAATTTCTCTTTCGCGTGCTTTTATTTCTATTTTTAAAGGCTTTATTTCTTAGAGCAGTTTTAAGTTCACAATAAAATTGAGAGGGAGGTTACATATACCCTCCAACTCTGCCCACGCACAGCCTCTCGCAGTATGAACGGCACTCACCAGAGTGCAGCTCCGTTGGCCGAGGATGAACGTCAGTTGACACACCGTCATCACCCAGAGTTCGCTCTGGTCTTGTACCTCCTCTGGGCTTGGACTAATGGGTTCATACGTACGTACAATGACACGTATCTACCATGATAATATCCCACAGAGAAGGTTCACGGCCCCCAAATCCCCTCTCCTCTACCTGTTCGTCTCTCCCCACCCCCGTTCGCAGCATTGATCTTTCTATTGTCTTCACTGTTGCCTTTTCCAGCATGTCATAGACTTGGCAGCATCCGGAAAGCAGCATTTTCAGATCGGCATCTTTCACTTGTCCCACAAAAGTGACCAAAGGTGTGGATGAGTGTTTATTAAATCAAACGTCCTTTCTGTGAAACCATTTCTTGCTACATTTCTTAAGATGTAGAAGGATGGGAAGCCTCAGGAACTCTCTGGTTGCATCTCTGGCTTTCATGCTCCGAAATCACACAGGAAGGAAGGGGGCTCACATCGTTAGCCGATGGCCCTTGGAACGGTGTCCCCATCCCCTTGTTAAACCGTCCTCCCGATTGGGAGGCTGTTGTTGGGATTAGTTCTGCCTCATTTAGCAAAAATCTCATGTGTCGTGCTGCTGCCCGTTGGGGAGGAGACAAGTGTGAGCTGTGTGCTCTGAGTGAAGGAAGACGAAGCCGGTTAGCGCAGGGATCTCGGGAGGACTCCTGTGCTCCCGGCACCTTTGGGGGTGTTTCAGGGAATAACTGTGGGAGCGACGGGGCAGGCTGAGTGGAGAGGGGCTCCTCCCCTTGCCCGAGGGCGGGTTCAGGGACTGTGGCCTTGACTGTGCAGCTGCCAGGCTGGGCCCAGGACTCCACTGTACTTTCTGGGGGAAGGACAGAGATGGGGAGATGTGGCACATTTGTGTTATTTTATTTTATTATTATTTTTTGTAAATGTTTATTTATTTTTGAGAGAGAGAGATGGAGTGCAAGCAGGGGAGGGGCAGAGAGAGAGAGAAAGAGAGAGAGAATCTGAAGCAGGCTCCAGGCTCCAAGCCATCAGCACAGAACCCGATGCGGGGCTCAAACTCATGGACAGTGAGATCATGACCTGAGCCGAAGTCGGACACTTAGCCGGCCGAGCCACCCAGGCGCCCCTGTGTTAGTTATTTTAATTTCCAATCGCACGGCATTTCTCTGACGGAGTCCTCTACTCGTTGTGACACTTTACTTATCAGTGACTTTAAAAATGTCTGAATACGTTGCAAAGGTGTCTGTTGGGACATTGGTAATCTTCACACATTTCCCTCTGTTCTGCTGACATTTGACCAACGGCCATTCAGCACTTTCGTCAAAATGCAATGAACATGTCCACATACCAGCATCTCGCTAGGTTTCTGAACTTTTTCTAAGATAGTAACATGGTATGCCGAAACCTTGGCTTTGCACCGAAACTTGGAATCCAAAGGAACAGTGTTTCCTCTGCGGGGGCCCTTGTCACCGGAGCACTTGGCAAGACCAATGACTTTGTAACCCGGTCTTTTTTTCTTTTCTTCTTTTCCAGAAGGTATGCTTGAGGTATGCTTGACATATAGAAGCCATGTTTCTTTGCAGTATCCAATCTGATGTTTTGATAGACGTATACATCATACTATGGGATGTCATTCAGGCTTAAAAGATCCTGTCAGTAGTGCCCTCTAGGATAGACTGGGAGGGTGTTGTGCTAAGTCAGGTACGCTGGCCTCAGGAGGAAGTTCAGACACTTCTCCAGCTCACTCTCTGCGCCTGGTTGAGCTGAGATGGGGCAGCAGGGCTTTACCTTTGAGTTATTGGGAAGGAGTGGATTTATTCAAAGCTTATAAAGTCCATATTCCTAAGGCTCTTTCAGAGAAATCCCATTTAAAATTCCTGTAGCTTTCCTTGACTTCCGGCCAAAATAGTCATCAGGCTACAGAGATTTTGTTTATCAGGATAGTGTATTCTAGCTTTTTCTTAAATTTATTTATATTTTTTCCTCTATTTTAGAGGTGGGGGAGAGGGGAAGAGGGAGAGAGAGAATCCCAACCAGGCTGCACGCTCAGCACAGAGCCTGACGTGGGGCTCGATCCCAGGACCTTGGGATCACGACCTGAGCCAAAATCCAGAGTCGGATGCTCAGCCAACTGAGCCACCCAGGCGCCCCAGTGTATTCTAGTTTTTAAAAATGTTATAACACAGCACCCCCCCCCACACACATACAAAGAGAGTAGATACACCAGTCAAAATTTTTCGAACACGGCTGTTATTAATAGGTGACGCTAAATGTGCAAATTGACTTATAAATCACTAAACACAAACACGGGATCCTTTCCATTGGGAGCCAGTGATCAAAACCAAACACACGATAACTACTGTTCTACTCTCTGCTTCTATGGAACCGTCTTTTTAGATTCCACATATAGGTGAGATCATGTAGGTTTTTTCCCCCCTGTGTCTGGCTGATTTCACTTAGTGTAATGTCCTCCAGGTTCGTGCATCTTATGCAAATGGCAGGACTTCTTAATGGCCGACTAATACTCCCCTGTGTGTACACACCACTTCTTCTTCATCCATTCATCCTCCGATGGACACTTGGGGAGTTTCCATGTCTCAGCTGCAGCGAACACGGGGTGCAGATACCTCTTCAGGACACGGATCTCACTTCCTTTGGATAGACACCCAGGAGGGAGACTGCCAAATCACATGGGGGCAGGGACTTGGTGAAATGGGGAGACATGGGTCGAAGGGCACATGCTGTGGTCAGATGGGATGAACGGGTCTGGAGATGTAACGTACAGCATGGTGACTGTAATTAACAATGCAGTACCGAAGCCCGCAAGTTTGCAAACGGGCTAGATTTCAGGTGCTCCCATCAAGGACACACAAGGCTAACCTTGTGACGAGATGGTATGTGCACCAGCTTGACTGTGGCAGTCATTTAAGTACGTATCCGTATATCACATCATCACGTTGTGTGCCTTAAATATACACACTCTGTCGCACATAACTAACTAACCACACACAGGAGAGCTGGGGAGTGTCGGGTTGGGCCAGCATCCTGGAAGGACAGACGGAATTATGTGGCCCTTTCTCTCCGACACAGTTTAGTCTGATGCGCCCGTGGTTGCCCCTTCGAGAAGCAAAGCCTCATCTCGGGATGCGCTGGGTTGACCCTACACCCCAACTGCCAGAAATGCACCTTCCAGCTTCGGAACAAACACCAAAGATAAAGGTCCTTCCACTCAAACTATGAAAACTCTTTGTGTCAGCCCTCGGAAGCCGCTCCCCACCTCGGAACCTGAGAAGGACGTGGAGTGGACAGAAGTAGGAGGCGTATGGTGTCACGGGGACCTGAACATAGCAGGTGGAAATAGAGGAATGAAGCCTCCTCTCTGGGAGGAGGGCACAGCCTCCTTAGTGGGAATGTGTGTTGACCTTTCTAGAAGACAGATATGCTACCTACTGGCATGGAGCTGGTCTCTTCAAATCAAGGGCCACAGTGTTTTACGGTAACATGTACTCTCCAGGGAGGCAGTTTAGGAAAACTCACAGCAAAGCCTATTTTCCTGTGGGGTTGAGCTCTGTGTATTTAGTTAATAGGCTACTTATGCAAGAGATTCGTAGTGTATAATTAAGCTACAGGGAAGAAGCCAAAAGAGCAAGGTAATATTTGTCTTTCTTAAATATAGTCTAATTGTTTGTGAAATCATACTCCTTTTTAGCTTTTTGTACCATTTTCAGGAAATTTTGATATTTTACCTATCGGGGGAAAAACCAAAATGAATACTGAAGCATCAATAAACTGAAAACAGACAGCTTGTCTGGGATACTTTTTCTGAAGCCAAGAATGTCAGAACTGAAATCTTACCACCATCTAAATCTCATGAGTAATGCTGCTGACCTCTGACTTCCTTTAAAAAATAACACGCATTGGGGCACCCGGGTGGCTCAGTCAGTTAAGCGTCTGACTTCGGCTCAGGTCATGATCTCACGGTCCGTGGGTTCGAGCCCCGCGTCGGGCTCTGTGCTGACGGCTCGGAGCCTGGAGCCTGCTTCGGATTCTGTGTCTCCCTCTCAATCTGTCTGCCCACCCCCCCCACCCCCCTGCTTATGCTCTGTCTCTGTCTCTCAAAAATAAATAAACATCTAAAAAAATTTTTAAAATAACATGCATAATAACTGCAGCCCTAATTTATGAACTTTAAAAGTCAACAAGATCATCATTATTATCTTTGCAGCATTATTATTATTTTTTTTAGCAAACGCATTAGACATTTAGGTTCTCAGGGACTCCTTTCATTAGAATTTCACCTATGCTACTTTTAGTAAAAGGAGTGTTTGGGGGACACGCGATGTTTTGGGTCATCAGGAAGCTCTGAATGGAGATTTCAGAGATTTTGGCTGTCTTCAATTTGGCAACAAATACTAAGCCTCTAACTCATCCCTGGGGTGAAGAGAAGAAGGCAGTCGCCTGTCCTTCTCAACGTGCTGTTCTGGTTTAGAGAAAGCTGCAGCACTTTAAAGAAGCCTGTCTATAGAGCCTCTTTCCCACACTTCTAACTCCTTTCCTTTCTCCTCCTGGTCTTCAAAAAACTCCACGATGATCAAAGGCAAGTCTGGAGGACCGAGGCCCCCAGACAAGGATGAGAGAGGGACAGAGGAGGAAGACACCGTATGGAAACACGGTGTAGAGCCACCGAGGCAGGTGCGCGTTGTTGGGCATGTGGGGACTCGGACTTGTCTGAACCGCTGGAGGGAAATGGGGACTGAGATTGCCGATCCTTCTCTCTCCAGGGGCCTTGTGTTTTCTTCATGCCGTGCACAGCTGGACAGGCGTCTGAGATGCTGGGTCCTCCTCCGGGCACGAGGGCTCCTGTCCTGACCCCCGCCCCTTGTCAGAGACGCTCCGGATTCATGTGGGACTCGTGTCCTCCCAGACACAGCCCGTAGGAAGCCGAGGCCAGCTGGAATCCTGCAGACTGCTTCCATCCGGGGTCTGAAACACTCCATGCCTCCTTTTATGTCACAAAGACTCTACAGATGGCCCTTGGCTAGATTGCGTCTGGTTTCCATTTTGTACAAGCTAACTTTAATTCTGTCACTGTAGGTTTTATTTCCTTGTGACACTGGATTTAAGCTTTCCTTAACAACGTTCTTCTGCAGATTAAACTTTTAGGAGAACAACTTCTGTCTCGGTGACTAAGCAAATCTTGCCTCTGGAGAAAGAATTTCAAAAAATCAAAACATACAACTGACATTTCTTTCCTTCCCTTCCCTTCCCTTCCCTTCCCTTCCCTTTCCTTTCCTTTTCTTTTTTAAAAAAACTTTTTAATGTTTTTATTTATTTTTGAGACAGAGAGAGACAGAGCATGAGCAGGGGAGGGGCAGAGAGAGTGGGAGACACAGAATCCGAAGCAGGCTCCAGGCTCCCAGCTGTCAGCACAGAGCCTGACACGGGGCTCGAACTCACGGACTGTGAGATCATGACCTGAAGCTAGATGCTTAACCGACTGAGCCACCCAGGCGCCCCTGTTTTTTTTTTTTTTTTAATACTGTTTCCAATGTTTTGTCCTGAAATCAAACACTAGCTCCTGAACTTTCAGATAAAAATAGTTGTGGTTACTCAAAATTGTTTCTAGCGGGAGATTGCTCAGTCTTTTCCTTCTACATCAAGGAGAGGATCCAAGAATACCTCTGACTGCAGACAGCGTCACGAAACAGGAACAAATAATAAATGCGTGCCTGTCTGGTTTCTTCCCAGCTGCCATGCAGCCCCAGACACAAACACCTGCACATGTATGTACTTTGGAGTGCTGGCGAAGATCGTTCAGAACAGAAGATTATTTAAACGTCCAGGGTCATCAAGCGGCTGTTTGCGTCTGCCGGAGAAGAGAAACTCTTGGCCGTACCTCGCACACCCAGGATCGGTTTTTATTCCTCAGCGGTGTGCTCGCTGCTTATGAGGATGTAGCCTGATGCCAGCTCTCTCGGGGGGTTTGAATCGGGGCCAACTGGGGCCACCGTCTGAGGGACTTCTCACTGAGTTAAACTTTTGAGGGCGTTTCTAAGAATCCCGATCACGTACGTCAACATTTTCCTTTTTATTTGTGGCAGAGATTGTTAGGATTGGCCGCGCATCTTATGTTCCATGAATTTGAATCAATGGCTTAAAAACCTTTTAATAAAAGCTCCACACATATCTCATTTAATCCCCGCAGCAGCACCAAGGAGGAGATGTTATCACTGTCCCCTTAGAGAACGGAGGCACACGGAGGGTGAGGGGCTTGGCAAGGCACGCAGGCTGTGGCCCGTTCTCACTGACCCGATACCTTGTTCCCTTTGGACCCTGACACTTGGTCTCTTGAGCAACGGGTGAGGGTAGCCCCCCTGCCCCCCAGACTACAGAGATTCAAAACCCACACTTTGGGGGCACTCAGATCTCATAGAGAATTCTGATCACTCTTACCTACATTTTATAAGAGATCAATTAAATCAGGAGGAAAACTAGAGAAACTCTTTTACCAGAATCCACCGCTCTATGACTGCTGATGAATATGATTTACTTCTTTAAGTGGACTCTTAAGCTTTTATTTATTTATTTATTTATTTATTTATAATATGAAATTTATTGTCAAACTGGTTTCCATACAACACCCAGTGCTCATCCCAACAGGTGCCCTCCTCAATACCCATCACCCACTCACCCCTCCTTCCCACCCCTCATCAACCCTCAGTTTGTTCTCAGTTTTTAAGAATCTCTTATGTTTTGGCTCCCCTCCCTCTCTAACCTTTTTTTTTTTTCTTCCCCTCCCCCATGATCTTCGGTTAAGCTTTTAAATACAAACATTCTCTAGGAGTCATGATTGATTTTTATGACGGACGCGTTTCAGAAAGGAGCTTCCGGAGACGGGACTGAGGAGTTGTTGGGACTGTGGATGACCGAGGTCTCGGTTTCGGATCTGTGCCCCGATGCTAGCTTTCTGCGATATCTGAGTCTCGGTGTTCTCATCTGCCAAATGGACCTAATAATGTCTGTCTTGAGACTACAATATCTCTCCATGAGATTCAGCTGTGACCACACAGGAGACGACATTTATGAAGTGGCCAGCAGGGTCCTGGCACAGAGCATCCCAGGTTAGGCTCCGGGAAGCACTCCAAGACAGAGATGTTTGGGATGAGACCTCAAGACGGGCCGGCGTGGGGGGCGGTAAGGGTGAAGCAATGGGCCAAAGCAGACGCTGGGCTCTGACGTGAGCAGAGGCCTCCACTAGTAATCCCGTGGGAGCTCTACAGTTGGGATCCCACAGTCTTGTGAATCGAGGCAAGGGGCCTGGGCTTTTGTCACCTCTTTGGAGCAGTCAGATCCAGCTGTCCCCAGAGATATACATGATCCTTCAGTGAGACGGTTCCTTGGGGGTCAGCGCACTTCCTGGGGAGGGACTCAGCCATCAGTCCACAGCGGGCGCAGTCCTGGGGCATCTGCATCCTGAGTGGTGACGCGGCCATCACAGCATGTCGCCCACCCCACGGGTGCTGCTTCTTTGGAACTGGGATCATTGTTATTCACTGTCGTGTCCTTACCGAGTGGGGAGCGACGGCCAGTCAGCCTGACTCACTGCAGCACGGCAAAGTCATCTCATTTTGTAACAAGAGAGACCCTAATCCAGCACTGTCGTCACTGAAGCTGAAGAAGAAACGTAGAAGAAACTGAAAACCCGAGGGTCCCTAGAAAGCACACCCGAGGCGCGAATGTGCGGCCCAACAAATTCGACTGGGTGAAGTCGGCACGCACTTTCTCAGTATCACAACCTGAACCTGGGATTTGGAGACAATCTGGAAAGCGATATTTGACTTTTCGTGTTTGGAAACAGCTAATATGTGCCTGCAAATGTCACCCATCAAGCATTTTTATCAAGGCGTCTTGAAATACAGAAAGGCTTCAGACACGTCTATTTTGAACTGAAGTCTGCTGAATACCGAGGAGACAAAGATGACTGAGGTCACCAAAGAAAATACAGTCATGAGGTCATGATAAAGGGCTCTTCAAAGGGCTCAGGCCTGTAAAGGGGCTATTCTTAGGAATATGCCCGAAGCACGAGTACACGGACATCCAGGGGCTTATGCCACACAGCCCCGTCATCCAAACTGTTCAACAGGGGAAGGGTGTGAGGCTGACCTATGTTGTCCACACGACCCCAGAAGGTCTAAGAGAAGCAGGTGTCGTTGGTGCTCAGCAAGTGCCCAGAGCCCCACAGAAACAGTCCTGTGGCGTGAAACCGGGAAGAACGTTTCTCCTCTGACTTTGCTGGTACCAGTCAGAGCCGTCCTGAACTTTCCAGGCTGCGGAGGACAACGCACAAATAATGCTGATGGTGGCCGGTGCACATTGAACTGCTTGACCAAAGTCTAAAGCCCCCGAATGTAACTTGTCTTAGAAGATACTAAGAATGGGAGCTTGGGTGGCTCCGTCAGTTAAGCGTCTGACTCTTGATTTCAACTCAGGTCATGATCTTGCGGTTCACGGGATCGAGCTCGCATCTGGCTCTGTGCTGACAGCACAGAGCCTGCTTGGGATTCTCCTTCTTCCTCTCTTTCTCTCTCTCTCTCCTCTCTCTCAAAGTAAATAAACTTAAAAAAAGATACTAAGACAAGGGTGAAATGAAGCGTTTACATAAATAATGAGAATCTAAGCATTCTGCATTTGACCACTCTACTGAGGAAGTAATTTCATAAAAATAGAGAACTCTGATCTGCTCCCAAGCCCCCGGCAGAGGCTTTGGTGAGGGCACAGGCATTTGAGCCCAATGGCACCCCTCCCCTGGCTGACGTTGCAAAAGGCCTGTTTTCCTGCCCCTCTTGCTCAGACTAGCTACGGCCTTCCCCTCCTGTCTGCTCACCAGGTGACTGATGGTAGCCCGGGGACTGACTTGTCTTCAAGCCACGGGTTCTTTTTAGTCGACCTCAAGAACTGAGCTCCATCTGTGTTAGAAATGCCATCTATCCACTTGAAGATACTTTGGATCTCGACATCCTGGTCGCGCCCGATCTTCTTCTCATTGCTTTAATCGAGTCCTCAGTGACTCCACATACCTTTTAGATACAACAGTCTTCAGCCAAGAGCAAGTTATGAAGAAGAAAGAACCTTTCGCACCAATCGATAACAATCAAAACATTTTGACCAACTACGCTAGAGGAAAGACCGAATTATCTATCTTCTTTAGAGAGAAATATTTATAATTCATCACCACGTGAGGAACTGATCAAAGAACACTTAGGGAAAGGGTAGGAGCAGCAGAATCGGAAATGTGTCAGGTAGTTAATTAATAAAAATATATTATTTTCCTGGAGGCTTTAGTATTGGTCGCTTTTTGAAAAATTTCGATGTGCTGATTCTTGCTCCAAATATTCTCTTTCATGTCTCGCTTTGTCATTTTGAATTCTCTCAGGTGAGTCGGTGTGTTAAATGCTCATTGTTCATATTTATCACCTCGCCCAAACAAGTACGCTATCCCCCCATTCCGTAATCTTGGTGTCTGAAACAGGAATGTGGCTTTAGCGGCATCTGGCTGGCTTAGCCACCGGGAAGCTATGACGTCGAATACACTGTCTTGGCCATCCGGGGTTACCGTCCGGGGTCTCCGGGGACGTCTGTCCATAGCCCGTGTCCTCAGAGGCCCCACACTCCCTGGACACATCTACAGTCACTTTTACCTGCCACCACGGGAGAAGGTCATTCGGGAACTTGGCATCCAACAAATCCGTGGCACCCCCTGCACTTCCCAGGGCACGGAGACAAGAACTTTTCCTTCCCTCTCGCCCATTCCTGCGGATGGCAGCACCTGCTTCCCACCACGTGAGAAAAGGCCGTGGTCCTTCAGAAATTCTTCTTTCCACCAATCCTGCCTCTGAGGATGGTCTTGCTGGTGGGAACAAAACCAGGGATTTGACGGTCAGGAAGCAAGTTCTGTTTGGGTGCGTGCTCACTAAGTGCCCAGCAGACACAGAGCTCTTAGATGTGAGAACTATTTGCTCTCTGCCCACGGCGTCCCCGGCGCCCAGAACCACACTGGCCCACAACAGGTGCTCACTCAGTATTTCTTCAGTGGAAGGTGGGCCTCCGTCCCAGCGGGTGTCCTGGTTTCCATTCAAGTTAGTATCTTTCTCTACAACATCCTGATATGCACTGACCCCGTTTACCTTCAACACCCGGTGATGGGGAAGAGCTCACCCCTTCCAAAAACCGTATTTCATGTTCATTGGAGACCAATTTTATGATTAAAAAGGGTTTCCTCCTACGGACAGTGAAACCCTACTACTGTTTAGTGATGTCCATCCTTCCCTTCTGCCTCCGCCACCAAGAAACCAGACCTAACGCCCTCTTCACGGGCACACACGTGAACTATCGGATGAAGGCTCCTTCTCCATCCTCCCTCCTGTCCCCCACCAAGGTTGAGCTCCCTTAGATTAAGTGTCACGGGCTCCTTCGGCAGGTTCCAGGTCACTGCACTTTCAAATCTTTGCTGCTCTCCCCCTGCCTACGCATGTCTGCTCTCTCTGTCGAAACCTCCGTGAAATGGTTCACCCTGAACCGAGTGCTTCAAGACTGTGGGACTGCTTGTTCTGGACACTGTGCTCGTCCTGGTGAAACTAGGATGGGCACCTTGGCCTCACTGTTCGGCTCGCTGTCCTCGAGCCTTGTGTCTCCTATACACCGTTGTGTTGGTCTGCGGTCCACTTTCTTCTAGAAGCACTGAATCTACATTTCCTTCTGTTTGGCTTCATTTGATTAATCTCTAAATGTTCACAACTTTTGTGTCTTCGGTTTATATTTTTCATGTTTTTAAGTTTATAAATTTATTGTGAGAGAGAGAGAGAGAGCGAGAGAGTGCAGGTCCGGGAGGGGTGGAGAGAGAGGGAGAGAGAGAATCCCAAGCAGGCTCCGGCTTATAGCAAAGGGCTCGAACTCATGAACAGTGAGATCATGAGCTGAACTGAAATCAAGAGTCAGATGCTTCACTGACTGAGGCACCTGAGCAAACCTGCGTCTTTATTTTCTCATGTGAGGGCCCTGTGTCTGCACAGCCACGTTTGTGTCTGGGCTTCGCCATCTCTCCAGACGCCCTTCACCGCGGGGCCTCCTTCCATCTCCACGTTCCTGTCCATGTTGGCGGTCACTGACAGTTCACGTATTTATTTATTCATTCATTCAGCATATATTTGTTAAGTGCTTATTATGTGCCAGGTACTCTTCCACTTTATTGCTGGCAATTAAAATTAAGCTTCCTACTACCTTGTTTTTAGACGTACATTGATCCACAAATCAATCCTCTTTTGGAGTCGAGAGTAGGGCCACTTAGCAGGTGATGGGCACACCAGTGGCTGTCTATAAGCATTCTGTCACTGGTCTGTCACACGCTAAGCACGGAAACAGACACGTAGCTTTCAGAAGGTTTTATAGTAATTGGACAAAGCGATTCCATGTCAGTGAATGTAATAGTAAAAAGCTTGGCTTGCATTTTGTATGCTGGCTTTGTGTGTGTGTGTGTGTGTGTGTGTGTTTGTAATTTAATTTTTCTAGCGATTTATTTATAAAATTACCAGGCCGGAAATTTTTAAAGCCGGTAAGCAATCTAAGGCAATCTGAGCTGGTCCTTTCGCCACAGAGTTTGGGAACAACTGGTGGAGAACATCCCCCTGACCGAGTGGTGGAGTGTTTTCAGCAGCCTTGGGGGTCCTGGGTTGGCCATTCTGTGTTCACTGGAGCTTGAAGCCACCGGCTTCAGAATCGTCGGTGGGCCTGTTAGTGCCACAAACAGGCTGACTCGGGGTGGGGCCTGGACCTCGCTCTGTTTGCCTCTCTCCCGTGCCCAGCACCCTGCCAGACACACGGCAGGAGGTCCTGAAATATTCCGAATGACGGTGACTGTATGAAGTTCAAGGTAAATTCAGTTTGCTCTATGATCTTTTTCCTTCCTTTACGTTGGGATAGTGTACATTTGTTTTTTAAAAAAATTATTTATTGGGGGCGCCTGGGTGGCGCAGTCGGTTAAGCGTCCGACTTCAGCCAGGTCACGATCTCGCGGTCCGTGAGTTCGAGCCCCGCGTCAGGCTCTGGGCTGATGGCTCGGAGCCTGGAGCCTGTTTCCGATTCTGTGTCTCCCTCTCTCTCTGCCCCTCCCCCGTTCATGCTCTGTCTCTCTCTCTGTCCCAAAAATAAATAAACGTTGAAAAAAAAAATTAAAAAAAAATTTATTTATTTTGAGAGAGAGAGAGAGAGAGCAGGGGAGGGGCAGAGAGAGAGGGAGACGGAGAATCCCAAGCAGGCTCTGCGCTGACAGACACGGGGCTCAAAATCAGGAACCGTGAGATCACGACCTGAGCCGAAATGCAGAGTTGGTGGCTCCACCAACTGAGCCACCCGCGAACCCTGGACTGAGCAAATTTCTATCTGAAAGAGGGCTGGTGCTTTGACACAGGATGAAGGAACGTTCGGGCACACAGGACTGAGCACGAGCGTCATTTTATCTGCGTGGCCCACCCCTGTTTCTCTCTCTTCTCTCTGGTTTCTCAACAGCAAAAGCAGCTCATTCCCCCACAGACTGGTCCTTCTCTGTTTTTCTGTATGTCTGCACGCAGGATGTCACGGCCATGAGTATTTGCAGGGAGACCTCTGACTCTGGGCGTTCTATCAAGCCCCACGGAATGTGTTCTAACGGGTGCTCTGTGCAGAGGCTGCTTGGATATGGCCTCTCCTGGTGATGCGTTTCTTCGTCCGCCTTGTCACCCGGTCCACGATGGCACGCCTGGCAGGTTGCCCTTCCCTTCGTGTTCCACGTAGAAACTGCAAGGACGCGTGTCTGCACGCATCACAGTGAATGAATCAGCTGCAAAAATCCGCACTTCGAGATTGTTCATGACTTGCCTTAACTCAGTAGATTTCAACACCATTATCACAGCACGTGTGGTGTCTCCCAACCCTAGCGGTTGACCACCGTCAGAAGTTATTTTTAGCCAACAAAGCAGGGGAAGAGCATCGTGGCAATATTTGGAACGATGTATTCAAAATCAAGTTCAGCGGAAATACTGAATGCACAGTTACAGACTGTCAAGCTTCCCTTAAATTCTGGAGACCTGCTTAAGGTTCTAGTCTAGTCCTCTTGCCCGAGCTACCGTGGGAGATAACCATCAACATATCGCATACCTGTGATCCGGTACGATATTATCATCATTTGCGTGATTGCGTGAAGGGAGATGTTCTGTGTGTGTTTCAGCGACGGACAATTCTCAGCCAGTGATGATGTGGGTGAAAGTTTCAGAAGTTGTTTGGATTTCCCTCTTGTCAACGGTGGACTTCATGGCAGGCGACAGATTAGCCAGTGGCTTGGGCGGGGAGGTGCGTGGTGAAGCGTGGCAAGGCCCCGACCACGATGAGAGCTGGATTGCAAATATGATGTGCACTTGCCTCATCAGGGAAAGACAGACAGTGCACAGATTTTTAGCTGGTTTTCTCATCGTTTTGAATCATTTTGAACGTACCCCTGCTGCCTGTCCCCAGGCCATACTGCTGCCTCCTCTCTAGGGACCCTTGGTTCACCATGGGGATCCAGACACTTAACCTTAAAATTGTAAGTAAAATTAGCTAGGAAACTTGGCGATGCCTGTTGGTAATTTTATACGCCACAACAAAAGCCCTCAGCTTGCCCTTGATTTTGCATTTTGTGCCAGATCTTGGCAAGGTTTTAAAGGTTCAAGGAACTTTTATGTCTTCCCATAATTTCATCAGGGTGAAGAGATAATATTTTTTGTACTTTTCTAATGATCAACTAAATGCGACATATTTACGCGTGGAGGTTAATATGACTTTTAATCCTAAAAATGGCTTTGTTATCATCTGTCCGGGATTCCATATCTTTGGTAGTTTTGCCTGACTGTGGAAGGAGAGTATAAATGGTCAACTGAAGATTTTTTTTAAAAAAAGATTTGGTCAATAAGTATTACATATTTGATCGTGGCAATGACTTCGATAATTTTAAGTTTATGTTGGGAAAATACGACTGTTCTTGGTGTTAGGACATGGCTCCCTAGGTCACAACAAAAGGATGTCTTCGGGATTTTTAATTATAGCAATTTTTGTTAGGAAAAGTAGCAAATTTAATTCTTTTAATGTTTATTTATTCTTGAGAGAGAGAGAAAGAAACAGAATGTGAGCAGGGGAGGGACAAAAAGAGAGGGAGACACAGAATCTGAAGCAGGATCCAGGCTCTAAGGTGCCAGCACAGAGCCCGATGCGGGACTCGAACCCACGAACCGTGAGATCGTGACCTGAGCTGAAGTCGGACGCTTAACCGACTGAACCACCCAGGCACCCCTAAAAGTAGCAAATTTAAACGCAAATAGTCCTTGTAATCTCTGGCACCTGCCATACTGCAGGGACGGGATTTTAGGACGTCATTGTCCTAAAGGGGTCCTCAGGCTGCTTTAAGAACTTCATCAGTCTCCTGCCCCCCGGCTGGCCCTTTCCCTGGAGTCTACAGTGTCCCTGTCTCTCCTGTGAGCAGCCACGGGGACAAGCTTCATTTTGCCCCACTTCCCTGAGCTCACAGCCCCCACCATGCTTTCCGCAGAGTGGGCGACATGAAACTCTCCCGCCCCTTTGTCGGGAACCTGGATTTCATTGTCAGGTCTCATTTTAGCACATGACTGTTCTGATCGTGACTGAACATAATACAAGCCGCAGGCCGGAATCTCCCTCCCCTCCCGTCCTGAATCTCTGTCACCTGGAAATAAAATGCAAGGTCAGTGAGGAAGCCTTGACAGAGAAAACGGGTCTGGCTCGTCAGCACCGTGCACGCCTCTAGAGGGGGAGATGTGCTGGGTGGGTCTAAATCAGGCTGTATTGCAGGCATTCCTGTCCACCCGTTTGTAGAAGAATTAAGGAAAGGAAGCTGCTTTTAAGGAGTCTGAAGTCACTGCTTAAAGGAAACGAAGGAGGTGTGCGAGCTGGGTGGCTCGTCTTCCTAACACGGCTTAGACTTTCCGCGCCACTGAAAGCTGCACTGGAAAAGTCAACAATTTTTAGCCTCGTTTGGCTTTTTTCTTCTTAGGAAGACCAGACACCTGTTTGACACCTGTCAACACTTCCAGGTGTATTTTTGCACGGTTACTGATCACGGCCAGCTTTGGCAATGAGGACAGGGAGCTGGACTTGAGAGAGAGAGAGAGAGATGCGAAGGTCCGTCAAGAGCCCAGAGGGATAGACGTCTCTTTCCCGAGGGATCTTTGGTACGGACCCGCCTCTGACTGTCCGAAGTACTGAGGCCTGGTCTGCTAGGCGCTCACAATATGCCGGGAAAGAGGCCCAAGGTGAGTCAGAGATAAAGGCGCCCGCTTCCTCCAAAGACACACAGCGTGAACCACAACCCGATGCTCGCTGCAGTGGGCTGTCCCCAGCCCCGGGGCGCCCAGCCCCCGGGGACCTCCCGCAGTCCTCACTTGGGGCCGCTGACTGCTCCGCGTACAAAGAAGGGGAAATTTCCAAAGGAGCGGGAGAAGCATTTCCTCTTTCTCCAAAAGAGAAAAGCTCTGTCTGAAACTTCCACTTACGTTTCTCTCGGCAAAAAGCAACAGGAGACAAATCAGAAACAAAATCAAAGCCAACACCCGAAGAAGCCCACGGAGCGGATAGGCTAGGGTGTCCTCGGGAGAACCCAGAGTGTCCCAGCCACTCCTCCAGTAAAAGAGGAAAAGAAAGAAAGAGATCCTGAAAGCAAAACACTAATAAAGCAATCTGCATGATCGCGCCACTCACTACATGGGGCAGATGAGGGCCCGGGCTCCAGATGTGTGTTTGATCTCTGCGGCTTTCTCGAAAACCAGGAAATCCTGTTCGGCTAAGAAAATTTCCAGTTGCTATAGTTCTAAGAAATAGAATAGCATTGACTAAATCAATTCTATAGTAGTTTAGTCAAGATCTGAGTTAAAACAGAAAAAAAAAAAAAGCACCTTTTCAAACATGATAAGAACTTTTAATCTCCTTTACCATTTAATTATCAGGTTCTAAAACGTGACTATCATTTGCAAAAACTCACGTCCAAGTTTTTGACCCACAGATATATTTATTTGTAGTCATATTGGCTGATGTTTATCAAAACATATGTAAGCCATTACTGAGGGTCAGTGAGTTAGCTAGAAAGGTGGACAGTAATGTCAGGTGTCCAGAAGAGCATTCTAGAAATCTGAGTAGTTGGTTATCGGGGCATGACAAACCTGGTCAATTTTCTTTGAAAGTGACTGCCCTAGTGTCTATGGGAAGCAGGACACGATTCTTGCATTTTATGGTAAAATTGACTAAATGTTATCTTTCTTATCTGGTTCTACAAGTCAACCGTTTCCACAGCTAAAGGCACCCGCACCGCACGCCCCTCCATTTCCAGTTGATGGAGTAATACTGAGGCAGCTCGAGGTGTTCAGACAGAGCTGTTACCCATATAATTACATCGGCCTTGATTTAGATGTTGCTAATGAGCATACTTTCACTCATATCATCTAAGTTACTTTAAAAAGCAAGTCTGATTTGGAAAAACTCCCCCACGCATCCTTTTGAACACTATCCTATTCCTGAATGCGCAACCCTTTCATTGAATCTGTTTTCAGTTGTGACTTGCTAACTGACCTATATATCCCAGTGACTTCTCGGTTGTTCGTGTTTATTCAACGAGCCTTTTGGGGGAAGACAATCTTTCTTCGGGTAAAATGGTATTTTTCCAGAGAGGCTTCTAGGGACCACCAATTGTGGTTTTTCAGGAGATGTGGCATGGCAGGATGAGAGCCAGGGACGGCGTCATTGGGCGGGGTGGTAGGAAATGACTCAGGGGGCTGAGGATGATCACCGTGAAGTGGGAAGGAGCACCCAAATCTGGTCACGGCGTGAGGACAAGACGATGGTCATTTTTAGCCGAAGGGATGTTGATGACATTGGGATACGTTATGTGGCGGTACAGTATTTTTTTTTTTTAAGATATTAGCCAGTGATCTACTTCTCTGTTCCCTCGTTCAACCTCACGCAAGCCAATGGCCCTCTGTGTGCGTGGCCCGAGTGGAGGAGTGCGAGAAGCATTAAGCAAGGGGACACAGGCAGGGGACACAGGTAAGGGTCCGAGCTGGTGGTGGCAGGTGCCGCAGAGGGTGACCTCGGAGGGGAATGTCCCAGAGACTGGAGGAGGGTGTTGGAAGGGATGCTGGTGCGAGGAGAGGGGAGGGAGCTGGCCCCCGGGCGGCTGTGACTTGGGGTCCAGGACAGATACAGGTTGCTGTCCCCCTCGGCATTGCTCGTGATCCCGGGAGCTCTTAGTGGGGGCTCCTGGGGGTCTGGGCTCCAAAGCCCATGCAGAGATTTCACAGGCAAGATAACTAGACGACTGTTCCAGTAATTGTTCTCTTCTAGCTCACCCAAAAGTAGAACTTTTAGGAGGGGTGTTAGTTCTTCCAAACTTCACATCTTTTTTTAGAGGAAAAACCGCAAGTCGCTTCCTGATGTACCTCTCCAGGTACTTTTCATCCCATGCCTTTATGATCTTTCAGGAGGAGACCAGCTTATCATTTATCAGAAAGAAGGCAGGTCAGGCCTCCTGAGGGGCTGTCACGCCGCTGGAAAGCTCAGAAAGTCCCCCCACCTGGCATAGCCATAGAGCAAGAGGATGCCACATTTGGGTCACCTGGTGTGTGTAAGTGCTACAAGGCTGCAGCCTGAAGGCATGTGACGATTCTTTTGCAATAACAAGTCACAATGGGGGACACTTTCACTTCATATATCCTGCAGCTTTACTTGAAGTTGCTCAAATAAGCAGTTTGCCAGCCTGGTCCCTGAATTAGCTCTCCGATGAAAGCTTACATTTACCCTCTGGCCCTTTGCACCACTCTATCCCCGACCAGTGGGCTTTCCCTTGCAGACGTCTCTTCTCTTCCAGGTAGGTCTTTCCTTTGGTGATTCCACCCACTCTTATGGATTTGACGATCTCCTATATCGTTATATCAAGGCTAATCCCTTCCTTGAGTTTTTCGTCCTTATTAGGCATATCTGTTTGAGCATATAACCATTACTTCAAACAACTCTTGCCTAATAGGAGACTAGATGTCATTGTCTAAGCCAGTACTCTCTCCTGAGGCATGGATGGATGGATGGATTGGTGGATAGATGATGGAAGGAAGGAAAGAAAGGAAAGGAGGGAGGGAGGAAAGAAGGGTTGAAGGAAGGATGGATGGATGGATGGATGATGGATGGATGGGTGGATAGATGATGGAAGGAAGGAAGGAAGGAAGGAAGGTAGGAGGGAGGGAAGGAAGGAAAGGAAAGGAAGGGAGGGAGGGAGGGAGGAAGGGAGGGAGGAAAGAAGGGTTGATGGATGGATGGATAGATAGATAGACAGAGATACCATTACTTCCTCTTATCCATATATTAAGTTTAACAGTTAATCTTGCCGGGGCTACTATTCCTATGATTTCACAGGAAACTGCTCTCCTCAGGTCAACGATGTTCTTTGTGCTGCTAAATCCAGTGTTCTCTTCCCTGGGACGCAGGGAGAGGCTCAGGTTGAGGCAAGACTGAGGTATAATCGTCCAGGGTCCCACTGGCCAGGCTGGGGAGCTATGGGCCAGGCGGCTTGCAGGTGTGGAATACGGGCTGCCAGGCGCCCAGGCTGATGTGAGCAGGTCTTGGGAGAAATGCATGGCTGTGCTGATGAAACCCCACAAGACCTCCCAGCGACACTGCCCCCCACTCTGCTCATGAGCACCCACCAGCTCCTGGAAAGGGGCTGGGGTCGGCACTCTGCGGTGCCCTCCATGGGGCTTGTCTGGTCGCCCACGAAGATTATTAGCAGGAGTGAGACCCGAGACCCGGAATGATTTGAACATTCTGCACCTGGCAGTTTTGAGATCTCTTTCAGCTTGGTGCTTCTGAAAGGCCACCTTTGGCAGGTTGGAAGGGAAGAAGGATGGAAAAGGAGAACCGGGCGGGTGGAGGTGAGGGCGGGCGTCCCACCCACACCTCCCCGCCGGCCCTCGGGGTGGCTTCTTGGTGCACAAGTGACTTCCTCCATTGCAGGCTGCGTTTCCGGCTCAGGACTTGATGACTCTCCCCTCCTGCTTTCCAGACCGTGGGCTTCCTGAGGCAAAGCGTGAATCTGTGCTTGCTGGCCCCGTGCCCTGCGGTCACACACGGGACATGATCGCCAGGTTCCTCCATTTGGTGTGCTCCACGTCCTCCCGTTGCCCAGGGTGAGGAAGTCGCTGGCAGATGCTGGGAGCCACCTGCCTTTTGTAGGCGAGTGTGGCCCAGAGAAGTGGTATGATCTGGAACGACAGTTTTCCTTGGGGACTCTGGAAATCAGCGGCTTGACCCTCAGCCGTTGAGTTTTCCGCCAATGGTCTGTTTCTATTGTGTCTGTTTTTTCTTTTTTCTGTTGTTAGGGCGACCCCAAATCTTTTTTTTTTTGTGGTACAAGTAAGTAATAAGAAAATATTTGAGGCCATGTAAATGCAACATCTTACTGTGAAATCTTTTTTAAAGGGTTTAATTGTAATTTTCCCCCTAAGCCAGTTTTCCACCTGAAATAATGTTCCATACAAAATTTTCCCTGCAAATTTGGAAGCACTTTCCAGTGACCATTACAGCACAAGATACGCACGTTAAAAAGAAACGACACGTTCGAATATGTTCCTCTGCAGTTTTGCACGGGTGTGTTTGCAGCGAGCGGTGGCCTGCACTCTGTCGTGCATCTCTAAAGGAAGTGGTTTTGATAGAATCATTTCAGAAAACAACAACAAAAAAGCTCTCGCCCTAAATAATGACCAGCATTTTTGTGGTAGGCAATGGAAACTAGAAATATTTTTATGACTGTCTTTTAGTAATATTATCAGTGTCTTTGTGTTCGGAATTTATATCAAACATCTAAGACAGCATGTGCTATTATGGGAAACATATGAATTATTTATGTTTAGCTTAAAATAGATAATTCTCCCTCCCCCCCCCCCGACCATAATCTCCATTTATGGTACGCATTTTTCTTCATACATAGTCATTTTAATAGGGGGAGTATAAAACTCTAAACACCAGTGGTTTCCTTTAATTACTATCCTATATTTTGAACGAGCCCCTATTAAGGAAAACCTTTTTTTGCCCGCTAAAATATTTACAGCTGTTGGTTAAACTTAAGCCATTCAATGGGGGAAACAGTAATAGTTTTAATTTCAGTCTTAGGAAAAAACAATGAATGATCACACTTTCTGTGGGTAGTTATTGGTCAGCTGGGCTTTGGGGCTAGATTTCCATTTCCCCCTGATTTCTTAATCCCATTTTTTTTTCTTCCTGTAAGTGAACGTTAGGCAGCAATGAATGCTGAGATTTTGATTTTTATTTTTGTAATATTTTTAAATGTTTACTTCTTTTGAGAGAGAGAGAGAGAGAAACAGATTATAAGCGGGGGAGGGGCAGAGAGACAGGGCGACACGGAATCCGAAGCAGGCTCCAGGTTCCGAGCCATCAGCACAGAGCCCCACGTGGGGCTCGAACCCACGAACCGCAAGATCGTGACCTGAGCCCAAGTTGGATGCTTAACCGACTGAGCCACCCAGGCACCCTTGAATGCTGAAATTTTTAATTTGGATTGGGTTTGGGGGCTTTTTAATGTAGAGCCCCTCTCCCTGTATGTCGCTAATGTAGTTAAGGGCCCGGTGGAGAGTGTGAGAGGACGTGCTGTGGCCACGGTCCCCTGTTCCCGGGCTGTGTGTCCCTGAATATTCCAGAATATTAGAGACTGAAATATATATATACATGCTTTAAGAATCCTCATGCGGATCACAATCCCAGATTTCAAACTATACCGCAAAGCCGTAGTGATCAAAACAGTATGACACTGGCACAGAAACAGACCCGTAGCCACAGGGAGAACAATAGCAAGCGAGGCCAGAAACCATTTTGGTCTGATTTATGTAAAAGTGGAGGTCGTTTTAGTGTTTCAAGGAAATTCTGCCGAGAAAACCGGAAGCAGCTAGATAAATCCTCGCGAACCACCACAGGGGTCAGTCGGGCACTGCTCTTACTGGGTCAGTTTTACTTCTCTCTCAGTTCCCAAGGTGGAGAAAAGAGCCAACGGCCGGCGGAACTGTCCTATGAGCTGGTGTGCGGACAGGCAGGAAGGTGCCGGACGGGAGCAGTGGTGTCCCTATTGCCCGAAGCTTGGGACTGTAAGAGGCGGGTGGCTCCAGCCCTGAAACCAGCTGCTGTCCCAAGGAGTCACGCTGATGGCCTTCACGAGGCTTCGGGTCTCTCCAGTACAAATGAAAACCCGCGAGACCCGTGTCCTGTCTCTGGGATTGGGCCAGCACGCAAAGCCCAAAGAGCAACTAATTCCTAGTGGACTAAATGTGAACTTTGCTTTTCATTTTTCTTTCCTTTTGGACCAGGAGGAAGAAAAGTCATGTCGTACATACTCTAGCTATTCACTATTTTCTTTCTCTCTTTCTTTCCTTCTTTCTTTTGTCTGAATCAGAATTTCTTCAAGTGTTAGTTAAAATTAGCATTTCTGATAGCATTTCTTGAGATTTTGGGGAGGCATGGTGGTCAGGACGATTGAAGCATTATGAAAAATGTTATAAAAATGTACAAAAAAAATGTACAGAAGTTCATGGCAACCAATAAGAATGCCCTCACAGAGACATAGTTAGAGGACATGAGCATAACATTCCAAAGTAAGGAAATACAATGAATCGACAAGGATGCAAGAAACTAGTCAAAGTTGTTGTCTTGGGTTCTCCAGCGACAGAGAACCACAAGGTTGTACAAGTGTCTGTGTGTGTGAGTGCATAGGGAGATAGGCAGGTAGAGGGATGGATGGATGGATAGGTGGCAAGGAATCAGCTCATGTGAGGATCTGCACAAGGGCTCTACAACCTGGAGAATCAGAATGGCTGAAGGTAGAGTTCTGATCCAACAGCCATCAAGCTCAAGACTCAAAGAAGAGTTGACGTTTCAGTTCAAGTCTGGAGGCAGACAAAAACCAATGTCCTGGTTCAAAGGCTGTCGGGCAGGAAGAATTCCCTCTTACTTGGAGAAGAGTCAGATTGTTGTTCGATTCAAGCCTTCAGCTGATCAGATGAGACCCACCCCCATGAGGGAAGGCAGTCTGCTTGACTTAGTCTATGCATTGAAATATTAATCTTATTCCAAAACACCCTCACAGAAATGCTTGGGGTCATTTTTGACCAGGTATCTGGGCACCCTGTGGCCTAGTTGACTTGACACACGGAATTAACCACCACAGTTAACAACAAAGACTCATATGAAAAAGAAATGGTATTTTTTAACCTTTAAATCTTGTAATTAAACATAGAGTGCTCAGGTACATTGCTGATATGACTATAAATAACAACAAGCCTTGTGTATTTGAGACAATTATTTACTTGGCAAAGCATGTTGGCAAAAATCTTAAATGTTCACAGACTTTGATTTAGTATTCCTATTTTGGGGAATCTTTCTAAGATAATAGTCTCAACACATGTGGGAAAATTAGACATATACCAAAATCATTATCATGGTGTACTCAGAATAGTAATAGAAATAAAGAAAACGATCTAAAGTTTAACAATATAAAAATGCATAATTAGAGCATGATACACTTAGGTAACAAAAGAGCCAAAATTCATTCAAATATTTGTAAAGTTTCTACAATGTGAAATGTGCTCATGTTTGGTGAACAAGCACAGTCATAATTACTATACAAAATAGCTATAAAAATGCTAAAAAAAATCTCAAAAATATTTGAAAAGTTACTTGGTGGCAGTAAATTATAGATGGCCTCTATTTTATCTTTCATAATGGTTTTATTAAAATCAAAGAACTTAATCTGATAATTCAGCTCAGTTCAACTTCCTGTTTCTTCTTTTATGATTTAAAAAACATCAGCAGCATAAACCATGTTCTAAGTTTAGAGAATGCTACATAGATTGGATAGCAAAACTCCCTTATAGGATTTATTTTAACCAGAACAAAACTATTATTCTCTAATTTTTCATCTGGCAAATATTTTGGGGCCGTTTTCTGGAAATGAGGTATTATCTACCAGAGGAAGTAACTCTGTAGACCTTTGCTTTATATTGCGAATCCGTGTGTCGGTGTTTTACACATAAATGTAGGTCAGAATATAAAGCTTATATTAGGAACATAGGGGAGTAAACATTCATTACTCAGAATGTTTACTTGCCCGCATGGAGAATATAATAAAAGATATTGCAGACTAAAAAACTTTGGTTGCAAACGCTAAATCAATTTGGGGGGGGGGGAGGGTCATTAGCTTAGCTTTGATGTTCTCCCGGACATAATCTTGTGAAAACAGTGATATTCAGTAATGCAAAACTCTTCTTTCAAACTCTCGTGGGCTGTGCTCAGGGAAGAGAGGACAAGGGATCTATAGTGACTGAAAGTGTTTTTTGACAAGTTGAGAAGTGCATCCTCCACTTGGGAGAGAAAAAAGATTGGCAAATTTAATCTTCAAATCAGAGTTATTCCTCAAATACATATATTGAATCTGGTTCTATGAGTTTTTATTTATTTATTTATTTATTTATTTATTTATTTATTTAAGTTTATTTATTTTGAGAGGGAGGGAGGGAGAGAGAGAGAGAGAGAGAGAGAGAGAGAGAGCAAATGAGCAGAGGAGGGGCAGAGAGTGAGAGAGAAAGAGAATCCCAAGCAGGCTCCACACTGTCAGCACAGAGCCCAACATGGGGCTCGAACTCATGAATCGTGAGATCATGACCCGAGTCGGATGCTTCATCGTCTGTGCCCCTATGGCTCTTCATACAGTGGCTTTTGGCGAATGCAGGGTCAGTGCTGGGAGCCCACGTGGGTGGCATCCATTGTCACCGCAATGCAGACCCACTGTCTTGGCATTCCCATCTTCTCCCCACTTACAGCGTCATCCACAAAACTATAAAATCAGTCCCTGAGGGCCAGTGAGGTGTGAGAAGATTAGAACATAAAATAGTAACAGTGATAATATAACTAACTCCAGTTAATTCACCGTGAACCTGAGGTTAACATGGAAACCACTAACCTGTACTAGGTTCTATGGGATGCTATTATCTTTTTTTTTTAAGTTTATTTATTTTTGACAGAGACAGAGTGTGAGCATGAGCTGCGGAGGGGCAGAGAGAAAAGAGGGAGATACAGAATCCGAAGCAGGCTCCAGGCTCCGAGCCATCAGTACAGAGCCCAACGTGGGGCTCGAACCCACGAACCGTGAGATCGTGACCTGGGCCGAAGCCGAACGCTTAACCGACTGAGCACCCCCAGGCGTCCCTGGGATGCTATTATCTTCAGCAGCTCCTACCTGCATCCTTTTCTGGCTTCTCTTAGACATAATTCCTTTTACTTTCTTTTTTTTTCCTAGTAATGCATTTGTTGCTTCAATTTCATGTGTTCATCTCATAAAGCTGAGCACATTTCCTTACTAATACAGTCTTAGGCAATTCCTATTCTAAGTTTTACATGACAGGTATCTCCACTGAGAATGTCAAATAACTCAAAATGCATTTCCTGACTTGAATATCCCAGAATATTAGAGACTGAAATATATATACATGCTTTAAGAATCCTCATGTGAATCACAATCCCAGATTTCAAACTGTACCGCAAAGCTATGGTGATCAAAACAGTATGACACTGGCACAGAAACAGACCCATAGCTCAGTAGAACAGGATAGAGAGCTCAGAAATAAACCCACAACTACATGGTTAATTGATCTTCGACAAAGGAAGCAAGAGTAGCCAATGGGAAGAAGACAGTCTCTTCAATAAATGGTGTTGGGAAAACTGGATGGCAATATGGCAAAGAATGAAACGGGACTGCTTCCTGAAACCATAGACAAAAAGAAACTCACAGTGGATTAGAGACCTAAATGTGAGACCTGAAACCATAGAAATCTTAAAAGAGAACAGGCAGTAAACTCTTAAACATAGGCCTTAGCAATATTTTTCTGGATCTGTCTCTACAGGCAAGAGAAACAAAGACAAAAATAAACGATTGGGACCACATCTAACTAAAAAGATTTTGCACAGCAGGGGCGTCTGGGTGGCTCAGTTGGTTAAGCATCCAACTTGGGGTCAGGTCATGGCCTTGTAGTTCATTGTTTTGGGCACTGCCTTGGGCTCTGTGCTGACAGCTCAGAGCCTGGAGCCTGCTTCGGATTCTGTGTTTCCTCTCCCCCCCCCCTCCCCGTCTCTCCTCACCCACTCACGCTCTCTCTCTCTCTCAAAAAAATGAATAAACATTAAAAAAATTAAAAAAAGATTTTGCACAGTAAAGGAAACTATCAATAATATGAAAAGGCAACCTATTGAATGAGAGAAGGTATTCTCATATAACATATCCGATAAAGGGTTAACATCCAAAATATATAAAGAACTTACACAATTCAACACCAAAGAAAACCAAATAAATTGATTAAAATGGGCAGAGGACCTGAACAGACATATTCCCAAAGAAAGATACACAGATGGCCAACAGACACATGAAAAGATGCTCATCATGGCTCATCATTAGGGAAACGCAAATTAAAACCACAGTGAGATATCACCTCATGCCTGCCGGAATGGCTAAAATTCAAAACGCAAGAAACAACAGGTGTTGGTGAGGATGTGGAGAAAGGGGAACCCTCATGCATCGTCGGGGGGAATGCAAACTAGTTCAGCCACTTAAGAAGGTAGTATAGAGGTTTCTCAAAAAGTTAAAAATAGAACTACTATATAATCCAGTGATTCCACTACTGGGTATTTACCCCTCCAAAACAAAGCAGTCATGCAAAAGGATGCACTCACCCTTATGTTCATTGTGGTATTATTTACAATAGTCAAGATACGGAAGCAACCTAAGTGTCTGTCGATAGATTAATGGATAAAGAAGATATGGTGTGGGCGCCTGGCTGGCTCGGTCAGTGGAGTACGTAACTTTTGATCTCAGGGTTGTGAGTTTGAGCCTCGCGTTAGGTGTGGAGATCACTGAAAAATAAAATCTTGGGGTGCCTTGGTGGCTCAGTCGGTTAAGTGTCAGATTTCGTCTCGGGTCATGATCTTGCGGCCCGTGGGTTCGAGCCCTGTGTCAGGCTCTGTGCTGACAGCTCGGAGCCTGGAGCCTGGTTCAGATTCTGTGTTTCCCTCTTTCTCTGCCCCTCACCTACTCACGCTTGCTCTCTCTCTCAAAAATAAATAAATGTGAAAAAAATTTTTTAAATAAAATCTTAAAAAATGAGGTGGTGTGTGTGTCTATATCTATCTATGTCTATGTCTATGTTTATATCTATCTATCTATCTATCTATCTATGTATCTATTCATCTATCTATTCCACAGAATGGAATACTACTCAGCCACACAAAAGAATGAGATCTTGCCAGTTTTGACAACATGGATGGACCTACAGAGTGTTATGCTGAGTCACATAAATCAGGCAGAAGAAGAAAAGTATCATGACTTCACTTCTATATGGAATCTAAGAGAGAAAACAAAGGAACAAACAAGACCACAAACAGAAACAGACTCATAAATGCAGAGAAGAAACTGGTAGTTGCCGGAGGGGAGAAGAGTTGGAACTGGGTGAAATACGTGATGGGGACGAGGATTAAGACCACATTTGTAACAGGGAGCATCTCAGAGTGTATAGAATTGTCAAATCCCTGTGTGATAGGCTCAAACGAATATAATGTATGTCAAGTAAACTTCAATAAATAAAATGGAAAGAAAAAAGAAAAAAAAAAGCAAGAGAAAAGGAAGAATCCTCTGTTGTGGGTCTGTTGTGGTAGCTGCTACAAAAGGCAGCGGTGTGTGTGTGTGTGTGTGTGTGTGTGTGTGTGTGTTTAGTGGATAAAGGGTTTCAGTTTGGGACAAAGAGAGTTCTGGAGACGGATGGTGATGGTGGCTGTCCAACAGGTGGATATACGGACCCTCACTGAACTGGACACATAAAAATGGCGAAGATGGGAGGGGGGTCACCTCGGTGGCTCAGTCGGTTAAGCGTCTGATTCTTGATTTAGGCACAGGTCATGATCTCAACGGTCGTGGGTTCAAGCCCCACGTCAGGCTGTGCACAGAGCCTGCGTGGGATTCTCTCTCTCCCTCTCTTTCTGCCCCTCCCCCTGCCCGTGCTTTCTCTCTCTCTCTCTCTCTCTCTCTCTCAAAATAAATAAATGTTTAAAAAAATGATAAAAATGGTAATATTTTATACCATATATATTTTACCACAACAAAAATGTAAAAAAAATTTTGAAATATTGTACTTTAACATTTAAGAACATTTTAAAAATGAGAAAACTGTAGCACATACGTATATATTTCTATAAATATATCTCTGCATCATTTTTTTTTTTTACTCAACGGCATTCATTCTTTCCTCGTACCTCGAGTGCTCATTAGTGCTTTTGTACGAGCTTGAGTGGACGAGGCACCACGAAGCGTACCTAGGAAACAGCTCCTAGCTCTTGGTAAGGACATCTGGGAACACAGTCCCTTGTCGAGCAGAGGCTGCGGCCGTGACAGAGATTTCTGTGACCCATGTGGACTGCCAGAGAGCGGGAACAGGACGTCTGGGGGGCCGACTGGCAGTCCCTCACTGCAAGCTCAAAATTCACCTGAAGCGTTCATGCGAACACCGGATTCTTCATAATCTGTCATGCCCGCTGCACCACGACACCGGGGCTTTCCACCCTTCGACGGCTGAATTAGAGCCAAATGCTCCCAACACACACCAACTTTGTCCTTCTGGTCTTATATGGCTAAGGCATGTTCTAAGGACCTCTGAGGTCTGTGTGTCCGGGCTCGCAAAGGGGTGCCATACAGTCACCGGAGGGTCTAGGTTCTAGAACATCCGTTTGCAATCGTGGGCAACAAGGAGGGCAGTGACAAAGGTCCCTCTGGGGCAGGCCTCACGCTGCCCTGTCTTCACGTGAATGCCTTTGAACAGCGAGGACGGAAGAGACCAACGGCACGATGACTTCCTCCTAAAATCGGACTGGGACCGCCAGACCTCTGTTGCCAAGGCGACAAACGCTGTATCCTCACAGCTTATCAGAAAATGTGTTTCACTCATCGGGCGTTTGCGTGTCCAGGCTGTTGGAGGAGATTAAGTGAGTTGGAGCACGTGAAACACTAAACATGGGGCCCGACACCAGGAAAACACATAAGTGCTGACACTATTAAGGTGAAAACCCCCTTTAATTCTCCAAGGATTTATGGAAGGCTTCAGTGTGAAGCAGGTGGTTTAGACGATGCCAGAATAAAGACCAAGCTGTAAAATACAGACTCTGATGGAACTTGCTCTCTGTGGTTAGATATCAGATTGATAGCACGAAAAGTAGGACAGCTGAGTAAGACAGGATACCACGAAACGAGGAAGGAAACTGCCACAAAGGGGCAGCCGTTGTAATGACATAATAGTCCTTGTTGAGGACTCGGCTCTGTTTCCAACGCCGGGTTGAGCGTGGCGTGCGTGATCCCCTTCCCTCTCTGCGACAGTCCCTCTCGCAGCGAAGGAGGCTGAGGGCTGCAGACTCCTCCCACACACCCCCAGGCCAGGGGCAGGGCAGATGTTCCGGGGAGTGACAGGCAGGGACTGTTCCCTTCTAGGCTCGGAGCCTTCGTTTAAGGAGGCTGTGATGTTGTGATTTATAGTAAGAGACACAGATTCGGTTTTTTGCCCAGTTTCTGGCGGAGGTCCTCACACCCTTGGAATCTCCTAAAAGGAGAGAGACACTGAGGCATCTTATGTCATGTGCACGAGGTGACTTTCGGAAACACCAGGAGAGTGGGCGCTGCTTGCCTGGGACTGCAGGGTTTGAACTCTCAGATCCAGCCCCCACCAACCTTCACGGAGGACGAGGGGGCTGGAGGGGGAAGCAAGTGCCAGTGGCCGATGAGTTAACCCCCCATGTCTGTGTAATGAAACCATAAAACCCCAAAAGGATGGGGTTCAGAGAGCTTCCAGGGAACACCTGGAGATCCGGGGACATCGGCTTGCAGGGGTCTTGAGTTGCATCCTTTATAAGAACCTGGTGATTCAGTAAGTAAGCTGCATCTCTGAGCTCTATGAGCCCCTAATTGATGGAACCTAACAGGAGACCGCTGTAACCTCTAATCTACAGCCGTCGGTCAGAAGCACAGGTGACAACCTGGGACCTTTGACTGGCGTCTCAAGTGTGGGTGTTGGGGGCAGGGTTATGGGACGGAACCCTCAGCCTGTGGGATCCGACCATCTCCAGGTGGACAGTGTCAGAACTGAGTTGAACTGTAGGGCCCCCCGCGGGTGGTGGACATTTGCTTGGCGATGCAGGGGGAGCCCATATATACACTCCCGCATTGGAATTGGTATGGAATGGCAGACAGGTTTTCAACATGGCCATTCGGGATTTATCAAGTGCATGAACGGTTCACCTGCCTGTGAGCGCTGAGCAGGGTTTTCTGTAAAAATGCCAGCCCCCTGCGGGGTGAGTTGAGATGCTCTGGTGTGGAGGTCACCTAAGTTCATGGAAGGAAATCATGATCGGCTTCCCTGTATTGCACACTAATCATGTTAGAGCCATTTTTAGTGTATAATTGATGCTATTCTCCGGCAACTGAAATTAATTTGGACCAGATGACCAGACTTCGAATATTCCCAGTATTTGCCTCCTTAGCTCATCACTCAACACATTCTCTATGCCTTGAGAGTCATAGTCAGATAGGTGGATTGTTCTAATACGCCTTCAACATTTAAATTCTTACTTGAAAGTATTTACTTTCTGCATAGAAAGTGATGTAATTATTTAAAAAAATTTTTTTAATGTTTATTTATTTTTGAAGGAGAGAGAGACAGAGCATGAGCAGGAGAGGGGCAGAGAGAGAGGGAGACACAGAATCCGAAGCAGACTCCAGGCTCCGAGCTGTCAGCACAGAGCCCGACACGGGGCTCGAACTCACAGGCCAGGAGACCATGACCTGAGCTGAAGTGGGACGCTCCAACGACTGAGCCACCCAGGCGCCCTTAAAGTGATGTAATTACTAAAATCTGAGGTTCACACAGACATTATTAGTCTTCACCCCAGCTATCGACGCTCGTCCCCCGAGTTCTGCCCATCACGGGTACTTCGGACAAAAACGAGGTCTCGTGTCAGGTGTGTGGAGAGTATCATTGTGGTTCGTTTGCTCTTTTGAGTTGTGCCCAGGTTTTCTGGAGGGTGACCTACTTTGATGATCTCTTACTATTCCTTCCCTCCCTCTCCTTGAGTAAGTGTCTATATCTCATTTTCCATCTTAGATTATTAAATACGGCTTCAAGTTCCAGTTATCCATTTGTTGGATGACGGCCTTCCTGAGTCACAGCTACATAGATCATGGCCCCCGGATTTCAGGCTATTGTCAGGATTAGCAGGTCCAGTTGATGTGACATTCCTATCACCGTGTCTGACGTTGCAAGTAGACTGTCCGGCCTTGAGAAGAACCCCTTGCGTGTGACATCGGTTAGGACGTCATCTACTTGAGAAGCAGACGCGAGGCCCCGCTTTATCACACCTTCCTCACCCCTCTGGCTTGTGGGCAAGACACGACGCCTTCCTCGAGTGTGTGCATACAGTTTTAGTGCTTTACAGATATTCTCTCACTTAATTCTCAACGGCCTCCCCCCAAGGTAGGAATTGCCGTGTCCGCCTTCCGACGGGGCCACTGAGTCACGGGGAGGTTCAGCGAGCTGCTGGCGGCCTCTCAGCCTGCACAAATCAGGGAGGGGACAGGAAGACAGGCGGTCCTGAGCCCGGGAGCCTGTTTTCAGTCGTCACCCCAGAGCTGCCTTGGAAACAACACCATGTGTTGTTTGCACATAACCGGCCCTGTTTTATGTGACCCTGGTATGCAGGTCCCTTCAGGTACGTCCAGATCCTAATCCAATTATCCGACACCTGCTCCTAATCCCTCCGCTTTCTTCAATCATTAGCAAAACCGAATCCACACATCATTCGACTTGTCCAGTGACTTCACAGTAATTAAAAGTTGAAAAAAAAAACCCTACTGTGATGAAATAATTCCCCCTCCTTCCTCGGATTTGACATCTTAGGTGATTACGTAAGAACATTTAAAAATTAAGATTTCCTGAGCAGCGGTGGTGGGGGAGTGGGGGGCACCTGGGTGGCTCAGTCGGTTAAGCGTCCGACTTTGGCTCAGGTCATGATCTCGCGGTTCGTGAGTTCAAGCCCCGCGTCGGGCTCTGGGCTGACAGCTCAGAGCCTGGAGCCTGCTTCAGATTCTGTGTCTCCCTCTCTCTGTTCCTCCCCCACTCACACTCTGTCTCTCTCTCTCTTTCTCAAAAATAAATAAAAATTAAAAAAAAATTTATATAAATATTCCCTGATACTCCGTAATTTGTTCCATCCCATGAGAAAAACTTCCAAAAATAAATGTCATGAAACTATTACAAAATGAACCTCTGGCTTTTGCTTCTTCTAGTTAAGCCTGTGTTTCTTCTACTGGGGGTGGGGTGGGGGGGGTAGGCACAGGGGAGGGGAGCTGCAGGGGAGGGAGCTGAGTGCTTAGGAATCCCCTCTCCCCAGGAGGCTGGATTCCAAATTCCACTTTGGCACCTTGGGTGGGGGCTCATTTACACTCCTGAGCCCTGGGGGGATCTGCCTGGGAGGGCCCTTGCTTCGCCCCTCTCCCTCGTCCTCTTCTCTGCTTCTGTTTCTCAGACTTGTTATTTGGGGTACCACTAGTGCATCTAGTATTGTGATACTTGGGTCACTCATTAATAGCGGTGTGCTATAAATTTTAACGTAATCCAAAGGCCCATACGTCCCGTAAGCCTCTGACATCATTCTCACCTGACATCCAATGAGGGGGCTGGGTTTTTTTTTTAATGTTTATTTATTTATTTTGAGAGACAGAGGAGGAGGAGCAGAGAGAGGGGAGAGAGAGAATCCCAAGCAGGCTCTGAGCTGTCAGCACACAGCCCCACGCAGGGCTCGATGTCCCCAACCATGAGATCATGACCTGAGCTGAAATCGGGAGTCGGATGCTTAACCGCCTGGGCCCCCCAGGCGCCCCAAATAAGGGGGCTCTTGACTCCATCCAGGAACTGTGGAAAATTCACCAGCTTCACTAAATTAAAACCAACAGCAGATAACTGTATTTTATTAAAAAAAATTTTTTTTAACGTTTATTTATTTTTGAGACAGAGACAGAGCATGAACAGGGGAGGGGCAGAGAGAGAGGGAGACACAGAATCAGAAGCAGGCTCCAGGCTCTGAGCCATCAGCCCAGAGCCCGACGCGGGGCTCCAACTCACGGACCGCGAGATCGTGACCTGAGCTGAAGTCGGGCGTGCAACCGACTGAGCCACCCAGGCGCCCCATAACTGTATTTTAAAAGGCCTCCACCCTCCCAGGCAGGTGCTGGCCTTTTCTCTTGCGCTGTCTACAGAACTTTCTCTCTCATCTCCTCTAAATTTCAGACTTCCCCCACCCCCGCCACATCAATAAATAAACACCCAAACACCACACGGATCGCCTCTTCTCTTCCTGAGTGTGGGAGGGAGGGGGGCCTTGGCTCCTGACGGCCCCCCTGGGGTCTGCGGGGAGACCCCTCCTCCTGGGTGGACCTTTCTTTGCCTGAAGGAATCCTGCTGAGACCCCCCAAGAGGAGGTCAGGAACGCAGAGCGTCACAGAGGCCCCAGCAGGCACGGGTGGAGACAGCCCTGGGGACACGGGGCTGGACCCAGGACGATGGATGTCCCGCTCTCACAAGGAATGCACCTGCTGGCCCTTGCTGACGCTGCTGAGCCGGTCTTCCCCCTGCGGGCAGAAGGCCCCTCCGCCTCAGCCTCACCCCAGCCTTGTTCCACTGCCATCGGTGGCTCTGCACCTCAGCTTCTTCAGCCTATGCCCCCCTGTGCTCACAGCCCCACAGCGTGCTGGGCCGACTCCAAGAGAAAGGTGACAGTGTCCCCGGAAATAGGCGGGGCCGGGGTCGGGAGGGATTGCACTGCAATCACAGCAGTGTCACCGCGTCCTGGGGGGACACTCCCAGGCCTTGCCCCTGCGCGGCCTCTCGACGGCCCAGGGTCTCACTGCCATTCTGAGTGCCCTGGTGGTGCCCATTCCGCACCGTCTGGTTCCTCTGTCCTCTCCTCTCGCCGCAGGGAGCTTCCAGAACTCCCCTGCAGGTGCTGTGGATCTCGAGGCCCGGTGTAGACTCAATGTTTGCAGCCCCCCCAATTTACACGTTGAAGCCTTACCCCCAGTGTGACCGTGTCAGGAGGTGGGGACTTAGGGAGGTGATAGGGTCACAAGGTGGGGCCCCAGGTCAGGATTAGAGTCCTTATAAAAGAGACCCCAGGGAGTCCTCTCACCTCTTCCTCCAGCTGAGGACACAGATAAGGCGCCATCCGTGAACTAGGAAGCAGCCCTCAGTAGAATAAAGAACCTTCAAAAGTTGTTTAACTCTGCAAGGTGCATTGGGAATTCATGACACAGTAAAGTAACAGCTAAGAAGCCCTAGCCTTGAGCCCGACACAGGCTTGCCGGGACGTCCCCAGATGCCCGCCCGCCTGAGTTTGTTCAGAATTTTTCCTTGTGAGTGTCCTTGACATCCACATTACTGTCACTTCCAGCCAAAAATGCCCATTAGGTGTTCTTCTTCCCAAGTTTATTCTGTCCGTCTTTCAAGGGTTGGGGGAAGTAATCGCGTGTTTCAGCTCATAAAATCGCTCACGGGCTGCCAGGCACAGGAGCCAGGAAAGTAAAGGCACAAGGAGAACAGCGTGAAAGAAAATAAACAATTTAGTTACCGCTTCTGCTTCGTTATTTTCAGAAAGTTTGGGGAGATAATACCTCTGTGGATAATCAAGAGCCAATTTATAATCATAACGCCTGCTTAAGCAAATTAAAACAAGGGCATAAAGTATGGCAATCAGGAAAAATTTTGCTAGGGAGCTCTCGCTGACGGATGCTTTTAAAAGAAATGTCGCCATGACAGGAATATTTCTGAATCCCGGTTGGTGTTGCTGGTCAGGTAACCATGTTCCCGGAACTGAAGGGGAGGGAAGGATTTTCCTCTGCCCGTTTCAGTTCTGTGGCTGGTTGGGGATTAAACTGCAAGCAAGCAAACGAATGAACAGAAAACAAATACAGCTGAACAGGAGGCGAGCATATACACGTTATTAAATGTGAATATTCTTCGTGTACATGGAGGCCTTCGTTATATAAGAAAGAAAGACCCAAGGAACCAGATAGCCCTGAGAGCTCAGGTACCATTTCAACAAAGAATGGAACACAGCAGAGACTGGCAGGAAGGCAGAAGAGGTGTGGGCTCCAGGCCATACACTGGAGCTGTATGGGGAACTACTGGGAATTCAGGGCTATTTTAGGAGGGATGTTTGCACGGATCTGTTTTGGCAGTGGTGAGAACAGCGTACTCTTCTTGGTGCAGGGAGGGCACCTCTCTCCTGGGGAAACTTGAGGACTTCCTTTGAGTAAGAAGAAGGAGGTCCTGGGGCGCCTGGGTGGCGCAGTCGGTTAAGCGTCCGACTTCAGCCAGGTCACGATCTCGCGGTCCGTGGGTTCGAGCCCCGCGTCGGGCTCTGGGCTGATGGCTCGGAGCCTGGAGCCTGTTTCCGATTCTGTGTCTCCCTCTCTCTCTGCCCTCCCCTGTTCATGCTCTGTCCCTCTAAAAATAAATAAACGTTGAAAAAAAAAAGAAGGAGGAGGAGGTCCAGAGAGCCCTTGCTGCATCATCAATATGCCAATTTTGCATATTCTGGGAGTGGCATGACCTGAAGCTTCGCCCCTACATGATCAAGCCCTCATTGTAACCTCAGTGGGGAGTGTGGACCTGAATCAGGGAAGCTCAGTTTTCAGAAAGTGGCTCATTGCCGATGGAGGGTGGTCGGCTCCCACGTTCCCGCCCCCAGCACTGGGAAGCTCAGAGATACCGCCCTGGTCTCAGGGATGCTCCTGCCCGAGGCCAGAGAGGAAGTGCGGGTGTCTATTCACCTGTCACGGGGCACGGTAGCTGCTTTCATTCCTCTGCCCCACCATGCATTCGAAAATATCTCAAGTTATTTTTACTCAGCTGTGATACTGTGATTTGTAAGAAATGTATATTTCACCTTCATCCCCGTTTCTGGCGCACAGCGCCCTAAACCCTTGCGCCTTACGAAGTGATCAGAGCAGTGGGAACATCTTTTGGCTCTAATATTTGGTCTTTTGCCCTAGGTTCCTGAAATAGCGCTGGAGTCATGAAGGGAAAAGGAATGCCCTGTTGTTCCTAAGAAACCCCTTCCAACCACATCTGAGTTTACGTGAATGACCCAACCTTTGGAGAGCAAGCATTAAAAATGGCGGCTGGTTGCTGGGGGAACCAGCCACGATGGGAGGTTTGGAAATATCGGTCTCACCTCGGACCTCCTGGAAGGGGAGAGGGGCTGGAGTTTTGATCAGCTGCCAACCAGTCACTCCTGTATAAAGAAACTCCCACAAACCCCCCAGAATGATAGGGTTTGGAGAGCGCTGGGGTTGGTGAACACATGGAGACGGGGTACAGTGGCACCCTGGGGAGCCCCTGGAGCTCCACGCCCTCTCCCCATGCCTTGCCCCTCATATCTCCTCCATCTGGCTCTTCTTTTTTTTTTTTTTAATTTTTTTTTCAACATTTATTTATTTTTGGGACAGAGAGAGACAGAGCATGAACGGGGAAGGGGCAGAGAGAGAGGGAGACACAGAATCGGAAACGGCTCCAGGCTCCGAGCCATCAGCCCAGAGCCCGACGCGGGGCTCGAACTCCCGGACCGCGAGATCGTGACCTGGCTGAAGTCGGACGCTTAACCGACTGCGCCACCCAGGCGCCCCATCTGGCTGTTCTTGAGTTACATCCTTTCATAATAAACTGGTGACCCTGTAAGTGAAATGAGTATGTCTCCCGAGTTCTGTGGGCCACACCAGCGAATTAATCAGATCCGCAGAGGAAGTCATGGGAGCCTCCGGTTCGTAGCCAGGAGGCCAGATGCACAGGTGACTATCCAGACCTGTGGCTGCTGTGTGGCATGGGGGCGGGAGACCAGTGTGGGGCCCGAGGCCGCCTCCAGGTAGACGGTGTCGGGGTTCGGTTACATCATGGCACTCATCGCCGGGCTTGCAGGATCGCTCCGTGTGTCAGAGGACAGGGTTGTGGCCAAGTATTGAGAGAGGACGCACAGAAGGGCAGTGTTTTCCCCCCGTATCAACATTCCCCTAATAATCCCTCTCTGGAATCAAAACAAGACCAAGCAGAACACCTGTAACCCAGTATGACGCAGTTTCAATAACTAGCTTGAGAATAAAAACTTAGGTGTGCGTGTGACATCTTAAGAAAGAAAGAAAGAAAGAAAGAAAGAAAGAAAGAAAGAAAGAAAGAAAGAAAGAAGTTTCCCTCTTCCAGCATTATGTTCTGAACCGGTCTTTACTGTTTCCTTTCTTCCCCATTACTTCTTCTTTTTGGTTTTCAAGCCTGGTGACATTTCACCGTGATTACCGGGAGTCCATCTGCAATGAAATTTTATTGCAACTAAAGCAAAACGTCGCCTGCCATTTGCTTCGGTAGAATCTGATCGGTCATTTGTTCTAGACATCACACGTATGAAGTGTTTAGGGCATCTTTACCGCCACTTCAATTCTCTTACATTCACAATTATTTTCTGAGCTCCCACGCTGGGTGGAGTGTGGTTCTTGAAGCCTGTGTGTGGAAGAAGGAGAGGCATGGCCCTCCACCCCAAGCAGCCCCCGGGCAAGCACAGTAATCATGAGCTCTGCTGAGCACGTGCCCCGAGCCCGTGCTGGATCCAGCCGTGTCCGTGTATTTGTTCATTTAATGCTCAGAACGGCTCTTGGGCAGATATTGGTGGAGGGTGAGGGAACTACCCAGGAAATGGAGAGCCCGCTTCCGGATGAGCGACCTCTCGTTTGGTTGCGTACCATACCATTTCACCTGCTACCGGAGCCCCCGCTCAGTATATCTTGGAACACAGGGTCCAGCGTCAGACCCTGGGGAAAAGATACACGCGACGGGTTCTCTGCCTTCCATGGCTTTGCGACTGTTTGGTAAGAGCGAATGTGTGCATGCATTAAAAATAGGTTTGTGATTACGTGCTGCAGTCTACGCTAAGCCCTTAATGAGGACACCAGGGGCGAAGACAAAATGCTTCACTAGTTCAGAGCAGGAAGCAGGGGCACTTGGGAGAAGGTGGGACCTGGCCTGCCCTTGAAAGGAACGGGAGGTCAATCCACTTTTTCACTACAACTGAGCCTGTGGACACACTGAGAATCTTCTAGCTGTCTCATTCTCACGTCCTTCAAGATCTCCCAAGGTCACCAACCACCCCACATCAGCTGATATGGGGATTATGGGACAAGATCCCTATGAGCAAAGAAGTTGTTGCAAATTGCCTTTCTCTTATTTTATCGATTACACTTTTATAGTCACCAAGTTGTAACCATTACCAGTCATCCTACATGAAAAGCACAAGGAAGTTCATTTATTTAAATAGCACAGAAGGAGGTTGGAGGGCACTTCCCAGAACACAGATGGTAAATTTGCTTAGTTTGTGATGAAGGTCACTGCCCCTTAAACATATCAGTGAGTGATCCTCTACAGGGAAAGAGTCAGAATATTTGGAATAGAATGTCACGAGGTATCCAGAGGAAAACTTGGAGTTTTCAAGCGTGTGAAGTCAGGTGGTTGTAGTGTGGGTACATGGCTTCCCTCCAGAAGGTGTCGCACTGAAAATGAGGGTGCTGGGAGGGGGTGGGGAAGGGGTGGAGACCGGGGGTCTGGGGGGTTGCTGAGGGTCAGAAACGGCAGTCCTTATGGAGCGTGACAGAATTGCTCACGAAGTACACGGAGGGTTTCTCAGGGAGCAGTCTTGGGACTTGGAGAATTGCAGAACTTTAGGGGCAGGGAGGAGCATTATTTTCTTGGGATAAGACATGAGACCAGGGGAGCACAATCAGTTAGAACCGAGTCTTCTGCGGCCCGTGCCGGATCCAGGGACCGAAAGGCAGAATGGCTGAGAAATGACTTAGGAACAGCAAAGTGTTTGGAGGGTCAACTGGGGACAGAAGACATGCAAACCGGTTGACGATGTGGCCTGAAGGATTTGAGTCAGAGATAAGAGGACACCTCAAGGTACTGAGGGAGTCACTGGGGGGGGGGGGTTGGTGTACGGTCTCATCCAGTTCGGTCTGTGTGGGCGATCCCCATTTGTTCGAAACCCAAGAGCACTCGCTATAGGTACAAATCTTTTGAGCGTGTAATCCCATACGAGATTTTGTCACTTCACTGTTTTGGTGTCTTTCTTTGAAAGTCACACGAAGTTGGCCTGTGCCCTGGGAGAGTTCCTTAGCTTTTTGGACAGTTCTCAGTATCCAGTCCTCTGTTTCATCCTGAGTACGGCCCCGTGAGGTAAGGGAGCAGGTGTTTTCAGGTGCAAATACACACAGGGCGTGGGGGCCGGTGGCGAGCAGAGACCAGCCGCTCAGCTCCTGATGGGCTCCAGTGAACCCTCCCCAGAAAACAGATGCGTCCATTAAAGAAGATTCTTCCTTAATCCCGATTTTATGAAGGCATTCGTTTTTTTGTTAGTCTTACTGGCCTTTGATATTTCATTTGTGGTGTAAGAACGACAAATCTTAAATCGTGAATATCTTTTTCAGGGACATCTGGCACTTTCTTCCCATTTTTTGTTTTCTTTTTTAGCCCCCTTTAAAGTTCAGAAGATAGTGGTTAAATAGAAGTAACATAGAGAATGAAAACAGGAGCCTCACTCAGCCCTGCGAAATTAGAACGGGAAACGTTTTGTCGGCTTGATATCATTGCCAATGAATTACAGGTCCCAGTGGGGTTTTTAAAAATTGCTTCCCTGGTGCGATTTTAAATAACCTTAGTCAATTTGCTTGTGGCTCCTCCCCAGGGAGATTATGATTTAGCGGAACGGTGCCCACTCCCTCGATCCTCTCCGGCGGAGGGTGTGAACATCCTGTTGAAACTGAATTGTATCTCCCCACGTGTGCGCCACTACGACCCTAAATATTTCCTCCCCCAAGTCGGCTTTCTCCTGGCCTCTCTCTCCTGGGCACTTCGTCACCAATTCGTACTTGTGCTATCGCCAGTATTTTATTTCTTTACTTCTCTTTTTCCATAATCATTCATTTCTCAATTCCTGGCACTGTGGTCCGCCAGCTGTTGCTATCCGGGCACTTACCCTTCATTCTGATTTTGAACAGGCTATGTTAAGACAGACACGATTTCTCGGGGCGCCTGGGTAGCTCGGTCGGTTAAGCAGCCGACTTCGGCTCAGGTCATGATCTCGAGGTCCGTGAGTTCCAGCCCCGTGTCGGGCTCTGTGCTGACAGCTCAGAGCCTGGAGCCTGTTTGGGATTCTGTGTCTCCCCCTCTCTCTGCCCCTCCCCACTCATGCTCTGTCTCTGTCTGTCTGAAAAATAAATAAACGTTAAAAAAATTAAAAAAAAAAAGAGAGAGACACGATTTCTGCGTTTACTCGACTTCAGACCCAGCTCTGCTCATGGTTGTTCGGTTGCCACGTCATACTGAGAGTCTGTGCTAATTCGTCTTGGGGATGTTCCAATTACCAGCCGCTATACCCGGACCTACCGCATTATTCCAAGGTGCGTCTACGTGGAGCTAATGACAGAGAAAAGGATCAAAGAAAGGCTCAAGTTGTAAAGATAAAACATCAGGAAACACAACTTCTGAGTTGCAGGGGGTGTGATCTTTGAAGCAAGGCTACCTAAAGCCCAATTCTAGGGCACAAGCAGAACTGACACGGGTCTGGGGACCCTGGGTTTCATTTGGGCTTGAATGCTGTTTTGTTATTATTTCCAGGCGTGGCCTGAAGGCGGGGAGGCTCGACATCCATGCTGACTCCGTTTTCGCTCACTTCCTTTTTTCTAGCTCATCCGCCATCACACACCCTTGGAGAAGAGATGCCAGTTAAGTAATTCACACTGACTTCCAGGTAGCCAATGAGCAACGGCCTTGGAAGGTTGCTTTGGGGACGGAACTAATGACAACATGGCGAAAATGTAGGATAAAGCATTTGGGTGGCAAAGGAAGTGCATTTGAAGGCAATGAATTAGGCTGATTGCCTGATGGATACACTGAACCCGAACCCCAGACTCGCAAGGTTATGAGAGCCTCCACCCAGGTATGGGAGTCACGGCGTCTGTTCTCAGCGGTTGTTAATTTACATCCCGAAGCCACTTGCCTGAAGGGTTCGCTCTAGAGATGTGTTGGCACCAAGTCCCAGTGGCGTGGTCTTAGAGCAGGACGCTTCCTCCAGCTTTTTGTCTTAAAGGGTTTGCTCCTTCGCTGTTTCCAGCGACCACCGGGCAAGGTCGCTGGCATGTGCCGTAACCGAATACCGCAGGCGGGGCTCTGGTCCCCAGGGAGACTGCAGAGCGGTGGGGGACAGATCACGCCGGCCGGCTCACAGCCCGCAGGACAAGGGCGGGCAGGTCGCTGTGTAGCTTAGGGAAGGGACTCTGGTTCGGGAGGCGACTGAGTCAGGGCGGCCGACCTCAGGGGGTCCTTTGTCTCGGTGAAGAGGCTGAATGGACGGCCCCTGGATGTCCTGGGAGGGAGAGGGGAGCATCCAGGGCACATTCTAGGAAAGGGGAGAAGCAACTCCACAGTGCTCCCAGGACGAGGGAACTGGCAGGAGGGAGAGGTGGTGCTGTCCAGCACGGGGCCAGGGACTGAGCCGCTGGCCCTCAGCTCCAAGCTGCCGTGTGTCTGTCCACTGCTCCGTGATGCTGGCCCAGGGCTCTGCAATCCCATTCCTGCTGGCCAGCTGGCTCCGTGCTAGACTCTGCAGGGAGTGAGGGCAGACACAGCGCTGGCTCCTTCCCCTGCTCCCCGTGGGACAACCTTTCCCCCCTAGAGTCCGCCCGGCTCCTGTCTGCAGGGCACAGTTTTCCAGCGCTCACAGGACCCGCCACATCAGGCGCACCAGCACCAGCCGTCCGGGGGCGCCTCCTAGAAGCTCAGGGTCATGAGTAGCACCGACGCCCTGGCGCCCACCTCCTTAGAGGGCCGTGAGCTCCTGGGGGCCTCCACCAAGCTCCTGCGATTCAGCCGTCCCTTCTCTTCCCGGCACTGGTGGCGGCCACTGCGTCTGCTGCCCTCGTGCCCCCGTGGACATATTCTTTCCCTCCCCCCCTTGCTTAATCCACAACCTGATGCCAAGTCAACAATTCGCTTTTCTGTGTTCAAATAACTGGTGTGTGTCTGTCCCTTTTTGATGCACACATAAACAAATACAGTATCTGTGGTGATATTTCCCGACGTCCTCCCCTTGCGTTATTTACTATCATTCGTTATCCATACCTCTTAATGTCTGTGTCATACTCATGGCGTGGATACAGACTGGTTTGTTTAACCATCCTCCTGGGGACGAGCCTGAGCAAACCAGCCGCCATCCCTAGGATGACATTTACTCGTTTTCGAGACGACTCGTTTCCGAGATTGGTGTGTGCTATCCAGGTTTGACCAAATCAGGTGTAATTCCTGTATTTCTATGCTTTGACGCGAACCCTCCTTAAATCTAAATTCTGCGTGCAGAGAATCGTTTTGGTGACTCGTTTGTAATCAGCCGGCAATATAGTCATGGGAAAGAAAGGATTAATTGACAGATTTTTAAATGTTTTTAGTGTTCCAGTGTTGACCGCATATATTGCCTGAAGTGGAGTATCATTTTGTCGCATGGTTTTTTCCCTAATAAGCAGTGATTTGTCAGCACTTCGCTTGAAATGAGAGACAGTGGAGATGTGGGTAATTCACGGCAATGCAAAAAATGATGGCTTACCAATTTGCCGATGTAAAGTGTTCTTCTGAAATCAACCTCATTTAATCCATTATTTCACTCACATCCACCTCAACCCATTTCTATCATTCTGTCCCATGCCATTTATTTTCACAAGCCCACTCCACTTCCATCATTTCAAGTCGACTACTTGTTTTACAACTATGTTCTTTTTGTTTTTCTTTTTTGAGGGAGAGAGTGCGAGAGAGAGGGAGACTGTGAGCTGGGGAGGGGCAGAGAGGGCGGGAAAGAGAGAATCTCAAGCACACTCCACACTGTCAGCACAGAGCCCGATGTCGGGCTCGAATTTACGAACCACGAGATCATGACCTGAGCTGAAATCAAGAGTCGGACGCTCAATATACTGAGCCACCCAGGTGCCCCTGTTCTACAAATATCTTTAAAAATACTTTCTCCCAAATTCCAACTTTATGCCTTACTTAATATTATAATCTGAAATAAGTTAAACATTATTGATTTCACTCTTCTGGTAAATGAAATATCAATGAATATGTAAGTAGGGATTCCTAAATTATCATACATTGTGAAAAATAGGTGAAAATTATTCTCTAAATTCCCCAAACTGAAAATTTAATGTAGGAGCAATACAGGCTCTAGGTTGAATAGATTAAATAAAAAGTAAAGATCATCCATTATACTCAGAATCTCTTGCTATATTATATGACAAGTGCTCATAAAAACAAAATAGTGCAACTTCTTCCTCTGGAAATTCCCTCTCCATTAGTTTCTCACTTACCTTCCAAAAGCCGAGCACATACACATAAAAATTAAGGATGAAAGAGACAAAAGAAATGGAGAAAGTGTGAATAATTGGTGAGAATTCCCAAATTAGGCTTTTCACTCCATTTTGGCGTGGATCTAAAATTGCAATTATGACTTAAAAAATTCATGGTTTTTGTTTGTTTTTGTTTTGTTTTGTTTTGAGAGAGGAAGAGAGCAGGGGATGGGGGGGAGAGAGAGAGAGAGAGAGAGAGAGAGAGAGAGAGAGAGAGAGAGAGAGAGAATCTCAAGCAGGCTCCATGCTCAGTGTGGATCCCATAACCTTGGGATCATCACCTGAGCTTAAATCAAGTGTTATATACTCAACCGACTGAGCTACCCAGGCACCCCGTGGATGTTTTTTAAATAGTTTTAGGCTTATGGAAATATTGAGTGGAAAGAACAGAGCATTCCTATATACCTGCACAGTTTTCCCTAGTATTACTACCTGGCATTAGTGAGATGTTACAGTTGATGAGCCCGTATTGACACATGATTATTAACCAAGGTCTGTAGTTTACCTTAGGGTTGACTCTTCACATTATGTAGCCCATGGGTTTTAATCAATGTGTAAGGGAATGCACACACCATTTCGGCATCACACAGAGTAATTTTGATACTCTAGATATCCCCTGTGCTCTACCTGTTCATGTACCCATGGCTGAACAATGTTCCACTCCAGGGATGTATTATGTTTTTATCCATTCATCTATTGGATGAGATTTGAGTTACTTCCAAGTTTTGGCAATTATGCACAACACTACTGTAAACATTCCAAGATTTTATGTAGATGTAAGTTTTCAATTTTTTGGATAAATACCGGGAAGCACGATTCCTGGGTCATATGGTCAGAGCATGTTGAATTTTGCAAACGGTCTTCCAAAGTGGCTATGGCATTTTGCTTTCCCACCAGCCATGAGTGAGAGTTCCCATTGCTTCACATTCTCATCAGCATTTGGTGTTGTCAGTTTTTTGGATTTTGGCCATTCTGGTGGGAACCTAGGGGTATCTCATTATTGCTTTACTTTGCAATCTCCTAATGACATATAATGTTGAACATCTCTTCATATGTTTATTTGCCATCTGTGGATCTTTGGTGAGATCTTTTGCCCATTTTTAAATTGGATTGCCCATTTTTTAATTGGATTGCTTAACTGGGTTCTTATTGTCAAATTTGAAGAGTTCATTTTTGGATACCCATCCTTAATCACATATGTTTCTTGAAAAGATTTTCTCCCAGTCTGTGTCTTGTCTTTTTACTGGGAGAAGGAAAAGATAGTGATGAGAATATAACAACACATGTGGTGATAGACTATATATATGCATATCTGTGCTTTGCTAGAACCCTATCTCCCTTGTTAGAGTGGCACTCACCAATGTCTCGCTCTTGATCAAGCTGCCCTGTTCTCCTCGGTCCAGTCACGCCACCATCTCTCAGACGTTCCTTATATACATGGAGTCAGTCTTGTCTTGAGTGTTGCTGATGTTTCTAGTCTCTATTTCAGAGCCCCGTGTTTTTGTATGCTCACCCTCTAGCTTCCTCGTCTCTTGTAGGACATAATCCTTGTAGGAAATAATCCTTCTTTCCCATGCGTCCTCCAAGAAGTTTACTTTATCCTCAGAATCTTTATCCGTGAGTTATTTCCTCTTTTGTGCTTTAGTTTTTCTCCATTTTGTCTTCTCTCTCCTACCAAAAAGAAGACGAAAATGTCTCTCGACCTCACTAATCATTACATATAACAAACTCTCTTCAATGTCATGCTCCCTAACAGGCTTGGCTCTTCTTTTCTTCCTGTGCCTACCCCTCCTATCTATAATTTGTCCCTTGATATCTAATGTGTCTCCCTGTGGTGCTGCTAAATTGACTTATCTTCACCAAAGCAAGCAGTCCTGCTGTCTTTGAACTTGGACAGCATGTGACATTATTGGACCTACTTTGATTCCCACATCCTTCTGGGTATCTTTCCTTCCTAAAGCTTCTATCAAAATACTTGTTTGCCTGGTTTTCCTCCATTTTTGTAGCTTCCGAAGGCTTTCTCTCTCTATGCCTTTAATATAAGGTTTTTCAAAAATTCTGGTTTCAGCTGCTTTTGCCCCTTCTCTTTCAACCTTCTCTTCTGACCTTGGAATAACATTCAAGCAAAGGATGTTAGTTATCCCCTCTCTGTAGACAAGTTTCCAGTACAAATTTCCAGCTTTGGATTCTCTCGAACTCCAGCTGCACACCTCCAGTGGTCTGCTCCAATGTGACCTACTTGTGCCTTAAGATTTACCAGGGCCCAAATCAAACTTTCCTCCAGGATCTATTCCTTGCACCTCTGACTTTCCTGCTTCCACTAATGATTCCACTATTCCCCAAGAAATAGCCCGAAAACTGAATTTGTCCTTCACAATCAGCCGTTCTACTGGGCTGCTTCAGAGTTGGACATTCCCATCAGTCTTCAAGCCTAATGCAATCTGTCTCTGGCTCTGTAACCTCCATGATACTGAGATTCTACTCAGTATTATTTTTTTGGAAGTTATGAGAAAGAGATCTCTACTCCTATGTTATAAGCTGCCCTAATTAATGTGCAGAATCTTATTATTTTTTTTTTTTGTATCAGTGCTGTGCTCAAATAGTATTTGCTAAATTAAGTGGAGTTGAATCTTTCTTGACCCCTTTGGTCACCTCTTCTTCTTCATCCCTCAGTCCCAGATACCAAAATTCTTGTATTTATCTGATTTCATGTTTTTAACTTTCTCCCTAAATCTTAATTAAGTGATGCACAATGTCTCGTAATCAACGAGGATATTAACAAAAGTTGGCAACTTGCCACCATATTCGGCATTTTGAACTATATGGCAGAAATAAAAACCAATCATCCCGCCAATCCAACCCTATCATTATTAAAGTAAAAGCAATGTGTCATAGACTTAATCACTCAGGTGGCTGAGAAGCCATTTTCACTTAACTTTCCCTGTTTTAGTCTTCTTTGACTTTCTGAGAAACTACCCTCAGGGCAGAGAATTCTCTGGCTTGTTTTCAGTGCAGTCTGGCTGCACTTGAGGTAATCAGGTGTGACTAGATAATGTGCTTTAACAATTATGGCATTTAAAACAGTTTGGCCTATTTTGTTTCATTGTTGGATATGTAAGAAGATGTACAAAATCTAGTCATGGCTTAGTTCCATGCCGAGGCATTCTGACAGAAAGGACGCACAGGGATATGCACTATGACCTAAGCTGCTCTGAAGAGAAGTGATGCGGAAGCCATCAGATCCGACCTGGGCCTTGTGTTCCTTTCCAACAGCCAAGGGAAGTTAACAACAGTAAGTGTAGGTGACTGTCTCTGGCTGCGGGGTGCTGGCCGACTGCCAAGTGGGTCACCCCAAGGGAGTGATGTTTCATAGATGACAGGTATAATGAGGAGACCCTCCAGAGCTCCCATATCCAAGTCACAAACTGGAGGCCCCAAGGCCAGGCCCAGCAATGGTTTTTGGCCTCACATCATTGGCTCAAACAGTGTTTTCCACACTGTTGGCCCAGAGTTTTAAATCTAGGTTGGACACCAACATTTTTTTTTAATATGAAATTTATTGTCAAATGGTTTTCCATACAACACCTAGTGCTCATCCAACAGGTGGACACCAACATTTATAAAATCATGAGATTTCACATCGAGCTATGGATTTCTGGCTCCTCAGTATCTGGCCTCTATACCCACATGGAATCCCTCGGCTGGAATCGAGAGTGTTCAACCCTTTTGGGCTGGTCTGATGCTCTGTCTTTCCTACCACCCCTGTCACTGAGCCAGACCAGCTCCTGTCCACCCCCCTGTACTTTATCCACCGAGATAAACCATGTGGGTGGCATAGGTCCTGCTGCTGTGGAAGGCTGGGACCCCAGGAATCACTTAGGAGGTTGCCACAGCATCTCAAGTCAAGTCTTGATCATCAGAAAGGATGGGCGTGTTTTCAAGATGAAGGGGAAAAAAGACTAACTTGAATGGAATAACCAACTATAGCTAAATTGGAAGAAGCAACCACTTAATCTCTGACTTGAGATTCAAGGACACATGCTTATGCCACAACCCATATCTACCACCAGATTGCCTTGGTTTGCTATTCCTCATATTTAAAACCATTTTAAACAAAGAAAGTATGTCATCCTATTAGCCTTCACTTTTATCAGATTCACAGCCAAAGAAGAAAGCGCATGGTCTTAGAAATACAATTTAGCATTTTCCCCCAGTTTTATGATTTGATTTATTCACCCTAAATATGCACTTGAATGTACTTAGTGCTAATGTTATCTCCTATATGACCAACATTATCTATAGTGTGTTTTCAATTCTTTTAGGCCATTTGTTTTTAAAGAGCTCATACAGACAAAAACAGAAGAAAATGTTCTTAAAAATCATTAAAGTTGTTGCTGTTTTCCTGAAGTTCAATAGCAAACATTTACTTCAAAGATTGAATTTGGGGCATGAGGCCAATTTAGTCGTTCCCTAAACTACTTCGAGTAGAACGCTAGTGTCATGTTCTTTTTTAAAAAAAATAGCTTTATTGGGACGCCTGGGTGGCTCAGTCGGTTAAGCATCAGACTTCAGCTCAGGTCATGGTCTTGTGGTTCCTCAGTTCGAGCCCCGCATTGGACTCTGTGCTGACAGCTTGGAGCCTGGAGCCTGCTTCGGATTCTGTGTCTCCCTCTCTCTCTGCCCCGCCCTCCCCCGCCCCAACAAAAAATAAATAAACATTTAAAACTTTTCCAGAAAAAGCACTTACTGAGTCTGAAGTCTCACACGTCATTCCTGGCTCATTCTACAGGGCTTTGAAGTTTTCATTAAAGGCTTCTGCTGTTTCTCCTTGATTGGAAATGTTGATTTTATTTTCCAGAAACAGCCATGGAAGGTCTCACTCCAGATCCTATTTCGAGTTGCTTACTGTTATGTCTTCTGAAGGCTCTTTCCTTCCCCTCCCACCCAGCAAGCACCACACAGCTCGAGTCTGCTCTGTGCAGTGCCCGAGGCCGAGTGGGCTTTGGACCCAAAGCAGGTACAAGTCTGGTTCACTTTTGTGGTGAGTTTCAATCTGAATTCTTTAAGTGTCCTGTATTTAAAAAGCTACTTATTAAATGTGACAGAGAGAACACTGTTGAAGAAAGATACTAATATGGCACACCTTGAAATAGACATCCCAAGGCCAATAGTCATCTGGTGATGAAACAAAACTCCCAGCAGAGAAGCTTAAGGAACAATTACTTTGACACGACCTTAATGGTGTAATTGTATCTTAGAACACACTCACCTCAAATACATGAGATCATGCAATTATAACACGAACCACTGCGATTGAGGTATATAATGACGTGCAGTGATCCTGGGTGACGAACCAGTTATTATTTGCATCAGAATCAATAAAATTGTTCTGAAACTTTCTGAACAGATACGTGGCCTGCCTTCAGCTGGTCGCGGGAGTGTTTGTTCATGTCCTCATGAACTTCATTCACAAAGAACGAGAGGCACGAGATGCAGACACTTAAGGATATGTCTTCGATTCTGCGAATTGGCTACTTAGATGAAGCAGGGCTGTACATGACTGGTGGGGGCCCACTGCACAGAGCCTGCCTGCCAGTTTTCACCCCAGATGTCTCCCCAGACACCTGCTGAATGTTTTCTGAAAGCCATTTAGCTCAGTGCCCGGTGATGGAAAATGGTCTTTGCACCTGATGCGAATTCTAGGCCCGTGATTATCTTGCTCATTCTCAGCTTTGCAAACACATCGTGGCCCTTCACCTTCCCGCACAGCCTGCTCATGATGAAAAACACGCACTCCAACTTCTGAGACTATGGACGTGCAGGGGACCACATGGTTGGCATATGGCAGAGGAAGCCAGGCTGCTGCAGAAGTATCCAGGCATTACAAGTCACGTGCGGCAGAAAGAAATAATTAACAGGTATTTTGTGCCATCCTCAGTGGGCAGCTCATGGGCTGTGAGCCTGGAAAGTGAGAGACAATTCTGGGGGAAAAAAAAAGAACAAAACATACGGTCCTGCGGAAAACATAGGGCCTTCCAGATGTTAAAAATTAGTAGCCATTGTCACTATACCGAGTGAACAGTACAGAGTGATTCAGATCAAAGCGGCCAATTTTGGCTTTTATTTGCAAATTGTTGAAGCGGTTACTAGTTGGGAGTTAGTTTATGCAGGTGACTGTTGATTTGAGTCCAATAAGGGGCCTTTATGTGGGCTGAGAACAAACAGCTAAATTCTCTGCTGATTGTACATATATCATCTTGTTTAACCCTTAAAAAACATAATAAGCAAAGTATCGTATCCGCTATAGATAGGCAGATGGAGAATTGTGTCATGTGCTCAATAAAGCCCAACAAATACACTGAGAGACCAGACGCCAGATTTGGGGTCTCCCTCTACAGTTTGCTGCTCTTGACCATCATACTTGATGTGGGGGCTGAGAATGGCAGTAAGTGGCTAATGAGAGAGAGGGCTCTTCAAAGGAGGCTTGCAATGCAATGTGATTGTGAACTTGAGCACTTACCCATTTAATTCAGTTGACTTTTGAAATGCGTGAGCTTGTTATTCAGTACTTTGTAGATAAGGAAATTCAGGAGTAAATTGATCAGTCATTCTGCTTTGTCCAATATGGAAACACTGGCACGTGTGGACATTCAAGTTTATTTAAAGCTAGTGACTCAAACTTCAGTTCTCGATCACAGGGGACACTTTTCAAGTGCTCAATAGCCACATGAAACTAGGGGCCACTGAACTGATCAAGGCTGTTTCCATCACCCCAGAAAAGTCTGCTGGACAGTGCTGCCAGGTAATGACGAAACTCATGCACTCTTTCTGGGCACATGGCTGTGTTTCCAGAACCTCGTGTAGTTACATGTAGGGCTGAGTTCCAGCCCATGGGATGCAGGCACAAAGAACAGGTCCCATTTCCGAGCCTGGACCACACAAACTCCCTTGAGAGACATCGCCTGTTGCATGCTCTGTTCATGTGATGTAGGTGAGCCTGTCGAATTGATAGCCACGTGTGGACCAAGGTGGAAACAAAAGATGGAAGGGGCCTAGGCCCCCAAATTACTGCCCAGAAGGAAACAGCCTGCCAATTAAATTAGGACCTCTTGTTTTGGACATGGTATAAACAAGATATAGGTTTCAATTCTGTGGATCTGCTGAGCTCCTGGACTTTACCTGTCATGGCAGCCATCAGCCAACAGCCATTGGAGCTTAAGAAATCTGATGGAGAACTTTGTTTCCACCCCCTCACTGAACTCGGCCAAATCGGTAAGTGGCCGACGTGAGTTAGACCGAGGAGATACAGGGTAAGTACCAAACCACTGCACAATCAAAGAATTTTCTCGAAATTCAGGATTAGAAAACTTGTGAATGATCGTAACAAGAGTAATATGACACTCACGTTTTTAATTGTGGGCCGCAGAACCGCATTATTTCTTCTAGTCTCGGTGACTAAACCCTACCTGCCAAGTACCATTCTATGCCCATGTTACAAATGGGCAAACTGATATTCAATATTCATCAGAGTTAAGTAACTTCTCCACGATAAGAAACTACCAGGAGAAAGGGCCATTATTCAAACCCTGAAGTGTTGACAACAGATAATGAGAAAACACACAGAGAATCTGAGGGACATTTCTGACAGCGGCCTTTGCCAGGATGGGCCCCCAAAGTGTCCACATAAAATAGGTCAAGAAGAGGTACAGGGAAGCAGGATTCACTCGAGACCTAGAGACAGTCAGCAATGAGAAGGGTCTGTATACAACTACATGTGTGAGTGTGTGTGTATGTGTGTGTACAGTGAGACATCCATTGGGTAAATCTGTATAAACTCTGTCTATAGTGCTTTTTATATTTATCTTCTAAAACTCTCATGAAAAAGGACTACTTCTTTCTGTATAGAAAGCCATACATTCCCAACTAAATTGATGAAAGCTACCAGGTGATATTGTTAGAGGCTGTTCTCCACGGTCACCTTGATCCAAGCGGGAACTAAAATACCAACTGATGGGGGGACATGCTCGCTTTGGATGCTTCGAAAGCAAAGTGATTATTGCTGTGGGTGAGAGCCGGAGCTGAGTGCTGGGAACTTGGTGAAGTTCATCAAAATGGTGCTCCCAGATCAGTGACTTTCTATGGAGACCACACAGTGACAGAAGGGAGGGATGTCCCCACGGCAGCCACTGCTCGGTAGATATTTTAGGGATGAACGTAAACAAATATATTGATTAGTCATCTTTTTTTTAATGGGTGGGGAAATGGAAGAAGACCTCGAAACCGGTTACATTCGTTTTACCCCGCGGACAAAATCACGAATGACAGCTAAAGTCCGCACACACTCACGCACTCGCCATTCAGCTAATTCCAACGTGATGAAGGTCGGAGAGGAGAACCCTCACACCCAGCAGCACTAGACGAGACAACCAGAAGAATAAACACGATGTCATGAATTAATGATTGGCACCCGTTCCTCCACCTGGTCACACTGATGATTCTTTGAGATAACAATTCCGACGCTTACTCGGTGAAGGGAAGGGATAGATAAAAACACTAGCAAACCGGAGAAGAGATTCGCTCAATGCTTGGCAACTCATTGCTTTTAAAGGCAATCACCAGAGCAGAGTCTGTCCCGGATCTTCTAGCAAAAGCTTTGAATAATGTATGTGCTACTGCTTTGAAAGTTAAAAATAAGTGTGATGCCAGCAACAGAAGGTGGTACCAAAATACATTCTCTAGTGGCACTGAGGAAAAGGTAAGAAGGAATCCCTTACTTCACAAGAGGGATAATCATGTGAAACATAGTAAAGATCTTGAATAACATGAATGCTCATCTGAGGGAATTATTTAAATCATAATGAAAGGCAGAAGTCACAAGAGATTCAACCCAGTCTCGTAGATTCTGGAATCTACAGTACAACTTTTTGATCTGGAACTCACTCTCAGGCTCTCAGAAAACACTGGCTATAAAAAGCAAGCAAGCAAGCAACAAGCAAACCAAAAACAGTAACAGATCAGCAGACCAATTACAAACAGGAAGTCTGGGGTGAGGGGTGGTGGATGGGGAGAGGCAGGACCTTCTGGAACCAACCGAGAAGTTCTCCTACATTCAGAGATGATGAAAACTCCAGCTGGATGTCAAGATCTCGCAGGGCTGCATGTTTTTTTCTTGTCCTAAAACAGCAAACTTTAAGGGGAGGCAGGTTATAAGACTATCTATAAGAAGGATAAGGAAGGTAATGTCAGATAGCAGCCGTGGTGGTCTCGTGGGCTGTGGGGGACCTGGATAGTCAGTATACAGACCGACGTTGTCCAGTGGAACCTTTGTAATGCCCAATATGGCGGCCAAGACCCACATGTAGCTGTGGAGTCCTTGACGTGTGGTTAGTTGAGGAAACGTGAACATTTATTTAATTTTTAACTAAAAAAAATTTTTTTTAACGTTTACTTATTTTTGAGAGACAGAGAGATACAGAGTGTGAGTGAGGAAGGGGCAGAGAGAGGGAGAGACAACAGAATCCAAAGAAGGCTCCAGGCTCTGAGCTGTCAGCACAGAGTCCAGCGCGGGGCTCGAACTCATGAACTGCGAGATCATGACCTGAGCTGAAGTCGGACGCCCAACCGACTGAGCCACCCAGGCGCCCCTTAATTTTTAATTATTTAAAACATTCGAATAGCCACACAGAGCTGGTGGCTACTATCTTGGATAGCTCAGATGCAGACTGATCTGTTTTCTTAACATTTAAACACAAACATCACGATTATTCACTTAATATTTATGAGGAGCCTACGCCACGTCAAGTACTCTACAAGCACGTCATTTCCAATATGCTTACTGCTGGTACAGTACGGAACTTATTTCAGGTAATTCACTTCTCTGCCCAGTGAGAAAACATTCTGAACAGAGAGGACCGAATGTCCTTCAAGGTTCCTCCATCTATTTCTGCCTGTCGAGATCTGAGCCGCTAGGACCTCCAGCCACTGAGTGATAAGCACGCGGTGTGGTCACGGATTACTTTTGCACAGATTGGCAGGAAATAGAAAAATGTGCGGAGAGCTGTCTCCACCCAAATTTAAGAAGAAATCTGTAGTGATCCCAATGATGTGTGTACGGCCATTAAGAAATCGTAACTATTTATGCATGTTGGGGTTAAAAAATGCAATGGGTGTGAGGTTTCAAGTACTTCCTTACAAAACAATCACTCTCTATATTTTGTATTTCTAAAAAACATTATTATTTCTAAATATTTTCTTACAGTGCAATTTCTTTCCTCTGTCTTTCCTTTCTTTTCTTCCTCCCTCCCTCCTTCCCTCTTCTTTCCCTCCATTCTTTCCCTGTTTGCAGCAGGCACGGGAGTGTGTCTGGCCAACTTCACATTCAAGTTCCTCCTGAGTTCTGGTTTTGGGGTATGGAAATCATGCCTGTGGTTATTGCCTAAAATCCTTGGATTCACGAGACAGTCTATTCTTGCTTTCAGGAGACAGTATTAAGAGTAGTTCCCAGAGGCAGACTTTCCTAAAACAAGTAGTGGTCTCAGGTTTCTTTCTGCACGTTGGTGCACCTTGTGTCCCTGTTAGAAACGACACAGGATGCGGTGTTGCGGTGTGGCCATAGGAACAACACCTCTCAGTGCAAACGCCGGCAGGGTTCCCCCTTCTGTCTCCCCAGCAGCCTAAACCTGTCCTATCTCCAGCAGGAGGAGCGGAGGCTACTTGGCAAAGAGCACTTGTTACCATGTATGTGACACTGAGGGGTCAGGAGAGACTCCCATGCTTTGTGCCCACGTAGGCGTGGGGACCCCCTTTGGGGCGATGCCAGACTGAAACCATCCCTGTGTCTCCGGCTCGGGTCCTGCTGGGCAGGAGTGGTGGGAAGGGGCTTCTGCAGCTCTGGTTCCTCTCCTCCTGCTTCGGGCAGCTCACGTTGGGGCTGTTTCTCAGCCACCAGAGTTCAACGTATAACGGCGTATGGATTTAATGAGGGTGGGATATTTGACAAAGCCCCTCTTACAGGTGGAGAAGTAATAGAGAACTGGCAGGGACACGCCGTAGTGAGTGAGTAAGTCGATGAGAATGGGTGTCTGGGTCAGCCTCTGGAGGGGCATGGGGGAAGAGACCACCTCCACACAGCACAGGACTCAGTAATTTTTTTGTCGGTGGCTTCGCATAAAATGGGGCCCCTCGCCACCAAACACTTGATGGAGCCTGGATCAAACTGTCCGAGACAGCAGTCCCAGACATGGGACTTGCATACTTGAGAAAAATCTCACTCAGATTTTTTTGTAAGCTTTGACAAGGGTGGGCCTATGCCGACCGCTTCGAGATCTGTATGGCATATTAAATAAGGTCATATGTTAAAATCAATGGCTTCTTTAATGTGATGAAATATGACACATACAAGTGATCAGTTAACAACTGTTTTTTAATGGATATACCTTTTATGAATAAATAAAGATGTATCTTGTTTTGTGTTGCCAAGTGCCTGGCCCGAAGTGAGCATACATATAGATATTGGTTGAATGAACAAATGTTCTACTAGGTCCCAATTCTTACTCTCACTCAGACTGCCCACCTCAGTCACTGGCTTTCAGACGTGTAGCTTTCTTCCTTTGGAACTTTGTTTCTTGACTCATAAAAGTATTGCTTCTCTAATGTTTTAATACCTCCGAGAGTACGAGACTAAGACGATGTTCAGTGAAGACCAATTCGTTTGTTATTTCTAGAGTCATTGACATATTCTTCCCCTAACAATGTCGTCAGATATGTGGGTCAGGCACAGTGATGTCCATTAGCCAGAGAAGGCAGAAAGAGAATGAGTAATGTCCTAAAGTCCCATAACTTATTTGTGGCAAAGAAAAGAGAACCACGATCCGTATCTGCTGGTCGCTGGGCCCGTGCTGATGCATCATCATAAATAGTGGTGCGTCTGTCCCAGCTCACCTCTGCAACTCAGACAGAAAGGTCACATTCTGCTTCTTAGCTCCTGCCCACTGTCCACGAGGAAAACTCAACACACACCACATTCCAAAGACTTCGGTTTCTCCAGGAGCACAGAATCATCCTGCCTGTTCCAAATCCTTATCTTTAAAACTCATAATCCTACATGCAGAGTTGCCTGAAGGCCTCAGTTGAACGATCGGGATCAGATTTTAGTACACAAACTAATCTCGTGTTTTCTAACGCGTATGAAATGGATCTGTCACTCACAGGGCTGGGGAACACCAGAATTTTGGTTGGCTGCTGCCGTTTTTGCGTACCTGGGCTGACTGGAGCATTTCATTTTATCAGCCAGGGGCAGGAACCAGGACTTACGCCAGTTTCAAACATTGAACTTTCAGTCTCAGGTGAAAGGAAGCAACGTATCTCCCATCTTTATCCCACTTAGAGTGAAATTTATGTTTTCGTGGCATATGATACTTTTAAAATCTTAATTTTCCTGAAACATGCGTGCTCTTTTAATTAGGCCTGATCTGATCTTGGTGCCACGGTCCCTATGTTCACAGAGCACGTACCGCGTTGACTCCGTGCCGATACGTGGATTTCTTCACTGCACTGGCACGTAGGCATTATAAACGCTGCACGTGTGCACATGCGTGTGCAACGCCTTCTTTCAATTCAGGCAGAATGGAGTTCTAGTGAGGAAGCGAGAGGTGTGTGTCTGTGTGTGTGTATGTGTGTGTGTGCTGAGCTAGAGACTGGAGCTGAAATAAAACAGTCACAGTAGTTGAATTTCTATCATCCGCATTTTCGAAATTCTCAGTAAGTGAAGTTGTTCAGGACAGGCCTCCTGGACAAGTAGACCTCAGTGCATGTGTTGAAGAAATCACGTGGCTTTGTGGCAAATGAAAGGAAAGATCCTTGATGAAGAAAGCTTTTGCCACTTTTTAGGGGGTGATCAATTATTTTTTTTTTATTTAAAAAAATATTTTTTTAACGTTGATTCATTTTTGAGACAGAGAGAGAGACAGAGCATGAATGGGGGAAGGTCAGAGAGAGAGAGGGAGACACAGAACCTGAAACGGGCTCCAGGCTCTGAGCTGTCAGCACAGAGCCCGACGCGGGGCTCGAACTCACGGACCGCGAGATCATGACCTGAGCGGAAGTCGGACGCCCAACCGACTGAGCCACCCAGACGCCCCTAGGAGGTGATCAGTTAGACAGTTTGGATGCATTTCAATGCGCCATCTGGGGACACAGCAGCAAGAGTCCCGGATTTGGAGCTAGAGGACAAGGGTTTCTGATGGGCAATCTTCCGGTAGGAGGTGAAATCGATATGCAGCCTCCACTCCCCCGGGCTTTCTCCTGTGTTACCTGAGGAGGCGGACCCCTGCAGCTCCTTCGGATGGATGCCTGCACACCTGTTCTCCTTGGGGAGTTGCAAAGAATTTTGAGTTAATGGCTACACATGGAGAAATCCCAGTTCGGGCTCTCTTGGGGAACCTGCTTTGCTCGTGGCCACCAGGACCTGGAGCTGAGTGAGGACCACCCCGTGGAAGGATGGGCTTTTCCAGGTCCTACGGCTGGCACCCACGTGGAAGTCCCATGTGAGTCACTGATAGCCATGAGGCTGCTGTGTTCATGTCTGTTAACATAAAACTCTCCTCCTGAGTGTCTGGCTGGTAATCCAGACAGCTAAAATGAAATACAGATTGAGAGAGACATTTCATTTTTCTCACTCTGACTCACACTTCCAGGTTGACCTCTGAAGGCATTTGAGTTTGCAACAGGCAAGACAATCTCTCAGGTAAAAAGCTACATCTATTGCAATTCTCCCCAGGCTTCCCTTTGGCACGGTTTGGCCTTGACCCGGGGCTCACTCTGCACTAAGCACTTGGGTCCCGAGTTCCTCCTTGCTCCTCAGGTCATTCCTCCACATCCTGGGTCACAGACCGTCGTCCACTTGACCTTGATTTTGTTATCCACACCCTGCCTGTTTCGGGAATAAACTTGGGTGATTTTGCTTGCGCTCGCTCTCAGCCGACGTTATCTCTCAGAGCTTTGGAGCTCAACAGCATTATTGATAAACATCCTGGGGTGTTTTGTTTGGTTGTTTTTATTCTTTTAACCCCGGAAGGGTAGTCTTGTTTAGCAACCTTGAAAATCACAGACTCTTGAATAGTACTTTGTTACAAGGTTGGGGCACACGGTGACTTTGGGGGACTTTGGTGGTGTAGAAGGCCGATGCCAGGTCCCCTGTGAGGTCCCTCTGGGCAGGCTGGGCCTTGATCATTTTTCTGCCATGCGAGTAGACAGTGTGGGGGGGGACAGACATGATTTAGTGGGACTGTTTGACTGAATAAGGCTGCCCTCTTGGGAAGAATCTGCCCAGGCTGCGGCTGAGTGACAGAGGAGGCAACGACACGGCCATTGGTGCCCAAGGGGCCGTGGAGAGGAAGGCGGGTGCCTGCCAGTGTTAATTCTGCCCTTGGCGACTCTCCGACCCATCTGCAGACACATTTGACAGCCCACGGCCACCGCACGGCACACCCCCAGGGCTGTTAACTGCAGGGACCGGGGACCACAGGAGCTTTATGATTATATTTGAAAAATTAGTCACAAGTCTCTTGATTGAAGTGATGTTTTCCATCATAATCTCAAGACACAGATGAAGTAGTACACTAATAAAAAGAGTCACAAGACGGTCATGGGTACTTGGTTGAGGTCCAAAAATAGTTGGATGGAAACCTGAAGATACCGGGTAGAACAATATTCCCTTTTCATATCGGGGGCTATTCCTTCTACTGAAACATGGATCAAAACAGTGACTTCGGAATCGTAAAATCAGGTCAAAATGCCGGGTGGTTTGTCTACGGTAACTGTGCTGTGATGTGGTCTGTAAGAAACGGGGTGACGAAGTAATTTTTAAACCCGCTGTTTCTTTCTCATTTTCCAACAGCAAATTCAGAGATAGAAATCAAATAAAGTTTGCATGTATTTTTTTAGGATTCAAAGCGTTTCTGCATTCTATGTGTATTTCTTGGGAAAGAAACGTGCGTGTATGTATCAAGGTCTCCACTCAGCAGAGGAGATTCTGTTCCTTGGTAGAGAGTTGGAAATGTCTGGGGACAGTTTTAATTGTCAGAACTGGGAGAGCGGGAGCTATCGGCATTTGCTGACATCCTACAAGATGGAAGACGGCCCCCACGGCAGAGACTCATGCGACTCCAAGCGATGTCAGAGTGCCGAGGATGAAAACCCTGAGGTGTGTGTGTAATGCTGTGTGTGTATCTGTTTATACACAGTATGAATGTATGTGTATATACAGGTATACATATACATACACAAATATGCATGACTAATATGTATATACACATACGCACATCACACGCACACACATGTGAGGCAGGAGGGGGAGAGACTTAGCATCTTTTTTCAATTATCTACGGATCCACCAGCAAGTTCCGCATAACCAAAACGTCCTGACGTTCCATAAAAGCAGGAATTCAGAATAGAAGAAATATAAGATTTTTTTGCTTATTTGTTTGGTCCAAGGAAGATTCAGAAAAGGGTCTTCTCAAAGTATTAGAGAAGAATGTTACTGCAAAACTCAGACCCCCCCCCCCTCGGCCTCTTCGCCTGCCAGCTGTTTGAGCCTGGATGCGTCCTGACTTTTAACATGAGGCTAATGTGGGGCATCTGGGTGGCTCAGTTGGTCGAACGGTTGAGTGATCGACTCTTGGTTTCCACTCAGGTCATGATCTCACAGTTTGTGGGATCGAGCCCCCTGTCGGGATCTGTGCTGACAGGGTGGAGCCTGCTTGGGATTCTGTGTCTTCCTCTCTCTCTGCCCCTCCCCCCTCCGCTTGCTGTCTCCCTCAAAAATAAATCAATAAATATTAAAAGTCAAATCAACAGGGCGCCTGGGTGGCGCAGTCGGTTGAGCGTCCGACTTCAGCCAGGTCAAGATCTCGCGGTCCGTGAGTTCGAGCCCTGCGTCAGGCTCTGGGCTGATGGCTCGGAGCCTGGAGCCTGTTTCCGATTCTGTGTCTCCCTCTCTCTCTGCCCCTCCCCTGTTCATGCTCTGTCTCTCTCTGTCCCAAAAATAAATAAATGTTGAAAAAAAAATTTTTTTAAATAAAAGTCAAATCAAATAATAAAATAAAATAAAATAAAATAAAATAAAATAAAACAAAATGAGGCTAATAAGAACCATCACACTAAAGAAAACCCCCACATATGGAGGAAGTCACTTTCTAAACCCAGATGTGTTTTATAAACAAAGCGGATAATAATCGGCGAACGAGGAAAGCTGAAGGAAAGGGGTCAACAGGGACTAGAAGACCAATAATACAGCCAGAGAGAACAGTCTCAGATAGGCTTCGTTCCCCGAGCTGTTTCTAGAGTAAACTTTGCTGGAGGGCTTCTAAACCCCTTTCCATTTCTTAGCAACAGTTACAAAAAAGCAAACTTACTTCTAGCAATATATTTTTTTAAAGCCCTGCCTTTCCTGCTGTGTTTGCTTCTGGTTCCCCTTTTCTGTCCAACACCTTTCAGTCGCGCCCAGGCCACGAGCCGCCATCTGCCAGGGACGCGCCGTGGTTCCCACCTTCCCCGGATGCTCACTCATGGTTCCCCACGCAGTCAGGGCGATTTTAGAATGAGTTGGTGACTGGCAAGAATCAGGGACACTTGACAACTGTAATTAAAACGGCCAGGTTCACCTCCTTCTGTCACAGAACAAACATATTTTCCAGAGCTGCATATCACAAAATGCACCCCCCCCCACTGCCACTGCTTGAAAATAAAATCAGAGGTCACATTCCAACACGGTACAGGCTTTCTCGTTAATAAAACCACCGGGATGCACACAGCCTTTCAGACACCGTGGCGGGCTGGACACATTCTTAGGAGCAGGACCCGGGCCAGGGCAAGTGGCAGGTGGATCCAGAAGATGGCCCTTGGCACCGCCAAATGGGGGTGGAGACTGGAACGACAGAGCGAAGCCCAAATCTGAGCCTGTGGAGCCGTCCTCGGCGGTGGAAGGGCTCCGAGGAGAGAAAAGCCAACACGAGCTAGCCATCCCCAGGAGACATGTGGCCAAAGTGGTGACCTCATGCACCTGCCGTCCTTGCCTGGCATGCCTGGGGTCTGTGAGAAGACAAGGGGCCTGGACGCCGTGTCACTGTGACTCCATTCGCCCTGTCATGGGGGTGCAGAGAGGGCAGGCAGGTTTCCAACTGGGGACCACCAGACACAAGCACACGGGCTCCAACCAGCGGCTGTCATCTGCTTCACCGATGTGTCACCGACATTTCCTGTACCTACATGACAGCTAAGATCTAGTTCATTATCACCCAAGTGTCAAACATCCCCCCCCCCACCAATGGTATGGTCCTTACTCGAGAAGATTCAACACAACTTAACTCTTAAGTAAATTGTGTTTTTTCCCCTTGTGTTGGGTTCCGTGCAGCATGGAGCTGACGTCCCCTGTCGGCATGACGTCCCGTGCAGCACGGGGGACGTCAGCCTGTGTGGCCGGGCCACTTGCCTGAGCTGGAGAACCACCTCTGATAGAGACTTCGGCCGCAGTCAGAGCACAGTTGCTCAGGTAGTTTTCCTGACGAGGCCCTGGAAGATTCTCGTCGACTTTAGCGTGCTGCCCCATCATGGATGCCTCCGAATCCACACCAGGAGTGCTGGCTTCAGCAGACAGCATGTGAATCACACCCCTCTCTTGTGTCCCCAGCCATTGGCAGGACTGGAGGGCCCAAGTGCTGGAAAGCAGAGGTCTGTGACCTCATGCTGCGAGGCTCTTATGCCCACATATGTTGCATTGCTCGCTTTTTGTTTTTATTTATTTATGTGTTTATGTATTTATTTTACTAAACGCAGTTGGTAATAGGTGCACAGCAGCACAGATACAATAGACATAGCTTCAAGAGTAAAGATAATAGTAAAAGGTAGTAAAAAGATTAGGAAGTGAGGAGTTTTACTATTAACTGCCTTTGTTTTTAATATAGTTTATTTTTTTGCATAATAATAACTATCATTCATTAGGGACCTTTTAATCTTATGTGCCTAAAATTTTTTCTCAAGTTCTTTTTTTTTAAATATGATTTATTGTCCAATTGGTTCCCATACAACACCCAGTGCTCATCCCAACAGGTGCCCTCCTCGATGCCCATCACCCACCCTTCCCCTCCCTCCCACCCCCATCCACCCTCAGTTTGTTCTCAGTATTTAAGAGTCTCTTATGGTTTGCCTCCCTCCCTCTCTGTAACTTTATTTTTCCCCTTCCCCTCCCCCCTGGTCCTCTGTCAAGTTTCTCAAGATCCACATATGTGTGAAAACATATGGTATCTGTCTTTCTCTGACTGACTTACTTCACTCAGCATAATACCTTCCAGTTCCATCCACGTTGCTACAAATGGCCAGATTTCATTCTTTCTCATTGCCAAGTAGTATTCCATTGTATATGTAAACCGCATCTTTATTGATTCGTCAGTTAATGGACATTTAGGTGCTTTCCATAATTTGGCTATTGTTGAAAGTGCTGCTATAAACATTGGGGTACAAGTGGCCCTGTGCATCAGCACTCCTGTATCCCTTGGGTAAATTCCTAGCAGTGCTATTGCTGGGTCATAGGGTAGTTCTACTTTTAATGTTTTGAGGAACCTCCACACTGTTTTGCAGAGCAGCTGCACCAGTTTGCATTCCCACCAAGAGTGCAAGAGAGTTCCCGTTTCTCCACATCCTCGCCAGCATCTCTAGTCTCCCGATTTGTTCATTTTGGCCACTCTGACCGGCGTGAGGTGGTATCTTGGTGTGGTTTTGATTCGTATTTCCTCGCTTTTTGTTTTTAAATTAAGACTTTTTTTTTTAGGGCAGTTTTACGTTCACAGCAAAATCGAGGGGAAGGTACAGGGATTTCACAAACACCCTCTGCCCCCCAACCTTCACCACTGTCAACATCCCCACGGGGTAGTACGTTTGTCACAATCAGTGAGCCTACAGGACATCATCACCCAGAGTTCGGGGCTTACATTAGGTGTCATTGTCCGTGTTGCACATTCTACGGGTTTGGACAAATGCGTAATGATACGTATCTACCGTTAGTATCATATGGAGTAGTTTCAATGCCCTAAAAATCCCTCCTCCACCTCCCCCTGGCAATCACTGATCTTTTACTGTCTCCATAGATTTGTCTTTTCCCGAATGTCTTATATTTGGAATCATACGGTATCAGAGCCTTTTCACAGTGGTTCTTGCATTAGTAAGATGCATTTACGTTTCCTCCAGGCCTGCTCGTGGCCTGATAGCTCATTTCTTTTTAGTGCTGCTTTGTCTGCATGGACCACAGCTGATTTTTCCATCCACCCACTGAAGGGCACCTTGGATGATTCCAAGCATCGGCAACTATAAACAAGCTATTATTTTTAATGAGTAAATCAAGCAACGCCTCTCAGGCTTTTCTATCAAAATGGCTTTACTGACAAAAGTGAACAGAAACCTTCAGCAGGTCATGAGGTGGTTTGGGGGTCATCTGCCACAAGAGATAGGTTCTGGAAGTTTCCTATTTTATCTTAATATTTCTGGCAAACTTGTACCCTAATCTATTGTTTTACTATTAAAAATAATTATACCTTTTTATTATTAAAAAGTATACGTTTCCCAAATTTGCTTCCCAGGGGGGAAAGGATGTTTTTTCTTTCCCCAGAGTTGCAGCTTTTCGGGTAGCATCCTGTTACCCCCTGATATTCTGAAATTATCGTGATCAATCAAAGCATTAAAGTATACAGATGCCAAGTAAATATACGCACCCTGTCTCCTGCAAACAAAATGAAATCCTTAAGTTATTGAAGTTGGCTAAGTGGGTTCTTGATCTCCTATGTGTCCTATTCTAAAAGGAAAGCCCCAGAACACCATTTTGTGAAGAATTTTAGTTGATGTGACTCGAGTGGACATTTTTCTTCTGAATGAGGACTTTGGCAACAGATGAGTCAGCATTTCATGCAATTAATTGAGGGCCACTTAGAGGCGGTGGGGTACAGAATAACAATGTCCAGAGATCACTCTGCTAATTCAAACTCGAAATCCATTTTGGTGAGTCTTATATGGGAGCTCAAATCAGCAGTTCACTGTCGCCCTCCCGTTACCTTCTTCCTAATTACACCATAATTAGATCAGGATAATTACTTTGATTTCTATTATTTCTGCTCAGAATGCCTTAGACTCTTAGAACCATAATGTCATCTGGGAACTTAGAGTTTGTCCCTTTTAACTCCCATATGCAGAGGAGGCGAGGGAAACCAGAGATTTTAAGTGATCTGTCCAAGGTAGGGTCACACAGATAGCTATTCACACTACATAAATTGGCCATATTATTAAATAGTTGAAATACTTAATCACGTACCAGTATCTTGAGTGTAGAACACCCATGTGTGCCAGTATTTGGAAATAGAATGCCAGTCTTTTTCATTTTTCTGCATGTACCTTCCAATCGTTGGCTGAAGTTACTTGAGCCCTTATTCTTATTCTATTACTGCCCTGTCACCACTGTGCTGTTGGCTCCTTTAGAAACCAGCACTTCCATTTCAGCCTTCATTCCCTGAGATCCCCACCTACTGCCTGAACCCTGATGGGGGCACAAGAAGTCGGTGCCCAATGAGTGGTGACATTCCTAACACTGGTGTCCGGAATTCTGTCATGCACATCTTTGCCCTCTGTCTTTAAATTAGACCCATCTCCTTGGCGGATCACTAATTGATCACCTGGGCTGACAACCGTAAGATTGAGTTTGGAGTCCCGTGGGCAATGTCAGCCCTCCATCAGTCCATGTATGTAGGCAGTTCTGGAAGGTTGCTCTGTCGGTCCCTCTCCCGGGGCCATCGGCCACTGTTCTGTGGAAGGGAATGGCTGCAAAGCCCAGGGAAGCCCAGGATGGAGTGGTACGTCCATAAACTGTGCTTTCTCCTTCCTCCTACTCAATAAAAGGTGCCTGAGGTTGTCAAAACACTCTCCCCTGGAGTAAGGCAGGCATGGCAGGAATCCCACGGGTGCTAACTCTCAAGAACCATTACGTGAAGGCATCAATATGAAACTGTGGAGCACAGCACAGAACTCAAGAGCCAGGAGCAGAAGCCACGCAGCTCAGAGTCAAGCTCGGGAATTAGACCATGAGGTGAGACACCCACGCTGCACCCCGGCTGCCCCGGCCACCTCTAGGAGGGACGCGACAGCAGAGATGAGACCGTCCTTCCTCGCAGGGACCGTGGATCCCTGAGGATACCACAGTTTCCCGTGTTGGGTTTGAGGCTCTTTTTCAAAAGCAGCCTCCTCGCGGCGTCAGGGCCTCCCATGAGGCTGAAAAGTATAATAATCTTTGCAAATATGTCAGTCACTTGGATGGAATTTTAACAGCCTGTTAGCGAGGTTTAGATGGAGAGCGAAAGTCTAGTTGGTATTTTTAGAGCCGTCTTCCTCTGAGATCCCGCTCACTTGCCCGTAGAGTTGGCCTGCTCTGTTCAGCCTGCTCTAAAAATGTGGGTGGAAGCTTCTCTCCTCTTCATGTTTGGCCCTATTGCTTAAACACATTCAGTATCAAGGGTAAATTTTTTGGACGCATCTATAAGAAGAATAAGAGATTTCAACTCTAAGCTTAGATGCTTTAGGTAAGATTCTATACCTTTTGGCAGAGAAGGTAAAACCGTTTTGCAGGGGCAGGTATGGAAGCGGAGAGGCTGGCACTGCCCTGGACTTTGTCACCTAGAGGAAGTAGCCACACGATGGCTTCTTGGCTCAACAGCCAGAAATCGCAAGTGCTGACACACGTGCCCTGAGCTCAAGGTCTTTCCCTGGAGTCCACGTTCATGCGTGTCATTTCCACCTTCCACTTCACATCTAATTAGTTTTACTGAGACATTAATATCCATCTTAGCCAGTGGGCAAACACAATTTAGTGTAGTTTAGACCTTGATTATTGAAAATATGTTAATTTTTTGAATAGCGGGCGTTTCATGGTTATTAAGACGTGATTCATTGCTCTGGCCTCCAACTTGATGGCCTCTCCCAATGGACCGGCCAACAGCCACCTGTACGTGCAGAGGGAGGGGAGCAGAGATGTGAGGACTCTATGGAGAAGAGCTTGGCCGCCATCATTTTAACAAATTCAACCAGATTTTCAATGCTAAGTTGCTCTGGGCGGTTCCAGAGGCTCTGTGAAGCTGCCCGGCAAATTGGGCACAGGGACCCCAGTGGGCTGGGGGGACAGGATGTGACAGTGTGTCTGTTGGGGGGGGGGGATCTAACTATGGGAGGCACAGCGATAGCCCTGGAAAGAAGCAGGGAGAAGAGGCCAACAGCTTCCTCGGAATGGCTGGCCACCAATGGGCTCTTGTGAGGCGACGGGTGCATAATGTGTTCTATCATTATTATTTTTTTTAATGTTTATTTATTTTTTGAGAGAGAGAGAGAGAGAGAGAGAGAGAGACAGAGCGTGATCAAGGGAGGGGCAGAGAGAGAGGGAGACACAGAACCCGAGGCAGGCTCCAGGCTCCGAGCTGTCAGCACAGAGCCTGACTCGGGGCTCGAACCCACGAACCGTGAGATCATGACCTGAGCCAAAGTCGGATGCTTAACCGGCTGAGACACCCAGACACCCCTAACGTGTTCTATTATGATAGTGTCTAATCACATACGCCATAGATGTGAGACTGTACATAAAAACACATGTACCATAACATATGGACTCCAGTATAACACACTGTACATAATATATAACATATGGTATAATGTGGCATATAAGATATGAGCTATATTATGATATACAGTATATGCAACAGGAAATAGACATTATATCTTAAATTATGTAATTCATATATTTTGTAAATTATTATATAATACATGACACATATTATGTTAAAATATGTAATACGGTAGGGGTGCCTGGGTGGCTCCGTTGGTTAAACATCTGACTCTTGGTTTCAGCTCAGGTCATGATCTCACAGTTCGTGGGATCGAGACCCATGTCAGGCTCTGTGCTGACAGTGTGGAGCCTGCTTGAGATTCTCTCTCCCCTCTCTCTCTCTGCCTCTCCCCTGTTCTCTATCTTTCCCCAAATAACTAAATTCACAATAAAAAATATATATGTATATAATATATGACATATGCATTATAATGGCATAATAAAATATAATATATATATAAATTATATAATACAGCCCAATAATAATGTGCAGTATATACTATATAATATACAATAATATATAATATACTTTATATCTATATACAATATATGTTATATAGTGATTATATTAAAATATAATATAATTATTGATTATGATAAAATAATTATATTAATGTAATACTATTAATTATCCATGTCTAGTTATAATGCTATTTTATTGTTTTTTTTTCAACGTTTATTTATTTTTTTGGGGACAGAGAGAGACAGAGCATGAACGGGGGAGGGGCAGAGAGAGAGGGAGACACAGACTTAGAAACAGCCTCCAGGCTCCGAGCCATCAGCCCAGAGCCTGACGTGGGGCTCGAACTCACGGACCACGAGATCGCGACCTGGCTGAAGTCGGACGCTTAACCGACTGCGCCACCCAGGCGCCCCGTTATGCTATTTTAATTACATATATGATCTATGTATGTATATATTGTAAAAATTTCCCGGGAGGAAGTAGGTTTAAGTTGAGTAATGAGATATTTTTTAGGAGACACTGACAATGCAGCTGTGTTTTTGCGCTGTACACGTAACTTCTCTCTACCTAACACCCTCAGCGGTCACAAGGCCCCGAGTGCCCCGGGGGCGGACCGTGCGTGCAGTGGCCCCCACCGTGCTCTGTGAGTCCTTCCTCCACCTGGCGGACTGTCCTCTCCCTGCTGGCCACCTGTCATGGTTCACCACTGGGAGAAACTGCACATATTGTATGAACGATGAACGCGCCGGTTTGGCCCATTCGTTTGGAAGAAAAACACGCGGGCTTTTGTGGGAATGAGTTCCAGCTCGGAGCTCCTGGCACCATCACAAATCTCTTCAGTGCAAAGCCGGCTCTTGGCCTCTGTCCGTCCCGAAAGGGCTGTGCGTGCGCCTCGCCGAAGGGCTTCCACTTCCTCTCCTAGACACCTGCCGACCGGGAGTGTCAGCAAAATCGCTTTCACCAAAGTGTGCTGCACACTAAGAAATGGTGATTTGGGTAGTGGTCTAGAGCAGCTCACTGATGACTCGTATGACAAAAATGAAAACCCTCTCATCATTCCTCATCATCGCTGCGCGTGAAACCGTCTCAATCCAACGCCAGTTTCATCTGTGAAGCCCGAGGAAATATAAAAGTCTGATGGTCCTATCACAGTGATACCTACGGCGGTGGTGTTTCAGGAGAGATCATCTGACCCAAAGGGTTCTGCCGCTGGCTTGTTGGATGACCCTGAGCGCACTACTCTTTGAAGCTCGCAAGGTTCTGAGAATGATGGAGTGACGTAATGTATAGAATAGTGCTTTTCCAGCCTAAATAAGCATGAACTAGGCATCGGTTACTTTCACGTTATTAGACAGTGTCATACGCTTGCTATGTGTTGAGCTGGACACCTGGGCATCGAGTAATTCACGTTGTACAATATGTCTATGCACCAAAACAGATGCTGAAAAACCTTTAAATATATTGAAATTGCAGGCTAAACATATATATATACCCTCTTACAAACTCAGGATTACTACTGAATAGGATTTTTATTAGACGGGCACTTTTCTTCTTATTCGTTCTTTTTTTTATGTACATTTTACTTTTAAGAAAATTCAAGTAAAAAGATTCCACCGTATCACTTTGAAGGAGCAAACCGTGCACTCAGTAAATAACTTCATTCAATTTTGTTTTCATTGTAAAATGAGTATTTTAGGCAGCACTTTGCACAGAGAAAGGCCTACGAAAAATGGTTTCTTAGCCCCGCGGACTGACTCCCTATCTTTGCTGATTTTTCCATATGGAACACTAATTTATGAGCTGATTATGGATTTGTTCAACAAATACTTAAGCTTCTACTATGTGCTTGGCAGAACTGACTGGGCACTGAACTCCGGTCTTTGAAGGCTTGTTCATGTCGTAATTTGGATGTCAGAGGAGAGGGTTCTCTCCCCATTCACTGAGCCTCAAAGTCCCCCCTCCCCCCACGTTAGAAACAGTGTCAGGAATGTGCTAGCAAGAAGCCTTCTTCTGACGGAGCTTTGACTCAGTGCCGTGTACTTGCAAGATAAACTTGTAGGGGAGGAAGTACTTCCTTCTGCCCTCTCAGATTCTGTGGCTGAAGAATTACACTGCCATAAGGGGAGTCTTCGGAAGAAAAATGAAAATCCGAGGAAGCTAATTGGCCCCAAAGTTGCATAACTTTTGCACCAAGAGCGGCCTGTTGTGGGGATGTCACAGGACAAAGGGGCTGAGGCTGGGGCAGTCAACGGTGGGACAAAGATGGGGAGATCTCGTGGAGGATTAGGGCTCTCTTAGTAGGTGTGGTTACACGGTCTCATTTTGGCATCAGTAAGAATATGCTGCTGTTCCTGGTGCTGGGAGGGCCTTTCTCGTGGAAAATACGATGACCGGCTTTTAGCTCGAGAAAGGGAGGTCAGCCAGTCCGCCCTGTGTGTGCTGACTCTCCGGGGCTTCCATCTCCCGATAATCAATATGCCAAAGTGTTATATCTTGGCGTGGCACGTGCTGAACCACTTCAAGCTTCAGAAACTCATACCTCAGTAATAATCGTCAAGGAGCCTTAAGAGCAGAAGCTGTCTTGCATAACTTCCCGAGGTTGATGGGCAGCGGTGAGAGGCCTCTGTCTTGGAAACGGCCTCACTTGCTGGTCTCTGACGGCCAGGAGCAGAGCACAGTTGCTCATCAGCGTCTGGTGATAGTGAGAAAAGGAAGACCGTTGTGGGTGAAATCTGCATCCGGGTGCATCAGGCTCCTGGGATTTATGGCCCCAGAACAGACCTACAACCAGATTCTTGTAGGAAAGCCTGCTGCCTATTTATGGGAAAGTCCACACTGAATCTTGCAGGCCTCGGAGTTTTAGATAACGAGTTATTTATTTAAAGTTGTATCCCCAAGTCTGTACTCCAATCTGCACCGCAAATATTTGGCCAGACAGTGAAATACTAGGCTTACGTTGTATCTCGATCCCCTGGAAACCTCATTTGTTTTAGCTGACTCTTTCCTTCTGTGGGGGCCCCAGTACAGCAGAGAGAGCCCTTCATAAAAGGAAAATAGAAGTTTTGAATTCGTTTTCTTCATAACTTTCAATGAGATCACCTTCATTCTGGTAAGATGGAATGTTGTTCAAACAAATGTTATTTGAATATGGAAGATATTCAAAGCCATAAAGATAACGTGGTTTTTCATACAGTCTAGGTACAAAATATTCCCCTCTTCGTGTTCAGGCAAATGACGTTAAGTACACGGAGATCCTGTGTCAAGCTTTAATTCCAAGCAGTGATGATGCGGTTATTTAATTTATTTCAGTTATTTGCCTTTTTGCTGTGCGCTTCTCTGCTTAATCATAGTTGCTGCCAGTAGATAAGAGAAGCTAACAAAAAACAAGCAACAAGTTTGGCAATTTAACCACTTGATTTTCTGTACCTGTTGGGAAGGGGCAGCCTGTGATACGCACTTCCTAATTTGAAGGAAAACTCTCTTGATCTAATCCTAGTAGGCACTGGGGACAGCATTCTGCTATAAGGATAGAAGGGACGAGAATATTAAAATCACTGAAGGTAAATTACTTTTAGTTGTTTTCAAAAGGACACCATTTATCCTGATTTCCAATTCTGTGATAATGTGAAACCAGCGTCCTGCATCGATGTTTCATCTCTTCGGAAAAATGTAAAAGGGATTCATGCTTGTAGTTCTACGTGTGAATCCTCATTTTATTTTGTCTTTTATTTCTTTTTTGACTCACATTAATTCAAGCATCCGCGTCATAACCTGTCACGTGTGAATACGTCACGACTTCCTCTAACTTCTGTGCCAAGAGACATACCTACTTCTTGTAATTTCCTGGTGTAGTCAGGGTAAAATCGCTCTTTTGTGCTCATCGCTTTCATCCTTAGAGATCTACATGTGTGAAAACGGACCCTTCCTTCACCGAGACGTGGTGTACCCAAAAGAGGGTTTTCAGGAGGCCAGTGAATCAAGTTGGAGACATTAGTGTGTTGGGAATTACTACCTGCTTGAGGTCAAAACATGCCACCGTTTCCCCTTGAAGACTTCAGGCACATTGCTGGAATTGTGCTGCGTGTGCTTTCTACCAGGGAAGTGAATAAGCTAACTAAGGAAGGATCCACGGGGAGCTCTAGGGTTGCTGGTTCCTGTTCGGAATCAGATACTCAGTCTCAGGGAATCATATTACCAAACTTCCAGAAATCGGAGCTACACACACTTGGAGAATCTTACTTATCTGTTGCTTAAAAGGGTATCATGTCCACAAAACGTGAAAATCACAAGGACAAGAGGTAGTCCCGACAAATGCATGTGAAGCAGCCGGGCACGTCAGGGCCCAAATGTACATTAGGGAGGGCACCGAGGGGTCAGAATGAGGACAAAGAGGGCAATCGTGCAGAGACAAAACGGCCCCCGAACATTTTACGTACTTTGTGATATTTATTCTCAGGTGATGCAATACAGCGTGTAGGGCGGGAGGCTGTCTAATGGACCGTCTGCATATCTGTGTTGAAATAGAGTATTAATAGTAGTAGTAGTTAGTAGGCCAGGAGTGGGCAGATGGGGTTGAATGTGACTCAAATGGGATAAAAGTCCAGGCAGGAGGGGGCAGGAGGGCTGGGCCGGCTTTGGGGACAGTTCGATGCCACCAGAAACTGTCTGCTAGCTGTCCCCTACTGCTGTCTGTGGGTGGGGTTTTCTTGGGGCTAGCTAGACTCATGGTTGCCAGCATCTCTGCCTCCTTTCCACTTTTATTAGGAGTCCTGAAAGGACTTCTCAGTTTAAACCTGGGGAAAAGACAACCTAGGGAATGAGAGAACATATTTGCAAATGACATGTCAGATAAAAGGTTGGTATCCAAAATATACAAAGAACTTATACAACGTAACCCCCCCTCCCAAAATGCATAATCCAAATAAAAAATGGGCAAAAGACATGAACAGACATTTCTCCGAAGAAGACATACAGACGGGCAACAGACACATGAAAAGACGCTCGTCGTCAGGGAAATACAAACCAACACCGCGATGAGATACGACCTCACACCTGTCAGAATGGCTAAAATCAACAACACAAGAAACAACAAGCATTGGCGAGGATGTGGAGAAAGGGGAACCCTCGGGCACTGTTGTTGGGAATGCAAACTGGTACAGCCTCTGTGGAAAACAGTATGGAGTTTCCTCAGAAAGTTAAAAATAGAACTACTCTGTGAACCAGTATTCATACCACTGAGTATTTAACCCCAAAATACAAACACATTAATAGAAAGGTTGATGCACCCCTATCTTTAATTTAGAGCAGTATTACTTATAATAGCTGAATTATGGAAGCAACCCAGGGGTCCATTGACTGATGAGTGGAAAAAGACTTGAGATCTATACCTACACACACATATACATACAATGGAATATTATCCAGCCATTAAAAAGAATAAAATCTTGCCATTTCCAACAACATGGATGGAGCTAGAGAGAAAAATGTCATATGATTTCATCCATAGGTGGAATTTAAGAAACAAAACAAATGAGCAAAGGGAAAAAGAGAGAGAGAGAGAGAGAGAGAGAGAGGGAGAGATAACAGAGTTAACAGACTGTTAACTAGAGATCACAGTGCTGGTCACCAGAGGGGAGGTGGGGGGGGAGATGGGGGAACTAGGGGATGGGGATCAAGGATGCACCTGTCGTGATGAACACCGGGTGATGGAGGGAAGTGTTGAATCCCTATGTCGTACACCTGCAACCCATATGACCCTGTACGTTAACTGACTGGGATTTAAATAAAAACTGAAAAAAAAAACTCGGGAGGAAAAAGCGCAGAATGTTCTTGTTGGGACACAGCCCCCTGTGCCCCACAGGGGACAGCTGCTGCATGAAGGCTGACCTCCTGACCAGATGCTTCAACCCCAGGACTGTGCGGGGGTCACCCAGTCGAGCACTCGGTGCCACGAAGTTGTGGGGTGCCTGCTCTCCACCTGTCTCTGCAGGACCCCCGCGCCCGCCCCGTCCACACACAGCTCCCTGCCTTCTAACACTGCACCACTGCACCGCGGGTCCAGGCGGCAGGTGCTTTGTGAGCGGCGCTCCCTCGCCCTCTGACGCCTTCCCTCCCAGGCCAGCGTCTGGCCAGGAGCCGTCGCTGGGTGCGCGCACTCCGCTCCCTGTCCACTGCACGGATGCCTTCTAGTTGTACGGACGGTCCTACCGCGACGGTGCTCGTAGGGAAGGAGGGTCACGGGGGTGATGGAGCTTCGCCCAGAGCTGCAGGGCGGGGGGCTTGGAGCCTGAGAGCCGCAGCCAGGGGCTGAGAGCCCACCCGTGTCTCCGGCACTGCCACGTCCCCGGCTGCCAACCCAGAAACCGCCGTCCAGGGGTGACCCTTCCGCGGAGTGTCTTTCCTACCTGGACTCGGGTGTAGGGAAAAACCCGCAACACAACATGTTTCGAAACTCCGAAGCCGACGAGGCAGGAGTCCGAGTGACAGGATCAAACTCTACACTTAGGCGAGAACGCAGACATTCATCCCTGAAGCTGCACAGGACGTCACAGCCTGGGGTGGGTTCCCGTGGGGCGGGCACGCTGCCCCGGGCTGCGGGCTTTGCACACAGACGACGTCATGTTCCTGCAGGAGCGCCACCTGCCAGAGGGATAGATGGACGGGTTGGGGCAGACAAAGGAGGATTGTAGAGAGAGGAGCTGCTTTAAGGAGCTGGCGGGAGGTGGAAGGCTATGCAGCCTCCCCAAGAAGCGAGTGGCCCGGGGGCTGGGCCCCAATCGAGGACGGGGCCAACTCCGTCCCCAGGTGTATGTGGAGCAGGGGAGGAAAATTCTCTTCCCTCCGCTTTTCCGCGTCCACGGCTGAGACCCTCCTGTGATGAAACGTAGATTATGCAGACAAACTGAGGCAGAGATGTGTTCACATGTCCTTCTCGCATCCACTCAGGAGGCACCTAGAAAGATGGGTGCCTTAGATTCAGGCCTGAGTCCCATCCTAATGGGAGGGCATCTCAGGGGGTGGTGAACGGGGATGGCTCAGTCCTCAAAGAACAGATGGGAGGGGGGCAGTTTGTGACCGTCGGTCTGGGTGTGGGGCCGACTTCTCAGTTCCTCTTCTGTGACAAGAGCTTCCAGGGAGGGGACCGAGGACCCCGAGGTCCTTCCGGAGGATGTGTCCTCAGGCACACGAGGGGAGTTCAGAGAAAACCTCTCCCTGCACCTGCTGTCCTTCAAGTGCCTCCCGCTCAAATAACCAGGTGCCATAGCTGTGGCTTGTCCCAGACTCCTGTGTGCACATTTTGGGGTGGGACCTTTGGCTGGCAATGTTCTCGGGGACTCCTCTCCTTCTTTATTCCGGGAACGCTGTCCTCACCCTGCTGATGAGAGGTGCCTCGTGGGCAGGGCGTGAAGGGCCAACGCTGGGCCCCCGCAGGGTGGAGGAGTGTCTGGTGTGGGAGAGACTGGGAACCACAGGGCCTAGTCCTCTGTCCTGGACCGTGTCCATAAAGCGTCCCAGTGTGCCGGCCTGTCCGGTCCCTATCCCTTATCTTCCCACCCCACCCTTGGCCTTGTTCGTCCCAATTCAAGACCGGGCCCTTTCTAAGCACTTGGCTCATCAGAAAACAAACACTTTTTGGGGTGGCTCCCATGTCATCAGCCTCGGTCCCCACTTGTCCATTTGGACCCTCCCTAACTCGACTCGAATTGTGTTTAATGAATTGTCACCCTGTTTTGAGAAACCAGCACCTTGTAAACCATTTGGGCGAGATTCTCGAAGGCCTGCTCTTTCAGACTGTAGATTCACCTCTTCCCGAGCTGGACCCTGATACACCCCCAGTTCACCCCCTGACACACCCAGGAGCCTCCAGAGCACGGGAAGGGTGCCCCACAGAGAAGCAAGAGGCGTGACTTTTTAAAAACGTTAATTTATTTTTGAGAGACAGAGTGCGAGTGGGGGAGGGCCAGAGAGAGAGGGAGACACAGAATCCGGAGCAGGCTCCAGGCTCTGACTCCAGGCTCCGAGGTGCTCCGAGGCACAGAACCCGACGCGGGGCTCGAACCCACGAACCACGAGATCACCACCTGAGCCGAAGTCTGACTCCCAACCGACTGAGCCAGCCAGGCGTCCCCAAGCAGCCTGATTTTTAAGTTGCCGACAAATCGTGTACATTTCCGAGTCTCCCTATGAGTGAAATCAGTGGGCTGAACGGGCTCAAAGTCCCTTTAACTCAAAACTCTCAGCCTGTGTTTTCTTTTCTCTAGATTCTCTCAAAGCGGGGATTCTAATTTTCTAAACAGACCCCCCGCCACCCAGCCCACGTGGGTCCCCGGGTCGCTGCTTCTCCAGCCCTGGCACCGACGGTGACCCTCCCGTGTCCAGTGCGGCTCCTGGGTCTTGGGGAACCACTCAGGAGAGCACTTGACTTGCCTGCATCCCCGGCGCACAGAACGAGCCCCAGAAAACAGAGCCGAAACAGGCACCGTCTTGCACGAAATGAGCTCAGTGCCGACCTGGGACTACTTTTCTGCCGGGGTTACTGACGCCCCGCGGTTTTTGCCTTTCACTGCTCTGGAGAGGGGCTTGCCGACAAGACGCTGGTTACTAGGCCCCCGGGAAGAGAGAAGGGGTGAGGTCAGGGCGGGTCAAAGGGCAAGATGGTGACACCTAAGTGGCAGGATCACTCAGCAAGTCACGGGCCGGGCCAGGGCAGGGTGTCCGAAGAGAGGGGCCCGTGTTCTTGGGTTTCAGAGAGAGAAGGGAAAGTGGCAGTTATCGCCAGGCAGGTTTCTGTGACGTCCCACTCTGTTTATAACTGCTGACACGTACTCGCACACACGGTCACACACGCTCACTCACGCACACTCATGCACATGCACCCTCACACCCACTCACACATACACATGCACACGCACTCACACATAATCAAGCAGGTGCACACACGCACACACACACTCATGTATGCTTACTCACACATACACACCCACACACGCGCATACACACTCATGTATGGTCACTCACACGTACACACCCACACACGCACACACATGCTCACTCACACCCACCCATGCACATGCACCCTCACACCCACTCACACATACACGTGCACACGCGCTCACTCAGACACACACTCATGCAGGTGCACACACATGCACACACACACTCATGTGTGGTCACTCACACGCACACACCCACATGCACATACACACTCATGTGTGGTCACTCACACGTACACACCCACTCACACCCACCCATGCACATGCACCCTCACACCCACTCACACATACACGTGCACACACGCTCACTCAGACATACACTCATGCAGGTGCACACACATGCACACACACCACACACATTCAGACATCCACAATGCTCACCCACACTTGCACACACACATGCTCATTCACACCCACAGCCACTCACTCACACAAACTCACACACTCGTTCACACTCACACACCCAAACACACTCATCACACCCACCCACACTCACACGCACACATGCTCATTCACACACACTCATGCACGTACACACACATGCACACACACACACCACACACATTCAGACATCCACACACACATCCACACACATGCTCACCCGCACTTGCATGCACACATGCTCATTCACACCCACAGCCACTCATTCACACACACACACAAACTCACACACTCGTTCACGCACGCTCACACGCACACCCAAACACTCATCACACCCACCCACACTCACACGCACACATGCTCATCACACCCACACCCATGCACATGCACACACACACACACACACTCCTCCCTTGGCCTTACTTCCAGGATTTGGAAGACATTGCCCGTATCTGAAGGGCACCCACCACACCTAAGACAGCACCCTGCAGGGGGTAGCGTGGCCCACTCGCCTTCCAAACGCTTCGGGAATTTCTGCCTTTATGCGTCTGCTAGTTTCAGTGAATAGCAGCTTGTTGCCGATCTTTCAAATGCTGCCCCTGGAAATGGTGTGTTATTTTCAGAGATTCATATCCTCTGTGTGGGCTTGGAAACATCTGTTCAGACCAGAACATATCAGTTGAAGCTATATTTTGCTCGTCTCCATATGAGCCCAGGTGGCTAATCTTTATGCCACATACTAGAAGTTTCTACTGTCTGCTGTACATTTTTATTTTATTTTGCACATGTAGTGTAGCTCAGGATTTAAGACAGTAAGAACTACTACATTCCTAGCGTCCTAAAAGTTAAAATCTTTTAAGTGTGTGTGGGTATGTGTGTTTCTGCCCAAATGCTGTACGTTTCTGTTAGAACACGTGTACAAACCATGTTATTGACAAAAGATTACGCATTAACTCAGTGGATTTTAAAAATCTAAACAAAATGAACATCAGCAGAGACACAGCTTCACGAAAGAAAATCATTGGAAATTACCATGAAATTATTAGTTAATTTAGCAAGGTAATACATAGTTCATCACAAAAACATAAAACATGTTTCTCATTGATCCCTGTTTTGAGAAAAATGGCAAAGCTATTCAAATGAGTTTTAAAAAGCCAATTTTCAGATAATTTTGCTTCAGAGAGTATGTTTCATGATGCCTTAGAACAGTGATCTCTAAACGTTTCTACATATTATATTATATACTCATGTTTTTACTATTATGACATACTCTACTGCATACTAATATACTATATTTTGCAAACTGCGACCTCTCAATCATTATTAAGCTGATACGAATTTTTCTTCGTAAATGTGATAAGAGCAAGCAATGAACTTTCAGCACACTATATTATGGACAGATGGAAATTAAACTAGGGAATCACTCTCTTAAATGTGGTCAGTGGACTTTTAATAACAAAACAGTTTGGTACTGACTTTTATCTATTTTTCAAAAAATTTTTATGTTTATTTATTTTTGAGAGAGAGAGAGAGCACAAGCTGAGGAGGGGCAGAGAGAGAGGGAGACACAGAATCAGAAGCAGGCTCCAAGCCCAGGGCTGTCAGCACAGAGCCCGAGATGTGCACAGAGCAACTTGAACCATGAGATCGTGACCTGAACCGAAGTCAGATGGTCACCCGACTGAGCCACCCAGGCGCCCCAACGGAAGAATTTAAAACTTTTTTTGAATTATGTGAAAAATACCGGTAATCTGTTGTAAAAAAATGTAACCCATCGGCTGACAAATCAATGACGTTGTCTTCGAAAACCAAATGATCAGAAACCACATGACTCAAAGAGGATGTGTTACCTACCCACTGGCCTCCGTTGCGTCTCTGCCTCGGGTCCTTGGCGTGTTACTTGCTTTGTGATATTGTGGATCCTGTACCTGCCCGACCTCCTCTGTGATGCTGTGGAACCTGCAGGGACAGGATCATGGCCCACGTCTTCCCTCTCTCCCTCCCCTCTCACGCTCAGCTCTCTCTGATGGATAGTTCTCTAAAATGCTTCCCCTTCTAAGGCATTTGATAAAGTGTTGACTGTCTTAAGCATTCAATACGTTAACAAAACCACGGAAGAGAATTACTTGCACTTTACCAAAAAAAAAAGAGAGCCTTTCTAGAAAAGCATGCATTATCTCTTGCTGACACTTTCCAACTGTGATGGTAACACTGTGTCATACTCACTTTCAAAATATTTTATTGTGTCTACTATTTAATGGGCAAATCAATTTGCTGGCCCGGATCAAAGCAGAGATTTTTGTTACATTCACAGTGTGTATGCCCTTTAATTACTATTAGAAGCCCTGCCGTGGGAATCAATCATTCAGTGAAATTCCATAGAAAGATCCATAAAAAGCATTTTATCTAAATACGTGAATCAGAGACTAAAACTGAAAGCCTGCCAGTGCCCCTGTGGATGTCATGGTACGTTCTTCCCTCTGTATCCCTGTGGGTTTGGACAGGAAATGGCATTCCAAGGCTCTTAAGGTTAGGATGTTTGCTAGCTGAGGCTTAGCTCTGTGGGGACTGAGAAAATCTTCCCAAGTCTCCTCCTCTTTTTCTCAGGGGGCCTCCGTACCTCCGACGTGACCTTCCGTAGCTACTTGGGAAGTATTTTTTCCTCTCATTCTGGCAGATCTTTGTTCTTGAATTGCAATCTACCTTTGAAATGAGATGACTCAGCATTTTTGTTTCTCTTCTTATTTGAAGGGATGTGAACCTTGGCGATTTTGTCTTAGTTTTTTTTAGTAGGGTTAGCGTCATGTTATCTATTTGGGAGAATCACAATTACGTCTTTTAAAAGCCATCAAAGAGTAAAGCAAAAGGGGAGGAGATGAACATAACTCTGTCTTCCCCATCCTTCTTCTTCCTTTACTCTTGAAAGCAAGACACGTGAAAGTGATACAGCGATGGCTGTCGTGGGTTCCCCGGCACAGCGGTCCCGTGTCGTAGGGCCCGAAGCATGCATCTGGGGGGACGCTCTTTAAAAACTAAAGAACAAGTAGAAAATTCATGAGAAAGTAACGTTTTTTAATCAGAAGGAGAAAAGAAACCAAACTGCAGTTTTTATAAAAGCATGCAAACATGACGAATGTTACAAAGTTCAGAAACTTGCCACAATCGTCTTTTAATTAGCCGCCTGATATAACTCTGAAACCCTTAACAGATTGGTAGTATACCTGATTCAGCTGTAAAGTTTGTTCTAGCATCTTTGTAGAACAAAGAGACAAATTGGGCCTTTCCTCTAGAGAGGTTAACATAACAATGTTGTTTAAATTAATAGTTTAGAAAAATATCTTTCAGCTTTATCACTGATTAGGTGGTAGAGGCCTGTTCGTTTATGGGATTGCTATAAAATATGTGAAGACCTCTATCTAGTTTCTTGTGTAAACTGTGAGATTGCAGGGCATGACAATTTTTTTTTTTATTTCGCTCGTAATTAGTTGAATAGATGGGTGATACTCGTTACACAGAAACGTTCCATTTCTAGTGGCTGGTATGTATCTCAGGTTAACATCATCCATGCCAGGATCCTGTGTCAGATCAGCAAGAATTTTAAAACTTTTTGCAACGGGTTTGGCCGATGCACATCTCTTCATTGGTATTGTCAGAAAATTCGAAAGCCTTGCGTGGCCTCTGTTTGAGATTTATTTCTTACCCTTAATGAATGAATTACTGCTTTCGGTGTGATGTGAAAGATGTTTGTCACATTTCTACTCAATATTGGAATGAGGATTTTATTTTCAATAGCCGTCTTTCTGTTTCCATTTATTTTTCTGCCGGCACTTTGTGTTCTACTTAATAATACATTTGCAAATAATAGAAAGAGGGGCGCCTGGGTGGCTCAGTCGGTTAAGTATCTGACTTTGGCTCAGGTCATGACCTCACGGTTTGTGGGTTTGAGCCCCACGTCGATCTCTCCGCTGTCGGCACGGGGCCTGCTTCGGATCCTTTGTCCCCCTCTCTCTCTGCCCCTCCCCTGCTCACACTTGTGTGCTCTCGCTCTCTCAAAAATAAATTAAAAAAAAAAAGAAAAGAAAATAATAGAAACATACCCATTGTGTATGTATAAATGAGGAGCTTGCAATTTCTTATGTCATTGAAACTTCTCAAACATCCTGTCACATTGCTGTTAACAATGGCGTACCAAGTTTTATCAATCTTTTAAATAAATTTATCACATCTCATTTGTCTTTGGGTGTCTCTTTGGAGTCTTCAAATATTTGCCTTGGATCCCTTCAAACATCATGGAACCCAGTTTTCAAAGGTCTCACACTAGTGGTTTGGCCTTGCTGTCTCACTGATATTTTCTTAAGAAAAGTCAAACTTTACGTGTGTGTAACATTTAGGAGATAATCCTATAAAGAAAACATATAACTTGCAGAATGAATGCCAGGGTATTTGACCTGAGGCCGGTGGTGGGGAGGACAGCGGAGTAAGCCGGCAGGGCATGCTTCTTTTAACTTACTAGATTTGACAAAGAACCACACAGCTATGTCCTAGAAAACTCAAATTAAACGTACCTCTAGCTCAGTTTCCCTTTCGCTGAATCTTCAAAATGCCTTAAGCTTTATGGCTTGCCATAAACTTACCTCTGTTTCACAGTGTTCCCAGTTAAGACCTAGAGACTGCCAAAGTCATACGCTTCAGGGACAATGGCCTCAGAACTAATGAAAGAAGGGTAATCAAGCCAAAACATCAATGCTTTTATCCCCAGAGATCTTAGGGTTTTAAATTAATGAGACCCTGTGTCTTAGTCTGCTCTGGCTGCCATAACAAACTACCACAGACTGGCTGGCTTAAACAGAAATTTATTTTTTTATACCTTTGGAGGCCAGAAGTCCAAGGTCGTGTTCTGGCCTGTTCAGTTCCTGGTGAGAGTTCCCTTCCTGGCTTGTAAATGGCCACCTCCTCATTGTGTCCTCACACAGTAGAGAGAGTGAGCAGGCTCTCCAGTGTCTCTTCTGAGAATACTGATTGTGTTGGGTCAGGGTCCCACTCTCATGACCTCCTTCCACACTCTGAATAGTTGTGTTGGGGGTAGACCTTCAACAGATGAATTTGGAGGGGGAGGGTGGCGGGGAACTCAATTCAGTCCATATACCAGGGATACCACAAATGTCTTTGAATAAAATGCTCAAGAAGTCAAATTGAAGATTTGCCATTTTATGAAATTTGATTAAAATGTAGAGTGATTTCTTAGCTTGGTTAGAAAAAAAAATCGGCCTTCTCACATGGAAAATACCCTCAACGCATTCCCTTCCTATCTCACTGGTGGTGGTAGTTGAGTTCAGCTTCTTGAATTCTGAAGACCCGTGGTTATGCAAAACCCGTAACCCCGACGTATAACGGTGCGGCAAGCACCAGCTAACCACTGCGAACACTTCCATTCACAAAGGAGGCACATGGGAGTCACTGCCACATAGCAATCCTTGGTTCTCTTAGGACACGTGGGGGCTCTTCCTTCACGAGGAGTCAAGGTGTGTGAGCAATTCTCCATGGCTTCGGACTCTACTCTCTTGGCTCTTGCTTTTGCCCCGCCTCCTCCTTTTTCCATGAAATGTGACCCATGTGCCTAGCTATGTGGTTTTCTTAGCGGTTTCTTGCCTGTGGAAGTTTGGGGTCCAGATGTCTCATTTCCTTTTCAACAGCTTCTGCCCTTTTTGGTCTAAGTTGGCGGGTTTTCTGTTACTGTAATTCTTTTGAAAAATTGTGTGTGTCTCCCCTGAATCTTATTGAGACATATTTCATTGGATGAAAGTCACACCTAGAAATATATTGAAAAATAGTTCATGCGGTTACCTTGAGCTCCTGCTGGAACTTCTGAGGAGACACATCCATAAGTTTCTTCCAAGTCTTATTGTTTAACCGTGTGGTTCTTGGAGACATCACTTTAGATCTTTCTGAGGTCTTACAGAGGATTTTGAAATCACGCCTTGCTTCCAGCCATATGTCATGTGTTCCCGACAATGTTCTGGATTTTTTCTTTGCCTGAGAGCCATTTTTTTCATTTCTTCATCATCTGCCATCAGGAGACACTGGGAGATTTCAATATTAGCAAGTCCTTGCTCTTTTTTGCTTATCCTTACTTCCTTTAACTGATCTCTGTCTCCTCACATTTCACTGTAACAAGAAGGAGCCTGGTGGCACCTCCGAAACCCTGCCTGGAAACCTCCTTGGCTGATCACCAAATTCACGAAGTATAGTTTTTATTTTCCATATTACTGCAATCAACGATCTTGCTAAACTTTCTTCCAACACATAACGAGGATCTCTTTCCTTTTGTTTTCAAGAGCATTTTCTCCGCTTTATGTTAAGCTTTCCCCTCTGAGCTTCTCACAGGGCAGCAGACGTCTATTGCCAGGCTCTTCAAGGCCCTTGGTTTTCATCTGCACCCTCCTCACTATTTTTCCAGCTTCTTCCCACTGCCTGGGTCTGCAATGGTTACGCATTGCTGCGTAAAAAATTACCTCAAAGCTCAGTGGTTAGAAGTTACAGCGGACATTTATTGTCCTTTCAGCTTCGGAGGGCCTGTTTAGCTGCAGTCTCTCAGAGTTGCTGTCAGGATGCCGGTGAGGGCTGCCTCATCTGAAGGTCTGACTGGGGACGGACGCTCAGTCTTCACAGTTGCTCATTCACAGATGACTCAGTGTTTCCAGTTGTTGGTGAGAGGCCTCAGCAGTTCCTCCCCACATGAAGCTCTCCACAGGTGGCTTGAGTGTCCTTATGGCCATAGCAGCCGGCTTCACCCAGAGTGAGTCATCCAAGAGAGGACAACAGGGAAGTGGCGATATCATTGCAATGTCCCTTCAGAACTCATTCACTATCACCTATGCCATATTCCATTCATTAGAAACAAGCCACTAGGTGTGGTCCACTTTCAAGGGAAGGGGAAAGTGGACATCAAGGGACATGCATCAAATCATTTATGTACACATTTGAAAACCACCATGTAATAGCTAACTAAGTCGTGCCATCTATGGGCTCACATAACAGCTAAGTCCAGGGATAGAGCACCATTCAAGTGTGGTTTGAGCGGGAATCTGGCTCTGATTCTTTGTGATCCTCTTGGCTTTGCCTAACACCATGGCTCATCTTTGCCCTGTTGTTTTCCCTCATGGTGATACATGGCTCCAAATCCCCAAGAGTTGCATTTGTATCCCATGCTACTTCTCTCCTGGAGGTCCCGACTGAGACGGGAGAAATAGAGCTTGCCCAGGGGTTGGAACAATGTTCATCACCTCTGGACAGGCTTCATATATTCCTCTCCGAGGGGGGAAACATACACTCTTCACTCTTTTGTCATTCAGGGGTTCTTATGAGGTCAGAACATAACCCAGATGTTAATTTTTTGATGCAGGAAGCCGGATTATTATAAGATCTAATTTCATAAGACTACAGGGTATAGTACGCTCCGAGTAGCTTATAGGGACAGAGATTTTTGACTACTTGGCTCACTGCCTGGCCTCCAGTAGACTATGGATGGGGAGCTGTTGGAGCAACGGAGAAAGGACAAAGTAGCTACGAGATGGTAAACAACCTCGCACGAGAACAGAAGCAGCATCTGGTATAAGCTATCGATTATTGACGCACCTCAGCCTGTCGATCGCTGCTAGCCAAGACACATTCAGTACGACTCACTCCATTCTCACTGTCCATGTTGCTTCTATTTACCACTGTTCCACCTCGTCTCCCCCGTCCCCCACAAGCCCCCCGTGCATCTTATCTTTTTGGAGCAACATGTATTGGCACTTCCTTTTCTGCAGTAGAAGGAAGTGATTGCATATGTTGGAAGACACCACCAATTGCTAAGAACTTCTATTTCTGTCTCCCTTCATTCGTCAGTAGGAAATATGAAACGCTGCGATCCTCATCAGCATTTTTCTGGACGTCCACACACACACACACACACACAAATCAGTGTCAGTTGATGAGGTCATGTTGATTTACTTCTATTTCATAGATAAATACTTGACATATTTAAACTGGTAGAAATACATCGCTTGAGAGTGTATCAGTAACTTTGAAATATCTAGGATCCTTTTCACCATAAACAATATGTCCCTTTGCCATCTTGAGTTAAAAAAAAAAACGATTGAGCCTTGGGTTTTGAAGGGAATGAGGAAATATGGGAAGTTCAGAAAACACTAAAAACAGAAAGCAACCAATTGCTTAGATGAGCAGGGGAAAAGAAACAAAAACTGAAAATTTCATCTGTTGATTATGATTGCGAAAGATTGATTGTAAACCGGGACATTTTCGATTTCAGAAGAGAAACCCACCCCAGTGCTAGGAAATGACACTTCAATTCTATTTATAAGGATGAAAAACTAGCATAGGACTTCCCAAGGTTTTTGTGTCTTCGAAAAACAGACAGAAGCGTCTATGTTCTTCCGTAAATCAAGTTCAGTCTTTCCTTCCAGTCACTGAATTCTGATCAGTTTGATCCTAATTTTCCCAAACCATAGTATTTGCAGCCGGAGTATCTCGCTCTGACAACTGTCTCTGCCCGTGGAGCACTGATGCGTGTGTGGACAGTGCGAGCCCCACTCTCTCCTCCCGCCCGCCCCGGTCTCCTGCTCTGCCTCCTCTGGTTGGTTGAGCCTCAGCACATTCTGGTAGGAAGGTGGAGGAAGTCAGACTTCAATGACTCAGCGAGCCCAGATGCTTACACCTCTGCCAGATTTGTGTCACACTGCCTGCCACTTATCAGACTCAGAATAATGAAAACCCTCTTGCTGGCAGGGTAAGTGAGTCCTGGGTGGACACACACTCGTACTAGGCGTGTTATCTCGGGGCTGCGTGGCAAATGCTGCAGGCTGGCCTGCTTCGATAGCACAGGTTGATTTCTCACGATCCTGGGAGCTGGAAGTCTGAGACCCAGCCAGGGGCAGGGTTAGTTTCTCCTGGGGCCTCTCTCCCTTTGGCTTATAAATGGCCGTCTTCTCCATGGTCTTCCTTCAGCGCGTGTCTGTGTCCTAATCCCTTCTTAGAAGGACACTGGTCAGATTGGATGAGGGCCCACCCGGTGACCTCACTCTATCTTAATCACCTCTTTAAAAACCCCATCTCCAAATACGGTCACATTCTGAGGTGCTGGGGTGAGGACTTCAACATATGAACCCAGTCCGTAATATCAGGGGTCTTTTAAACCAAGGTTCTCTGAAAAAGAAAGACAGTCTCTTGCCTGGTTGCCCCCAACACTGGAAATGGGTGTAGAGTTTTAGTCAGGGGGAGGCGTGAACTGGCATGCTGCGAGCAGTGTTTATTCACATTGAAGTTCCGAAGTCTAGAGGGTCCGTGGGAAGATATTACACCCCCCTCGAGCTCAGGTACCTTGGAAGAAATATCTATTTCTCCCTTTTCCCAGTTTGGAGATATGAAAGGTACTGTCCCAGCTGGTCCCCTTTCCTCCAGATATTGATGCCCTCAAATTTTAAAAGTTTTTAACTTAGCCAATGATATAAAGTCCCTTTCTTAAAAGTTTATTTATTTATTTTGAGAGCGAGCGAGGGGGGAGGGGTGCAGAGAGGGGGAGAGAGAGAGAGAGAGAGAGGGAGAGAGAGAGAATCCCAAGCAAGCTCCACTCTGTCAGCACAGAGCCCGACGCGGGGCTCAAACCCATGAACCGTGAGATCATGACCTGAGCTGAACCCAAACCAAGAGTCAGACACCTAACCAACCGAGCCCCCCAGGAGTCCCTAAAGTCCCTCTTTATATAAAGAACAATGATGGCTTGTCCTTAACATTGTGTTTTGAAATCAAAAAAAGGTTGGCTACAGGGGACAGAAACCCTCTTACCCTCTTCCCTTCCCCTCAAATCACTTGGGTGGGAAGCAGGCCCGGTATGGGGCACACAGGCTGGAGAGCAGGCCCTGGGTCTGATGCGATCTCACATATTACCAGTCGTCTGTGCGGACGCAGTCTCCGGGTGTGGTTTTCTGTGACAGCACGTGCTCTCGGATGCAATAGTTGATCTCCATTTTGTCTAGAAACTCGTCTTTGTTTTTGTTTTTCTTTCACTTTCTTCTTCTTAGGGAATGCCAAGATGGTGGTATTCTAACAAATAGGAAGCATTTTGAAAAGTGTGTATGCTTTGAATCCGTGCCTAGCGGCGATGAAATAAACACACGCAGAATTTATCTTTACAGCGTAGTAGTTACGAGAGAACAGGAATGCGCATGGAGATCCAGCCGTGGGAATGCAAAGCCGCTCGTTTACCACGGGCTGGAATCCGTTCTGAGTGGGCAAGGTGGGCGGTCCTCCAAGCACAGAAATGATCTCCAGACCCTCCCGGACACGTAAGAAATGCCACTTCTGCGACCCCGGAGTTTCCTTCTCCTGCATCCACGGTGGGTTCTGTTAGAGCTGTATCCCTGGGACCCTCCCCCACGGGATGGGAGGAGACCCCCGGCTTGGGCAGGTCAAGACAGGCTGTGCCCCTCTAAAGCCCCAAGTGGTGGTCAGCATGAGGAGGAGAGCCGGGGTTGCCGAGAGGCGGGAATAGACGGGGATCAGGTGGAAGGGTGGCATCGTGAGTGGGCTGGTCTGATGCTGTTCGGGTGGCAGGTGGCCACACGTCATCAGCTCAGGAAAAGCCCCGGAAGAATATCGTAGGGTATTTAAGGTTTTGAATTGGTGATTAAACTCTAAATGCCATCATTTCCCTACATGTGGCAAATATCCTTTGTGTTTTAAAGCATGCTCTTTTGGAAGGTGTCAGTTAATTTAAACCCAAGCCCACAGGACAGATTTGAAATGCAGGTTTTCAGAATAATTTATAGACATGTTGACTTAGAAAAGACCATTGCTTTCACTGAAATTTAAGTCTTTCTGTGTAATGGGTCCTTCTACACTAATCAAATAAACCATCGCAACAGAAGAGGAAAATTTAATCCAAGCAACCTTTCTGCAGATTTTCATACTATGTTTTAGAGTGTCTCTTAACGTTTTGTTTCTAAGAAATAAATTGGTGTAGGGGCGCCTGGGTGGCGCAGTCGGTTAAGCGTCCGACTTCAGCCAGGTCACGATCTCGCGGTCCGGGAGTTCGAGCCCCGCGTCAGGCTCCGGGCTGATGGCTCGGAGCCTGGAGCCTGTTTCCGATTCTGTGTCTCCCTCTCTCTCTGCCCCTCCCCCGTTCATGCTCTGTCTCTCTCTGTCCCAAAAATAAATAAACGTTGAAAAAAAATTAAAAAAAAAAAGAAATAAATTGGTGTACAGTCTCACTAAGACATTTGAACTTGCTCCTCCAAACATGTACGTAAGAGTTCACCAAATTGAGAATTTATAGGGACAGATGCCAGGTCAGAAGCCTTCAACAATATTCTTCAACAAGAATAGCCAGAAAAGCAAAATTATAAGCAAAACTACGTCCCTTTTTTTCTTTTCCTAGTTTCAGTCTCTACGTTTGTTTTCATTCCTCCATTTTAATTAAGGGAGGTGTAGCTGTGGATAATTAATTGTCCTGTCATTCCTCACACGGCCCCAAAACAATGGTCTAGCATTTGGCTTATGAGCATAGCCTGCCATGTTCCCAGGATTTACCCACTGGAAGCAGAAGCGGAGCCTTTCTAGAAAGTGCCATTAACTAGGATCTGAAGAATTGGCTCAGCAGGTGAATACATTATAAGGCCCCAAACTGCACCAAAGCTGAAAGGTCTCCATTCATTTAAAAAAAAATTATTGATGATTATTTTCATTAGAAAGACATTTAAATTTTTTCTAATCTTTTATTTATTGAGAGAGAGAGAGAGAGACAGAATATGAGCAGAGGAGGAACAGAGAGACAGGGAGACACAGAGTATGAAGCAGGCTCCAGGCTCCCAGCTGTCAGCACAGAGCCCGACGTGGGGCTTGAACTCACGAACCATGAGGTCATGACCTGAGCCGAAGTCAGATGCCCAACCGACTGAGCCACCCAGGCTCCCCAGAAAGACATTTTAGATACATGAGTGAACCAGGTTCCGAGTACTCACGAGCCCACACTGTAAAAAGTGCATTTTCCAAGCAAAAAAGAGCTATCTTTACCCTTGTGTGGACCACTAAGTCCTGATATTTTCTCTCAAAGCTTTTTCTAGGTGCGCCTTTCAGTAGAGTTTGTGACTGTCACCCCCAAGCTCACAACGGCCTCCCAGATGACAGGCGGAACCCGGCTTGCCTCTCGGTGTCCTCCGGGGCTCACCCTGGCGCTCAGGAGATTGAGACCCCTGTTCTAGGCCAGCTGCTTCCAGGTGCCTTCATTCATTCCGAGGGTCCCCCCCCACCCCCACGCGGGCCAGGGCAGCTGGAGCGCAGGGCACTCCGTGCGCCCTCTTCTCATCCCGGAGGGTCTGGCCGGTGTGGATGCCCGCCCAGGACTCCGTCCGAGCCCAGCAGCTCTGGGGGTCCTCCTCCTCGGGTTCTTAATCCTGAAACGGTCGTGCGGCCCTCGACCACCTTCACTTCTCCACCAACTCGGCAGATAGAGGTCCCCTGCTCTCTTTGAACGACAAACGCTTGGGAGCAAGCGTCACTGACACAAATGAAAAACAAAGGCCCCAGCGCGGCGTTCCCTGGGCCCTCGACTTGACGCTTGGAAACTCAGTCGGCCTCATCGTCTCAGGACGATGACTTTCAAAGTCAACGGCAGGGAGACCACCAAAATGACGGGGGACGCTTGTCCGTTATAGAGCCTTGTTTAGGATTTTTGTAGAGGTAATAGGATATCACATCTCAATACTGTGGAATGTGGGGCTAGAGATAAGCCAGCAGTTAGGCTGAGTGATGAGCATTATCCCGTCATATCACTTACTAAGCACAGCTGTTAGATCACAGGCCCCGCCTGTGGCTTGCCATTCACAGGAGAGAGGGAAAGCGTTCTCCCTTCTCTTATTTTTACATGCCAGGATCTAATTCTTAGAACACTGGCGTTGAACTCTATAGAAATCTTCAGCCTTATTTTATTCCCTAGGGGTTGGTAACATGTGAAAAGGCGTAACAGCGTGGAATCAACGAGAACCCTGTTGCACAGAGTAAGGGCTGCGTTCTGCTCAGGGCATCTTTGACGGGGGCTGGGCAAGAAATCCGTGCTCATTATGCCTTCGCCCATCGTCCACTGTTTTTATAACATTTCACACACACACAGACACACACGCATCAGCGTGGCTGTAGCAGTGAACCACCCGTGAGTTCAGGCTTGGAAGCTTTCGCTACGTGCGTACTAAGTGCGTTTCCCCGAGTGGTTTGGACCAGAAAAGATGAGCGAGGACCCGGGAAGAGGGCGTCCCTGCAGGAGGAAAGATGGGCCGTGTGCTTTAATTGGATCAGGTCTCCTGAGCGGCTCATTGGTCAGTTTGGTTAGATTTTATGCACTGGGTCGGACTTCTCTCTCCCGAATCCGCTGAGCTGGCTAATGAGGAGGGCAGATGATGAACACAGTTGACGAGGGTCAGCAAATCTGCTTCTTCGGTTTCATTCACACTAATCCTCAATGCGGTTGGCAGGACTTTGTTTTCGCCCTTACTTTGTGGTGGAGAAAAAATCCATTATCAGGGTCCTAATCCCGGCCGGCTGTCAGTGTGTGCTTCCTCTGGTGGCCTGGCAGGGGCGTGCGTGTGCACAGGGGAGCTCCTGGTCTCTGGGAACCGAGGGGATTTGCTCAGACTCTTGCGCGAGCTGGACTTGTACCCGCTACCCGCTTCTGTTTAATGGGCCACACGGAACGCATAATAGCCTGCCGTTGATTACAAACGGCAACTGTGGCCTCCTCCTCAGTGGATACTTGTGAAAGCACCAAGTGAAGCGTTGTTAAGGGTCGAGGGAAGTGACACCTGCCAGGCCATTCAGAAACTCGCCCGTGGTTTCTACGCGGTGAGGAGACTTTGTGGGGGAACTTTATCGGACGTAACATTTTGCCCTTGCTTTACCTGGCGAGTGCCTCGTCCCGCGTTAAGCATCCTGCCACCCCCGAGGCGTCCCAGCCTCTGTTCCGCTCACTCGAGAGCGTGGTGCACAGATCAGATCGGCCTGACTCGGGTTCTGTTTCCATCTCGGTTTTATAGACGAAGAGGTGAGGCACAGAGAACTTAAGCAACCTGCCCAGGGCCACACAGCGGATAACTGGATGCTCGCTGTTCCTCAGAGGGTCTGCTCTCAGCAGCTCTGTTGAACTCTGACTCCGGTGCTGTCGTCTCGGCACCTGACGCTGAATTAACACTCGTCTGTTTCCGTACCTGCCGGCCCTCCCCAGAGGGCGAGCTTCTGGAAGGAGATCGCTTGTTTCATTCGGATCGTCAAACGTTCTGGTGCCCACGCAGCGTCCTGGCGCTAAGCTGGTGTTCGGGACACGATTAGGGAGCTGCCCCAGTGCTCTGAGGTTGCTCGAGGCTTCTGGACTATTAAGTGTCAGGTACGACAAGTGGAAATCAGCCTTTGGACTTTCACTTCTTTTGAAATGCGGCTTCAAAGTTCACTTTCCGTCTAAAACAGGTCAACTTGTTTTCTGAATGACAGATCCCTCTTGTCTCGATTCCAAGTATGAGTGTGGGTCAGGCTGCTAGGATGTTCGATCCCTTTGAGCGCATACAGCCTCTTCGTTCCACAAGGCTTCCTTTTGTGGCATCACCCGTGGCATCGCCAGTTCCAATCCCGCTCTTTCCTTCTGCCCTCACTGCGCCCCAACTTCCAACCCTCATTCTGGAGTTTCCGAGCCCCAAAGAACTTGGGTGTTACCTATCCCCTCCAAGGATCTGTTAATGCTTGAAAGGTTTCTGGAATGTTACATTTTTTCTATTGCTTAATTGACTTACGAATGCACTGGCAAGAATAGGGGGGCGCCTGGGTGGCTCAGTCAGTTAAGCATCCAATTCTTGATTTGGGCTCAGGTCATGATTTCGTGGTTCATGGATTCGAGCCCCGAGGAGGGCTCTGTGCTGACAGCATGGAGCCTGCTTGGGATTCTTACACTCTCTCTCTCTCTCTCAAAATAAATAAATTAAAAAAAAATTAAAAACAAAAGAACCAGAAGTCACTTCACTTGGCATTTCAATTTCACTCTCTGTGGTTCTTTCCTGTCACTAATATTTCCAACACTCAGGGCCGCAGTTAATATCACTGATGTAGAACCAGGCTTTTCTATCACTGAGGAACAGACGAATACCCAAAGTAAAAAAAAAATGGAGAAAAGTTATATATAAATAGGACACTCTCAGAGCCAGAACTCCAAAATGCCAGAAAACATGTGAAGCTTTCAGTGACACTAGTTGAACCGTTAGGTTTTACCAGCTTGTGGGTTCTTTTTTTTTTTTTTTTGGTTCCTCAGCAAATTGCTCAAGTGTCGACATGCCCTCATGCACAGAAACTATGGCGTGGCCTTCCCTCCCTCTTGAGACTTGCTTTCAATTATCCAGGGATCTTGGGCCCTCCGTGGTCCAAAGGGCAGCTGTCCTGCTTCCAAATATCAGGCGAAGAGAGGAAGCACGGTGATGATGGGTGAGTCATGGCAAAGCTCTGGTGACCCATGTGTTCGTGGGGTTGGAGTTCCTTTCCTGGTCGCGGTGTTACCAGCCCTGCCCTGCCTGAGGCTCTGTAACCCTTTGAGTTCACAATCGTGGCTCAGACCCTGTGGCGGCTGCCTTGGAGGGTGTCCCAGAATCAGCCACATACTCTGCCACACAGTCCTCCCTGTGTGCCTGGCTCTGTGTCCTGACCCACTCACCCCCATGTCTGTTCCACCGTGAGGAGGCTTTCTTCTCTCTGAATACTGGTCGGAGATGTGTTCTCAGGACTTGTGTCTTTCAGAAGGTTTTTGTCTTCCTTACGCAAGGTGCTCCAAGCCATAGGGCCATGCACGCCACTGTGTTTAGAGAGGATAAAGCTGCTCCAGGGAACATGGAGAATTGCTGGGTGTCTGTCACGTGCCTTGCTGTCTCCCACGCTATCGAGAACCTGCTGACACCATTCTGTGAACGTGGCTTCCGCACCTCTTCTACCAGCAATCAAGGCGACACGGATTATCGCAATGAAGAGATTAACTTTTTTTGTCATCAGATCAACAAAGGTTGAAAAACTTGGGGGAACAGATGCTTTCATGCTTTATTTGTGGGGGTGAAAATCATCTTGTGGGAGTGTAAATCGTCACAGCAGGTCTGGACTGCAATTTGGCAGCAACAATACAAAACCTTAGCAAAGGGGGCCGTTGGATTGTTCACTTCTACTTCTTGGGATTCTCCCTACAGAAATAAAAGGTCAAGGCCACAAAAACTGAAAAGCAAGGATGGCCATTACAGAAAAAGAAAAGGAAATAAGAACCATTAAGGCCTATCAACAGGAGGATGGCCAGATGAATCCCGTCATATCCATGGAGTGAGGTATTATGCCCAATAAAAATGATCACCCAGTCAAGATCCATATTTATTGACATATAATAACATCCACACCATAGTGTTACTTGATAAAAAGAGGTAATAAATCTTAGGTGATATAGCCCATTCCTACAGCCAAAACTACCCCCCCCCCCGCAACGTGAATGCCACAGAAAGTGATGTTTGTGGGAAGGCAAGAAGCCTGGGGTGCAGTGAGAGAAACTATTTCCAACTAGAAATTACTGGTGGTTCCACTTGTTTGTATCTTTCTTGATCAATTTAATATTTTTTTAACCAAAGATCGCTTCAACTGTTTGTGTGCCTGTGGTTCCTAAGTGCCAGCCTCCACAGGAAGTTTTATGGACATTTACCATCGATGTTTCTCAAGACCTCCTGAGGTAGGTATTGCCATGACACCTAGTCTATAAACGAGTCTAGCCAAGTTGGAGCAATTTTCCAAGTTCACAGGACTAGTGACCTGTGCAGCTGGCACTTGCTCTCTGGTCATTTTGCCTAACCACAGGTGGTTCTTCATAATGAAAAAGGGATGGTAACTATATATATACTATATATAATATATATATATATACTATATATGTATAATATATGTATTATATTATATATTTAGTATATATATTATATACTAAATATATTTAGTATATATATTATATACTAAATATATTTATTTATATTATATATAATATTTAATATATAAATATAATATAAATATATTATAAATATTTAGTACTTATATGTATAAAGTTTCTCTGTAATCTTCATGAGTATTGGATAATACTTAACCTCTTTATTCACAAAATGTTGAAAAACACAAGGAAGATGAAGCGGGGGACGGCCATGTGCTTCCTTTGTATTTCTCCCTCCTATTCATAGTCAGGCATGTTCACAGTTAATTTTCCGGTTATTAAAGACATCTTGAGGCTGAAGTCTTCCATTACAACAATGATCAGCTGATTTCTATATTTTTCTGCTCTATTGGAAACACATTCACAGTACTTATTTTTTCTTGATCCACCCATGACCACTTTGAAAAAAAGGCCTGATACCCTTATGACATCATAGAATGGCCTGGTAGGCACATGGCAGCGTGTGTTAGGTGTGGCAGGGCACCGTGGCTATGATAACGTTCCGGTGTTTCCCAGATCATGTAGATCACGCATGGATGGACAGTGTTGATGAACCGCATGACAACTCCACATCAGAACGTTTACTATGAGAACCAGATATCTACAGCGTTACCAACAACACGGAACCTGTTGGCAGGTGCGGGAAAAAAATCAGTTTCCTGCCACTCATCAGCTTTCCACCGCTCCTGAAAGAATTACTACACACACGTGCACACATGCACACACACACACACACACACACACACACACAGAGATACACACAAAACACCACTTTATCTTTCCTCCCAGGAATCAGAAGGCCCAAAGGCCATGTCCATTCATGAACAGACTAGGCCAGGTGACTTGTTAGTTAATGATGGAGCTGGGGTTTAAAGCCAGGCCTATCTCCTGCCAACTCACCAGGGTGAACCCCTGTCATGTAAACAGCACAAAATGATCTGAAGACTCAGAGTTAAAGTGTGGCTAATGTGAGCTGGATGTACTCAGGGAGGAAGTGAAATGTGACTGTGTCAAAACTGTGCAGGGGATCGCTGGGGAGCCTGTGCTGGATGATTGGAAAGATTAAAAGACCACCTGGGGGGAGAGGTCACCTCGGGGGTCCCCCCAGATGTTCATGGTGGCTCATGAAATTACCGGGACCTAACAAAGCCTGAGTAAGACTTGTCCAGAGATTGGCCATTTAGAAAGCTCAGTGGTCATGTGGGAAAGAGCCCCAGATTTATCTTTGTTTCATACAAAATTGCAAGATTTGAGTTTAATATGAATAGCAACCAGGAGCCAGATGCACACAATGGTGGAAAACATGAGATTTGGCTTCTTTTTTTGGAGGTAGGCTACAAATCCTAAACAATCATCCAGCCCAAAACACACAATGCTACACCAAAAATGTGTGTGCATGTGTACATGCGTGCGCGTGCGTGTGCACACACACACACACACACACTGTTAGATCCTGATGAGGCACTCTTCAACCTGAGAGTTAAAGAAAAATAAACTCATTTCAGAGAAAGAAACAACAAGGAAAAGTGTATGCCACAATCCTGGTCCTAAGCATAAGGAGACCTAAACAAAATGCTCCCATATGTAACCAGAAGCTGGCCCTCACATCCGTCTGTAACACTGTCTGAATCAACTAGCCACATATTTGGGCCGAACGACCTTCGGCAATCATCAAAAAGCAAATGTTTTGTGTTTGACAGAAGCAAACACAAATTATATTTAGAGAAATATACCTTCAACATAAGCCTCAGATAATTCCTACACAGGAAACTTTCATGGAAGATGAGCTCATAGCTACCAGTCACAAGCCCTCGAGAAAGGGGAGCACGGTGAGTGAGAGCCAGCAGGAAGACCACAGAGTCAACCCAGCACACTGACGTCCCATGTAATCTGATCTAATGTATTATATGTGTCTACATTAAGTAATTAATCAATCAATTGATTATATTTATTATACATAAACATAGGAGGTGACTAAAAACTGTAAGCAAACAATAAGAATCCTGAAAAACATAAAAGCAACCATGGGAGAAAAAATAGGATTTCTAGAAATAAGAAATCAAAAGCTAATGTTAAAAAAATTGAATTTAATTCAATTTCAATTGTGACTTACAGAGCTGAAGAGGCAATTAGTGAATTATAAGATAGATCTGAAGCAATAATACAAATTTCAGTAATAGAAAAAATGAAATAGAATAAAGAAAATTCAAGGGGTATGATGAAGAAAGTGTTCTTCAATTCACCTGCTCAGAACTCTAGAAGATAAGAGAAATTTTGAGGAGTTAACTTGTGTGAATTTTCAAGATTTGTTGAAAGACACCAGTCCTCAATTCTAAAAGTCCAATGTCAGGCAGGAGAGGGTGAAAAAATCCACATCAGGACTAATCAAAATGAAATTTCAAAGAAAGAGAAGTTACTGGAACCCTTAGCAAGAAAGGAGTATCAAAAAGACCCGGAGTTACTTCTTAACTGCAAAGATGGGAATCAGAAAACAGTGGAGATTATTTTTTATTTGCAGTGAAAACAAATCAATAATCAGCCTAACTGTATCTTCACTAAAGTTATGTGTTTTTTTTTTCAAAACTGAGTGTAAATGAGAGACAAAAGCTGAACGCATTTGCTACGACCAGAACGGAAATAACGAAAAATTTTGATTCGTAGAATTTTAACAATTAGGCTTAAAATACTGGATAAAAAATATTACAGATGCCCATTGTTTCCAGGCCCTTGTATCATGCTGGAGGCTAAAGACATTGATTATCTTCGGACTTCTTTACGAAAACCATGAAATGACACTACAACAATAGAAATCGGCGTTGTAGATCACACTTGGTGGAAATTTAAATACCAGACTGGAGTCACAAACCTCAATGCATTTAAAAGAATTCAAGAAAGAGGAAAGGCAAAACAAGAGCTATAGCATAAATGGTGCTAACTGGAGAGCACAGACGGAGGAGTGTGTCTGTCTCCGTCCTGGCGGTCCTGCGTGAGGGGCCAGGCTGGTGGGATGCCCTGTCCCCCTCTTCTCTTGGCTGGCATCACCAGATCCAAGGGACACTCAGCCATCAGTATTTCAGAGTCAACAACAACAGTGGGGGCGGGGGTGGGGGTGGGACCATGGCTTCCTTTCTGAGGTTATGACCCAGTCTCCTGGGAGCTGGCTGTGTTCCTCCACTCACCTCCTGATTTCCTGCGCTCGGTTCCATTTAGCTGGGACATTCAGCTCTAGGAGGGAATGACAGACGGTCCCGTGGGCCAGAGGAAAAAGTGGGAAAGGATATTGCAGGCAATTAGCACTCTCCGCTGTCGTGTTCAGTGTCAACGGACCAAACATTCTGGTTAAAATGTAAATATTTTAACACAGTATTTAAAAACATCTAGCTAATTGCTGCTTATTAGAGGCACGTCCAAATTATAAGAATTTAGAAAATGTGGGCGGTTGAAAATGTTTCTTCCTATAAACTGATAAATATATATGAACTTATAAATAAGCTTACACATGCACATATATATGCATATGTGTATGTGTGCATATATATATGTTTGCATTTACTTTAAGTGTCTGCGCACACACTCGTGTTACACAGATCTCAACAAAAGAAAGCTGGTGTAATATTTTATCAAGCTAAAGAGACTTAAGGGGAGAGACCACTACTAAAGATAAAAAGGGTTATCATATGACATGAAAGTGTCCATTTTCCAAGGAAGATGTAACTAATTTAGGGGCACCTAATAATGAAGTGTTAAAAGCAAACATTGTCAAAGCTACAGACAGAAACGGACCGATTTCGACATTTTGTTAGGAGGTTTTTAATAAAACGGCTGAGCTCTGCGTCCTGGCTGTGTGATATCTGGCTGTCCCTTAAGCTGTCTGTGATCCTTGATGGTAAAATGGTACCATAAAGTAATAAGGGCTTCCTAATGCTGAGTAAAATAAATAGCCTGGGTAATATACTTAGCAAAGTAGGGGCAGGAAATATGCCATAAAACGAAGTGTTATTATTATTATCATCATCGTTATTATTATAATGTTCTTAGTGAAGGGAGCAACCCAAGAAGGTCCTATTAGAGAAAAGCGATTCTAATTACACTGCATGACAATGAACAGGAGACAGGACACCCGAGGAAAGGAAACCCGGAAGCGATTTTGAGTGGTTCCCAAGTAGGAAATAATAACCTTTTCATTTCGGGTTGCTCCTAAGACCACAAAAAAAAATTAAAGCAGGCAGTGAAGAACTGTGGCCAACACACAGAAAGCCATTGGATAGTGGAGCCTGTCAATCTGTTCGCCTTGGGGGTGAAACATATTGCAAAAAATTACGGATGCCCTGAGAAGACTAAGAATGTTCCAGATTCTTCGAATTTTGCCTTGAGGTCTATTTGCCGCTATGAAATCCATTTTTTTCCCTCCTGAGCGAGATGTTGGCACGCGGCTCAGCGCCTGGTACCGACCCACTGCTCTGAAGTTCTGCGAGCCTGTGTGCACACGCATGGAACAGACGCGAAAACCGGAAGCATAGCCGCGCACGGGAGAGCACACGCCGCTCCCGCCACACGGCATCGCCACGGGATCAGAGATGTGTCACCGACTTAGCGTGGAAACGGTCCCTCTGGTCACGGGCTTCCTAAATCCTGTGTGAGCAGATAATTCCACGCTGACCCCTTTGGCCACATGCACAGGAGGGCCTGTGCAGTCCTGCAGACGTCTGGGTTTGCTTTCAACGTCTGGGACAATTGGGCTCAAGATGAGCTCAGCCGTCTATGATTCAGCTCCGGGCAATCGCCTGGCTTAGGAGCTGGTGTCGTCAGTGTCACTTAACGTCAGGTGTGTCTAAGGGTGTTTGAAAAACGTGGGGCGCATAGAAAACCCCTCCTTTCCCCTTGAGGTGGGTCCGCTGATACCCCGACGCTATACAAACAGAAGGTGGCTAAACAGGTGTTTTTCTAAAAGGCGTATCTGGTTGCTCTAAAACAGAGCAATAAAAATTGCACCATCTAGAGGGAGGAACAGTTTGTTTTGCCCGGTTTATTGCCAGTTAAATGCCAGAAGACTTTTTTTCTTAATTTATTATTTTTTTTTCAGAAGACTTTTAAAGTAACAGCAGCCAGCGTAGAGGAGGGGGGAAATCAAACAAAAGTGTTATGATCTTAAAAGAAATCTATTACTCTCTCCCCCTCCGTGGTTTCACAGGACTTTCTACACCTTTTGGCGCCAGAAACTGCATATAATGTTTTTGCTCTGCGAATGCCAGGAAGGCATCATACAAAATTATAACCATAGCAATAGAGGTGCCGTAAAACTGAGTAGGAAAACAGAATTGCCGTAGAGAGTCAAGCGGTTGATGTTGCCTTCTTCACTCCAATAAAGCAAAACGTGCTTCTCCGGGCGTGACTGTCCTGGTCACAGCTAGCCTCCCGAGGTCCCAAGGGGCTCTGGTGTAGGTGGTGTGGGAAGCCTCCTGATTCCTTCTGCTGAGACTTTCCAGAGTTTCCCAGGTGACTCGAGCAGGCAGCCCTGGCGGGGGACCACAGCTGTAGAGCGAGGCCACTTGTGACGAATCCACTTGGATGAGAAGGGAGGGTACGGAATCGATCAAACCACAAAGCGGACCGTCTCCCAGAGGAAGCCTACTTCCTGCTGGTGCCTGGCCAGCATGGATCCCTCTGCCCTGAATGTGACGAGCTCCTGAGCGGTCCCCGAGCACCTGGCCTGGGGACACGCTCCTCTGACCGAACCCACCTGACCTGAAGTGAACAGGGTAAACAGTGAGTTGGGCAAGAGTACGGCAAGACGAGGAGACAGAGACGGTTTGGCGTCCACCCTCCTCCCGCATCTTGAATGCTGACAGATCCCCAAGCCTCTGCGTTAGTGTCCAAACGCCAGCCAGGGGGTTCACTTAGCTCAGACTATCTCGCAGTTTTCTCCTGTGCACCCGTCTACGGTATCTTCCTCCCTGCCTCCACACGTCTGCACCGCTTGTGTTGTTCAAGGCTGAGTGGTCCAAGGGACGGACCCGTGTGTGCCTCGGGAGGCTGGGGGGAGCCGGGGAGAGAGGGTGCGGGGAAGGGGTGCAGGAGCCCCCGGGGTGGCGAGCAGGAGGGCGTTAGGAACGGCACCACGAGACGTTCATCTGGCCCCGGACCAAGGAAACAGCACCAAGTTGGAAGCTAATGCATATTTATGATTTACTCTGAGCCTAATGTTAAACACGGTTCTCAACATCCAGCGTAGCTGGGAACATCAGACTGACGAGAGATTGAAAATATTCTTAGCTAAAATAGAATGGAATACAGAATGTGTCCCTGCATACATCTAGAGAAATGTCATGTACGAACCAGAAGCTTCCTTGGAATAGGAAGAAATGATCCTTTCAGTTTAGAAACTTTACTAATATAGAATTCGAGCTGCTGTTTGCTGTTCTATTTAGGGAGTGCCATTTGTAAGTTATTAACGAAAACTGAACCCAAAATTGGAATACCAGCGATAAAAGCAGTAACAGGGACAATCACAACATTTTCTAGGCTATATGGGATTGTTTATTTACTCACTCTCACTCACTCACGCATTCATCCAACAAATATACGTTAGCTGACTCCTGGGTCCTGAGCACCGTGATTTGTGTAGATAAATGACAATGAAGAAAGAGAAACTGTCCTGTCCTCAGGGAGGTTACAGACTAGAGGAGGTCAGCCATCAAACAGGTAAAAACCCCAATGGATATATTTTCGTTAAGTGTGTTAAACCTTGTGAAGGAAAAGGCCAGGTACGATGAGATAGTTTACCAAAAAGTCCCACTTTGATGTGAGCTCTCTGAGGACACTCTTTAGGGATGTGGCATTTACATTGAGTCTTGAATGATGAGTAGGAATGAACTTGCTCAGGACTGGAGAAAGCTCAGCTTGCACACCAAGAAGGATGTACAACCAGCTGAGTGCCAAGGACCACAAGTCTGAAGATCCTTCCCCAGCACCCCCAGCCGCCCTGGGAAACAGCCTCTTCTGTGATGTAGACGAGCTTGTGAATTCATTCCAGAACATTTGCCTGGAGCATCTCCTTGTGTTCCCATAGTCTTGCCTGAACTGACATGTGCTAAGTGGAGACGTCCTTCTTGCTTTCTAGGAGGCAGCCTGACAGACCTGGGGTGGGGGGAGAGGGTCCACAAAGGACAGGGCTCAACGGAAGTGGGTGTGGTATGGCGGGGCACTGCTCTTGCCCTAGAAAGGGTCGATACTGGAACAACAGAGTCGCCTTGAGTATGTGCTTAGGTACTGGTGATGGAGAGAAACATATGTTGACTCTCAGCAAATAACCTTTCTGGTTTTAATGACAGGTAGAGAAATATCTGTCTGGTCGTGGAGCCATTGGGTTGGTTGCAGGTGGTTTTGTTGAAGCGTTTTGAAAATCCTTCTAAGGATTCTGAGCTGTGCTACTGTCCCGCAAGGGAAGGTTCTGTCATCCCAACATCCCTAAAATGTGTTATTTACATCTGGATAATGCAGGTCCTCTGGCTGGAAGCAAGGGTGCAACGTGTCACCGGCGACTTGACGTAAAGCTGAGCTATTGGCTCCATGGATCACTTCATCTACTTTGTGTTCTTTTCCTTGTTGGCATATACTTCCTTCTCCTTTCCAGTGCAGTCAGTCCTTGTCCAGATGCTAACTCATTCTCATCCCAGATCTACAAGGAACCCAACGTCGTGAGTACCCAACCCCTTACCCATTCTCCGCTCCTTCCCCAAGTCCCTCCTGCTGAATTTATCCCCCACCCTTAGTTTCATATCCTTCTTCTCGGCGACCCCTAGGTCGTGTCTGGTTGGGATTACTGGGATTATTTCAAAAAGTGCTGGAGTTCCTCCTTGTGCTGAGTCAGTCTCAGGGTTGATTACGTCCCGGTTTTAACTCCAGAACAAACAGCCTCTAACACTTCCATCTTGCATACCTGCTTCTTTCTCCTCCCAGAGCCTAGAATGCCTTGATTTTCGGCGGCTGACTGGTACACTTTTCTCTTGAGAATGAATAAGGTCCTGGGCCAGTTCTCATCGGATGAGCTGTATGGTGAGAACACATCTTATTTGGGGATAGAAACTAGCTGGTGTAGAAAAAAGCCTTTAATTGTATTTGTCTTCGTGCAAGCAAGTCTTGGGCTATAGCTCATTTGTGCACATAAAATAATATTCCCAGTCTTTGCTTAACAAGTGAACGTGCCTGAAAAAATGGGACACATAATTACAGTTGAATGACCTCCCACTTGGGTGGTCCATGGACCGACAGTCCCGGCATTATCTGGGGGCTTATTAGAGATGCAGAGTTTCAGACCCGTCCCTCCTACTAAATCAGAAACCATTTTAACAAGATCGCTCCGTGATTTATATGCGCAATAAAATTTGAGGCCCTCTGGCTTCATGCAAATTAAGGAATCTTTATTTGCTTCTGAATTCCTGGTACTGAGCAGAATGATTCTCCTTGACTGTGATCATGGTGGGGTGGGTTGCACAAAGGCACACGGGTCTCGTATGAATCATGTTTTTTATTTTTTATTTTACTTTATTTTATTTTACTTTTACTTTCTGGATTTTCCAGCTTGTTGACCTCCGGGCCTCACTCTTGTTGACCTGGGAGAGAGACTGCCCTTTCAGGGTCAGCTCATTCCCAAAGGCGGCAAAACTCTCCCCTTCAAGCAAGTGCACCTTTCATAGGCACACCCCCCCAATTCATCCCTTTCTTCTACGGGGCCCTCACACTCAGGGCCCCTCTCGCCCCTGCCGATCCCCTGCTCTGGGAACGCTATCTTTTCCTGACCCAGTGGTCTCACCAGCCCTGATTAATAATAAGACCTACGTTTTAAAGCAGGCATTTTCCCGAGATGCTCTCTCCCACAGCAGGAAGATGAGCAGGTTGTGTAGACGAAGGGACTGCTTCGGAAGGGAGAACTCTCCATCAGCTTCTCTCTGCTCAGCCACGAGGCCGCTGCGGGGCTGAGGATTCGGGGGAGGCCACTCTCACCTGTGCACCCGTTGGGTCCCCCCACTAGGCCTCTGTGACTGCAGCACACAGGCAGGGGGCTCCTTCCTTTGATTTCCGCTGCGTGAAGTGTCGGAAGGCAGTGACAGCTGTCAGAGAAACTTTTTCCTGGTATGAAACCAAATCTTTTCAATGGGCCTTTGATATCCGTACATATACGTGCGAGTGTGTGTGCACATTTGACTTAGGCAAAGAAAAAAAAAAAACCCTAGCGAAGAGTAGAGAATTTTAAAATAGAGACATTTTACTTGAAAGGGTTATCATCTGATCCCAGAACAACGGTGGCTCAGAACCACGGAATAATGTTTGTTTCTGTCTCGGACCATGTGCTTGTTGCCGGGATCCGATGAAACGCATCAGTCCTGGGGGTGTCCTGCCTCCCCTCGCCTGTCAGCTGTTTTGATCTAGTTTCCTTGTCCTCTGGGGATCTGGCTGAAATTGGAAGGCAGACCGTGCACTGTGAATTATCGCATACACATCACTGAACTAGGAAAGAGTGTGTTCTTCTTCAACTTTTTAAAATACCACACGTATTTTTTAATTAGAAAGGTTGCTTAAGAACACAAATAGGCCAGTCTTAGATATTCCTTCTAATGGAACGCAAGTCTGAAGGGGCCAAGAAAGTTGCTTCTCTGAGACGTTTACCGTACGTCTCCTGCGGCCCGATCCCAGTGGCGCTGCCTCCTGCGTGATCCCACTACGGAGCGTGGCTGCGAGAGCGGAGAAGGAGCTGGAACAGAAGCTGTGTCTGGAAACCAGGTCTCGTGGAGAGGCACTGCCTTCAGGAACGGCCCATTTTCTGTGGGGAAGGACTCTGTCCGTCCGTCGAGAAGGCCTGCAGGTGTGGCTCTGACAGCCCCGGACATTCATGCCCCAGGTTCGGTTCCCGCCATGGATGCTGAGTGGTTTGGGCAACTCACGTTCTGTAAGACGGTGATCAACGTGTCCCCCGTGGACACACGCTGGGACGGTGGGTTCCATGAGCATCCGAGTGGAGTCGCCACATAGAGTGTTAGCTTTATTTCTATGTGAATGCTCCTTACGCTATTTTACAAAAGGCAGACCACAGGAAAATGAGCACCAGAGACCGTCTTTGTGGATTTGTCACCGAATCTTTCACATCTGCGTGTGACTCATGCGTAAACATTAGACGCGAGTCTGAGTTAGGCTGGTTTCAGTTAACTATAAAGGAGAACGGTTTTCAGCTAAAAGAGCAGAGAGCATTTTATTATTTAATTTCCCCACTAATTTGAACTTGGAAGTTCCGATGACCGCGTTCTGAATTTCCAGCGTGCAGGAACCCAGCACCACGGGGCTTTTCCTATTTCCTTTGGTGGCTTGAGCGTCTGTATTCGCGTGACTAGACCGAGCAATGAGGTGCACTTAGACGATACTGGACCATAACTAATGAAAGGAAGTATCGTCTGGTCCCAAGCCCACAGGCTATGGATTGAAGAAGATCCAGGTTCACGTTCACATTCTGCCATTTACTAGCTACATGAGCATCAGCGGATCGATTTTTCTCCTGTAGCCCCTGAAACCGGGACTCAGGAAAAGGTCGACCTCACAGGTAGTTGTGGGGTCGACTGAGATACGGAAGTGAGAACTCAGCGTAATGCGGAAAACGTCATAATCAGACGCTGCCTAGTGCAAACCTTTACGTGCCGGAGAGAACACAACATTTGGGGGATTACGAGCAAAGCAGATGCACTGCCATTGAGGTCGTTTATCCACACTGGTTTGTAGCGTCTTTGTAGCATTGCGACAGAATTGACCACAACAGAGCAAATTCCTACACACGGGGACATCCTGAACATTTTCCTGCGTTCAACATTCATGCTGCTCTGTGCCTCAGGTAGACCAAGCACGCCCAAATGTTCATGTGCCCAGACATCATGGGTCAGTTTTCTGTTTCTGGGCAGTCGTCTCTACCCCATTTCCCTTGCCCGGAGGCCCTGGGACTCTTAGGGACACTTGTAGCAGGAATCCGCCCTGCAAAGGAAGGCCTCCTTACTAACGATGGGCAGGGAGGGGCAGGGCGGGGATATCTGCACCCATTCCTTCCCTCTGAGCCCCTTTTGCAGGGCTCACAGAGAAAGAACACTCTCGGAGCCTTGAAGAGAAGGGAGGCCACCTGGCCTGCCCCGTGTGGCCCTGAGCGGCCTGTGGCAGTGGGCTCTGGGCAGGTGGTGGCCCGAGTGCCGTCCCTGGACACGAGGCCCCTTTGAGAGGGTGCTGTGAAGTCTGAAGAGTGACCCCCGTTTCTGAGTTAGGTTCCGGACTCTTCTGGATTCTTTCTTTAAAAAAATTTTTTTTTTAATGTTTATTAACTTTTGAGAAAGAGAGAGAGAGAGAGAGACAGCACGAGCAGGGGATGGGCAGAGAGAGGGGGAGACACAGAATCCGAAGTAGGCTCCAGGCTCTGAGCTGTCAGCACAGAGCCCGATGAGGGGCTCGAACCCATGAGCCTCAAGACCATGACCTGAGCCAAAGTCGGACGTTTAACCCTCTGAGCCCCACAGGCGCCGCTCTTCTGGATCCTTCACTCCGGAATCGCCTTAGTGGCGAAGATCGCAGGGCGCACAGACTCCCTAGCCAGGGAAGCCCCGTGCCGAGTTGTCACACGGTGTGAGCTGGCACCATGTCCCTGAGCTTCCCGTTGGTCTCGCCTGCACATGAGACACACAGGCCACAGGTCTCCGTGAGGAGTGAGCTCTACCGGGGGCATGGAGAAGGCGCCACGTCTTGGCCGTGCTTTCTTGCCGTGGCCACGTTATCCTGCACTTCTTTGATTCACCCTCTCTCCAAGTCCACACCTTTCTCCTATCCTCATTGCCGCCACTTTCCCCTTTTGGGGTCACACCTCTGAGGCCCTGGCAGACTTTGAGACCTTGGTTTTCCTCCAACACCCAGTCCGCCACTATTATCCCTTACCCACCACCGTGGGCGTCTATTGCCCTCCCAACACCCTAATTCAGGGTTTATGGATTTCCTCCACTCCCTCAACCTTAACCTTTGTCTCACGTCTAGAATCCTCCCAAGTGACACACCCGGGAGCCGCTGGCCATTACCAGGAACTGCTCACTCCCCGAAACGCCCCATCCACGGACACACCCCCTGCTCTCCCCCCTCTTCCTCGCCCTCCCCAAGCGGGGCAGTGTGCCTCCCCTTGTGGCACGTCCGGGGTCTCGATCATTCTCTGTTCTCACGGGTCCTGCTTGCCCATCTCTGTCTTCCCGGGCCTGGACACAGGACCGGAATAAAAATCCACTCATGCCTCTCCTCTCGGTGTTGTGACCCCACTCACTCAGCAAAGGCTTACTGAACACCAGTGCTGTTCGCGGTGCTCTCTCCATGCGCTCTCTTGCGCCCGTCCATCCACTTACATCGCTTCCCCTCCTGGGCTCAGACATTCATTATATGCCCGTATTTTATGAAACTTACGGCCATAGCGATCGTAAAACGTACCATTACATTATGCACTGCATAGAATGAAAAAATGCTGCCAATTAACGCTGAAGAATGCCATCAATTATAAGAGGCATTCTGCTTTCAGAGCTGTTAAAATATGAAAAAATATGCGTCTTATAATATAAAAAGTAATGGTATTTGTGAGATCAATGCCAAAACACTTTCTAATCTTCCTTTCCCTTTAGATATTAAATTTCTTGAAATAGACTGAGCAGTGGGCTTCTGCCTTCCTACGTCCCAGATAGTCCTTATCTCTCTACAATCTGCCTCCCTTGTCTCATGAAACCGCTCTCTTAAATGTCACCAGTCCTGTTACAATGGCCAAGTCCGAGGATGGCATCTTAGACCACACCTCGTGAGGCCACAGCACAGGTGACTCTGCTGACAGCTCCACTTTCCCTCCTTCCTTTATTCCGAGACTCCTGGTTCTTTCTAACAGTTCAGCTGAACTTTCTCAGTTTTTCAAACTATTTAATTCTCTTTCACGGGCCGTTCGTCCGTCTTGTTCTTCATGGTCACACCTGCTATCCTAGCCTCCTGTGATTCTTCTCTTTCTGTAGAATCTTTCAGAAGGGCTCTCCAACAGCTCTCGCTCAGGTCACCTCTCGTGTCCCTTGCTAACCCAGCGAACACCTCGATTTTCATCTTGACCGATATCGGCATCGGGCACAGACAGTCACTTCTTCCTCTGAAGACATGTCCCTCCCGGTCGTGGAAGAGGTGACCTCCTGGTCTTCCTCCTTCCTCCTGTGCTGCTTCCTGTCCCTGGTCCCTCTCATCTCCAGCACCCCTGGGCTCCATCCCTGGTGGGGGGGGTCCTTTCTCCGGGCGACCTCTCCAGCCCCTCTGCTTTGAGTAATGTCCACGTCTGGTCTAGAGCCCCTAAACTGCTATCTCAGCCCAGACATGCTGAGATGTCATGCCTCACTGTCCGCTTGCTTATCCGATCAGTGTCTGAAACCTGTGATGTCCAAAGATGAAGTCCCAGTTTTCCAAACCTCTTCCTTCCACATTCTTCTCCATCTCAGAAAACCTCACCCTTCCCCTTCTTGTTCCTCAGGCTGAAAGGCAGGGGTTTCTCGTGGTTCCTGCCCCCATACTGCCCCTGCTCCTGGCTGCGATTGTGCACATACACGCAGGCCCCCAGAGGCCACATGGGGTTGAGGGGTCCCAATCAGCGTGTTTGCAGCCCGCACCCCACGCTCAGTGCACCCCAACTGTCGACTGAGATCTGGGTGACCTGGTGCCAGACCTGCACTCCTCCTGGTGGCCCACACCTCCCAGTCCCATCCCCTCCCCTCCACTCCTCCACTCCCGCACCTCCCCGCCCTTGGCCATGCCCAGACCCTGCCTTCAGGCTCCTGTTGGGGCTGCTTGCTGGCCACTCCAACTGTGTCTATATTTTTGGTGTAACATTTCTTAGTTCTTGTTTTAACGTTTGCTGTCTTTAACTTTCCCTGACAGTTGCCTATAATCTTTTTTTTAAAGTGGGGATAGCACTTCTAAGAGCAAATAAAGATTCTGAATTATGTCCATCATTGGACAAAGTTCAGCATACGGCCAGGATTGGTAATTTGAGAGTGTATACATTTTTCAAAAATAAAATTCCATAAAGAATTCTCCCTTTCAACTTGCGAGATTTCAAACCCTGGACCTTATCCAAGGTCCTAAGTAGTGAACGTGGGAAAATATCCATTGAGTTTTTCTCTCCAATGACTAAAAATGTCTCACTTATTCCATGGAGACCTCGCTTAATATTTTTATTAAAACAAATGATTTGTGAATAAAAACTTGTGGTACAATACATACTTCAAGAGTGGGGCAATTTAAAATAAAAAATACTGACTAATCCAATACTGCTAAGTGGAAACTTTAAGTATTCTGTAGATGGTTCAGAATAGGAAAACCCTCAGAAAGAAAAGTCTCCTTGGAGAATACCTCTTGTTTTCCAGTTAGTGGAGCTGATTTAAGAACATTTTCCCTCTCAATTTATCTGCTCTTGATGTAAAACAGATTTGGACATAGGTGGTGTAAGCAGTAGCAGACAGCTGTGTTGATCCAGAGGTCACGCCAAGTGGCCCCGGTGGTGTTCCTCCAGAAAAATGCCCCTGTCTTCCCAGTATAAACACCGTAGGGGCTCATAGATGTTTCTGCGGACAGCCCAGGGCCTTACGTGTGCCTCACTCGGGTTCTGTCCCATGACCTTTCACCCTTCGCAGTGTTCAAAGACCAAGTTAATGAAATTCTTAGGTATGAACACGGTCTTTACTCAGAGTAGACAAGGCTGCCCCCAGCAAGCTCTTGGTGGGAGTCTAGAGCACGAGGAGATCCATCGGAGCAACCCCTGAAGCTGAGTCATGGTCACGTGACTAACCGCCCCCACCCCCAGTTCCTGTGTGAGTGGTAGCAATGACCGTATCCCTTTACGTGACATTCCCATCTCTCTCTCTGGGCTTCTCTGGCTGACAGGAAGTTAGATATTCAGACATCCCAGTGCTCTTTGCATCTGACTGTCAAAAGGCGACAGCAGATTGGAAGGGTTACATGACACACCTACATCCGTACTTCTGACGGTGTCTGCGAAGGAGGTGGTGCAGTAAGGGATTCAGCTGTCGGGGGAATTCTTAAAGTCTTAGTAGAAGTCCAACAACAGAAAGCATCTTGTTGAGAAATTCCAGAGGCACAAATTTCTTTTCCCACGTTTGCTCTAGAGATTTTTCTTATGTATACTCTGTGTGTGTGTGTGTGTTTTAAGCTCCTTTGGATTACTTTATTTTCTATGCCCTGATGGACTGCTCCAATGGAATGTCAGCCACTTATTTGCGATGTGTCCCCTGCTTTACAAAGTACAGTAGAGTGACAAAACGGGGAAGCTCTCCACTCATGAGAAGGTTTCCTTATCGCGATGTGTGAGTTGCGAAAGCTTGTGTGTGGCCTTTCATCTTGCCCTCTATGGATCATGCCGATAGCATATTCTGTTCCTGGTCTTTAAGATTCTACACCAATCCTTAACTTTTTGTAGAACTAGGAACACAAACCTCTCTTCAAAGACACCGCTGTTGGAGTTCTCAATTTTCACATGCTGCATTCTGAAATGCTGCCATCGAAGTCTACAGTTGTGGATCATACTTGAAACGGTTTTCTTCCCCAACCCAAGAATGACCAACCAGGAGCGTCCAAGAAGCGACTGGAACACAGGCATCCAAAGCAACTGGGACAGACCACAAGTGTGTGTGTGGCTGAAAAAAACCCTAGAAATAACAAAGCAATCTGTCCCACTTTCTAAAATCACAGGCACATACACACCCGCTGAATATGTGGGTCCATGCGCCCCTCGTGTCGGAAAAGCACCATCACAGGGATCCAAGCCCATCCTCTCATCTCCTATCCCTCCTCCTCTCCTTTAAAAGGGCACCTGGGCATCTGGGCATAAGCCTGATGATGCCTGTTACCCGCTGTCTTGTTGTGTTTTTTTTTAAGTGTATTTATTTTTGGGAGAGAGAGAGAGAGAGAGCACGTGTGTGGAGTACATGAGCAGAGGAGGAGTGGAGAGAGGAGGAGAGAGAGAATCTCACAGACTCCACGCTGTCAGTGTGTAGCCCGACTCAGGGCTCGAACTCACGAACTGTGAGATTCTGAGCTGAAATCAAGGGTCAGTCACTTAACCAACTGAGCCACCCAGGCACCCCCTGTCTTGCTTTTTCTGATTGACTTCTTATCCATTTTTCTGGCACTGGTATCTTTTCCAAAATTTAGGGGGCTCTTCTGGTAAAAATCATGGAATAATAATTGACTTGTCTTATTAGTTCCATAATTTCAATCTAAGAAGAATGCAGATAATGGAGACAGTATGTGTTTGTGATGATATCGTCTATCCAGATACAACATAATACAAGTATTCGCAGAAATTATTTAATTTTCACTCCCCAAAATTTAAAAATAATTCTTATTATACATTTATAATTATAAATATAAATAAATAGCAATAGTTTACCCATCGAGTGTTCACAGTTTAGCAAAGATAATTAAATGGAGGTTCCAGTTGTCCTTTTGTTTTTTCATCAGGGACAGATGAGGGGTTAGAATTAGGGGTACGAACTCTCTAGGTTGAGAAGAGCCAGGTAAGCGTCCCCAGGAGGAGGAGACAGGAGAACGCAGTCACGTCCCTCACAGCAGGGGATGTGTTCTCATCCTTGCCCCCACGGGGGGAGGGGGGGACTATAAATACACACTCGTATTTGGTCTTACCTTAGCTTCCCTGGGAAACAAAGCTTGAGAGGTGGAGGTTTGTCTACGGCTTCCCCCTCCGCCCTCCGTGGCTTCAGGGGTAGGGCTGAGGGGGTTCAGGGAGTAGAGGGAGGAAGTAAATGAGCCAAGGGTAACCGGGATTCAGGGCCGGCAGGTCCCAGCTGGGACTCAGGCTGCATGCCCTTTAGGGGAGTTCTCACTCTACGCCTTTGTACCTAGCGCTGACCGGTTCTTGGTACTAAGTAGGGGGCACATCCTTGGGCAACGGGTCTCTCTGCAGCTGAGGGGGATTTTCGGTGCCCTCGGGCAAGTCTTTGGTGCACAGGGATGTGGAGGGTGGGCATCTTGGTTAACACACCCTTCTCTGCTCGGTAACTGAATTCCCGGCCTCTCGGGGAAAGACAGGTCCAGTCGATACGACTCTCCAGGAAGAAGGATGTTTTCACCCCACACGAAGAATATTAATGCTATTTCACAGTGCAGTATTCCTCGGCCACAGAGGCTGTCTGGGGTGTGGCTTTGACCTACTTTGGGCTTCTCTCTGCACTTTGATGATGCCATGGGCCCTCGACTCGTGCATTTGACTCGCCATGACTCATATTGCACAGTGTAATCATTTCTCTCACTTTTATTCTAGAAGGATGGGCTCGCCTCAGCAGACCACAATGGGCAATTCAGTCCTATTCCATCACTGACAGATAATTTAATTTGCTTTACCGAAATCCTTTGTTTTACCTCTAACTCTTTCTAGATGACCTCTTCAGCAATAATTGTATCTTTGCAGTCTCCAGACATGCTTTGTTCCCGTCACAAAGACCGCATAAAAATATGTAGGTTAGGGAGATTCTTTTTGTCCCGTGGAAGGTCAAAATCAACTCCTTTATTGGAACCTTCCATAGTATTTATAATCAGGAGAACTTCGTCAATGACAAATGGAAACACAAATGCCCTACAACGAAAGTAGGTACTTACTATAATTGAATTATAATTTATGAAGCACCAGAAGCAATTTTGATATAGTCGTGATTTTTTTAAAAAGATAAAAACAATTTGAAATAAATTAAGTAGTCAGTCTCAAGAAAGCATTAAGTCGTGCTGAGGAGCTTAGACTCTGAAGCCCGATTGCCTGCATTTGAATCCCAGCTCTGTCCCTAAGGGCTGTGTGACCTTGGGCAGGTTACTTCACTGTCTGGGCTTCCGTTTCTTCAGGTGCAAAAGGGAGATAATATGAGTGCACACCTGATAGCATTTCTGTGAGATTTAAATGGGTTAACATATGTAAAGTGCTTAGAACATTAATCGGCAGAGAATAGCTAGTGCAAAAATACTAGCCAACTTATCTGGACTAATGTTTTTAAAACAAATTTTTTTTAAATGTTTATTTTTTGAGAGTGAGAGAACAAGCTGGGGAGAGGCAGAGAAAGAGGGAGAGAGAGAATCCCAAGCAGACGCTACAGTGTCAGTGCAGAGCCTGACTCGGGGCTCGAACCCACAAACTGTGAGATCATGATGTGAGCCGAAACCAAGAGTCTGCTCCTCAACTGACTGAGCCACCCAGGCGTCCCTTGTATGGAATGTTCTGAAGCAAAATTAACCACCCCTTCTTATAGAAGCTTTTGGGTCTTGCTGTACTTATGTATCTGTTCGAATGTCTTACTGCCTTGAGTATCACACTGAAAGCAAGGATAAAACAGATGGGGAAGGAAGGCAACTGGGATTTCTCCAGGGCCTAGAATGTGCTGATCACATATCCGTCATAATCCAACACTCACATATTCCTGCAGATGAGGAACAAGAAAATGAGATGAAGTGGCTTCCCTGAAATCACAGGCTTCTAATGGCACACGCAGATTGGCGTGTCTCTGCCTCTTCTGCCTCTGATGTCACTTTGTCAGATGACCTTGACCACACAGAGGCTGAATAAAAGAACACCTTACAGGCCAGAGATTGCTGGGCCAGTCCTGGTCTCTCCTCCCTCATGCTACTTCTGCAGCCCCATCCAAGACACTGACACCAAAAGCGCAAGGAATAAAGCCATTAACTTTGAGCTAGCTGTGCCTCTGGGTTCAAGGTGTTATAACATTTGGCAGATTCAATCATCTGTCTCCTCTGCTCTGTCTCCAAACAGTATGAGACCAAGCTCAGAGGCAGGGTGATGGTGTGGAAGCTTCCAAAGCTTCCGTATCTATGTTCTCTCACTGCTGCTGCTTTTGAAATTAACAAAAGGTGAGTTAACCTTTCCGCACGGTAAATACAGGGGTAACGATAGCCCGTGTCCAAGCTTGTCTAGAGGGTTTGGGTTTTGTTTGTTCTTAGTCCGTGCATTTTGCTGAAGTTGTCCTCCAGATCAGGTGGGAGGCACCTGGGTCCTAACAACCAGAGCTGTCTGTCCTCACTCTGGTCTCCTGCTTCCGGACATGCACATGCCTCCACTGGCCATTCAGGGCCAGTCCTGTGACTGGGGCTGAATTATGGGGACAAGGAACGTGGTTTTGCTGGAATTTCTAACTGTGAGAATCAAGACTAGCCTTGCCAGTGGTCATCTACGTCACCCCATGGGGAGAACATTTAGGTTGAGAGTAAGACAGAAGCATTTCCTGTTCGGAATCTACCAAGTCCCAAGACACTGAGCTTTCCGGGTGTGTGAGCGACAAAGGGTCTGCTCTTGTCTCTTTTCACATAAACTTGGTTGAGTTAGATTTCCATTCCTTGCAGGCCACAGCTGTGGCTGTATATCTTACCATACCTCACATTTTTCTCACTTTGAGTCCCTTCTTCATTTATGGGTTGAGGCCCTGACACGTTTGCCTCACGAATTCACAAAGGGACATCACCATTACAACTGGGCTTCCGAGTTCTTAGTTGGTGAATAATGTCATGAGATGCATTTCCGCTTCATTCTTCCTTTAAAAATGATTACGAGAGATTCTCTGGAGGAGGTATGTCCACTTCATAAATGCCTGGCAATGGACTGGGACTGAGCAAGTTAACAGGGCACGGTCTTCCTCTAAAAATCTGTGTGTTCTGGAGATTTTTAAAGGGTCATTTAAACCTTCCCATTGACGTGGCTTAAAATGGCGAGGGTTCTGTGTTGGCTGTAGGACCTAAGCTTATTGCTAGTATTTGTTTATTTATCTTGTTTTCTTTTCCTTTTTTTATACTTTTTATTTGAGAGAGAGGAGGGGGTAGGGAAAGAGAGAGAGGGAGAGAGACAGAATCCCAAGCAGGCTCTGCACTCTCACCCCAAAGCCTGACGTGGGGCCTCATCTCCTAAACCGTGAGGTCGAGACCTGAGACAAAGGCAAGAGTCAGATGCTTGACCAAGTGAGCCACCCAGGTGCCCCATCTTGTTTTCTTATAGTGCTTTGGGAGACTATGCAATACCAAGCATTCTTCCCTGGTGCCATTACACTTATGAGTCACAGTGCTTTGCTGAGGAATGGGGAGAAGGAGATACTAAGGGGAACTTGAATTTTCACATCTCTCTCTCTCTATGTAAGTGTCTTTCTTTTTTTAAATGTGTATTTATTTTTGAGAGACAGAGAGAGAAAGAGCACGAATGGGGGAGGGGCAGAGAGAGAGAGGGAGACACAGAATCCAAAGCAGGCTCCAGGCTCCGAGCCGTCAGCACAGAGCCCGACGCGGGGCTCAAACCCATGGACTGCGATGCGAGATCATGACCTGAGCCGAAGTTGGAAGCTTAAGCTACTGAGCCACCCAGGTGCCCCTGTCTAAGTATCTTTCTACCTCTCACCTTCCTTCCATCCCTCCATCCTTCCATGTTTGGATTTAACCACAATCAGGCTAGGAGAGACAGGCCATCTATACTCAGTGAACGTCCTCGCGGAGAATAAGTATTTAATAAGAGGCCACAGAGAAGATCAGACAGAAGAGATAAAGAGCAATTCAGAGATGCCACTGGTGGATAATAACCGCCCAATTATTTCTCAAGTGTAGTTAAACAGGAAGTGGAATCATTTCTTTAAAAAGCACTAGAATTCACTGTCTCCCCAAAATATGGTGACAGTAAAGCTGTGTTGGCCAGTAGGCAACTCGGGTATTATTTGAATATGATGTGTGTCTCAGTCCATGCGGGCTGCTGTCACAGGTACCACAGACTGGATGCCTCCAACAGCCCACACACCTCTCATTGTTCTGGAGGCTGGACACGCAAGATTAATACCATCACAGGGTGTCTGGGCAGCTCAGCTGGTTGAGCGTCCAACTCTTGATTTCGGTTCACGTCGTGATCCCAGGGTCCTTGGATCGAGCCCCATGTCAGGCTCTGCACTGGGCATGGAACCTGCTTGAGATGGTCTCTCTTCCTCTCTCTCTCCCTGTCCCTCCCCTGCTCTCTCTCTCAAAAAGAAAAAAAAAAAAAAGAATTGATATGGTCACATTAGAGGTTAGGTTTCAACATAAGAATTTTGGAGGACACAGACATTCAGTCTGTAGCAATGCAGGTGAGCTTTGGAACCCCGGTGGGGGTTAACAGCCCCAGAGCTGCCACCAGAAGTCTAACCAAGAAGGGCAGTGTAGAAGCACATTGCTGAGAAGAGGTCCTTGCAAAAGCCAGAGCTACAGGTCACTTCTAGAAGCCTCCACTGTGGGCAAATGCATTGTTGGGCTGAGGGATACACACACGCACAAAAACGAGTATAGTAAAAATCAATATTAAATCTTTTTGTTGTTGTTTAGGGTCCAATTATATAAGTTGTGACAAATTGAATACATTCTTGTAACTGACTAAAGCCCCAAATGAGAAAAAAGCTAGTTTTCTTTCCTCCAGAAAGCTCTCTCATGAGCCCCTTCCAAACACTTCCACCGTAAGCCCTCAGACTCTGATTTGTATCACATTAGTGTTGCCTGCATTTGGATTTCATATAAAAAGAATAGATGTGTATAAATATATTCCAGCTCTTTTAAAAAAAATATAGTTGAGATTCATCAAGGTGGTTGCATGTGTAAGTAGTTTAAATTTTTTCGATTGCTGAGTTGTGTCCCAGCAAATGGCTCTCCCACAGTTGTTCACCTAGGAACAAGTTGATGGACACGGGGTTGTTTGGGACAATGATGCCTGAGCTCATGTCTAGTCTGGTCCTGTCCAGAAAACATCCGAAGCTATCATTGTTCACCAGAGACGTACCGAGCCCAGTCTACGGGTAGGATGAGAAATCATAGCACATTTCCTTTGTTAAGAAAAGTTCAGGCTGCAGCCTAAAGGGACGGGGATGCTGTGGGTGCAGAGAGGGTGGGGGAAACGTGTTCCAGGCAGAGGCTCCTGTGCTCTGAGTCCTGAGACTCCACAGGTCAAGGCACATTCTGGAAACCAAAACAGTCAGTAAGCCAGAGGTTACTTGTGTGCACAGGGGGGCTTGGGAGAGACAAATGGGAACAGCTCATGAAAACCCTGGGAGCATGAGGCATTTAAGACATTTGAACTATATTCTGAGGGACATGGGAAGTAACCAAAGGGTTTGAAGCCAGCGCATCAAGTGGATTGTCCATTACAAGAGCTCTCTGGTGCTGGTGTTACCTTCTAATAAACAAAGAATTGTTTATTCTCCTTCTGCTTTCTCTGGGTGTAGGAGAAAGGTGTCTTGTTTTGTCTTCCTCTTCCCTCTTCCCCCTGGTTTTCTGCCTTTCCCTTCCCTTTGTTTATTTCCGACGACTTAAGAAGAAACTACGCTCACTAATGCCAATTCTCCGAAATGATGGCCCTTTACGACAGTTCTTGCCTGGGCCCCTGCTGTGTTCTTGGGACAAGACCATGCTTGTCGGTTTTATGTGTGAGAAAGATAGCCCTTTATGCTTTCATATTTTGAGCTGCATTAGAGAAAACATAACATTTCAGAGAAGTGACTAGGTGTAGTACTTAGACGCTGTGAGTGTTCTTCCAGAAGATACAGATCCAGGGGACCACAGACCTGGAAGTGGTATTAGGGTGCTTAGTCTTTATACACATGAGTCTGAGGCAAGAGTCGATTGACTATCCATCCCAGGTGAAGTGTTCCTAAGAAGCTGAAGTCTTCCTGATGAGTTTCACTTCATCTCCGGTAATTGTAGCTGCTACAGAAAGTCCTCCCTCATATTATTTAGAAATCTGTTTTTGTTCAACCCGAGTCCTCACTCCCAGATCTGTTTGGTGGTCCCCAGAACAAACGTGGCCCATCATTGTCATGGTGACCTGTCCGTTGTCTTAAGGCGCATAGCTTGTGCTTCTAACTCCTCTCTTCTCCGGATTGAAAACTTAGATCTTCAGCCATCCTGGGGAACACAGCTCCCTGTCCTCCCTCATCCTGTCTCTTTGGATGTGCTTCAGAGTCAGGGCTCTGATCAGACTCTGCTGTTGAGAATGAATATTTCTCCACCGGTGATGGAACAGCTCTCAATGGAGCAGGGGGACCCTCTCTCCTCATCTAGTTCCCATAAGCTCTGACTTGTAAAGAGTACTTTGGTATATGCTTTTCAAAGTCAACTTGAACTGAACTTGAAGTGGCTGTAATATAATTCAAGCAGATTCGTAGCCACAATCATCGAGCACAAATTCCCTAGCTAGACTCTAAAAAGCAAGCCACAATAGTTCAGGGGCTAGCTCAGCCACTTGTATATAGTAAAAGCAACTTCCTCATTTCATATTCGACCTAGAAGTTCTATTCCTACCGAAAAGCCCGAACAGGCTAGAACAGGGCTGTCTCACTGATCTTTGTGCACAGATGGGAATTTTCCATATCTGCACTTTCCAGTATGGTAGCCACCAGCCATGTGTCTATGGAACACTGCAAATGAAACTGGATATTTAAGTTGTTATTTAATTTAAATTTAAATAGCCACATACGTCTAGTGGTTAGTGAACCGGACAGTGCAGGTTCATAAGACCACTCTCTCACCAAAAGGGAAGCAGAGGTGGGGGTGATGAGAATGTTTCTGGGATAATTGACTGTGAGCCAGTTTTGGAGAGCAATGAATTCCTTACTTTCTAATATTAAATAGATCTTATGGGCAGATTTTTAAAAATCACTGTAGCTACACAGATAAAATTATTTTTTACAAATGCACTTGAGTTAAGCTGTATTAATTATCGTTTTACAGATGAGGGCGTGAGCCAATTGTCTAAACGCATGTATGTGTGTATTATTGTGTGTAATATAAGTTATTTTACCATTACATCTAGGACGTCTGTGATAACACCAGTCTTACTAGTAACATGATGTGTATGTGCACACATACACGTTTATACACATACATGCAAAACGTAGACATTTCTGTGTATATTGTATGTATTTGATAGGAAAAAGTTCCCTGGTCAGGAGTAGCATTTCTAAACGAGAAATGCTCATTTCTATCTTAGAAAAATGACGGTGAATAAAGTCATCTGATAAACCTTGAAAAATGTCTTAAAAACAGCTATAGAAATTAAAACACTATATGTTATCTTTGTCACTTCAGAAACTGCTTGGTCATTAATGAACACATTTTTGTCGCACAGAACTTGAGCACCAGAACATTCCACAGGAAGATGTTTCCCATTTGCTGATTTCCAAGTTTCCACGATTTCCTCCTTATTCAGTCTTTGGATTTCCTCTCCAGACAATGGCTCCAGCCAAGGGTCATCTGGTACCACCACCACGAGAACATCAGAAGTATTGGCTGAGAGGCACCTCGGTGGCTCAGTCTGTTAAGGGTCTGACTCTTGGTTTCAGCTTACATCATGATCTCATGGTTCATGAGTTCGAGCCCCACATGGGGCTCTGTGCTGACAGCATAAAGCCTGCTTGGAATTCTCTATCAAAATAAACATTTTTTAAAAAGAAGCATTCATTGATATTTTTATTTAGGGAGATCTGAAATACTGAGGCATGGAATGAGAGCTTGAAGAGATTTTAGAGACTGAACCTAACTCCATAATTCAGAGACGAGGAAGCCAGAGTCCATTACAGTAAAATGAATTACTAAGGTCTTGGAATTACTCTGTGATAGCTCTGAGTTAGATCACAATGGCTCACATGCTGAGTTTATGCTTTTATGATATAGTTGATTTGTTTATCTCTTGGCTCAGACTCCTATATAATTTGTGATTGATATTTGTCTTCCTGGTTCAATTTTATTTCCTTCCTCTCTAAAAAGAGAAAACTAAAAGTTGAAGAAAAATACCTCCGTAGATGATAATACTAAAATTTCTGCAAAAACAGGAAACTTGAAAATGCGACACCCTTTGCAACGGGATAAACAGGAAGTGAATAAAATAAGTTAACGACGTGACTTGGATACATCTCTCGGCTCCGCTCATTAAACATGTATGTCAGAGATGACGCTCTTCCATACTGATGTAGAGTTAGTGGCGATAATTACGAAGATGATACCTATAATTTGTTGAGCACTTACTCTGCTTAGGGCTATGTGTTAGTTTTCTAGGGCTGCCATAGCAAAGCACCCCAGATGGGGCCTTAAACAACAGACATTTATTTTGTCACAGTTCTAGAGGCCAGAAGTCCGAGATCCAAGCGTGGGCAGGGCTGGTTCCTCTCGAGGGCTCTCTCCTGGCCGTGCAGATGCCGCCTTCTCCCCTTGTCCTCACACGGTCATCTCTCTGTGCGTGGCTGTGTCCCGATCTCCCCTTCCTATGAGGACACCTGTCAGATTGGATTAGAGCCACCCCAAAGTCCTCATTTTAACTTAATTACCTCTTTAAAGACTCTATCTCTGGCTATGGTCCCATTCTGAGGTATTGGGGTTTTAACATATGAATTTTAGGGGACACAATTCAGCCCAAACAGGCTGTATTTATATCTTATGTATATTTTTTTACAATAAAACCATGAGATAAATAATATCGTTCTCCTTCTGGAGGCACTTTGGTTGAGAGGTGCCATGTTCATGAGCACACAGCTCTGGACGGAGCCAGGCTTGAATCCCGCGTTGGTCCAGTTTCTGGAGTGTTCTCCACCCCATCCGACAGCCCACCAGGAGAGTAGTGTGTCTGTATGTATTTATTTACTTTTAAAGTTTATTTATGTTGAGAGAGAGAATGAGCAGGGGAGGAGCAAAGAGAGAGGAAGAGAGAGAGAATCCCAAGCAGGCTCCCTACTGTCAGTGCAGAGCCTGATGCGGGGCTCAAACGCACGAACCGTGAGCTCACGGCCTGAGCTGAGATCAAGAGCCAGACGCTTAACCAACTCAGCCACCCAAGCGCCCTGGCAGTGTGTATTTAACAGCTTACTGGGCAGAAGAGAGACAGAGCTGAAAGCTTAAAAGTGGTCCTAGTGGACTCTGGCCTATCTCCATGCTCCCTGCAACTTGAAGGGCCTGTTTCCCTGCAGTGAAGCTACATCTTTGGAAACGTCGTATTTACCTCCGTTTTCCAAATATATGTGTAGTCTTAAGGGTGAGTTCTTGAAGGACATGTGGTGAAGGTGTTTGTGTGCATTGTGTCTGTGTGGGCCCACGTGCCCATTACTCACGGTGTTTTAAGGAGCATCTAACGGTCAGGCCCACCCTGTTGTGTCTCAAAGCTTTGGGATGTCACCCAGTGACTGTGGCCCAGAAAGAAGCCTCGAGATCTGGGGCCAGAAGTGTGGCATGGCTGATGTCAGGAGCTATAGACTCAACTGTGGACTTGGTGTTGCCAGATCACGCACCCTTCTGGGCCTCGGCATCTTAGTTTTTACGTTAAGGAAGTTATGCAATGCAATTTCTGTCTTTAAGATTTGATGTGTCTCTATTTTCTAAGCGTGTCTGAATGCCTTTGTGAGACAGAAGTCGAACCCACCACAGACAGGGCAAAGGATGTTAAGTGTCAGTAGTAATATTTACATTATTATTGTTCCTATTCAGGAAAAATGCATGTGGAATTTCGGTAGCAGTCACCGGCTTGAAAACCGACGTGTGTGTCTAATCGGGGCGTATGGTTCACAGCGGAAGGAACTTCGACGGTGCGCTATTCCACAGTGGAGGTGCCGCGCAAAGCCCGGATCCGAGGAAATGGCTGGCGGTCCAGATTTTGTCATTGACTCTGGGATCTTGGTTTTAGGAGCTGCCACTGTCATCGGCCGTTGACAGCCGGATGAGGAACTAGCACGGCTAGTGACAGCTGACAAAATAACAGATGCCCTCAGAGGAGCAAATTCTGATGTCTTGTGTTAATATAGCTTTATGGGAACTCACAATGTTCTCTAGGCCGGGGGCCAGGACGTGCGCACCCGAGCTTTGAAGTGAGAGTGGAAACCGTGTTTCTCTCAAAGTGCCTTTTCTTGGCAGGCTGGAGGGGGCCCTCCTCCCCAGTGCCGAAGGGAGTTCTAAGAGCTGAGCGTGTACAGGAGGACTGTGTCTTGGGTGTGTTTGAGGGTGTGGACTGAGGTAAGCTTAGCTCCCACCCAAGGATTCCGGAGTAATGGACTTGCTCTCCACAGGTCACGCTGCATTTTGGCATCGTTCACGGAGCCGGAGCGACGAGCTTAGATAAACAGATTTCCTCATATACAGGTGCTTCTGTCAGCGAGATGCCCAATGATCATCTTTCTCTCCCAGCTTTTCCCCGGGTACTGCCTTGATCATTTCAAGAGCTTTCTTAAATGCGGACCGGGCTGACATCTCACAACGTCGGTCGGCAGTTACGAGATTTTATAGGAATGAAAGAAAATTCACCCAAGGCAACTAAGTGCCACCAGTTGCTTACAACACGACAGTTTTGTAGTGTATCATCACCAAATATTTGGTTGCTTGAGAAGTTTTTCATTAAACAACAAAACAACAAAGATGTACTCTTGAATTTCCTTGCCTTTCATATTTGTTGGTTTCGTTCCCCTAATTCATTTGCCAGCCAGTTAGCTCATTTGTTGAATATTTAATAATGGAAGTAAAAATTTGGATGTTAATAAGTTTAGGGCTTATGCGTTTCAAAGCCAATCATTCTTTACTGTTATATTTTTTATTATTCTGTTAGCACCGTGTCGTGACTAAAGGAAGAACAGAAAAGCCCATAGGCTTAAAGAAGAAATTATGCTAATTAAAATGTGTCTCATTGGCCAGATGTCCCTGAAGGGAATATAGGCTTTGGATGTGTCCTGAGAATAATCCAGTTTCTTCCATTACCTACAGCAGAAGAGATCTTCATACATTCCTGCGTTGAAGACCCAAAGTACAGATTGACCAGAATTTTCATATATGCCATAAATTCTAGAAGGAGGCCATAGTCCTAAAGAGGTAATCCAGCACTCAGAGTTTTTTTTTTTTTTTTATTTCTCAGTCTTATTCATGTCATAAATTCACCGGCATATGTCAATGTATTTTCTCGTAACTTGAAGGATGCAACATTCAGGTTAAATGTTATGAATATGCATGAGGATTAATGACCTAAGAAAGAACCTGTTAAATGATGCCTTCACTCCCATGATATATGTTCCTCCTGGAGGATCTTCCCCTTATCTGATGCTTGTTTATGTTGTCGTGTTACATTGTTAAAGCTGTGGCGTGTTCTGTATGCCTGATATTGAGCTAAATACTGTCCGTGTTTTCTTGCTTTAAAAACAAAACATGCAAAAATGAAGTCTAGGAAGATGATATTTTAAGAATCTGTTTGGTTAATTTTGAACATTTGGCATAAATTAGAAGTTTTATTATGCATTTTTTAATAGATCTCACACGGTTTCTAGAAAAGAGGCTAAAGCAAGTGGCAAAAATTCCATGGGTTTGATGCTATTTACTCCTTGTTCAACTTTATAAACACCGAAACCAGTTTCAGGGCATTAAACCATGTCCCCATCCTTATGCATAGCTGGGGTTGGACTCCCGCCCTAGGTCAACCCCGAGCCCCCGTCCCCTGTCCCTCCTGTGCTCGGCCTCCCTGGCCACGAATCTGAGGTGGGAGGGCTGCCATGCTGGCCGCCCCACACAGGTCTAGCAGCGAACCCAGTCTAACCTGAGATGAAGTTTCACTTGCGGTTTTGACTTTCACGCAGCATGATGCACGAACTTGACGTACAGAAATGAGTGGTTTGAAATATTCCTTCGCGGACTCCCGCCCCCTCAGCTTCTCATAACCAAGGCCCATTATGTCACTTACTTCATTAGCTGTACTTATGATGGAGACAAAATCATGCCCATTCATGTCGGGTATAGATCCATGTGCCTGATAGGCATGTAAAGATACGTGATAGATATATAGGCACACAGATATGTAGCTAGATGTATCTGTCTATACGTAGAGAGATGTCTACACATCCGTATCTCTACAGATACATCTAGCTACATATTTGTGTATCCACGTATCTATTATATGTCTATTACACATCTTTATATATGGGTCTAGATCTAAAGGTATAGAGGGATCATACAAGAGATATCGAGATACCTGTATGTATATATCTAACTCATATATGTATATATATCTAATGGGTATATCATCTATGCACATGAGAGACGGAGAGAATAAAGCAAATCTTGTTTCTGGGAAATCTGATACATTTTAAATATCCAGTAGGGAAACAGGACAGGTTAATGGGGCTAAGTGAGTTTTGCACAAGTGCTATGTACATTTGAAGTTGCTGAGATGGTGAGTAGAGATGCTGAGCAAGAGAAGCAGAGAGAAGAAACGCTGAGGCCCCGACAGCTCGGGGGAGCAACTGTCCTGGGCTTGGACAGCCCTCTGCTCGTGAGCTCTGAGACCCGATCTAATCCTATTTCCTTCTGAACAAGTCAGCGTCTGTCTCCGCTGCTTGTAAACAAGAGGGGTAGTGGGACAGAAATCACCCTCAGCGAAAAATCACAGCACAAATCTATTTTCGTACGGTGCAACTTTACAAAAGATGAGCAGATAAGGAATAATGTTCAGAAATGACGGCATCGGTCGTGTTAGAGTAGAGGATATTGGGAGTTATCTATATTATCCAAACTTACTATATATTACTTTATAAATAATGTAAGTCATTCTTGAAAGAACAATGATATGGGGGCATCTGGGTGGCTCAGTCGGTTGGGCGTCCGACTTCAGCTCAGGTCATGATCTCACAGTTTGTGAGGTCGAGCCCCGCATCGGGCTCTGTGCTGACGGCTCGGAGCCTGGAGACTGCTTCGGATTCTGTGTCTCCCTCTCTCTCTGTGTCCCTCTCCCACTCACGCTCTGTCTCTATCTCTCTCTCTCTCAAAAATAAATAAACATTAAGAAAACATTAAAAAAAAAAAGAACAATGATATGAGCATCTTAAGAAACACAACAGTGGAAGTCATTTTCATACTGAAATACAGCCCCTCATTTCATAGGTCAGATAAGAGATCCCTTGGAGCACTGAGGGGTTCTACAAGCCCTTTGTACTTGAACGTTCAGGGCTGCAAAAAAATGTTAACAAATACTGTTAATCGAGGCTCAGCTGACTGTAAAACTGAAACAGACCAAACAGCAAATGTGATCTTAATTTTTAAAAACTCAATTTACCTGCAAGGAGTATTTCATTTCACCCAAGCAAAGTGTGTCTGGATTCCTGCATTGGTGCTGTGTCTTACTTTCTATCTGTATGGTGCTCAAAATAGCGGGCAATTCATGGGGAGGAAGAGCCAATTCCTTTATTTGGTTTTAATGTTTTGGCTTTGTTTTGTTTTGTTTTACTCTTTGGGCCCCTTTTTCCCCTGTGGATTTGACTTGCGAAACATGTTCTAAGATGATGAAAGGGGGCTCAGTGACTTGTGTAGGTGCTTACTGGAAATGAGCTTGGATGTTCATCCGATACGTGCCATTCGGTAGCCTGGGAGCACTGCCACGATGTGCCCCCGCCTCCATCTCGTCAGCTGGAGGACATTCTTTCCTTTCCAGGGGCCACCGCCTCCCCGAGACCCCAGTGTGCTTTCGGTGCCTGCTCCAAGGGGGCTGGGACACAGACTCTACTATGAAGCCGGAGGGCATTCCCAGTCCTGCTAGACACGGATGCTTCTCAGTAGCACCTGCTGGTCATTGGCTGCAAGGCCCCAGAGTCCCTGACGGCATCCAGAATAAGCGTCCTCCCTGGTCTCGGCTGCTGACACCAGAGAGAGGCGAGCCCTGGACAAGTTACCTCTCCTCGTCGTCAAGGCTGCCTTCTCGTGGGACGTGAGATTGGGCTCCCGATGGCTAAGCTCGCACGCCTTGAGGCTGTGTTGGGGGAGGCCCCGTGTGCCCACACAGGGTCCCAGAGGGGTCCTCCTTGGCCCCCAGACTCACAGTGGGCCGTCCTCACTGCCCCTGTGTCTTTCCACCCCACGGCGGCTCTATCTGAGAGCTTTTCTGGACCTGGTCCTTGTGCGGGCCTGCGGCATCCACTCTGCAGGCTTCCAGAACTCTGAATCGGAGGGAAGGGTTTGGGCCCTCAGGCTTTTCCTCTCAAAAAGCCTTGAGTCTCCTCATGAGAATTTGCTCGCCCCCGTCCCTGGGACCAGGATTCGAGCATTTCTCTCGCAGAAGGAAAGCTGTCGGAAGTCGCTCCATGTTCCGGTGAAAGTCAGAGGTGGGAAAACCCTGTACCAGGGAAACAATGTGCTTTCCCTGGCAATCTGCTCACGGGCTCTCGAGCTGACGGCGCCCCATTACTCTTGGGCATGGAGAGCCCGAGGGTCTGGGCTAACAGGTGCCTTTCATCTCCATGGTGTTAAACAGCCGTCAGCCTAGGATTCAGAAAAGCATAGGGCTTGTAGGGACCTCTTACGTGGACCTAGAAGTGAAGTGCCTGGGGGTCACTGGGTCCCCAGAAAGTCCCTTGCTCCCTCCTCTGCCACTGGGGCTCACTCGGGGTCCTGTTTGTCACTGTGCTCCAGGCGTTTTTCCCCTGGGAAGCATGGGATAGATGTCATTAAACTGGTGCTATAGCCCAGATAACTGTGTTTTTTATATTAAAAAAAAAATTTTTTTTTTTTTTAGTCTTCATTTATTTTTGAGAGAGACACAGTGTGTGAGCAGGGGAGGAGCAGAGAGAGAGGGAGACACAGAATCGGAAGCAGGCTCCGGGCTCTGAGCTGTCAGCACAGAGCCTGACACAGGGCTCGAAACCATGAGCCATGAAATCATGATTTAGGCTGAAGTCTGACCCTTAACCAACTGAGCCACCCAGGCACCCCCTGGATAATTGTGGTTTAAACAAGCCTTCAGTTTAACTCTGTTTCAAAATAAAAGGAACAGACTAAATACAGAGAAACCGTGAGAATGTAATCCGACGCTGAGTGGGGACCGTGCGCTCTATATTAATCACAGAAGTGTTCACTTACTGGATCATCTCACCGCGGATGACCCCTGCCAGACGCGTCCGACTTCACAGCCCTTGTTCCACGTGATCCATCAGAAGGTTGTTTGAGGCCGTCACCAGTATGTAGAGGCTATGTTTCTCGCAGAACGAACCGGGCTGTGACCCAGCACGTGCACACACAGTATGATTAGAGAGCAGAGCAGTGTATCTACCGTTCTTTCATAGCCCAAATTTACGCCCACTAGAAAAATGGGCATGACTTTAGAAGACACCCGTCAAGGCTGGACAAGCATGACGCTCAATTCCAGTTTATATCATATCCTGTTACCGTAATGGCATGGATCAACCATGTAGTAACCCAAAGGCGTCCAATCACCGTCACATGTATTTGTCTTGAAATTCTCGGGTAGCCTCGTATATATATTCTGTGCACACACATATACAAATGCATAGACACATACACACCCCCTGAGAGACTTGAGATTTCATCAGAAAAAGAGTTGTAGAAACATGTTTATGACAGATATGTTTAGTCATCATGGACCTTATTCCTTCAAATGTGGGGAAAGTTAAGGACATTTGACGACCACATAGTTGCAAAGAAGACATTAGTTTTGTTTTGTTTTGTTTTAAATACAACTAGCCTGTTGTCTTTTGGTCTTTGAAGTAAAAATCAATCTTACTGCGGTGCAAGAATACGTTTGGGAGAAATCTAGGCTTTTAAAGTTGAGCTTTGCTGACATCCATGGGCAGACTAAGCTTCCCTCTTGAGCAGTGGTCTGCCGGACCGGAGACAGAATTACCACCGCCAGTGGTTTTGAAGGAGAATTGCTCCCTGTGTGGTCTGCGAACTTTTAGAAAGCAGGAATTATCTTATTCACCTCCAGTGCCAGAAGGAATGCCAAGCACTTAATAGGCACTCTGCAAGTTCTTCTTGAAGGAATGAAAAACCGCAAAATGTCACGTATGTGCGTGGTCCTATCAGTTCCTGTGCCCGACTCACACCGTATTTATCTTAGTTCCCGAATATAATGTTTAATGATAGATATCAACAAACTGCAAATCTTGGAAAAATCTGAAGAACAATGTAGAAAATGACCTAGGAGGGGCGCCTGGGTGGCTCGGTCGGTTAAGCGTCCGACTTCGGCTCAGGTCACGATCTCGCGGTCGGTGGGTTCGAGCCCCGCGTCAGGCTCTGTGCTGACAGCTCAGAGCCTGGAGCTTGTTTCAGATTCTGTGTCTCCCTCTCTCTGTGACCCTCCCCCGTTCATGTTCTGTCTCTCTCTGTCTCAAAAATAAATAAACGTTAAAAAAAAAAATGACCTAGGAGGCCTATCATAGGAGAAATGGCTCAGAGTATCCAAAGTGAAGGCTATTGACAAGATAACAGCCTTCTTCATACGCCAGAAGAGTGCATATCTGTGCAGCTCTAGACTGTAGAGCTGGCCGAATTAGCAGAAATTATAAGGAAGCTCAATTTTACTAGGAAGAAATACTTTTCGAGATTTGGAGTTTGCAACAATCGAAGAGTCTACCCTGTGAGGGAGGGAACAGCCTTGGAAGCATCCAAACAGAAATTAGATAAAGACTTGTCTGGAGGATTGTGGCCCCTGCGTCTGTGTCCAGTGAGAAATGGACTCCCCACAATGACAGAGAAACCTCAGCTCCAGGGTCTTATGGACGAGCTATCTTTCTCCATTTCCTACCCTATGGGACTCTGCTCCAGGAATCCACGGAAGCTGGTCTTTCGCTCTGGCAGCTTCGGTGCGTCCCGCCGAGTCTGAGTCGCTGGCACGTGGGGGTTCCCGGGTGCACGGAGGGAAGGGGGCCGGTTTCCGGCACGTGCTTTCCTTTAAGTTGGAGATGACCTCAGCATTTCCCCGTGTCTTCTGTTCACATTTCCCTCACGCAGACCTCCCTACCTACACAGTTCCTTTCAAGGGATGTCCCCTCGTTTAATCTCTAGATGGGGAGCCCATTGTCCCATTAAAACCACATTACTGTGGAAGAAAGGGAGACTGGCGTCGGGGGGGGAGAAAACCTGGGAAGCTCTCTACTACTATAAAAGCAAGTAGGCCTCTTAACTCTATTGTGTGTTCCCTCACCCTTTAATGTGTTATTTTATTTTTGAGAGAGCGAGCACGCTGGGGCGGGACAGAGAGAGAGGGAGACACAGACTCTGAAGCAGGCTCCAGGCTCCCAGCTGTCAGCCCAGAGCCCAATGCGGGGCTCGAACTCGCGAACCGTGAGATCATGACCTGAGCCGAAGTCGGATGCTTAACCGACTGAGCCGCCCAGGCGCCCCACTCATTCTTTAAATAAATATTTATGGATTATCTACTATGAACCAGGTACTGTGTTAGGCACTGACATATAAATACAGATAAAATTGGTCCCTGCTTTGAATAAGTTCACATTCTAGAAAAGGAAACAAACTTCCAGAAAATAGTCATGATACACAGAAGTGTAATCTATAAACAAGTTTGAGATACGACGCGCACGAAAGAACCTCATTTCAAAAGGGTCCTGGAAGAGCCAAGGACACTGACGTTTCCACTGTCTAGAAGGTTGAGAGAAAGACCCTCCCTCCCCCAGCCTGTAAGGGGGAAATAGGAACACTGTGGGCAGAGAAGAAGTGTTTGCAAAGCCCGGAGACCTGAGACACCACACCACATTTCCAGAAGGGAGAAGTGATCAGAGAGAGGGGCGGACGCTGAGCGTGTCAGCGATGGGAGGAAACCGAATGGTTTGGTTTGTTATGTCACATGAATCAGTTTTAACTTTATTCTCAAGGTGACAAAGGGACATTAAAAGGGTTTCTTTTGTTGTTTTTTTAAGCTTTTATCTATTTACTTTTGGGAAGCCGAGAGGGAAGGAGAGAGGGAGGGAGAGAGAAAAAGAATCCCAAGCAGGTTCCTCCCTGTCACCGCAGAGCCTGATTCGGGTCTCTAATCCACGAACTGTGAGACCCTGACCTGAGCCAAAGTCAGTCGCTTAACCGACTGAGCCACCCAGGCGCGCCCGAAAGGTTTCTAAGCTGGATAAGTGACAGTTTGTGCTAGATAGAAGTAAAGCTGAGTGATGTGGTCAGAGACAACGTCTTTCAGGTAAGGACTGAGGTCGGTGTGCCGGAGACCAGAAAAGGGGCACATCTCTGAGGGGTTGGGGGCACTATCGGCTCCTATTATAATTTATTGTCTTACTCCCCCCCATGGCCTTTGTGCCTGTATGTAAACACAAAGCAGGCGAGGGTTTTGAGGCAGTCACATGATTTCTAATGCACTTAGTACGTTGTAAACTCTTAATAAATACTTGTGGAATGAATATGTACACCGATGTGTAGATCTCGTGTTCCTCGAAACCAGCCTAAACTGGCTTAATGTAAGGAATCACTCTATAAGGAGGCGAAGATAATCCGGACGAAGTTATGAAATATGGGCAAAGTTCAGTTGCAGGAAAACTCCATGTTTAAATGAGTAGAATCAGCTTAAACACGGGCATACCTCCCTCTCACAAAGTAAAATACCAGTTCAGTTCACCACACGTTGTTGAGCTCCCTTCATATCTATATGCCAAGTACATCCATCACCCTGAATTCCTACAACTTTTTGTGACCCTGTTGATTGTGCCTTAGTTGAAACCTGTGTTAGACAAACCGAGTGGACCTGGCCCCGCTCTTGTTGGCCAGAATGGCTGCTGGAGTCGGAAATTTTCCAGAAGCCAGGGTAGGAGTCAGGGCGGGTTTGTGGGGAGTGACCTCTGTAGGTCTTCACATGTAGGCAGTGAGAGCGATTGACTTAGATTGATTCACTTTTCGGAGAGCAAAGATAGACACCTCCTTCCTCTCCCCAGACGAGATCCGCTTCCATTCCTAGCTCTCAAGGAGAATGTGTCTCTGGAGGGGAAAATGGGGCGTTGGGTATAAGACCGGGTGTTACCAAATTCAGGCTCCTTCGCAGTAATTCAGACCTCGTGACACCGATTCAGACGCCCCTGGCAATCCCTTCATGGGAACCGAGGGCGAGGAGAACCCGTGTGAGCGGGGAGATTTGCGCCTGCTGTGTGGACTCATGGCCCTTCATCAGTTGACTGGCTGGACGCGGATAGAGCCACCCCAGTCACCGCCTCCCGGAATCTCAGGACCTGCCTGACCGCGATGGCGGCTCCCACACTTACTCAATCTGCCACTTGGCACAAGCCAGCCTTGGGCGGCCACTGAGGGACTCAGCCTTGTCATCTGTCACATAGAGGAGTGGTTCTTCATTTCTGACGTGAGGCATTCTGCCCCTTCTCCCCGTGGGAACTGTCCTTTCTCTGCCACTGCCGGAAACTGTTAAATCCCTGGTCTGAAGCACCTCACGGCCATCTGGACTACAAGGTTCTTTCACTCTAAAGGCTGGTGTTTGAGGTAAACAAAGGTACAAAAAAAAAGGGTGTCCTGCTACTACAGACTGAATATTTGTGTCCCCTGCAAATGCAGATGTTGAAACTTAACCCCCAAGATGATGGTGTTAGGAGTTAGGGCCTGTGGGAGGTGAGAGGGCCAAGAGGCAGAGGCCCCATGATGTGATCATCGACCTCACAGAGAAGACCCCAGGCCCCCTGTGCTTTCCCCTGTGATGTCTATGAACCAGGAGGCAGCTCTCACCAGACTCTGGATCTGTCGCGACCTTGGACTTCCAGCCTCCAGAGACACGCGAGGTGAATGTCCGTTGTTTATATGCCACCCAGTCTATGTATTATTATTTTCTTACAGGAGCCCATATGGGCCAAGATACCTGTGGTCATTCTCTTGCTACTCAATCCTCATGAGTTAACTGCACCCCTTCTTCTTTCGTGCAATCCCGGTGCTCTACATTTCAATATTTACCTATTAGGCATTTGTGTAAGCCTCCTCACTATGAGAGAAATCGATGCGTGTGATTTCATTTTTTCTAAAATACAGACAGCGTCCGTTTACTCGGAGGCTCAGCTGGCAAATTCAGCCTTGTCGGACACAGAAAAACCCGCCGCGTGTCGACGTTGATGTGGAAACCCTGCTCCTGTCGCCTAATTTGTCCTCAGAGGGCAGTTATTATCTCTGTGGTGGCTCCTGTTGGGGACCGCCTGAATTCCTGCTTCAAGTGACATAAGCCTAAAGTTGCCTGGCGAGAACGCTGTTAGGGCAGAGCGGATGCCCAGTGGCTCGGAATGAAATCCGGCCTTCTTTGCGTATTTATGCAGTGGTGATGAAACCACAGCCGTCCTGGGGGTGGGGTGGAGACGGCCAGATTTTAGCTGGCATTGCGCAGGACTGAAGACCTTCGTGGCTTGCCTGCTGGTGATTTTGTTTTTGTGATTTGATAGATTGTTCTACAAACATGACACCCGCTCACACCTCCCTCCCTCGCCAAGCGCTCATGTTTCCAAATCTTTCTCCGCTCTCAGTTCTTCCTTCTGCCTTAGCACTTAGCACCTGACACACCGTACAATTTACCTGTTTGCTGTGTTTTCCGATCCACGTCTGTCTCTGTCGCCAGGAAGGAAGTTCGGCAGTGGGAGGGATCTGTGTCTGTCGGGTTCACGGCATACGAGAGGCGCTTCTTCTCTGTTTGCTGGACGGATAGGTGACTCCCGTTTTGATTCGGGGAGGCATGTAAAGTCTCCCGCGGGAGCGACAGAGTCGGTTAGTTGTGTCGAACGATCACCGGAAGAAGGTATCAGCACAAAACGAGTAGCTCGGTCACTACTCTCCGAGGGCTCCGACCGTGGCTCTGGGGCTGGCGTTTCCCGGCCCTGGACCTCCTCCCCCACAGACTGGGTCACAGACTGGATGGAACCCAGCGGTGAGGCCTTGGAGGCGCCCCACGCACTCAGCAGTGAAATAAGCCGGTGCCTCTGACAAGCCAGTGCCTCGGACAGCGTGTTGCACCGTCGGTGACCGCAGCCTCCTCCGTGGGCCTGGAACTTCCGCTGATTTATTTGCAAGGGACGTCGCCGGCAGGGCCGTGCTGACAAGAGGCAGCCCACAGGGGGGTCCTGGGGGGAAGGCCCACGGGGAGAGGATGGCAGCCGAGCTCGAGTTCCCCAAGGCCTTTCGCGGCACCTGCTTAGAGTTCGTGCGTGGAGGGAACGAGGACTCTGTGTTTTACTTTGAAGGGGAATGTGGACGCTCTGGGTACGGTGCTTCCAAAGTCCCGGGGCGGGGGGACACGTTTAGGATCACTCGAGTAATTGCCAAATGCGGCCACTAATCAGGGTTCGAGGGAGGCATTTTGCAAACAATTTAACTTGGATAAGGTCTGCAGTGACCCAGTCGTGGGTGGGTTCTCGGTGAAAACGTCTGCCTCTCCTGCAAGCCCCTCTAGCTAGCCTGCCTGCTGCTTGTTAGATCGCTAATTCAGTTGTGTTTTTGCCTTACATGGTTTTGCTTTCAAATCCAATTCAGCAAATTCGTAATTCAATGATCCACATTTTGAGAACGGACTGCAATTGAGAAATAAAATGTAGCAAAGCAGCACTGCCAAAGTCAAGGCTCTAATGGGATCTCATTTAAACTAGAAAAAAAAAAAAAAGGCGTTCCCCAGAACTTGTCATCTGATTTAAGAGGACTTTCTGTCATTGCCTTATCAATTTTCTGGGTTTCCATATTTGTTCCTTATCTTGACTTGAAGACTGGACTGAGGCCATTTCGTGTTGTTTCGGTGCCTTGGTTACATCTAGCCACAGCGATTTGAGACGGATGAGCTAATTTAGATAATTTTTAAGGCTGTAACTGGAACTCGAGGACAGGAAAATGTAAGTCTCTCAGGGGCTTTTGATTCTGGTTTATGGTCTCAGAATGTTCTAATATGTTTCAGGGAAGTATTTGAAAAATATTAGAATAAGATTTCACGTACTTGGATTTTTTTTCGCCATACATAACTAATGTTCAACCATATGAAAAAAAAATCCAGTAAATAAAATAGTCCTTTGTTATCTTTTGAAACAACTTATTCTGGTCACTTTCTATGAGACAAAATACTTTTAAAAAACGTTTGTTTATTTTGAAAGAGACAGAGAGAGAGAGAGAGAGACAGAGACAGAGACAGAGAGCACAAGCAAGCAGGGGAGAGGCAAAGAGAGGGAGAGAGAATCCCAAGCAGGGCTGAGAGCACAGAGCCCCAGGCGGGTCAGTCCCACGAACTGTGAAATCATGACCTGAACTGAAATCGGACACTTAACAGACTGAGCCCCCCAGGTGCTTGAGATAAAATACTTCTGTTCAAACAACATAATTATGGAGAATTTGATGGAACTTGGGGTTTAGAGAGACATAGATCTGAAGTTCAAGATGTGGTGCAGCAACTGATAAAATAGCTCAGTCTGCTTCTTGTTGTGACCTTTCAGTTTGTGAACTTCTCTCTGAGCCTCGGCGTCACTTTGTTCTAATAAGCAATGCGGCTCCCTCACGGGGTTCTTGTGGGGATTCAATGAGATGGGGGACAGGGAGCCTTCGGCACGACTCCTGGCAGAAGCCGAGGACGCCCAAGCGTGCCCCTCTTATCACTCCAGAAAGTTGCTTGAGAAGTTCATTTGTTGCAAGGTAATTTTTGGGCTTGTGAGGCTGTTGTTTCAGGAGCATAAAGATTATAACAGTATAATCTATTCCAATATATTTCTCAACTGCCACAAAAGGAAGTACATATAATGATTCTTTTTATGGCTGATATATAGTAGAAATACTGATTTTTCTATATTTGTTTGGTAACCAGCCATCTTACTGAATTCTCATCACCCATTTCTATCACCTTTAAATGCATGGTCCCTTCACATTTTCATGTCTTTGAAATCAAATGGCATAGGAAACATAAGTTCCTTTGGCCGTCACGCAAGCTATTCACATTGGTAACACTGGATGCAGTTGAAGTTTAAATTAAATTTGGACGGGGAATTGTCAGTTGTCTGAGAAATGATTGCACGTGATAAAATGTTGAAACAAAAATTTTTTGGATGCACAGGTGATGTTTCCACACACCAGTCTAACGTACCACTCGTTTTTAAAGATCTCCAATAGATCATACAATTTTTAAATTCAGAGGGGCGGCTATAACAGATTTATGCATCATGAGAGATGATCACTCGGTATTAAATATCTGTTTTAAATCTCCATGTCTTCCATGAAAATATTTGACTTTCATCCTTATGTAAGTCAGTTAAGAAAATAAATAAGACTACAATTTTGACCAAACTCCAGTGTTCTCTAAAATCCTTGAAATTATACTGTCAAGGCTAAATATCATGAGTGCAGGTTATCAAAGCCAATGAGTCCCCATAACTGGTCGAGCATCATTCAGGAAAATCTCTAGACTTGGAAGTGAAGATGACTGAAACTCAAATATTGATTGTATCTTGCCGAGGAAGGCAGGATATAATGGTATGGATAAAATGTTTGTTATTGCCTCTTAGGAAAAAAAAAGTATAAAGGTATTTCAGTGTTTTCTATTTTCTGTAAATTGCTATTACTAAAGTGATTTTAAACATTCCAATTGATTACATTTTAGAATCAAGAAACTACAGTCGTCCAGTTTCTTTTCTATTCTCTTCAGTTCTATATATGGATTGTCACATCATCAGCAGTGAAGGGGCAGCCTTACGGTTAGCTAAAAACATGGCCTCCAGAGTCAGAATGCTTGGGTTTGAATCCTCTGTCCATTATCCGTTGTTATGTGACAACTAGCAATGTGTTGTTTTAATGGGCATCTTCCCCCTCGTTAAGTGGTGTGGACAATACCTACATCCTGAATTACTGAGAAGACAAATGAAGAAATGTAAGCCAATGCATTGGTCACATCATGTACACTCAATAATTATTAGTGACTTCAAGTCATTTTATCTACCCTGGATTTTCAGAGTTCTTTCAGCTTCAAGAAACAGACTATCATCCATTACAAAAAGTCTCATAGGAATTTAAGAACAGAAAGCAAAACAGAGATGTTTATTTCCCATGGAAAGGTGTCAAGAGACTGGACTGCTTTCTCTGAGGGGCATTCCCACTTTTTCTCTGCCTTTCCCTGTTCAGGACTCTCTCCCTTCTCGTTTCTCCTGCTTCCTTTCCTCTCCCTACTTTTAGTGAACAAAACCATCCCTGTTTTCCTGGGGAGTGAATGGGATAGGCCCGATCATTTTTTGAACCAAGTCACGTAAATCAGATGCTAGCAAGCCAGCCTGTCGGTAGGTTACTCTTGGGAGAGATATCCGGGACACCTGACTAATAATCTCTAGGTCAAGATCAGGATGTCAAGGTGTCAGCGGGTTAAATGTCTTATAAAAGAGATGTTTGAAATACAGACATCAAAATGTATTTATAACATGTCCTTTCTTCTATTTATATTTTATTTTCTTATCTTATTGCATTTACTGCAACTCCAAAGTAATTTACATGATAATCGAAATGGGTGCTCTTGGAAGATACTTTCTTTAGGCCATAAATAGACCTGAATATTTTTGTTGCTTCACAATAGGATGTCATTTTAAGTTTCAGGAAGAATTAGGTCTGCTAGATTTATCATATTACTCTCTGGCACAGTTGTTCAAGTGCCATGTGGTTTTGCCCCTTGATTCTTCTTTGTGCAGTCCCCATGATGGCCATCCTTTTTTTTTTTAATTTTTATTAATTGAATGTTTCATCAGGTACATGAATATGACTCATTAGGTTGCCAGTTTTGTGATTTTTTAATTGATAAACTTTATTAGATTTTTTGAAGCTATATCTTCCTAACTTGAGACCACTTTTGGAGATAATTAATCTCATTCTTTGGTGGATGTTGAGGGAAGGGATGATTTCGATTAAATACCCTAGCAGAAGAAAGCCTCATGTCAATATTCTTGAAATGAACATTATCACCACTCATCATCCCCCTTTTTTGAAACCTACACTGACTGGGAGGAACATGGGAAGTTTTGTGGGTAGCACACATATCCCCACTTTGACATTCCCTGCACAGGTACTGAGTTGAATTTCGGTTTTTAATTCACGTAGAAAGGAAACTAGAAAGGAGTACGTTGTTCCCTGATTCACAAAAAAAGGCGTCATACTTCTAGAAACATGGATTATAACGTTCTTCCTTCCACAACATAATACGGCATTCACACATTCTATGCATTCTCGTGCGTATATCCAGATATATTAGCTTGAAGAATAGGAGTATCCTTGCACTGTGGTTGAAACCTCACCACTTTTGTTCACAAAGATAAAACCCATGGGATTGCCAGCAAGTGAGAGTGGAAACGTGACAGGCCTGATCATTGTTATTCCATTGAGTCAACTGAGTATAGTAAGCGAGGAAGAGGCCAGAATCCCCATCCATAGGCATCTGCTGCTTCTCCAGGGATCTGGGATGGCAGCGTGGACCCAGGAGTGACCTGCCCAACTCAGGACAACCATCAGAGGCGGGCTGGCCCAAGGCTGTGCAAGGCTCCCCGTGCGTATCTTGTTTATAGCTTCTAGCCTGTGCCTCTCAGGTGCCGGACTCTGGCGCTAAGAACTGAGAACTTCCAACCTGCTACCACCATCAGTGGGCCACCTTCTCCCGTTAATAGTCTACGTGGTCCAGGAGATACAGTGTCTCGCCTTTGGAGGGTTCACCTCACTTGTAAAATTCAAAGTCTGGCAACGACACCCGGGTAGACACAGTTTTGAGTATATCTTCTTTCTCGCTATTGAGTTATTGCTTTTTAAAATATGGAGTCATTGGCAAACTCGCTCTCTGCCAAGGGAGGAGACCCCTGTTTACGTCCTGCACCTCAAAAAGGCCCTAATTACTGAGCGGACTAAGTAAAAATCGACTGAGTCAAATAATCACATCATTCTTTCTTTTTAATGTTTGCTATAAATATTTTATATTACACGCTCTTATGAGCTTATATCTAAGGCATGAAACCAAAATAGCTTTCAGGTTCGAAAGAAGAAAATGTTACAAATATTCATCAAAGTCACATCACTATGCCAATCCTCTGTAGAGTTTCACCAGTGTTTTTGAACTAAAGTTGAAAAGAAACTGCGTTTGTCTGAGTTTTCCAAATTAGGTTATCATGTCTATTTATGACCGTCAGTTCCTGTCATGTAATATGATTACATGGGCTTTATCAGAAGTGACACATTGGGTGATTTATATGATGTGTCAGCCAGCAAGATACAAAGGCCGATAATTTCCTGTAATTACTTTGAAAAGAATTTTGAAAATGGATTTTATATAAATAGTATGGGGCTTCTATTTGAAGCAATTTTTAAATATTCCAAGACATTACAGGGAATGAACTAATCAAAGACGCAGAACATTAACGAGAGTTTCCTAAGTGATTAACAAAATAATACGCATTGTTTTTTTATAGCATCTTCTTGCCGGTGAGCGACTGGTAGCCATGACCTTGGAGTTGCGTGATGCTTAACCAGCAGAGAGACGCTGGGCTGTGTCTTTTGCTCTTCTCGCCGTATCATTACTTATCTCGTCCTTGAATCATTTACTCTCCTCGCTTTGAATTCACCCCGCTGTTCATTTCCTACCTCAATCCTTCATACCTGTCACAGCGGAAGAAACAATGTTACTGCCAAGAAACCTTTCCAGACCGTAGTCACCTCCACTGATCTCTGTCCTTTTACCAAATTCCTAGCCTGGGGGCCCATGCCAGTCTGCCTCTTAGGTCTCTGACTCATCATGAGTGGCCTCAGACTTACGCAGCCAGCCCCATACACTGGAGGGTTTCCCACGCTTGGGGATGATTTCCTGCCGTAATATGGAGTGACTCTCCCGGGCCTGTTCAGCAGTCTGTTTCTTGACATTTTCTCCGTCCTTCTACCTTGTGACCTGGTGACTTACTTCGTTTTACAGTCTGTTTCTCCACGGATCTGACATAAAGTCAGCCCAGCAAGAAGAGAAAACAGCAGGGCTTCCGAATGTCTGACCCGCGGGCCTGGGTCAAATCTCAGATCTACTTCCCGACTTGAGGATCCTTTTCCTAATTTGTTACATAGTACCTGTAGTACGTATGCCCCAGGGCAAGTACTAGCTGGCCAAGACTCAGTCTCTTTTTCTCATACTGTAATGCCAGGATCTTGCACTTAGTAGATTTCCAAAGGCGTGTAGTGCTGAAAAATATCTTTTGATTAAAATTTTGGCTAGGTAGATTTATAGTTCCATCCTGACCGTAATGCAGATTTCTCACTTGGCTACAATGCCTCTGGGAGACCTGGGTTAATATTCTGTCCAGTTTAAGTAGCTGCCCAAATACTTTATCAACAGAAAAACTTTCCTGTTCAGCTTACTGTTTCATAACATAATTGATTTATCATTAGTCATTTAGTTACGTCATCCTCAATTTTCCCCTTTGATTCACCTTTTCTCCCAGTCAGGTGACAATTCTTTGGTGGTTTTATTGCTCGCGCATTCACAATAGCGATGCCACAATGCTTAGTACACGGTGGATGGTCACTGCTGATAAACTCAATGGAGTAATGTGCAGATGTATTTCAGAAAAAAAAATAAATTTCTATTTCTGTTGATCTACATAGATGTTGAAGAGGAAAAGAAAATTGCTGAACTGATGTTTCAGTGGTTTCTGTTTCGTAAGACTGAGCTTCCCGATGGTGCAGCCCGGGTCTTTTTTTTATCATTGGGTATCAGGGCCCCAGAGTCCCTGGAGTTTAACACAGAATATTCAATAAATAATAAATGAACAAATGATTTTATGGAAAGTGAGAGTAATTATTCACCCTTTTAATGCACATTTTCTCAGTATCAGAATATCTATCGATATGGGGTGACTGGGTGGCTCAGTCGGTTAAGCATTTGCCTTTGGGTCAGGTCATGATCTTGCCATTCCCGAGTTTGAGCCCTGCGTTGGGCTCTGTGCTGACAGCTCAGAGCCTGGAGCCTGTTTTGGATTCTGTGTCTCCCTCTCTCCCTCTCTGCCCCTCCCCTGCTCATGCTCTATCTCTCTCTCTCAAAAATAAATAAACATTAAAAAAAAAGAATATTTATCAGAAAATGCTTTGTCTGAAATTGACCATAATGCCTTGAAAAGCAGTTTTCAGTAAGTTGAGAGCCTGGCTGCTGGGTGCCTAAAGTTTTACACACCTTGGGTATTTTGTGAGCCTATTAAAAATCTGTGTGTGTGTGTGTGTGTGTGTGTGTGTGTGTGTGGTACCGAGGGTGTCATCATATAATGTAGTCTTTTCTAAGTTGGTTTCAACACCAGAAAATTCTTTCAAATGGAAGTTACTTTCTATCAATTTCTTGCCTCCTTAACCCACACACCAGGAGCTTTGGTAAATTTCACCAGGTAACTGACACAAGCCACAAAACAAGAACTCTTTGAGACTCTCTAAGCTAAACAACATTTTTAGTAGGACCACGTGTTTTTACCAAACTTCAAGGTTCTCTAAAATGTTGGAGCCATCCTTGGAGATGAGTTGACAACAAAAGTTGCGAGTGTCCCATGTGCAAATGTTCAAGAACACCTTGAAGTCTCTGACTTACGGTAAAAATATAGCCAAAACTGTTTCTTAGGAGAAAGATACTTCCTTCTCACAACAACAAAGAAAGGTAACTTCTGCAACACGTCAAGAAAGAACTGGTTTTAATAATCGACCACTTTATTTATCCTGACTCACTACAATACCAGAGGTACAATATTGAACGTGATTTCGTCAAGATGAGCTTCTAGAATATATTATTCTCTTGATCTTGAATATCCGTACGTAGCAAGAAGGGTCTAGGATGGAACAGGAAGAACCCTTCTTGGGTTTCACTTGTGGAAGGGCCAGAACGCCCTTTGGCACACTTCCTACGGGATATTCTGGAATCCTTTTGCTCTGTTTTAAGAATGTGTAAGTGCAACTGTTCTATAAGCATTGCACATCGACTTGCTCACAAAGCACTCTATCTAATACACAGGAAATGTTTATTTTATTTATGTAACTTTCCAGATCCTTATTAGCAGTTGTAGAAAAGCGAGGATTTATTCATCAACAAAGTCCAAAGACTCCATTTACCAGATTTCCATTCTTTACTTTAATGAAATTTGTCTGTAGGGCTTTTAAAGTTCATTTATAAAGTTAGAAATATATTCAGCCCTGCTGTCTTGGAGATAGATGGCCACATTATTACTTGTCTGTCAAAGAGAAGTAGGGTTGTTAATAACATGGAGACAGCTACTAAAGATTCCAAACATGGGTGTTTCCTTTAGAGGAAATTGCAATTCTAACCACTAAATTCCCTTTGGAATCAATTACCTGACTTTGCAAGCATTATGAGATACCTCACTTTTTAGTCAGGAGAATAAGACGTAAGTGTATATTCTTCGAAATATTTACCCGAAGAAGGCAAATGAAGGCTGACAATATTAGCACCCAGGGGCTGGTGAGGATGACACATGGTCCAAATTGAGACTAGTCTAGTGTACATCCTAACAAAGGACAGTCCTGCTTCCCTTCTGGCTGCCACATGGATTTGCACGCGACGCTGGAGATGGGGCAGAGGCAAAAGAGTGAAAAATTATAAACTGTTGGAAGAAGATGAGACTCCTTTGGAGATGCTTCCCTTGCTCCTTACCCTTCTGGCGGAGTCCAGACAAAGAACATAATAAGGAAATCAGTGCTAGAATAAATTTTAAAAATGGATTTTCTGGATCAGACAGTCCCGTTTTCTTAAATATACATACAGAGGTGCAACTCAAATCGCATTTCACATCGCTTCACCCCTCTATCTTAGTATCAACTGGTAAGAGCAATGCAACCCTACACTTCCCCACACAGGAATTAGAGACATTTTACTATCCAACAATTAGCATTTTCAACTAAAAAGTGTTCGTAAATTTTCATCAGTTAATATGCATTTATTGTGCACCATTTTTGCTGGAATAGATAACAACAGGAATGCAGTGCTACTGTTTACATAAAGCTTAAAGCTGATTAGAAAACAGGGATGGTATCCAAAACATTATTCAGGGTTGCGAAGCACATTTGGGTCTCTGCAGCAAACGCTTCATACAGCAGTAGAACTGGAGTGAGACCCCAAAGGTGTGGGTTGACTTTAGGTAGATTGACAAGATGTGCGGCAGAAGGTGGTAACTCTTAGGTATATACTCTTTCCTAAAGGGTTGACTCGTCAAGATCTAAGTAAACATCGTTGTTCATTTAATTGGTAAACAAACAGAGTTGGTGTATTATGAAAATTTCCTTTCAGGACCTTTCCATCTGGGTAATTTTCAGACAAGGAGTGGTCCAAGGCTTTCTGGGCGAGAAAACAATGAAATGCACATTTGCTTTCATAGACTTCAAAAGAAAGCCCTGGACGATACCTCGAAACTTTCCAGGTTGGGGGGAAATTGCTGGAATTCTGAAAAGCGTGCACACGGACACGATTCGGTAGTATGGTCGACACACCATCCATGTTGACTGTTTTATGAGATTTCAATTTGTAGCTTCTATGTGATGACAATTTCACTCCTCTGGGGCACAACTGGGAAGCGTGTGGGCCCAAACTGTTCTCTCCAGTTAGGACGTCCTCAGGGTTGAGAACTGCTCTGCTAAGGAACAGCTGTGAGCTAGACGTCAGAGCATTCTGGCACTGGAGACACTGTCTTCCTTCCCTTCCACATCCCGTGTTCTGGAAGGGTTTTACTGCTCTGTCTGGGGGCAGAGGAAACGTCATGCTAGAAGAAGAATGGCTTATTTTCGTGTAATATTTAGATGCACCATATCTGTGTTTGGGGAAAGACAGGACTCCACCCTGTTAGCATGTATCCCTAACAAGTATTAAATGAAGCAAGCTCTTGTTAGCACTGCTAGAAAAACGCGCTACGATAAAAAAGTCTCTTCTGCCATAAAACCTCTTTTGTCTTTGGAGAACTTAATTTTTATCCATTGTTGAGCTGTTAACAAAAGGTACCTTGACTGGCTCACGTAGACATTTTCAAACATATTAGGGAAACAACATAGCTTAATAGTTAAGAGAATTGGCTTTGAAAAGGTAGATGTGGTTTTTAAATTTTTTTGTAATGTTTATTTATTTTTTAGAGAGAAAGAGCGTGAGTGGGAGAGGGGCAGAGAGAGAGAGAGAGGGAGACACAGAATCCAAAGCAGACTCCAGGCTCCGAGCTGACAGCACAGAGCCTGATGTGGGGCTCGAACCCACAAACAGTGAGATCATGACCTGAGCCGAAGTCAGACGCTTAACCGAGTGAGCCACCCAGGCGCCCTTGAAAATGTAGACATGGTTTAAATCTACTCTCTCGTTTACAGGTGTGTAGCCTTGAACAAATCACTTAAACTCTCTGGCTCTCATTTTGTTCATCTGAAAAACAGGACAATAATGGTACCTGTCTTATTAGTACTGCCTGGCTGGCTCAGTCGGTTGGGCGTCCGACTTTGGCTCAGGTCATGATCTCGCGGTCCGGTCCGTGAGTTCGAGCCCCGCGTCGGGCTCTGTGCTGACAGCTCCGAGCCTGGAGCCTGCTTCAGTTCTGTGCCTCCCTCTCTCTCTGCCCCTCCCCTGCTCCCACTCAGTGTCTCAAAAATAAATCAACCTAAGAGTGTCTTGGAAATCAGGTATGATGTTTGTGCATCGGGCTCAGAGGAAGGCTTTGTTTAGCCAATCACTTGTTGGCCTCCAGCACCATTAGGACAGGATACAGGTGTGTTTCTGTTTCAGCAGAATCAAGAGCGCTTTGCCTTCCTTTTCCCTTCTTTTTCTACAAAACAGGTCTGATGGCAAGCGTGTCTGCTATTGTGTCGTGTGCGAGGACAGCTGGCTTGGTGAGGGACGCTGCTGGCAGCTGCAGGGACCCTACCGGATGCTCTCCTGGTCCTCACTCACACGTAGCGGTCCGTCTGGAGCTCCTGACGCAATCTGACTACAGCTTATCAGTAACCCGGGGCTCTTAAGTCATCTCCTTGGATTTTATGGAGTCTTTGCTAAACAGGGTTGCAACCTAGAATTGTTCCTAACTTCTCTCCGATGTAGGTTACGGGTGAATACGTTGGAATACGGTCAGGTTTTGTTCTTGTTCCTGGCTTTGTCAACATGTAAGTATTCTGCGTCAACATGACACAAAGACAAGATTTTTAAATTCATAATTTTCGCCTGAATCGTTTCCATAGTCATGTAGAAGGGATACAGTCTTCATGTTAATGCCCACGTGCTTAGGAATGCACTGATCAGCATGTCTGTAGAAAAGCAGAGAATTTAAAGATGGTAACCAGGGGTGCCTGGGTGGCGCAGTCGGTTAGGCGTCCGACTTCAGCCAGGTCACGATCTCACGGTCCGTGAGTTCGAGCCTCGCGTCGGGCTCTGGGCTGACGGCTCGGAGCCTGGAGCCTGTTTCCGATTCTGTGTCTCCCTCTCTCTCTGCCCCTCCCCTGTTCATGCTCTGTCTCTCTCTGTCCCAAAAATAAATAAATGTTGAAAAAAAAATTAAAAAAAAAATAAATAAAGATGGTAACCAAAAACAGTGTGTATTTTTTTCTTTTTTTTTTTTTTTTTTTTTTGGACAGGGTTCATACTGAATCACCTTTATATGTCACTCCTCACTTGAAGCTGAAATCATATGGCTGGTATACCTTCCAGTTAATTGAATTAAAATCTAGGGTAGAAAAATGAAACTCAGTAACAGGCTGGTCAAGGCGGGGATCGTAAGATACTAACTCACATCCTGTGTGAATTTCCCTCTGTTGTTTGAGTCCCTAGTTACCCAGCTCGTGTCTTTGTCAGTTTGGGCTGCCATGACACAGCACCACAGACCGGGTGGCTTGAACAATAGGCATTTAGTTTTCACCGTCCTAGAGGCTGGAAGTCCAAGATCAGGGTGCCTACAGGTTTGGCCTCTGGAGGGGACCTGCGTCCTGATTCAGAGCCACTGTTTTCTCGTGTCCTCACAGGGCCGACAGCAGAGAAGGAAGCAAGCTATCTGGGGTCTCCTCTTACAAGTACACAGCTCCCTCCTGGGGCCCCACCCTCGTGACCTCCTCCTAATTCCATCTCACTCGGGGGTTAAGATTTCCACCTGCGAGTTTTGGGGGGGACACAGACTTTGAGTCCGTAAGAGCTGTCTACCGTCTTTATTTTTATATTTTCAATAATGTATAATTAGTACCTTATTTTCTGGTTGCTTGCATGCACTATTCATTAGTTCACGATATGCTGTTTTAGCTTCTAATTGTCACACGTTTGTCCTATGTCCATGGGTCAGCTCCCTCCAGTGCATCATCAGACACTCGTGGGCAGGATTCCAGGCAGCGCTAAGCCTCCAAGTGCTCCTCTCAAGGCACAGACTTTCCAAAATTTTAACTTCATAACTTGAAATTTTGAAACACAATTTACGTCTCATGAGGAGTTTCTCCTTTCCATGTAACTAGGTTGAACAAAGATGCGTTCTATACAAATATTTTTCTCATTAAGACTTTATAATTTTCTAAAATATGTTAGGGGACACCTGAGAGGCTCAGTCCGACTTCGGCTCAGGTCATGACCTCCAGGTTCATGGGTTCGAGCCCCGCGTCGGGCTCTGTGCTGACAGCTCGGAGCCTGGAGCCTGCTTGGGATTCTGTGTCTCCCTCTCTCTCTGCCCCCCTCCGTTCACTCGTTCTCTCTCTCTCTAAAATAACAAACACTAAGATATGTTAGAAATGTTTTTCTCTAAGTGGGGCTTGAACAGATTTTAAACTTCGATGATTCAACTGATCATTATTTATAAGCTAGGCTTCTTCTTGTATTGTTAATCTGTGCACCATGATTTGAATGCTTTTTTCTCTATTTGGCCCTCCTCTGACTAGCAAAAAGCCATCATCACTTTTCACTCCCAGGGTCCTCCTAATTCCTTTAGTCTCCACTGGATTTTCTAGTTACTGCTGCCAGTCTGCTGTTAGGAAAAATCTAGGTAATAGACAATAATATTCACTGTATAAAGTGTCTTGAAAGTTGTATATAATATTTGCACCCGATGTCAGAAGAAGAGATTTGTCTGATAATTTACTTGTTGTTTTCAGATAATAGTTGGTAGGCACCACAACACTTTTGGAAAGGAATTTGTTGCCTATGAAAGCCGATTTGTCTTTTGTGTCTGTTACATTGTATTTACCCTGGGAAGAGGTGAGCTTGTTACTTAGGTAAAAGGTAACATATTTCTCCCCAGATCCAGCACTGAAGGTACATGGTAAATTACTCTGAGAGACTTAGGGGATTTAGTTGAGAAGTAGAGAAAGGTAAAATCAGTGAGTAAAATGTGTGAATCAATTTTAATTTAACGTATTTCTTAAAAGTTAGCACATTAAAATCAAAAGAAACTGAATAAGTCTGTGCTTTCACACTTAAAAAAATCAAAAGGATAACTTTGTCTAAACCATTTGTTTTGCTAATACATCAGGCAAGAGTAATGATTAGAGACTTAATTGAACTAATTAAATAAAAATTTTAAAAGTCACAGGAAAGCAAATATTTAACATCGTCTTAGTGACCAAAGGTGGAAAAGTGCACCGAGACTATTATTCTCTTTTACTGTTGGTGTCACGGTAAGTTGGTGTAGCTCCCTTGAAAAGGCATTAGAGTCATAAAAATAAAGATCTCCTTTGACTCAGTAATCCTGTTTCTGGGAATTGATCCAAAGAAAATAATGTAACTGAAGGAAAAGCTACATGAGCAGATAATATTCATTGTATCATGTTTTCCAGCGAGAAACTGAGACGATCAGACATACACAAAATTGGAAAGCGGGAAGTCAGTGTCGGGGCAGGTATGGAACGGGATATGATGCTCTCATGAAGGGTGGTAGGAGATGTTTAATACAGACGCTTGCGGGGCGGTCGCGCCTTCCTTTAAGTTCAAGGTGGCAGAAAGAGCACGTGTGACGATTCCTCTCCTTCCTAAAATCTCACTCAAGCACAGTAAAGACGTACAAAGAAGTGCATCCAAACAAAGTCAGAGAGCCACCAGCCAATCGGAAATACCCATAAATATGTAGACCAAGGAAAACCCTTAGAATCATTTGCAAACAACTCAGAGCTAACCCCAGCCTGCAACAGGGATGGGAAATCGCCTCGAAGGACACGACCGCTCCCTTCTGAGGTGTCCTCAAGAACAGCCCTACTCTGCTGCCCAAGATTGCGGGAGTGAGCGGGCAGAGCTCACCGTCGTTCGATGCGGAACTGTCCGTGGAGACGCCGTGCGAGACTGACACACGCGCGCACACAGCCCTTGTGCAGTGGCACCTCTTTGCTGCACATCCATTACACACGGGAAGGGTTGGACCCACCCAGGGTCAAGTCTCCCCCCTTGTGTGAAGGATGGACGAGAGGGTCCAGGCCTCCTGCCTGCTCCCCACACGTGCTCCCTCGGCTACGACTTCCCCATCACCCAAGCCAACCCCGGCGAGCAGTCAAAACCGACCTGCTCGAGGAGAGGACCGGTGTAGAAACAGACTGCCCGGTCGTGGAAGACGTTCTATTCTACGATTGAGCTCGTCCTTCGCTGATAAACAGTAGCAGCCAAGCATCATCAGACCCCAGAGGAACGTCAGTACTCCCCTGCCCTCCCCCGCCCCCCAGAATTGCCAGGATGAATGAATATTGTAACAGAGAGTGGAAAATAATATAACAAATGAAGGACACAGAAGAGACTTAAAATAGTCTCCAAAGAGCATCGTAAGAAAGCTTCAAGAAGACAATGAGAACTAAGTGAAGTGAGAATAGACTACAATGAAAAGGCATTTAAAAATTCCAAAAAAGGGAAAAAAAAACCCTCTTGGATTTGTTTTTATGTGAAAGCAATGGTTGAATCTGCTTTCTGAGCAAGTTTCTTTAAAAAAAATTTTTTTTAACATTTATTTATTTTTGAGAGAGAGACAGAGCATGAACGGGGGAGGGTCAGAGAGAGGGAGACGCAGAATCCGAAGCAGGCTCCAGGCTCTGAGCTGTCAGCACAGAGCTCCGTGCAGGGCTCGAACTCAGGAGCCGGGAGATCGTGACCTGAGCTGAAGTCAGATACTTAACCGACTAAGCCACCCAGGTGCCCCAGAAATTTTCTGCTTGTGGGTTTCGGCTCCATAAATTGCAATTTTCTGTATCTACCCGTTTCTTTATCCGTTAGGTCACTGATTGCCCTGGGACCTCAGTTCTTTGACCACTCTTGGAAGAGTTGCTGATTTTTCTGGCTGTTTAGCTTTTTTTTGTTGGGGGGGGGGAGCACAATAACAACTTCTAAGCTGCTTGGATGCTGGTCTGGAAACGACTTCTATTCAAATTTCAGAATAACTGATAGAACGCATTTCAGAAATAGAAACACAGAATTCCCGTCAAGGGGTTGAAGAAATAGAGAAAGAAATCTCCCAGATTCTGGACGAAGAGACTACGAAAAGAAATAGGGACTTTGTGAGATGAGAACGGAAGGTCAATCCATGAGTCCATCTGAGTCCGGTTCATAAAGGGGAGAAACCTAGAAATGGAGGGAAAAGAGCTAACGAAATAGAGTAGAATTTGCTAGAACTGAAGAACAACGCGGGTCTTTAGGTTAAATCGGGCGGGTGGGACAATGAAGAAAGACGGGCACATCCATGCACCTTCTTGAACTGTCAGCACCCGGGGGTGACGGGCGTGTCGTAGAAGCTGTGGTGACAGAGGGTGACACTCGCATCACACGGAAGGGCAAACAGGCCGGCAGTGGTTTCTGGACTCTATTAGCACAGGGGGAGCTCCCGATGTCAGTTCTGCGGGGAGATCACCGTGAACCCAGAGCCCCATCATCATAATGCCCGTCCGTTCAGGCGGCAAGAAATAATGTCATTCACCTGGGATTGTAAATGGGAAGATCCACAGCGACAGCATTAAAGAATGAACCAGGTCAGGTGCAAGACGGTAAGAAATGGTGGGATGGGGGGGTGGGGGGGAAACTGAAGGAGGGCAGGTCCTACCAAAATAGATGGGGTTAAGAAAACACCACGAAACCCAGATTTGCCAGCACGCCTTCAGCAGGTGGCTTCCAGGTTACCCCCTGTGGCCCCCCCCCCCCATCAACCTGGAAAGAATTCACTGCAAAACCAAGCAGCCAAAACACCTGATGGTGAAGAGTGAATGGGATTCAAGAAATTCTGGGTCTAACCTAAAAATGAAAGAAAAACATCTTAGGGCCCAACTGTGCAGCAGGCTTAGGAAGCAATCGTGTGTATTAGGGCAGGAAATCAAAAAGGCTCCGAGGAACTATTCTGAGGGGGAACCCCTGAAATAAACAGTATGGGATTACTGATGACATGAGAAGGTATATGTTGCTTTTGTTAAAGGAGAAGGAAGGAATTGAGGGAAGGAAGGAGGAAGGGAGCGGAGAGACAGAGAGAGAGAGAGTATTAATTTACCATAAATTCCATCTACAATAAAGAAAGTCAAATTCCAAATATCAAAGCAAGATGTGGCACGGTCTTTAGGTATTTATGAAACCGAAGACTTTTCTGATTTTGTTGCTGTTAATATTCTCTTTAAAGTGTCACAGATTTGGTAGTTCACAAAATGGTATAATCCCGGAGCACTCCGTCTGCGTGTGGGTGTGTTTGTCCGTGACAGTGTTGGGGGCAGGGGTGCAGACAGCAAGTGCTAGTTAGAACACAAGCACATTCCAACACTGGGAGCCGGCTCTGATTCACGGAGCAGGTGGGGGACGCTAGTGGGGGGGGGGGGGGGCTCAGAAGGAGCCCGGCCAGGGAATCACCTCTAAGCTCCACCAACACCATACTCCTGTGACACTGGGCAGATGACTTAACCTCTTTGAATCTCGTCTGTATTTATTTATTTATTTATTTATAGTTGATTCATCTTTCAGAGACAGAGAGAGACACAGTGTGAGCAGGGGAGGGGCGGGGAGAGAGGAAGACACAGAATGTGAAGCAGGCTCCAGGCTCCGAGCCATCAGCACAGAGCCCGATGCGGGGCTCAAACTCACGAACTGTGAGATCATGACCTGAGCCGAAGTGGGACGCTTAACTGAGCCACCCAGGTGCCCCTTGAATCTCATATTAAGTTTTGCTTATTGTTAAAAGTAATTGAGGTAATATATGCAATGTGCCTGGGGAGAAGCTTCAACAGCTATCAATCCTCTTCACCCTCGTTACCCAAATAAGTTTTTGCAGATAACTTAAGCCACAGAAATACAAAGACAGTGCTTAACTCCGGAAGAGAAAACATCTTCTTTCTTCTTCTTTAAAAGCATTGTATATGCATGATAAAAAAGCAAAACATTTATCTTTACTGATAATTAAAAGATTACAACAATTTATGTATTTTATATATTGTTATTCATATATATATACACACATATATAAATATATATATAAATACTTATATATAAATACATAATATATATAAAATACTCTGTAGAGGATTTTACTGAAAAACATTACTGTCTTCCCATTTTCGTATATTGAAAATAATAGAATACGGCTAAACATTCAATTTCAGAATTTTTATTTAATCAATCTTTATTTTTCTAGTTTACTCAATGATTCCAAAAGAATGATTTCTCCCTGTGTTGGAACAGGAATAAAAATCATTGAGAAGGAAATTTGCAAGGACTGGAATAAATTCTGTGAGAACTGTGATCGGCTCTGGCGGATGGTGAAGAGGGCTTCCCTTAGCCTCCAGGGCGCCGTCCCAGTGTGGTTCCTCTGGCTCCTACAGGGACAGACCAGCCTCAGATCCCCCTGCCCCTCCCCAACCCCTCCCCCACGCCTCTTTTTGGGCCCTTAATGTTCCTGTTAAGCTTGATTTCCCATAGCTTTAATGGCTGTGGATCAGAAAGGAAGTAGATATTTGCATTAGTAAGGGACTTTCCAGGTCCTGGCCGAGAGAGGGCTGGGGTCTTAGGGCCCCTCTGTGCTTAAAGTGCAGGATGTGAGCATGTGTGGTATTTAAACAGGGGCAAAAAGGGGCCAACATTTGGTCATGAGTCGTACGTGTAAGGTCAGTTCAAAAAAATGTGTGTTAAACTAGACTTTCAGAACAGCGTCTTTCAATTTTTTTTTTTTTGGTTCATTTATTTATTTTTGAGAGAGTGAGTGTCAGTGGGGGAGGAGCAGAGAGAGGGAGAGAGAGAATCCCAAGCAGGCTCCCCACCGTCAGCACAGAACCCAGTGTGGGGCTCAAACTCACGAACCATGAGATCACGACCTGAGCTGGAATCAAGAGTCAGATGCTTTACCCACTGAGCCCCCCAGGCGCCCTCCTTCGTCTTTTTAATATGTCATTTTAGATGAAAGCCCATCTGTTGTGCGGACATTGCCAGGAATGCAATCCCAAGCTCATCAGATTGTCCTGAGAAAGCCACCCCCACACAAAGGAGATCCGGCTTGTTCGCACTCACATGCACGTTAAAGGGTCAGTACTCAGGAAAACCCCGTGTTCTCTGATTGCTGCTTGGAAGGTGTTAATAGCAAAAATTCCACCTCATTAAAAAATATCCTAAAAGAAATTTATAAGGGAAAAGAGGCTGAGGGGATGACTCTGCAAGTAAAAGTGAATTACTTATGACCCCAAAACTCCTGGAGAAATGATAAACTAAAAGAAACAAAAATGTATCTAAGTATGTCTCAAAAATTCTGTAAATTGACGTTTATTGAAGTTTTACTTATTTTTTATTACTTATGAAAGTTTTATGTGATCATTACCCCGTGTTTCACAATTATTTGTACTCATGTCACACCTCAAGATCACTTAAATCTTTTTCAGATACGTAAATATTTACTTATACACCTGACATTGTGGCCATAACCCTCACCACACAGTTGGAGTTGATGTGGAGACAACAGCTCTCTGTGTCTTCTTGGGGAACTAGGAGTCGGCAAGCCACATTCACATCCCCAGCGTGTCTGACTCAAACAGCAAATGCATCCTGCATTTGGTTCGAAAATTCTTGCAGTACGCATGCTTGTTATCCGTATCACTTCTAAAGAAGTCACTTGGTTCCGACCAGAGGGACATTGCAGTCAGCACCTCCTGGTTACCGCACTCTGGGAAGGGCTTGTCTGGCGTGTGTGTTCCCACGCGTTTGTGGGCACGGGGTAGCTGGGCTGGCCCACAGGGAGCTCTGGGCATCGCTCTGCTCTCCCTGTGCCCCTCAGAACCTCTCCACGTGGTCCCTCACCGGTAGGCTTGGGCTCCCTGACAACATGGCAGCCTCAGCACAGAGGGACATCTTATGTGGTGGCCAGCACTCCAAAGGTGAGGGTCCCCAAAGATCTCGGCAGAGTGGTGTGGCCTCCACTGCCCTCGAAGCTAGTGTATCACCTGTTGTTAAGGTCCAGATTCAGGGACGGACATAGTCTCCACTCTTCATCAGGACGGGAGCTGAGATCACGAGTGGTGTGGCCTCCACTGCCCTCGAAGCTAGTGTATCACCTGTTGTTAAGGTCCAGATTCAGGGACGGACATAGTCTCCACTCTTCATCAGGACGGGAGCTGAGATCACGGCATACAAGGACGCATTGGCCAGAAGACAGTGTGGCCATCTTTGGGAAGTACAGTCTTCCACAGAAATGTGACTGTCCTCTCAGAAAGAGTCATACGACTTATTTGTCTAATGTGTGTGGAATCCTTACGTCTCCTAGCTGAGGTGCCGTCACGTGCAATAGAAGAATGCCACTTTAGGTGACAACACGGCAGAAGAGAATGGAGCACTGACCAAGGGACAGAGCCTTCCATGTAAGGGGATTCCTGCAGAATTGGGTGGTCTACTCAAGCAGTTGCCTAAACCTCACTGGTGCTGGAAAAGACCTTCTGTGATTACTGGAAGACCATGTTTCTTGGCCCTTTCTTCACCTCCCCCGCCTCCTCCCTCTTTTTCTTCCTCTTCCTCTTCTTCTTTTCTCTTTCTCCTCCTTCTCCTTTAATGAAAATTTCCACTGATTATAGCAGAGATCTCTGCCCTTCCTTTCAAGCACTAATGATGAGTGAAACCAGGCCCAGGAATAATCTTTCTGACAGAGGCTGAAGAGTCTTCAAAAAATCTGGGTCCCAGGTGTTAAACCACCCTGAATAAAGCCTATTGGTAGTAGGCAAAATTCTAAGGTGTTCCCCAAAACTGCCTGGGGTTGGCATACCAGATCCATATAACAGGGTGTGGGGGGTATTTATGTAAAACAATGGTGTTGTAAAAATGACGGGGTATCACTTTTGTGGTTAGGTTAAGTTATATGGCATCTTTGGTTTAATGACAGGGAGATTATCCTGGGGGAACCTGACCTCATCAAGTGAACCTTTAAAAGAAACTGGGCTCCTCCTGATAAAAATTTAAAGCAGGAGAAAGGCTGCCCGGGAAATCTTTCATGGCTGCTTTGAAGACGGAGAGGGACACATGGCAGGAATGTGGGGGGCCCTCTAGCTGCTGAGATCAGCCGCTAGGGGACAGCCAGCAAAGAAAGGGAGACCTTGGTCCCATAACTGCAAAAACACTGAATTGTGCCAGCAACCTGACTGGGCCAAGAACAGGGCTCTGAGCTCAAGCGAGAACAGCCTGCCTGACATCTTGGTTTTAGCCTTGGGAGACCCTGAGCAGAAGACCCAGCCATGCCATGCCAGACTTGTGTCACCATGAGCTGCTAAGTGGGTGTTGCTTTAACTGTTACACTGTGGAACTTGGTTATGCAGTGATGGAGTACCGATGCCCCCACCGTGAAGCGAGGCTTAATTAAAGCAAGAGACAAAGGGAGGGGACATTCTGCCCTCTGTTTTCTGCTCCCCTCCTGCTGCCTAAAAGTCAGAGACCACTACTTTGTGGGACAGAAGACTGCAAGGTTCTGGGATTTGGTGGAGCAGGCCTGCCATCACAGCTCTGGACCATCTGCTTCCGGATTTAAATAAGGGCGAGAGGGATAAACTTCTACTTCATTCCAAGCCCCTATTTGGAGTTTGTTGACAAGCTGGATTTTTCCTAATGCAGATGATCCTGCCCCAAGTCGAATCAAAGAATTAACTTCTAAGATTGTATGTTATGATATGTCGTGACAGCTAGCCTTCTCAAATCTACCCACATCAATACCCCACACCCTACAAACCATGGTCATTAGCAAGGTTACATCAGAAGGGAAAGTCATGGCACCTGTCAGGGTATTATTAACCCGGTAGACGAACTGGTAGACGAACCCCATACTTGAGGTATTCTAACGTAATTAGCTGCTTGTGTAAAGGGAACAAAAGGAGGCCATTATGTAAATAAGAAGCCATTAATTTTAGAGGAAGGAACTTCAGCTTCCTGGTTCAGACTCAACAAAACAGGAAAGGGAATGACAATATCCAGTTAATACTGAGTCTCTCTGAAGTCCGACCCCTCAATACTTGTGAACAAATCCTAAGGCCCAACGGACTTGGGTGCCCAGTTAACACTCATGACTACTTTCTAATTTAGAATTTTTGATAAATAGTGTCAAATCGGTATAAGCCAGCATCACCAAAAGTGCCAAACGTTTGGGTGGAGCCCTTTCAAACCAGCTCTCTGAAGGATTTTCCTGAGGGAGTTCTAAATTTTCTAGACCAGCATTTCACGAGCGACTGCTGTACAGAAGCTTCTCCCATGAAGTATGAATAAGTGTGTCACATAACTGTGTTGCTCAAAAAACTGTCATCAGTATGGAGGGCTGTCTCCACGTCTTTGAAGATTTCATAAAGCACAGCAGCAGTTTGAAGCCATTGAGAAGCCCCGACAGAAAGACATCTGGTTAGCTTTTTAGAGCAGCTCGAGGTTTACAACCACATTGAGGGGAAGGTACACGGATATCGCCCAACGCCCACAGCTGACATTTGGGGTCCCTTTTAGTGGTGCGCACTCTGGACTTGGGTAAATGTAGAGTGACATGTATCCACTATTATGGTATGGCAGAGTATCACTGCTCCAAAAACCCTCTGTGCTCCACCCATCCATCCCTCCCCATCCCCTCTTTCCCCTGGGAAGCACTGATTTTTTTTTTTTTTATTGTCTCCATAGTCCTGCTTTTTCCAGAATGTCACAGAGTCAGAATCACACAGTATGGAGCCTTTTCAGACTGGCTTCTTCCACTTGGTGATATGCATTTAAGCCTCCTCCGTGTCTCTTCCTGGCTCGATAGCTCATTTCTTTTCAGCACTGGATAATATTTCGTTGTCTGCATGGACCATAGTTTATTTATCCATCCACCTCCTGAAGGACATCTTGGTTGCTCCCAAGTCTGGCAATTATGAATAAAGTTGCTATAAACATTCAAGTGCAAATTTTGTGTCAATGTAAGTCCTCAACTCCTTTGGGTTGATTGCTGGGCCATACGATAAGAGTACGTTTTGTTTGCAAGAAACTGCCAAAACTGTTCCAAGGTGTCTGTCCATTTTGCATCGCCACCGGCAACGAATGAGAGTACCCATCACTCCACATTCTGGCCAGCATTTGATGTTGTCAGTGTTCTGGGTTTTTGGCCTTTTTAGTAGGTGTGCAGTGGAATTTCATTGTCTTTTGTTGCTGTTGTTGTTTTTGTTAACTTTTTTTTTTAACTCAGCATTTCACCACACTTTCGGTCTTGACACCTCTCCCATCCCTGACGTGCAGCTCCCCCTTAACCCAAGGTGCAGCACCAGTACGTTGAAGAACGTAACGTGGATATGCTGCCTTGGATCACAAAGTTTTGCTCAGAGGGTGAATCTTGCAACCACATGTCACTGGAACCGTTGTCACCAAAGGCAAGATCGTTTTCACTGACTGGGAAGCATTCTCTGAAGGCAACCACTACAGAAGGAAAAATCTCTCCATGCATAGTAAGGAGAAACAGATCAGGAACCCAGTGTGCCACCACCACTTTGATGATTCCCTGTGTTATTTTTGGAACATTTTTCTTCATAAAGGAGAAAAAAATACAAGTGAAGCATGGTCAAACTTGTGGACTATAACAAAATAATAGTAATCCAATAAGGAAATAGTTTGATTATGAATTAGAAAGTAAATATCATAGAATCTGAATGGAACACATCAAACATTAATTTGGCCCTTTGATTTCAACGCTAAATGACCTAAAGGAAAAATTCAATCGCAGACCTGCGGTGTGGGGGGCTCAGAACCCCTTGTAATGTATACAGTACTCTTAGCATTAAGCAACAAACTGTTAGTGACCCCAGTGAATCATGCCCTGAGTGATTCTCTCCCCTTGAGTGTAGGTGGAACCCGTGGCTTGGTTTTAACCAATAAAGCACAACAAAATGATAGAATGCACCGTCTCTATTAGGTTACCTTGTGTGGCAAAGAGGGTTGGATGTGGCCCCCATGATGACTGCTATGCTGTGTAAGACCTTGTCTTAGACTGGAGACAGACTTTCCTACTAGCCTTGGAGAAGTGAGCTGCCATGTTTTGAACTCCTCTCCTATGGAGAGAGCCATAGGTCATGGGCAATCATCTCTAGGACTTGAGGGGTAACCTCTAAGAGACAGCAAATTAGAAGGTGACTCTGCACCACTCATACAGCCAAAAAAAAAAAAAAAAAAAAAAAAAAAAAAAACAATTCTGCCAATAACCTGAATGGATTAGTGAAGTTTCTCCAGAGAAACAGAACCAATAGGATATATAGAGATGTTAGGGAAGGTTTATTATGCGGATTGGCTCACATGGTTTTAGAGGACAAGAAGACCCACAATTTTCCATCTAAAAGCTGGAAAACCAGGAAAGCCAGGGGTATAATTCAGTCTAACTCCAAGAAACCAGGGTAAACCAATAAAGTCATTGCAGTCTGAGGTCCAACGGGAACTGGGGCAGTGAGGTGGCACTGATGTCGGTCCCAGTGTCCAAAGGCCTGAGAACCAGGACTTGTGATATCTGGGGGCAGGAGGAGATGGATGTCCCCAAGCCAGGGAAGAGAGTGCGACCTGGCCCCTCCTCTGCCATTTTGTTCCATTCAGGCTCTCAATGGGTTGAAGGAGATCTGACCACATGAGGGAGGGCCATCCTTGACTCAGTCTATGGATTCCAGTGCTAATCTCTTCCATAAACAGCCTTACAAACACACCCAGAAATGTTCTACCAGCCTTCTGCGCATCCCTTAGTCCAGTCGGGTTGACACATGAAATTCGCCATCCACTGAATAGTCTCAGAAATGGATTCTTCCCTAGTTGAGCATCGAGGTGGAAACAGCCTGGCTAACTGGATAGCGATATTGTGGAACCCTGAGCAGAGAACCCAGCTAAACTATGAGTGGACTCCCGACCCATGGACATCATGAGAGAATGAATGTGTTTGTTTTTATGCAGCTAGGTGTGTGGTCCTTTGTTATGTAGCAGTAGCAAGCTAATAAACTATTGGATAAATGGCTACCAACTGTTGTCCTGACATTACGTCACAAACGAAAAACTTCACCTAAATGCAGTAATATGGTGTCAAAATTCTGAAATATTTTGCTGCAGTCCATTGCTGTTCAGATTCCATGAGGATTCTCTCAAAATCAGAGAAATGGCATGTCTACTAGTTGGAAGTCTAAAATTTTTTTTTAAATTTTTTTTTTCAACGTTTATTTATTTTTGGGACAGAGAGAGACAGAGCATGAACGGGGGAGGGGCAGAGAGAGAGGGAGACACAGAATTGGAAACAGGCTCCAGGCTTTGAGCCATCAGCCCAGAGCCTGACGCGGGGCTCGAACTCACGGACCGCGAGATCGTGACCTGGCTGAAGTCGGACGCTTAACGGACTGCGCCACCCAGGCGCCCCTGGAAGTCTAAAATTTTATGAATTTCACTAAAAATCCTACAAAAGCAACCTCCAAATCCTCCAACATTGGCGAACCCATAGTTTTTATTTATTTTTTTCAGTTTATGTATTTATTTTGAGAGGTGGGTGAGGGCAGACAGAGAGAGAGAGAGAGAGAGAATCCCAAGCAGGCTCTGTGCTGTTAGCACAGAGCCCAATGAGGGGCTCTATCCCACGAACCGTGTGATCATGACCTGAGCTGAAATCAAGAGTTGGGCACTTAACTGACTGAGCCACCCAGGTACTCCCCCGCCTTTTTAAAGTTTATTTCACAAACCCATAGTTTTTTTTTTTTTTTTTTCAACGTTTATTTATTTTTGGGACAGAGAGAGACAGAGCATGAACGGGGGAGGGGCAGAGGGAGAGGGAGACACAGAATCGGAAACAGGCTCCAGGCTCCGAGCCATCAGCCCAGAGCCCGACGCGGGGCTCGAACTCACCGACCGCGAGATCGTGACCTGGCTGAAGTCGGACGCTTAACCGACTGCGCCACCCAGGCGCCCCTCAAACCCATAGTTTTTAATGTGAAAATGAATTTTCTGCCACTATCAGTGAGAAAAAAACGAGAAGGGGATCTTCTCCGACGAGGTGGTGCAGAGCATGCCTGTGATTAATACCATCGCCAGCACCATGGGGCAGGGTGATTTTTCCTAAAGGCAGAGGGCATTATCTCCTTCCTTTAATTTTCGGAAGTCTTGTTATTTTACGACACCGTCCCCCCACATGATATGTGGTTTCAGAGGAGCTCTGTGAAGCAATTTGAATGATAGAGAGAAAATAGTTATTCTAGGGGAGAAATTATGTGAATTCCAATCTCAGTTCTTCTGCAAAATTACCTGAGTGGATCTGGGTAGGTTAGGGCCTTAATGATTTCCTTTCCCCATCTGGCATGGAGACCCTGTCGACAGCCCCTTCCGGCATGGCAGGTCTGGGATTATATTAACTGATTTGAAGTTCCGATTAATTACAGACTTTTTACAAAAGTATACCCAATGGTGCTTTTACTTAAACCAATTAAGACCTCTGGAGAGGGCAAATAATTATCACTCGTTGAAAATTTTCCAAGTAATAATTTTGCTCCTTAAACTGAGCTTACATTCTGCTCTAAGGTGTAAATTTCTGGCAATTGCATTTTGTAAAGTGACTAATATCACAAAGGTTCCTAAGAGCTATGTACATGTCAAACACTGTCCCACAGAATGCCTGGTATACAGATGTGTCTCAACTTACAGTGGGGTTAAGTCCCGATAAACCCATCGGAAGCTGAGAATATCGCAAGTCAAAAATGCATTTTACACACCCAACCTACCCAACACCACTGCTTTCTTAGCCTGGCCAGCTTTAAATGTGTTCAGAACGTTCCCATCAGCCTCCAGGCGGGCAAAATGATCTCGCACAAAGCCTATCTGATAACAAGGTGTTGACTGTCTCCTGCCATGTACTGAGGACTGACCTGAAAGTGATGGGCACAATGGTGGTCGGTGGATCTGTCTGCCCTCGTGAACGCTGGCTGCCTGGGGGCGGTGGCTCACCGCCCAGCATCCCAGAGGGCGTCCGACCGCACGTCGCTAGCCTGGGACAAGACCCACGTTCACATTCAAAATGCCAAGTATGATTTCAGCTGAATGTGTATCGCTTTTGCACCATCATAAAGTCAAAAAATTGTAAGTTGAACCGTTGTGAATCAGGGAACATGGTTATCTTTGAGTTAATTCAACTATCTCAGAGCACCTGGGTGGCTCAGTCGGTTAAGCATCTGACTTCGGCCCAGGTCATGATCTCATGGTTTGTGAGTTCAAGCCCTGCGTTGGGCTCTGTGCTGACAGCTCAGAGCCTGAAGCCTGCTTTGGATTCTGTGTCTCCCTCTCCCCTCCCTTCTCCTCGCTCTCTCTCTCTCTCTCTCTCAAAAATAAAAAAATTAAAAAAAAATTCAATTATTTCACAGAGCAACAAAACTGCCTGATGTACACGGTCTTCTATCTTCTTAATCTTCATTTCTCAGGTGTATGCCAGGTAAATGTCACGAATAATTAATGGACATTTAATGCAGACCAATAAGGAATTTTAAAATGCTCTCTTTCTACATATGCAAACATGAAATCTTTCATTTTTCCCTTCTTCAGTTTCCAGCAAGGATACTTAATTATAGATTTTATACTGAGATTTATTTTGATGCAGTATTAAGTGCGTTCTGTGATTTTCTAGTACATAACAGTAAGTAAAGAGATGCACAGTATAAAAATAATTCTATTTCTGACACACCTTCTGTTGTATACATATCTATCTATCTATCTATCTATCTATCTATCTATCTATCTATCTATCTTTCTATCTTTCCAATAGTGTCAAAGGATGTACGTTCATTTGTAACATTATCCCAAAGTTCTTTATGTTTTCTTTCCAAAGTCAATGGACTTGAGACACTTTGTTCTTACTTCGTTGAGCATGAAACCTTTCCTACATCAGCATGCTCTATGAATCCAACTCAGGTTTTACAAGACTTTATTTTATACACTAAACATGTCTTAACAGTACTTAATGAAAGATGTGACAATTGAATGGCAGGATAAAGGAACTTTCGAGAAAATTGCAGTTGAGTATAATAAAGTTTCATGTAACTCTATCACTGTTAGGTTTTACACTAAAAGGAAAACTAAATTTAGGGTGTCTATTACATGAGATGAGTCATTTCCCCTCCATTAAAGCAACCCAAACCCTCACTTCCTGTTTTAGGGTCTAATCTGTACAAACCAGCGGATTTCAGATCTCAGTTCTGCCTATTTGAGTTCCTCAAAAAAAAAAAAATCAGTTTAAATTTGTACTGTTAGTGGAATTTAAAATTCTTCCAAGAATGAGAACGGCTAACACCAAGCATCAGATATTAGTAGAACAGTTTCACTTTCAACAATAAAATTAGATCTCAGTTAAAATTTGCAGACAGTGTGAAGGGGAAAATGAAGAAGTCTGCAATTTGACAAAACGAAATGGTCTGCCCTCAAGTAAAAACACACACAGACACACACACACACACACAGGCACACAGAGCAACGCATGGCTGCATACACAGACACATACACACTGACCCGGCCATGATAAATGATTTTCGCTTCCATTTTATTTTATTTTATTTTATTTTATTTTATTTTATTTTATTTTTATTTTTTTTCAACGTTTATTTATTTTTGGGACAGAGAGAGACAGAGCATGACTGGGGGAGGGGCAGAGAGAGAGGGAGACACAGAATCGGAAACAGGCTCCAGGCTCTGAGCCATCAGCCCAGAGCCTGACGCGGGGCTCGAACTAACGGACTGCGAGATCGTGACCTGGCTGAAGTCGGACGCTCAACCGACTGCGCCACCCAGGCGCCCCTTTCGCTTCCATTTTATGATAACACTAATAACCTAGTCCTTTCTTCAACACAGTAGCCCATTTTAAGTTCAAAGGTGAAGGGAAAAAATTGTCCTTTACCTCACTGCTTTTAAGATTCCAGGATGTTTTTCATTTGAGCCTTAATAAAATAATTGGCTGTGCTTTCCTTTTCTACGCTAGTGAAGGATTCTGCCAAGTTTAGGTATATCCACAATTTGGACTTTGCTTACTTGGCCCGAGCTTTGGTACATCAGCTTGGCTTGTGCATGAGCAGATTGTCAATGGCATATGGCATGTGACTGTATCAACTCTTTTAGGTCCACTTTCAAGGAGACTTTCCAGAGAACGACTTTGGAAATCAACCATAAGTGATCACAGTTTGTCGGTGGACCAGCCGCAGCTAAAATATTATTTCCACCATGTGCTAAATTTGGATGCCAGGTGGACAGAAGTGAGTTCAATGTTTTTAACTAATTAATAGGGGCCTATTCATTTATTGAGCACCTACCACAGGCCCTAGGAATGGAAGGTTCCAAAGATGAGTGGTCTGTATCCCTTTATCCAGAAGTTGAATACTTAACCACACGGAGAAACATACAAAAAATTTTTTAACCCTCGAAAAGATAGTATCGTGAAAAAACAAGGGCTAACATACCAGAAGATGAGAAGAAATACCCCATTGCTGAAGAAGTCACCAACTACATCATGACTGCAGAGACATTTTCTCATGAAGCTATTCAATAAATAAAATGTTTTCAATTTGGCCTGTGGACACCATCTCGAAATGTTTCAAATTATCGTATGCGATTGATTCTGAGTCCAAATGCATTTGACGGAATATACAATGATCCTCACTTCGTCAAGTGACATATGTAGCATTTTCAAGCAGAACATATCCCATTTAAGATAGGGTTCTTTTAAGAGTCATACAGACTCTCAAAGCAAAAATGTTTACTTAGCCATCCTCTAGGATCAAAGTTTTCTGTCACTACATCTGAGCCTTAGAGATACTTTTAAAGATGGGAATTTGTTAAGAGGAATGAAAATTTTCCATGTTTACGTGAGTGTATGTTCATGTAGGTACATACATGCAGTTTAATATAGTAAAATGTGTATGGATTCTGGCATTAATTGTGCCCTTTACTAAAACTGTTGATACTTCTTAAATCATGCGGACTGCAGAATAGTCTCTATTATGGTACAGTGTGAACCTCTTCTATGTACTCTGTGTTATCTGCCTGGGGATACGCGTTCATTCAACAAAAATATTACTGAACACCTACTGGTTTGGTCTTTACGCCAGAAACTTGTGGAAAAAAATTAGTAAAAAAATAGACAACAATGTCTGCCCTCAAGAAGCTTATAGTCTCTACAATGAGCTATAAACATAACTCATAAGTAAATTTTAGGACGTGCTAGAAGGTGACAAGAACTCAGAAGGAACACAGCAGGATAAGGAGTGTCTGGAATGCTCAGGTTGCCAGGAATTGGGTCGCAGTTCTAAATAAACTGTTCACGGCAGGCCTCATGGTTGAAGAGACAAGTTTTTGCAAAATCTTAACAGAGGTGGAAGGGTGAGCCTTGTATCTGGGGAAGGAGTGTTTGGGGCAGAAGAAACAGGTGTTGGCCCTGGTACGGGAGCACGTCTGAGAACAGTGCGGTGAGACTCGGGGAACAGTGTGGGGTGGGAGCAGGGTGTTTGAAGGGAAGCCAGAGCAGTGAAGAGAGCCCAGCCATCCAGCACATTGTAGGCCACTGTAAGAGACAGAGATTTTATTTAGAATGAAGCACGGACTGCAGAAGGCTGGGGATCCCACAACCTGACTTCATTTCAGGGGCCATCTTGGCTACCATATTCAGACAGAGTGATGGGGCTCAAGGGTGGATGCTGGGAGACGACATCACATGACCCACAGGGAAGGTAATAGGATCTTGGATGAAAGCAAAGACATTCAGAACGTGAGGAGTGGTCCGAGTCTGAATACATCTTGAAGGACAAGATCCAACAGTTTGGATCATGGGAAAGAGAGGCAAAAGGTGAGACCAATGCCAAGGTCTTCAACCCTGCTTCGGGAAGAGTAGAGGGAGTTTGGGCCAGTCAAGCCCATGTGTGAGGCTGCAGAAGAAGCAGGCAGAAGGCACAGATCAGCAGTTGTGTCTGGGATCCGTTAAGGTGGGTGTCTACTGAAAATCCTGGCAGGAAAGTCAACCAGATAGTTGGAGATGTGAGGCCGGCTCCAGAAAGGTCTGTGCTGGAGGTAAAATTTGAGTCACTGGTACGTGGATATTCTTTATAGCATGACACTGGGCCAAGTCTTGAAGGGGGTGAGCGTGGGCTGAGAGAGCAGAGGAAGAAGGCCTACTTTTGAGCCACCAGCATTGAAGAGACCCAGAAGAAAATGGGGAAGAAGCAAAGACACAGGAGATGAGCTCACTGGGTTCCAGAAAGCTATGTGGGCCCAGGGTGGTGCTCCAAAGTCAAGCAGCACAAGTGTTTAGGCGGGAAGGAGTAAGCAACTCTTTCAGTGAGGACTGAGAACTGCCCGCTGCCTTCCACAGGGAGCAGGTGAAGAAGGCCAGTTGGGCAGGTTGTGCGGTGTGCGGAGAGGAAGGCCTGGCTGGAGTCAGCTCCGTGGAGAGCCTCGGGAGGAGTCAGGCCCAAAGGCACTCCTCGGGATTCCGACTGCAGGGGAGAGCCTGGCCAGGGCAGGAGAGGTGCCCGGGAGGACCTGCACTTTTCAGGATGGTGTAAGAGACGGCAGGTCTGCCTGCTGGTGGGGATGCTCCAGTAAGGACAGAAGACACGATGATGGGGGAGAGAGAACAAATTCCTGGAGCCATATCCCTGCCTAGACAAGAGAGGATGAGATCCAGTGAACAAGTGGGCTGGCTGGCTGGTTGTGCGGGGCGCTGACGGCTGGTCCGAACTGAATGGGAGCTAGACTGTGTAGCTAAGCCTGGGCTGGGTGGGCAGTTAGGGGGCTGTGGTGCTTGTCTTGAGATTCCTTCCATTGCCTCAGTCGAGCAGAGAGCACAACCATCAGTTGAGAACAGAGGAGGGCCTGGGGGGGGGGTGCGAGGAAGAGGTGGAGGGAAGGTGTAGAAGGGAAGCCCAGGGCGTGGGTAGGGGGCATGATGGAGGAAGCACAGCATGTTATTATCACACTGTTATCACGACGGCCAGGCGGTTTCGGGTGCACAGTGGAGGTCTCAGTCATTGCTGGCTCATGTGGTCTCCCCTCCACATCACACACATGGATTAGACAGGCCCGGATTGCCGGACATTGTGTGACTCCTCTTCCTAGGAAACTGAGTGACTGAAACAAACGAGTAACAGCCACGTGGAGGAGAGAGTTCGTGACGGTTGAAGAGCGCTTCCACAAACACACCACTGAGGCTTCTGGATGTAACACCCTAACTTAATGGCTTAAGACTCACTGAGGAGGCTACGTCTGGCCCGTGCGAGGAGCCCTGAAGAGGGAATATTGAGCATCCCTGCCCGGAATTCCCCGTGCCATTCTCACTGCAGGCAGTTTCTGGGTGGCCAGCCTCCTTCCATCTGTGGCTGCCATCTTGCTCAGGAACCGTGTCTGCTCAAACACCCTCATCCTGCTCTTTCAGGATGCCCCCTTCCCCATGTTTACCCCCCTCGCAGGAAGACAGGATAGCCTGGCTAACTGTTAGAGCAACATAGCTCTTGTTTCGCTAAAGATGACCAAATTACCTGTGCCAGTCGGCCTTGCCTCTCATCACCAGACGGACCAGTCAGGGTAGTTTCCTTAGGCCTGCCACTGTAAACTCAAAGCATACTCTTCAAAATAACCATTTCCCCTTCTCATTACTGCGTCACTTAGAAATACCTGCTATGTCGTAATTCATTGTTCAATTGTCCACTTTGCTCATCAGAAAGCAGGGTCTTTGAAACCAGGCACTGTGACTTATTCGCTACCGTTTCCCTGAAATGAAACCCATCCTGACTTTATTTCATATCATTTATAAAGATTAATTCCAAGTGGGTTACAGATATAAACGTGAAAAGAAAACAATAAAATCTCTCTCTCAAAAAAAAAATACAGGGATATCTTCATGACCTTGAAGTGAGTAAAGCGTTCTTGAAAAGCAGATCAAAAGCACTCAGTATAAAGGAAAAGTTTATAAAACTCGCCTTTATTATAAATAAGAACTTCCATCAAAAGATACCATTAACACAGTGAAAGAGCAAGACAGAGGCTGGGAGAAAATATCTGCAATCCATATGGCACCCAGGACTTATGTCCAGAATGTATAAAGAAGGTCTACAAATCAATGAAAGAGATCAATAATCCCATAGAAAGATGCCCTAGAGAACTGAACAGCCACTTCACAAAAGAGACTGCACAAACAGCCAGTAAACATGTGAAAAAGTACCCACCTCATTAGTCACGGGAAAATGCAACGGAAAACCAAATGAGATCCCACCACACAGCCCGCAGCTGGGAGCGCTAGCAACAGATTGGTTGGCATGGGCAGGCCGTGAGGAAGGCGCGAGAGGCTTGGAAATGGCCACGTGTGCAATGCACTGAACGGTCGAACGGTCGACCGGAACACACACATGTACTGTCACAGCAGTTCAGCTCCTGGGGACATCTCCACCAAACAGAGTACAATCACTCACCAAAAGGTATATCCAAGAATCTTTACAGTGACAGTCTTCATGACAAGTCCAAGGACAAAGCAAGCAAGGAGTTTCTAAAGAGCAGAGAGAATACAAAAAAATGTGGGAGACTTAAAAAATACACAGGATAGCTCCCTAACAATTTTAAAATGCAGGAAGGTGACCCTAAGGGTTAAAATCAAGATGGCAGGTGCCTTCGCTGAGTGGTGACTTGAGGGGCGTGGGGAGGCTCTGCAGTGACGGCAGAGTTTCATTTCTCAACCTGGGTGGTGGCGACACAAATACGTTGGCTTTTGTGAAAAATCCTTCACTTTGGGCACTTCAGTTGTACCCGTTTTCATGACTTGTGCACTTTTCACTATGGAAGCTGTACTACAATAAAATTCACTAAAATTGGTTGCTTATGTCCAATGGTAATGAAAATCCTAGGATTCTTTTCTAAACAAAGAAGGGGAAATACCATAAGCAACCAGTTGAGCTGGCTGTTAGGAAGGAGAAAGAACAGACCTCGGTGAGCTCCATCCATAACGAAGACTACCCCACACGTTTTCCGACGCTCTGGCGGGATGGAGTGAGGAGGGCTCCAGTGCTGATGAGATGAACCAGTCTGAACACGTCTGCCTTGTCGTGCCTTCTTTTTCTTCTTCTTTTTTTAGTAAGTTCTACGTCCAATATGGGGCGTGAACTCACAACCCCGAGATCGAGAGTCACATGCTCCCCTGTCTGAGCCAGCCAGGTGCCCTGGTAGTTCCCTTTCTTAATGAGGTTTTGTAAGACTCCCCTTTACTCCTTCCATGGCCGAAACGTGGACAGTGAAAGGCGGTATTGCAGTGGCGAGGCAGGTTCTGTGAGCAAGGCTGTCCGGGGGCTGCCATGTGCCTGTGACCTTATAATATTTACCAGTCACTGCACACCTTCGTCATGAATTTGCTGAGCCCTTGGAGCTATCTCAACTACGAAAAGTGCTATATGAGCCAAAAATCTCTTCTCTATTAATCATATTTGATTAATATCATTTGAAATAGCATTAAATAATTGTAATGCGGCTCTGTAGGTTAAAGCTACTCAAGAGCTTTCCTGACATAAACACTGACAAACGACGTGCAAGTTTAAGTTTGCACAAGTGATTAATCTGCTACTCTGCGGTGGGAATTAATTATTACACTCCTATTTACATGGCCGGTTCAGACATGTCCAGCCATTAACATCTGTCCCGAGTCATTTTCCAACACAGTATTAGATACTTAATGTACAGCAAAGACGAAGAATGAGAGAGAATCAGATCAGAACTCTATATATATCTTAGACAGCAGGTCTAGCTGGCTAATTCTTTTTTTAATTGCTGAGGTTGTTAAAATGTTTTATTTATTCTGTTCTCACGGAAGCTTATTAGGACAGTACCATTCCTAGAATCAAGTGGACTGGTTTTCACTTTCCTAAATTTTGCTGTAAATATTAGCAAGATTTACTTATGCACAATATATTCGGATGTTTGTATCTTCTCTTTAAGCTGTCTTGCAGGGGTGAATAAAGACGAGGCTGTTATGAGGTCACATATGCTTAGTGGGATGAATCCAAGAACCAAAGGGCCAAGAGCCACTCAGAGATGACTTGCTGTCTCTCTGCAGGTGGGAGGGTCCCCTGAACCACTGCAGACAGAGGGACTTTCATCCTGCTCTCCAGGGAAAGAGATCTTGTAACTCGCACACAATTGGTGATGTTTAGTCACCCCCAGTTGTTTGAGAACGTGAGTGCATAATAAAGATAACTTCTGCTATAACCAGAGCGACAAGAACGCCCATCATGAGGTGTCTATTTTGTTCTGAGCATTTGGTTCAGGTTCTTTACATTGTCTTAAAAAGATATCTATTTTAGGTGTGCCTGGGCGACCCAGTCAGTTAAGCGTTTGACTCTTGATTTTGGCTCAGGTTACGATCTCATGATTCCTGAGTTTGCGCCCTGCATCGGACTCTGTGCTGACAGCACGGAGCCTGCTTGGGATTCTCTCTCCCTCTCTTTCTGCCTTTCCCAGCTCATGCTATCTCCCTCCCTCTCTCGCTCTCAAAAATAAGTAAACATTAAAAAAAATTTTAAATGTCTGTCTGATAGTCACAACACCTGGGCCATCTCCGAGTCTGGTTCTGTTGATCTTTTTGTCTCTTTAAAATGCCATTGCATGTGTTTCCCCGCCCCCCCCCCCCCCTTGCTTTTTCTTGCTCATTCCTTTGGATTGAATGCTATGTGAAGAAGAGTAAGACTGAGGTAGATACTCTTTACACCTGGACACGGCCCCCTTCTCCTGCTAGACTGTCAGGGCAGAAGGCTAGGGCAGCCCACTCAGGAGCCCAGCTGCGTTAGGGTTCTGCTGTGCTGGTTCCCTTCCTCACCACCAGCTTCAGATTCCTCCAGGACTCCCTTGAGCTGAGGGTGAGGTGAGGGACGGGAAGCCCATGCTCCTGCTGCACCCACAGTTTCCGGCTCACCTTACGTGCCTGAGCCTGACTGTGGGCCTCTCTGCACTGTTTCTCTTGTCCAGTGACAGACCTCTGCTTCTCTCTGAATGTTTGCTGGCCAGGTAATGAGGACGGTGCAGGGAAGGGAGTTCTCTGTGGTGCTTGTTGAGTTCTAGGAGGGCCCTAAGTGTGCCTGGGTCTTAAAGGTGGGAATTCTCCAGCGATCCTGCCTGACCTCGTGGCAGCCACGGGCTGTTTTCCGTCTTCGGTGGTTATTATCCAAGAGAGACTTTCTTGTCCCTCTTGACATGGTAGGAGAACTTTGGTGAAGGGATCCGCCTTTTTCTGCTCCTTCTTCAGGGTTAGAGGATTTTCTTGTTGGTTTCTTTTTGTTTTTCTTCTTTAAATCTTTCCTCCAACCTCAGTACACCTGCCCCTGTGCCTGGGGTGACTAGGCTTTCTAGTCCTCCCCCAGAAGCTTCAGGCTACATGACTCCCCTCCACCAACAAGTCCTTTCTGCCCCGTCGACCATCTTTCTCACAAGCACCCAGTGGAGGGCCGTGCAGAAGCACCTACGAGTGTGTGTGAGCTCATCTTGTATCTGTCTCAAGCCGGCCCACATTCACACTTCAACAATCTGTTGGAATGTTAGCTGTCTTTAACCTGCCTGTGTGGCACTCAGCCCCTTTCTCCCCCACTCAGCCACTCTTCTGGGCCCCTCTCCCCTGGAATGACTGACTCCTCTTTCTTTAGATTTCAGGCTATTTGGTTGTCCTACAAGCTCAGCTCTGACGGGATCAAGGAAAGTTACGATCTTAGAGATGGCTTTACTTTTCTTCTTCTTAAGGAAGGAGTAACTTTTTTCCAGTTTTCTATATCCTAGTCAGAAGTGGAATTCGTGATAAACAGTATTTTAACTTGGACTTCTCACTCGAAAACATCTGCTATTTCTCCCTTGCTGCCTAGTTCCTAAAGGTGTCCTACCGAATGTGGCCATCTGGGTCAGTTTAGAATTGGCATTTCTACGCCAGGTCTAGAATCTTGTATGAGCATGACCCTTATGCTTCTGATGACTCATCAAGCTATAGATGCCCTTTTCTTCTCTCTTTGAAAATTCCCTTCACACACACACTTTTACATAAATCTATAAATGTGAACTTATCATGCACTGTGATTGTTTTCCAAAGAGCGATAACAATTTACATTTCAATTGCCAACAAATCCGAGCATACACTTTCTATATCTCTGCCAGCAACAGTGATTACTTTTTCCCCATCTAATAAGTACAGAATGAGAGTTCATTGTCCCTGTAATCTGCATGTGTCTGTTAGTAAGTTTGAACATATTGTCATAAATTTGCTGGCCATTTAGATTTGCACTTCTGTGAACTGCCTCTTCACGTGGATGCCTCCTTTTCTTATTGGGTTGTTTTTCTCCTTCAGATGAACTTGTCAGATCTTTGCATGATTATTATATTATTTGCAGTTGCCCCCCAAAGAATAGGTTTTCTATATGCTTTGTTCCTGATACATTTTATCATACAAATATGTCATTTTTATGACATAAAAGATGTACATATTTTCTTTATAGCTTCTTAGATTCCAATCTTTGTTTAAGGAGATACTCCTTAAATATCTCCAATCCCTAGATTACACCTGATTACCTAGAGTTGTGCCAAGTACACACAGTTCTAATGAGACAGCAGAGAAAAGGAAATGTAGTTTTCTTCTGTAGTCTGCAACTTACGGATGAAGGAGGTGGCCCCGCCCCCTGTGCCATCCTGTGGGGCTGGGTTTGGGTAGACTGCACAGGGACACCTGCATCACTACGTGTGCACTGGGAACGGGTACAACAGGTCCCCGTGGTCAGAGGAGGGAGCTCAGCCCTTAATTAGCCCAATAAACTGCTAAGCATCCAAGGCCTCCTGGATGCCTTCCAAAGCTCTCTTGTTGTTCTCATTCAAATATCTCACCACTTGAAATTTATTTAATTAATGTATTTATTTAAATTAAAAACATTTTTTGTCTTAATGTTTACTTATGTTTGAGAGTAGGAGCCAGGGAGGGCAGAGAGAGAGAGGGAGACACAGAATCTGAAGCAGGCTCCAGGCTCTGAGTTGTTAGCACAGAGCCCATTGTGGGGCTCGAACCCACAGACCACAAGATCATGACCTGAGCTGATGTCGAATGCTTAACCGACTGAACCACCCAGGTGCCCCTTTAAATTTTTTTAATGTTTGCTTATTTATTTATTTATTTATTTATTTATTTATTTATTTATTCAACGTTTATTTATTATTTTTGGGACAGAGAGAGACAGAGCATGAACGGGGGAGGGGCAGAGAGAGAGGGAGACACAGAATCTGAAACAGGCTCCAGGCTCCGAGCCATCAGCCCAGAGCCTGACGCGGGGCTCAAACTCACGGACCGCGAGATCGTGACCTGGCTGAAGTCGGCCGCTTAACCGACTGCGCCACCCAGGCCCCCCAATGTTTATTTATTTTTGAGAGAGAGAGACAGAGAGACAGAGAGAGACAGAGAGCGTGAGCAGGGGAGGGGCAGGGGGAGAGGAAGACACAGAATCCGAAGCAGGCTCCAGGCTCTGAGTTGACAGCACAGAGCCTGAACCTGGGGCTCAAACTCATAGACCGCAAGATCATGACCTGAACAGAAGCCGGTGCTTAACTGACTGAGCCACCCAGGCGCCCCAAAGTTTATTTTTATATGAAGCAAAATAGTGTTCACATTTCATCTTTCTCCTGATATGTAGCTATTTTTACCAGTTCCATTTAGTAAAAAGTCTATCCTTTCCACACTAAACAGAAATACTATTGTTATATATTAGCCTGTCATAGTTTTCATTTATCTATTCAAATATCTTTATGCTAATGACATGCTAATTTTACTTTAATGGCTTTATAGTTTTTTTTTTTTCTGATACTAGTAAGTCAAATCAATCCTTCCCTACTTTTCATATTCACAATTCTTCTTGGCTATTTTTTAACATTTATTTTCTCATATAAATTTTTTGGCCCTATGATTCAAGCAGAATTTGATATAATAGTTAACATTATATATTACATTTGAAAAATTTAACATTTTATATATCAAAAACTTCTCATTTCAGAATATTGTATGTCTTTCCATTTCTTTATATAATACATCATATTACTCAATGAGATATTCTATTTCTCTTAGCATGATTTGTTTCCTTCTTTTTAATTTATACGTAATATCTCATGCTTTTCTCATTATTATGAGAGTTTTTTCTCATTTTCCCTTACATTCTCATTATTACACTAGAAAAAAAAACCTAAGACCTTGATATATTTATTTTGTATTCAGATTCACTTTATCAGATTCTTCTGTTATAATTCCAATAGTTTACAAAGAGTCTTTTGGGTTTTTTAGGTATAAAATCATGTCATAAAAAAAGGAAATATTTTTACCTTTTGAAAACTTAGAACCACTTCTTAAGCTCTTATCTAATTACAATGACTAGATCCTTGAAGACGATCTTCAGTTATAATGGCCATGGCAGGGATACGTGTCTAGTATCTATTTTAATGAAAACAGATTTTTGCATTTTACCATTTAGAATAATAATTCCAGGTATTTTGTAGAAACGGTTATTGTTTTCCTTAAATGGTTCATATCAACTCCTTTTTTAGCTTAAGGTTTTAAAGGGGAGTTTCACTAAACATCTTTTTAACACTTTGTATTGATTTTCTTTGTGTTTATGTAATGGTTTCTGCAAGACCAACCAACGCTTCACCTTTCTGCCTGCTCTGTGCCCACGCCCACCCGGCGGAAGGTGCTGGAGGAAAATAAACACAGCTGAGGTGCCCTCTCAAAGCTGCCCACCAGTCACGGTCTATGTCCCTAGCTCCTCTGCTCTCCTCCCCAGTGAGTTCCAACACACACGCGTGCACACACACGCACACCCCCTGACAACTGATGTCTCCTCTGTCCTCGCCAAGCTGCCTCTTCTCCAACCACGCAGGGACATGGCTCCACGAAGACTCCCTCTTTCTTCTGATGAATTACTTCCCGTGAATATACAAATGCGCTCTTATTTCTCCAGTCATTAAAAAAAAAAAATAAGAATTTCTCTTTATCCTGTTTTCCTGTCCCATTACTGCCTCATTTACTCTCTGTCTCATGGTAAAACTCCCTGACTTGTCTGTATTTTGTTCTCCTTGTCCTTGTCTACACCAAGCTCCTTAGGTGTCTCCAGCATTCCACTGAAACAGCTCTCAGTTTTGGAATGTCTCCTTGGACTTCCTGGAATTGTCTTGGAAATCTCATCCAATGTCACAGCTCGAAGTGACCAGAGCTTAAGACTCCCAGACCTTTATTACCAATCAGGAACTGTCCCCACCAAGTCAAAGTCTCGTGTACCCAGCCCTCTAGTCGGTATACCATTTGGCTGTTGAGTAGACATCTTAAAGTTGAGGTCTTCAAACTTTGGCTTGCAACCTTTTCCCACCCCCACCTAGACTTGATTGCATAGTCTTTTAAGATCACTTTATGGTTATTTTTTCGTGCAGGCTTCTCAGGCACTGTCTTCAGAGCATTCTTATCCTTTTGTTTTTCCCCTCACATCACAAAATCAATCCATCCAGATAATTTTTTTGTTAAAGAATGAAATAATTCTTTTTTTTAAAATTTTTTTAATGTTGATTCATTTTTTGATAGAGACAGAACGTGAGTGGGGAAGGGGCAGAGAAAGAGGGAGACACAGAATCCAAAGCAGGCTCCAGGCTCTGAACTGACAGCACAGAGCCCGACGTGGGGCTCAAACTCACGGACCATGAGATCATACCTGAGCTGAAGTCGGACGTTTAACCGACTGAGCCACCCAGGCGCCCCTATCCAGATAATTTTTTGATTCTACTTACAAATATATGAAAGGTCACATCATTTTCAATCCTCCTTTAATGTTAGGAACTCTTGCCTGGATTATTGCAAAAGCTTCCTAATTGGTTTCCTGACTTCAACTCTGTTCCCCTTCAATCCAATCTCAATGCAGCGGCCAGAGGGACATTGCTAGAAGGGAGGTCACACAATGCCAGCTCAATGTTGGAATTCCTCCAGTGGCTTAAAAGGCACACTCACTATTGCCTGTCATGCCCTCCAGGGCCTGGGTCCCAGTATCTCTCTGATCACATTGTTTGCTTTCTCTCCTTGGTTTATTTTTATCCAGGTACACCATCTTCTGGTATCTCCTCAGGATTTTGCATGGCTTTTCCCTCTGCGTGGAACGGCATTCCCAGCTATCTCAGCCGCCCTCCCCTGCCATAGCTGATGCTCTCTCACCTGCTTCTAGTCTTTACTAATAATCCGCGAGTTGCCTTCTCTGACAAATCTGAAGAGGTGACCCTGAATGGCAGTCCTTCCCAATAAGTCCCTCTTGTCCTCACTCCGTAATGTTTCACCATTCCGCGTATTGTATCACCATCTAACACATTAGGTGTGTGTTATCTATTCATCTTGTTTGGTGACATGAAACATGTTAGGTGCTCAACAAAAAATTTGCTCCATAAATAAGGAAAGTAAGGCTGCAATATAGATTCCAATATTATAATGATTGCTTCACCTTTATTCATAAATCGGATCTACCTACAGTTTTCCTTTATGGTTCTATCTTTACCAGCGTTTTAAAAGAGCTGTATTGCCTTTATAAAGTGAATCAGGGAGGACTTTCATCCTTTTTCTAAGGCCCGGAATAATTTAACTTTGAAAAGCCCTCTTTCTTTAAGGTTATATAAAATTCATGTTACATAAACCTCAGCTGGGAATCCATCTGTTCTCAGTGCCTTTTTCAATGGTAGATCTTCAAGTGTCTTTTTCTAAACTCTCTTATGGTAAGTGCTGTGTTTAAGTTTCCTCTTCCTTTCTTCTTGGGTAAATTCTGGCAATACATATTTTACTGGGAAATCGTCCATTTCCTCTAAATTTTCAAATGCCTTGTCAGAAAATTTCACAGACATGTATTTTTATGACTACCTCAATCACTTCTGTAGTGATGGCTATTTCCTATTTGCCTCTCCTAATTTGGTGTACCTCTGCCTTCTCTTTTTCTCCTTCAAACGTGCTCATGAAGCATTCATGTAAGTTGACTTACAATAAATTTAATTTTAAAATTTCTGAGACCTTTTTTATTTTTCATTAATTTTAGCTTTTGGTTTGAATTTCCATTTCTTACTGTTTTTGTTTAAATTATTTTCTATATTCTCTTTAAAAAAAATTTTTTTACATTTATTTATTTGTGAGAGAGAGAGAGAGAGAGAGAGAGAGCGCGCCCGCGAGTGAGCGCACAAGTGGGGGAGGGGCAGAGAGGGAAGGAGACACAGAATCCGAAGCAGGCTCCAGGCTCTGAGCTGTCAGCACAGAGCCCGATGCGGGGCTCGAACCCACGAGAACTATGAGATCATGACCTGAGCCAAAGTTGGACGCTTAACCGACTGAGCCACCCAGGCGCCCCATTATTTTCTATATTCTTAGGATGAGCACAAACTCTCTCTATTCTTTTACTTTCTTTGTAAATAATGATGATATTTCATGTCAGTTTTTTTTTTCCTCCTCTTCTGGGGGCTGCTTGTCCCATTGGTTTAGCTAGGAAGAATGTACTTCTTTATTATTTTCCCACTGGTTGTAATTGTCTTTTTGATTTTCTCTTTGATCCAAGAGTTATCTGTCTGGGAATGTACTTCTTAATTCCCAAGGGATTCTAATTTTCAGCTCCTTTCTCTTATTAATAATTATTTCTGACCTTATTAGCTCATGTTCACAGAATGAACTCAATAAACATCTTATTTTAGGATCTTTAGGTCTTCTTTGATTGATTTTGTAAAGCTTCTATAGATGTGTGAGCAAAAAATTCTCTTTCAAGGAATGTAAGATCTGGTGTATAACAATTAAACCACATTTATTCACTTAATTGTTTGGTTACTTTGTGGAATGCTTCTGTCTTTCAGATCCACCCAAATCGCAAAGAAGCAGATCAAAATATCCCACTAAAGTTATAATATTAACAGTTTAGTTTTTGCTTTATTTCCTCAGGCCTTTAGTTTGGTATGTAGGAAAAACAGAATGTCTCTCTTTTTTATTTCTTCGTGTTTTCAAATGTAAAGTTCAGGTTCTCCCAGATTGTCCTTCTAACTTGCATTTTTGTTTTGAGTTGCAGAGTATTTATAGCCCACCCGGAGCTCTCTGTTATAATGCATTTGCTCTCTGGTGTCAGGATTTCCTCTAGAGTTCTTTCAGTGGGAGCAGAGGCTGATATGTTTTCCAAATGACTGCCTATTCACATCTCCTTTTGTTCTGAAAGATGGTTGGCATTTCTCATATATTGTCTCAAGATGTTATTCCAGTACCTTTAAAGGCGTCCCTTTGATCTACAGACTTTGGATGTTTGTTTCATTGTCTTCTCATTTATTTTTCTATTTGCTTCTTATTTCTTAAGACTTATTATTTTCTTTATCTGAGGCATATCTGGGAAATTTTTCCACAAATCCACTAATTTCTTCTTTTCCTTCCAGAATCGCCATTATGCTCATAGTTTTCTCTTGGGATTACTTTTCTGTCCACGATTTCCAACTCCACAATTTTGCTCCATGCTTGGCGACATTTCTTAGACTTGGCTTTCCAGGTTTCTAAGTTGGCATTCAACAATAACCATCTTCTTTTTCAATTCATCTAGGAAACATCTTAGATTTTAGCTTCCGAGAATGTTTTTAGCGCAGCCCTTGGATATTTTCTACTCGACAGATCATCTGTGGCTCCTTTCACCAAGAAGGCGTGGCCTTTGTGGTGATCCTTCTTCCTTCCTCTGGTGCAGACCTCTCAGATGGGTGGTATTTTGCTTGCCTTGCTCACTGCAACTCAGGTCTGATTTTTGTCGCTCCCTAAATGTTGGCACTTGTGGAACTGGAGAAAGGTAAAATGATTCCTCCATCCATGAGCCACTAGTACAGGATCTGCGTTCTCTCAGCTGCCTCCTGAAAGATGCGGATGAGGTCTCATTCCCACTCACCTTTCCTCATGTCTCAGACTTTCAGGAGCAGACAGGGCTCTGCCCCATGGAACTGCTTCTTCACCCGTAGGGGGCCAGGGCAGCTAGGCATGGCCCCCAGGGGTCTCCAACTTTCTCCAGCTTTAGCATTTTCCAAGACTTTATGTGCTTCACTCCAGTGCTGCTGGCAGACACAGGAGAGTAGCCCAGTGAAGTTGAGGAGGTAGTGGAGGGACAGCGAGACATATTTAGGTAGCATCCTCCCAGAATCCTCTTCTCAGCGTCTCCCTGGGCTGTCTCCCATGAATGTCTTATGGCCTCTATTTTAAATTATTACTTTTTTGTCCTCAAAGGAAATGGCTTTCTGGTGTTTCCATATACTTCTAAGATGTTCAAACTCTAGTTTAAGTTAATCTTCAAACCTCCCTTCATGGTACTGAAAAATCTCACTCTATTTTATACCTTGTGTTTTCCCTCTACACATAGTTAAAAAGTATTAGGTGAAACTATTTAGGGAAAACAAAGAAGTGTGTCCTAAGCTAAATTCCTCTTGTGAACACATTTCCTGTCAGCCTTAATCGTGATCCTACTTGGGTTCCTATCATTTGTGGACTGGGTTTAACCGCGTGGAGATGACCCCCATTGACATACTACTCACAGACCATTTACCCTTGATCTTAGCCAAAAGGCAGAGAAGTGATCACAGACCATTTACAGACATGTCGCATGCAGTGCTAACTCAAGTGACCACTCATGATGACCTCGTGGGCAAACACATGCTTTGACTGAGTATCCACCCATTTTCTAAGACTGTTCCAACATGGCCCTGGGGCCAAGGGAATCCAGTGCTGGAAGAGTGTAGGGTCTCTGCTGGGGAGCTGATGGGAACCAGCTTTCTTCATAAATGCTGAGGGCATAGAGTGGGGGATTCGGTCCCATCTTGTGCTTGGTGACAAGAGGCCTGGACCAAGGAGGGGCAGGGGCTTAGCAGCTGCTGCCTCTGGAGCAGCTGTGCCGAGTCATGACCCTTTACATCAGCATGGCTCTTTCCAGTGGACAAAAAATAAGTCTCATTGTCGAAGGCATAAATGCAGAAGCCGATCAGCCTACCAGTTTTAGGATAAAACATTTCCATCGTCTGGTTCAGAAATTCCTCAAGCGCACTAGGTGATTTTGCTTGTGTTAACTTTTCCTTTTCAACAGAATGTTGTAACTTGAACCAAACTCATCTAAGTGCCTACTTGCATTTTGCTTTTGTCCTTTAAAATTTTGTGTTTCGTATTTCAGGACCACAGATGTATGTATCTCGCCTGCAGAAACGCTGGGCCCCTCAACATGACTTCCTCTGAGGGAAGAGCTTGTGCAGGCGCCCTGGCATGTTTATGACCCACTGATCGGGTCACCCTTCCCAGCTTCAGCTTCACCAGCTGGCAACCAAGTCCCTCAGGTGGTCTTTCCATGTGCTATTATTTCAATATCTCATACTTCCTCTCTCCATCTCTGTCTCCGTCTTACAGAATAGTGAACGGAGAACCAGAGAGGTGCTGGGACTCACCTACGGGTGCAAGGCAAGAACCAGGCACACCGAAAGCTGCTCCCTGCTCCCGAGTGTGTTTCCTTTGTCGGTGCCTCATTACCTCGTGTTGCCCAGTTTGAAGATGTAATTCAAGAAAAACAGAACAAACAAAAAACTGTATGGAGACACTTTCTTTTTTTTTTTTTAATTTTTTTTTTCAACATTTATTTTTATTTTTGGGACAGAGAGAGACAGAGCATGAACGGGGGAGGGGCAGAGAGAGAGGGAGACACAGAATCGGAAACAGGCTCCAGGCTCTGAGCCATCAGCCCAGAGCCTGACGCGGGGCTCGAACTCACGGACCGCGAGATCGTGACCTGGCTGAAGTCGGACGCTTAACCGACTGCGCCACCCAGGCGCCCCAAGAGACACTTTCTTGAAAATGATTGCCTCCGAGTGGCAGAAACTAAGGGCTTTAAGAGTTGTATTTTCTCTTGGACACAGAGGATGCCAGGGACGTATGTTGGGAGGAAAGACCATGTGAGGGCACAGCCTCTGCGAGCCAAGGAGAGAGGCCCCAGGGGAAACTAAACCATTGATACTGGATTCCTAGCTTCTGAAACTGTGACAGAATAAATTTCTGCTGTTTAAGCCACTAAAAAAGACAAGAGTTATATAAAGTTAAATTAACTTTGTTTGGTAAAACCCACGTTGCTTACTGTTAACTGAAGTATGGTGCCTGGAAGGAAGGCAGAGAATCCAGGTCTCACCACCATTCATGGAGCAGAGTCCTCTCCCCGCTCCCCGTGTGAACTCCTCTGAGTTAAAAAAAATTTTTTTTTAAGTTTACTTATTTATTTTGAGAAAGAAAGAGAATGAGTGAGGGAGGAGCAGAGAGAGGGAGTCAGAGAATCCCAAGTAGGCTCCACACTGCCAGTGAGAACCCAGAGTGGGTCTCGAACTCATGAACCATGAGATCATGACCTGAGCCGAAGTGAGACATTTGACTGACTGAGCCACCCAGGCGCCCCAATCTGGAAATGTCTTTTAATGGCAATGGCATATATTTTTTAATACAACTGGTCTGTTCAGACTTCCCTGGATCGCAGTTAGTTTGCATTTCTACCCTCCCAACAACAGCAGGCAGGATGAATGGAGACAGCAACCAGTTTGGGATCATTTTAGGGCTTCTCAGCGGCCGGCCCACTGCTGCTGGGACTTTTCCTAAGAAACAGATAACCAAGAGGGGTGGATTACACGGTTATTATCCCAGAAAAGGAAGATCAATCTTTTAATAAAATGTGGCAGAGGAGACATTCTAAGGAAAAAGTCTGGAACATGGCTTAAAATTTATCTCCTGGGAAGGCCATGAGCTCAGGAGGAGCCAGAGATGACTGAGGGTAAAGAAATGATTCATTTTTAGAGTGGTCATATGGATCAGCATACTTTGATGTGGGCGGGTCTGAAATGAGATAGTAGAGATAAGCCGTAAGTGAATTCTCCCCTGGCAGGAACAGGATCAGGTTCCGAGGATAAGAAGCCGCAGCAGTGACATCGGGTCTGAAGATGAAGAAAAGCAGGGGGGTGGGGGTGGGGGGTGTGTGGGGGGGTAGGTCCCACGATGGACAAAACCTGCATGTTCAGCATATGAACGCAAAGTAAGGGAAAGGGAACGTTCTGCCAGCTAACTGTTTGCAGGATTTGCTTCATTTTATTTTGTACACAGCATGCCCACAGAACATCAGTACGATTCGATTTTGTGTGGATGAAAATGTTTTTAAATATATATATATTTTAATTGCAACAGGCATACGTGTAGAAACAGCTAATAAAGATCACGAAAAGAGGGAAAACATAACCTGTTAGCCATTCTACTACCAGAGAGCTCTCCCACGGCCACTTTTCTGTACATTTTACCAGGCAACTTTCTCTGTATTATACACATGCAGGAAGTAGGAGCAAATCAGGGCAGAACGACTCTCAGATTGTGCGCCATAAATAGAGGGTGTTACGTTCAGGCTACGCAGTGGTTTCATCGTACCTGGACAGAGTGGTATTCACGGCACGGTGTTTTATACATAATCAGAATGAAGCCCAGCCCAGAGATCTGAATTAAACTGTGGACCCACTGCTCCACTTAAACTTGTGGGTACAGGTTGCTCTGTAGATGCCCGAATATGGAACCAGCCTCCCGGAGGGTGGAAGGGGTAGGAGCGAAGAACTCCCTATGTCAAGTATTGGCATTTTACCTGTTGGAACTGCCAAGACCAGGATGCTGATTCATAGGGGCACTTGTATCCCAATGTTCACAGCAGCACTTTCAACAACAGCCAAATCATGGAAAGAGCCCACATTTCCATCCACTGATGAATGGATAAAGAGGATGTGGTTTATCTATACGATGGAATACTACTTGACAATGAGAAAGAATGAAATCCGGCCATTTGCAACAACGTGGACGGAACTGGAGGGTATCACACTAAGCGAAGTAAGTCACTCAGAGAAAGACAGATATCATATGTTTTCACTCATATGTGGAATTTGAGAAACTTAACAGAAGACCGTGGGGGAGGAGAAGGGGAAAAATAATTAAACAGAGAGGGAGGCAAATCCATAAGAGACTCTGAAATACAGAGAACAAACTGAGGGTTGATCGGAGGGAGAGGGAGAGGGGGAAACGGGTGATGGGCACTGAGGAGGGCACTTGTTGGAATGAGCACTGGGTGTTGTATGGAAGCGATGAATCACAGAAATCTACCCCGAAACCAAGAGCACACTGTCTACACTGTATGTCAGCTAACGTGACAATAACTGAATGAATGAATAAATAATAAATTTTTTTTTAAAAAGTAGAAATCTGTTTTCTCTGTTCTGGAGTCTGGAAGTCTGAGATAAAAGTCCCAGCAGGGTTCTTTCTCCTGAGGCCTCTCTCTCTGGCTTGCAAAGGGACACCTTCTCACTGTGTGTCACCTGCCTTTTCTCCATGTGCCTGAATATGGAGAGAGAAAGGGAGGGAGAAAAAGAGAGAAATCTCTTGTATCTCTCTCTCTTCTTACAAGGATGTCAGTCCTATTAAATTAGGGCCTCACTTCTTTTTTTTTTTTAACGTTTATTTATTTTTTAGACAGGGAGAGACAGAGCATGAACAGGGGAGGGTCAGAGAGAGGGAGACACAAAATCCGAAACAGGCTCTAGGCTCTGAGCTGTCAGCACAGAGCCTGACGCGGGGCTAGAACTCACGGACCAGGAGATCATGACCTGAGCCGAAGTTGGCCACTTAACCAATTGAGCCACCCAGGCGCCCCAGGGCCTCACTTCTTATAAGGATGTCAGTCCTATTAAATTATGGCCTCATTTACCTTAATTACTTCCTTAAATCCCCATTTCCAAATACAGTCACCTTGGGAGTTAAGGCTTCACCCTATGAATTGGGAGGGACACTGTTAAGTCCATAACAGGCATCCATTATTTATTAAACACTTATTTTGCTCCTAGTACTGAACTCGAGGCTGTATATAAGCGATGTTGTTTCATTTACATAAAACTAAAAATATGTACTTCTCTTTTGCTGGGGTGGGGGGCAGTGAGAAGACCGAGGCTTGGAGAAGTTACATAATTAAAGCAGAATTACTCAGTTAGTGAGCGGCTGGGCCATGGTTAAGACTCCAGCTCTTCTGGCCTCCAATTGCTTTGCCATATTTATTCCAGTTAGCTCAATGACTTGATAAGGAAACAAGAATATTGAAAACCCATCTGCGTGCCAGGCGCCTGCCCGTGTCATTTTTCCCCTTGCAACAATCTTCTGAGGCAGGTCTGAGTCACCCATTTCACAGATTAGAAAGCCAAGTCCTACGTGAGCGGGAATGTGATCTCACAGAGTACTGGCACTCGCCTACATCTTTCTCTTTCTGTGGTACAAACTCTCGCTAGATCGTGACCTACAGAGAAAACCAAAGGCAGAGAACAGCGTTTGTTAGTTTTATTAAGAGTCTCCTGGGGCACCCGGGTGGCTCAGTCGGTTGAGCTTCCGGCTTCGGCTCAGGTCATGATCTCACGGTTTGTGGGTTCGAGCCTTGCGTCGGGCTCTGGAGCCTGCTTCGAATTCTGTGTCTCCCTCTCTCTCTGCCCTTCCCCTGCACATGCTCTGTCTCTCTTTCTCCTTTAAAAATAAATAAAAACATTAAAAAAAAAAAAAAGTCTCCTACCCTTGCCCTGTCCCACATAATTCTAATTTTCAGAGCGTGCCAAACTGGTGGTGGGGTGCCAACGGAGTGGTTTAGGTTTCCCTCACCGGTACCACTTAAACATCATCGCGCATAATGCTTAAGGACGTCTGGCTAAGTCAGGTTTCATGCGCTCACAGAAGAAAGAGCGATGAAAGCAATGAAAGCAATGAAGTTTGCTAAGAGGGCCAGGGCGCCACTCGGAAACGGTGCCTTCAGACCGTTCCGAGTGTCACATGTGTCACAGCACTCGTTTGGCAGCTCACGCTCTCTATGCTGGCTTGTGACACCTCTTACACCTTTTTTTTTCAATGTATAATGTGTCACTACCCTAAGATTGAGCACAAGAGCAGCTCTCCACGCTTCTCAAAGTTTTCAAGTATTTACTGCAGTTCTGAGCATACCACTTGGAAATTATTCTTCGACTAAACTAGGCATAGAAGGGGATGTCACGTCTCTGGGGATTTTAAAAGGTATTAAGTGGGCTCCACTTGTCTCTCAACGGAAATCCTTTGATCAAGGCTTCAATTTTATTGAAAATGAGTAAAACACTTATATTCTTCAAAGCCCACAGTGAGTAATCACTGATAGATTGTGGGAAAAAAAAATATGAGGAAGGGTGGAACACATGGGGATGTTACTTCTTTTAACGCACTTAATGTTTTAAGAGCATTTTCAGACTTGCTGAAAAATTGCGAATGACAGCATTCGCATAGAGGACACTTCCCTGCCTGGCACGGTATTTTCCCTGTCATTAATATTATGTATTAGTGTCGTGCGTTGGTAATAACTGATGAGCCAATACTGATACATTATTATGAACTAAAATCCTCGTGGGCATGAATTGGGGCTCACTCTTTGTGTTGTATATTCCATGGGTTCTTGCCAATGCCTAATGTCTTGTATCCACCATCACAGTATCATACAGAGCAGTCTCACGGCCCTAAAACTCCCCTGTGCTCCAGCTACTCATCCCTCCCCCGAAAACACATTTTGCATTTTCCCCAGAGATGACAGAGAATTACTGTGCTCCATAGCCTCACCAGCATTTGGTGTTGTCAGTGGTCTGGGATTCACCATTCTAGTAGGTGCACAACTGTATCTCGTTGTTTTAACGTCCATTTCCTTAATAACGTGGAACATGAAGCATGTGCTATATGCTTATTTGTCGTCTGCATATCTTCTTTTGTGAGATGTCTGTTCATGTCTTTTGCCCACTTTTAAGTTGAGTGGTATGCTTTCCTTTCATTAAGTTTTAAGCGTTCTTGCGTATTTTAGATATATGTTTTGGAAATATTTTCAAATATATTCAAATATTTCAAATCTTGCGTTTTTCCAGATATATGTTTTGGAAATATTTTCTCCCAGCTGGTGGCTTTTCTTTTCACCCTCTTGACAGTGTCGTTCACGGAGGATATGTTTATGATTTTAACGAAGCTTCACTTATCAATTTTTCCTTCATGGGTCGTGCTTTTGGTGTTTTGTCTAAAAAGTCATCACCATATCCAGGGTCACTGAGATTTTTCTCTTGTGTTATCTTCCAAAAGTTTTATAGATTTATGTTTTACACTTAGGTCTATGATCCATTTTGAGTTGACGTTTATGAAAGGTGTAAGGTCTGTGTCTAGATTCTTTTATTTTCTTTTTCTTTAAAAAAATTTTTTTAATGTTTATTTATGAGAGAGAGACAGAGTGGAATCAGGGGAGGGGCAGAGAGAGAGGGAGACACAGAATCTGAAGCAGGCTCCAGGCTCCAAGCTCTCAGCACAGAACCCAGTGTGGGGCTCGAACTCATGAAATGAGAGATCATGACCTGAGCTGAAGTCAGACGCTTAACTGACTGAGCCACCCAGGGACCCCCTTTTTTCTTTTTATATGTGGATGTCCAGTTTTTCTAATACCATTTATTGAAAAGACTGAACTTTCTCCATTGAATTGCCTTAGCTCCTTTGCCAAAGATGGGGTCTATTTCTGGGATCTCTATTCTATACCACTGATTTGTCTATTCTTTCATCAAAACCGTACTGTCTTAATCAATGTAGCTTTATAGTACGTCTTAAAGTCAAGAGTGTTAAGTCTTCCAACTTCGTTCTTTTTCAATATTGTGTTGGCTAGTTTGGGTCTTTTGCCTTTCCATGTAAACTTCAGAATCAATTTCTTGATATTCACAAAATATCTTGATGGAATCTAGGTTGGGTTTGTATTGAATCTACAGATCAGTCTGGGAGAAACAGACATTGTAACAATATTGAAACTTCCTATCCATGAATGTGGACTATCTCTCCATTTATTCAGTTTTTTTATTTCATTTATCAGATATTTGAAGTTTTCCTCATCTGGTTATATCTGTTAGAATTATACTTAAGGATCATTTTTTTGTTGCTGATATAAACAGTATTGCATTTTAAATTTCAAATTCTAATTGTGCCTGGTTGGGACATAGAAAACCATTGATTTTATGTATTATTCTTGTATCCTGCAATCTTGCTGTAATCACTTATTAGTCCCAGGAGTTTTCCTGGTGATTCTTTGTGATTTTTTTTTTACAGAGACAATTATGTCATCTGTAAACAAAGACAGTTTTATATTTTCTTTGCTAATACATATACCTTTTATTTCATTTTCTTGTCCTATTGTATTGTCTAGGACTTCCAGCACAATGTTGAAAAGTGGTATTGAGAGCAGACATCCTTACCTTGCTCCTGATCCTAGCAGGAAGGCAACTGGTTTCTCGTCCTTTGTCGTGAAGGTAGCTGTGTTTTTCTAAGTGTCCTATACCAAGCTGAGGAAGTCCCTTCTTGTCCCTGCTTTGCTGAGATGTTTTATCCTGCGTGGGTGTTGGGTTTTATTAATTTTTTCCCATATATGATTGTATGATGTTTCTTCTTTAGCCTGCTAATGTGGCTAATTACATCAGTTGGTTTCTGAATGATGAACCAGTTCTGCTTACCCGGGGTAAATCCTATTTGTTCACTTGAAGTAATAACGACTAAGAATTTTCCAAAATCAGAGACTTGCACCAAAACGGTCCTGCCCCAGTGGGTGGGCTTCTGCTTTTGGACATGTGCCCAGGAAGCTATGATTCTTGGTGTTCCCCTCCCTTTCCAGTTTTCTGGACAGTGGTTTGCCCTGGGACTTCTAAGAAGACTTGCTGGTTTTTAGTTTGCTCAGCTTTTTTCCTGTTGTGAGAGTAAGAGTGACAACTTCCAAGCTCTTTAGATTCAGAGCAGAAACCACTGTTGTTTTTTAAAAGACAACTTAGAAATATATTAAGAGATGTCAAATATTGGGCGCCTGGATATCTCAGTCGGTTGAACACCCGACTTCGGCTCAGGTCATGATCTCACGGTTCGTGGGTCTGAGCCCCGTGTCGGGCTGTGTGCTGACAGCTCAGACCCTGGAGCCTGCTTCAGATTCTGTCTCCTTCTCTCTCTGCCCCTCTCGCACTCACACTCTCACTCTGTCTCTCAAAAATAAATGTAAAAAAAATTTTTTTTAAGATGTCAAATATGAATCACATTCAGAGTCAATTTTCAGTGTACTAGCATCTCTTTAATTCTATTCACTGCTAAAAACATCTGTAAAGCAAACCTACAGGTGGGGTTGTGAGATGTGGTCCACTAAATTTAGGCCTGAAGACCCATACCATTGAGTATGACAAAACACCAAAACAAAACCCCAAACCTTACTACACATAATCAACTTGCGGCCTTTTTCAAGCTTTTTCAGGAACAATACCTTTGTTTTGAAGCTTCTGAATGATTGCTTTTTCAGGAACAATATCTTTGTCTTGAAGCTTCTGAATAATTGCTGAGCAAAGAATTCTAAGAGAGGGATGCTTTCTTTTTGTCTTTTATATCACAGATTTCACGAACCTAAAGGGCGTTAGCTTGTGCATAATGAAAATGCACTTGAATTCTTTATCGTGACATTAATTTTTACCTGCCTGGCTCCTATGTGGTGTGGATCAATAACATGCCAGACAAGAGCCTCTTCCTTGATCTGCAATACAATGCTTTTTTAATAATCACTGTGTAGAAATTGTGACACAGTATTCTATTTGCCATGTTCTTCCTTTTCTCATAGTATTTTTCCAATGATGAGGAAAACTAATTGATCTTACTTAATTCTTCAAATACCAAACACAGTAGATGTACATCATTCTGTTTGCTTGACATCATCTCTGTGAGAAACTGACATTTGTCCCCACAGTGGACAGTCATTATTTGGGGAAAGACTGCACCTTTAAGGGTCAAAGATTCAACAGCCCGGACCTTTTCAAATGACAAACAGCACACATAGCGTTCTCCGTGTTTGGAGTGAAAATAAAGACAGCTACCACGTGCTGGGGGCAGTGCATACAAGACGGTGTGTATTCCTAGGGTGATGGTCCCACGGCAGCTATCCGTATGCTTGTTAAGTAAATGAGAAAACATACTCAGAAGTAACTAAGTTAGGAAATGATAAACCTGAAAACTAAAACCTTGGTCTTTTTTTTTTAACATTTAAGAAAATGTGGTGAAAACCACATAACAAAAAAATTAACCATATTAAACTGGTGTTTAGTACACCCACTGGGTCGTGCCTTCACCGCTTCTGTTGAGCTCTGAAATATTCTCATCACTCCGGAAAAACCCCATACCCAGTGAACAGCCACTTTCCATCCCTCTCCCCTCAGCCCCTAGGAACCACCAGCCTTTCTTCTGTCTCTGTGGATTTGTCTCTGCTGGAAATGTCATATAAATGGAATCGTACAATGTATGACCTTTCACGGCTGCTGGCCCTGGTCTGACCTCCAATTCTGTGTTCTTTCTTCAACAATAACCTGTCCAGGACAGTCCCTTGCTCACAATTAAAAAAAAAAGTGTGTTGCTTTTTTAAACTAATAATCATCTTTTCAAACTTACTTATAAAATATATGTTCAGAAATAAAGAATAATGGTACAAGAAATACTCATGAACCCAAGTCTTAGTTCAGAACATGCACACATACACACATGTCCCTGTGAACTTCTGGAACCCCCTAACCTGCACCCTGCCCCCACAACACTTCTCCTGAACACCAGCTCATCAGTCTCTTGCTCATCTTTGGGGTTGAACAATTTTTGCATGCCAAGCCATATATTCTTTAGTGCTGCCTATTTTGAAACTTATATAAATAGAACTAATGTGTGTAAGGTGTGTCCACATTGTGTATGTCTTTACCATTCATTTCTTTTCACTGACAAATAATATCTTATTAAATACTTTTACCCAAATATCTTTATCTATTTTGTGGTGATGAGCATTTGGGTTATTTCCAGCTATGTTGTTATTATGAATGTCACTATTATGAATGCACATAATTTTGCTTGTATGGGCTTTGCATAATGTGTATCTTTGATTTATGCAAATGCATCTGTAAGTGAATGGTACCATGTTTACATCTCATTCTGTTTCTTACTCTTTTTTCTTCACTAAGTACTGTTAAGACTCCACCATGTAGCTGTGTGTGCATACCATCTGCTGGGTCCCATTTATATAATGCTTTAAGGTGCACTGTCACCACATTTACCTATCTGTTTTCTTGGAAATGATGGGCACCTCCATCTCCTCCCCCATGGATGCTGGAATGAACACCCGTGTATGTTTCCTTATGGACCCACATCAAAATTTCTTTAGATAAATTTCCAGGATGGGGATATCTGAATTTGACTAGGAAGGGCCAGACTGCTCTCCAGAGTGGCTGCCCCGGTTCACAATCCCCCCCAGCAATGAGTGAGGTTTCCACACCTTCTCACCCCTGTCACCTGCCGTCAGCAAGCTTCTTACTTCAGCCAGTCTATAGGCAAAACGGGCATTGTGCTATTCTAATTACCATCGTTCGATTTACTAAGACTTTTAAACATTTCTTCATTGTCTTCCAGTTTCTTTTTCTATAAATGGTCTCTTCATATCTTTTGCATATATATGTATATGCATAGATATATATTAGATATATATCTACATATGTATATATAGATATTTCCTATTGCATATATATGTATACAGCTGTAAAGTTATAAAATATATATGTGTGTGTATGTGAGTGTGTATATAGGTATATGTGTATATTAGAGGTTGCTGTCTTTTACCTCCTCAATACTAGAAATTCCTCCTTAATTCCTCCTTAGTACTAGAGTCTAGGTGTTACTTATTACTTTGGTCATAAGTAATAAGTACCACCTAGACTCTGGTATTAAGAGTCTAGATGTTAATATGTTCTCTCATTTTTGTATCTACCTACTAAATTTATTCGTGATGTTCTTCATTCTGAGACAATAAAATGCAGCAAAACTCCACCTTGTCAAGTTATTTATTTCATTTCTTGCAAAATCCTTTCCTGACCCTATGTCATGTGATATTCTGGTAAAAATTTTTTTAACTTTTCATACGGTGTTCTGTTCACTTCCCTCAGACTGACCTTCTGGTTCACTATTCACTCTTTGGTTTTGTCCCATATGATGAGAAGACTGAGAACTTCAATTGGCTAAAAATTCAATTTAGCTTTTAAGTCTGATGGACCTCTTTAAACCTCTTATTTTTGTTCCTATCTAATCAGAATGGTAAATATACTCATTTGTATTCTATGTCCAATATTTCCATATCAAACACATCTTTGCCCATCAGCTTCGAGTCTTTTTTGTCTGCCTGCAACTGTTTAAGTTTCTTAGAACTCGTCTCTTCGTGTGGTAAGAGATCTTTGTGACTCTGTCTGTAAATGTCCTTTGAGACTCCGGTCATATGCATGAGGAATTACATTTCTGCCAAATGCCAGGGACCACTGCCGGCCCTGGGCCATTTTTACCTCCTGACCCATGGCCTGTTTTCTCAACAGTAACGTGAACTCAGAACGTGAACCCCATGATGTCAGTCCAGGGTTCTAAATTTAGGCAAATGGTTGTCTTTGTGGGCTCTTCCCTTCGGTGGTGGGAGATGGGTGCTGTCACTATCCATGAAGCCTTCCCTCAAACTTGCTGGACTTAGAGTGGCCTCATGGTGGTGGCCACTGTGTGCGCTGATTCTCATCCTGAAGCCCCATTTGCCCTGAACTGTTTGATCTCAGGGTGTGTCTTCCTAACTTGCTATGAATTCTTAAAGAAATTTTTTAATTCCAGAATTTGAGGATCATTAGGATCATTTACAGACCCATCTGTCTCCACTTACATCATTTACCAATCTATAGAAAAGATGCCAATCCTTTGTTTTTTTAATCTAAATTCAAAGAGTCTCCATCACACTACTGGGTACTTGCCCAAGAAAGACAAAAACACTAATTCAAAGGGACACACACACCCCTATGTTTATAGCAGCATGATTTACAATAGCTGAACTATGAAAGCAGCCCAGTGTCCATCAACAGATGAATGGATAAAGAAGATGTGGTATAGACACACAATGGAAAGTTATTCAGCCATAAAAAGAACGAAACTTGCTATTTGCAATAACGTGGATGGAACTAGACAGTCTTATGCTAAGGAGCGCAAATCAATCAGACAAAAACAAATGCCATATGATCTCGGTCATACATGGAATTTAAGAAACAAACAAACAAACAAGCAAAGGGGAAAAAAAGAGAGAGAGAGGCAAACCAAGAAACGGATTCTTAACTAGAGAGAACAAACTCATGGTCACCAGAGGGGAAGTGGGTGAGGGGCTGAAGGAATTAGAGGATGGAGGTTCAAGAGTACACTGATCATGATGAAAATGAGCCAATCATCTCAAAGAGCGTCAACATCACTGTGGCTCTCCAAACTTGATGTGAACGCTCATGTCAACCCCCTTGACGTCACGTGGCTTTCTTTAAATGCTCTGTACAAATCACGACCAGCGGGCTTTGTTCCTCCTGGTCTCATTCTGATTCTGATTCCACTCAACCCAACGGGTGAGACGTGCATCGGGCAGCTCAGAACCCCTCCTGAGGAGCGACAGCCCTGACACAGAGTATGAGACTGTTTGCCGGGTTTCCCGTCAGACTGTCGCCTCCCTGAAGGCAGCTGCACAGCCCACTCCAGCCACACCAGCCACAGATGGTCTGTGGCCTCTGTGGTCCACAGCAGTGGTTCCATAAAGGGTGTGCTGAACACATTTCTAGTGTTGACTGATCCTGTCTTTGACTTGCAATAACGTCTTTTGCATTTTAGCTCATGAGGAAATTGCATGTTTTCCTAGGGGCTCTACACAGAGCAGTTAAGACCCCATTGGCCTTGGATGGGCACCTCCCTTTGGGGGATTACCACCCAGATTCTAGGTTCCTGAATTTGGTCAACGGCTACACATAATCAACTCTCTTAATTCTCAGAAGGGTTAGCTAGAAAATTAGTCCTCAACTTGAAACTTCAATTATACACATAAAATCTATGTGCTCTCCTAATTAAGCACTTAAGTCGGCTGAAGCTGGTCTTAAATTTGATAATTTTATTAGTACCCTAAAACTACAGCAGGAAAGATTAATTGTGTTAATAATTAGAAACTGAACATTAACTTTTTTTCCAAAGAATTGTCTTCGCACTGTTACATTTCACTTCATCTTAGGAAAGCAGAGTATGTGCAAATGGAATACGATTCATTTGTGGCCTAACTTACGATTTTTTAAAAAGAATGTAAAGTTTTTGTAAAGACACGGAAATCACGGTTCGACTGACCAACCTTAAAATAGTACAAGCTAACACTGCAGAAAAATTAAGCATTCCTTTTTTTTTTTTTATTTTTCTTTAACGTTTATTTATTTTTGAGACAGAGAGAGACAGAGCATGAACGGGGGAGGGGCAGAGAGAGAGAGGGAGACACAGAATCTGAAACAGGCTCCAGGCTCCGAGCCATCAGCCCAGAGCCTGACGTGGGGCTCGAACTCACATACCGCAAGATCGTGACCTGAGCCGAAGCCGGACGCTTAACCGACTGAGCCACCCAGGCGCCCCAAGCATTCCTTTTTAGAGCTTTTCCATCAGTGGCTATGAAACATATAAAGGGCCATCAGAAATCAGGAGAAACGATTAAGGATACAGGAAGGGTGTCTGTCCCGGTGGATGTGCCCTGCACACGGGGTGTGTGTCTGTCCTCCACACCCGGCTAGCTCTACCCTCTACTTGCTAGTGCCAGTGTCCAGGTGACCATTTCTCTTGAGTTGGTGTGTAGACAGACTCCACCTGCGTGGGCCCCATGCTTCCTCTTGCACTCAGTATGGGTCCCCATGGGGGTCTCTTGACTCCCATGTGCTCACTCCTCTCTGTTAGATAACAAAAGTGAATGACACGGTGCCTGGATATCCTGGACGTAGGGTCCTATGTATAACAGATTACTGAGTTTGGTCTTGCCCAGTTTACATGGTCATCGTGAGTCAAACTTTGGAGGGTGTATGCCTCAAAGCTGAAGGGGACTTGTACTTTAGGCTAAGCTGTATGCCACCCACGTATTGTCACTTAGGATTCACACTGAGGTGAGTCATTTGGGGGAGGCAACAAAAACACATGAGTAAGGGGTGTTAAAAAAAAGGCTTCAAGTAATTTAAATTTAAATATCAACTAACACTATACATGGATAGAAGGGAACATAGAGCTTATTGTCACACGAAGGAGGAGTCACGTGTCTACGAGTGAATCGGTTACTCTGTTTTGGGAGAAAGACGGAAGCAGCTTCGGAAAGGCCAGACAGAATTCAAGGAAAGGTACAGGAGGTGGGGAGTGTTAAGGACGGTCGTGAAGACTTTCGTGCTCAGCTGTCAGCGGGAGCAGAGAACTGAAGCTTCGCCAAGACAAGCTCTAGGAAGAAAGACATCTTCCTCCCCAACTCCAAAAGCTTTTCTGTGAAAGCGTCTGTACCCTGGCCTTCTAGGGGACCCAGAGCTGGATTTTTGTATGTTTAATCTGAAATGTAGAAACATTACACTCACACTTAATTAGCTCATTTGGAAAATATTGATCAGAACACCCCATTTTCCAACAAGTATTTTCAATTAGCATTCCAATCACTGTATTATTAACATGGTCTCCATAAAACTAATCAGTCTCCTTTAGGCTTTAAAGATGTCAGTTTGATTACCTGGAAAACAATTAAAATGAGTTGCAATTTTATATCGGTCTTTGAGCCCCTATATGAACTGACGAACAGTCTCAAGTTATCAGACTTTAAAATGCCACCAAACAGGTAATTATCATATACCATCAAATATAATTACACGTGCTAATCTCCATAAAATCCTACAAGTTAATATCATATATTAGCAGTGAATCATATAGCTTAAATGGGTCCATGTTGCATTTTTATGAACTCTCTAATCTGCATTAGTAAAGCATTCATAGAGTCATGGAGAAGTGAATGCCAATGATGTTTAAGGGAAACAGGACGTATTTCGAAACCTGTCCCACCCATGCAGGAAAGCAGGTTCTAATCCAGGAGGCCAGGCTAAGTCTAGGATTCTAAGAACCCAACTGGTGCTGGGAGGCACCACCCGGAGAAGCCATTTTCCTTCTATCCATGATTATACTCTGGAGGCTCCCAGGATAGCCAGGCCAAAGGACTACCTCATATCCCCAAGTGTTTCTTGTCCTCTTCCACCTCCTCCCCTGCCCTGAACGACTAACAGTAAAGACATTAGGAGGAGTTTCTTAGATGGTTTCCTTTGACTTAAGAGCCCCTACAGTAGATGCAGTAAGACTAAACTCCATGCCATAACCCTTCTTTGATTCCTAGGAATTATAAATCAGTCCATCTGATAATTCTCTGGGAGAATTCTTCTTTTTTCTTGCTTCTCCTCCATTGAAATGGGAGGTCCTGGATAAAAGCTTGTTGAATATTCTTCTCCATCTATTCGTAGATCTGGCATGAAGGCTATGCCAACGTTACAATTTTTAATTTAACCTTTTGAAGGTTTGCTATTTAAACACAAAGAAAGGAGCAGCCTTGATAGGTAAGGAAGCCCGGGCTGATGTGTTTCATTACAAAGGATGTAGATTCTATCCTCAGGTAGAGCCTGTAGTGGAAACAGCCTCTCCTCAACGCAAAGATAATGAACTCTCGTTCTAATGGTGAGAAATTGGCCGTGAAGCTGGGTCGGGTCTCGGCAGTGGGTCAGAGAGCGGTGTGGCCCTCACCCAGGGATGTGCTTACACCAGAAGAGCTAACGACACACACCGCGTGACTGCAGGGCAATAGCATGTATGGGGCAAGCGGGTAAGAGAGACCGTGTGTAGACGGAGCAGACAGAATGCACAAGGTAGCTGGACTACACCTTGGTTTTCCAGATTCTCAGGCTCGAAGGGCTCAGAGGTCATCTCTCACACAGCTGTCAGTGGCACAAAGAAACAATTTGGACCCTCCTCCTGGAGAAAGAACAGCAAGTGGTGGAGTCGGGCTCTGGGTGTGGAGCTGCTGCCCGTGCAGGGGTTCCATGTCCTTAGAAAGGGAAACGTGGTAAAGCACGGCCAGGCTGGCAAAGGCTACGCTTTGGGGGAACGATTGTTCTGAGCGAAATATCCATTAGAAGTCAGTTATGATTACTCATTTTAATTATGGAATCATGTTTTTTAAATAAAGGATTTAATTTGTTTTCGCTTCCGATGGTTGCTGGTGCTGCTTGGTCTCCATATGCAGCCATGGTGTTGTCTCCATCCAGTTTGCCTTCCAGAAGCAACTCAAGGAACCCCAGGGACTGAAATCACTCTGTTTTAAGGCTGAAATATGGTTTACAGACAGAACTATGAATAGGGAAGGGGCGAAGGGTCTCTGGTGGGAAGTAGGCGATCTAATGTCGGCGAACCACTCCACACACACAAGTGCGCCGAAGACGTGCCCGTGTGCTGCTTTCCTGTCATTTCATGCAAAAGGGGAGAGAGTTATCTTTCCATGATGTACAGATGAGTATCTCAGGCATGAGCATGCTAACAGACGTTCCTAAAATCAAACACTGAAAAGCTATCCTTACGATCCCGAAGAAAAAAAGGTAGCATCTGACTGCAAAGTGTGTTGGGTGTTTCAACTTCCTGGCGCTAAGCAAATTCTCGAAGTGGAAGTTTGAGTGGGAGTGTGGGTATGGTGGAGCCAAGGAGAGAGGGGGACAGAGAAGGAGTTACAGGGGGCGTTTTCAGGGAAGAAGTGACCTGCCACTTTAGACTTGCTGAAAGAGTCAAATTTTAACAGTTAGTGAGGGGAAGCATCGTTGATTCTAGAGCAAAATGCAGGTGCGGGTGGCACCAGGTGTTCAGGGCACCGTTAGATGAGGGAGGGCTTCCTCGTTTTATTTGCTGAATACAGGGCATGCAGCCACATATGTCTGGGTGGTTCTGATGGCCCCTTTTTAGGGAGGCATCATCGGGGCTCACAAATAAAAGACTAGGGAAAGTACAGCAAAGAACCCTGTGAACTGTGTCTGCTGAGCCCCACAGAACACTTGTGGTCTCTGTAACCATAGTAAACACCTCAAAGCGCCTTTTCAGGGAATGGTCCTTCCCCATCCCAGGGGCAGGTGTCAGGGGGAGTCCCACGGGCCTGGCCAGGGTGATGGGGTCGGGGATGGCCGCAGCATCCAAGCTGGTCTATCACATCCCCGCTCCCTGGGATTGAGAACTGAAACTAAGAGAATTCATTCAGTCTCACCAAACGGTTAGAACTGTAACAGGCAATGAAGTTGGGAATCAGAAAGTAGCCAGGTCCTGATACACCGATCAGCACAACAGGACAGAAGAAAGAGACAGAGACAGAGACAGAGACAAAAAGGCAGAGGGAGAGACAGAGAGATGGACAGAGGGAGAGAGACCCAGAGTGAGTGGCAACTGTGCACAGAGAAATAAGATGGGAGCCAGAGTCTGTGTTCCAGCTCCTTCCTCAAGCTTGCTTCCTTCCTATCCACTCGTTCCACGACTCAGCCCATTGTGTCTTCATAACAAACTCCCGCTGTAAGCTCAATGTCTGTTCCTGTTGCCTGAAACTAAAGACTGCAGCTGATGAAACAGTGAAGCAACGTGAGCGGGCTCTCTGTGCTCTAACAGCCCGATCACAGCTTCTAGAATAGATTAGAATGGGAAAAAAGAAAACAAAAAACCCAAAACACAAAAACAACTCAAAGCAAAACGCCCTTATGGTGTAAGGCATGGTAATCAATTCTCTCCCGACTTAGGCTCCAGAATAATCGGGAGGTGGTCTGCAGGAGTCCGGCCATCACCCTGTGGGCCATGCATGCACATCAGGGGTCATCAGGTTCAAAGCACGCATTCATGAATGCCTGATGGGACAATTCGGGACCGTCCTCATCTCGAGCCCTGCCACTTCCATGTTGCTATTTAATACTTGCGCTCTTGTATAATTTAGACCTTTTAATTAATCCAGATTGACCTTACTTTTTGTGTTCCTCTCTCTGTTCCAGTCATGTGAAAGAAATTTCATCCATTTGTCACACATGCATTTAAGGACTCTAGAAGAACCCTCTAGAGGTTGACTTGGGAGATGAACAAGCTAATATTTGGAAGCCCTTGCAATGCCTGGCCCACAGGAAGTGAATTCATGAAGGTCTATTCACCTCCTTGATGACAGCCACAAGCTTCACGGTCCCGACTCCCTTGCCTCCAGGCGGGGACAGGTGACCATTTCTGGCCAGTGTGCTGGGAATTGTCGCGGGCTCTGCAGACTGGAGCTGGGAAGCCCGGGTCTGTGTTTGCCGTGCCCTTCCACTTCCTTCCATGCTGTGATGTTCTGAAGAGAAGGATGCGAGCTGCCATCAGACTTGCTCAGTGACAGTAAGGAGCAAAGCCTTCCTCCGGCCTGTGCTGTCCCGGCAAGGTGGGCAAAAAGACCTCACTGGGTTAAGTCTCCACATTGGGGGAAGCACTGACACAACAGCATACTCTCTCCCACGAGAAATAGCATACTGTCTTGTGACTCTTGTGTTCTACCTACCAAACTGAGGCGGGGCAACATTGTGCCAAGAAACAGAATTATGAAGAGTCATCTATGAACCCTGTGGCTTTGCACGTACGCTCTTCATCTAGAAGTCTCTGCCTTCTTTAGCCACTGATTAAGCCACGAAAAAGGGGTGGACTGTCCGGAAAAACGTCACGGCCCCAGTAGCTCCGGTTCCTCCCCGTCTTGCTGCATGTTGCGGGACTTGAGGTGGTCTACGGAAAGCATGCAAGCTTCACATGCACACAGAGGCAGGAAAGGTACTGTCTCTCAGTGGATGACGAGAGATGGAACACGTGGGACACCATGGTGCCCGGAAGGTCTGACCTCAGCCATGGTGTTAGTAAGCAGACACTGACGGCCCTTGTGAAGCAGGCAGACCCAGCACTCCCATCTGCTGGCTGGGTCGCTGGGCTGGGTGTGGCCTCAGAACTTCTGCCTTCGTGCGGGACACTCCTGAACGGGCAATTCTCAACATGGTGCTCGCACTCACATGGGTTTTGGTCACAGAACTTTCCGTATGTTTGCACCTGTATGTCTTTGAGTCCCTCTAGAGGGAAGACCGGTGACCACAAGAAAGAGTTTAATGCTCTCCTTTGTAATCTGCGACAGCACTATCAGCATCTGCCTGAAGAAGCTGTAAGTTTTCTTTAGGCAGCAAAAGCAGAATGAGTTCATAAACCAAGGTTTTGGTGTTGTGTTTTGTTTTGTTTTGTTTTTCCTACTGGGTTTTTGATTTTCTGGAAACGGCTTGATGTAAACCACCTGCTCGTGTCTTTAACAAGAGCAAGGTGTCAGAGCCCACAGGTCCAGCTTTCTTAGGCTGCCTCTGAATGCATATAATTTCTGGCTATTTACAGAGTGATTTCAAGTTTTATGGGCGCGCTGAGAAAAAATGGCAGGAATCTGCCTGCAGGGAGGCAAGACCTCAGCCGGGTGACAAAGGACCTAATGGAGGGCAGTTAAGCCAAATGTCCTTGGCAAAGGAAATGCTTGGGCTCTGCCCAGAAACCGGATCTTCGAGTTTTCAGTTTTGCTAATTTGCAAAAAGGAGTGGGGGGGGGGGAGGGGGTATGTCCGGACTTGGTGCTAAAATGAAGACCAGCTTTTCAATGAGAACCTGTTTTTCCTCCTGAGAATGGAAGGGTGAGAGGGTGCATTAATGATCCAATTAGGGACTGGATTAAGGGGGTGACTTATAAAGTCAAAGCGTGTGTCGAACAGGTGCGAGCATGGAGTAAGATAGAAGTCAAGGCCCTTAAAACAATGTATTTCCAAAATTCTAAAAGCCACTGAAGTCAGTGGTCAAAGTGTGTTTCCGTCACAGAGCAGGAGGCAGAGACACAGGCTGGGCCATGCCAGGATGGAACATCCCCTTCCCTTCTGCTGCGCCTGGTCACAGAGCCCATCACAGTCTTGACTCCATCCGCTCTGTTCTAGATGGTTCTCATAGACTTCTGTGTTGATTTATTCATTCTATTATTATTATTATTATTGGTGAAAGAATGTGTTTCTCATTTCACAACTGCACATTAACTCAAAACCTGCTTTTTAGGAGCACACCCTGCTCTGATCTTGCCCTGAACATTTAAAATAGCGCCTTGTCATTGTCTGCCTCTCGGCTTCTCCCAGCCTCAATCTCTGACTCACCCCATTCACCCTGGTTCTGCAGAAACTCAGATTTGAGACTTGCTTCTTTGGCAATGTCTCAGGGAGCACTGAACCCGTGTTGCCCTCCCTGGAAGTAGATTCAAAGTTGCCAAAGCCTTTGTCAGAAGGTGAGACATTTCCATTTTCCCCCTTTCGCTATGCCTCATTGGTCAGATCCGTCAAACATCTTAATATTTATGCCATTATCTCGGACACAGCGGCCAGCACACTGGATACGGGTATGTTGTGCGGACGTGTCAAATATCTTGAGATGTCTGTCCTGCGTGTCACCGCGTCCCATCGCCAACTTTGACCAGGGAACGAGGAGGGAGTTGGTGGTAACTAGGACTCTGATGGAATGTGTTGTGCAGACAAGAAACAGGGTTCTCAAGGGACCTCACGGATCTGGACATCTGTTAGAAATTTCATTCTGCTAAAAACAGAACTCCTGGTTTCCTTTCATGTCTGTCCTGGCTTGGACACAGAGAGAACAGCAAGATCAGATAGCGCCTGTGTGCATGTTGTGCACCTCACGGCATCTACAGCCGCGTGTCTCCCGGGCGCTCCCGGAGAGGCTGAGAGCTTTCCAGGCGAGGCTTTATTGTGGAGCAAGGCTGCTGGAGTCAGATCAGCCCGATTTTCATTCCCTGCTCTTCCTCCTACTGCTTCTGCGACTTCAGGAAGCTTCTGTAACTTGTGTGAGCCTCAGTTTCCTCTTTTATGGTAGCGGGACAGTTATGATTCTCACCTTGCAGGGTAAACACTAAGAAGACCTAATGGCATCACCTCATTTCTCCATGAACGAAGCACCTCATCTCTCTGTCTTCCCTCTGTGAAATGTCTAGAATGAAGTGCATCTCACCCCTGTGTACCTGCTTTCCTGCTACTTAACTCAAGGGAAGGCCCCTTCCCGGCAAGGATGCCCTCCTCCTTCGTCCCTGAGATCTTATCTCCTCTTGTCCTTCAAGGAGGCCATTACTGCAGTGACTTGTCTCTCCTGAAATGCCAACGTCGACCTCCAATGGATCCTTCTCATACACAGGAACCGTAACTTAGTATTTTTTGAACAGAACAAAACTAATACAGCCAACAACCCCCCAAACTCTGTTAACCCAACTCCTCCAGGTCCTGCCTTTCTCTGCTCCCCTTCTCGGAAAAATTCCTTGGAATTTCATCTCTGCCTCTTCAGTCCATTCCCTCTCTCACTGTTTCCTATAGTTAATGATTGTTCCGCGATTACTGTGATCCTGCATTGCTCGGTTTTCTAAATTCTCATTACAGATCTATCAAACCCTTCACCAGGGTGGTTCTCTTCTGGGTATATTCAGATGATCAGTTTACATCTCTGGACTAATCCTCTCCTGGAGCTTCTGGATTCACTCAGTCTGGGCTGGCTGCCTCCACATGAGGTCCTCTGCCTTCTTCCTGGGATCTTCATTTGCAACCCACTTTGTGAATTTCTTCACCTGTCCCCTGGGTTGGGTCACGTTTTCTCATTTCCACAGCGGCTTTTCTCCTAGTTTACACATTTTCTAAGCACGACCTGGAGATAAATGCCAGGAAAACCATTTTCTTTAGACTTGCTAGCATTCACAATTAATAATTGAGCACAGGATCTTAGAAATTTTTTGTTCATTTGTTTTGCTTTGTCTTTAGGGTTGTAAAGGAAGTTGGCCATTGTTCTGTAGCTTTCAGAGTTGTTGTTAAGAAGTCCAAAGTCATTTTGGTCTTTGATCTTCTGCGTATGACCTATTTTTAGACCCCCCCCCCCCCATCCTCTGGACGTTTGGTGCATCCTCTCTTTGCTGAAATTTCACAACATAATTTTTTGGTATAAGTCTATTTTCATCTCTTATTGTAAGCTTTCATTGGGTCCTTTTGGTCTGGAAATCCTTCTGTTCTTGGAAATATGATCAGAGTTTTCCTTTGATACTAACTCTGCCTTTTCTTTTTTCCCTTTTGTCTACTATTCTTATTAACTGTAAGTTGGGCACCCTAAGCTGGCTCTCCAGCTCTCTTGTCCCTGTCTTCAATTTAGCTACTTGTTTTGCTGCAAATGTTTCCAAACATTTTCTTGATGAATAATTTTATATCATGTTTTAAATTTCTAAATACTCTCTTTTAGTCTCTGAATATTTCACACACACACACAAGTATAACTTTCTCACATTCTTGCTTCCTAGATGTGACATTTTCTTTAATCTCTGAGGACATTAATGATTTGTTTGTTTACATGTTGAGAAATTTCCCTCTCCCTTCATTATCTCTGTTTCTTCCAAGTGGCTTTCCTTTTATGTTTGTTATTGTTCATTTGCTTTCTTTTTTGCAATTTGTTTTTGTATGGGTTTCTATTATCTTCATGTTAGAGGCTTTTCTCAGATGTCTGAAGATTCTGTCTGATCATAATTTTGCTGTCTGATCGTAATTAAATACAGAATTAACTAAATAATTTTTCTGCCGCCAGATTTAGATTCTGCTTTCTGGAATGGTAGTTACCGCCATCCATATGCTCTGAAGCTCCTAAAGCATGTTGCTGTCTTTGCCATTAACGTTGTCCTTTAAGCTATGGGTTTGTGTCCAATAAAGTCTCTTTACAGTTTAATTAGTCTCAGATGGGGAAGTTGATGTCTGTGCTCATCCTGCCATCACTTCATGGAAGTCTCTTTCATTCCTCACCCCAGGTCAAGTGGCATCTCCCTGCATCGCTTCCTGAAATATCTCTTGCCCAATTCACCAGTAGTTTCCATATTGCCAGATCCAATGGGCACCTTCCTCTGACCAGCATCCTAAAGTGATCACTCTCTCCTTCTTGAAACACTTTGCTCTAGAGATGACTCAACTACGATGGCTTGGTCATCACCTTCCTAGGCACTGCAGCCAGCTGGCCCACTTACCAAATTGGGCCACTCTGGCATGAGACAGAATCCCAGCCATATGGTCAGCTTCAGATCGTGTGCATTTACGTCACTGTAACAGAATCCTCTCCTTCTCACCTCCTACCAATCTCTGCCATTATTTGGTGGGGCAGGGAGACCCTAGGTGTCCCGAGTCCATTGCTGGGGGTCAATCCACCCAGTGGACTGGACCAGGAGCCAGGCCACACACTCACTGCCTCTCAGCTAAGGACCAAAATAAAATGTAAAACCAGGGATGCCTGGGTGGCTCAGTTGGTCGGGCGTCCGACTTCGGCTTGAGTCATGATCTCGTGGCTTGTGGGCTGGGACCCCACGTTGGGCTCTGTGCTGATACCTCAGAGCCTGGAGCCTGCTTCGGATTCTGTGTCTCCCTCTTTCTCTGTCTTTCCCCAACTCACGTGCTTTCTCTCTCTCTTTCTCAAAAATAAACATGAAAAAAATTTTTTTAAATTTAAAAACAGGATTCTCAAGAGATTACTCTTCTGTTTCTGGCATTGCTGTCAGAAAGTAATGATAGCTTGGCATGTATTTTTAGCAAAACCTGCTTTTTTTTTTTTTTTTTACAAACTCCAATAAATTGTTTTATGTGCTCTAATAAACTGCTATCGAGTTTTATCAGGGTTTCTCCTCAAAACCCAGGAGAACAGCCGGTCTACGGCATGTCTCACATCCACCAGTCCTCAGCGGTGTCCTGTCACACCTAGAGGTTCTAACACAAGCTGCCATCCAGGAGGCGGGGGGAGCCCACACCCACTCACGCCCATCCTAACAATTCCCGTCACCTTTCCATTTCGGAGATTATTTCCTTTGGTGGAAAAGACCGGAAACCGAGAAGATGAGCACTTTTGCTTCTTCTCTGTCACACGTCACCCTCACACATCTTCCCCAAAGTGATTGTTTCAACAAACTTAGTGAAATAAAGTCTGTTTCTTCCTGTAACCTTGTTGACAGGCCTCACGTTTCTGCACGGAGACCCTTCTGGCCATATTCCTCTGGGCCCATGCCACGCTAGCGTTAGATGAAACTTAGCAGAAACTCTGTTTACATACACTGGTGCTTTCAAATGTGTCCCCTCAAGCCGTTCTCCCTCATTTTAGATGTCCCCCACTTTGGATATTTTTCCAAAAATTTCTTATTTAGCTCCTGAGGCTGTTAGTCCCATTTTCAAAGAGAAGGAACCACCTCACAGAGAATGGTCATCTTGCGACAAAAGCCACCAGGCTAAGGAAGGGCAGAGCAAGAATCCAAACCCAGGTGTGTGGGACTCCCGCCGTGCACGTGTGTAGACGTGAAGGACAAGATCAGGATGCACGCACTCTGTGTAGCCTCAGACAGTGGGGTTCCAATATGCTGTCTAGTTTGGAAACCCCTGCCCTGAAGCTTCTCAGACCATCCAAAAGGGTCCAGGTAGAGGGTCCTAAGAGAAGAGCCATGATCACTCTGCAAATGTCAATGTGGGCTTGGGTGGCAACTTGCCATGGATGGGGACGGGGGTGGGGGGTGTACGGACCCCAGGTCTTGAGAGGAACAGGTGACAACAGCTTCAGCTGGCTCCGCTCAGCTGCCTCTGGGGTTGCAAACATGACTTGGGCAGCAGAAGAAGTAAGTGTCCTCTTGGACTCCAGTTCAGCAGAAATGGACTGAAGGGGACAAGGAACAAGGGAATGAAAAGGCAGCGGCGAGGGTGACTGGAGCCAGGTCTGAGCACAGGGCACTGGCGACAGCTTTGGAAGGTGAGAAGCAGACAGCGCAAAGTAGGGGAAAGGCCGGTGAGGATGCTGGGGTGCCCTGCGGAACAGTGGTAGCAGGTGCAACCCAACGGTCCCCCTTCCCTCTCGTTTTCAAAAGTGGCAAGACCGCACGGACGGACGGACACAGGGGAGCAAAGGATCCTTGTTGTCACGGGGAGGGCAAACGTTGTTGCCCTGCCAGGTCTCCAGTGTACAGATGAAGGATTCCAGGAACTGGCGACACAGGACGCGCAGTGTGGTCGATTTGTTTGTTTCCAAAGAATCACAGATTACAATCAATGGGGAACTGAAATTTTGAAAAAAAAAAAAAAAAAGACACACGCACACACAAATGAGTCATTTAAATATTTTGATGAGGAAGCCAAATCAGTTTTAAAAAAGAAAAAGAACAGATTCCTTAGAGATCTGGAAGTAAGTGGGATAAAGAGCCCGCCCTCGAGTCTGCGTGTGCATGTGCGTATGCACGTGTGTGTGTGTGTGTGTGTGTGTGTCAGTCGAGTGACCCTGGAACCACGGAGCCTGCTGTAGGGCGTCATCTCCCCCAGACCAACACAGCCAGTGTGCTGGCATGCTCTGGTGCACAGCACAGTAGACCGTGACTCCTGTGAGGGGGGCTGGTCCACACTGGCGGCAAAGCGGCTTGGTGCCAACGGGTTGGAGGCGTATTTCAGCATGGTTGGCCAAGTACAATTAATCCCTCAAAAAAAAAAAACCTTCAGAATTATTACATATTAATTGCACGGTTAGGCTTGTCTCTGCAGGTACGTTATTTTCTTTTTTAGGGTGAACTTGACCCAATCTGTGGCAAGTTATTCTACATGTGGACATTTAAAACCAAGCGTCTCCAGGTCTACTGTGAAAGCAAGCTGTCCTGAGACTAGAGGCAGCGCCGGGCTGAAAATAAGGGAATTTTTTAAAAAAAGATATCACAGCTCCCACTACATTTTTCTTTGAAGACACCAGTTCTGAAGACACTCTTTTTAAATACCGTCTGATCTCCGTCACCTGTCTAATGTTATAGAACAGATACAATATTTTAGACAGCACAAACCCCACAGGGGGGATTCTCTTCCCGTTCTCTGCGGTAACATAGTATAACAGGAGCCAATCTACCCAGAGGAACATTCACCCGTTTCATGTGGACGGCTGAAACATTGGCTTCCAAAATTCCATGACTGCCATTTACTACCGACATAGAGAACATTTTCTTACAGGACCATGAAAGCACTTTCCAAAAAACCACTGGGGTTTACGAATCGCTTTCAAATATGTAAGTGATTAAAAAAAAAGGAAATTAGAACATCTGTGGGCACTATTTTTGAGTAAAAGGGGTGGATTGTGTTTAGGTTTTAAAAAATTACATTAAAATAGTAATAATTTGATGATCTAATTAACTAAAGCTCAATTCCTTACAACACAAGCACTGCTTTACTGATGAAAAAAAGCGTAAGGTTTGTTTTAGTAATAGGATTATGTGTTATTTAAGCTTTAGAAAGGACAAAATGAAATGTGGTACTCAGCAATGTCTCATGCAAATATGATACAAATGCCAGAAATCTTCAAAACATAGTGCCAGCTTTAGCATTCTTATACCAAAGGATGCCAGGGGAGATGACGTTACTTGTGCTGTACAAACGGTTTCGTATCATACGGAAGACAAAATTCTATAGTTTACACATGTTTTATGCTGAGCGTATACAATGCAGCCTACGTGACAAAATCTGAAGTGGAAATAGAGTGAATCTTGATTCAGAACTCTTCAGTGTTTTGGGTAAATTGAAACTCATTCAGAAGAAACAATAAAAAATTACTTTCCTTCTGAACTAATTAAAATAGGGTACCATAAAAATGACACACTGCCATTTGACCATAGAAATAACAGTTTAGACATTGGGGGAATTTATGCATTTTTTTTCTTGAAACAATTAGGAGATTGTGTTTAAATTATATTTTGTAGAGGCGCCTGGGTGGCTCAGTGGGTTAAGCGTCCGACTTTGGCTCAGGTCATGATCTCTCGGTTTGTGAGTTCGAGCCCCACATCGGGCTCTGTGCTGACAGCTCAGAGTCTGAAGCCTGCTTCGGATTCTGTGTCTGCCTCTCTCTCTGCCCCTTCCCTGCTAACGGTCTGTCTCTCTGTCTCTCAATAATAAATAAATGTTAAAAAAATTTTTTTAAATTATATTTTGTAAATTCAAAAGGGGTACCAATTTGATGTATGTTGAGTAAGAAGGAAAAAGAACCCATTGCATTGACATTCAGCACTCGTACTCATTTTTTTTATGCGTGTGTAAATGATCTCTAATGCCTGGATTCATTTCTGAAACATGATCACTGATATTTCATTGCACTGTCAGAACACATTCATACAAAGAGTTATCTTGTGTGAATGCTGTCACCTGGGCAACAAATGGGACCTGAGTCACTCAACAGTAGGGTCAGAGCAAAGTCAGGCAATGAATTATTTTTTTTCTTACAGTGTTATTCTCAACTGGTCTTCTATTTTTCTCACACTGCCCATCATTCGTTGTCAAAACCTCACTTTACATGGGCATGCCATTCAGATCCCATCAACCTTGTCATATACCCTTCCTTCTGGCTCAGAAAAATATTAGAATATTATCTTCAATTATAGTAAAACTCAGAAAGTATTGGGGATGTGTGGCTAGCTCTGGTCGTAATCACGCCCCGCTGTAGGAGAGTCTTTATGGATACATCTTTGTTTGGGACCTTCTGCCCTGGGTGGTGGCGTTTGAAGCTTTATCAGCAATGGCCCACATTGGGACTGTGCCAATATCCTGTAAAGAGATGCCATGCAATGAACTTGACCCCAGAGGGCCCGTCGGTATTAGGTTCTGTCCACGGTTGCCTTTACCCTCTCGTAGACGTTTATGCTATTCAAAGATAGAGTCTAAGTTTAATTTTCCAATTATAGTAAAGAGTGATCTACTGTTACAATTCACCAAAGAATTAGGGGTCCTTTATACCACCTAGCTCCCTTCACTTTGCTAATTCAGACACTGGCATCTAAAGAAATTCAACACCTCTGTGTGAGCGAAACCCAAGTTTTGTCTCATTTCGTTTTTAAAAACTCTTGCGTGCTTTCCTTAAATCTTTACTGTGTTCCTCATTTCTGTACAAATCCATGAGAACTCATTAGAGAATATCTGTACAAAAATCTGTATTATACACAGATACATAGATGTAATCTATTTGTCACACTAGGACACATATCTTTTGATAGCCCATTAATCTGCCAAAGACACATAACTCACTAGGTCAGGCTCCAAAAACTTACACACTGTTGTGTACGCACACATCTTTGCCTTCGCTGTGCACACGGTGGAGTGTTCCCAAACCCAAACTTCATGGACATGGGAGCAAAGCATCAGTGACCAAAGAGATCTTAATCTTCTGCTACGTTTCTGAATTAATCCTGTTTCTCCCAAGCCCCGATAAAATTAGAAAACACCTCAGGTATGAGGGCAGTGTGGAACTTGAGCGTCAATACAGACGCTGGGCACGCAGTCCTGGGTGGGAAAGGAATGGTCATGGGGAGGGTGGGTCCAGTAATGGCGCCCAGTAGGGGCTTCTCAAGAAGGGGGCTTCTCTTGACAGGTGTTTAGCACATCTCATGGTGCCAGAAACTCCAAGTGGGATGCCTGTTGAGGAGGCTGTATTTCAGGTTAGATAGAAGCTTCACAAGATATTATGAATGATGAGTTTCTCAGACACACTGGAATGCTCACTTAAAAACAGTCTCTCCTCCCCCAGGTGGCCACCCACGCCATACACAGCGCAGCAGACGTGCAGTGCCCAGAGAGCTGTGCTCCAGCCTTTTAGAGTCATTTGGCTAATTTCCTCAAAGCAATGCCACTATAACCTGGCTTTCGTCTTCTGGAGTTGATGCAGGAGCATTTCCTGGGAATGTGGAACGAGAACCAGATGGGATTTTCAGTTCAACTCTCCTCCCTTTCCTGTTAGTCTGAGAAAACAATTCCAGATCCCGGGAGTGCCCAACAGGAGACCATTTCGGAGCTTGGCGGGGATTGTGTTGTCTAATTCCAATGTGGGCAAAAACTTCACTAGCTACGAGATATCTTTTCTGATTCACTCGTAATTAATTTTGTTTTAACTAATGCTCTATAAAGAAATTGGTTTGTTCCCATTGTGTTTTTCATCTGGGGGGTTTTGAATTTTCCTGAATTTGGAAAGGCTACAGCGTTTCTTCTGGACCTGTTAAACAACTCGTTTCTCGAGTGGGATGCAAAAATCTTTTATCAAGCTAAATAGCTTTTGAAAGTTATTGAAAATACCTGTTGAATCACTCTGGACATTTGTATAGTAACTGCCCTTAGAGAGTGTTTACAATTTGAGTCATCTGTATTTTGTTTCTGAGATTTCAGTTCGTTACTCAAACCCAACTTTCTGTTTCTATCCCATTTCAGTAACATGTTAATGATTCAAATATTTGATCTAACACTTTTTATTAAAAAGGCAACAACTTATAATATTGACATTTTTTGAAATGATGGTCTTCATTCCCATGCATAGATATGGATTTATTTTTTCTAGGTCGTTAATATAGTAATAATATATTATTATGTAGGTAATTGATATATTCATCAATAAAATAACTATGCTAAACTAGTAAAATAATTTGTGCTTTAATACATTTGTTTGGCTTCTTTTTTGCCTTGCTCTGTTACTCACTAAACAGACAGGTAATGATATATCATCTCTGTACACAAAGACACATAGAGAGGACATACTCTACTGCCCAAGTTCACTGGCAAGTTAGAGAGAAATGATTCAGCATCCAAGACTCTGCCAGATCCCCACCCCTGCATCAGATTACATTTTTCCCAAATCACATGATTAGGGAATTGCAGAATGGTTGTGAATTCCTACTTATACTGTAAGAATTTCCAAGTCAAATTCCACTGGGAGCTTGTGACAATATTCACCACAGCCACAGAGCTGACCCGAGTGGGACTTCTGCAATTAAAACCTTTTTTGCCATATATTATCTGAGTATGTCTATGTACTACAGGGAATCCCCACTGTCCGAATGAAGCGATCCACATTGGTCACTGAGCCTAGAGAGTCCTCCTCGTGATTTGTAAGAAATCAGGGCCGTAGAAATGGTAATGCCCTTGTCCATGGAGGACGGTGTGATGAAACAGTGCATGAGTAAATGAAGGTGCTGGGAGCTGTTCACCATGACCTTGGGTTTGGTTTCTCCCAGGTAGGTGACCTTGGAACAAAGCAGTGGTCTCTAACTCCAAATCCCGTGTTCTTTCTGAGGTGACACTTTGCCTCCAGAGAATCTGGAAGGTCTGTTTGCAAACGCCGTTGTTCCCGCATGAAAATAAACCCCAGTAGCGTCTCCTCTGCATGCACGGACTGAGTTTCTTCTCCACAACGTAGGAAGCCGACTGCACAGAGACCTTTTGCTCTGCCCTGTTTTCTGGTCTAATCCGTTCATGCACAGGCTAGAAGTTTCAAACTCACACCTTAAGCCATAATCAATAGATGGTACTCATACTGATCTCTTGAAAAAAAAAAAAAAATGAGGCAGGGTGTGTGCCTCCAGCCTTGCAAAGAAAAGGTGTGTTTCATCATGTTTGGACTGAATTCTCCGGCAAAAAGCTACACCACAGTTACACTGTTTGTAAGGAGGCCAAACACCACAATCCTTAATGAGACCTGTTTATTCATCTTTCCTAAAAGTTCCTTATTTCCCAATCACTGCTTCTGAGAAGAAGTCCTGATTCTACCACCAAAGTTCTCTGATCACCACACTCTCTTTTCTGCCCGCTGATGGAAGATGGACCTTCCAGCGTGGGCTGTTTTGTCTAAAATGTGCAGCGTGTACAACCGTATCCTGCGAAAGGCGACTTTCAGGGGACTACCCAGGAGACAGCGTGGCTTCAAGCCCAAATCGATGGGATGTGCGGTTCTCGAGAAAAACAGAATTGAATTTCTTGTTAGCTTTCCTTGCTGAATTGCCGATAGGACTTTGAGCAAAGAAAAAAATCTAAAACAGTCTCCGCTCCCGCATCCGAATACCTCAACAAACAGAAGGACATTTGTTTATGACATATCTCTCTACCAATGTTCCCCCTGGGGATTTTTTTCCCAGTTCTAATGCACCCCAATGCTCACCTGCCCACCTAGCTTTGCTGTCAACATTTCCTTTAAAAATTGCCCTTGCATTTTAGTTCTTTGAGATTTTTTTTTTAATGGAAAGAATAGAATTTCCTCTTTCATGATGGCACCATAGGACTTTCTAACTCCAGAAAGCTGAAAAAATAAACTTTGAAGATCTTTCTGTGGTGGCCACATGCCGTTCCCCTGTCTCCGCCACATACCCCCTGGCCCTCCAACGCCACGTGCTTCTTTTAGTTTTCGAGACACAGCATGTGACCAGAGATGAAAACTCATCTCTGCTAAGTCAGAGGAAACCGAAAAGGTCTGGTTACAGTGGCGTGTTTTCAGTATTTGCTTTTTGGAAGATTACGATTCCACTTAGCCAAACACGTATTAGCAGATGTGGTCTGGCCATGCCCTCCAGAGCTATTAGGATCCGAAAGGACCAAACAAAAGATAAAAACAGAGGAGTCTGTGAGATACACTGTGAGAAGAGTCTGTGAGATAGACTCACAGATTTCAGAAGCAAAGCAACTGTTAGCTATTTAGACCAAGCAGATGTGAATTGGTTTCACAAACCGCTGGTTCAATTTCCAGTTGAAAGATAGATGATAACGATTTTTTACATTTAACACCTCTAAGATGTAAAAGAGTGGTTGTGTTTAATCAGCCCTCATCTCCTGTATTATTTCGGTTATGCAAGAATAGCCTTTCTGAAAACAATATTTTGGTTCAGCTACAACCAAAGAGGGTAGGTTTCCTTATTTCCTTATTTGTCCTAATGCTCTACAAAGGGTCCTTTCAACCAGGATTTTTTTCCTTTCTTTGCCTTATTTTGCCTCTGAATTTGCGCATTCATTAATAAGCCATGTGGGTGAAAACACTGATTTCTGTTAGGGGATTGCATCCTTATGGATTACCCTGTATTCTCTATTTATATTGTATCCTTACAACATCACTGAGGCTCACTTGATCAAGTAAAGCTTGCTTCTAACTCTCTGGATGGTCTAAGGCATGGAGTATCAGCAGCCACTGAATTTCTCAGGCAGGAAGAACAATTCGTATTACCAAAAGGGAACCCGCGGGTGTTTTGCTGAAATACTGATAGTTGCATGGAGAGGGGCTCAGGGGAGAAGCAGATAGATGTAAAATCAGCATGGGGCATGTTTATATTGCAGCTTTAATTGTGTCTTCACGTGCATTCATTGTATGATGACTTTTACAAGTCTTTCTATGTCTTGCTGATATGAAGTTAATGTTTTCCTTTATAACGTTACGTGGAGGCTTCTCTGAAGTGACCAAAGTCTCAAGATTTCCCGCAGGGTACATCCTATCACAAGTGGATCCACCGAGAAATTCTATTCGGTCTAATTTTAGAGGTATGGTGAGAAATACGTATGCACGAAACACTCCGGTATGCACTGCCAAGGGTATATGTAAAGATGGTTCAAGCTTTTCTGGAAGGTCGAGAGAGCTTCCAGAGAGTGACCCACCCAGAGGTGGTATTCTACTACAGGTGGCTATTTGGAGCCGAAAGCCTGACAATCATAACCTCTATTTCTTCCGGAAACAGTCCAAGATGTGGTCCAAAAGTCCTTCCTTTCACCTTGAGCCTTGAGGACTGTGGAGTGGGGGTGGGGGCAGTCCCTGTGGCTGCCTGTCCTCTCTGGGGAGGCGGGGGTTGCTATAGTCACTCCTCTCCTGCCCACGTTGTCATGCTCCCCTCAGCGGGCGCCACAGCTTCAGAAATGGAGAGGTGGGATACTCCTCCCAAAGGTTTCATTCATTCACTCACTCACTCACTCATTCAACAACACGCTGGGCAAGGCACTAGGCCAGGCGCCACAAAGATGGTGAAGACAAACGAGGTCCCTTGGCCCACAGAACTGGCCGACGGGGGAAGCGAGACAGCACCACGAGTCAGCCATGAGGTCTGAGCATGCCGCGTGAAATTGCCCACGCCTTCTCAGCTGCTAATAATGGTAAATGTGGTCAAGAAGGATTCCAGGTGCTCTAAACCAGGGCCTCTCAAGCTTCAATGGGCAAAGAGTTCTTTGGGCGTCTTGTGAGAACGCAGGCTTGGAGTCAGCAGGTCTGGGGTAGCGTCTGGGCCTCTACGTTTCTAACATACCCATCCCCCCCCGGGGATGCTGATGCTGCCAGAGAACCTTGAGGAACAAGGTCTTTCGGCCTGGAACTGAGAGGCCTGGCAGGGTCTGAAGAGCTCAGGGAAGACCACCATAAGAAGGTGACATTAGGCTGATATTTCAAAGGGGAACCAGAACTCAGCCAATGGTTCCTGGTGGACCGGATGCTAGGAGGGGGGCTCTCGGGATAGAGAAAATGGCACGGGCACAGGAGGGAGGAGCTGGTTCGCTAAAGGAGAGAGGAGAAAAGAGTCACGTTAGGGTCCATAGAGCAAGCCTCCTAGACTTGGACCCGAAGCCATCTCGATCCCGAAGCAACATGTGAACCTCAAAATGGCGTACCCACATGGAGCACGCTTTCTTTGATTCTCTGCACTTGCACTTTCTTCCTCATTGTGAGTTCTCTTCTTTTCTTTTCCACTAAGCTTGGGTGGAAAGGAGATCTTGTGTAATCAGCATCAGGAACCCGAGCCCACGTTCTGTTTAGAGCAGCTCAGTGCACACGCTGGGCTCTGCCAGGTTCCTGTTTCACGGGGGTGAGAATCACGCAGAAACAATGGCAGGAGTGTGGAGCGCGGGCTCCCAGCTGCGTTCTCCTGCACGTTCATTTCAACCTCAGGCTTCGCTCCGGCCCCGGCCGTTCTGTTCTCAGCCACCGGCATCCTAACAGTGCAAGCCTGTTGGGATCCGACTGCCTCCTGTCCATTTAATCCTTAACTTCTCACCCTTTGGGTTTCATTTAATTCGTTTCCACTTGACAGTGGTCTCAACAGCACAGACAGCCCGCTGTTTGATTTGTATACCTACACTGCAGGTACACATACATTGCTATCCACTTAGGATCGTGCTGTCCACTCTCACTCCCTAAAATACGTTGCAGACTCCCTTGTAAGCTGCAATCGCGTTTTAAATTTCTTTATTTTACACGTTGGACAAAAAGAATAGGTCTTGAGAAATTAATTGGTTGATGGTGTCAACATGCACATTTCACTTAGTGAAATCTACATGCAGAGTAAAAACTCACAAAATAAATAACATAGCTCGATTTCTAGAACCTTGGCAGGGAGAAGGCTAGAGGCAAAACACAACAAAAATGTTTTAGGTCTTTAAAAATGTCATTCAGTTCCTCAAGCATCACCAACATGTTATGGGAATAAATAGCTGAGGTGGCTTTTCATTTTTGGTAGACATACCGAGGCCACCACCAGATACCTTTATTACCTCATGTCTGAATACGTGGCACTTTTAATTTTAGCGATGACGGCAGGTTTCACAGTGGCTGCAGATTCCAGATTCGACGCTGGAAATTCACCTGAGTTTTACTGCTGGAATGAGTTCAACCAAATGAGGTTTACCTTCAGGTATGTGGGAAATTCAGGAGCATCTCTTGGTTTTCATATTTGGACTCCTTAAAGAGATACTTCATCAACATCAAATTTGGAGATGCATGGTTTTGCATGGAGAGCACGCTTTTCTGGAATGGAATCAGGGAGCTTGTTTGCTGGTGGGGTAAATGAGCTGAGTGGAGAGCGTGTCAGAGTGAATTCAAGTGTGCAGTTCTCCTGAGACACCATATTTTTGAGTCACGTCCAAAAGTAATTTAATGACTAACTCACCTTCAGGCAACGTCTATGTCTTTTAAATATTCCTCACCATGTTAGATGGTTGGAGTTTTGTAAAAAAAATTTTTTTTTTTTACCTGAGTGTAGTTCACACACAACATTACATTAATTCCAGGTGTACAACATAGTAATTTGATGTCTCTAAATGTTATGAGGACCCCCCCCCCATATGACACTATCACAGTATCATTGAGCACTCCCAGTGCTGTTCCCTTAATCCCTGCGACTTACCCATTCCAGAATTGGAAGCCTGGATCTCCCTGTCCCCTTCAGCTATCTTGCCCATCTCTCCCCCTCGGCCACCATCAGTTTGTTCTCTGTATTTATGGCTCTGTTTCTGCTTTCTGTTACTTTGTTTATTCATTTGTTTTGTTTCTTAATGTTCACTTGTTTTTGAGAGCAAGGGACAGAGTGCAAGCAGGGGAGGGGCAGAAAGAGAGGGAGGCACAGAATCCGAAGTAGGCTCCAGGCTCCGAGCTCTCAGCCCAGAGCCGAACGCGGGGCTTGAACTGATGAACTACGAGATCATGACCTGAGCCAAAGTCAGACGCTTAACCAACTGAGCCACCCAGGTGCCCCATTTTGTTTTTTAGATTCCACATATAAGTGAGATCATATGGTATTTGTCTTTCCTGTATGACTTATCTCGCTTAGCATAATACTCTCTAGGTCCAGCTTTTAAAAACATAACTTTCTACCTGCTTCCACTTAAAAATATGCAATGTGGAATGTAAACATATTACATTTCTATTTCAAAGCCAGAAGAGATACTCTTTTCCTTATTTGGCTGGTGAAGGTACAGTGGTGTGACAATTTATAAGATGTACTCACGATTATATAGCAGGTGTGTGGGTAGAGCTAGTTTCCAGAACCATTTTGGAATTTTCTAGAAACTTCTCTGTCTTGCATGCAAGCCTGGCTTGTCCCGGTCTGTGTGGACACAGAGGAAACCCACTGCCCTCCATTCACAGGGTCTGCTTTGAAGAAACCCAGTGGCATTTATGACTGTGTCTGGTGGACTGTCCATCGGCTGGCACCTCCAGAGGGAACGGGAAGGAAGAGCCACGGTCACTGAACCGTCTGCTGTCTGCCCGATATCCCCGCTGGCCCAGAAAGACAGACCACACTGGGGACATCTGTCTCCTCAAAGATTAGCAGTCAGCTGGACATTCCTTCACTGCGTCCCTATGGAAATAAACCTATTCGTCAATAGCCCAGCTTGTGCTCGAGCATAATGACCACCCAATTAGACGCATCAGTTGGCACTTCTTCCATTTTTTGGAATATATTTGAAGCTCTTCTGTACAGGGCAGATTCCTCACGCTTCAATATTAGAGAACGAAGAAATGCGGCAGACCCACTAGCGCGCAGAACGGCACGCTTTCCCATCACTTTCCGTTGCCAGAATGGAAGGTCTCTCTTCCAAACTGGGATGTCCAATAGGGAGATTCTCAGTGAGGGGTTAGTTTTAAGGTAGGAGTAAAAATAATCAAGCAATCAGTGAAAACCAATACATGGGGCCCAAACGCATAAAGGAGCCGGAAAGATGGCCACACAGAGCACTTGCAAATCTTCGGAGAACATGAGAATGAATGCCCAATTAATGGCACGCAGGCAGGGCAGGTTTTATAAAGGTGCCACGCAGCCGAATCGGGCAACTGGTAGAAGGCTGCCTGAGGAACCAGCATCGGAGGTATCAGCCTTTGTAAATCCCAGGCATGGGGGTGCGTGCCCTTTCCGAGCGTGGAAGAAAACTAAAGCCCATAAAAGGTGATTACAACACGAATACCTGATGTTTCAGACATATTTGTCATAAACTCGCAAATAAAATCTATCACCCATAAAGAGGTTTTATGGGAGTAAGCCTTCTGACAGTGATCTATTTGCCTGCGATGATGCCATAAAGCATGGCTTTGACACTCTGGGCTTTGCACAGCGTGTGAAATACAATAACCTCCCTCCAGTGAATGGATGGGGGTGTGATTATTTACACGCATGGAAATTTACGTACCACAGCAGGAAGGCGGCCAAATAGGCTTGTTTGCCAAGGATTTCAGACTCAGGGGGTCACCCTGACAGCCAGTCACAAAATGCTTGCACCGGTCTGTTAAGGGTACCGAAGGGTACAATGCTAAGAAGTCTTAAAAAACGGATTAGGAGTCAGAAAAGGGTGCCGTTTCTCTATTGACAATTGCCAATTTCAGAACTCAGAGAAAGCAGCGCTTTAAAAGACCTCAGAGGGAGCGTGACCGGAGCCCGGGCGTATTTATCTGCAGGGAAAGAGGTGGGAGTCTTTAAGGACCCCGGGAAAGGTGTTTCCACCTCCACCCACACTCCCCAGGCTTCCCAACGACCCGACGGGAAGGCGTGCAAGCTGCCCACGGCCAGAACAGAAACCCTAAAGCCTCATCTTTCAGAATTTGAACTGTCTCATGGGTGTGCCAGGCATTTCACTGCAAATGTTCTAAAAGGGAAAAGTCTAACAAAGCCAACTGAGTGGACCTCCCTCCTTTGATTTTCATGACTAGAGAGAGGGGATGTAATTTTGAAGCAGGTCACAATCCATTCTGCCTCCCTCCTCTTGCCCAGAAAATTCTACCCTCTCAGCGGACACCATCCCCAAACTGCCAGAGACGAGGCCACTCCTGGGCCTTGAGGAGAAGGCGGGACAGTGCCCCTGGGGCAGAATTCTGACCACACAAGTAGAAAAGATGTGTGAGTTCTGTCCTAGTCTGTTCAGACTGCTACAACAAATACCACAGACTCGGCTGGCGCATAAACAACATACTTTTTTTTTTTTAAGTTTATTTATTTTGAGAGATGGGAGGAGAAGGGACAGAGAGAGACAGAGAGAGAGAAACAGAGAGAGAGACAGAGAGAGAGAGAGAGAGAGAGAGAGAGAGAGAGAGAGAATCCCAAGCAGGCTCCGTGCTGACAGCACAGAGCCCGACTCAGGGCTCAGCCTCAAAACCGGGAGATCATGACCGGAGCTGAAATCAAGAGTCGGACGGTTAACCGACTGAACCACCTAGGCGCCCCTATAAACAATGTACTTTATTTCCCTTGGCTCTGGAGGTGGGTAAGTGTAAGGTCAAGGTACTGGCAGATTCAGACCCTGCTGATGGCCCTGCTTCCTGGTTCATAGACAACTCGCTTTCTGTGTCCTCACAGTGTGGGATGGGCAAGGGGGTTCTCTGGGGTCTCTTTTATAAGGGCATTGATCCCCCTCATGAGGGCCCCACCCTCATGACCTCATCCCCTCCCATAGACCCCGCCTCTTACCACCATCACACTGGGGGTTTGTGCTTCAACGTGGACTTTGGGAAGAGACACAAACATTGGGTCCATAGCAAGTTTCCTGTGGGCCACAGAGACGCCTGGGGAACTGGCTTGGAAGGAAGTCATCATGTGGGCCCCTGAGTGGGTGTGTGAGAACTACACCCTGTGGGCGAGCAGGCAGGTGGGAAGGATTCTGGAGAATTTCACAGGGGAGCCATTAATAGAGCTTCCAAAATGACACAAAGTGCACCCCCAGAGAGAAAGAGAGAGAGAGAGAGAGTGCCCAGCATTTGTACACATGCTTTGAGAATGAAATGAGCTTAAGGCCCGCACATAACTCGACACTTCTCGGTCAAACTCGCAGCAAATGTCATTTTGTCCATAACGATTAAGATTTTGAAGAAAGGCCAACGTTCCTTTAGGAACAGCTAGGTTAGCAAATTGTCAAGCGGCTCTTAAAAGCCAGGCCCTTTGCGGGAAGTTGAGATATGTTTATAAAGATGAGTTCACACCTTCAAGACGCTCCCAGCGGAGGTTACTGGCACGGGGGCAATGGCGACCTAGGACCCCGGGGGAGAAAGTTGTGACAGACACATCCCTTCCTGCAGCCTGACGTCTAAGGCCCCCTTGGCCCCCACTCTAGCGATGTCTTTTCACTTGAACTCCACTCACTGATAGTCACTTCTCCTGTCCCCCAGCGTATGCGTCCTAAAACCCACCACACTGTGTAAAGTCATGCAGCCCAAACCACAAGGCTCCTGGGGGAACCGAGCGAGGTCCGGTGCTCCAACAATTCAGCAGTGATGTATAAAAAGGTCAGGAAACTAATAGAACATTTGCAGTTTTACACGGGCTAAATGGGCGAGGATGATTAACTACTTACCAGTGAATCTGGAGCTGGATTTTGAAAAGACCCGCTTGCTGTCTGCTCTCGGGAGGGGGCATCCTGGGGGCTGTGGCCCAGGGGTTATGGGCAAGTAGTGGCAGGGGGGACGGAAGACGTGACACCATGCTGGGCGTGAGCTCGTGGTGCTGGCGGTGAGGGCCGAGCTGCGTGCGTTCCCGTGTGCTGGGTTCGGGCGGGTGCTGCTTTCTACACTCACGCGGTGTTCATTGTGTACAGAATTGTGCAGAAGCAAGCGTGAAATCTGAGATTCCTGTGACGTCCCGATTCTCCCCTGATAAGTCGATTGCTCTGGAACAAGCGTGCGTCCTCGAAGCAAGCATCGGTGCTTATTTATGTCTGCTCCACATTGCCGTTGGTTGCTTTACAGCCCTTTTGGACGAGAACGATCCCAAACAGAACTCCTGGCTCGTCCTCAGCCCCTTCCCTCTGCCCCGTGCTCGCCCACCACTCCAGCCCATCCTGCAGGGTGAACTGTGGGCGCTCACCCAGCTTGTCCACCTCAAACATCTGTCCTTCTCGTCCCCCTCCTCGTGTCTCATGTCATACCTTGCGGGCCCTCATTCGAAATGTACTCTGGCTACTTTCCCTCAATATATATAATCGTATATATGCTGTGCGTGTACATGTTCACGTATATGTCTCTGCAGTCTCTTGTCCGGACTGCAGAGATCCCTTGCACCCTCCCTCCCGCTTCCCTCTGGTCACTTTCTCCCAGGCGATTGGCGTAGGAGGTGACGTCTTTGGGAGGTGATGAGGCCTCATCACGGGATCAGTGTCCTCACGGAAGGCAGCCCAGAGACCATGTGAGGACAAAAAGATGCCATCTATGAACCTGGAGGCTGGGTCTCATCAGACACAGAATCTGCTGGCGCTTTGATCTTGGACTTCCGGTCGCCAGAACTGTGAGAAATAAATGTGTGTTCTCTGTAAGCACCCGGTCTGTGGTACTTGTTACAGCGGCCTGAGCAGCCCAAGACGCTGTGAAAGGCCTTATTGGCAGCAAAAACACTGGAGGGGGCTTCACACGGCCGTGACAAGATCAGACGCCGCTCTGCACAGGCGTGCTGCGGCCGAACACACGGAGCACGGGGATCTGGGGAGGCCTGGGCACCTGTGTCCGAGCAGGACATCACGTCCAGTCTGCAAGCTCATGCTCCCGTGGACCCTGCCACTTAGCCTCCGCTGAGCGTGTTGTTGCCTCCTAAACCTTCCCAGCATCCCACGCAGCAGCAGACCACAGCAGTTGGAGCGCTGCGACTACATGGGCCTCTTGGAAATCAGAGCCAACTGCTAACTGAATGACTTAACAGCCAAAAAATTCCAAGAGCTGATACTCGCACAGCGAGTTCCACGCCCGTGCGGTAGGTGGGTGCACTTTCGCGTGCCCAGTGAGACCAGGGTGGGGGATCCCCCTAGTCCCTGATATGTGCCCGGGCTTTCCACGGATCGTGAAGTGGCCCACCTCCGGCCACCTGCCGTGTCTTCACAGAACCAAATCAGGCAGCCTGGGTTAAGTAAATGAGGACAAAACAAAGCCATATGGTGGTTTCCTAAAAACGTTCCCTCTGGAAATCTGTCAAACCAGCTGTGCATAATGATTTATATTAATTACAATTACCAACTTTTCCTTTAGACTCATTACTAAATTCCTTGCCCTTCAAAGGTATTTGCCAACCAGGTACTGCTTAATGTTTCCATTCTCTGGTCCGACAGCTTCTCCGCCTCTTAACGTTTACCAAGCACTGTCCTAGTGCAGGAAAGTGCATCCTGTCCTTTTCTGGATTTGGCCAGCTGTGTGGCAGCGAATAAGCAACCTGGCCTTTCCGGCTCTATCTCCTTCAACTGTGAAACAGGAAACAAAACGTAGGATAAGATTGTCACTAAGTTCACGCGCGGCTTTACCGCCTTAGCGTATTCAACTCTGCCTTTATGCCTGAAACTTTACTCTTTTCCAAATTTTAATCATGATCATAATTCTCCTCTGATACTTTCCCAGTTTCTTCTCATTCACCTTAATTCAGATGAGCAGAAACAGGAAGAGAGCCCTCCTCTACTGCTTTGGGAAGGATGAACTAAAAGGGAAGTACTACCTGGTGCTTCTGAGGATGTTTCCCCTCCTATTAGACACTTTGTACCAGGACTGCATGCAGGGGTGCCTGGGGGCTCAGTCCCTTGAGCTTCCGACTCTCGATTTGGGCTCCCGTCATGATCTCACGGTTCGTGGGATGGAGTCCCACGTCAAGCTCTGGGCTGACAGCACGGAGCCTGCTTGGGATTCTCTCTCTCTCCTTCTCTCTGTGCCCCTCCCCTGCCCATGCTCTCTCTCCCTTTCTCCCTCTCAAAATAAATAAATAAACTTGAAAAAAAAAAGGCACTGCTCATCTAACCGTATGGCTCTGATAGACCCTGCCATCCCACAATTTACTTGAGCCCAGTGGGACCTGTTTTATATATCAGTCTGTTATCTTTTTTGCTGAACTAAGTACATAGTAATCATGATACATTTTTTTTCTCTAGATCTCTCCTTTCCCCAGAACAGAATGAATCAGCTTACAGCCATTTCCAAAGGAAGTATCACCACTGATAGAATCATTTTTGTTGTGCAGAAATGCTCACGGGAATATTTTCAAAATAACTGTTGGCCACTGGGTACACCTGGGCTCAGGTAATTATTTGCTTTAAAAGAAATTCAGGATATGCTTGCAGAAGAGGGACTGCAGTGTATGTGATAGAATACTTACTACAGAATTGCATGTAGTTTTAGTTTCACGATTATGAAAATGACACCTTACCCGTAATGAATCATGGTGGCGGCATCTCGGTGAAATATTAAGCTGTTTCTCATTCACCAGATGTCGGTGTTTTAATCCTTTAAAGGAAGGACTCAACGACATCATATTAGGCGCTGTGTGGCCCATCCATCAAAGCCGATGCCTGACAGGCGACGTGCAGTAGACTAAGTGCCCAACCATTATTAACAACTAATATCCGTGTAACTGTATTTTGTGAGTTTGCCTAGAAGCCGTCTTTTCATTGAAAAAAAAAAATGGACTTATTTCTTCAGTACCTTTTGAGTTGCCTTGCTACACTTTCATTGAAGATTTTGAATTCCAGCTGGAGGACACTCAAGGAAATGAGCCTTTGGGATGAATACAATTGAAACCTGAAGAGAGTGAATTATAGTATAAATTGTTGAATATTGCCAGGCTGCCTGCCTATGCAAAAAAGTATGGCACAGAGAAGTGTAACAGATTAGCAAGACAGGATAAGCATGCTTTTCTTGAATCTGCATTGCTCTTCGTACTTAAAATGCCTACACTTAGACCTTGAGAAACTTGCGTTGGCTTGATAGAAAGCGGTAAGGCTGTGGTCCTAATTTAGGATTGGTTATATTACGCTGAGAAAATATGATTTGATTTAGATGTGACTCTACCTGAAATAATACAGCCCGCTATAATTATGATCAGAGAGGACCTCGCACTGAACGGGAGGACCCCTTGCTATGATAAATCTATTGATTTTTTTCCATCAGGAATATTAAAGAGGTCTTCTCCATTTTTTTTTTTTTTTTTTTTTTTTTTGCTTGGAACATGGAATTCATGCTTCTTCAGAAGGCGGAGGGAGGGTGGGAAGGGTATTTCCAGAACAGGTGGGGCCTGAATGTGACTTGAGGCATGGAGGGTGGGCTGGTTAGGTGCAAAGGGGAGGCCATTCCAGATGGGAAGAAAGTAGCTCGTGTACCAGCAAGGATGCAGAAGCAGCATGTGGGATTCTGGGAACTCAAAATAACTTGATGTTATCAGAGCAGAAAACGTGAGGGAGTTTGGAGATGAAGCTGAAGGTACAGAATGGTGGCAAATCAGATCATACTTTACAGGAATTTAGGTGGAGACAAGACAGATCTTATCCCCCTAGTGAGAGTCCACAATCATGTATTTCTGTGTATACCTGCCGTTTAACACCATGGCAATCCATGATTGGGATCCGTAGGGATGTTCATTGACAGATGTGATGATAACTCGCAGAGGGTTAAAGACAAATGCTTGCTCCCCTCCCCTTGTGTGAACATTAGCATGTATACTGAGGACTAGATATTACTTTGGGGTAAAGAGAAGTCTCCCTGGTCTCTCTCTTGCATTGACCAGAAAGAAGAGAGTTTAAGACATTTGTTTACAGGGACCAGAAGGCTGTATTGCCATAGACCAGGCGGGGGGTTCGTAGACTCTTGGCTCTCAACTCTTTCTGAATCATTATCACAAGAGAGGTTGTAGACCAATTATTCTACGTACCTTTGTAAAGTATGGCCAATATTCCTCAACACTTAACCAAATGGGATAAGTTAACAGCTTTATATGGGAATTTAGCCACTCCATTATTTCCACATGCATTTTGTAAAACTGAGGATGATTCTCAGTCACACTCCCCTCAAAAAAGTCACATTCACTGGAATGGAACTCTGCATCCTTGAAGTCTCTTAATCTGTGAGTGAGAAGAGATTGCACGTCACTTCCCCAGAACCTGGGCCCTGCCGCCCTCTGTCCTCTTGTGCGAACTCGGCCTTCCGCTACATACACACACGGCTACACACTCTCAAAGCGCACATCCCGCTAAAGCACGTAAGAGACGGCACATCCCATCAACACTGAGCCAGCAACAGGACAAAGCTGCCTTCTAGGTCGTTCCGTGGCCTCTAGCCTGTAACGGACTGATGCTCACCAGTTACTAAACGGTTCATTCTGAGAAAGGCTCCTTGAAAGAAACACATGGAATATGGCCCGAGGGGTATGTAGCCCATGCTACAATCTAGGATGCCCCATGTTAGCCCGGCAGGTAGCTGCCCTGTGGGACAGTGCCCTTCAAGGCGGCCAGCAACTCTACAGCCTTCCTGATGCCCTCCCACGCCTGTTCCTATAACATGGTGTTTTGGTGCTGTGCCCTTACCAGGCCTTGAGGGGCATGAGGGAAACCCCTGCTGGGTCCCTGGGGAGGGTATTCTAGTGGATGGTGCTCTGTGCCTTCCACACTATCCTCATTAGGGAAAGCAACTGGGGACACCTTCCAAATGAACTAGAAATAGAAGTGTCTCTCCTAGGGAGTAATTTTCTTTTCCCTGTGTAATCTCGGAAGTGTTTAACTCATCATGTTTCTTACTTGGCTTCAATAGAAACTGCTAGTCAGATTTGTGGCTCCCCACAATCTCCAGTATCAAAGTCTGACATTATGCCGTCACGGCACACATTCTGTGTATTGCCTTCAACACCATCCTCTATGCCTTATTTCCCATTGCCCAAATAATCACCACCGACTTTCATAAAGAATATTTAATTCTTGTAAAGCATATATTTTTATCTTAAATTCATTTCAAAAAGGCAGTCGATTTAATTAATAAATGAAATCCAGTGATATAAACAGTACATAATAAATAATATAAGCATATTATTTATGCTTTATACATGATTATGCTTATGAACATTGTTTTCTTTTTATTATTTATACTACTTTTACTGTTAATGCATATTAATAATATACTATATTCAATGACGTAATAAAATCCAGTGACATTTACTGTGTAAAATGGTTTTACCAATGAAATTGAATTGAAATAATTCTGAACTCATGTCTCTTTACTTACATAGATGACTGAGTTTGAGTGGAAAAAATAAATCAGATACCTGGCCATAATAACTGTTTCTTTGGGATTATGACACAACCAACATGTCATTCCCCCAAATTCCCAAATAAGAGGAGATAAAACAAAATGGTACAAGCCTGAATAGTTGAAAATGCAAATCTTGGGAAAGGCACCCTGGTCTTTTAACGTTTTTCTTAAACAATAGACAGACAGAGAGACACATGGAAAGAAAGAAAGAGAAAGAATGAAAGAAAAGAAAGAAAAGAAAGAAAGAAAGAAAGAAAGAAAGAAAGGTGACAGGCAGGTAGGTAGAAAAATATGATAAGTAGATATGTTAGGTAAATATATTTGCATATATTTATTATATATTATATATTATATATTATATATTATATATTATATATTATATATTATATATTATATATTATATATTATATATTATATATTATATATTTTCATTCTTCCATGTCTGTTCCACCAATCAGAGTAGAGCAAACACTTCACGATTTTAAGATCTTACACACGATTGCAAATATATTAAAATGTATATTTTGATTTGGGGGAACACAAAATTAAAAGTTTGAAAGGCTTAATTCAAAATGGAAGAAATGATAAGACAATGCCTCAGAGTATGTTAGATGTCCTCCAAAGCATGATGCACAGAAATCAATATATATTTTCATTCTAAAATTTAGTTTAGACACCTAGAAAACAATATTGTGTGACGTTTTTGGGTTTCATGTCTGGACCACTTTGATGGTTCCCTATTCACCACAAAATAGAGATTATATTCTGAACATTAAGAACGATGTGGATGCGACTGGAATTCTCGCTCATGGGCTAGTTAACTCACTTGACTCACATCCATTTCCCAGCCTTGTTATCAGTTGCAGTAAGGATATAGAGGACTCTGTACATGTCCTTGAGGCATACATGTGGGGAAATGATGTCACCGGGTCCTCGAGTGACTGGGAGAGCTGATCAGCGACTTCCCTCAGCTGTGTGCTCTTGTACCATTTACCTAAGCGGGTGTGTCAACTTCTCCAGTGACTGATATTATGTTCCTGGTGAGAATCCACAAGCAAACACTGCAGGAGAAACTAATGTTACAGGGGAAACTTGCAATCCACTGGAAGAGCCAAACTAACACACAAAAGTTATTAAAAGGCTACATGGAAAGTGCAAACAACAGGAAGTGTGTCATCAGATGCTAGCTGAGTTTGAGAGTTCAGAGACAGGATATTTGGCCCTGGAGCTGTGAGTAATCATAAGTAACCATTTTTATATCTCTTTATCAGCAGCCACCAAGACTAGCACTTTTGGTTCAAAGGAAAACTCTCTTGGTGTCGACCACTAATGCCTAAAGATCACACCTGGTTAGTACTGGATTGCCGTGACCAAGGACAACTGATCAAAACCTTTATTTTTGGTATCTAAATCTCTTGTTTCACATTATGACATGAAATGAAAGTTTAATCCCAATTTTGGAAAATATGTTTTATGAAACATTCATTCCAAAGAATTAATAAGGACTTAAACAAAAGGCATATTGTTAATTACTTAGGAAACACTGGGTAAAACAATGTGGAACCATTCGCCTGACAGCCAGATTTCCGAGTTCTTCATACAATAAGTTGTGTCACAAATCTTTCAAAGGCAGGAAAAAGTATTCATCCTTGCTCCAAGTCATTCGACCAAGCAATCCTGTGTTTTAAATTGCATTAACATCGCTTAGGAGTGATGATTCATACAAGTCTTGGTAAATACTGCCTTAAAATTATGATCATAGCTCATGAAATCATATACTTTTGAGCTTCAAGAAACTACAGAGATGGTTTAGTGTAAGCTTCTTAGTTTAAAGACAAAGGAACTGAATGTATTACCCAAGCTCCTGCTAATCAGATAGGTGGATTGTGATCCTGGCCTTTCCTTATCGTTGTGGTATCCTCGCCTGTACAGCAATGGCAGTGAAGTGATCGTGTGGGTGCTGGGAGAATTAACGAAGGAGGGTGTAACGCATTCAGAACAATTCCTAGTTCTGTCTCTCCCTAACATTGTCTCCACCGTGGCAGGACCGAGGGAAGATCCAAGCTCCTCACCCATGTGCTTCTATCTCATGGATTTTCTTTGACCTTGGGGTATGCTGATAATTTGTATTTAGAAACCTGATGCTTGTTCGTGTGTTTTCCTCTTGGAGATAATTTTGACTGCTCACTTGTCCTACCTTCAGCCTCCATGTTTTACACAGAAGATGACAGACGGGCTCTTTTCTTCTTTGAGAGTAGGTCTCCCAGGCCCGGGACTGTCTTACAAACAGACGGGCATGTGTGCTTTGCACACCCAACCCTTTGGGAAGAACAGTCTCTTTCTTACTAGCTGGCTGCAGTTTCTTAAAATTACAAGATTAATATTCCTCTTGGAGAGTATGATAAACCACTTCCCCCCTGAGTTACAGCATTGTAGGCCCTGGAAGAGTTTCAGATGACATCAGTTATTCACACCTGCAGGAGAGAGCAAATTTCCTTCTACCCTCTTAGGTTCTGTGGCTGGCCTAAAAATTAAACTGACACAAGACAAGGGTGCCTGGGTGGCTCGGTCACTTGGGCGTCCGACTTCTGCTCAGGTCATGATCTCACGGTTCGTGGGTTCGAGCCCTGCATCGGGCTCTGTGCTGACAGCTCGGAGCCTGGAACCTGCTTCAGATTCTGTGTCTCCCTTTCTCTCTGCCTCTCCCCTGCTCATGCTCTGTCTCTGTCTCTCAAAAATGAATAAACATTAAAAAAAAATGTGAAAAATGGACACCAGACAGATTGACAGGAGGAAAGCATACGAAGTTATTTAATATTTTTGCATGTACAGGGGAGTCTGCAGAAGGAACAAGAAGACCAGAGAAGCCATCAGGCCAAAAGTTTATATGCTTTTTATATAAAAAATGGCAAATTGGGGGCAGGTAACAGACAAAGGGCTTGGGCAGTAAATTGTGGGATGGGGACTAGGAGCTACAGGGAGGTGAGGACTAATGAGGGAGCACAATGATTTTAGTAGGCACGTGTACACGGGTCCATTTGGGCATGGGTAAGCATGCTTTGCTCTGCCTAGTCCAGAGAAGGCACTTTCTCACAGGAAATTTGGCAACCTGCTTTTAGCTAAAAAGTGGGTTCAGAAAGCCCTTCCTGCATCCGCAAGTGCCTTCCGCACAAACTATCACTATGTTAATTCCACATATTTAGGGGTGGCATCTTCTTTTTTTTTAAATTTTTTTTCATGTTTATTTGTTTTTGAGAGAGAGACAGAGTGTGAGGGGGGAGGAGCAAAGAGAGAGGGAGACACAGAATCCAAAGCAGGCTCCAGGCTCTGAGCTGTCAGCACAGAGCCCGATGTGGGGCTTGAACTCACGAACCATGAGATCATGACCTCAGCTGAAGTCAGACGCTTACTGACTGAGCCACCCCGGCGCCGCAGGGGTGGCATCTTCTGAACCCTTCTACACCCACTGCCGATTTATAGCTACTCCAAGCCCTGGGAAGTGGCAGGAGATAGCTAAGGGATCTTGGCCTATTTTGGGAGAAGGAAGTGCCCTTCACAGCTGAGGTGGTGGAGGTCCCAGAGCAGCTTAGCGTGCTTGGAGGGATTGTGCTGACAGCCAGGAGGTTTAACAGCAGTGATATGAGCCCAAAAGACCAGGAAAATGTAACGGAATGAGGACTCAAGCAGGCTTTATTAGCGGTAGTGCGGCAGGCATGCGTAAAGAGCACAAAATAATTTGCCTTGACTGGGCAGAAGGGGTCTGGTTAAATGATAGATGTCACACTAGGCGTGAGAAAATCCCATTTCTTAAGAGTTCCCCCTAGTCACATTTTTTAAAAGAATTTTCTGGTCAAGATATGATCTGGTCAAGAAATGATACCTTGAGAGAGACACAGATGTTTGTGAAATGTAACTGAAGTTAGATGGGCTCATGGTTTCGAGGAAGGACTACTGTGATCCATAGCCTGTGTCTTATAATCCAGTGATAAGGCCTAGAATCTGCCGTGCTGCAATAAAAACAAATAAAACACCACCAACCGAAGCCCAAAGATTGAATTCTCACTCACACCACATCGTCACTGAGGTGTGGGCCGCAGGGTCGCTGTCTGTCATTCAAGCTGCGGTCACAAAACACCCAGGACCGGCGCTCAGCACGGAACACGGCAAACTGAATGGGGTGTCGGCAGATGGAAAATTACCAACGGGAGACGCGGGCGGTAGGGGGATTCTTTCCAAGCCAACGTACTAGAACTCTTGTTGAAGGCAGACCAGAGTGATCGGGCCGCCACGGTGGGGGGTGACGAATCTGATCAGAGAAAGCAGGTGACCAGATGTCAAAGGTGGAGGAATTTCTGCTGAAAATGAGCTGTGCGGGCCCGGCAAGAATGGGGGCCAAGGTGGAGGTCTGGTCGGGAAGCCACCCCAGAGTAGCTTGACGCTTATTTCATTTGGTCAAGGGGACGATCTTTGTCAAGGCCATGCTTGGGATGGAAACTTCAGCCTGTGGTTCTAGGCTGCCCAGGTGACAATGGCAAAGCTCAAAGATCCCCAGAGCCCTAGTCCTAGATAATGCTGCTGGGCTGAGAGGCCATCTAATGGGCCCTGGGAATGATCCCTCACTGCTTTGCTGATTCATATATAACGCAGATATATATTCCCGACTTCCAATCTTTTACCTAAACTAGATTTGAGGTAACTCCAAATAGGCTCAGATGCCCCTTAGCAGTGACACTTTGTTTTGTTTTGTTTTGTCCTGTGAGCTTCCTGCCTCTTCCTTTCCCATCTTCGTGCCTGAATTAAGACCTCCAGCTCTTGGTTCTGTTATCCGACCAAAGAGTCTTGTCAATTTTAAAAAGGTAATAACCTTTTAACAGACATTCTTGCTGTTTTCTGCACACTTTCTAACTTCTCATCTGCTTTCCCTGGAAATACGATGCTTGATTTGGACACAATTCAATCCTTTCTCCTCATAAAGGCTGATGAATGAATGCTTCCAATTTAAATTCTACCCTTAGCTTAGACTTCCCGTGTTTTCTTTAAAAAAAAAAAATCTTTCTATACACTGTAGGCTGCTGCCCCGATTAACCTTTTCCCCCTTTAATCCTTTGACTTGCAATACAGAATTGCTTCCAAGTCGGAAATTTCCAAAATAGTGACATTTTAAAATGAATCCTTTTTACAAATATATTTGTTGCAGAAAAGGCACTGAAAAATGGAAAATCACAATGAGAAAAACTTTCTCTAGTTTAAACCTGTTGGTGACTAACACAACTAGCCTGGAAGAATGGTTTCAAGCAGACTTTACGCAATACGATGTCCCCTGACAAATCACAGCGGGAAAACAGATGAGCTCTCTGCACATTTTTGGTTCTTCAGAGAGCGTGTGCTGAGTGGTCTGCACACTGCCCCCCAATGAATTCTCCTGGCCAGGCTGCAATACTTCCGTTTTACAGATGAGAAAATGGAGGTTCTAAAACGCCACCCAGTGTGTGCATGTCCCCCAGCAAATGAGATGAGACGTGCCGTCTTTAGGGGAGAAAGTGCTTCGGGAGTGCAGTTGCCAACGCTCCCCCCTCTTTGTTACCGGGACCTGCGGTTTACCCACCAGACTCTGGAAACAACCCAGTCCCCTGGTTTTCACACTCTGCCCTGCAGAACCCTCAGGTCCCGGCTTACCTGTGCGACACAGTGGCTTCTACACACAAAGGAAATGAAAGTGTCTGTAGCACAAATTCATGGCACAACTACTGACTTCTCCTCAAGCTCAGAAAGGCTGCTTGAGGGGCGCGCGGGGGGCTCAGTCGGTTAAACATCTTGAGCTGCTTGCGGCTCAAGTCATGATCTTGAGGTCGTGAGTTCGAGTCCCGTGTTGGGCTCTGTGCACTGGGTATGGAGCCTGCTTGGGATTCTCTCTCTCCCTCTTTCTCTCTGCCCCTCCTCCACTTCTGTGCCCTCTCTGTCTCTTAGAAGAAGAAGGAGGAGGAGGAGGAGGAGGAGGAGGAGGAGGAGAAGGAGGAGGAGGAGAAGAAGGAGAAGGAGAAGGAGAAGGAGAAGGAGAAGGAGAAGGAGAAGGAGAAGGAGAAGGAGAAGAAAGTTTCTGGTCACACAGCTGGTGTGTGACCAGCTGTGAAGTGAGGGTCTTCCTTCCAGTGCTCTGGTGGCTACACTAGGGTGGCACACAATTCATTAATAAATGTATTTGGGGTCAGTTTAGTTTCCATCAGTTAGTCTCTCAGCTCCTTTGAGTGTCCATTTAAAAAAAAAATAAAGCTTAACGTCCTAAGTCTTCCTCCCCCAGTGAAATCCTCTGGAGGCAACACCGACCCTCTGAGATGAAAGGGCACAGGTCAGTGCAACCCACTCAGCGGAAGGGGCAGGCAGGGCCCCTACAGGTGGGGCAGCTGGTAGACCTTCTGTTACTCAGGAAGTGCTCAGTACCGTTAGTGGCTCGGGGACAGTAGCTGGCAGGTGAAAATAAAAACCCAAAGTTCATCCATAAAAACAATTGGAACCAGATGCAACGCAAAATCCTGTCCTGACCTATTTAGAGAAAAATACAATTTCTCAAAGAGTTTCGGTGAAAGGCAAAGGATCGTGGGGAGGAACCGGGAGAGGTAGACCCCAAGATAATCAGAAGCTCGATTTTGCGTGAGGTTTTTAGAACAAAATCAACAGCCTTAATTGGCCCCAGATGTTAATAGGTAGCCAGGGGCATATTAGGGAACACAGACGAAGAGAGCTCCATGTTCCGTAATAGAAATATTTTGCTTCAAGTGTTGAACGGCTGTAGGCACAGCTGCAGACGTATAATGGTTGATCGTTTTCCTTTGCTTTTCTTAATGTCACTCCTTCCAGTCCTATCTGTTACCAAGGACTTTTTTCCCTCTCGGTATCGTTTAAAATCCAGGAGGGAATCGATTCCATTTTAAAGGCGTTTCTTTGGGTCAGCTTTAAAGGCGAATACACAAGGCAAGGCTGGAGAGTCCAACTGTGCTAGGGCCTTCCCCACCCCCACCAGGAAGGCTGCAGTCAAAACACAGTCATTCATGCAAGTCCGTGGGGCCCTATCACTTGCCCCATCAGCACCCGTTTTGTCTGTTCCTGATGGCTGACCCTAGCCTAGTCCAAGTACACACAGCCTTTGCCCAGTTCCAAGAATTGGGCAAACTTACATTAGAAATCAATTCCTACTGGGGGGTGCTAGGTGAGAAATGTGTAATGAGTTTCTTCTCCCAAAACGGTGTTCGGAAGAACTTTCCCCCTCAAACCATAAATCCTTCCAGGCCTAGAAAGGAATGAATTTATAATGCTAGCATTTTGTTCAGCAAGACAGTCTTTGGTTTTGTTTTTTAAGTTGTTTGTTTATTTATTTATTTATTTATTTTGATAATTGTTTATTTATTTATTTTGAGAGACAGAAAGGAGGGAGGGACAGAGAGAAGGGGAGAGAGAGAATCCCAAGCAGGCTCTGTGCTGTCAGTGCAGTGCCTGATGTGAGGTTCGATCCCATGAACCATGAGATCAGGACCTGAGGCAAAGTCAAGGGTTGGACGCTCTACCGACTGAGCCATGCAGGTGCTCCAGCAAGACTGTCTTTGAAGGGAGAGGAAAGAGATGTTTGGGGACCAACTAGCCTCCCCAGGGCCTCTTCTCAAGGCCAGCCCATTGTCCCAAGGGGTCCCCTGTCTGTTTCAAAGCCTGGGAAGACTGTCCTCGGCACACTCCTGAGGGCATCCCATAGGGGCCACTCTTGCTTCAGGTTGTTCCAGAACCACGTGCTCCTTCCAGGCTTCAGTGCGCTCCTAACCCTGTTCTGTCCTTGGCGGCTACAGCCAGAGTGCAGCCCCTGCGAGTGCCCTTTAAGCCGAGTGCCTTCCACATCACACGGGGAGGGAGCCCCGTCCTGAGTCATTTGAAACAATATGTCCCCATCACCCCCTCTTCAAACGGTGGCAGATCTCAGTGGCTCACAATTCATAGGCAACACGTAGGGCAGGGTGAGGGTCCCCACAAGCTGTGGTCCTGAGCAAACAGTGTTGTAGACTATGAAGGGGCTGGGTCATGATGATTTGGCATAAGACCCTTGAAAAAGAGTGGGTTCAGGAAGGACACTGGCTTTCCTTTTTCTTCCTGGAAGCAGGAGAGAAATCTCCCACGTGAAGAGCGCCCTCCCTGTACCGAGAGGAAGGAAGCCGAGAGAGACCTGTACAAACCAGCCGAGGTGAACTAATACACTATCTTCTTAGTTACTTTTCCACCATTAAGTGGAACCTGTCTGTCTTGTTGCGTTTTCACAGTTTACTAGTCTTCGTCCAACCCCATATAAATGCGTTCGGCAATTCTGCTTCTCTGGGTCATCATTTCCTCATGAAGCCTCCCGTAAAATTTCCATTAAATAGATGTGTATGTGTTTCTCTTGCTCACGTGTCTTTCGTCCTCTGGGGCCCCAGTCAAGAACCTAGGAGGGTAGAAGGGAAAATGTCTTGGGGTGCCTGGGTGGCTCAGTCGGTTGGGCCTCTGGCTCTTGGTTTCAGCTCAGATCGTGACCTCACAGTTCATGGGTTCAAGCCCCACATCAGGCTTTGTGCTGATAGTGTGGGGCCTGCTTGGGATTCTCCCTCTCTCTCTCTCTCTCCACTCTCTGCCCCTCTCCTGCTTGCTCTGCCTCTCTCTCTCTCAAAAAAACAAATAAATAAAAATAATTTTTAAAATTAATAAAAAGAATTAAAACTATCTTTCTCCTCGCCTACAGGTAGTCAGGGTTGAATACTGTCCCTCACTTCTTTGCTTCCCTATCAGAGATGCTTGTTGTCTTGACTTTGCATCATCTGTGAGCGAACAGTGTCCCCGCCTCTTCCAGTGACACCCTCCGCCAGGGCTGACTCAGTGTAGACCCTCGCCCACAGCTGACCCCAGGTCCTCTTCCAACCTCCTGTCGTGAGCTGTCCCTGCCCCGCCCGGGCGACAGCTGCTCAGACAGCATGTGCTGGACTCACCCTCCGCTTCTCCAGCTCGTACCCTCTCCTGACCCATGAGCGAATCCTGTCTGTGCAACTTTGAAAACACATCTGCCATTTCTCACTGTCTCTGCTGCTCCTGTTCTGGTCCAAGCCACCTCGGAATCTACCTCCTTGCTGGGCTCTAGTTAAGTCATCGTCCCCTGTGGTCTAAGCAGTACATGCACGTTACATCCGTTCTCTACCCAAAGTGTCCCACGGCCCCTCGAAGAGTCCCCAGAATGGCCGCAGGAGCCCCGCTTCGTCTGAGACTGAGCCTGCGTCCTCCCTGGCCTGCTTCATCCACCCAAAGGAACCTAACACGCTTCCCTGGCCCCATCCAAGACTGAAAGAAGCCATCAGGAGGCCTTCATCTTCCGTGGAAGCAATTTTATCAATATAAATCTCCATCATTATCAGAAAAAGACATTAGGAGGAGGACATTCTGTTTCCTGAATTACCCAGGATTAGATTAACAAAGTTCATTTATTATTAAACCGAGGTACTATTAGAATATACTACCATGAGACGGGACCGGGTTATGGAGTACTAAATGATTCAGAAAGATTATTAACCCGTGCATCCTCTAAAAAATTCAAAATTGAAAACACTCTGAAACTCATTTCAAAGAAATAAAACAGAATATAGATGCCATATGCTTAAACCATTAAAGCTAATTGTTACTTTTAAAAATAAATGCCAGCTGTAAAAAGGTATACATTGAGGGAAAACTACAGAAAGCATCTTCAGGCACACGGCTGAAATGTGGTTGTATTCATTCCTCTTTGATCACCAAACATGCTGGAAGCCCGCCCGTAAGGAAAGGGATCACAGGTCCCTCTTCGGAGCATGGGTGCGTCTTGCAAGCTTTATATATATTTTCTGTGTAGAGGTGCCACTGCCTTTATTTACTTTTTAATGTTTACTTCTTTACTTTTGAAAGAGAGAGAGAGAGAGAGAGAGCACAAGCCGGGGAGGAGAAGAGAGAGAGAGACACACATACACACACAGAACCTGAAGCAGAGAATCCGAAGCAGGCTCCAGGCTCCAAGCTGTCAGTGCAGAGCCGGATGCGGGGCTCGAACTCACAAACTGTGAGATCGTGACCTAAGCTGAAGTCGGACACTTAACTGACTGAGCCACCCAGGCACCCCCCCATGTTTACTTATTTTTGAGAGAGAGAGAAAGAGAGAGAGAGACAGAGCTTGGGGGGGGGGGGCAGAGAGAGAGGAAGACACAGAATCCACAGCAGGCTCCAGGCTCTGAGCTGTCAGCACAGAGCCCGACGCGGGGCTCGAACCGTGAGATCATGACCTGAGCTGAAGTCGGACACTTAACCGACTGAGCCCCCCAGGTGCCCCAGTGCCACTGCCTTTAATACGTAAAAGGCAGCGATGTGTCTAACAAGGCCTGCCCGTAGCAGAAAGAGACAGCTGTGGCTTGTCTGACAACAGCAAGCTCGGCTGTTCTAAGGACAGAGAGACACTGAACGCTGATGGACTCTTCGTGGATGAGATACCTTTTAGCAGCGACCCCACCGGGCGCAGAGCAGCACAGATGCCAGTGGAGCCACCACCCCCCAGACACACAGTTCCCGCATGCAGAGTGGAAGCGAAGAAACACCAACCGGCAGGAAAGGGTGTGCCTCACACAGCTAGTGCCTCAGCATTGACCGTCCTCGTGAAAGCGGCGGGTGCTCAGGCTGCCCGCCCTCCGTCAGCCGACTTCACACCCCTTGGGCCACGTCACCTTCCTAACCCAAAGTGACATACATACATTTCAACCAGCATTAGAGAGTAGAGTCTCCAATCCACCTTCGTCTGAAATATCACAGCTCAAAAGGAGCAAATCTAACCTCTCCACTGAATTCAAGTGAGAGCGCATACAAGACTTAATGTGATGGGACTTGTTTGCGTGGGTAGCCACACCCTTAAATGGAGACAAAATGGCACAGCAACAGGACAGGTGTCAGTTCCTTAGAACGCTTTGGGCACAGTGCACCTGCCCGAAAATAATTAAAGTCGTCGATACGTTACCTGAATCCCAAAGAAGCTGAACTGATTCTGAAAGTCCTGATCTTTAGAAATCTTTTTTTGTTTTTTTTTTAAGTTGACTTATTTATTTTGAGAGAGAGAAAGCAAGCAAGTGGGGGAGGGGCAGAGAGAGAGGGAGGGAGAAAATCCAAAGTGGGCTCCACACCGTCTGCGCAGATCTGCGAGATCATGACCTGAGCCGAAACCGAGAGTCGGACGCTTAACGAACTGAGCCACCCAGGTACCCCTCTGTATAAATCTTTTAAAACATTTCTTTCGTATCATTTATGATCTAGGATTCCGACACAGCTACCGGGTCACTGGCAGGCTGAGTCCTTAAGAGAGTATACAACTCTGGAGAGGCTTTCAGGAATCCTGAACCAATAAAAAACCGTTCCTGGCCCTCTGTCCACAAACATCCAAGGATTTTAGGGAAGGGTGAGCCGGGAGTGAGTTCCGTTCCTCTGCATCCAGGCCCCAGCAGGCAGTTTCCCTTGGTTCTGTTCGACCACATTGAAGGGGAATTTATTTCCACTTCAGGCCATGCTGGGCATAGCTGGGCTCCCAACAAATAGCTAGAACGGCCAGACTGAAGCCCAAATAAGCAATCAAAAGACAAATGTCTAAATAAAATTTGAAGGCATTTGGGATTTCCAAAGTAGCCAAGGATTTGAGAGGAGAAACCGAGAGTCCAGAGAGAGGGGAAGAATGTTTGCGGAGATAAGCCATGTATTCTTCAGACTTGTTTCCTCGAGGCATTTGCTGGCTTTTAAGTGGCTCGGGCCTAGAGGCCAAGAAGCCAAGCAAAACCAAGAAGAAATCCAAAAGCAGAACTTTTGGACATTTCACAGGAGTTGGGAGCCAGCAAACAAACAACAAGAATAAAACTAGAGTTTAGACACGCTAGGGTCATCAGAATGTGAAGGACCGTGCCTCTGCACCAGTCTTTCTCAAGGTATTTGCTTACTTTTGCACTGGGTAGGAGCTAAGGATCTGCACAGAAGGGCCTCCGTAAAGGGGACAGACCTTTTGACATTCTACTGGTGCTCAGATCCATGAAGGCAGAGAGGCCTTGACACGCTGTGACTCTCAGTGGGGCCCCCAGGGACACTGCTAGTGTGCCAGTCATATAAAAACTGAAACTGTCCTCAGGCCAGAGAAGCCCATCGCTGGATTTAGAAGCTGGGCCTTTATTCTGGTTTGGTCCAGAGACCAGAAAATAGGGTGGTCTCTTCTAGAGAAAGATAATAGCTTCCATATCCTCTATAATCACTTTACATACAAGATGCCCATTCTTCAATAAAAACTTACTAGGCTTATCAAAAAAAATACATATATATATATATATATATATATATATATATATATATATATATATACACACACACACACACACACACACACACACACACACACACGGTACTAAAAGAGAACGAAAATAGAACCACAAATAACCAGACAGATGTAGAAGTGTAGAAGTAGAAGTCTGGGGTGAAAGGCAAGACTGTCCCTTCTGCAGACAGCAAGCACATCTGGGATCGCCACCAGACCCAGGGGCACTCCCAGAGCCCTAGTCCTGACTGTCAGATTATATTGACCAGGCCTTTAGAACGCCAAGGCAGAATTAACTCTGCCTTGGGCATGGGGTGTAGAATAATAAGGTAGATCCAAGATCTTGTGGTCAGTCAGCTGAATCTCCACCTAATACAATGTTTGGGAAGAGAAGGGGGCAAAGAGCAACTGAAGGTACTTCATTCCTTCTTTACTTTCTATGAATAAATGAAGTCCGTATGTATCAGCCTAGCCTCTTCCTCTTAAATGATCAGTAGATACTGAGTGCCATGGCACATGGGCAACATGATGGTGGGGTTGTCTTATATTCACAGAGCCCAGCAATCGGGCCCACCAAGTGCTGGGTGAACTTGACCAAACATGTTGTTAACATACTCCACACCACTAACCCTTCACGTATGATTCAATCCTCTTTACTAGCTAGCTAGCTAGCTTGCTAGAAATAGATAGACAGATAAATAGATGGATAGACAGATGATAGACAAACAGGTGAGTAGGTGGATAGATGGGTGGGTTGGTAGGTGGGTAGATGGGTGGGTTGGTAGGTGAGTAGATGGGTAGGTTGGTAGGTGGGTAGATGGACAGATGGGTGGGTTGGTAGGTGAGTAGATGGACAGATGGGTGGGTTGGTAGGTGGGTAGATGGACAGATGGGTGGGTTGGTAGGTGGGTAGATGGATAGATGGGTGGGTTGGTAGGTGAGTATATGGGTAGGTTGGTAGGTGGGTAGATGGATAGATGGGTGGGTTGGTAGGTGGGTAGACAGATAGATGGGTGAGTTGGTAGGTGAGTAGATGGATAGATGGGTGGGTTGGTAGGTGGGTAGATGAGTGGGTTGGTAGGTGAGTATATGGGTAGGTTGGTAGGTGGGTAGATGGATAGATGGGTGGGTTGGTAGGTGGATAGATGGGTGGGTTGGTAGGTGGGTAGATGGGTGGGTTGGTAGGTGGGTAGATGGATAGATGGGTGGGTTGGTAGGTGGGTAGATGGATAGATGGGTGGGTTGGTAGGTGGATAGATGGGTGGGTTGGTAGGTGGGTAGATGGGTGGGTTGGTAGGTGGGTAGATGGATAGATGGGTGGGTTGGTAGCTGGGTAGATGGGTGGGTTGGTAGCTGGGTAGATGGGTAGGTTGGTAGGTGGGTAGATGGATAGATGGGTAGGTTGGTAAGTGGGTAGATGGATAGATGGGTGAATTGATAAGTGGGTAGATGGGTGGGTTGGTGGGTGGGTAGATGGATGGAGGATAAAAGAGAAACACTTACCTTCCAGAGGTAGAAGGATGTTGGACAGTCGCCTGCACTACCTCTACTATAGGAGAATGTTCCTCGTCACTTTACAATTCCATGCCTGACCATTACCCTTCCTTTTCCCAGAACACCCTTCTACCAGGGTCCTGAACTTTACATTTTACAATTTTCTCATTCTTCCAGACGCTGCTCAAAGGCCATTTTTTCTAAAGTCTTTCTTTTCCCCTGCAAGCAAAATTATTTATCTTTTTTCCTGCTCTTTTAATATTTTACAAATATTTCTATTACAGCATGATCATGTATTAAATATTTACTTCCAATTATAAATTAAATTTTACATATTTAGGACAGCTACTGAATAAAGTATAATATTAATTTAACTATTTAATAGGTGAAATTCATGAAGTCTTCCACGGATTTGCACACACTTGTTTCCCTGGGTACCAATCTTATCACATAACTTTCTTTATACACTAAGGATGATGTTCCTGAAAAACCTCACCTGTGTCTGTGTAACTTGTTTTAAACTCACTTTATAACCGTTCATTAGCTAGTCATTAGATGGTGCTGTATTTTCTCTATTTTTGAACCCCAGAAAGGCAAAAGGTATTTTATTCACTTTTTTATCTTTAAAAAGCCTGACATATAGCAACACTCAATGCAAGTTTGACATGTGCCATAGAAACTGGGAGAACATTTGCATGTTTGAGAACTCAACCTGACCAATGACAACCTGGGAGTTATCTGGCTTAATTTTTTTTTTTTGATGTTTATTTATTTTTGAGAGAGAGACAGAGGGTGAGCAGGGGAGGGGCAGAGAGAGAGGGAGACACAGAACGTGAGCAGGCTCCAGGCTCAGAGCTGTCAGCAGAGCCCGATGTGGGACTCGAACCCACGAACCGTGAGATCATGACCTGGGCCGAAGTCAGATGCTTAACTGACTGAGTCACCCAGGCGCCCCAACCTGGGAGTTATTTGGACGTCACTGGAATGTTTTCCTTCGTTTAAGAGCAAAGGCAATTTTGCACATCCCTTGGAACACTATTTGATGGTGTTTTAAAAACAAATTTTTTTAATGTTTAATTTTGACAGAGAGAGAGAGAGAGAGAGAGACAAAGCATGAGTGGGGGAGGGACAGAGAGAGAGGGAGACACAGAACCCGAAGCAGGCTCCAGGCTCTGAGCTGTCAGCACAGAGCCTGATGCGGGACTCGAACCCACAGACCGCAAGATCATGCCCTGAGCCCAAGTCGGACGTCTAACTGACTGAGTCACCCAGGCGCCCGTGATGGTGTTTTTTAAAATAGACGTGTTTGTGTATGTATTTCTATTCTCTTTAATATTGATATTAATATCAAAAAGTTAAATGCTGACTTATTGTCTAAGATATGCAAATTTAACAACCTCCATGTCATTCAGTAATATAGGTTTATTTGAGAAGACTATATGACCTATCACAAGAACTGTGTATTTCGAGTTTCTGGCCATAATGTAAACAAAGAAGAATTCGCTCACGTGCTGCCTTATACCAAGTAGAAATTCCACGAAAACCAATAGGTTATTTGCACATCTACGTTAACCCCCTAAGGCGTGTTTAGACTGTATCTCGCCTGAAAATATATTTAAGAAGAAGACTATTCGGGCACGTTTTAAGCAAAGTATTCAAGCATTTGGGAAATCTGACACTTCTTTGAGCAGATGATCCTTCGGGAAGCCCGGTGCCCACCGAGACACCATCCCAGCCCTCTTGAGGAATGTCCTTACATGTGTTTGGGTGGGGACACGGGAGGGTGTGGGAGCTGGAAACGCCTCGCTGTGCAGAATTCCTGTCTGGTCAAACTGGCACCCAGCTTCCATTCACTCCTAAGGAAGCCATGTACCATGTGTCAGCTGTGGGCCACAGAGTGTTCTTCTGCAAGTGAAGGTCTGCGACAGGTGAGAAACAGGAATCCCAAAGACCAAAGAATTCAGCCCAAGATATTGAGGCAAGTATTTGGCATGTGAGCTATCCATAGCGGAGCATGAGGAAGTGACTCGCAAATAATGGTTTGTGCCCACTAAGGAAACGTCTGCACCCTTGATGGAGGCAGGAAACCACAGAATATTCCAGGCCTCAACGCCACGGGGCATGTGCCAGTGGGAGCGTGACGCATGCAACAGCCCTCTCCAAATGCTCTCCGTCCTTGGGCAAGTCTAGAAATAAGCTTCTCTGCTCATGCTATGCAGCCAAGAGTGAAAAATATTGGGCGGGCCCATCCGTGAAACCCGGCACTGCGTGGCCCTTGTGCAGGCGGCATACAGACGTCGCTTTTCTTCTCTGCTTCTGTTTGTCTCCCCGTCTGATCTTACCGCGTGGAAACGAAGGAAAGGGCGTTGACTTAATCTAAGTGCCGGCGGTTGTGCTGCTGCGCAAGGAACGGTCTGTGTGGACGGGCCAGGTGATGGGCAAGCAGGTGGCGTGGGCGCGGAGGGCAGCCTCCGTCCTCACAGAACTTGGAGTCAGGCGCACTAGGAATGTCTCCCCAAAGGGCTCTGCGTACCTCTCCCCACTGAATCCACTGGCCGGTTGCGTGCAACTGTCAATTTGACCCATCTGGCAAGGGGCCACAGTTGACTCAGGGCAGCTACATAATTTAGGGGAAATAGACACAGAACATATTTCATTAAAACTTACAGTGACCTGAGTCATCGCACTGATAATAACAATAATCTTCACCCACTGTTTCTGAGCTTTTGCCTTGCTCCTGGCATGCTTCTAAGCTTTCACCTTAACAGTCCGCCAACTTCTCAATCACCTCGTGTTAGTCTGCTGGGGCTGCCTTCACAAAGCAGGGTGACTTCACAGAAATGGCTGCCTCTCAGTTCTGAGGTCGGGAGTCCAAGCTCAAGGTTTCGGCAGGGCTGGTGCCTCCTGAGATTGTGAGGGAGGTTCCTGCGTCTCTCCTGCTTCTTCTCATGGCCATCCTTGACCTTCCTCCCACCCCCAACTCCGACTTCTTCTTCATGTGGCGTTCTCTGAGTCCAGAGTCCCCATGTTTATAAGGACACCAGCCATACTGAAGCAGGACCACCCAAGTGACCTCATTTTAACTCGATCACCTCTGTTAATGACCCCGTCTCCACACAAGGCCCCATGCTGAGGAATGTTCTCCCAGTGCACCCCATCGTAACTAGTCTAAAGTAGCTACATTTCAGTATAGGTTCCCATTCCGGGCTTGTGTATAACTTGAGATTTCTTACATAATTGAACATCGCCTCAGTAATAATGTGATGGCCTTCCTCTCTCCCTTTCTCCCTCGCTGTCTCCTCTCTTTCTGTCTTTCTGGAATATCTGAAAATTTACGACTCTGCTAATTTGATATATTCCAGTCCTAGGACTTAGACATTATTAACAGATGCACAATTTGCAAACTGTTTTACTAATTCATCTATGCCAACTTGGGGTAAACACAGGAAAAATAAAACAATGAGAAACACTAGGGAATTCTTTTAAAGGAGTAGTGCATGAGCAACTGTAGCTCTGTGCCTTTCAAACAATTTATGGTAGGAATAGTCAGCAAAATTCTCCTGCTGTGTGCATGATTCCCAAGGAGAGCCAAGAGCCTGTGGACTCTTCCTGAATTTTTTGTTTTGAATGTTGTTCTGAACATCATTCAGTAATCCAGTTGGTCCAATGGGGTCAGGAAGAAACTGACTTTGTGCCAGTCCTGGGAAGGATTTCCATCCCCCGCTCCCCCCAACCTTCCCCAACCCCCTCACCATGATCTACCTGTTACCGCATTTTAAGCTCACCTTATCTACTCTGAACTATTCTTCTAAGACGATGCAGAGCTTTGTCCGAGGTAAAAGGAGGCTTTGTTTTGCAAACAAACGGGGATACCTATTGCTTGCATTTCTTTTCATTCTCTCTGAAATGGGAGATTCTATTTTTAGACTGGGTCTTGAGAGCCACCCACTCAGTCTCTATTAGAAGCCAGAGACAAATTACAGAGTTATTTTGAGGGATGCAAAGACCGCCCCAGAGATCAGCAGGAGAGGCACGGGCATGAAGGAAAGCTTCGGGTTTCAATCTCAGTGTGAGCATTCACTGGGCTGGTTTCATCTCCTTCATTTTTTCAGCCTCTGTGGGGAAATGAAATCTTTCCACCATCAACTGCTTCTCTCTCATTCACCAATTCCCAAAGCCAGAGGCAGACGCTGAGATGACAGGCTCAAGCAAACCCGTCACCCCGGGGGAATGAACCTCTGTTTCCAAGCCAGATTCTGGGCTCTGAGAGCCTATTAATAGGTTTCACATAAACAATCCTGAACCAGAAGATACGCCAGCCTCAGCCGGGTCATTTAGTTGCCTATAATGTTGGCTTTCATCCTGCCCCCACCGCATGTGCCCATATCACATATTCACCTGGGTCATTTCCCTACCCTCCCTCAAACCTTTTTTTCTTAATCATTTCTTTTCTGATTACGTGCAGTTCTGCTCCTCAGCAAGATTTACCATGTTCATAAATGTCTTCATCGCTTGCATAGAGAAGGGCCAGAGAGCAAAATGGATCAGATACTTCCCTGCAGCACGTAAGAAGCAGATGATTTATTCCAAGGTACAGTCTTTATCTGATGGGAGCAACTATCTTACTCCAATTACTGATCTAATTGCAATGACTCAACAAAATGGAAACTCATATAGATGTGAATTAGTGTTATTTTAAGGCATTTCATGTATTTAGTAATAAAAATGCTGAAATATTTAATATGAGTTTGCTGGATACAAAATATATCTAATTGCACATCTTTAACTAATAAATCTCATTAAACATGGTTATTCTGATACTACTCCCTAGAGGTGGGCAGCTGTAGATGGTCAGATTTAATAACCAAATGTCCTTTTCTTAAATAGGACGTAAACTGTGGCTGTCCTCTGCCTACTCGAAGGCCCCTGAATGGCATCAATCAGAATGCAAAATGGCGCCCTAACGGTGTTATTCATTAACATACATTTTAAAAGTGAATCTCATTTTAGGTATGCAAATACTTGGGTGAGCCGACTTACTCCAAGACAGAGTCAAGAACACACACCTTGATGGCCAACTGGATGGTCTATTCGGCTAGAAAGTGTCACAGAAATCCTCTGAAACTAGTGTACGCCATGGCCCGAATCTAAGGGAATGTTTTACCCCTTACACCTCCGGCCTAAATCAGAGCACACAAAAGGCAAAATGTCATCCTGCACGGTGGGGTCCCACTATTCCAAACACGCAACACATCCCTCCTGGCTGACGGATGATCAGTTGACACCGGGAAGGAAAGGAGGAAGGAAAAAAAGAACTAGATTGACCCGTATTTAACTTTTTCGTTTTGTCCGATCTTTACATTTGCATTTTGTCTTCTCTCGTGCTGATGAAATGGACAGTAGCTGTGAAAGAAAACAAACTCCATTCATCTTTCTCCCGAAATGAATCTTTGTTTTTTTCCTTTGATCCTCCTAAAAAGGAAAACCAAATAAGGCGAGAGAAGTTCTCGTTCATGTCCCATTTTTCACAATCAAAATAGCCATCTTCTAAGCACAAGTGATATTAAAGACTCAAATAATAATTGTGAAGCCTGAGTTTGTCAAATGTGAGGATTCATGGGCAATTTCCTAGTAGTGTGCTCTGATGTTGTGAGTGCGGGAACGCCAGACTGGTCTTCACGATTAACACACGGAGATGTTCATAAGGGAAGGCATCGTGCTGACATTATGCATTGAAGCAACAACAAATGCACGACTGACTCATCCCTCAAACGTTTGAAACGGGTCTTCAAGAGAAATGAATGCTTTAAACGCACGTTTCTGATGCCCGGACGGCTGCGAGCCTCATCGTAACATGCTCCCCATTATTGTCAGTGGTCTTACAGCACAGAACCCAGGTTTCTCTTGCAGGCAATTAAACGCTTCTCTGTTCGATGTTGCCAGAGTGCCACTCTCTAAGCCATTAGTGGCTCTAGGTCAACCACATCTCATTGACATGGAAGCACCTTGGCCAGCGCCTTTTGACTGGGTGCAATCATTACAAGTTTTCGCGGGTCATTATTTTCTGACTCTTGACCTGTGAGTCTGTGCAATTGTGACGGATAGGAGCTTTGTTCCCACTATCAGGTGATTTATTTATGTTGTCCTCCAGGTTGAGGGGGAAATGATTGTTCCCTTGTTGACCTTTGGATTTTTAAGAATTCTACTTAAGTCTGATGTTTGTGTTTATGCAATTGAGGCCTTGAGTTGATTGCTTCTCTGGGTTCATGCTGAATCCATTTGTGAATCAGAGGCAGGGGTCCGGAGCTGGCGCTGGCCTTGCCCTGATGCCTGCCGTGGAGTTCAGGGTAAACATCAGGGCTCCCAGCTTCAGAAAGGATGTGAGCACTTAGCCATGTGTGATGTCCCCTCGCTGCAGAGGGGTGTCAGCTGTGCCTTCCTCTGCTGGTGCTTTCAGGAGCAGCAGGGCGTCCCTTGAAAGCCCCCACACAGACCATCAGTGCCAGAGGTAAGACTTAAAACAATCCTAAAAATTCTCACCATAGGGGAAAACACATTTTTTCTTTTCCTTCCTCCCTCCCTTCTTCCTTCCTTCCTTTCTTTCTTTCTTTCTTTCCTTTCTTTCCTTTCTTTCTTTCTTTCTCCTTTCTTTCTTTCTTTCTTTCTTTCTTTCTTTCTTTCTTTCTTTCTTTCTTTCTTTCTTCTTTCTTCCTTTTTTCTTTCTTTTTTCTTCCTTTCTTTTTCATTCTTCTCTTTCTTTCAACTATATGAGGTCATAGCTGCTAACTACTCTTATCGTACTAATCATTTCAAACTAAATGTAAGTTAAGTCACCATGTTGTATGTCCTAAATTTATACGGTGATGTATGACAATAATATCTCAATAAAACTGAAAAAAAACCCCACTATTTCTAAGTTAAACAACAACAACAATGAAACAATGTAGAGCAAATGCTAGTATATGGCCTCCCCCTCACATGCTTTCCCTCAGCACACAATTCTGGGTGTGAAAGATCCCCTCCTGGGCTCTAGGCCTCACCAGGACCTTTAGGTCAAGTGGCTGGCTTCTAAGGGACAGACCTCATTTGTCCTCTGGCTGTGAGGTGCCTGCCCAGTACCTCTCTCTGCTCAAGGCCACTGTCCACTTGGCCACTTCTGGGAGGAGCTTTGTTGCTTTGTATCTTGAGCAGAGATTAAAACAGAATTTTATCAGATACGAAGGGAAACTAGTTCTGCTTCAAACTGGTAACTCTCAAAGGAACTGGCAACAAGGAGTTAATATCTTTAAGCCTTCAGGTCCGCCTTTACTTAGATTTTCCATTTTAACTCATTCGCAAAAAAACTTTTTTCCTCCCTCTCTGTGAAAATATTACTTCTTATATTGATCCACTCCTCCCTGAAACATAATACAGAGGTGACTAATGTTTAATCATAGGGCCAATACTGTAAGAATTAGTTCATTAGTTTGTAAAGATCTTTGAAGACAAATTGATCCAGTCAAGTGCTCAGCATGCCTGTCATGATACATGATCGTCTGTAATAGGTTTTCAGTTGATACTTGATAGACGTGTGTTCCAGACGTGCGCCCCAGACGTGCACCCCAGATGTGTGTTCCAGACATGCACCCCAGACATGTACCCCAGACGTGCGTGCGTTCCAGACATATGCCCCAGACGTGTATCCAAGATGAGCATCCCAGACCGCACACCCCAGTGGCATACCCCAGACGTGAGCTGGGGCTTCACGGACCTGGCCTCCTGGTCAGCTCTCCTCACGAAGTTTCGCCCTAATCCTGGTGTAAGACACAATCTTTCACGCTTGTTTGCTGCAAGTGTTAAATGTCAATTCCGGGGTGCCTGGGTGGCTCAGTCGGTTAAGCGTCTGACTTCAGCTCAGGTCATGATCTCGTGGTTGGTGAGTTCGAGAACCGTGTCGGGCTCTGTGCTGACAGCTCAGAGCTTAGACCCTGCTTCGGATTCTGTGTCTCCCTCCTTCTGACCCTCCCCTGCTCATGTTCTGTCTCTCTCTCTCTCTCAAATATAAATAAACATTAAAAAAAACCCTCTTAAGTCAGTTCCAAGTCCATCTCTGTTTTAAGAGCGCGACTTTCTAGGATTCTTGAGGAGGAGAGAAGCTCAGGCAAGCTGTGTGCTCTCCTGAGAGAATTTCTTCAAAAAGAAATGGATTTAAGCCTTCCTTAATGACTAAGTCAGAAACGAAGATGAAGCAGGTTGCTGTCTCCCAACTGTTGGCCCCAGCGAACGTCTTCAGGAAAGTACGCTGCCTGTGAATGCACGGTAACACACTGCCTGTAGTGGTAATACAGCACACAAGGCTTTGGTGCCCGGTGCTCTGAGATCTCTAGTCACTAATAGCCATCGGTGGCTACCAAAGTACAGAGCAGGATTTTTTCCATGGACTGCCAGGTGTTGATTTGGGCAGGAAGGAGGTACATGATGACAGTACTTGCAGTCATCAAAACAAGAGTTGTTTGGGGAGGTGTGGCCGGAGAAGGGCAAGAAACAAAGCCAAAAAAATACTGTAACGGAAGAGTGAGCCAAGTTGGGTGATTGCACATGCAGATGGCCTTCTGTATGCACTCATCAGTCCACACAAGAAGCAACTATTGAGTATTTAATTTCTCTCTGGCACCATGCTGGGTCCTGAAACGAAGCGCCTGAAATAAAGGAGTCCGTGTTCTGCCCATTACAAGAGACGTGGAAATCCAGGGGCCCAATTAAAACGACACAGGATGATATACCGACCGTGACATGTCAACAGAAGAGTTGAAGGAGAGAAAGAAGGAAAGGAGAAGAGAAAGCACAGTTCCCAGGGAGGAACTGAGATCCTGTTTGTGCCATGAAGGGAGCAGAAAGGGTCTCTAGGTTTGTTAAGAAAATGCTGTGCAGGAACGTGTGAGCCCTGAGTGGGGGACATTCTTACACAAATACCAAATTGACAGTAAAATATCGAAACCCACGTGTGGGCAGGTGGTGAGGATTAGAGATCCTACTCAGATGGCCTCACTGAGGCAATGAACATGTGTGTACTTCCTGAGTGAGAAACTTACACAGACAAAGGCTGTGGGCGAAGGCTGTAAAACGTCGGGCGGTGGTGAACACTGGCCTGTGAGCACCAGGAACACGAGCTCAGGGGGGACGTGGCACAGGCATCCTGTGTATGCCCAGGCTTCTCCGTCCTCCCTCCACAGTGCAGTGACCAGAGCATACTTAATAACAAACCCTCTTCTTCCATCTGCGAAAAATTCAGCTTATGTTTTAAAATGTGTAGCTAAAGCCAACTGGCTGATTGAGTTAAAAAGCTCTTACCAGAGGTGCTAATATCATGATTTTTGGCGGCTTGCTCAAGGGTAGCAAGCTGTGCTTTGTTTATTAATTACACATTCCTTTCGCCAGAAACATCCTCTAACTTATTTGGAATCAGGAGACGCGGAGGGACAGGTGTGCATCCATCATGACTAACAGAGGGAGTAATTCGAGCCTGGTGACGAGGGTGCATGGGGGTCACATTTGAGGATTATCACACTGAAAGCCTAAATAAAAGGGAAGCGTTTTTATCTAGTTCAAATGTAATTTTTTTTTTGGTCAAAGCTAGCAAAAATATACACTCTTATGCAAATACATTTGCCAGGTACTACTTATCTATAAAATTGAAAGTTCACTCATAAATTTAAAATAGACTTTAAAATGGGTCGGACAAGTTTAGAAAACTCAAAGGAAGGAAGTTTTATCAGCCATCCTCAGAAAAGACTTTCCTTCTCCTAGAAAATAATTAGCTGGTTCTGTTCTTACAAATGAGCTTTTTTAGAGTAGATATTATTCATTTATTCTAAAAGCATTGAGACTGCCTTTTTATGCAATTATATCTGTTTTTATTCAACTTTCAGATAGTATTAAGAATATTTTATGCATTCATACGTGGATCGAATATCGGTTGATCAAATATACATTTGAGAAAATATACTTAATCTATGCTTGAGGTAAATAAAAATATTCACTTAACTTTGTCTCATTTTCTTATTTCCTGAGAAAAATAAGGTACTCAGAAAAAACCCATATGGCAACTACTTGCTCAAGCAAGATATGTAAGTATTGTAGATTCAATGCTAAAAAAAAAAAAAATTCTACGAGAGCAAGAAACCTGCCTGATCTGTTCACTGATCTAGCCTCAGTGCCTGGAACAGTGCCTGAACAGTGATGCCCAATACATTTTTTGAAAGACTTAACCAGTGAATGAACAGATACTGTCACGATCTGCTGATTGGTTTGTCACTTTCTGTCTGAGTGCACATCTGTATCCAACAATGCCCATGATGGCCAAAGCTTTTCTTAATCGCTAATAATTAGACCAGGCTGCAGAGAATGAACCTAAGGCAAACACAGCAATGTTCAACAAATTACAAAACAATACAGCTAGAGGCACCCTAATGACTTTACAGCTTTACGTCATTAACACGTTCTACTTTCTAAGGTGGCTTTTCATCAGGTGGGATTATTACTGTAAAAAGCGATGGAGAGATTGAACAAGATTTTCCCAGTACCTATGTATGCCTAGGCTCAAGTGAGGCTGACCACATACATCAGCTAAGGGAGGGCTGGGAGACACACACAGGATGCTTAGCACACTGCATGGGATTGAAGGAGTGCTTTGGGCCCTCAGACTCTATTCTTGGCCATAGCAAGTTGAGAGTAGAAAGGATACAGGTGTCAACAAAGCACACGATGGAACTAGGCCACTGAAGGAAGCTGGTTTCAACTATACTGAAATCCCTCATTTTCATAAGTATGCAATTTCATAACTCCTGGTGATTTGTTTTCAATAATATCTAAAAGCACTGAATTTATTTCTTTTTAAAGAAAATCATCCATCAGTTGTGCTCTAAGTCTTTCCATGTATTCCCATCTGCCACGCACCTTCATTTGGCTTCGACGGATGGAGAAACCACATTTCACCGTTAGGATTTACCAGAGAAGAAGGAACAGATAAAAATATGTTAGATTTTCGTGGCCTAAGAACGCTAAAATATTTATTATTTGGCCCTTTACAAAAAAAATTATTGATCCCTGGCTAAAAATATAGCACAGAGATTCTAAAGGATAAAAAAACAAATCCAAAGAAACCTCAAGACATAAAAGATACAGCGAGAGGCTCTAATGCAGCACCAAGAAGCAAAAGAGAGCAAATAAACTAGGAAAAACAGTAGTAATTCTGACTAAGCATCGGTTATGAAATTTGATAATAACAGTAATGAATAATTTCATTGTCCTTGTTGTGAAATGGCATTAAAATATGGGACTACAGTGACACATAAGATGTAATCGAAATGCTCGATGGAAAAGTTATCTAAATATCTTGTAATTATTCAGGAAAACGATATGGATACTAGTTAACTTTAGTCATTTTTAGACAAGTGGGCATGCTGATATATGAGGGTAAATGCCACAAGATACCTTTGAAAAGTGTAGCAATGAGGGGTGCCTGGGTGGCGCAGTCGGTTAAGCGTCCGACTTCAGCCAGGTCACGATCTCGCGGTCCGGGAGTTCGAGCCCCGCGTCAGGCTCTGGGCTGATGGCTCGGGGCCTGAAGCCTGTTTCCGATTCTGTGTCTCCCTCTCTCTCTGCCCCTCCCCCGTTCATGCTCTGTCTCTCTCTGTCCCAAAAATAAATAAAAATGTTGAAAAAAAAATTAAAAAAAAAAAGTGTAGCAATGAAAACTCTTTGTGGGCAACCACACAGGAAGATGGTTGCTTAGACCTATAGCGGACAGATAACGAGTATAGGAGTTGGAAGAATCCAAAGGGAGGCAAGGAAAGAGAAACAAAAAGAGAAGAGAAAATGAGAAAAAAAAAGAGCAGTCATAAGATCACAGAAATGAACTGTATGGGTCACAAATATACCATAATGTAAAAAATTAAAATCATGTCTTAAAAGATAGAAATTCTTACAATGGATAAAAACAATTGTGATGGTTAATTTTCTGTTACCTTGTTTGGTCCACAGGGTGCCTAGACATTTGGTCAAAAATTATTCTGGGTGTTTCTGCAAGGGATACTTCTGGATGAGACTAACAGTTCAATCCCCGGAGTAAAGCAGATTGCCCTCCACAGTGTAGGTGGGCCTCGTTCAACCAGTCGAAGGCCTGAACAGAACCTGTTCTGTTCTGAGAGGGAATTCTCTAGTAGACTGCCTTCAAACTGGAACCTTAGTTCTAGACCTCCAGCCTAATGTCCACCTTGCAGTTTGGGCTAGCCACCAGCCTCCAACATCATGCCACCCGATTACTTATAATGTAGATGTTACCAGTGACTTGATGCTTAATGCCATTAACAAGCTCCACTTTCTAAAGTGTATACATTTATATCGTATTATCTCATTACCCTTGAAAAACCTGACTAATACAACAACTATATGTGCTGTTGTGATAAAAGTATTTAAAATATATTAACACAGACGTTTGAAGTTTAGAAATACATATCAAGAAAATGCTGACCAACAAAAGAAGATATAGTTATATTATATTTGTGATAATGAACATTGTGGCAAAAGAAAATATTAGATTAAAAGAAAAGTAATTATTTATTGACAAAAGACATAATTCACCAGGTAAATGTAAAACTCCTGAAAGTATGCACATATAAATATACACATCAAACAAAAATTACAAGTACGACTCTGACATTTCCCTGATGATAAGTGATGTTGAGAGTGTTTTCACATGTGTGTTGGCCATTTGTATGCCTTCTTTGGAAAAATGGCTATTAAGGTCTTCTGACTGGTTTGCAACTGGCTTGTTCGGTTTTTGGGTGTTGAGTTTTATAAGTTCTTTGTATATTTTGGATCCTAATTCCATTATCAGATATGTCATTTGGAAATCTCTTCTCCCGTTCTGTAGGTTGCCTTTTAGTTTTGCTGATTGTTTCCTTTGCTGTGCAGAAGCCTTTTATTTTGATCACGTCCCAATAGTTTATTTTTGCTTTTGTTCTCTTGCCTCAACGTCACTGATCTTCAGGGAAATGCGAATCAAAACCACAGTGAGATCCTCACACCGGTCAGAATGGCTAAAATCAACAACACAAGAAACAACGGGTGTTGGTGAGGATGTGGAGAAAGGGGAACCCTTGGTGCACTGTTAGCGGTAATGAAAACTTGTGCACCCACTGAAGAAAACACTATGGAGGTTCCTCTAAAGTTAAAAATAGAACTACCCTACAATCCATCAATTGCACTACTAGCTATTTACTCAAAGAACACAAAAGTACTAATCCAGAGGGATCCATCTTTCGTTTATAGCAGCGTTATCTACAACATCCAAATTCTGGAAACTGCCCCAGTGTCCACTGACTGATGAATGGATAAAGAAGATGTAGATATATACACCATGGAATATCATTCAGCCATCAAAAAGAATGAAATCTTGCCATTTACAACGACATGAATGGAGCTAGAGGGTTTTATGCTAAATGAAGTGAGTCAGAGAAAGAGAAATACCATACGATTTCACTCATATGTAGAATTCAAGAAACAAAACAAACAAGCAAAGGGGAATAAAGAAGAGGGACAAACCAAGAAACAGGCTCTTTTTTTTTAATGTTTATTTTTGAGAGAGAGAAACAGAGAGTGAGCGGGGGGGGGGGGTGGCGAGCAGAGAGTGGGAGACACGGCATCTGAAGCAGGCTCCAGGCTCTGAGCTGTCAGCACACAGCCCGACGCGGGGCTCCAACTCATGGACCATGAGATCATGACCTGAGTCGAAGTCGGATGCTTAACTGACTGAGCCCCCCAGCGCCCCTTGAAACAGACTGTTGACTGAGCCTCCCAGTGCCCCTTGAAACAGACTCTTAACTGTAGAGAACAATCTGATGTTTACCAGAAGGGAGGTGGGCAGGGTTGGGGGAAATAGGTGATGGGGATTAAGGATGACTTGTCATGATGAGCACTGGGGGATGGATGGAAGTGTTAAATCACTATATTGTACACTTGAAACTAATATCATTGTTGGTTGTATGTTAACCAACTGGAATTTAATAAAAAATTTAAAAACAGGACCACTTTAACAAAGGCTTTAACAAAATATATAGATTTGATTTGAGTTTAACATCCAAGACTTGCTTTTTCACTTTCTCTCTTTGGCTCCTTCTCTTAACTTTCTCCCAGCATATAATACTTCATGGTAGAGAAGTAAAGTATCACTAACTAAAGAGAGTAATTTGAATGTATCTTCCATCACGGTCCAAATGCACAAGTGAGGGTCTTTTTTGCAGCGGCTGTGGACATGATTTTCACGGTCCAGTTGTCCAAAGACATCTCATAAGACAATTTGCAATTATGTTACAGAGTAGAGGCAAGCACTAACTTGATTAGGTAGTGATTTTTTTTTCTTTTTTTCTTTTCTAATGTTTATTTTTGACAGAGAGAGAGGGAGAGAGAGAGAGAGAGACAGACAGACAGAGCATGAGTGGGGGAGGGGCAGAGAGAGAAGGAGACACAGAATCCAAAACAGGCTCCAGGCTCTGAGCTGTCAGCACAGAGCCCAATGTGGGGCTCAAACTCATGAACCACGAGATCATGACCTGAGCCGAAGTCAAACGCCAAACCCACTGAGCCACCCAGGCACCTCAGAGAGTGATTTTCAAGTAAGCATTATGAAGATCTCTGAATTAGGATGACTTCCAGGAAAATGGTTGGAAAATAAAATCATGAAAACATTAGGGTAACAGCTTGAGACCTCTATGCTAGATCATTAGGCTGAATGTTAATTAAAAAAATTTTTTTTAATGTTTATTTATTTTTGAGAGAGAGAGGCAGAACATGAGTAAGGAAGGGAGACACAGAATCCGAAGCAGGCTCCTGGCTCCAAGCTGTCAGCACAGAGCCCCACGCGGGGCTCAAACTCATGAACTGTGAGAGCACGACCTGAGCTGAAGTTGGACACTTAACTGCCTGAGCCACTCAGGCTCCCCAGCTGAATGTTAATTTTAAATGACCTGAAGATATAATGACAAGCATGTTGAGCTATTTTAGCTCAAAAGTCTATCAGCAGTGCTATTTAAACGACAATCTCTTTTACATTGCAAAAACTCGCATAAAAGCTGTTTTATTGAAAAGTAAGATCATTTTAGGACCAATATATTGGTGCATCATTCTTCCCATATTAAGCAGAGTACAGTTTTAGAAGGATCACATCTAGTTTTGTCTACGAAGCGGCTCTCTCATCAAAATAGTCTTCAAAGACAGTCAATGTAATTCCTCAAACCAAAGTTCCAAGAAAGTGATGCAGGGAATGCCATCATCCACCTGCCCTCCCATCCACCCATCCATCCATCCATCTGTCCATCTACTCATCTACCCACCCATCTATCTCTCCACGTGTGCCTCTAGCCATCCAGTGGTTATTCCTACAAATGTTTATTAGCAGTTACTACATGCCAGGACCTATGCTCCATTCTGTCCTACATGTTAGTGAATGAAGTAACAAAGGCTCTGCTATCTTGGGCTTTATCTTCTATGAGGAAAGATAGACACTAAACAGGTGCACAAGTAAGTACACATTTACTTGCTTTGGTTGTAAACTACTGTAGGCAGTGATTTGTGGTCAATTAATTTCTTGGACCAAAGAAATTCAGTCTCCATCAGGTAGGCAGGGTCCTCACTCTTCTAACAGCTTAGGTGCAGAGAATCCCAGTGTCAGAGTGTAGGGACATGTTCTCCTGCAACTTCTCAGCACAAGGGAAAGCAAGTGTCAAAACTGGGTTAGCCAAAGGAATATTTAGAAAAATATGTAGATTTCTTCATGAAGAACAGAACATTGATATAGGTAGTGGACGTATTTAAGAGAATATGTTTATAAGGGAGTGACTAAGGTCTAAATAACTGAATTTGTTTTTTCCTAGTCATATAGGGCATCTAGATAATTTATTCCTTCTTCCTCACTCTTGGCCGTGGGATCTTGATGATGTTCCACAGCTGGTCCATGAAAAACTACTCAAAGTGAGGAAGCTACATGTGATGGAGGAGGGTGGAGTTAAATGGAGTGAGAAGTTCAAAATAACATGATGGACAATATTCCAAATATTTATTGAACCAAGGAGGTAACTTCTACCCGCGTTGAACCTGAGTAGTGCTAGCCACGTTTCTGAAGCATGAACTAGTTCTTTCCCGTTGCTCTATTCAACCACCCTCAGCCCTATACCACAGTCCTCTGCTCCTTCACCAATTCTTGCCCCTGACATATCCGGGACAAAAATATTAGCAATTTCTTTAAATAATAAAACTAACTAGTGACCTTAAAAACTTTGAATTGCTACAATTTTGACTATTATATCGTCAATTAAGATGCACATATAATAGCACTGATTAGATATGACAAAATATAGCATAATAGGTATGGAAGAAAAATAACAAAGCGATTAACTGTAAATAATATTCAAAGAAATATACTTCTGTGCAAAAAAAAATGTATGCCAGCACTTTTAATAGTATTGGCAGCTGTGTGCTTAATGATACCAATTGGGTAGCGCCACGCTTAAACTTGGATTTAAGGTTGGAAAAATCTGGGTCATTGTTTAAAACATAAAAGCAAAAACTTTTATTTAAGCGAAGGGGTCCTGTCCTTGCTTCTTCCAGCCGTGCCATGATATAAAACATGGGTTAAAATGGACATAGGAGCTCTGGATGGAGATTCGGAGCCCTGCCCACCGATTCTAAGACAAACAATTACCCTGGAATGCCTCTAACTGGCTGCACATTTTGGAAGAAGTGTATGAAAGCTTTCTCCACATAGTGCAAATTTAGAGTGAATGAAGGAATGAACGAATGAGAGGAATCTTGCTAGTATCTTCCTTGGGACAGTCAACAAATCCATCTGAAAGGAAATGTGAGTTGCCAATTCTATCTCCAAGCTATAGGTCATGAGGCTTTCAAGAAGGTTTTCTAAATCAGCAGTCAGCAGTCTGGTCTGCAGGGTGGATTGAATGCTGTGAGCGTTCTGCGGAAGGCCGGGTGGTACAGCCCAGCTTCCGCCCAGGGGAGTTCACAGCTCTTTACTAGGAGACAGGAGCTAGATCAGTGCCACTGTTCCTCACCAACCACGCCCACGAAACGTCATCCAAGGTCACTTGGAATACCCAAGCCAGAACCGTGAAAGGTAAAGCGGCATCACCTTCCCTAAGAAGAATGAATTCTTAGGCATTGGTAGAAGTTTCTGGAAATACCACTTCACACAGCAGTGAACGTTCCTCTTCTACATAGTGGCCAATCACACTTCCTCTTGATGTCACCCTCACGTGACAGAAGCCGAGAACTGTGTGCTTTCTCACAGATCTCATTCATGAATGTAGACTTCTACTTCTCAGCAGGGCCAAGGAAAATGATAAGGGTGGGTATTTAAAATAAGTAGGTGCTAAGTCACCTCTCACGTTCTTTGATGATTTGCTGAAGTTCTCATTGCTATGCTTATGTTTACCCAAACGGCTTTTTATTCAACGGAGCTACTTTTCTTAGAGACCATTAGAGGCCGTAAATATCCGTATGCTTGCACTTGTAAAACTGAGTTACAGCCAGTTTCCCGCCTGGGTTCAAACCCACGGTACAGGAAGAATTCACCAGATTCATGACTTGGTCCAAGGGACTTCATCCGGGCAGGCTTGAGCTTCACCATTTGTAAAGACAAACCGAATTAAGAAATCTAAAGCATGTGGAAATAAACCAAATCTCTACTATTTGCTGTAAATACGTCCCCCGTGATTGGCGTTTGCAGAAATCAACAAAGTGCCTGAGAAAACAGTTTCTAACTGAAACTGTAAATCATCCACGTAAGTTTGTTCTTCCTGCAAGAAGTATGTCTAGTAAGATATTAAATAAATACTGGATGTATTTGTGCTTCGAGTTTGCTCTTGGAGGGCCTTCCTTACGGTTTGAGATCGAGCCCGTGCCATTTTGCAATGCCCGCAGGCGCACTTTCGTTGCACAGGCACAAAATTAACCTAACCTGGGATTTATCTGTGGACACATTTAATTAAGCATTGCCTTTTATCTTGCTATTTTTTTTTAAAGCCTTGTAGCTGCAAATCTGACATGGCTACAATCCAGTAGTTGGTGTTTCTGTGTCCTGGAGGCATGAGTAATTTAAAAACTCACTGGAGATTTATAATCTCGTTCAGACAGGTTTTGTTAATATTCCTTACAGACTATACCCATTTATTAATATGTCATAAGGTCTCTTTAAGCAATAATTTTTCTCATCAATTTAACGTGACAAGACCTGAGGTTTCATAGTTTCATATTATCCCTAAATCTGATTATATCACACATGTATAATGAACAAAGACTAATTACATAATTAGCTCCTGTCCTGTTGCATTTGAGAAACTGTCCATGTTGCATTATACATTACCCTACAAAGCCTCCTTAGAACCCCAGTGACATCCTACTGGTTTAGAACGGGACGTTATTTTTGAGTGATTCTTTTCTTTCTTAATAAAAAGTTCCTTTGACTACAGATGAGTTTTACTTTCAATTGCATGTTTACTACATAAACACTGCTGCCTTCGAAGCAGCTCTGGTATTTTGGCTGGGGCTGTAGAGAAGCTCCCAATATGATGTAATTGCCTTTCAGATGATCATATGTTGATTTATCAGGGGCAAGACTGTGCATGAATTTCTCCTCTCTTTACAAGAAAGCTCCTTCTCTTTGTCCTACAATCCTGTTTTTCTCTCATTTCCACAGTGATGGTCCACCTATGAAGTTTACGACCGTGAATGCACCTTGAAAAAGCTAAAGGTATAATAAAAAAAGAGCTTTCATCCTTTGATTAAGAGGTTTTTATGGAATGTTTAAAGACGTTTCACTAAACGCTTCATACATCCAAAATAAAAGTTAAAAATGTACAGTTTTTTTAATGAAGAGAATGATCTTGTTTTAAATAGTGAGCTCCTTTAATTTTTTTTTTTAAAGTAGGCTCCACGCCTGGCGTGGGGCCTGAACTCGCCACCCCGAGATCGAGACCGGAGCTGAAATCCAGAGTTGGACATTGTCAACCGACTGAGCCACCCAGGTGCCCCTGGCTGCTCTCATTTTATTTAACTTGATATGAGAACCGGAGAAGAAAATGCTCGAAGTTCAAGAAGCCCGGAGTCTTTAGCATTCGTTTAAAACTTCACAAAAAAGGAGGGGGCGGTAGAATATAGGTCTAAAAGTATTGTTTTGTTAAAATATTACGCTGCTTGTCAGCACGAATTTTCGTTATCAGATGAGACACACTCGAGTGTGGGAAGACGCGGAAAGCATTTCAAGCTGTGACTCTTCCCTTACCGCTGACCCACAAAGTGTATCAGCAGACTGGACGCCACGTATTAGTGCCTTGGTTCACCCCCCAATGTTTTCAATGTGCATCCCACACTTAAAAACAAAACTATTTCAATACGGTCAACGTTTGGGCTTTTTCACATGGGGAGACCCAGTCTGGCTGGGGCCTGCTGGGGGGAGTTGCTCCCCGCCTGTGTCTCCCCTGGAAGGGGTGCGTGAGCCGGGCCTGCTGATACGGGAGGTGTGCGGTCCATCATCTGGTCATAAACCGAAGGGAAGCCAGCGTCCGCAGCTCTCTTCGTGGAGCGCTCACGGAGAGCCTCAAGAGCTCATGGAAACCTCATGGAGGACGTGGGTTTTCTCGACCCTTCCAAACAGTTTATTAATCTGTTCTCTGCTTTACCGTCGCTAGCTAAACCTTTTATTCCTAGGCGAAACACTGCGCCCCAAGAAAAATATGTCGTCCGATTTTGGAAAAGGGGGTAAATGTGAAATAGCAATAGTAAATGGTTTGATGTTCTTTAGCTAAAAATGAAGCATTCAAATTGTACATGAAAGAGCCTTATGTAGAGTAAATTATAAATAATATGTGAATGACTGCAAGTAGAAACCCCTTGGTGTAATTTAGCCTATGCTTCTGATGAAGCAAATTGTGTGTTGGAATTGTATTAGCAAGTGAGAAATACAATTTTATGTTTTCAAAGGAATTCTTTTATCGACTTTAAAAATGTAATGCTCTTCAAAATGATGTTATTATTATTCCCTACGGTGGCTGTATGGCTGCATAAATCTAATGTCATGCTGGTTCTGCTTATCCATAAGCTCACGCACACGTGACCCCCCTCCCGGCTGGTGAGGCTCCGTGAGTAGTGGAGATAGAGCAGAGGACGCGGGGAACCCAACACCTTACCTTCTGTTGATCCCAAACACCGGGTGCCACTGCTGCCACATTCCTCACATTCAAGGGCATCTGACCAGGTTGCAACCCCAGCTCCGCCGCCGTCTGTTCCTAAACTTGGGCCGTCTTCCAGACGGCCGCCCTCTTAACCTCCACCATCGATCATCTCACGTCGGTCCGAGAGCACAGTGCTCAAGGTGCGGCTGGGTAACGACGGTTTGGGCACGTGGCAATGTTCCGCCCCAGGAAACAAAAACATGTTCGAGAGGAGAACTCTCTCTACGCAGACTGATGGAGCAAGTGGCAGTTTCGCAAAGTCTTTTTTGGCCTGCTCTTCCCTCAGACTTGACCATTCCCTTAAAAGTTGGTGAGCCAACCGGGCCCTGGGTTTTGCATGACCGGCCGCTACTTGGAGGGAAAAGGGGATCTCGGGATCTCTGCAGGTGGGCAGAGTCTTCTGGTCCACATCGTGATCTGAAAGGTTAGCCTGTGCCGGCCGGGTCCCCGCTGCTGTCACCCGTCAGGGCAGCCACTGCGCTCAGCTCTGCCAAGTGTCTTCCCCCAGAGTTAATAGAGACTCTGCTGTGGGTCTGATTGCTTTTGACAGTCCTTATTCTTCCAAATTGCCTCAGCGAGCCTGTAACACATCCCTACGGCAGCGGCTTTTGTCTTCCTGACGGCATGTCATGTCAAATCCTCTCAGGACCCGTCACTAATCAGGCGTAAAAATGCTCTGAATAAATAATAATAACAATAACTGTAATAGTACAAATGAGAATGCACGTAAACCGTCGTTCTGTGTCATCCAGCTGGAAGCTGACGACAGAACCCAAGAGACTTCGCGCTCTAGGAGGGCACTTAGATAATTAACCAGCAGTATCGAAAATTAGAAGCTGTGTCCAACTTCAAGCGAAGGGTGTGCCCTAAAATCGAATTTCTAAATGTAATGGCCTCATTTACTTTCATAAAGCCTATTTAAAAAATGATGTTTGTAAATGAGGGCCTCTTGAGGCGGGGCGGGGAGGGAGGCAGAGAGTGTCAAAGTTTCTGGAGAAGAAATAAGCGAACAGAAGGTCATTGAAGGTTTTACAACATTGATGGGCTCTAAAGAGAGTATCAGTGAGCTTTACCGATTTTGACGGTTTTCATTCCCGGACAGGATGGTGAGATTGATTCTCAGCTCTTAAATATTTCCAATTGACCTAGAGACCAGGGCCCATGTCAGTGTCTGCAGAGTATTTCTTAAGTTCTGAGATGATATCTCTATCTATATATCTACTCATAGTAATATGTTCATTCGAGCCTCAAAAAATAAAACCAGAAAATACACACAGTTATATCAGAATGTTTTCAGATTTAAAAATTAACAATAACTCTAAATCTATGTTTTGATTATAAAATCATAAGCGATTGTTCTAACTTATCCACATTACAGCTGCATTCTACCGAGAAGCATGTTGTATTTAAGAAAGAATTTTCGTGCGTTGTGACATGTTCTTAGCGGTCCACGGATGTCAGATGCGCCATTTTATATTTATATTTAAGTATACTTACAGATTTTTTTCTATATGCAAAAAAATGGTTGTACGACAAAGAAAACAGAATTAAGAGAAAAGTTCTAATACTACTTAAGAAAAAAAACTGATTTTAAAGAAAGCATTTTCAAGAAAGCATTTCATGCACTAATGACAAAGCATTTTTATGTGTCCATTAAGGAAAAACCGCAGGGTTTTTACCAAGAAACTTATTGCCCGACGTACAGAATAGCAACCTTTGCCTCTCCAATTTTAGCATTTCAGGATATTCTCTGTTTATTCCAAATTAAACAAAAATAAACTTATCTTGAGAAGAATATAAGGGTTTCTGGCAGTGTATGGCTCAATTCTTGTCAGTTATTATTTATAATTTTTTTTTAAACTAACTAATGTGTGGTATTTCTTAATACCTATGCTTGGTGAATAAATACTATAAATACATATTTACTTTGTGGCAAACTTCTGAGACAGCCATGAAAGGATATCGATTGCATCAGGCAAGGGAGCCTATGGTTTCCAAGTGCCTGCTGGGAACATGATGGCTGTGGATGTATAGGCCACGTCTATCAAAAGGTGCGAATGCTAAGAGAACAGGAAGACACTTCCCAAGGGACAGGCCTGGTGAGTGGTGTCTTCTTGCAAACCAGCTTCCCCCAGGGGATGGCACAGGATGCCAGCGACAGGGTGTAATGGCGACCGGAGACCATGCTCTGGGAGAAGAGCTGGAAGAAAGGGGCCCTCAGACCGAGAAGGCAAGACCCTGGAACTTCTTCTAAGTAGACCATTAGATTAGACCTGCTCTATGGTTTTTCCATCTGAAGAAATGTATCAATGTCTTTTTGCATAATGTACAGTGAGATTTCTAAACAATCAGGGGCAGAACCTTACAGGTCTCCAGCATGGCTTAGACGACAAGCAGTTGTCGGTTAATCTGGCGGACTGCAGATTACTGCCAGCAGCAATGATTTGTGAAACTCATGTAACAAACTAACATGGAATCCATGCTCTTTTGCAGGCATCCAATGGTAAGTACTTTATATCACCCCTACCCTCAAGCAGGTAAATCTTCAGTGAGTTAAATGTTATCGAGTATTCAAGGAGGGACTAATCAGGGCGCCTGGGTGGCTCAGTCAGTTAAGCGTCCGACTTTGGCTCAGGTCATGATCTCACGCCTCGTGGGTTCGAGTCCCGCGTCGGCACTGGACTGGAGCCTGCTTTGGATTCTGTGTCTCCCTCTCTCTCTGCCCATCCCCCCTTGCACTCTGTCTCTCTCTTAAAAATAAATAAACATTAAACAATTAAAAAAATAGAATTCTGGGCTCTCCATCTGGCCCAGAAGTTCTCGAGTTGGAGGTTTAAATACCCCACTGATTTTTTTTTAACCATGGTCAGAGGCGATAACTTGGTATTTTGTTTTACTTATTAAATGTAAACAGTATCTATTGGCTCCTCTGCATGAACAGATTAGAAATATCTCAGTTGAAGTACTTGGCTTCCTTCTACTTATTCTAATAATTCCTGCCAGTCCTATTTTCATTTATAATTCTTCACTGGTCATTATTATGTTATTAAAAAATACACTTTAACATCTATTTCCTGACTCCTCAGTTTAAGTTACTATGTGTCTCACACATTCCTTTTGTACAAGGCAGTTATTATTATTAACAACTTGTAATAATTATTATAAATAATGAGATTCTGGTTTATAAGCTACCCTATTGTTTTACAGAGAATTTGCTTTTGTCTAAAACATTTACCCTCCCCCACTCCTGGAGATTAGATCTCCTATGAAGCCATCCACCTGGGATTCCTTTCAATCCCTCATCCTTGCTGGTCTCGATGCCAATTTAGCCCAACAGATCACTGTTTCTTGGGTCCTGTTTCCTATCTGAACATCGGTCAGCAAATTCTTCAAAGGCAACAGGTGACAGATAGACTTCCCAAGTCATGGCGTTTCCGAAAAAGTATTTATCACTCCTCACACTTGAATGGTATTTTGATTGGGTCTAGAACTTTAAGTTCAAAATGATTTCTTCCCTGCCCCTAGACTCCTGTGGACATTTCTGCCTGTTTTTTTCTTCTTCCTAAGGTTGCTGATGGAAAGTCTGAGGAAGATCTAATTCTGACTTGAAGCTGACCTGTTCTTTCCTTCTGGTACCTTTTGGGCATTTCCCTTCATACTTAGTCTTTTAAACTTGTAAGAAGGGTACCCTGGGTGGGACTCTGTTAGCATTCATGTTCTTTGGGACTCCTTGTAGATGATTCCAACTTAGATGCTCTGTCTTCTGGACTCGGCTGCCCATTGGCAGGTGTCGCAAACACTGCTTCTGTTGCTTCTTTAATAATTCAAGTCATCTCATTTGTTTTGTTCTCACATTCATAAACTCTTTAATTGATCTTTCATACGTCTTAATATTTCACTCGTGCTACCCATCATCTTTCTTCGTGTTTTGGATACGTCTTGAGATATTTCCTCTTTTATTTCAGGAAGTACAAGAGTGGTTGGAAACCCTGCTACTGAATGTTTTTCCTTTTCACAACTGTGTTTTGAAATTTTCAATACACTTACTTGCTCATTTTCACAGCAACCTGTTTATGAATAAACTATTTACTACATTATCTCTGTTTTCTTTTCTTTCTTTTTTCTTTTTTAATAATTCTTTTCTGTTCCTTAAGTTAGCTTTGTTTTTCTCCAGATTCATACTTTTATTGGCTCATCTTGGTCCTTCATTTTAGATACTGTAGTTGTTTTTCAAACATCTGGATTATTTGTTCATTTTTGTGAGTCACAGGTTCCTTGATCTTCTGTTCTTTTTAAGAAAAGTGGATGTCTGCCAAGCTGGAGGCTCAGGGAGGCCGCTGGAGCAGTTCCGGTCACGCCTGGAGGCCCGAGAGGCAGGGGAGCCGATGGTGTAAGCCCCGGTCCAAGGGCAAGAGAAGATCTATGTCCCAGTTGAGGCAGAGAAAACAGGTTCCCCCTTCATATGCCTTATGTGCTATCCAGGCCCCCATGGCATTGGATGAGGCCCCCACACTGCAGAGGACCATCTTCGTTACTGTTAACTTCCCCCAAAAACACACGCCCGGAAATAATGCTTTGGCAGGACCGCAGTTGAGCTGACACGTAAAATTAACCATTACGTCCCCACAATCTAGATGTCAAAGCTGGCCAAGAAAATGTCAAATACAGGCCAGGTAAAAGGACAGTTCTTGGAAAAGGGGGAACAGGTGGCTTCAGAAGCCCACCGAAGGAGAAAAGGAACCTTATATTCCTGAATTGAATTAATTAAAGTGTGTGGAGCTAATGGAAATGCTACGCATTATCCGATTAGGGTCCGCTGCAGATTGCATGATATCACACAATCCCAGAGTCTCTGATACAATGAAACGCCATTTTGGGTGCAAATTAGGATCATTAAATGACACAGAAACAAAATCAAAGAATAGGAGAAGCTAGACTGAATGAGGTTAGGGACATTTCCATTAGCCACGTCGACACTTTTGCTCCGTCAATTCTTTAATCAGAAGAGATCAAAGTCAGTACCAAACACTCCCCATGTGTCACTGCAATCATTGCCTTTATAAAACACATGATTAAATTAAGCATTTGGTGAAGTCCTTCTGCAGTGTGAGTTCAGGGAACTTTCAATGATTCTTCTTTCAACGTCCTTTTAAAACCTCAAATTCAAGAACTTTCTTTTCTATTGTGCTGCCTCGGGCAGAATTCAACTTGAAAATTACAGGTAAAACAGCGGTGCTCAGAGTGAGCAGACAAGAAAAGTGGTCCCTTAGAACATACCTACCTTTTTAAACGTATTACCCTCTGACCGTATCACATATTTGATGCATGGTTAATTCAACAGCCTGAATGTTCCTGAGCTTGGATTCGAGCAGCTCCAACAGATGGGCTGCTGACCCAGCTTTAAAGAATCTCCAACTCTATGTAATTTTATGTCGCATTTTCCGGGTTTTGCATTTTTCCGCTAGGGGTTGCAAGGAGTCTTACTCTAGAGAGGTTTGAGATCCACGAGGGGGAAAATCGGGGAAAAATAAGTTAAGTGATGTAAAAGTGTAGGAAAGGGGTTTTCTTTTAATCAGTAGCAAGTACCCTGAAGCTTTGCTCTGGAAATGGAAGGAAATGATGATTTTGAAAGGTGTAAAAAGGAGGAATAAGCAAGGGATACGGCCGACAATCACCCTCTGTCCTGGCGTTACTCCATCCCACCAGAAACAGTGGGCAGGGAGCCTCCCCATCAGCCCCATGGGCATCCAGCCTGGAAAAGGCGAGCGAGGGTGGCCGAGGGTCGGAGAGGCCACCCTCTGCACAGCGACAGAGGACAGCTGAACAGCGGTTTGACTACCATAACCCTCGATGAGGAACATCTTCTAGAAGCCGGGCGGCACCATTCAAGTACAACCACCAAAACTGTATTTTCACTAATGAACATTGAATCCCACTCTCCCATAGCATGCTCTTTGCTGCTCTGCCCTATGTAATGTTTCCAAGAGAAGTTGGTTCTACAACATACCTCTTGGATCTTGACGTACGGTTCGAATTAGAGGTGACGTTTGGTAAATATTATCTCCAGGGACCTTGTAGCCTGTCCTTTGGAACCAGGCTGATCAACTCTGTTAGTCTTAAAATGCAAATCAAACCCCAGAAGACGACGTGGGTTGACCTGGTACCATGGCACCACGCAGGAGGGATTACTGTGCCCAATCCAATCGGAACAGAAAAAGAAGCCTGACGACAGGGGAGATTGGAGGTAGGTCTCCCACCAGCCGGCACAGTGCGATCCTGGCCCTCCCCGTGGCCTCTGGATTCTCTTCCGCGTTTACTTCGCTGGAATCCCTGATTGTTTCCCCTCTGTCTGCACAGTATCTCACTGCCTGGTGATCACTGTCTTGCTGTGGAGTAGATGTGTATGCATCTAGTCACCTGAGAGGGGTGGACAGGATGCCTGGGTCCATCGAGGTGTCTTAGTTTTCTGTGAGCATATGTCTATGTCTCTCCAGGAGACCCTCATATTGGCAGCTACAGCTATTTACTGATGGTTTAAGGAGGGGGAGTATTGCACTGAGCTACATCTAAGTGGCTATGGATTACAAGACGCATCCCGATGTCAAACATGATGCAACGTACAAATACGTGCGTTATCTGAGTCGATGGAGAAACCGAGACACAAGAAACTCATTCGGCCCAAGTACAGACTAGCGGCGTGTGGCCGCTGCAGTGTGGACTGGGTCCGCGTATGTCGGCATCGAATTGCTATGTTATGTGTGTTGTGTTGTGTTTTCATTATTTTCCAGCTTCATGGAGGTATGACGGGTCTACAGAAGGTGAACGCAATTAATGTACAAAATATGATGTGTTAAGACCTATATGTACACTTTGTGTTACTATCACCATGGTCTAGTAGAAAACAAAACAGGCTTCAAAACAGTATTGTGCTGTGATCTTTCTCTCTTTTTTTTTAAAGAAAGAAACATTTGTGAACATCAAACATACCTGAGTTGTGGAGAACAAAAGTCAAATAGTCTGAGGTTATGATTTCTGGAAAGTGGCATGTTTTGGGGTGGTGGGCAGGTTATGTGTGGATTTATATTTCTGTGTGTGTGTGTGTGTGTGTGTGTGTGTGTGTGTGTGTGGACTTTTTGTTCCTCACACTGAATATATATGCTTTTAGTGTAAAAGCATATCAGTGTGGAAAAAAAACCCCACTATGATCTACATTTCCAGTTTTGTTGACCAGTATTACTTTATGTGGGTGGATACAGTGGTGAGAACAAGAGTAAAGCAGATCCTGGTTTCCTCAGAGTCGCGGTCAAGGCTGAGACGGGCCGCCGGAGGGAACACGCAGCTCCAAGCCAGACACAAGTCTGAAGGCAGAGGAGTGTGCCCGGCGGGAGGGTGGGGAAGGGGCTTAGAGAAGCTTCTGGAGGCCACAGCATCTGGGAGGGGCATCGGGGGGGGGGGGCTCGATACCCTGGGGGGTGGGGACCAGGTGCAAGGGTGAAGCAGGTTCTGTCTGGGGAGCGAGCGGGGGGTTTAGGACTTAGGGGTTTGAAGTGTCTCCGAGAGGTCAAATGAGATGTCTAGCCCCCTTCTGAAGCTCCGAGGACTGGCCTGACTTGGTGAAGAGTGGAGCCTCCTTGGGGGGGAAGAGGAGGCAGAGTGAGGGGGACTTGCAGGGGGAGGCGTGGAGGGCATGTAGGCTGGGGACCGGCCTGAGCGGTGTCCAGATGGCCCGAGGTGACCGTTGCAGCTGTGGTCAGCACTGGACGCCGTGGGTGCTGCTGGGCGCTGAGCTAACCCATTCCCTGTCGTGACATGTGGGTGTTTTGTGAGGTTTGTGGGGGGGCAGCTGCACTGGGAGGGTGGAGGCCAGAGTGGGGGTGAGGACAAGGTGTCTGTGCCTGGTCAGGGACGCCCTCCTGCCATGACTGTGCCTTGGGGGCCGGCGTCACGGCGGGGAGCCTGAGGAGGACACAGAAGGCCCAGGCCACTCACACGGCCCTGAGCACAGGGGCTCATGTCACACAGACCTCTGATGTGTGGCACCGTTTCTCGGGCAGATTTGGGGTCACCCCACAGGGGTTTCCATCGATGTCACTGTTCCCAGAGCCCAACACCACTTCCCCACCTCCAGGCTGAGCACCGGGAATACACCAACTACTGACAGAAAATCCAAAAACACACTTCTCGGGGCGCCTGGGGGGCTCAGTCGGTTAAGCATCTGACTCTTGGTTTCGGCTCAGGTCATGATCTCACGGTTTGTGGGTTCAAGCCCCACATCAGGCTCTGTGCTGAACCTGCTTGGGATCCTCTCTCTCTCCCTCTCTCTCTCTGCCCCTCCCCTGCTTGCTCTCTCCGTCTCTCAAAAACAAAAACAAAAACACACTTCTCGCTTTGTGACACAGTGGCTAGGACGCACGCTTGGATGCACGAACGCACTTGGCCAAGCCCGTTAACCCAAGCTGTTGTCTCGGAAGGGTCTCGAGTTGAAAACACACGGGACAACATTTTCTTTATCTGTTCAACAAACACGTGTGGGACACACCTACCGAACACCAGGTGCAGCAGGGGACAGGGGCGGCCGGGGGCCAGGACTCCCGTGGGCCCTGAAGGCCCGTGCCCGGAGGCAGACCAGCACCTTCCACGCTCACGGCGGCACCGAGAAATGTGTGCAAACTGACGTTCTGCCTCTGCAGAAACTTGACGCGGATCCAGGAGAGGCTTCACCCCCTGTGCCAACAGCCCACAGAGCTTCGCGAGGAAACCGAAATCGGGAGGTGTCTCGGTCCGAGGAAAACCCGACAAGACCCTGACCGAGAACCCCAATACTCTGGGAACGGAAGGCAGGCGCGTTATTTCCCTCTCACGTACCAGGGACCCGTCCCCTCTGCAAGGCTTGTTAGGCCGGAATTTCTCCTCCAGCCAGCCTGAGGGAGGGCCAGAGAACGCGCACTCCTCACAGGCTATTCCAGAGAACTGTACCTTAAGAACCGCGATCCTGGGATATTCTTGTCAGCTGCAAGGTTGGCGTCTCCGGGGTGCACACAGCAGGGGAGGGGGCGCCCGGGCCTAGCCGCATTCTGGGCCTGCAGGGAAAAATGCATGTGTTCCGTGAGCAGAGCTGCCTTCACGGCCACGCCTGGAGGCTACAGGACGCCAAAACCACGGCCGGCGGAGTGCTGAGCTACAAGAAATATGCATTTGGTCTTCACCCTGTTCCTGGCACAGAATTCCTAAAACCCTGGGGAACTTCTAAGTGAAAAGAGCTTCAAGGTGTCTTTTGTTATGTTAACGCAGCGACTTCTGGAAGCGCCCCCGGGGCGGGAGGAGGGGTGGGTAGGTTCCCGAGTCACAGGTTTCCTGATGAATCCCTGGCTAGATCGGCTGGCAGAGGGCAGCACACAGAGGGCAGCACACTGAAGTGGCAGGGCCCAGGGGTTACAGCCGAGACAGGAGGATCCACAACACTGCAAACAGTTCCTACGGATCCTTTAAGGAAAACGTTTGCTCCTGCCCTGTGCTGCTGGATGCCGGAAACAGGCGTGTCCTCCGTGGACAGCAGGTGAGTTGGGCCCTTTGCCCGTACTGGCTGCTGTATTTCTGATTATGCCCATCATCACGCTGACGACTTTTCTGCCAGGAAGATGCTTTTCACCCAGGAGGTCAGTCAGGCGTTGCTTCGAAAATGCAGAGCTTTATTGCTTATTCCCAGTAGAGGTCGAAAGAAGGCTGTGTAGCGACGTTAAATGTTAGGAAATAAATTGTCAATAGATACTCGCTTTTTTAAAAGTTTATTTATGCATTTTAAGAGAGACACAGAGAGAGCTTACGTGCAGGAGGGGCACAGAGAGAGAAAATCCCAGGCAGGCTCCACAGTCAGCGTGGAGTCCGACAAGGGGCTTGATCCCACGAACCAGGAGATCGTGACCTGAGCCGAGGTCAAGAATCTAATGTTCATGGGGCAACTGAGTGGCTCAGTCACTTCGGCTGATCCCACGGGTCGTGGGTTTGAGCCCCGCATCGGGCTCTGTTGACAGCATGGAGCCTGCTTTGGATTATCTGTCTCCCCCTCTCTCTCTCTGTCCCTCCCCCAGCTCGTGTGCTCTCTCTCTCAAAAATATATAAACGTCAAAAAAACAAGAGTTGGACACTCAACCATCCTAGCCACCCAGGCGCCCCAGTAGACACCCATTGTTTTTACCGTGATCACTGCTTTCATTGCTCATAGACCCATTGACCGTCCCCTTCATTACCAGAGTACTCAGGTGTCCCGACTGCTCCTGTGACAGTGCAAACCTTAGGCTTCGGATAAGCCCCGAGGCCCTTACTGTTTCATACTATGAATTAGGTCATGCTGATGACAGTTGTCTAGGTAAGAGCATTTGCACAGGGGCGCCTGGGTGGCGCAGTCGGTTAAGCGTCCGACTTCGGCCAGGTCACGATCTCGCATTCCGGGAGTTCGAGCCCCACGTCGGGCTCTGTGCTGATGGCTCAGAGCCTGGAGCCTGTTTCCGATTCTGTGTCTCCCTCTCTCTCTGCCCCTCCCCCGTTCATGCTCTGCCTCTCTCTGTCCCAAAATAAATAAAAAACGTTGAAAAAAAATTTTTTAAAAATAAAAATAAAAAAAAAAAAGAGCATTCGCACAGGTTTTTGGACAGAATTTACAATAAAACTGAGATGTATTTCCGTCTTCGTGGCCAGTTCTGAGTATGAACTAGGGTTATCCTAGCATTCCAGGAATCCAGGAATTCCTTTCTTTGAGGACACTGGGGGACGTTCAGCTCAGCAGCCGGCGGTGACCTTGAAGACGTCTGCCACACTGAGCCTTGTGCACTCTGGCTCTGGTCCTGTCTCCCTCTCAGTCAGTCCTGCCAAGAGACACACTGCAAAGAATATGTCTGTGGCCAAGGGGTGTGAAGGCAGGTGCAGGAGAACCGGCCAGGGGGTGCTGGGTGTTCACTCCTGTTTTGGTCCTTAGTTTCGTTTATGCTGGCCTCGCCTTCCCACTGCTCAGTCCAGGTAAACATATCCTAAAGACAATGTAACTATGAATCTATCACTCATTTGTTGGCCACATCGTGAAGGGTATACTACTTTCTAGGAGCCCCATAAAATTTACTAGGTGAGTCTCCGGGTGTGTCCGGAATCGCACAACAGAGAGAAACTGCATTGGGTTTTGATTGCAGGCATCCTGGCCACAGCACCCGACTTCCTCAGTGCCCATTCCTGAGGATGGCAGTCAGAAAGGGATGTTGTCTGAGAACTAATCTGGTAGGAGGCAGGGCTAGCGTTCAGCCAGTTTGTGCCCATGTGTCCTTTCTGGTGTTCTTCCCGGTGTCTTTCCTGACTGATCCGCCGTGGCCACCATGGTCTATTACTCTAGACACGTCGTCTGACTTTTTTCATTATCTTTTTTAATATTTGTTTGTTTTTGAGAGATGGAGAGCAATCAGGGGAGGAGGAGAGAGAGAGTCAGAGACAGAGACAGAGACAGAATCTGAAGCAGGCTCTAGGCTCCGAGCTGTCAGCACAGAGCCTGACGTGGGGCTCAAACTCACGAGCTGTGAGATCATGACCTGAGCCGAAATCAGACGCTTAACTGACTGAGCCCCCCAGGCACCCCTATGTTGTCTGACTTTTAAATGGATAGCCAACATGTGACGGGAATTAACCGACAGTGACAAATGTACGTGTTCTCTGATGTGTATTGATCCAGGTTGGATGGAGAAAATCGTGAGTTGTGTTTCTATGTTTATCCATTCTGCAAAAATTAACTTCATATTGTTAAAACATATAAATGTACCTCGAGTTGTACATCGTCGACAAGATTAACCACCCCTCCATTAGTTGCCTGTGTCCTTTGCTTGCTGCAAAATAGCAGATAGGCATTTTCCTTTCATCCTAGTGAAAGCTGGCTAGCAAATGAATTCTCAGAGTTGACCCGTGTTGCCCTGCAAGCTTATAGAAAATGCCTTTATTGCAGGCACCAACTGGGTGGCATACTTCTGTATTGGTTAGAGGTGTTTTGCAAGCAGTTTTGTATCATAAATGCGAAACTGACTATGGTGGATGATGTTACTGATCGTTATTGTTATTTTATATGAATAGATGCTCGTCAAAATTCACCCTATCCCAGATATTAAAATAGATACATTTAAGACCTCAGACACCTGGATAGGAGGTGGGAAGCCTGGATGGGAAAAGCCTATTTAATTCGTGGGGCTGTCTGCTCTGTTAGTTTATCTTTATCTGAGATGTGATTTACGGAGAGCTGCTTGTGCCTCAAGGAGAATAATTAGAATCAAGATGTGATTGTTAATGCTTATTTATTTTGAGAGAGAGAGAGAGACAGAGAGAGAGAGACAGAGTGTGAGCAGGGGAGGGACAGAGAGAGAGAGAGAGAGAGAGAGAGAGAGAGAGAGAGAGATGCAGAATCAGAAGCAGGCTCCAGGCTCCAAGCTGTCAGCACAGAACCCGACACGGGGCTCGAACCCATGAACTGTGAGGTCATGACCTGACCCAAGTGGGATGCTTAACCGACTGAGCCATGCAGGTGCTCCAAGATATGATTTTTAAAAATTTATTAATATTTTATTTTGCAGTGCTTGTACTCATCTGGGTTTTTTTTTTTTTTTGTGTGTGTGTGTGTGTGTGTTTTAATAGAGAAAAAAAAATATCATCAGGGTCTGAGCTAAAGAATCTTGAGAGAATCTTTCCTGGGGCGCCTGCGTGGCTCAGTCGGTTAAGTGCCTGACTGTTGATGTGGGCTCAAGTCATGATCCCAGGGTCATGGGTTTGAGCCCCAAGCCAGGCTCCACACTGGGCACAGAGCCTGCTTAAGATCCTCTCTCTGCCCCTCCCCCGTGCAAGCACACTCACATGTTCTCTCTCTCAAAAGAAAGTATCTAGGTCTTGCATTTTCAGAGAGAGGACAGTTTTAACCAGTGCTATTTTAAATGTTTTTGTACAAATGTGCAATTGTGTAACGATATGATGTTAAATGGATGCATATTGGTAGTAAAATGCCTTATTCTGCACAGTCTTGAATCTGAAGTACGTTATTTGAAATTTATTTCAACGTATTTAGACGGTGATTACTGAGTACCGTAAAGGCCCGTTAAAAAAGTGCTTCTCTGTGCTGTATGTTCAAGTTTATCTCCAAGTCAGACCATGCTGCTTCTCTCTCTAATACACACAATATAATGATCTCCCTTTAGATAATGCAACTACACCCGGTATGATTACAAGCAAAACGTGTCATTTTAAAAAAGATTTCTAGGATTTGTCTTCTGGCTGTATCGAATTCCGACTTGTAACTAGGCAGTCAGAATTATCTATTGCAATTCCAATCACTGAACAATGTTCTCTTGTGTTTGTGTATCAATCGTATGGGAGCTGTAACAGTGTAGATGCTGCACAAATGCTTTAAAGTAAACGGGTTAATGGAAATAGAGACAGTTCCTTTAGTGAAAGGGTTTTGAATCTGCATCTCGGAGTCTGTAATTTGCATTTGTTGTTACCCACAAAGTTTGTCTTATCGTCCTGGCTCATTTCTATTTTTTTCTTAAAAAAACGACTAATTCATTCTTTAGCCTGTTTTCAAACTTTTGGGCACTGGTTTCTTTCATACTCTATCAATAGATGACTCATGCCAGTCATGTAGATTAGATTCCAGGTGTGTCCATCACAAGAGCCAAATATTTCTACTGAATATGGTTTTTTGAGGTTTGGATTATCTACTTGGTGTTGAGTCCCATGGGTTAGACACTGGTTTCCTAGAACCAGATCTATTTCATGCTGTCAGCCTAAAACAAAACAAAAAAAATAATACCCAAATAAAAAATATGAGCATAATCTGTAAAGATGTGCCCATGTACGTGTGTGTGTAAAAACTGCCAAGTCGTTGTTGTTGCTTTAAGTAACAACAGAAAGATTCACCATGACTTCAACTGTGTTTAGCAGGTGTGAAGTCCTTCCCCGGTCTGTGGGGTCCTCGCTTAGATGATCTAAGATCGAGATGCCGACTGTAGACTCTTCAATTCAAATGATTTACTATCTTTATATTTTAATAGCCTGAATTCGTAACATTATCATCAAGACGCAGCAGTGGAAGAGAAAATAATGCGTGACCGCACGGAGAAGAGACGCCAGTCTGACACAGGTCGAAACCGGGCTGACCCACGTGGAAATAAGTCCACAGCACGCGCCTCAGGAGTCGCGGGGAAGTTATTATGGTATGATAAATGAAGGCTCCTGTTATCTTTTTATGGATGGTAATCTGTTAAAGGGTATCGTGCATGAAGAGTATTATTGCCTAAACGTCACAAATATAAACATATTTCAACCTATTTTTAGAGAGTAATTTTCTGTGTTGTTAATGGTGCTAAAAATAAACTGGCATTAAAATGGAACTAAGCTTCCGAATAAAATTTAGGGCACAGTACACATAACACCCACCACGCACACACCCGCACACATCAGTGCACACACAATACGCTCTCTTGCTGTAAGAGTTTGGAAGTTGAAAAAATATTCAACTTTCAAAATCCTGAGGTCAAACATAATTCTGGGTCAAAACATACTCTTGCGACTGTGCACGACATAATGAAATAAAATATGTTTTACAGGTGTCAAAGCAGGAACAAAAAGCAGTGCTTAAAAATCTTGGTATTTGAAAGATGAATTTATGGCCGCCTAAATCCTCGAGTGGAAAGACTGAAATGCCTTTATTTCGACGGCTCGTTGCCTGCAAAAAGCCACCAGCATGATAAAAAGTCGTGGAACTCTTCTGGAACTCTTCTGGAAGCGTTCTTCTACTGTATAAAAACTGTAGCCGCTCTTTTCTTCCTCAACCCCTGCCCCCACCTCGTCAACATCCTTATCACATGTTCTCTGGCCCAGTCACTTCGCTTCGAGTCAGGCACTAACCACACTGCCTTTTGTCCTCTGGCAAAGATAATGCATCTGGGTTTCCTTAGTGACATTCTAAACACAGGTTTTCTGTCCTTCTGTATGGAGCACACAGTCTGGGTGGATGCCTGATGTGTGCGAGGCCCCCACCCCCATCTACACACCACGCTGGCTCCCAGGGTGGCCTCTATGGTCCATCCAGCCTGGCATTGTCAGGGGTGGGGGCGCTGCGTGAGGTCCTGAGGTCGCTCTCCAGCGTCCTGCCCCACAGCCACAGGGGGCTTTTGTGCCCTGCCTTCTTGATTTGCTTCTACTTTCTGTTGCTGCCATCTGAGTAAGTTACACCGTGAAGAAGGTTTGCCTCCGGGAAGAGGCAGCCGGAGTGCCTACTGAGAATTTTACGTGCATAAATGTGGGGCCAGGGAGACTCGGGGTTCGGGAGAAGGCAGGGGGGAGGGAGAGGCATGTCGGATGCTGTGCCCCGCTATGAAAATACCAAGAGATGGGGCTGGGAAGGTGGGCAACAGGAAGAGGAATGCAGGTATGACTGCTCTCATCAAATTCTGTCCCCGCAGACTGATGTCAGGAAAAAATCTATCAGAGAAACAGAGTCCCGAGGTCTCTGGAAAGTAGGGATCTCGGAGGTCGCCGGGAGATGGGAGTCAATAATATTTATGCTTCTTTTCAGCTAAGAGAATCACCGTGTAATCATTTCTGGAGGACACCTGCAGCACCGGCTTTTGTCAGCAGGACCACGGACACAAACAAAACACAGGCACTCACTTCCCACCGGATGTGACATTCTGGACCAGCCCTGAATGCGGGCACATGTGGGAGATGTGGAAGCTGACGACTTCAGGCAAGACTCTTCCCCTCTCCTCCGTGGCTTCCTCAGTGGGCTGTCCGGGAGGGGCCGAGAGAGAATGTCGGCCGCTAAAAGCCTGACCGTCTTTAAGTGTGCTTGGGGGTGAGGGCGAGGGGAGGGAGAACCGTGAGCCATCACTATTCTGAGGCCGATTTAACCAAACGCCTAGGGGGAAATCTGGCTCTCAGATAGGCTGGCGCTTAAACATGAATGATATACATGTTACTCATGGTACAGCGGAGGGAAAGACATCACTCACAGGAAGTGATTACAGTTCTTTATCTTCTGGGCCCCAGTCGCTAAGGAAATTCTGACTGAGTGAGCCAAAGAAATCAGTCCCTTTGGAGTTCAGGCTAGTTAGTCATGACAGCTCGTGTTTGCTGTTATTAATAGCGGCCGCATTTACCAAGTGGACAGACCTGCAGACCTAAGCACAAGTCCGTGTGCACGAGCTTGCTTTGATGCACATTTGAGGTAAACACAGCCCAGCCTCATTTTTCAAACAAAGAAATCGAGAGCCTCAGTCTGGCAGGAAGGAAGATTCCAATGGAGCCTTTCGAAGTTCGAGTGCCATTCCTTCTGCTCTTAGAGCTCTTTGGCTTAGACGCGGGCCTCTGTGAGCTTTCTCGCAGAGTCAGGCCAGCGCAGGCCAGGCACTGGTCGTGCTGTGCCACGCGGTCAGACTCGTCCGTACGTGCTAGCGGCAGGTGCCGTGAGTCCCCGATTTTTAGTCAGAAGAAAAATGCCAAATCATGTTTGACTTTTACCAACAAGTTTCCTCGGGCCTGGAGCGGGAGCTGTCTTCCGGCATAATTAACTCAGAAGACGTGCGTGTCTCTGGGAGCTAGAGGGCTTGACGGAGGTCCTGATGTAGATGAATGTCACATACTTTCATAAGGCTGCTTTATTCCTTTTTAAAATGTCATCTCGGGAATCGTTCATTTTTCCGGAGACGGGCAGCTTTTATTTCCACTGGCAAACACGCGGTTTTACACGGGATGTCTTTCAGTCTTGGCCAGGCAACGAGAGAAGAAGAAACACAGGACTTGTTTAGGGCTGCAGTGATAACTGATTGAATGTTAGCTTCACTGTCAAAATCAGAACTTTCCCATACTATCTGAGGAATGAAAACACATCCTGATTAGTAATCCTCACCAAGTTCGGAAGGTTAGAGGTGATTCAGTCTCCGTGAATGTGGTCCGGTCGTATTTTAAGAAGGGCCTCTGAATCATGTGGAGTTGTGTCAAGATATGTGTGATGTTATGTTATTTTAAAAAGGCAGCTTGGAGAGAGGAAATTGAACCATCTTTTTTCAAAAAACTCTGCCCTTTAATGGAAGAAAAGGGCAGGTCATTTCCCACACATCTCACTTACTCTGTGCAATGTGGGCTGTGATGTATTTTTACCACAGACATATTCTTAATGTGCTCTCATATAACCTTACTTACTTAGGGTATTTTAAGTTTGTAACTTGAGCTGTTCTTACTTAATATTTATTGATAGATGTGATTAAATGCATGACTTATAATCAAATAAAATTTACTATTGATCTATTTTTCTCTTGATGGCTTGGCCATCTGGAGGGATGGCTGTATAGACATATGTACTGTTGTATGAATATAAAAAATGCATAATTCTAAGTGAACTTCTCAACTTTTCTCAACTCAGAAAAAGAGGAATAGAATCCATCGTCTTTGTCTTCCTGAGTTGTAACAACATATTTGAAAGTCCTCGGAAACTAACAAAACAGTGCTGGTGGGTCAGACAACAGCTAGGTCAGGATACCCTGTTAGGCTGGTTGGTAACTTGATGGCTCAGAATCAGGTATATATTATCTATTGCAGCCCCGTGAGGTGAAAGGCATCCTGGGGTGGGGGTGGGGGGGGCAGGGAGGGGCTGGCCTCATGTGGTAAATCCACTCTGGGTTCATCATTCAGTCGATCTGTCAAGCAAATTGTTGGAGGCATTCCTAGCCCCTCAACAGAAACCCTGAGCCAGTGAACCACTCTCAGTAGATTCACCATGAGCCAGACTTCGAATTCGTCCCGTCTTAATCCCATATGTTAAGATAATTGCCATTCTTATTCTCCAGATTGCTGCTGATACAAATTGTCCGTCGTGCAACCCTTTGGGTGTGTACCACACCCCATCACAGATTTGGGACTACTCACAGGCCACGATGGAAGGAGAATGGTGAGAGCAGATCTTAACAAGGATTATCAGTGAGTTCTCGGAGCCGGGGGCCTTAGGGCTCCATCATGAGAAGGGGACAAATTTCCTGAGGATTCCACTGGCAAAGAAGGCAAAGGAGGCTGCCAGAATTAGGAAGTCAAGATCCCTAGCTTCATCAGAATTTCCTCATATAAACCAAACTTCCAAATCCCATTTCTTTCCAATAAATGTCCTAATTCTAATAAAAGAGACCCTGTGAATTTGGGAATTCAAATTGGGCTGTAATCCATCCACCTGCAGGATGAGACTTTGGGTTTAATTTTCAGAAATCTTGGCCCTCTGGCTACAGGAGATAGGATTTCTTACATGGCCATTCCAGGCGCTTTTGGATTCCTTATATAGACCTTAATCTGGGAATTTAAAGCCCCGAGCTCACCGTTTTCTTGTCCTAAGTTAGCATAGTTAGAAGTAACCAACCGATCCAATTATACTCCTTGTTCTCATCACGATGTTCTCAATAAATGCCTGGCCACCCAGAGCCTGGTCCTCAGTAGGCACTTACTTGCACGTACATAAAGGTGAAAATTTGAGGAGCTATTTCGCCACTATATTCTACACACTCCTTTACCACTGGAAATAGGGTCATTAGTGCCTTTACGTCTAATCAGACCAGAGACGAGTTCCAGAAAACCCAGGGATAACTCAGAGAGCTCATCCTTAAGATTCTGTTCCTCTGCAACCACTCTCAATACCACATTCTGCATTAGTCAAATTTAAGTCAGGGAAGCACAACAACTGTGTAGGCTTGTGTTCGAGTGTTTGATCTGCAGAGGTGGGAGGCAGGCCATCTCTGTATGGTTGTTGGAGCTTAGTGTCCACAGAGGGGCAGGCGGGAAGGAAGATGGAAATGGGATGGAGGAAATAAGAAGGTGATTATAAACACAGACTGAAATCCACGTCCTTCTTGTCGCCTTGGCCCCCGGGCATGGTCGCATGGGGGAGCCGCAGACATGGCACTCTATCTGCATTGTTGACCAGATGGCCAGGACTTTCTCCTCGGCTTTTCTAATTTCTTCAGGGAAACTGCTTAATGGCTTTTTTTTTTTTTTTCATGTTTATTTATTTTTGAGAAAGAGAAAGAGACAGAGTGTGAGAGAGGCAGGGGCAGAGAGAGAGACACACACAGAATCCGAAGCAGGCTCCAGGCTCCGAGCTGTCAGCACAGAGCCCAACACAGGGCTGGGACGCACAGACTGCGGGATCATGACCTGAGCTAAAGTCGGACACTTAACCGATTGAGTCACCCAGGGGCCCCTTAATGGCTATTTTTAAGTCATCTAGAAGCATTCTTAAAAACCAGCCCACAGCTGTTACATTTTGGTTGTTCTTCCAGAAAGTTATTTTCGGATCTTTCTTGGTCACGTCGTCCATCAGCAACAACATAATATTTGCAAAATAACGTGTGCACGGCACATGGCACAGATGGGCTTTGGGCTAGCTTCACATGTAAGAACCCTTCCTGGCCTTCCATGATGGATAACATTTCACTGCCAGGTGCACAGTTTAAGCATCCCTGTCTGTGTCCTGATCTGACAGGCGAGGAACGGACGATGACGCGGTCAGTCACTGGATTGCCACAGTTGGAACTGGGTTGTCATTTCTTTACTGGGCTGCGGTTGGGAGAGCAGTGAAATAACAAAACTCGAAGAAGGAGCACATGCAGCTGGGCGTAGCCTGAGGACCTGGGAGCAAAGACCCCAGGCAGCGGGGAGGAGCCCAGCTAGGACCTGCGCGTGGGCTCCGCGCTCTCCTTGTGCTGGTCTTGTGTTGAGGTTGGCCACCAAAAGAAGGTGATGGCCTGTGAATGGCCACAGACCACGTGCCTAAGTTGAGCCAGAGTACAAACCCAGAGCTGCTTGCTAATGACCTTCAGGTAAACAGCGGGACTGGGGTCACTTCCTGCTGCCAGGTTTTGACGAAGGGAGGGTATTTTAAAATGTGCTCTAAGAAGATGAGGCTTAAGCACAGGTTTATGGAGCAGACGTTCACTTGACAGAAACTCTGCAGGCAGCTGAGACACAGGACAGGCCCTCTGCTCCAGGATCAGAGTTAGAGAGTTTGTTTAGGGAAAGGCAAAAGGCATAATGTCAACATGAAAAAAAGAACCCAAACACAAAGTCTCAAACTAATTGCTAGAAGATAATTTGGGAGGTGGGGCAGGGGGGAGTTGGGATTAAATATCTAAACTTTATGATATTCAGCATCTTTGTAACATGTGATTGAAACCTCTGCTTTAAGAGTCTCCAAATATATCTTTGTTATGTCCTTTGAAGAAACAACAGACAAAATCCTTCCTGACCTACTGACTGATGGGTCTCCTGTCGCAGGCAAATTTCTCAAAAACACTGATTATATGGCTTGTTTCCATTCCCTTACCATCTTCCCACTTATTTTTTTAAGTTTTATTTATTTATTTTTTTGGGTGGGGGGAGGGATAGAGAGAAGGAGAGTGAGAGAATTCCAACGTGGGGCTCGAACTCACAAACCGTGAGATCGTGATCTGAGCCCAAGTCAAGAGTCGGATGCTTAACCAACTGAACCACCCACGTGCTGCCCCATTTTCCCACTTGTTAACGCCCTTTCGCCTGATTTCCAAAGGTATCCTAGGAATGGCTAGAGTGTTTGACAGACAGAATGTGGTCTCCTTATTAGAAGAAAGGGGGAAAAATGGTGAAGTCGTCTGTCTGCTGAGCAGGGCACCACTTACTCTAAAAGCCCGAGTGAAACAAAGTCAAACGTGACCGTTCAGCTACAGATGAAATTCTGCATCTTGGAGGCTGTACATTTGCATATTTACTTGGCTGAAGATTCACAGTGACTTTTGTACCGTACAACTGTTCCCACTTTGAAATACATGTTTTTATCAAAAAACAAAAACCCCATTACTCCGCGGACATATCCTAAGGTCAGCCTGGCCCTCATGTCAGCAAATGCAATGACAACCTCCATGCAGCTTCCTGGGCCACTCAAGAGCATTTATCACTGCTGCTGACTTCTCACTTTGGGAAACTCCGCCTTGTCCATCTAATCTTCTCGTATCACCGATCTGGTCTCTCAACCTCCTTCTCCATCCCATCTGTGAACAGGAGTCAGTCTCGTGCTGGGGTTTCTTAGACTAGGTCTTTGTTCTTATCCTAGGTCGTCTCCCTAGTCACTCAGGTGGTTCCGACTGTCAGCCGAACATCAGTGAGTCTGATGTATGAAAGTAGCCGGAACCACTCTCTGGAGATTGGGAAGCACCCATCCACACTGCACACCCACAGCCTCCACCATGTTTCACCTTGGGTCACTTTCTGTCCCTATTAGCTTCCCACCCTGATCCAAACCTGCCATCATCTCTTTCCCCAAATGCCCAAAAGCTACTCACTGTTGTCCTTGCGCTCATTCTAATGGCCGTTTAGTAACGTCATGCTGTAATCAGAAGGATTTTCAAGATGAAAGTTGTTGTTATGTGACCATTCTTCTAAAATCCTTCTAAAAACCAAGAGCCTGATTATGGCCCAGATGCCTCTCTAGGGTCTGATTTTTGTCTTCTATGGCTGTGCCCTTCTCATTACTCCTTCTCTTCTGTGTTTCACACACTTTGCTCTTTTCTGGTTCCTTCCGTGTGCCAGCTTTCACCCCGCCGAAGGTGTCTGCACATCAGCTCTCTGCCTCCGACCCCCAACGGCCCCTTTTCTGGTTAACCTCAAATCATCCCTCAGACCCAAGTCCCTCCAGGAGGACACCAGCCGCCCTCTCGTCCAGCTCTGCTACTTGTCTTCCTTGACCTGGGTTTTACCCTTTCGCCTCGGTCTCTGACTGTCCTTCCCCAGAGCTGCCAGCATGCCTTCAACCCTCTGGAAGGCTGCTTTCAACATGATGTTGAGGGGCGCCTGGGTGGCTCAGTAGGTTGAGCATCCGACTTCGGCTTAGGTCACGATCTCACAGATCATGGGTTCGGGCCCTGCGCCGGGCTCTGTGCTGACAGCTCAGAGCCTGGAGCCTGCTTCGGATTCTGTCTCCCTCTCTCTCTCTCTCTCTCTCTCTCTCTCTCTCAAAAATAAATAAAAATTTAAAAAATGTAAACAGAATGTTGAAACCTATCCCAAGAGTTTCTGGTTCAGCAGGTTGGGAGTGAGGCCTGAGAATATGCATTTCTAACAAGTCTCCCATTCATGCTGCGACTCAGGGACCATACCCTGAAAACCACTGCGTTGAAGGGATCCTACACCTGATGCCTTTTCCCTCCACAGGAAGATAAGCTCCACTGGGCTTGGGAGCATGACTATTTTGGTGTATCAGTATCTCTCTAGTGTAGTACGGTCTCCCAGGACAGATGTTCAACAAATAAGCTTTTGATCGAATGATTATTAGAAAGAATAAGTAAATTATAAATCATTTGCTCTAGTAAATAAAATGATCTGCTGACCAATACGTAATAAATTTACCTAAATCTTAAGTATGTAACCTCAACCAAATATTTCCATTCCCCCCTCTAGTGTAATTTCTGCTTCTTGTATATTTCCCCTGTAATATATTATAAACACTTTTAATTGTAGTGAAAAAACACACAATATTTATCATCTTAGCCATTTCTGAGTGCACAGTTTAGTCATGTTAAGTATAACGTCATACAACCCATCTCTAGACTGTTTTCATTTTGGGAAACCGAAACTCTAAACAGGAGCTCCCTCTCCCCCTTCCCCCAGCCCTGGCGACTGCCAATCTACTTCTGTCTCTATGAATCTGATGCTCTGGGTACCTCACATAAGTGGACTCATACAGTATTTGCATTTTTGTGACCAGCTTATCTCATTTAGCATGATGTCCTCAAAGTGTTTCCGTGTTAGCATAGGTTAGGATTTCTTTCCGTTCGGAGACTGAATAACATTCGACATTTTGTTTAACCATTCATCTCTCAGTGGACGCTTGGATGGCTTCCACGTTTTGGCTTTTGTGAATAATGCTTCTGTGACTATGGCTCTACAAAGATCTCTTCATATCCTTGCTTCTTGTGGGTAAAAACCCAGAAGGAGAATTTCTGGGTCATACAGTCATTATATTTTCAACTTTCTGAGGAACTGCCACACTGTTTTCTGTAGTGGACACCCCATTTTACCTTTCTCCCAACAGTGCACAAGGGTTCTAATCTCCTCACACCCTTGCCAAAACTTATTATTTTCTGTTTTTTTTTTTTTTTATTAGTAGCCATCCTAATGGATGTTAAGTGGTGTCTCCTTGTGTTTTTTATTTGCATTTCCCTAATGATTAGTGATGTCGAACATCTTTCCATAGGCTTGTTGGGATATTTGGAGAAACATTTTCTGTAGAGAAACATCTATTCAAGTCCTTTGTCCATTTTCAAAGCAGTTTGTTTGTTTTTTGTCTGTTTTTGATCTTCTGTGATATTTTGAAAGTCCTAAAATGAAAAATTAACTTAATGGGCATTGTCCTTTCTCAGCAATAAATTACCTTTGCAGATTGTATACACCATCGTGGATAAATGTCTTCTATCTGGAAGCACTGAGGAAGGGATATTGTATTTATAAGTGGCTACTTCATTTTTATTCTTTCATTTTAGCCCAAAAAGCTAACCAACTGTCCTTCTGTGGCCTACAGTGGAGGCACAGGAAGAGGGGTGGTGGGACAATCCTTTGTTCTACTCCAGATGCACAAATCCCGGGTGAACATTTGGGGCTGTTTCAAAAGGCACATTCTGCTTAAAATATTGTCCACCCCACCCCCCCCCCCCATCTAGGGTACAGATGCAAAAGAAGGGGCTCACAATGGGTCGGTGGGAGAGAGCAAACAGACTTGGGTATAAAGGGGATGCCTTTAGTAGAAAAGAGTCTCCCTGTCTCCTTGCCTGGATCTCTCATTCTTCCTGGTCCCTGCGTCCAGTTGGACTATAATTCCCAGACTTCCTGGTGATTAAGTTCTTGTCAGTAGAACATGAGTCAGTAAAATATAAACATATGAGAGGACATGTTCAACTTGTACTTAAAAGGACCTCTCTTTCCTTCTGGCGGGACGTAAGTTGCAAAGATTAGAGCGCCTCGGGGAGGTGCATGCTTGAGGATGGCACGCTGCCTGACTCACCTGGTCCCGGAGGCGAATCCTTGGCGTGGAGCCTGTCTACCCACCCTGGACCATCCCCTGACAGAGAAAGAAACCTCCATCTGGTGTGAATCATCGCATTTGGAGGGCACGTTGTTATATCAGGTTGCCCCTCGCCCTGCTCATGCATTCTTCTTTACTTTTCATCTAACACTTGCTTAAGTCACTTTGCAGATCTGAACGAGACTTTTTGGTAGAACTGGGTACAGCTCACTGGAAAGTACAGACCAAAACATTCCATATTTTCGTTGAGGAAACCAAAATCACGTGCACAGGAAACACATAAGTGATGAAGTATATTACCAAGAGCCTATTTGAATAATATTGACAGGGTCTAAAATCCTGATTGGAAAGCAAATCAGAACCTTCTAGAAAGTCAGAGCAGCTTGGAGAAGGGACTGATAGAAGCTGGAGTGGCCTTTACAAGGTTTCTGGGAGAAGGGACCTTGAGTCAAATCTAAAGAGCTGTAAGTGTGTACAGGCTGGGGAACCCAAACTGTACCTGGCTCAGGAGAGGGGAGAGGGAAGAGATATTCCACCTGAAGTGTCTCTCCCTTCTGTGTCTCTTCAGGAAGAAGAGAAACTTCCAGGCTAACCCATCTGGGCTGCCAGTCCCTGAGTTCTCAACTCTGAGGGCTGGACGTGAGACTTTGTGGCAGGGAGACTTTCACGATGGCACCTCTGGGGGGTGCACGTGCCTGTGCTTAGAACCTTTCTCCCCGGTTTATCCTGTTGGCCTCTCCCCGCCCCCGCACCTCAACTTGGATGTCGCTTCCCCTGGAGCTTTGCCCGGCTCTGAACCCGCATCCCGTGCCCATCACGTAGAGGTACCTTGACTTTCCATGACCACCCTTGCGGTATGAGGCCTCAGTTCCCAGGGAACTCCGTGGAACCACCAGCTGTATGTGGACCTATGCCTTCTTTTGTTCAAAGAATCATTCCCGGTGCTTAATAGCTAGGAAGAAAAAAAACAAGTGACCTTAATAGATGTACCTTCAGTAAATGAATAGATGGATATTAGTGCTTTTGGACAAGATCAAAACAGGGACTACACTGCACTGAAATTGATCCTAAGGTAGATAATATTGCGTGTCTTCCCAGAAAGGTGGAAATTTTCCAAATGACAAGTTGTTCTATTAACAATATGTGGTCACATGGGAAGTTTGCTAAATTCTTCCGTCCTTTTTTGGGAGCTTAAAATATGAAATGAGTTCACAGAGGTGGAATAGTTTCAAGCGGTGGAAGGCCAAGATGAGACTGCTTCTTATTCCCCTCTGAGAAGGAATCATTTATCTCTCGTGGAACGATCAGAATCCTGGATAAAAATAAAAATGTGAATTTTTAAAATAGGGCTCACTTTTTGAACTACGCTTCCAAAATGAATCATGCAGTTTGGCCTTTTTATTTGAACTATTCTGATGCAATTTTCCCCACACAGATGTAAAGTATATTAGAACCGGCCCCTCGGTTGTCGGGCTCAGGAACTTGGGAAGATCCTTCAGGCTCACCTGCTGGATGTGCTGAAGAGATGAATAGCCATCTCTCAGCCCTCATTTGCCGGGCCAAGGGAGGGAGAAGTCACAACGTTAAGAATCCAGTTGATGATTTCTTGGGGCTCTGCGTGGCAGCAGCAAATTACAAAGTGAAAACGGAATGCGGGAAACACTTTCCTGTCCCAAACAAATCCCTCTCCCACTACACCAGTCTTTCTCGAGGGGGTGATCTCGCCTGCCCGGGGTACACTGGGCAATGTCTGGAAGCATTCTGGATTGTCACACCTGGGGACACGCATTGCTGGCGTCTAGCGGGGGAGGGCTGGGGACGCTGCTAAACGTTCTCCAGCGCCCAGGACCGCTCCCCACGATGAGGCACCATCAGGCCCAAAAGTACGAACGGAATAGGCTGAGCAAACTCGCACTGTACTCTAACAGGTTCCTCGTGTCCCGGGAGGCAGGAGACGAATCTCGGTTACCTGCCTTCCGTCTTGCCACAGAGATTGTCCCCGACCCCAGCACGGGCTCCATCCACACACAAAACAGGGGCTTATGACTCCCAGTTCAGAGGAAGGGCAGGTCGCCCGTGACCTACTCGCAACACTTCTGGGGTCTTGTGATCCCCGGTGCTTGAGTCCGCTGGGGATGGCCACGAGACACACACGCGGAGGCGATGTGACAACCCAGAGGAGCCATTGCTAAACGTGTGACTTTTTTGGCTGCCGGTCACGTTCCTGTGCTTCATCTTGCTTGGCTCTGGGACCAGAGCGGTGACCATGCAGGGGAAAAGTTGTCTGCACTGGGAGCCGTGGCTGTGCTTCTGGAGTGGCTTACCCCAGGAGCACGGTCAGGAGGTGCTGCGGGACACTGCTCTCCTCTGTCAGGAGCCGCAGAAAAGCCAAGGGAAAAAACCCGTCTCGTGGTTTGTATCTGTAGGGCTGCTGGCTCGCCGGCTCCACTCAGCTTGCCTTCACGCCGGCCCGGAACGGCGCGGGACACACACAAACCCGAATCAGGGAGTTCTTTTCCTTGGCAGAGGGACCTTAGCTCGACTGCCACAGAGAACATTCTGGAGCTTAGAGACGATTTCATAGCCAGCTTATCCATCCACATACTTGGAAAGAGACTGTGGTTAAGACATCACACTTGCTTTTCCTTTGTTGTAGTAACTGTACATACGAAAACCGGTTTTTTCCCCCAGCTGAACTTGTGGGCACTGCGTAGAGGCCCACTGCGTAGAGGGATCGAATGTTTGCATTATGGCTGTGGATTTTCATACTGTGATGGAACAGCAAGGTGACACAGCCACTCTGTCCACACCCCATTCCACGTCTCTCGATGGCAGAGGAGCCAGCACAAGTTGAAAGGAAGACTTAGCACCCGCACCGGTAAGTCAGGGTGGAAATCTAGAACCGCGTCTTAGACACAGATGGTAATTACAACACGCAAGTGCTCCATTTTCTTTTTTTTTTTTCTTAATTGATAATTACGTTTTACAGCTGTTTCAGATTTGCAGAAAAGTTGAGTGGAAACTGCAGAGTTCCCATTCGACCCTTCTTCCCCTGCCACGATCCCTCTGTTGTTAACATCTTGTATTAATGTGGTAAACGTGGAATAGCTGATGAGTCAATATTATTATTTTTAACAGAATCTGAGCATAGTTATAGAAGCGCAGTGGTCATATAATATTATATTCATTTCAAGTGTAGAGCAGTGATAATTCTAAACGTTACAAGTGCTCTTATTATTTTTAATGTGTATTTATTTATTTATTTTTGTTTTGTTTTGTTTTTTTAAATTTTTTTTAATGTTTATTTATTTTTGAGACAGAGACAGAGCATGAGCAGGGAAGGGGCAGAGAGAGAGAGGGAGACACAGGATGTGAAGCAGGCTCCAGGCTCTGAGCTGTCAGCACAGAGCCCGATGCGGGGCTTGAACTCACGGACTGTGAGATCATGACCTGAGCCGAAGTCGGATGCTTAACTGACTGAGCCACCCAGGCGCCCCTAATGTGTATTTATTTTTGAGAGAGAGAGAGAGACAGAAAATGAGTGGAGGAGAGGCAGAGAGAGAGGGAGACACAGAATTCGAAGCAGGCTCCAGGCCCCGAGTTGTCAGCACAGAGCCCGACGCAGGGTTCGAACTCATGAACCAGGAGAATGTGACCTGAGCCAAAGTCGGACGCTTAACTGACTGAGCCACCCAGGTGCCCCTGTTATTACAATATTATTTATTGTATTTCCTATGTTGTACTTTTAATTCCTGTGACTTATTTATTTTATAAGTGGAAGTTTGTACGTCTTTATCCCCTTCGCCAATTCTGCCCATCCCTTCAACCCCTCTGCTCTGGTATACAGCAGTCTCTTCTCTGTATCTATGAGTCTGTTTCTGGGTTTTATTTTGTTTTTTGTTTTTTCATTTCTTTTGGTTTTTTTTTAGAGTCCACATGAAAGTGAAATCACAGAATATCTGTCTTTTCTGTATGACTGATTTCACTTAGCATTGTACTCTCTAGCTCCATCCATGTTGCCACAAATTTCAAGCTTTCGTATTTTTTATGGCTGAGTAATATTCCATTTTATATGTACACCACATCTTCTTTATGCGTTCATCTATCAGTGGACACTTGAACTGCTTCCATACCTTTGCTATTGTAAATAATGCCGCGAGAAACATAGGGGTGCACATATTTCTTTGAATTAGTGTTTTTGTTTTTTTCAGTTAAGTACCCAGAAGAGGGATTGTTGGGTCGCATGGTATTTCCATTTTTAATATTTTGAGGAACCTCTCTACTGTGTTCCAGAGCGGCTGCGCCGATTTATGTTCTCAACATGTGCAGGAGGGTTCCTTTCTTACTCGCCAACACTTGTATTCCTTGTCTTCTTTATTGTAGGCATTCTAACAGGTATAAGGTGATGTCTCATTGTAATTTTGATTTGCATGTCCCTGATGATAAATGACGCTGAGCATCTTTTCATGTGTCTGTTGGCCATCTGGATTTCTTGTTGGGAGAAATGTCTATTCAGGTCTTCTGCCGATTTTTAGATTGATGATTTGTCTTTTTGATACTGAGTTGTATAAGTTCTTTATATATTTTGGATATTACCCCTTTATGGGACATATTATTTGCAAATATCTTCTCCCATTAAGTAGGTTGCCTTTTCATTTTGTTGATGGTTTCACTGTGCAGAAGTTTTCCAGTTTGATGTGGTCCCAATGGCTTATTTCTGCCTTTGTTTCCCTTGCCTCGGGACACGTATCTAGAGAAATACTACTAAGGCTGATGTCCAATAATTTACTGCCTATGTTTTCTTCTCAGGGTGTTATGCTTTCAGGTCTTACATTTAAGCCTTAAATCCATTTTGAGTTTATTTTTGTGTGTGGTGTTAACAAGGTGGTTCAGTTCCATCCTTTTGCAGCTAGCTGTCCAGTTTTTCCAGCATCATTTGCTGAAGAGACTGTCTTTTCCCCATTGTATAGTCTTGCTTCCTTTGTCGTAGATTAATTGACCACATAAGCATGGGTTTATTTCTGGGCTCTCTGTTCTGTTCCATTGATCTATGTGTCTAATTTTGTGCCAGGAGAGCCAGTATTATTGATGATACATTGCTATGAACCGAAGTCCATAGTTTATATTAGGATTTACTCTATGTTGTGTAGTCTATAGGTCTTGAGGAGTGTATTCACCACTGCAGTATCTACAGTGTATTTTCTCTGTCCTGAAGATGCTCTGTGCTTCACCTGTTTATTCCTCCACATCCCCCCAAGCCAGGCAACCACTGTTCTGTCTCCTGTCTCTAGAGTTTGCTTTCCATTTTCTCAGTGACAAATGGACCCTGTTCCTTCCACTTCCGTGACCTCCCATCCTCTCCTCCTTGTGGGCTGCTGTCTTACTCATGCTCTCTCCTCACTCCCCCCCACCCCCGCTCCCCCATCTTTATGGGAAACTATAGGCTCTGTCTCTTGCTTCTATCTTTCAGACCCAGTTGCAGATGTGGTAATCATCTCAATACAGAAATGTTCCCATGTTTCTTTCCTCTTCAGGGATCTCCAGTTGTGTGACTCTTGTCCCCAAAGAAAGCTAGAGGCTTTCCAAGGACCAAGGAGACACGAGGTATCACGTTTCTGCAAGCTGCTTCCCTCTTCTCTCTTACTTCTCAGGGCCTCCATCGTCCACCCTGCCCTTGGCCCTACAGGCAGTTCAAGTTTGGCCACGCAAGCAAGTCAAAATTCATCAAAGGGAAACATTTTCCTGCTCGTTGGGTCAGCTCCTGGTTGGTATGTGAGCCACGTCAGCTGCTGTAACAAACAGACACTGATAGTTCGGTGGCTGAATACGGTAAACGTTTCTTTCTTTCTCACAAAGACGTCAGGTTGGCATTCCTGGTTGTCAGGAAGCCACGTGACGTTCAGGGGCCTCGTTTCGTTCCGTCTTCTGGCTCTGCCCTCCCATCTGCATGTTGTTGGTGAAACTGAGAAAGAAACATAGAAAGACAGGCCCACTCTGTATGGCTGTGGCCCAAGTGACAAATATCGTGTTGGTCCCCAGTGCCTTGGTTAGAGCCATCACACGGCCACCTTGCCCTTGAAGGGAGGCTGGGAGATATCGTGTGACCATCTGCCCCAGAAAGAGAGGTAAACCAGGGTTTTTGTCTGAGCAGCCGCAGTGAATGTGGAGTGTTACAAGCCTATAAAAGTAAAGAAAACTGAGATGAGGCCAATCTATGTAATCAAAAATAAAGACTATGGAGATGTTGGGAGATTGAGGTGGACGCTGACATTTCCACAAGCCGGTGGAGGCCGAGAAGTGCGTGCGTCTGCTGCGGTGGGACGCGCAAGCTGGGTGGCGGGGCAGTGACGCTTCTTTGGTTGACCCGGTGGTCTTCGTACATAACTCGTTCACTTTCCTGTAGGTATTTTTACTTCAGTAAAAAGGTTAATAAACACACACCCAGTCACCTTATGTCAGACAGTTTCTCAAATGTTTTATAACTAATTGAAATTTTCAGTTATATACAGTATTACATATGTTATTGCTTCGAATATGTACCACAGCTATCCCGGGGCACATGACATGTCGCTTGTAATTCTGGTTACAAAGCATGCTGAGTCCCATGTTTGGATCCTCTTGATTTTCTCCTTATGTCCCCTCTTCTTACAATTTCTATTTTCCCCCTCTGGCTAATAAATACTTATTAATTTTAAACACTTTATTAAACATAATCCTCTTTATGAAGCCTGTTTTGACAGAATTGACCATTCTATCGTTCATGCTGTTTGTGATACAAAGCACATCTCCTGTTGAGTCCTACAGCATTTCAGTAAACTAATCTGACTTCATCCCCAAGCTGGGAAGCTCTTTTGATGGTAGAGATTATGCTTAATCATCTCTTTATCCCTGTTCTCCAGAAAACATAGTGAACACTTAAACAACTCTTTGTTGAGTGAACGCATAACTGTGTAACTGTGTGATAGGATTCTCGATCGTGATTCAGTGATTGTCATCTTTTACAGTAAAAACACATGGTTTTAAGACTATAGGGTACAGTCTAACACCACTTAAATATTTGACAAAATGAAGATATTCTGAGGTATCTGGTTAATGTTGTTAGTTTGGGTAAAGGAACAGGTTTCAAGGACTTGTCTCCTGAAGAATATTTTTGTGCCACCCGGTATCTATTTTCTTCTCCATTAGATACTTACGTGTGCATAACGTAAGTTCTGTTATGCAAATAGTGTAAATTAAAAAACACAACAGTCACTTTTGAGTTAGGAAAACCCAGACTTGAATCTCAGCTTTATTCAAGCTATGTGACTTTGGACAAGTACTTTCATTTAAGCCGTGGTTTATTCGTCAACAGAATAAAGAGTTTAATTCAACCATAATGATATTGTGCAGATTAATGAGGTCCGTTCTAAGCACTGACTCAGGAGATTCTCAATATATGTTAAGTGCTTACTCGTTTCTTCCATCTCCTTAAGAAGAGTTCTTAAGTTTATCATAAATATCTAATCAGGAAACCCTATGGCTTGCTATTTCTGTTCATCTTCCCTGTTTCTCTGTTTTCAAGAAAAATACCCAACCTAAACATCAAACTTAATTTATGCCACCGACTTGTTCAATTGGTGCTGGGGCTGGGCTGATGTAAACAGGATACTTTTCAGTCTTGTTTCATTTCCCAACTTCTGTTACACATTCCCGGAGGCCGATCATTTGAAAAGCGCCCCCAACACAAGCATGACTAAGGAAGGGTACGCGTGACGTAGGGGACACTGGGCTCTGGCCCTTCGTTGCTGCCTGAGGTAAACGCAGCATCACAAAAGGCACTGATTTAGTCAGGAAGGAGCAGCAGTGAACGTATTAATTGGTCAGCTCAAGAGACCCAAACAACAGCGCGATGGCAAGTCGTCTTTGCCCGTCCAGGCCCCCCAGTCCTCATCGCCAACAGGCTGTGTGCTTCCCACTGCCTTGTTGCCCCGCTGCACAGGGGCCTCCTTCCGAGGGCTGCCCTGGAAGAACCCAGAGCCCAGCCCCCACGGCCTCTCTCTCTGCACAGCCCCACCTCCAGAACTGATCCCCGGAGCACAGAAGCCCCTCCTCTGTCTCTAGCAGGAACACAGTCTACAGGGCTGGGTCTCCCTGTGGGGTCATGTGGACCCTGCTGTTACACATCTCCCTCACTCCCTCACCGGTCGGTTTCTCCCAGAAGAATTTCTGTAATAAATATTTGCCCTAAACCCTCCTCATCCCAAGGGCTGCTTCTGGCAAGAGAGGAAAAGGGAAGAAGCGAGTCGAGGCACACAAGATCAGTGCAGGTGAAAAGAAGGGACAATGCAGGGGTCCGCACGAGGAAGGCAGATGAAAGTCTAGAAGTCCTTCCGGGACTCCTGTCTCCCCCCGCCCCTGTTTGGTGTACTGGGTGTGAAGCTGGGGGGCGGGTGGAAGCTGGATTCTCACGAGCTGGTTATATAGGGTGTCCCACAGGGTAAAAAATGATCCTCCGGGCAGACATTGGGAACCGCCAATGGGTGTGGGCAAATGTTGAGCTCCCAGGTGAAAATCTCATGGCAGCACGGGCAACCCGGATGAAAAGCGTTACCTGATGTCAGGGTGGGGCTGGCTACCTCTGGTTTTCCAACAGACTTTTCAAAGGTCAGGGGATGTTTTGTTGTATAAATATTTATATCCCTCTGCGCTCGGCACCCCTCGCGTATGCACGCTGCACAAGACAAGTGGAAATCACAGGATCTGAAGAACGGCCAGGGCACCTCTTTTTATAGAGTAACAACCCTTCCCTGGTGTGCTGAAAAACAACGTGTGTCCACAGGAGCTGAGCTGTGACCAAAGACATTACTTTCCTCCTTCTATTTTTAGAAGCACTGATTTCAAACCACACTTCGATTCTGACACATACAAATACAGCCATTTGCTGGCAGGCATGGGTCTAGAAAGAATAAAATCTCCCTTCTGTGGTATAAAAGGTAAGTTTTATCTCTCAAGCGAGGGGGGAGTAGGTCCGGGCAGGTGGATTTGAGGACACGCTTACGTGTGGTATCTCTGACATCCAGCAAGTATAGTCAGTGGCAACCGAGGTATGTTACAAACAAACAAACAGAAACCCAAAGAGCAGTGACCCTGTGATATTTCGGGAAATAATGAGGGGCTGTGAAATATTTAAAACCATGGCACTGAAAATAAAAGTGTGCATTTATCTAATAATAAGGCGGCCGTTTTATTATAAAAGGTTAAATAAATACTTTCAGTGATAGAAAGTGCTAACAAGAATGTCTCTCAGGGAAAGGAAAATCATCCCACTTAATTGTATTCCATTTCTGCCACTGGAGGTTCATTTTGGGGACACTCTCTGGGCTGAGTGTAGGGAAATCGATCGTGGATGCCTCTCCTTCACTCTGATGGATGCTAGTTGCCAAAGCTGAAATATTTTTAGTTTCAGGCCAGTTGCTCCTGGAGCCAAAAGCCCTAATTGTTCATTTATCCACAGTCCTCTGGGTGATGCGAGGCCGGAACTGGTGAAGAGAGGCCTTCTGTCCCCAAGGAAGGTGTGGGACGCCCACAAGCAATGGAGTGGCCCGGGTGCGGATAAGACACAGCTGTCCCGTCATTGTGATTACGATTACGATTGTGAGTCCAGGAGGCTCCTCGCCGAAGCACTGGTTTCACTCTTTTAAAAACAAACTCTTTCAGTCTGCCGATGTCCCTCGCCCGGGCATGCTGAAACACGCGAGTTACGCGTTTGCCTTGTTAAGTGCCACGCTGAGTGGTCGCTGAGGCCCTCCCTCCTGTGCGCCCCCTGCCTCCGGCCGTCAGAGCAGGGCTCTGCCTCACGAGACGTCACCGCGGCAGGGACCAAGTGCACAGCAGCAAATATTGTGGTTTCGCCTAATGCCCCAACTGTGCAAACAGATGAGCGAAAGCGTAGTTCACAAGACAGAGAGGAGGTCAGAATCTGTCGGCGCAGACACTCCACACGGCGACTGATACAATGCACTTTCGCAGGGGGCTTATTTACAGGAACATATCATGAGTCTTGGCAATTCGTAGCAGGACGTTCCATGGAAATTTCCCTTCTCTGCTCAGACTAAACGCAAGACATACAGCACTCACTTTTGATTAACGAAGGCCGTAAACACACGCCAACAGGTATAATACGGTAGTTTACAGCCGTGGCCTAAATTGGCAGATATGCTTTCTTCTTCATAAAACGAGAAAAGTGGCATAGGTTGGAAATCTTCGTGACTCTCGGCAGGACGGCTAGCTGGCCGCGGCCACCGCAGGGACTGTCTCATTACCCACTTACCAGGATTTGGTCTCCTCCGGCATCATTTATTCATTACCTATACTGCGGCTTTGTAGGCTAGTCTATAAATACCTTTCTAATTTGAATTAAGATAATGTGCTATCTGTGCTTGTTAGATGTGGCAAAACGCAGCTTGTACTCACTTTAAATCTTACCAAGTCAGAGAGCAGTTTTGCATTCCAGATAGAGCTAAAAATATTCACCCATTAAAATAGTAATCATCATTAAAATTAGCTCACTGATTTTGCTGATTAATTTCTCGGTGACAAGTACGCTTTCTAAAAAGTTTCAATTAAACATTTTTTTTTTTTTGAACAAAACTCGACTTTTAAAATCTAAACTATCTAGGAAGAAAGGGATAATTAAGGAAATAAAAATAGAAAATTTAAATCTACTGTAATTTGCACAGACTTTGTGAAGATTCGCTGTCAAAAACCAGAGGAAGGCAAAGCATGGAAACAGTTGTGGTGACTGGAATGTGGGACCCAGGCCCCCTTCTTCACTTTGGGGGTGACGCACGTGCCTTGGGAAGGTGCTTTGTTTTTGTCTGCACAGGAGTGCACTAGCGGGCATAGTAAGAGTGCAAGTGCTCAGAGCCACTCTCGTGACATTAGATGTTTACGTGCACGCGCTCGATTTTCATTTGCAACAGGCATGCGTCCAGTCCAGCAGAAGGCTGTAGATCCGTGACAGCATAAAGGGGCACTTGAAAGGCATGGATGAAACAAAGGCTTGTTATTGTTTGTTTTTTTGTCTTTATTATCTTTATTTTAGTCACTATGTTTAGTTAATATTCCCATATTATATGGGGTTAAAGACATAAACAGGCTAAAATCTTATTTTAATCAACCCTATAGAAAATGGTGTTTCCATTCAATCCTTTAGGCAAATCAACCCCTTACTGTCATCTTCAGAAAATAGGCTAATATAGATGCCTCTGGTTTTAAGTATATTAACTATGTTGAAACTAAAAAATGGGGCACGGGTGGTAAGACAGAAGGCTGCTGAGAAAGGTTTAGAATACAGGGATCAGGAGAAAGTTATAACGTGCACTTGTGTTAAAAATAACGTATCATTCGGTACTAATTAAGGCGATAAAGTATTCCTTAGCTATGAACGTTTAACGTTTCATATTATTTATAACAGACACACATCACAAAATAATAGTGAAATCCAGTACGTCACGGATGACTATTGTATTGTAACAGCCACAGAAATATCCTCTGACACTTCTCAAATAATGCATCCCAGCAGCTCCGGAGGAAGACAGAGATTCACGCCAAAGCGATCTGGTGTCCAGCGGGTGAGAAACGTAGCGCTTAACCTAAGGGTATCCATGCTCCCATGAAAACACAGACGCACGTTTCTTTTCCGTTCAGGAGACACAGATAATGAGTAGTTCTCTATTTCTTGACTTTCAAATATTAAACTGTCACAGCATCCAGCCGCTTTTAATAATGTAACTTAGCCTCATCTTTTAGAGCTTTAGTGAGTTATTTTCCAGAATTTTTGAGAATATGTCATTTGAGGAACACACATCTTACTCTATAATCTCTTGAACATGTTTATTTCAAGAGATATTAGATCTAATACTCACAAAAGTTCTTTCATATCTTTGGTGACAGTATGTCTGAGGTGTTTGGGATCTCAGAAAAATAGACCATCTTGCTTATCCTGTAATTTGAATCGTAAATCCGGTCCGGCATCAGGTGGGATTCCGTGAGTAATTATCACAATGAAATAATCTGTGTGTGTGCGTGTGGATTAGTAGATACATAGACAGACAGACAGACAGATAGATGGACATTCAAAGTACCTCAACTGTCATATATTTTCAAGTTTGGGCTCTTACTCACATCCAGAAATATATGAAAGTAGAGAGTCTGAACGACTTTAAATCTGCTATGTCTGTGGGTGGTATTTCCAGCTTTCACTTTTGCCTTCTTACAAATCATTTTCCCTTTAGTTTCTGATATAATTAATAAAATACCAGTGTCCCTGGCCCTCCAAAGGCATCCCATCAGACTCAGACCCAAATCTAAAGCCTTGGCCACACCCCTCCCTCCCCCTGCGGCTTTCCCCCACTCTCTGAGCCTCTGCCCTGGCCTGCACCCACCTCCTTCCCTCCTCAGGGCACCTGGGCTTTCATTTTCTCCTGCCTCGGGTGACCTTCCCCTGCTCTCTGCAGACCAGCTTTGCTCAGGGTACCGTCCTGGACGACTGGGACTCCCCAGAAAGCTCGGTGACAGCCTGGGGCTGGAACCAGTGTGGGAAGCCCAGCTTCCTTCCCTCCCATGGAGCCAACTCTGGGGGGCAACGTGGTCTCCAGACCCCCCTGAGAGAACAATCCGGAGCTGGGACTCCCCCGAGCTTTACTTCTTCTGGCTCCTGATTTTGCTCCAGGGCTCCTGGACTGACTTCTCTTGCAAGGAGAATTTCCTATGAAGGATAATCCTATCAAATAATCCTCACCTCCAGGCATACCTCTGGGGAATACGAGCTCAGACAAAATGCCTGGGCATCTCCAATACCACCTCCTACTCCCTACTGTAAGCCTCATTCAGGCACTTTGTAGCTCACACATCCGGGTGCCCCAGGGAATCCAGAAGGATGGGGCCCTAGGAGCTGCATGCTTTATATCGTCAGGTTTTATTCACTTTACGACGCCTAATACTCTCTAAGATTATGCCTCATTTAATGGAACAGCGTTCTCCTGCCATGTGGCACCTCTGTGAAAACAGTAACTTCTTCCCCTTCTCTACTGTGCTTCACGTCCCTAAAAAGACCCACAAGATGGTAGGTTCTCAGTGGCCGCTGGGTAGAGTAGAGAGATGGTCTACAAGTGGAAAAAGATTGACCTCTCTCCACCTGGGGTCTCACATCTCCCCTGGCCTCTCACTTCCTCCCTAGAACTGAGAAAGGGGAGCAGTGGTCCTGGCTCCTGCGATCAGTGCACACTCACCAGGGAATGAACGAGTAGGCCAGGAAACATGTCCTCCGGCCGTCGGTTAGACGTGCCCAACTGCCTTTCCATGTGCCCAGATATAAGCCATCGTGGAAGAATCAGCAAGAATTTGCTGCCAAGCTCAGAGATTTTCTCCCCAAGCAGAACTGGTGAGCTTAGGTAAGCACCTCCGAGAGCCCCCCCCCCCTCCCGGGGCCCCGGGTACTTGCCAGGGGTGGGGCCGGTGACCAGGCTCATTGTCCTGGAGATCAGACACCATGGCGTCTGTTCTCATCGCTTCCCTGGGGGAGGAGGGGATGGGGGGGAGGCAGGCCCTGGGCAGCCTGGGCAAGCCCTGGGCACCCTGGGCAGCCTGGGCAAAGTGACAGCAGCAGGACTATGACGTCTTTTGAGCAGACATAGGGAAAGCAAGGGGGCAGTCCCTGCATACATCCGTGGGAAGCAATGATGGTAGGTGCAAAGGCCCTGTCACCATGGTGGGGCTGTGGGAGAGCGAGATGCTGGAGCTGTGTTAACGGGGTCACATTTGCTGAAGGCTAAAGCATCCCAGGTACGTTCCCTTAGCAGCCAACAGAATGAGAGAGGGCCCATTTTCACACGCAGATGATTGCTCATGAGGTGAAATGGTAAGACTTACTGCTGCCGTCACACCTCACTAGCAGAAAAGTAAATGGCAACCAAATAATACAACTTCTGTTATTCTAACAGGGGCTTTTTAGAAAGTTACAGATCCGCCCGGGGGAATGTCAGAATGTCGGGTTCCAGAGATTGACAGTACAGTAGAATTCCAGGGTGACACTTCATAATAAAACCTAATATAGAAAGAGAGAAAACCTCATTCTCACCATATAAATTAAGGAGTAACGATTTACATTAAACACCTATTCACCGCATGACAAAAAGATTCTGTGTAGGAGCACTACACGTAATGATTTTCCTCCGGAGCAGTTAAAGTCGGATGTGTCTTCTCCGGAGGAAACCAGAGTCGTGGCTCGATGTTCTCTGCCGTCTCTACCGAAATTCTGTCTGGTTTTAATTCACAAGCATTGTGCAATACGATGGCGTACACTCAAATTCCTTTCTCAATTGTATTAAGCGGAGGGTACCCCGGGGATGACTGGAAGATACAGATGCAATTACTAGATTGTGTGCACGTGTGCGTGTGTGGGTGAAGCGTGTGACTGTGTGTGTGCATGTTGTGAAGTCCGAATGCCCCCACGCTGGCACGTGTGCATTCCCAGCCTGTGTCCTGGAGGGACAGAGTAACTTTCTTCCGAGAGAGTCTGGGTGCAGCATCCTGCAGATGGGGCCACTTGGTACTTGTGTGCCAAGAATGGTGATTAGGTCGATGACAAATCTGGGTGTTGAGTAGAAAGAGCTTACTGATTAGTTTCTGGAATTGTTGCCCAGTTTTGGGGGTTTTTTTTGTCTTTGTTTTTTTTTTTTTAAAATGGGTTTTGCTCTTTTTGTGTGTTTCTGGATTAGTGAGTTCTGTCATATACTTAGTTAAACCATGAAGGCTGCATTAAAATGAACGCATTCGAGTCTTGCCGGGATACGCGTGTGTGTTAGGATTCTACTGCCTCCGGGAAGTGGTCACTTGGCGGAAGAAAGAGGGAAAAGCTTCAAGGTGCTCTCTGTGGAGCACGGGCTCTGGATGTACTTCCTGTGCATTTTACGGGATCTTTCTGTAATTTCTCAGTGCTATGCCTCTGAAAAAAATGCCCAGGTCAGCACTCAGCACATGCCTCCGACTAGAATCTCCCTCACTAAATCTTGCTGTAATGGATGTGATTTAAAAATTAAAAAAAAAAAAAAAAAAAAAAAAAAGGAAATGGAGAAGTCCTTGGTAAGTACCTGAGGAGAGCTGCATATGAATCTGAGCTCTTTGCCTCCCTCCAGGTTTCCTTTATGTCTGCTGAGTGCTTGAAACATTTCCAAGAATCTTGCCACCCTTTCACAAACTCTGTTTATGACGGCAGCTCCTGGGAATGAGTTATATTCTGTTCTCTGGGCTACTCAAATAAAAAGTGCTACCTACTCCATTTGGCTGTTTCAAGGAATTTAAGAAATATAAATATGAGACTGGGATTTTGTGCCCTAATGAGTAAGAATCAAGAGAGAGGGAGTGTGTGTTCAATGCCGTGAAGGGTGGATGATAGGTCTTCCCTAAAAAGCCGTATTAAATAGGAAGGAAATGAATGTGGACGTTCCCAGTTCCCAGTGAGAGTCCACTTTCAGAGAAAGTTGCTGTTACCTATCAGCTGGGATTCCAGACCGTTAAATGTCTGATTGGAGCACAATGATAAGAAGAAGAAAGAAGCAAGCTAAAACAAAAAGAAGACAGGGACACAATGCAATGGAGACTAAGTTTGCAGGATTAAAATCCCAGTGTTTTACCAGAATTTCCTCTGGGGAGACCTTTGTCGCAACAGACGGAAACCTGGTTCTTCGGTGTTCAAACGGTAAAGCTGTATGTGCAAGACAAGCGGTCGTAAGCGAAGGTTACAAGTATACGCTATGGCAGGATCTGATATTGGATTTCAGAGCAACCCCAGGGGCCGGGAACCAACAGGCTGTATTCAACAGGCTGAGATGGAAAGAGGGTCATGGGGTCCTCAGCGCTCGGGGTAAGGTGGTAAATTTAGTTCTCGTTGTGACGATGACACGATGACCAGCCATCGGTACCTGGCAACCTAACCGGCTGGGACCTACCCCTCCATCCGCCTTTTCTTGACATTACCCATTTCTACCTGCTGCCTTCGCAGTAAGGGCTGACACCAGGAAGGACACAGGAAAGGCAGAGGGCCAGGGACCAGCGGCCCTTGGAGAAGGGAAGTGTGAGGGGCACGGAGCCCTGCCCCCCTCATGCAAGCGTGCTGCTCCGGAAGGTGGGTTCAAAGAGGACATTTAGGAGATACGTCACCAACACGTCTTCTAGGGCACAGGACGGCGTAGAGAATTCCATTTCCTTAGTTGAATAAGATTCTAACTTGGGTTTAAAGAACGGATATAGAAAAATCTTACGAATGATGAATTATTTCACTCTTTTGTTTCCAGGTAACTCCTATCATTGTATAGCAGGGAAACTCTACACACGCGTGTTGTGGACGGATGCTGATCACACGGCTTTACAGTAAACTTTCTCCCAGGGGCAGGAAGCGAGGAGGAAAACCACTTGGAGATCAGGCTAAGGCTGGCCCAAGATTTAGACCTGAGATGATCAGACTTATGAGTGCACCTGCGACCGACCATGTCAGAACTATCACAAGCTCCTCAACCCATGTGTGCACCGCCCTCTCGGAGTCGCCCGCAGCAAGCTGGGACTGCCATGGGACTGAGGGCTCACGGACGTTGTGTGAACACATAGAAAGTTTTAGAAAATTCAGTTCTTTTAATGCTTCTTTTTCAGGTGATAAAATATCTAAAACTCGCAAACACACATTTGACTCTCTGTTAGCGATTACTAATGATCCCTGGTTATAATGAGCGTGTGAATTTCTTTGAAATGAAATTCTCTGTTGCTTTTCTTTTTAACGAATCAATTTGTGATGGTTCTGGGATTATTTCAGACACGGAGGTATGATGTATTTCTTCTCCCATGGGCGTCAGAGAATTTTATGGTGCCCCCCCAGGTCCAGCTCTGGAAAAGGCACCTAATGTTTCCCTATTTCAGCTATATTTTGTAAAACTGTTAGCAATGTCTAAGATACGAGTGGGTGGAAAGGGGTGAGGATTATATAATGTTGCTATTTTCTTTAACTTTCTTTCATTGTATGTTTGCTGAATGAGTGTGAGTTTAGCACCAATAATTTGCACCCAGGACTGCAAATTGGGACCTGCTTGGCCCCAGTGACCATCACAGCGAGAGGACTCCAACATTTGGGAAATGACAAATGTCTCACGTGCTTGGCTGCCCTAACAGAATACCATAGTCTGCGACTTAAACAACAAATATTTATTTCTCATGGCTCTGGAGGCTGGAAGTCTAAGATCAGAGAGCTGGCGGGTTTGGCTTCTTCTGAAGCCTATTTGGCTTGCCAATGACCACCTTCTCCTCAAGTGTGTCCTCAAGTGGTGGGATGGGCAAGGACGCTCTCTGGGTCTCTGTCACAAGAGCACTGCTCCCATCACAGGGGCTCCACCCTCATGACGTAATCACATCTCAAAGGACCCATCTCCTAACTTCACACTGGGGGCAGGTAGATCCCCATGGAGGAATTTGGGTGGAGGGGAGACACAAACATTCAGTCCACAGCCATGAGAATTAGAGAGACCAAGAACACGCAAAAGACAGGAAGTTCTGTGTGGGAAACTATCACTCAGCAAGAACTCATATAAATCCTGGGAACAATGACCTGTCAATGTGGATGGCAATGATAATTCTAGGTGGCAATGATAATTCTAAGAAGCAATGTGAACTTTAGTTTCCAGTTTTGCTGAAGTCAGGGGTTTTATTCAATTAAAAAAAAAAAAGTTCATCCATTGCATTTTGTGCCCACAGATGAAAGAGGAAATCGGCCTTTCTTTCAGGCACTCAGAGGGCACACGTGCCCAGAACTGCACAAACGTCACCAGTGGTGACAATAATGGGGCCACTTTACATTTTACACAGGGTTGGGGTTTTCAGTATTCATGATAAAGTATGAGAAAGACATAGGAAATAATATAACAAAGTCCCAGATTTCTCAAGTCTTTACAGTTTGATATGCATGTTTCACACGTTTTTAAGAAATTATAATTTACTGGTGAGTTTGAAGTCCCTTGTCAAGCCTTTTCCTCCCCCTTAGAGATAACCAGCATCCTGAATTTGTCATCCCCTTCCTATTTTATGCTCTGGTTATGCACTGTTTTCATAAATACTATATTGAGTTGTTTTGTCTGTTTTTATTTATTTTCTCATTCAAGTATAATTAACAGACAGTGTTATATCAGTTTCAGGTCTAAAATATGATTCAACAGTTCTATACAGTTCTCAGTGCCCACAGAAATAAATGTGCTCTGAATCCCCTTTATCTGTGTCACCCACACCCTCGCCCACCTCCCCTCTGGTGACCACCAGTTTGTGTTCGGGAGTTAAGAGTCTGTTTTTTGTCTCTTTTTTTCTTGTTTGTTCATTTGTTTTGTTTCTTAAGTTCCACACATGAGTGAAATCATATGGTATGTGTCTTTCTCTGACTGATTGACTTCATTTAGCATTATACTCTCTAGATCCATCCATGTTGTTGCAAATGACAAGATTTCATTCTTTTTCATGGCAAATATTCCATTGCGTGTGTGTATGTGTGTGTGTATATATATATATATATATATATGTATATATATGTATGTGTGTATATATATGTATATATATATTTACACATATATATTTACACATGTATCTATCTCTTTACCCATTCATCTATCGATGGATACTTGGGTTGATTCCATATCTTGGCTATTGTAAATAATGCTGTGGTAAACACAGACGTATGTATCTTTTTGAATGAGCATTTTTGTTTTCTTTGGTAAATACCCAGTAGTAGAATTACTGGATCATGTGGTAATTCTGTTTTCCATTTTTTGAGGCATCTCCCTATTGCTTTCTGCGGTGGCTGCATCAGTTTGCTTTCCCACCATCAATGTACGAGGGTTCTTTTTTCTCCACATCCTCGCCAACACTTGGTGTTTCTTCTGCTTTTGATTTTAACCATTCTGACAGGTATGAGGTGGTATCTCATTTTGCTTTTGATTTGCATGTCCCTGATGACAAGTGATGCTGAGCATCTTTTCATGTGTCCATTGGCCATCTGGATGTCTCCTTCGGAAGAATATCTATTCAGGTTCTCTGACCACTTTTAATTGGGTTAAAATTATTTTATCTATTTTTAAATTTAAGCATTAGTGTGCTGTATATTCCATTGCTTAATAGCTTTTGTCACCAAGTTTTGGAGTATTTATTCTATAACATGAGCAATCTTTTTAATGGTAACCATACAACCATTAAAAATACTATACAGGTATTTTGCTGTATGAATCTTCCCCAGTTATTTGCCTGTCTCCTATTATGCTCACGTGGACCGGTTCCAATCACAGTGCTCCTAGTAAAGGATTTCTTCCTCGGGCCAGCCTTTTTTAAGAGCAGGTGTCCAGAATTCACTGACTTGTATGCAGTCTCCCTTCCAGTTCAGAAAGCAGGCAAATGCACGCTGAGCCCCACTCCACTAAGGCAGCAGCGTGGCCGAGCACACTTGCCCCTGCAGCCTTGGTCTTGGAAGGAGGAGCCAGAGGGAGCTCGGCACAACTCACATAACATGCGCAAGCATGAGTTGGTGTGATCCTTCGGGCAGCTTCCGATCAAAGGAGTCAAAAATGAAGGGATGGCCCATAGTTTTGTACCTGTGAAATCTCAAAAAGTGTGGGGTTTTTTTAAGCAAGCAACCGAGTTTATGCTCCGTTAAGATTTTTTTTTTAAAAGCAGTGTATTACATTGGCTGATTATATTTTAATGTGTTCAGTTAGCATTCAGGGAAGAATGAAATGCTCCCAGAGGGAAACACAAAGCTGGCTGCAGCAGCGTGGCAATGAGAATCGCACTGGACTGGGGGCCTCGGGCCACCCCCTGCCCTGCCCTTCTGCTGCAACCCAGGCTCTGGCTCTGGGCCTGGGCTTCCCCCCCACAAACACCCGACGGGCTCCTGTGTCCTCGTGTGGGTTACCTGCTCCCCCGGTTCCCGTCCTTCTCCGCTGGTCCCGCCCCGCTTCCCACATGCTACTTGCTGGGCTATTTCCCCCCAGTCACCTTCCAACACTTCAGACATAGAAAAATTTCCGCTCTCACATTTCATTTCAGAAAGGCTCTCTTATCTGATTGTTCCTCTTATCTTTTATTGGGTTCTGTCCTCATTTCAGAGAGGCAACATTTTATCGTATTTTTATGGATATTTATACAGTTTTTGTAAGCACGATTTCTTCTGTTTCTTTTAAGCCTCTGTTGCCAGACGTACCCTTTTACACAGTTTGCCTGTTTGTTTTCTTTCTAGAGGAAGCTTGAGGCTTTCCTCAGATACCTACAAATGTAATTACTCAGTTAAACTGAATGCCCATCTTCAATGTTACTGGATGCTGTGAACCTGTTCTCCAAGAGACTGTGCCAAGTCAGTGTCAGAAGCAGAGGAGACACCCTGTGACCACTCTCACCCCCTGGGGCTGCTCATCAGCAGGGACCAGGACACAACATGGCACCGCCATGCCTTCACGCTGACTTCCTTATGGCTCAGGGAACGAGCCTCGGACATTCAATGCCCTGGCTAACAGCTCCCTTTAACATCCTGTGTTTTATCGGATTCTTGACTGATGTACCTTAGCATTAAGAGTCTCCTCCTCGACTGCTTAAAATTTTAGACCTTTAATGTATACTTTTGGTCTTTCTTGGATAAGACATATTTTGCTTGGGGGGGATTTTTTTCCCACAAATAAAAATTTATGTGTATATATATATATATATATATATATATATATATATATGCATACACACACACACACACACACACACACATGCAAACACACACACACACACGCACTTTTTTAATATAGCAATACGAACAGAGCATACTGTTGGATTAACAGATTTTCTTTTGCTTTTGTGTATAGAATTCATCATTTTAGATCTTTTGAAAAGAAATGTAAGACGAGTTTCAGCAAAAGATCTTTTATTCTCTTATTTCTACTCTGCATAGATCTATTTATCCAGTTACATGAATGGGGAAGCCCTGTGCTACCACAGACTCATTCCAACTACACATGCTGGCACTTTCCGTCCTTATAAAATGTGAAATATTCTCATGGGAAAGCAGAAACATGCTTATTGGCATTTCTAAAGGGCAGCTGTATGAAAGAATATCTTTGCAGGACTACGTATACTCCTTTGAAAGACTAGCACTAATTAAGATGAATTCAATCCAATTTCCTTGAGAAAAATCTTCAGTGGTAAATTTTGAAAGATGAGAGAAGAATTTGTGTTATGTTAAAATAAAATGTGATTGAATTTTATCTAGATTTTTCACTTGGACCAAATCAGAAACATATGTATCATTATTCTCTTGTTGAGTCATATGGACATGCATATACATGCCAAAAGTATTCCATTAAAGGCTAACACTTAATTACCCAAATGGAGTACTATTTTTATCAGGCAATTCAATTATGAAATGATTTTCATTTTTATTGTCTAAATCATCTATTTCTGTGTGTGTATACATGTGTGTATATATATATACACACACACACACACATATAGAGAGAGAGAGAGCGAGCTTTTGTTTATTACATTATATTAATATCTGTTAAAGTTTAACTTGAGAAAGTGAAGAAATTATATTTGGTAATTATTGTGGGAAATTTATAGGAGAAAATGATTTTGTCAGTTTTGCTTTTTGTTTGCAGCTTGTTGGACATGTATTTTGTTGATTACCATAAAACCCAATGTGTGCATGTTTGTTGCTGTGAAACTGGAAGCAAAGTTTCTTCATGAGTATTCACTTCTGAAGACATTTCTGCTTTTCATAGGCTACATGTAAGCGGACAAGGGAGTCTGGGGCGAGAGGTGGTCCACAGGGAACGGGTCACAGTGGAGGCATCCCTGACAGAGCTACGGGAATTGGTGGACCCGCTTGCCTGAACAAAAGCTTTCTCCACAATCGTGGAGATGCTTAAGTTTGCGATGAACTCAGCTGACTCCTAGCTCTGCCCAGCTTCCAGCTAAACCTCTGGGTGTGTCTGTGAGGGAGTTTCCAGATGCCACTGGCATGTGCATGGGTGGACAGAGCAAAGCAGATCAGCTTCCCCCAGCGTAGGGAGGGGAGGTTCATGCAATCTCTCCGGGGCCTGATGGGACAGAAGGAAGAGGAAAGTTGGATTGGCTCCTTCTGCCTGGCTGTTGAGCTGGGACATCAGGCCTCTCAGGTCTTTAGATTGGCACTTACGCCACCGGCTCGACTGGGTCTCCAGCTTGGCCGACCGTGGGACTTCCGCCCGCATGATAGCAGGAGCCAGCGCCCCGTCGTAAATCTTGCCCAGTGTAGCCCATTGGGTGTGTGTCTCTAGAGAACTCTAATCCAAGAGTCATTTAATATTAATATCTAAAGGAAGCCAGATTCAGACTCTGCGCTTTTAAAACGTCCAAGGAGAGAAGCTGAGATGAGAAAATAAATATTGACTCATCTCTGTACATAAGAGGCTTTTACCCTATAATAAAGGAAGTAAAATTTTTAAAAGAGGAAACTGCTTTGAAAGTGTGACTTGTAAAAATGTATATATATATTAAACAATTTCTAAAACTAATTAACCAGTTCCTGCCTCTTTTTCAAAGAGCACCCATTAGGACATTTTCTAATAAAAAAAAAATCAACAATTTAGAATAATAGAATTTGTTAAATATTATCAGAACGGGTTACTTGAGAGAACGAAACTTTAACCATTTCTATACTACATCAGAATTTCTGTGATAATTGCTTTTGAATCGACTCAGGTTACTTTCTTGATGTATTAATAATGGTCATTACTCTATTGAGAAAAAAATAACTTAGGTCATACGTGGTCTGCAAAATATTAATATAGAATGTCTATTAATTCTTTAAAGTCTCGGGGCATTGTTTGATTTGATGTCATTCTGACAACTGAAACAATTGACTCCCATGCCTCCTACCCCGATCAACAGAATGAAAAGCGAAACAGGACTAAAACGGTGAGTCGTTGCTTTCTCACTACCCTGTGCTTCTGGAATCTGCGTCAGACCCCCCATCTGAGGTGAGCAGCGCACCAACAGGAAGACCGAGCTCTCTCTCCTTACAAGAGATCCTGTGCGAAGCCCTCAGGAATCATTTTCTCCATCCCGGCATTTAGTCCAGGAAATCTAACCCTACCTAAAACGTGTCCTCGTCCCTTTCAATTACATGCGTGTCATGGAAGCAGGAAGGGTTACACGTAAAATCCTCAACTAAATTCTGTTCATGTCCAGCTCCTACAGGAAGAGACCGTCCAGATGTTTCTACTGCTTTGGCTGTGTAATATCAACTGGCCCAATACTTTTCTAACATCTCACTTCTGCTAGGTTTTAGCTTTGTTTCATTTCTCCACTTTCCAGGACTCAACATTTTTCTAAAAGTCAATGTGCCCAATTTGCTGTAATCTCTTCTTAACTTTTTAGTTATCACTGAACGATAGAAAATTTAAAAGTTTTTTAAAAATCGAAAAATTTCATGAAAATCCTCAATAACACCACATTTGGATAAGACATGATCAAAACCAAACATGTTGCAAGTTTTAAAACCAGGAAGCATCTTTTTAGACCAGGGTCACTGTCTCCAGGCTAGTGCGTATCTTTCAGGACTACTTGTGATGTATGCATCAACAAACCCAACTTAAACCAGCTTAACAAAAAAGGGAAAACCTCGGCTTATGTAACAGATGCGTCTACAGGTACAGCTATTTTCGATTTGACTCGATTCAGGGCTCAACCTGTGTTACTAAGGTCCGAAGGTGCCTGGGGCTGCCCCATGCCTCCTGGCCGCACCGTCAAACCCAGAGAAAGAGCCAAAGCTCCCCTGCACCACGAGTATCAGCACACGTTTTCTCACTGTTTTGACTCTCACTATGTTAGGTGCCTGTCTCTTCACCGGTCGTTACATTCGAGGGGCATGGGATCAATTTAAGCTGACTGATCCTACAATGGGAGCTGGTTATGGAGTCTATTCCCCCAAAACAGGAAAAAGGAGAGGTTTCCTCAAAGAAATGTTGGGTTCTTTTGTGACCAAAGGTAGGAAAATGGATGTTGGTCAGCTAAAAATTGATGTTCTGAGATAGGGAATCTAAGGATATTTGGAGTTTCGTGAATGGTCTTCAAGGAGTCTTGAAATTCCTTGAAATTGTATGTCAAAAAATATATGAGAACACATCCATATCTTTAAAAATATTTAACTGGCCTAAAATTAATAGACATTACCAGTGTGTCTACATATCTGAATATGCTGGTAGAAAGGAGCTTAAATATAACAGTATGCCAAAGACACATCATCACTATCAATTATCTATGAGTACTTTTCTTTCTTTCTTTGAAAAGCCCATTTTTGTAACAGATGGGGATGCTTGTTACGTATTACTTGATTTAGATAGATATTTAGATAGAAAATCAACAAGATGTTCTTACTCCATTGTTGCAAGAAATAGGTTTATTATAAAGGGATTACTCAAAATAAATATATGACTCTGTATTCTATGAGCATGCTTTTAATAGTTTCTCTTTTCATTAGTGAGAACAAATAAAACATTGTAAGAGAGATCGAGAGCACTGGAAACACTAGAAAAGAGAAATGCAAGACAGTAAACTTGTAATAAACTGTCCTTTAATGGGACCATTCTGCAAATACTTTAAAAATCGTAATAGTAATAATGGCAATAATAATAATTAGGACTTTCAGTCTGTAGCGCCTTCCTACTAAGGCCTATAAAGCATTTCAATGTAATGGGATAATATTCATGACAAAGGAATAGCCATAGCCATAAATGTCCATGGCACTTAAACACTAATGAGGAACTTGGGAGTCTCATGACTTGTAAAAGCATTTCCTCTAAGTACTTCTCAAAGATGGGAGAACCATCAGTGATAGCTGGGAAGCAGGGAGAGGGAAAGGTAGATGAATGGGTCCGCGAGAAAAGGGATGGAGTTTTTCACTGGGCATCATCAACAGTGTTAGCTACGATGCTGGGTGGGGGAGGTACCATAATCAACTCTTTTACACATGAAATCTACACATTTACTGACCGGCTGCTGAGATACGTTGGTTGCTCTGAAACCCACAGTGTTTCATGGCTCCACGCATCACCTCATTATATTCTGAAGTTCACCCAGCATCCTTTCCCCCATCTGCTTGGATTCAGGACATGAACTTTCTCTTGGGTTACTCTAGTAACCAGCTCACTGGCCTCCCTGGTGTGTCCATCTCCCAACTCAAACCAGAGTGACATTTCTAAAACAAAAATTGGACCTTCCACTCCTTGACATCACCAGTGGTTCTCAAGTGCATTTGGGGTGAATGCTCACTGCTCTCCGTGATTGTGCTCTGTCTAGTTTTCTAGGCAGTGGTGTTAGGAATCCCAGCTCTGGAGTCAGTGGGATCCCGGATCTGCTGCAATAAGTAGCTCTGAGGCCACGAGAACCTCCTTAGCATCTCTGTGCCTCGACTTTGTCATCTATAATACTAAGCTAAAAGTGAATCCTACTTTGTTGATAGGCTCTGAGAATGAAAGGGGAAGTCAGAGGCTTGAGGGCCCCGGTGTAAGTATTAACTTGAAATGCTCGACTTAGGTTGGCCTCTCAGAAGAGTGTCATGGGAGCCGGCTATCATTGCTACTTGAAGTCCACCTTCATCCAGTACTGAGCAGACAGATGGCATTGGAGACCACTCATCGGCTGGGTCACCCAGCTAAACTTCAAGACTCAGATCACCGCATCATGCATACACACAGGAACACCAGAGATGAGTAAATCAAAGGGGTGGTTATAACATGGCCTTATAGAGCATCTTGGCAAAGAACAGTAAGTTTGTAGAGAGGTGACAAGACAAAGGAATAGAATTTCAAGTTCCTGGGGCAGCAAATTATAGGGCAACAAGTATCTGGGGAGCTAGTGGGAGATAAAGCCTAGTTGGTGAGGTTTGCTGTGTAGACTCCTCTGGTGCAGTCTCTGGGCTGATCAGGGTCTAGAGCTGTCTCTGGTGATTAACTTCTGTCCTTCCTGGGGGGGTGGGGGGGAGGGGGCGCTGTTACAAATTTGTGTCCTGTGTTTAGGCAAATTAGGGGAAGGCAGAAAGCTTTCCTTCTATCTGCCTCTTCTCAATTATCCCCAGCTCAGAATAACCCTTCTGCTAAAGTGGCATAATTTGGGGTGGCCTAGTCTGAACCCCTTTCAGTATCTTTGACGCTTTCCCAGAGGTCAGTCCATCTAGATCCTCTCAGTGGCTGACAGACTCATAAATCCGCATGAAATGCTCCATAAAAGGACCACTGATCAATGACTCTCCATTCGTCTAGCTTTAGTCTGATTTTCCCTCCCAGGTCTCCTCCTTCTGTCTCCTTTGAAGGCTTTCTTTGAGCAGAAGGCACTTGAAAGAAAGCAGGTGCAGGGAGAGAACTCCCCTCATGTGCCTGAAGACACATCCTCCAGAAGGACCTCGGGGTCCTCGGTCCCCTCCCCAGGAGCCCCACCAACCAGGAGGATGGACTCTTGTCACAGGAGAGGAACTCAGAAGTGGGGCCCATACCCAGAAGACTGTCACAAACTGTCACCCTCCCATCTGTTCCTCTGAGGACCCAGCCATCCCCCCTAACCTGTTCACTCCCCCCCTGAGATACCCACACATCCCATTAGGATGGGATTTAAGCCTGAATCTAAGCACTTGGAGAGTTACTCATTTTCCTGGGTCTCTCTCATGTACACATGGGGTGTACATATTAATGAACCTGTTTGTTTTTTTCTTGTTCATCTTTCTGTTATTACAGGAGTCTGAGCCAAGAGCTCCAAAGAGTAGAGAGGAATTATTTTTCTTCCTCCACAGGTCCCAATATCTCAGTGTTAGTAACAGGACCCTTTTGATCTGACCACTGCCCTCTTTCTCCAAACACAAATGTGACATTTGGGCTTCCTGAGGGCAGATCTGAGCCGTGAATGCCAGGCTGTTGCACAGTATCTGGTCCTGCCCTTGGGCATCCACAGGACGTGACTGGGCCTCAGAGAAGCTGAGTCTGGGTCCAGGGCACCGGTTTTCTCCGTGTATTCAGTCCCGTCTGCATGCCAAGCCGGGCCCTCCCCCAGAGTCTGTCTGTAGCTTTGTCCCCCTGGTTGGATCACGAATTCCTGTAGGCAGACTTCAAGTCCCAATTATTTTGGGACTGTCAGAGCTTAGCATGGTACCTAGCACAGAGCAGTCACCCAAAAAAGTTTAATGAGTGAATTAATTCATATTTTGATTTCTTGCCACCAAGCAGGCAATCCTTCTACAGCTCAGTACTGAAATTACAATTTTAATTATTCTTGTGAGTTAGAGATGTGAATTACTTTTCCCCAAACTGTTACCTGGGGGGAGTGAACTAAACAGGTAAGAGGAGGTGGCCAGGTCCGTGGAAGTGAGACTACAGAGGCCACGGGCAGGTATGGTGACTGAGCAACTGAAGGCCTGGTGCTGAAGACCTGACGTCCCTTTCTCCCAACAGCACCAGGAGGCGGGGAGGCGGGGTGTGGGGTGGCGGGGAGGGGACTCCATCAGCAACTGAGGCAGCCGAGGCTCAGAGACCACGTGAGGCACTTACACGCCCCTGTCCCTATGCCCCGTCCAAGCAGCTCGACGATGCGAACCCCTCCGAATGGGTCCCGTTGGCATCAAGACCCCCACCCTACCGGGGCTCCTCACTCTGGGCACTGGGTAGGGGCGCAGGTGGGAGCGAATCGCAGGGTAGGCGGACGGTCCTCTGGGAGGGACCACTTCAAAGGCACAATCAGCAGGACTTTGAAGCAAGAGACACAACCTTGAGCCCCGGGCACCAGGCCCTTCTGATCCTGAGACCCATGCGCCCTGATGCTGCGTAGTACTCTTGAAAAAATTAAAAGCGGTATTTCGATATATATCACAAAGATTCTTTTCAATGCCTTTTAGGCTTCCCGGGCATATTTATTTTTTCATTACTTTCTAAGGGAAGCAAGTAATTATTAGGTAGTATGTTAACATTATTAAAATCATTAACACTCACGGGAACACCAAATATTTCAAGTTACATGTAGAATTTAGTATAAAGAAGAACACTTCCTGAAAGTGCTATTCAGGGTAATTAAACTTTAATTACTAGAAATTTAAAACAAACGAACAAACAAAAAGCAAATATTGTCACTGGAGCTTCCGTTAGGAATACGGTACTGTGAGAACACAGAGCCAGGAAGTTCCTCCTGAGCAGTTAGAAATGCAGATACACTGTTTGGGGCAGATTACATGACACGGTTAACTTGTACAGAACTGAAGCCATCAGTATATTAACAGTGTACTGTGGCCTTGGACTATGGAATGGATATTTCCTGTATTTTGATTTAAATATTGCTAAAACTGCACAGAAGATCATTAACACAAATAACCGTAAGGTCATCCCGAGAGGCAGAAAGAATCCTTTCTTAAAATCCCAGATAGAGGGAATTCCTTCCTGTGGAATTTATTATTTTCACATTCTCATGCTTGGGTCTGAGGCCCTCAGTGTAGTGTGTGAGATGCTCACAACTGTGAAATATTAATTACGATTGGTGGTTTTTTGGGTTTTTTTTTAAACAGTAATGAAAGCCTTATGTTTGAGAGATTTTTCCAAAAATGTGAGACTCCCCACCCCCAACCCCGCCTGCCTTTCCTCCTCCTTCCTCTCAACCCTTCTGGAATACGTGCAAAACACTTCCAAGTACAGAATGTACTTTTCTTCAGTGTAGTCAATTTTTCCTAATGACCATTTATATAAACCTTGGTAATGTCGAGAGCAGAGAATTCCTGCAGCAATATAAATAGCTTGCAAGAACTCTGCCCTTGACCCCCGCTGCACCAAGGGAATAAGTGTTTGTAATTACTGTATTCTGTTAGGGCTCCATCACCAACAGACTCCGACGTGGCCATTCCTGTTTCCTCTGGCTGGTGGGCAATTATGGCACCGAGGCACGGCCAGCACTGAGCTGATGACGGGGACACTCTAGAGGTGGCTGAATTGTCTACTACTACACATACAGCTGGTGTTCATCAGGAAGTGTATTAACCAGGATGAGACGGTCCACAAGAAAAGCATCACCAAATTAAGATACAGAATCTAGGGATGGGGTCTGGGTGGCTCAGTCGGTTAAGCGTCCGACTCTTGGTTTTGGCTGAGATTGTGATCTCAGGTTCCGTGGGTTCGAGCCCCACGTTGGGCTCTGCACTGACAGCACGGAGCCTGCTTGGGATTCTCGGTTTCCCTCTCCCTCTGCCCCTCCTTCTCCCTCTCTCTCTCTCTCTCTCTCTCTCAAAAGTAAATAAATATTTTTTAAAAAGCTATGGAAGCCTTCCCACAGCTGCTAGTGAGCCCTCACAGACTGGGTGCTGCTCAGCTCTCGTATGAGGCGAGTGTGTGGAAATGTCCCCAAGGGAAACAGAATGTGCTCAACTATTCAAGTTACAACCTCAGAATAAACATAAATTTCCTGAAAATCCAGATAATACTTTCTCGTTCTACCGTTTTCTCCTTCTAATCAGGATTAGGTTCACCAAAAAATACAAAAATTTTCAGGCTTCACTGTTCATAATCCATTTTCTGCATTTTCTTCGCCCCAAACCTGCTTCCTAGGGGAATGTATGAACTTTTTAGCAAACACTGGACATCTAAACAACACCTACTGCTTTGATGGGAACCAATCAACACAGAACAATTACCTTTCATTAGCATGATAAATGGAGTGCCTCATAATTCTCCAGAAGACTCTGTCTTTCTTCGAAAATCTCCTTGGGGCGCGGCCACACGTGGTGAGGGATCTGTTCAAATGTCTCCGGGTCTAAACAGATGCGAATGTAAACTCAGTTCTACGTTGAATCGTTACCATGAGTGGGTTGTGACACCTTTATTTTAAATGCTTGGTAATAAACAGTATTGTGTCACAGGTACTTTGTGACTACAAAGAAAAGAAGGGCTTTGGGATGCTGGGGTTCACGTGGCGACCACGTGGTTTCTTCTGTAAACGTGGCCGGAGGGAAATGTGGGCTTCCGTGGGGCACTGAGCACAGCTGGGGACGCCGACCCCCGTGTCCCCTTTGAGTTTGCCCACGGTGATGCTGTGATAATGGTCTTGAGTCTGTAATAATTCCCTGCTTCAGTGTAATTCAAAAGAGATGTCTCTGCAAATGATTACGATGTTCCCTCTCCTCAGAAAAGAGATTTGTGCCATGGGACGAATTCTGGTTTTGTTTTGTTTTTTTTTTTCCCCTCAGCTAACAAAATTCTTTAAATGGAATGGAAGGACAATCAAGGTTTTAATATTCTCTTATCACTGGTAGGAATCTTATTTTCTAGTTGCTTTTAGATGATTTCCTTAGTTCCTTAAAACCTCCAAATTATACATTTAACTATTTTGCATTGCATTTTAACTTGTGAGCTAGAATTGAATTAGCATTGAAAAGGGTAAAACAAACAAACAAACAGAAACTCTTCATAATAAGAGAAGATGATGGTTTTACTTATGCCACCGTGACTATGAGTCCTTTCGTCGTAAACGCAGGAGGGGATTTTCTCCCGCCCACCCCAACACTCAATTTAACAGTCGGCACAGGGGATTGTAAACCACGGACCACCAGCAAAGCCAGCAAGGTCAAAGAGGTAGTGGGCACAGTAAGAGCAGGAAAAAGAAAGGAAATCAGATTGTCCGTCCGGCAGCTTGAGGACAGCCTACGGGGCTCACGGGTGCCCGCGGCCACCAGCAGTAGCCAGCTGGCTCTGGCCTTCCTTGGTTTTCGGCGCGGTTTTGCCTCCTGGGCAGTAGGCTTGCTTCATCACCGGGAGACTCTCGGGACCCCGAGGACATGTCCCTCTGTAATCATTCCTTGTGATGTGAGCTCTCGTCAGGCACTGTCCATCTCTGGGTGGGCGGTGGCCACGGGGGGCTCCCTGGCTGTCCTCGTGCACCTGGCCTGGGATGTCCACGCCGTGCACCTCTCCACACTGCCACCTTGTTCCCTCTTCATCCCATGCGTGATCAGGTCACTGTTCTTAAACGTCTCCTGTGTCAAAGGTAAGCTGTGCTCGTGCACGGTAAGGTTTTCTCTTTCCGTGAGACTGTGAGATGTGAGACGTGAGGGCTCCTGGTTTCCCCCACAGCCAACAGAACTACAGGGCCCCTCACTCCTTCCCCTCCCCCCCCCCCCCCCCAGCACTGTGGCTTCCTTGTAGCCTCAGATTCCTGCTCCGGCAGCTGGGGCATCTTCCTAACTGTTAGGGCCCGGCTGCTACTCTGCGGCGATAGACTCTCGGATTTAATAGGCAAAGTGCAATTGCCACCCTTCCAAATGCTGTCTTTCCTGTTTCTACTTTTTCCTCCTAAGCTTACTGAAAAAAAAAGAAAAGAAAAAAGTTCTTTCTTATCAGAGTCCAACATGGGGAAAAAGCTGAGGTGATCCTATTACCGAGTTTTCTCACACATACCACGCGAAATGTATTTCTCAGGTCCCGCTGTCACTACGCCCCCTGCCCTCACCGCCATATGCTGATGAAGCATCTACCATTCCTGGAAGCCCTTACGTACACTTTGCATGAATACAACACGCAGAACTCTATGTCCCATCCCGGAGATTTACGTGTTGAACAAATCTTTTAAAACACACTTCTAAGAGCATACACAAAACACCAACTCTAACTGTCCGAGATGTGTTCATCAAGATGCCTATATGGTTCTACTGAAAGTGAAGCCCAGGGGCCCCTGGGGGGCTCAGTCGGTGAAGCGCCCGACTTCGGCTCAGGTCATGATCTCACAGTCCGTGAGTTCGAGCCCCGCGCCGGGCTCTGTGCTGACAGCTCCTGCTTCGGATTCTGTGTCACCCTCTCTCTCTCTCTGCCCCTTCCCCGCTGTACTCTCTCTCTCAAAAATGAATAAACATTTAAAACAACATTTTCAAAAGAAGTGAAGCCCAAAGGCAGTCATATCTGCTACACGTAACCACTTATATACGGTCTGGGGATTAAGGATGAGGACCTGATCCAAGGCCAGCAAGCTACAGGCTGGTGTGTGACCTACAACTTCTACACAGATTCTCCTCTCGGGAACTGGGTCTGAGACTTCAGAGAAAAGGAGACGCACTAGTACCCCACCGCCCTCATCTGAAGGTTTGCCTCCCGCGGCGTCAGTGAGCCACACTTACCCAGGCTCCAGAAGTGACGATCCTAGAGCAACCTAACCCTCCATCATGATGCCCGGTCACCCACCTCACTCCTCCACCCCACCACATAGACATGCTATCATCTCACATCATCACAGGCAGAAGGGTGACCACCACACAAGAAGATAGCTTAAAGGAGATAACTTTTATTACAGCATATTGTTATAATTGTTCTTCTTTATTACCAGATGTTACTGTTAATCTCTTAATGTAATTTATAAATGCAATTTTTTCATCGGTAGGTATGTATAGGAAAAAGGCATAGTATACGTAGGGTCCATGGTTTCAGGCATCCCCTGGGGTCTTGGAACACATCCCCAAGTAGGTAAGGGGGCGGATATCTGTAGTTAGCAGTGGAAGCTAAAATACTAACAAAAAGTATGGGTTAAGCTTTGAAAGTACAACAAGCTATTCTTGTCTTAAGGGACATTAATTTCCTAGATGATCATTGCTTTTCTGAAAGGAGATTAATAAACTAAAATATTAGCACCATTTTAAAAAGGTGACCGTATCTCTCAAAATGTTTGGGATGGTTGTCTTCACAGGATTTGGCAAGAAAAATAGGACGAAAAAAAAGGAAAAACAAACTGCTTTCACTGGAGATGCATCTAGAGGACAGCTAGTTAACTAAAACAATTTCCCGTGACATTTACTGCCTCCCTTGAACAAAAGGTTTCCAAGCTGCTCCACAGCTCGACTCTGAATGAGTCCAACGATTAATTTATCCAACGAAAGGTGTTCCATGCTTCACTATGTCCCCAAACAAAGAGAAATTGATTCTTCAATATCATTGTTTTCACATGGTAAGTGGTAGCACAAATGATTCATTTATAATTCTCTATGCATAAACCGTTAGGTTATGGCAGGTTATTGAAACAGTTCAAGCTATTTATCATGATCTCATCGGTAGCACCCAGACAAAGAACTAATCTTATCAATTCTGGAGTAGGAACATTAGGACAAAACAAGGTGACTTTCATTTGTCCACGTATCATAGGAAGTATGGCTATGTCTCTGAATGGGTGAAATCTTTGAGTATTGCTTGTGTTTCACATAGAGTATTCTCACAGAATGTTGGCTACATCAAGCTTCATGCCTGATCAGTGGTTGCCTTTGATCTTGGGTGGTTCCCCTGCTATGCTCTGGTCTTAATTATCTGAGTTTCAGTGAATACTTCAGCAAGTAACACACATTTAAGAATATGGGACTTGACTGAGTTATAATGAGTGAGCTGAATTATGCTATAGTCTAAACGTTTGTGCCCCCCACCCCCCAGTTCACATGTCGAAACCTAACCCACGATGTGATTGTATTAGGAGGCAGGGCCTTAGCGAGGTCATTAGGTCATGAGAGGGACCCTCATGAATGAATTAGTATCCTTACAGAAGGAGCCCCAGGGAGCTCCCTTGCCCCTCCCACCATGTGGGGACACACTGAGAGGATGCCGTTTAGGAACCAGGAAGTGGGTCCTTAGTAGATACAAGATCTGCAGAATTCCAGCCTCTAGAACAGTGAGAAACATATTTCTGTTGTTTAAAATCTAAACAGGATGTCTACGGTATTTTGTTGTAGCAGTCTGAAGGGACTAAGACAAATTGTGCTTCCCAAAAGATACGTTGAAATCCTCACCCAGCACCTGCAAATGTGACTTTGTTTGGAAGAAAGGTCTTTGCAGATAGTCAAGTTAAGATGAGGTCTACTAGAGTATGACGATGTCCTTATAAGGTGTGAAGAGACATGGACACACAAGGAGAAGGCCATCTGAAGATGGAGACAGACACTGTACGGAGGCACCAATAAGACAAGGAACGCCACGGATTGCTGGCGAAGACCAGAAGCCAGGAGAGAGAGGCAAGGAACAGACCCTTCCTCTGAGCCCCCAAGAGGGAACCAGCATGTTGAACTTTGATAGCAGACATCGGGCCTCCAGAACTGTGGGAGAACACATTTTTGCTGTTTTAAGACATCCAGTTCGTGGTACTTTGTTATTGCAGCGTTAGGAAATTCATACATGTGGAGCTGGATGGATTTTTTTCTATATGAAGTTAATACATGAAACAATCCGTTTTAAAAAGAGAAAAATCCTTCTCGAAATACAGTTAAGATTACTGAGCATCTGTCTCTCGCTGTCTTTTTTTCTGTCACTCATTCCTAAGTTTGTGCTTGTACACACCCACTGTACTAATGAATTTAGAATTTATCTTTATATGGAGATCCAGGGATGATAGACACCCAAACCAGGTAAAATAGAACAGAACAAAACAGAAAGCAAAGAATCTGAAGGAGGATTAGAGACTGAAACATGTGCTTGTGTGGCTTCTCTGTCCTTTTCTCTTTCTTCATTGCGTTACTTTGTTTTCATAGAACCATGGAATGGGATGCCCAATTTTGAGTCATTTTACACCATGGGTTCCAAATCACGTACTAAAAATCTACTTTATTTTTAGGGAAAATTGATTTGTCTATGGCTGCCAACAAAAAGCTTTATTTGCATTTAAAAAAAAATCCAGAAAGCAACTTCTACTTTTGTATGTTACGTAAATGTGTTTATAGAACTAATGGAATGCTGGGGTTACGGCTTATGAAACACGAAGAAGAGTGTTTAATTTCTTTGCCATTTTGAAATTCCTTGAAGAAAGGGCTTTAGTTTTTTTGTTTGTTTTTATTTTTTGTATTTTTGGTTTTTTGTGTGTTTGTTTCGAGGGGTTTTTTTGAGTTTTGTTTGTTTGTTTGTTTTGTTTTATTTAGGGGTTTTTTTGGGTGCAAAAAAGGTGATTTTATTAAAGCACAGGGACAGGACCCGAGGGCAGAAAGAGTTGCACTGGGGTTGTGAAGAGTGAGTGGTTATACACTATGGAACTGGGGGAGGTAAAGTCAAGAGGAAGTTTCCAGGGAGATTTTCATAGGCTAAAGAAGATTCCCAGGATGCTGGAGGCCTAGCTATTGTCAAGCTAAGGTTGTTTTTCCCTCTAGCAAAGCATTAGCAATAAGACACTAGGGGTTCCTGGAGATCAGGCTATTGATAATATTGCAAAAGGGTTTTAGTTTTGGTGACTTGTTACATCCTCCAGACTAACTGCAGTGCCTAGTGCTAGGATGAATTAATACGTATTGATTCTATTTAAAAAGTATTTAGTGACCATTACGAGTAAAATCTTCATAAAATCATTCCTTCTAGTTCAGCAGTCTTGGCAGCATTTTGAAGGCAAGCACAGGCCACGTTCACTATTTCATTATTGTTTCAATGTGAGGTTTTTATGGATCGGTTTGGTTTGGTTAAAAACAAAGTCCACATAGTATAGTATGTAAGTTTTCACAACTATTTTTTCTCATTGAGCCGTAGGTATTTTAAAATACGCGAAAATAAAGAAATACCAAAGTCCAGCGTCAGTCTGAAAGCTCTGCCAAGATCTGCTACTGTTCGTTGGCTGTTCAGGCCATAGAGTAAGTTCTTACTTCATCATTTCTCATGTCTCTGAGCTTGAGTAATGTCTGTGAGCCCGTAGGTTTCCACCCTACCCAAACAGGGTAAGCACATCAGTGGTTTAGACAAGGTACGTCATTATGATTTATTGTTAGTATTTGAATATTGACTGTCAAATGCAGCTGTAACCTCTAGGGAAAAATCTCCTATGTGTTTTATATCCAAATATGCACTGAGAATTTAAGGCATAAATATGTATTTGTTATTGCTACCTGAAAACATGTATCTGTAATAATGTTTGTGAAAACTATTAATTGGATATATAGGTACAATTGTAAGAACTTTTGAATAGTTGAGTAGAAAAATAGATTAAAATAATGCAGTATTAATGGACAATCCTTTGGAATGTTCCCTTAGTAAGACCATTATAACTTTCTGAGTTACAATATTTAAATCAAATACCTAAAATAATGATACAAAGTAGAGTAATAGAGATTTGGTTAAATTGCAATTCCAATCTCTTTAGAAGTACTTGGTGTATTGGCATTTATAGTGGAAAATTAAGTAACCTTTAAAAATTATACTGAATTTGACTAATTTAGACATGTATCTCTCCAAGAAAAAAAAAAGGAAAGGAAAAATCCCCTTTAGGGAATGTTTTACATCTTATGAGGATAAATTAAAAACATGACAAGTATGCAACATTAAATTTTCTCAATAAAGAAAAATTCCAAAATTTATGCCATACATGATACATTTAGCATGGGAAAGACATAGCAAGAATATAACACAAGTATCAAGCATATCTTATAAAAATTATAAAGAAAAATTAAAAAGAACAGGGGCTCCCGGATGGCTCATTTGGTTGAGCGTCCAACTCTTGATTTCACCATAGGTCATGATCTCACTGTTCATGGGATCAAGCCTCTCATCAAGCTCTGTGCTGACAGCACAGAGCCTTCTTGGGATTCTCTCTCCCTCATTCTCTGCCCCTCCCCTGCTCGCCCACTCTCTCTCTCTCTCTCAAAATAAAAAAAAAATAAACTTAAAAAAAAAAGAACAAAATGACAGGAAAAAAGAGGAATATATTTATTCTTCCAATTAATCTTCTAAATATGGTATTTCAATCATTACAATAAGAAAATTCCTTGTAGTTTATGAAATAAATTTTAAATGATTGCTATGAACACCGAATCACTTTCAGTAGTTAGTCTATGTTTTAGAATTGTCCAGGCAGTAATTCCTTAGCACAAAGTTCCTTTTAGAAAAAAGGCTTCTGAAAACCCCTTGCATTACACTCAGCTGTGCACCAAAAGGCTCATAATATCAATAAATGTTCCAGTTGGAAGTGAGCCTCTATTTGGTGTTGCAAATATGAAAAGCATGTCAGCAGGAACAAATCTGTAGCTGACAGGAGAGGGTATTACCATTCTTGATCAAAATATCTAACTTGGAAATTTGGGTACAAAATTATAATAAAATTGCCATGGTGATTATTTTGGGATTGTGCAGGCTCAGATTTATACTTGTGTACCAGAGATTCATTCTGATGAAGAATCGCCTTTAACCTTGACATCAGCTGTGTATTCATTTTAACACTGTGCCATTCATTGCCTTAGCAGGCTCGGGCTACTCTAACAAAATACCATAGACTGCACGGCTTAAGCAACAAACATTTATTTCTCACAGTTCAGGAGGCTGGAAAGTACCAGATCAAAGTGCCAGCACACTGGGTTCCTGGTGAGAGCTTTCTTTCTGGTTTGCAGACAGTGACTTTCTTGCTGTATCCTCACAAAAAGGAGAGACAGAGAGAGAGAAGAGAGAGAGAGAGAGAGAGAGAGAGAGAGAGAGAGAGATCATCTCTCTTGGTCTCTCTTACAAAGGCACTAATCCCATTCATGAGGGCCCCACCCTCATGACCTGATAACCTCCCAAAGGCGCCATCTCCAAATACTATCACATTGAGGATTAGGCTTTCAACATATGAGTCTGGGCTGGGTGGGGTAGAGGCACAAACATTCAGCCTACAGCATAGTGTTTGGCCAACATATATATTCCCATTGGTCTCTATTAAAACATTGGGACCATAATCTGATTTCTTTGTTTTGCAGTACAACATTCCATACTCTAAACCCTCCTCTTTCCCAAATTTGAGGCAGGAGAATAATATATAGGTAAAATTTCATTTTATTTATTTTTTTAACAGTTTTCCTGTATCTTAGGAAGAATTTCTATTAGTGTGAAGAAATTACAAGACATGAGTTAATTTAATGGAAAGAAGAATATCTTCTAAATATTAGCTCTGATCCCCAATCAAGCTTGATTTAGCGAATTAGTTTGTCATTTTCCTATCTAAGTCAGATGATTTCTGGTCAAAGACATGGTAGAGGGAATTCATGACTAGATAGAGAATTCAACCAGGGATGAAAAGGTACCCTTCCAGTCCAAGATTCTAAAACTGTAGGTTTTTTTTTAACCTTATTTATTTATTTTTGAGGGGGGGGAGGGAGGCGAGCATGAGCAGAGGAGGAGCAGAGAGAGAGAGAGAGAGAGAGAGAGAGAGAGAGAGAGAGAGAGAGAATCCCAAGCAGGCTCTATGCTCAGCATGGAGCCCAATGCAGGGATTGATCCCATGACTGTGTGATCATGACCTGAGCCGAAATCAAAGGTAAGATCCTTCATCGACTGAGCCACCAGGTGCCCCTAAAACTGTAGTTTTTACTTCAAAATCAACTTTGCCTTTGCAATTAATCGCTGATCATCATCAATCTGTCTTTAATTAAATCAACCAGGTGTTGAAGGACTGTTTAGCATTGTGCCATATACTAGATGGGCATGTGTTCCAGTTACAATTTTTTCTTTGTGAAATATAATGTCATGAACAGGTGCACAGCATGGACACAGTAGCAAGTGTTAAGCAAACCCCTGTGTGGCCAGGTCATGGTACAGAGCATGACTGGAGCCCAAAAAGACCTTCCACCTTGAGTCTCCTTCACCTCAGCTTACCTTTTAGTGACCACCTACATAAGCATTCTTACTATCGCTTGTTTTCGAACTTTAGATGCAAGAAATCATACTGTGCATATTCTTCCATCCACATCCAGACTTTCACTCAACATTATGTGTGGAATATACAACCTGTTGTTGCCTGTTCGGTCCTGATTTCTGTATAGTGTTCCATTACAGGAATATTCCACAATGAACTTATCCATTTAGTAACTTCTGTCCTATTAAGTTGTCTTCTCTTTTTGCTTAGCATTAATCTTGGTGTAATTTTTCTGTGGCCGCACAGGACAAGAGTCTCTCTAGGGTTCATAACGAAAGGGGAAGACCTGGGTCCGTGTGGAGTCTTTGACAGTTCTAGATCACATCCAACTGCCTCCCAAAGCCTGGGCCAGTTTGCTTTACTCTCAGTAGTGGGGGAAAGTTTCCACTATTCTGTGTCCTTACAAACTCTTGGTATTGTTCATTCTAAAAAGTAATCTTACATGTTGAAATCCTGGTCATGCACAATCTCAACTAAATCAACTCTTTAAAAAAGAGTGTCTCTTCCGTAAGTTAGAAATGATGGTAGGAGTGCCCGGGGGGCTCAGTCCGTTAAGCGTCCGACTTCGACTCAGGTCATGATCTCACAGTTCGTGAGTTCGAGACTCTCATCAGGCTCTGAGCTGACAGCTCAGAGCCTGGAGCCTGCTTTAAATTCTGGGTCTCCCGCTCTCTCAGCCCCACCCCTGCCCACACTCTTTCTCTCTCAAAAATAAACATTAAAAACAGAATGATGGTAATAATAAGAAAAATAACAAGGTTACTGTGAGAATCCAAGAATTAAATAAAGTAACACAAAGTGTTTAGATCAAGGCCTGGTGTGCAGTACATTCCCAGGAAGAATCAATATTAGTATTTACGAGGCGGTTTCTATGGTGATAGGAGCTATGATTAAGTCTCAGAAAACAAAACAAACCCAAAAAACCAAGGACAATAAACCCAGTAAACCATAGGCATTTACATGGAGAGCAGAGTAGGGACAGCCAGGAGGTAGGCTTCTCGGGAAAGCTGGGGCCTCAGCCCGATCCTGTGGGGGGATCTCCTCTTAGGGCATTTAGGACATTCCAAGCAGGAGTGAAAATATGAGCAAATTCATTTTCAAACATGTTTGCCTTTCTCAACCAAAATGCCACCGCTAATATTTTTTCTGCAGTCCTCTGACATGCTGTGCACATTTGCTGTGCACATACAGGAAGACGGGTATAAAGGCAATCCAATTCCTGACTATGCATGACGAGAAATCAGAGTTGAGTGGTGAAAGCCGACTCTGTGGCAGATAGGACTACATCTCACAAAAACATCTGTGAATTGTTGGGAACGTGGGCTATGAGCATGCAGCTAATGACGACCTCCCCATACTATTCTCTGTAAATAAAGGATATGAAATCATAAAGCCGGTATTCAAAAGCAGAACTGCAAGACTGAAGCTAAAGACACAAAGTTCCTTCGTATAAAAATCTCCCTCACACAATCTTTCATGGCTCTTCACGTCGAGAGAACATCAGTGAAGGAACCTAGAGGCGTCGAGGTCTGTGAATCAGCAGACACCGACCCGACACACATAGTGGGCTATAATGGGAGCAAGAAACAAAAGTCAAACACATGAAGCCACTAAAATTGTGAGTTAATATTTTAGAGTAGCTAGAATGATCCAACAGATCAACTCCTGAGCTGGCGTATGTATTCCTTGATATCACAGCTACACGTCATTCACCCTCACGAACGGAACAGACCTATGTATTGAGTGAGCAACTGCATAAACGCGAAGGTGCCTATGGTTTGTCACTCTCTCGTTCCTCAATATTTCCAAAATCAGGGATTGTGTTCAGCAGTGGGACACAGAGACTTCAGGTCTAGAAGTGGCTTCGGAACTCAACTAACCTCGCCTTCCAATTTTATGAATGCTTAAATTGAGTCAAGTAGCTAGAAAGAAGCAAAACTAAAAGCAACCAGAAGATGCCTCGCTTCCTTCCTGCTATTTGCTCATTCGAAAAGGGCCCCTCAGCAGAGAGAACTCTATATTTGTATGTGAGTGTGTAATGATGCAGTGAGTGTGTAAGCCATGTATGCACCATATATATATGTATGTATACATATATATATACACACAACTGGATGTCAAATCTCTTTTTTGTTGTAGTTTTACCCAATTTATTTGCTAACTTGTTTGTTATGTGTTAGTATAACTAACCTACAATACACTGCACGTGTTTCAAGTATGCAATTTGATGGGCTTTGACATAAGAATAAATCCATGAACCCATCATCACAATCAAGTAGTAAACATACCCATCACCCCCATAATTTCCTGTGCCCTTTGGAATCACTCCTTCCCTCCCACGATGCCTCATACCCAGGCAGCAACAGATCTGTTTCCTTTCAGTAAAGATCACTTTGCATTAATCAGAATTTGATATGATTTTGTGTAAAAGGAATCACAGAGTATATATTCCTCTGGTGGGGAGAAGGTGTGCTTCCCTCTCAATAACTATATTGAGATTTACTCATTTTGGTGTCTATCAGTTCATTTGTTTTTATTGCTGAATAATATTCACTGAAAAGATACAGGATATATCCATTCTCTTATTCGGGGGCTTTGGTTGTTTCCAGTTTTTGCCTATTTCAAATAAAGGTGCTCTAGCAATTTGTGTACAAATCTCTCTCTCTCTCTTTTTTTCAATTTATGCTTTTATTTCTTTTGAGTAAATAAGTGTGGTCATAGAGTAGGTATGTGTTTAACTTTTTTTTTTTAATTTTTTTTTCAACGTTTATTTATTTTTGGGACAGAGAGAGACAGAGCATGAACGGGGGAGGGGCAGAGAGAGAGGGAGACACAGAATCGGAAACAGGCTCCAGGCTCTGAGCCATCAGCCCACGGCCCAACGCGGGGCTCGAACTCACAGACCGCGAGATCGTGACCTGGCTGAAGTCGGACGCTTAACCGACTGCGCCACCCAGGCGCCCCTGTGTTTAACTTTTTAAGAAACTGCCAAAATGTCACCCAAAGTAGCAATACCATCGTACATTCCCATCAGCAACTTATTAGTTGCCCCACATCCCTGGAAACCTTTGGATGGTTGGTCTTTCTGACATTAGGCATGCTAGTGTGTGTATGTAGACACATATATGTAGATACATATCAATGTGGTTTCAATTTTCACATCTATAATGACTATTTGATGTTGAACATCTTTTCACATGCTTATTTCCCATCTTCACAGCATCTTTCAAAAACCGTAAGTTCTTTTTTGTATGTTTATTTACTTTTGAGAGAGAGAGAGAGAGCGTGAGCAGGGGAGGGGCACAGAGAAAGGGAGACACAGAACCCGAGGCAAGCGCCAGGCTCTGAGCTCTCAGCACAGAGCCCGATGCAGGGCTTGAACTCATAAACTTCGAGACCATGACCTGAGCTGAAGTCAGACGCTTAACCGACTGAGCCACCCAGGCGCCCCCAAAACCATAAATTCTTAATTTTGCTCAATTCTAACACCAAGTTTTGATTTGTGTGTGTGTATTGTGTTTTGATTTCCTAAGAAATCTTTTGCGTAACTCAAGGAAATAAAAATTTTCTACCTCATTAGTCTAGAAATTTTGAAGTTTGAAGTTTACATTTAGACCTATGGCACATTTTGAATTAATCTTTGCCTTTTTTCTCTCTTCTTTTCCCCTTGTGGATATCCAATTTCTAGAAGACCATTTGTTAAAAAGATTCTCCTTTCTCTACTGAATTGCCTTTGTATCTTTGTCAAAATTTGACTGACTATACGTGTGTGGGTCTCTTTTGAACTCTGTGCTCTGATGAATTGATCTATCAGCCTATCTTGTTACTAAAACCATACTCTCTTGATTACTGTAGCCATAGAATAATTTTCCCAGCCAGATATTATACTTCCTTCATTTTTCTTCTTCTTTTCCAAAGTTGTTTTGGCTGTTTTAGGTTTTTGTAATTTCACAAACATTTTAAAATCAGCTCGCCATTTTCTAAAAACAAAAACAAAAGACTGCAGGGATTTTGGTTGAAATATGAATTTGTGGAGAATTGCTATTTTAACAGCACTGAATCTTTCAATCTGTGAACAGAGTATATCTTTCCATTTACTTGGGTCTTCTTTTTATCATTATTTTTTTTATGTTTATTTATTCTTGAGAGAGACAGAGAGACAGAGCATGAGCAGGGGAGGGGCAGAGAGAAAGGGAGACACAGAATCCGAAGCAGGCTCCAGGCTCCGAGCTGTCAGCACAGAGCCCGATGCGGAGCTAGCTCAAACCCACGAACCATGAGATCATGACCTGAGCCCAAGTTGGACGCTTAACCGACTGAGTCACCCAGGTGCCCCTATTTGGGTCTTCTTTAATTTGTTTCAGTAATGTTTTGTTTCAGGGTATAGCACTTGTACATACTTTATTAGATTTATCTCTAAGTGTTTCATATTTTTTATTCTACTGTGGCATTGCTTTTTTAAGTTCTATTTTTTTTAAGTTTATTCATTTATTTTGAGAGATAGAAGGAGAGGGAGAGAGTGTGAGAGGGGCAGAGAGAGAGAGAGAGAGAGAGAGAGAGAGAGAGAGAGAGAATCCCAAGCAGGCTCCGCAGAGCCTGACGCGGGGCTTGAACTCACAAACCATGAGATCATGACCTGAGCTGAAATCGAGAGTCAGATGCTTAACCAAATGAGCCCCCCACCCAGGTGCCCCAAGTTCCTATTTTGGAATGTTCCATCCTAGTATACAAAACTGCAACCATCTCTTTCCAATTCGTTATTGCAGTAAAATAGGCATAACATAAAGTTTACCATCTTCGCCACTTCTGAGTTCGCAGTCCTAGTGCCAAGTGCGGTCATGCGTTGCGCAAGCATCGCCACCAGCCAGCTCCATAGCTCTTCTTGTCTTGTAAAACCGAATCGCCACACCCATGGAGCAGTAACTCCCCGTTGTGCTCTCCCCACAGCTCCTGGCATCCACCACTCTATTTTCTGTCTCTAGAATTCTGACTACTTTAATTACCTCGTCTAAGTGGATTTAAACAGTGTTTGTCTTTTTTGCGACTGCTTCGTTTCATTTAATATCATGTCCTCCAGGTTCATTCATGTTGTAGCACGAGTCAGAATTTCCCTCCCGTGTAATGCTGAAGAATACTGATTGTATGGATAGACCACATTTGTTTCTCCATCCATGTGTGATGGACACTTGGGTGGCTTCCACCTTTTAAGTACTGTGAACAATGCTGCCGCGAACAAGGGGGTATAAACATCTCTTCAAGACCCTGTTGTTAGGTTTTTTTGTCTATATACACAGAAGTAGAATTTCTGGGGGGAAAATTCTACTTTTAACTTTTTGGGGAACCACTCTAGTATTTCCATATTGGCCGCACCACCTTACAGTCCCACCAATAGTGCACAGGAGTTCCGATTTTCCACATCCTTATCAACACTTGTGATTTTCTGGGGTTTCTGATAGTAGCTGTCCTAAGGAGTGTGCAGGGGTATCTCAGCGCAGGTTTGATTTTCATTTCCCTAATGATTAGTGACGTTGAGCATCTTTTCACATCCTTATTGGCCATTTGTGTGTCTTCTTTAGAGAAATGACTATTCAGGTCCTTTTCCAACTTTTGAATTGGGTTACTTTTGGTTGTTGAGGTATTTTTTTAAAGTTTTCATTTAAATTCATTAATTAACATACAATGCGATATTATTTTGGGGTGCACACACAACAAAAAAATAAATACACAAATTGGACTTCATGAAAACTAAAAACTTTTATGCACCAAAGGATGCTGTCAAAGAATGAAAAGGCAGAGAAGCTATTTGCAAACCATATATCTGATAAGGAATTAATATCCAGAATATACGGAGAATTCCTAAAACTCGACAACCATTTCTTTTTAAAGTTTTTAATTTTCATGAAGTCTAATTTGTGTATTTATTCTTTAGCTGGGTGTGCCTTTGGTGTCATGTCTAAGAAATCATTGCCAAATCCAACGTAGATTTCATAAGATTTTCTATGTAGATGATCATGAGTTATGTATAAAGAAAGAACAGTTTGATGCTTTTGTTTCCAATCTGGTTCCTTTTTTTCTTTCTTTCTTGCCTAATCTAGGAACGCCAGCACACTGTTGAACAAAAGTGGCAGGAGCAAGAATCCTATCTTTGTTCCTGTGCTTAGTTTCCGTGCTTCACTGTCAAGTGTGGTATCAGTGTTAGACATTTCATAGATTCCCTCACTAGTGTGAAGAAGTTCCTCCCTATTGCAGTTGGCTGAAAATCTGTATCGGGATGCAAACTGAATTTTGCATCTATTGAGATGATCCTATTTACGTTTTTTTCTTTTTAATCTGTAACATGGTGACGTATATGGATGGACTTATTCAAAAGTTCAACCAAATTGAATTCCTGGGATAGAGCCACTTGATCATAATGTTGGAGTCAATGTTCTAAAATCCAATTAAGAATTCTTGCGCCTACGTTGACGAGGGATAGAGGTCAGTTGTTTTGTCTCTTTGTCTTATCATGTCTTTAGTTTCAGAGTAATGCTGAACTCATAGTTTCAATTCCAGATGATTAATGTAGTTCTCTTTTGTATTTCTGTGTCTCTGGCTAGCATGCTCAATCTTTCCTCTATTTTCTTGAGCAAACAGAAGATAATTTTGATTGTATATTGTTTTAATGTCTTTATCCATTAGTTGTATCATTGGTGTCATTTCTGCATCTATTTGTACTGAAGGATTTTTCTCCTCCTCATGGGTCATATCTTCCTGCTTCTTTGTTTGTCCAGTATTTTTACTGGATGTCAGGCATTGTGAATTTTACTTTATTGGGTCCTAGCTATTGTTTTATTTCTGTAATATTCACAGCCTTTTTTTCTGGAATGCAGGTGAGTTACGTTAAAAGAATTGGATCCTTTTGAAGTCTTATTCCAAACTGTCAGGCAGCCTATAGTCTAGGGTAATTTTACTCTACTACTGAGGCAATGCTTTTGAAAACTTTATCTGATGCCCATGCACTATGGCATTTCCCAGTTTTGCTGGTGGGAATACAAAGTCTTCCTGGCCCTGTGATACCTCTAAGGATTATTTCCTTTTCTCCTTTTGTGCAGTTTTCTACACGTGTGAGCTCATTATGACTCAGCTGGACATTCAAGGGGCTTCTGCAGATCTACAGACTCTCTTTATGGACTGCTGTCCCCCCTCCACCCTCTGCCCCATAGACTCACATTGGCCCCCCAGAATCTCAGCTCTGTTCCTCAGCCCAGGGAAGGCCCTGTGCTATGCTTGGGTCCTCCACCCCCGCCCTTTGGCCTGGATGCTCGCCCATGAAGAAACCTGAACTCGCCTATGAAGAAACCATAGGGCTCACCTGAATGTTTTTCCTTTTCCGGAATGGCTTTATTTCCTGAGGTCCAGTGCTTGTACATTCTTTTCAGTCTTTTAGTTGTTTCACAAAGGAAGGTAATTTTGGTCCCTGTCACTCCATCTTTGCCAAAAGCAGAATCAGTCCTCTAATTTCAAATTAGATTTAGTCTCTTAATTTCACACATCTAAAGCCTATCATTTGATAATAGTGCCTCCATCTATGAGTTTTTAAAACAAATATTTGGGGGCGCCTGGGTGGCGCAGTCGGTTAAGCGTCCGACTTCAGCCAGGTCACGATCTCGCGGTCCGTGAGTTCGAGCCCTGCGTCAGGCTCTGGGCCGATGGCTCAGAGTCTGGAGCCTGTTTCCAATTCTGTGTCTCCCTCTCTCTCTGCCCCTCCCCCGTTCATGCTCTGTCTCTCTCTGTCCCAAAAATAAATAAATGTTGAAAAAAAAATTAAAAATATTTAAAAAAAATAAAAATAAAACAAATATTTGTTCTCACTGGCCCAACATCTTGGATTCTCTCAGATGTAAGTCCATGTGATTTAGAAACAGACTGTATTCACTTATCAGGACATTCCCCAACAACTTTGTTGCTGACTTTCTTCCTTTGGAATCGATCTTCCAGCAACCTCACTCACCCAACACTGTCATTAAACGTTTTTTCCTAAGGTCAAGGCTTTTTCAGTATTATCATTAGGATAATTTGTCCTATTAATCAAGGTCTGTGTTTTAGAAAATGGTATCAGCAGTCCAGCACTGATAGCATTACAATGGTTGCATCTTAATATAATTGTTGCAGTTGTAATTATTTTCATCTGTCTCTCATTTTAAACTACAAATTAGAACAACCTATTAAAATGAGGAGTAATTACACACATTAAGCAATTTTTTACTTGCTTTGGCTTACCTATTGTATCAGTTTGGGTGAGAATGCGGAGTCCTATAGTTGGAAGCGTTATAGGCTCATGGTGAAATGTTTATATTTTTATTACAATATGTCAGCTTTTATACTTATAGACCCTTTGGGGCTGACTTAGACTTTGTGTGAGCTTTTGGAATTATATGGAAAACGGATGATTTTAGAAGAAAGATGACTTGGAGAATGTCTTCTTGTTGTGTTCTTTCCTCTTGCTAGCAAATCTGAATTTATTTTGAAACGAATTAGTAGCATGCTGCTGTTAAACACAGACACAGAGTGTCTGCTCTGTTAACCAGCCTTCCCAAGTCTAGCGGCATTCTGGCAAAAGCCATTGTTGAGGATGAAAAATCATAAGTCATCACTCTGAAGGCCTTGTAGCTTCAATAAAGGTGATGTGTCAGCTACTTCATTTCTAAAAGGTTTTTTTTTTTTTCCCTTCCTATGATTTTCTCGGAAGGGATAAAGTTACAAAGGAGCCTACTCTCATGTAAATGAATTGCGCGTTTTGGTCCAGGTTGCCCTGCTAAATTTTACACTTGATGCTTGATAAATAATAAATGAAGATTTAGAATGGAGAAGCGTTAAAGAGACAGCACTTCCCTCCTAGAAAGAGCTTTTTGCTGGAAGAACCGGGAATGGTTTCACACGGGTGGGCTAGGAATCCAGAGCACAACAAACAACTGTGATTTGGTTTAGAGAATGAGATAGTAAACATTCCCAACACCAAGTTCTTTTTTAGTCATAGCTCATTTTAAACGGGACAATTTACCACCTAATATAAAACACACTGATAACGTTGGAGACAGAATACAGAATTCTCATGATTTCGTTTTCATTCCTATACTAGCCTTTAGTTGAAGAAAAACAGCTATTTAAACGGCTCATTATGCTTAGTTAATAGTTTTCAGTGTGAGCATTTTAAGGAGAAACAGAAATCATTCTCCCAAAACCAGCTTTAGTTCAGATACTCTTTAAAATTTAAAAAAAAAAGTGTATTTTTTACTTCCTAAGTGAAAAACAGTCTTGTTAAAATGGCACTGATCCTCCCAAAAATGTTTGAATATTTTATTGAGTTGACATGACTCCCTTCCTTATCAGTGACATGTTTCTTCACAAGAGCAAGAGTTAGATGGCTCGATCTTCATTCAATCATTCTGCACTCCGAAGCCCTCAGATGCTACCTCCAAAGGAGGCAAATTAAGACTTCCAGCGTATTTAAAATATCTTCTTTTTCTGAGGATCTCCCTGATTTGAAGCAGGAGAACCAGGGAAAAACTCACTGATGGCAAGTCGCTTCAAACATGTTCAAACTGGCTTCGTTGCCAAGTTTCAAGAATGGAGCTAAGTCGTTTTTCCTTTTCCTTTTCCTTCCCTTCTTTTCCTTTTCTTTTTTGTTTGAGACTTTACTGAGCTGCACCTTTTTTTCTTTTCTTTCATGATGACTTTCTGGGTACTCTGAAGTAAAGAATACAGCCCAAATCCCTTGTAACATTGATAGATTTTATATTAGTTTCCTAGGGTTCTCAAACAAATGACCACAACCTGGTTGCTAAAAACAACAGAGATTTACTCTCCCACAGTCCTGGATCCAGACGTTGGTAGAGCCATGGTCCCTCGGAGACCCAGCAAGATCCCGCCTTACGTCTTTATAGCTTCAGGGGTGCTTGTCAATCCTTGGCTCCCAGGCTTGCCCCAGTCTCTGCCTCCCTAGTCATGTGGTCTTCTCCCTGTGTGTCTGTCTTCATGGGGCGTTTCCCCTTTTCATAAGGACACAGGTCAGACCACATTAGGGCCCACCCTAATGACCTCATCTTAACTTGATTGTATCTGCAAAGTCTCTCTTTCCAAATACAGTCGCATTCATAGGTACAGGGAGTTAGCACGTCAGCATATATTTCTGGGGGACACAATTCAATCCAGAACAGAATTCTACTCCATCCAATGACAATTTATGAAACTGACACATTATTCTCTTTTATTTAAAAAAGAGTAATTTGCACTACGAATGTCATTTAAAACCAACTAATATGACCATCCAGACTCATTTAATGAAGAAAGGATATTTTTAAATTATTGCACTTATCCCTAAACTTACTTTTATCTTTTATTGACAACATTGGCATAAATGTTTCACTGATACGAGTTTGTGGATCTATGAAGTATCCTCATATTCGGTTGACACTCAAACTTAATTGTAGTTTATTCTTGAAAACACAATATCAAATCCTCAAATCCCACTGTTCTGGGCTCATTTTACCTCATAAATTTTCACAAGCATATCAGACTCCCCTTGTCCAAAGCTCATTCGTTAGCTCCTCCTTCACACCTCTCCTGAATTAACTCTCCCCAGTTTTTCTCTGCTGATCGGTACCAGTACTCTCCCAATTCTCATCCGACAATCCATATATCTGGGAGTCATTCCTGTAAGTACCGTGTTCTCACCCCCGTAAATATGTCCACCAAGGCTTGTCAGCCGCTTCTCACAGGTAATTTCCAAATATATCCACCATCACTCAAGCTGTCTCTCTCAGCTGCACCTCTTCAAATGCTTTCTAACATATATCCTTACATTCACTTTTGCCTCCCACGAACTCATTCTCCAATTATAACTAGAGCAAGCTTTCAAACGAGAAATCAAACCATGTCCTGCCGTAGCTGAGAAAACTCCATGAGTGCTCATTTCTTGCTGGATAAAGACAAGGAAACCATAACTGGGTGTTCTAGGCCTTCTTAACCAACTGCTGTGTGTTTACGCTCTATGGTTGTGACCTTCGTCTTAGTCGGTATCGGCTGATGAAGCGCCGTAGACTGTGGGGCTTATAAAGAATGGACCCTTGTTTCTCACACTTCTAGAGCCTTCAAGCCCAAGTTCAAGTCACCAGCAGACCTGGAGGACCTCTTCCTGGTTCACAGACCACCTCTTCTCACTGTGTCCTCACACGGCGGATGGGATGAGGGGGCTCTCTGGTGTCTCTTTTATCAGGGCACTAACCAATTCATGGGGGTCCCACTCTCATCATACCTCCTGAAGGCCTCACCTCCAAAGACCATCGCATTGGGGGGGGGGTAGGCTTCAACAAATGGATTTAGAGGGACATGAACATTCAGTCTCTAACAGGCCCCCAAACCATACTTCTTCTCTTTTCTTTGAAAGCACTGTGCAGTTCCAGCCTTTATAGCCTCAAACAAGCTACTTCCCCGATCCAGAACACAACCCTCACATTCTTCCATGTTTTTACCTTCTCCTGGTAAATGTCTACTCTTATTTCAGATCTCAGATCAACTGTCACATGTGTGACTCATAGTCAAGAACTTCCCCGTGGTTCCTGATACACACTTGTGAAGAACACTTCATTTTCCTAGAAAACCCACAGCAATCCTAAGCAAGCAAATGCACAGTTAGCTGTTAGGAAGCTTCTTTTCACTGACGGGATGTAATTTCTATGGGGATGAGGACCTGATCTGCTTCCGTGTTACTTCTAACTCTTAACTGCCTTGATTCTAGGACCTACCACCACCTGCCGAGTGAATAAGTGTGCAAGTCCTGGGGACTTAAATCATTAAAATTTAATTCTATTCTCCTGTGGTTTCCTTAAAACCACCCTCCTTGGTGGGGACTTTTACGGTGAGCTCCAGGCAGCACAGGGCTGTGTGAGGATTTTTTTAAAAAAATCCATGGTCTTGAAGATCCAAGTGATGAGAGAGGCAGCACATGTCTCTCAATTAACACAAGGTAAGAGGAGATTTCTGTACAGATGGCCAGGATGGAGTAGAGTGAGCACGCCTCCTTGTTGTCTGAGAGCACCCTAAGTCCACAAATATTTTTAGTGTAGACAAAAGAATGTAGCAAAATGCAAATAATTTATGTTCCGAAAATAGAAGTATAAATAATGCATTGGGCATATGAAGCAAAACTGTACATAATGTACTTCTCTCATCTGCTTGGAATTCAGGGCATTGTTGACAGAGAACTGAGGTATATGGTATGAAATAACTGCATCAGAAGGATGAACGACACCAAGCAGGCCGGGTGAGCCTCTGCCAACACTACCGTCTACTTTTTAATGTTTTTTAATTTTCTTGGAAATTTGGAGCTGTGGCTGAATCTTCTGTATGACAGTATTTTCCCCAATTTCTCAACCACTCCATCCCTTTTACAGAAGAGGAAGATGTCCCAGCAGAAGGCACTAGAGGCCGAGTTCTAAAATACTAGCACAACTCATCATTTTAACCAACGAGGAGAGATTTCTATTTCTCACTCTTTCCTTTCTTCTTGCAAACCTCAATATACTTCACTCGCTTATGTTTAATGTTTAACAATAACTTTACATGTTCTGGTGAATAAAATGCAAAGCCTATCTTAAGCAAAATCAAGATGTACATTTTGAGGCCCAATTCACCATTGTGAGGGACTTCCTCATCAGTGGGGTGTCCGGGGAGCTTGGTGAATTGACTTGTGTAATTCTCCTCCACTGTAAATTGGACAGAATTTTTTTTTTCTGCTTCACAGGGTTACCGTGAAGAGCACTTTTTCCATATGGTGATCATTAACTTAGCTGCTAATCTCTCTTTCTTTACCTTTTGCCCCAAAAGAACATGGATCATTTGCAGCAAATCTGCAAAGGCCACTTGGACAAATGCATAAGGGGACCCTACATGTTCCATGTGTCCTCATCTGGAGAAGGCTTTGGATCTTCTGCCTGGCTTTCTCACTCATAAACTTTTATATTTAGGAGGTGAGTACTTCGTTTCTGATGATGTGTAAAGGCAACCCTACATGGTTGCATTTTTTAAAGATGATGAAAATGGTTCTAGAAATACGCTGGGTTCCTAAAATGGCTTATATTCACATCATGTACATGACTGAGACTTGGTGTCCAAACCTCTGTGTTCAAATCCTGGCTCTGCTGTGAGCACTCGAGTGTAGATTTTCCTCTTCAGAAAACATTGGCAAAGATTTCTACTGCTCCTGGATTAAGTGAGATGGAAGAGGCAAAGTCACTCCCCACAGTGACTGGCACATAGTAGGTCCTCAGTGGCTTCTAAATACAGTCTTTTTTTATTATGAGCAATACTGGTCTAAATCATTGAATAGACGTAATTATTTAACTTTATTGAAAATAATGTGAAAATAGTTATTCCATGTTCTTGAGATTTACACATTACTTCATCTGCATTTTGCACACATGCCTAGTTATGAATAGTAGACACATCCTCTCTGGAAGGTTGTTGGAAACATGGTTGTTGGAATCAGAAACCTGAATATGGTTCCAGCTCCATCACCTACGCTGTGTTCCGTCAGGAAAGTCATCTAACCTCTCTGTTGCAAATGTCCTCATCTGCAAGGTCCTAGGCATCATGTGAACATCATATAAGACAATGGCTTTAAAGTCTTCAGCCCTTGCCTAATGTCTACAAAACAATAAATATGAGATATTTTTAAAATTTCATGATCATAAATGCACTATAGATGCAATCTAAACAGCAACATTGATGGATGTCTAAAAGGGAGAAGCATTAGGACAATCAGCAGTCCTATTGCCAGACTATTTTTAATTACAGCATTTTAAAAATAGCTGCTGCAATTATTCTGAACCTGACAGTGATCTGCAGCTGAAAGCATGCTGTGGAGTGTTGTGCTAATCAGGAGAGTTCTCAATCCAGTGAGGGAACACGTTGGGCTAACAACTAGCAAGGATTAAGATCCCCCAGTACGAAGCCTCACATCTTGAAATTATCGGTGCTGTTATTTGCAGGAGTAGAGAACAGGGATGGAACACGCTTCTCACTAGCTAGTGAGTAAATGAAGGTGTTTGCTGGAAAGACACAGGATTTCTAGACCATTTGTCTTCTGGAAGATTCTGTCATCTGTGACTAGTAACTGCTTTTTTTTTTTTAAGTTTATTTATTTATTTTGAGAAAGAGAGGGAGGGAGGGAAGGAGGGAGGGAGGGAGGGAGGGAGGGAGGGAGGGAGGGAGAGAGAGAGAGAGAGAGAGAGAGAGAGAGAGAGAATCCCAAGCAGGTTCTGTTGCTATCAGTGCAGAGCCCGACATGGGGCTCGATCTCACAACAGCAAGATCACAACCTGAGCTGAAAGCCAATATCAAGAGTTGGACATTTAAGTGACTGACCCATCCAGGTGCCCCAAGTAACCGCTACTTCTGTTTCTTCTTCTAGCCTACCACACAAAAAACCAAAAACAAAACCCAATCAGAGCTGTGCCCAGATGTGTGTAATGCAGTCCCATAAGTCCAACACCCTAAACATACCAGTTCCTATATCATCTAGAAAGGGTATTAGCATAGTGTTTCTATTTTTCAGTGGCCCACAGTAATAATTTTCTACCTAAGTTAAAATACTTTAGTTTATTTCATTTACAAGTGTCTCCATCCTTTCATGTATGGAATATAGTTTCTTTATTCCTTCTTGCCTAATGTCTTTAATCTGTTACCCACACTGCCACTAAAAGAAGCATGATTAAAAAAGACATTGGATCATATCATCCTTTCTCCATGATTGTTCTAGATCTGTCCAGGTTGCCTCAATTTAAATCTCCCCTTGATGGACACCACTTAGGTGTAATCACCCATAAAATCTATATCCTACATTGTTACCCAGCACTCCGTATGATCACACCTCTTTGACTTTGTTAGTATTATTGCTTAAGTCTCAAAAAGTTAATAAAAAAGTCTCAAAAAGTTCAAATGCCTTATCTTTTATGAGTCCTTTCCCCCCAACCTCATAATTGGAGCATTATTCTTCATTATTACTGTTGTCTAAGATCATACAACATCTTGCATTCAATAAACGGATCCATAGTGATGTTGCAAGTGTGCCTTCGTGGCTCTGAATTCACTCAATGCTCAAAACAGATCATAGAATAAGTAGGACAAATACTTCAGCCCACACAGGCAAGAGTGGAAATAAGGGGCAGGTAAGGGGTCACATATAAAACAAATGAGCGACATTAAATATGATACTCTTGATCCCAGATATTTCTTGAATATTACTGAAAGGAACTTAAATGGATTAGACATGACAACTTTCAAGTATTTTACATTTGTGTACTTTTTTGCCACTTATAAATAGCATTTTCCTTGAGATCCCACAGTAATTCTGTCAGATAACTGGATGAGGTGCACATACAAATATTTTGTATTCATTCCTTCATAAAGAAAAAAAAACACACACACAGACATTGAGCACCTGACAGTGTTTTTACAAAGTTTCGCTAGAATCCAAAGGCAATGGTGAGTAAAATCAAGACACTGGCATCGAATTCTATTGGTAGTTGATGGGTTCTCCACTGGTGTGCTCGCAGAAAAAGAAAAAATAAAAAGCCAGTTGTATTTAAGAATGCCCCTGCTGAATCTGTACAAAATATTAATTGAATTAAATCTTCATTCTTGAAAACGTCTTTTCCTTTTTTGGAAATAAAAACTAGGAAGTGCACAGAAAGCGTTTCTCCTGTACCAAAACACAGCAGTCACCTTGAGGAAAGGCTCTGTGTACCTGGTGGCAAGCCCGGCAGCCACTTTCTATGGGACGCCACTTTTACTTGAGGAATGACTAACGGACAAAAGTATTTCAACTCCAGGAAGATCCTTACAAGCCAGTGAGTCAATATTTTATAAACGAGCAATGCATGGTATCAAACCAGCAAGAATCAGTGGGTTTTCACGGAAAAGAGTGTGAAAAGTTCACTGACATGGTTTCAGTTTCCACACCAGAACTAATCTCTAAGAAATGACCACTTGTTGAGTTTTGGTGTATTATCAAAGAATATTCACAAATATATTAAAACATTTCTTGCATGGGTGCCTGGGTGGCTCAGCCAGTTAAGCATCCGACTTCGGCTCAGGTCATGATCTCACGGTTCATGGGTTCGAGCCCTGTATTGGGCTCTGTGCTGACAGCTTGGAGCCTAGACCCTGCTTCAGATTCTGTGTCTCCCTCTCTCCCTCTCCCTCTCTCTCTCTCAAAATAAACATTAAAAAAAAAAAAACCCTTTAAGAAAACAATAATAAAAATAAAATAAAACACTTCGTACATTTCCAACTATGTGCCTCTGGGGACATAATTTTCTATATACTTCAACAAAAGCAACACATTCAACAGGTGGAAGCTGAAGCAGACATGAAAATCCAGCTACCTGCCATTACTCAAGAGATTTGCAACATGAAATAGTGTCATCATTCTTACCATCCTTTTTTTTTGCATTTTAGAAAATAGTTATACGAAAACGTTAGTTATGTTAACCCACAATGAATTTATTATGGTATTTTTAAATGGATTATTATATAAATACATTTTTAAATACTCAGTTTTAATTTCGAATACAGTACGTATCGATAGATATAACTCCTATTAACAAAGCCTCTGTGAGGTCCTCTATAAATTTAAAGACTATAAAGGAGTTTTCAGGGCACACATTTTGAGAATGATGGTGTATAAAAGGAGAGAGAGCTGACAAATGATTTGCATGAAAAAAGCCTTGAAATCTCTGACCTCCAAGGAGTTCTCCCCAGATTGTTATCCTAAAGCCTGAACTTTCATTCTGCAAAATGGCTTCCCTTGGGTTAAATACTGTTCTTTCCAGGTGGTCCTAAAAAATTCTGTATTAAATGCTTTATGTCGAATTGGGTGATATGGTGAAAAGAAGTTAAGCATTGGAGAAAAAAATAGGATATGTTTTAAAGGGTTTCTTTAGTGCTTACTTGATGGTAACTTAAGGAAAATATATAAATGACATCGGCCTTGGCTGGGCTATGCATAAAGGTGGAGAGACTATTACATTATCCATTATCTCAGGTATGTTTTGTTGCTAAGTAGGATAATGTATATAAAATGCCTGCTACAAAGAGAGTCCTTGATGAATGTGTGTATCCTCTCTTGTTCTCCACAAGATGAACTAGATCCCTGTATGATTTTCTTGAGCACAAGAATCCGGTTGCAGGATAATAGTCCAGAAGAGAAAGAAGATGAGAAAGGAAATTTCCCGAAAAGCTGCTGGAGGCTTGAGATGAATGTGCTTCCTTTCATACAGTTCCCAGCTCCTAGGCGATCCCAGACAGAATCCCAATGACATAAGGTCCTTTCGTGAAATGCACCTCAGATTTGCTTCATTGTGGATTCCCAATGTCAGCACGATGCATGTTTTGAATGTCAGTTAAACATTTAAATGTTTATTTATTTATTTTGAAAGAGAGAGAGAAGAGTGGGTAAGAGGCAGAGAGAGAGGGAGAGAGAGGATCCCAAGGAGGCTCCACGCTGTCAGTGCAGAGCCTGATGCAGGGTTCGAACTCAAGAACCACGAGTTCACAAGCTGAGCCAAAATCAAGAGTCGGACACTTAACCTACCGAGCCACCCAGGTGCCCCAAGCATTCCCCTTTTTAAAATTTTTTAATGTTTATTTATTTTTGAGAGAGAGAGAGACAGAGTGCTAGTCAGGGAGAGGCAGGGAAAGAGAGACAGGGAGACACAGAAGCCGAAACAGGCGCCAGGCTCTGAGCTATCAGCACACAACCTGATGGGGGGCTGAACTCACGAACTGCAAGATCATGACCTGAGCCGAAGTCGGAGTCTTAACCGACTGAGCCCCTCAGGTACACCTCCTTTTAAGTAATTGATCTGTTGACAAACACAGCGTCGGAGACATAGACAGTTTTCTCCTGCAATGGTGTTTGCAAACAATTTCATTGTTTGTCGAAGTTCTGAGGCATTAACTGGCTTTGGTCACAGTAAGCAAAACCATCTGATGAAACAATATTAATTCTTGTTTAGGTAGATTATGAGAGGATATCAAAAAAACATATGCAATCAACCTGCAACTGGCTATTTTTAATCCTTTTGTTACTTGTTCGTGTGCAACTTTAACAAGATACTAGCTTCAACTATATGGTAAAGTTAGGGCTTTCTACAGCTAGGGTTAGCTGCAGAAACACCTTATTAAGCAATAGATGCAAAATTAATATTCATTACCTAACAACAAGTTATACTTTAAAATATTTTTAGGGGCGCCTGGGTGGCGCAGTCGGTTAAGCGTCCGACTTCAGCCAGGTCATGATCTCGCGGTCCGTGAGTTCGAGCCCCGCGTCGGGCTCTGGGCTGATGGCTCAGAGCCTGGAGCCTGTTTCCGATTCTGTGTCTCCCTCTCTCTCGGCCCCTCCCCTGTTCATGCTCTCTCTCTGTCCCAAAAATAAATAAACGTTGAAAAAAAATTAAAAAAAAAAAAATAAAATATTTTTAAATTGTAAAGTTAATATGTGGTTACATTAAAATACCCAGAAAAGTAGTATTTTAAATGTGACAGGCTTTCTTACATTGCTTTTTTTTTTTTCCCCCTAGCAAACTCATTGATTGGTAAATCATAAAGAATGGAGGCTTGGTTGTCAGTGTGTCAGACAAAGTGTAAGCAGTCCTAAGTAGCACAAAACATGTGAATTCAGTCCCCCACTCGTTCCTCCCATCAACATACAGTCAACCGGGCTATACGGATACAATATAAATATATATTTGTAAAAACGCACATGACCTTGGGGAAGCTGTTCACTTCTTTGAGCCTAACATTCTTCCTCTCTAAAAACAGAAAGATAAATTTTCTTCTTAAAGATATTTGTCAGTGTGCATGTGTGTATGTGGGGGTGCATAAACCCTAACCTGCCTGAACACAGTCCACCAAGTCCCTGTGTTTTTTACTGAAACAACCAGGCGATCGTGTCTCTTCCTTCATGCTGCCGTTCAGTAATGTGTTTACTCGTTTCTTCCCAAGATGATGGCTGTGCACCACAGTGTTGGTGGGAAAGTGCCATTCTCCTGTGTTTTTACTGGAAAGCGAGGAGAGTAGTGAGAGCCAAAACTCCACTGGGGGGTTACAGATGTTTTGAGAGTGTGAGAAGATTTTCACAGCTTCCAAGTGCTGAACAGTCCTTGTTAAACATCGTTTTATGTGTAATGATTGAAAATTTTCAGTGGGAATAATTTTCCAGTTGAAAGAATAAAAACAAAAAAAAAAATTACTACGAGAAACAATGAAAATCCCTTTACACCTCAAGATTTTGCTAGTCGTTGTATCATTTGGGTGTTCTGAGCAACGGGATGGGTGAGGGAGGCTCCAATCTCTGTAGGCCACTCAGCCTCTTTTCAACCTCAAGGAGGGCCATTAACGCCTGTCCCTCACGGTCTGCCACTACTTCTCAAGTATGCGTGGGAAGTAAAAACTACTCCCATCCGCAATTATTCCACGGAAGAGTCTCGAGGCTCTTCTCTTTCCCGGGGCCCCTGCTAAAAGGCAGGATCTCAGAGCACCACCTTTCTCAATCCGAGGATAATTTTCTAAGAAACAGATTACCTCTTTCAAAACCCAAACAAAACACAAAGAAGGTACACAGCAGAAGTAGCTGTGAGACAGGGCAGCACCTATGGGGAGACGGGTGTGAGTCTGAGGAGGAAGGGAGCCGGGCTGTGTCTGTACCACACAGACTCTCTTTGTCCTCCGGGGATTAGAAGGGTCGGACAGCGCAGCCAGCATGTGGCAAGCTGCATGGGGCTGGGGGCGGTGGTCGAGGGAGGGGAAAATGGTGTTTGCTGTAATATTGGTTCATGTAACATCTATGGGAATGGAACCGAACAAAACAACCGTGGCTGGGTGTCATGCATGGGGTTCCTGAGCGGCAGTGTCCCGTGGAGATGTTTCTGTGCGGTCCTGTTCAGCCCAGGAAGCCGGTCCAATGGCAGAATGCCATCACCACCCAATCTCCTTGGCTTGTGAACCGTGGGCCTGGGCATCCCAACAAAGGACACTTCAGAGAGTCTTCTTGGAACAATAAGTTTCCATGTGTCCAGATGACATCACCCTCAGGAAGCCTGCAGGAAAGGAATGGGCGGGAGGGGGGCCAGTCCAAAAGACTTGTTTCATTTCCAGCAGGAGCCTCAAATTAGGCAGTTTTTTTCAAGGCTTTAAAAAGAAGAGCATCAAAATAATAAGCAGGGGGCAGGGTGGCACTTTCAGGGAACACTATGCTGTTTTTATAAATAACTTCAAGAATGCTGTCCTTTAGAGCGTCTTGGCTGCTGATATTAGCGTAGGAAGTCAATAGGAGTGGAGAACAACACCATCTTGCTGTGAATACAGAAGTTCCACACAGAATTTAGGTGGGAAAAACTGTCCGTGCCCACGGAGACAAGTTTCTTGTTCTTGCTCTACCTGCTAAGAAACGACCTGGGAACCGTTAGCGGAGCTCTCTGGCGAGCTCAGATTCAAGCCACAGAAGACACGCAACTGAGTAAAAAGGGCACGTGGTCAAGGGAAGCAAATTACTAGATGCCCGTGTACAAAAGGTGAGAATCTATATCGTGAGCTTCGCGAATGAAAATAAGATTCCCTTTTGTCTATTATCAATAAATTTCCCAGGTACTGTTGTTGAGATTCCACATTTACGTTTTAAGGAAAATAGCCCAATTCCAAGCTGTTAGCAGGAACTCTGGGCTTAAGCATCATATTTTGTTCTGTGATGTGGAATGAACTTGAGTAGCGAGAGAATAAAGAACTAGATAAACAATTAAGAAGGGAGAGGGAGAGGAAGGGGTCTTTATCTACTTGAGAAACTTAGGAAATTCTTCCAAAGAAAGAAAATCATGTAAAACTTGTGTTTTCTTGCTTCTTGCATCTTAAACTTCTTTTCTAGGAGAAACACCAAGGAAGAAGCTTAGAATATCTGATTCTTTTAAAATACACTTATTCACCAAAGCATTTTTCCTTCTCCACTATAAACAAAATTCAGCAATTGCCCTAGACCTTATGTATTTCCCAGTACATTATAACTCTGTCCTGTGAACATAAACTAGTTTTAAAAGGCCTTGAACCTAATCCAATCAAACACCTCTCCTGCCTGTTTTGTTTCTTTTAATTGTTAACACAGTGAACTTTATTTGCTGACCTAAAATTTGGCTAGGGCAGAATTATATTTTTAGCTGGAAACTGTCAGCTACCACTTGAGAATTCATTTTGCTCTTAAATTAGAATATTAATGGATTTGTGTGATGAGAAAGAAGAAAATAACTAGCTAAGGGAAGAGATACCAGTTCCAGCCCGACATTTGATTCTAAATTGGTTCCAGAAGTGAAATGGCTTTTCCCTGGAGGCCTTTTATGGGTGGAGACAGAGGCTTCATGGTATAAACATGTTCTTGGCAAATGTCATGAAAAGTGTAGATTCACACCACAATTTGCTAACATTTATGCTTAGAATAGTAAATCACTCCTTCCAACAAGTTGAAGTTGGCAGAAATCCTATAAAAAAGTTAGGTCAGGGAGCCCGGCTCGGGAACACAAACAGAAAGAGATCTATGGAGTTTCCCTCTGAAAGAATACAAATTGCCCCACCAGCCACCGACGACAACCGCAAACACCCTATCATCAACACTTCAGGGAAACGCATGTGCAGGCTCCACTGGAGCGTAGACGGGGAAGGAACGGCATCGCCACCGCATTATTAGCAACATCTGATAGCGTCCCCAGCACATGACTGCACACTGCGGGGAACAGGTCAACATATCTAAGATGCAGACCGTATGCTTTCTCTTACCAAGAACCACTGACCAATTTGACAAGAAATCAGTTGAGGTGCGAGAACTAGTAATGGAATGAACAAATTATAGACAGAGGATGGGGGAAAACAACAACAACAACAAAAGTCAAAAACCAGCAGGTTATTGGATAGCCAACTCGTTCTGTGAAGGAGAGCAGGGAACATAGCTCTGAACTACACTTTTAATGGCTTGCTAAGACTAATCAAGGAAGGTCGACGTGTAACAGGCAGAAAGGGAAGCCTCTGAGGAGGAACACGTCCAGAGAGCTGAAGATTGAGAAGATGGCCAAGGAAGGGAAAGAAGGAGGTCGGGGCTCTCTCTGACGCAGACGTCAGTACCGCCACCCGACCCAGGCCACCGTCTTCTCCCTCGCAGAACTTCCGAGCCTGAGAACAAGTCAGAGGAAATGAGCCTGGCCAATACGTATGCATCCGACATGTATCCTACTCAACAAAACAAAACAAAAACTAACAGATCAAGTCTCAATACGCACCAGAAGCCCCAACCGAGAAATGCGGCGGGTTCTCTCGTTGGGCCCGAGCTCGCTCGCAGGGTCAGGCTGAGGCCCACTCCTGCTCGCTCGCACACCCTGCGCCTCTGACGCGAGGGCCCTGGGGCACACGTCACAGCTCTGGAGTCATCACTCTTCCGTTGGTTTCTCACTGTTTTGACACGTTAAGATAACTTACGATTATGGCATATTTTGCAACCTCAACTCTTGGAGGCTAATAACGTGACTTTTCCAGTGATGGTTTTCCTCTGTGTTTTGCTGCCTTTTATCAACTTTTAAACATTTCTAGTCATTTTTAAGTGGATTCACCTGCAAGTTCCCATCTCGTATGTGATTTTCATCTCACCTGGTTGTCACCCTTGCCTCCTTCCCCTTAACACAGGGGGCCCCGAGTTCCAGGGTTTAGGGGAGAGAGGGGCGTGTGCGCGGATTTCTGCTCCCCCAACCACCCTGACACCAGGGAGCGTGGGGAGGAAGAGCGCGTCACTCTGCTGGGGCTCCCAAGACAAAGCGCTGCAAACTGGGTGACTTCACTGCAGCGTACCGTCTCCCAGTTCTGGGGGCTGGCAAGACCGGTTCCTTCTGAGACCTCTGTCCTTGGAGAACAGATGACTGTCTTTTCCCTTGTCCTCACTTGGTCTCCCTCTGTGTATATCTTTGTGTCTAAATTTCCTCTTCTTGCTAGTTCATCTGCCATCTTGGATTAGGACCCTTCCTAATGGCCTCATTTTAGCTTGATTATCTCTGTGAAGACATGCAAGGGAGGAAAGACACCCCCCCTCTACCTCCTAGGTAGACCCTCCTGGGTCTATAAAATACACCGACCACAGGCAGATTTAACAGCAGAAAGGTATACACATTTATTAAGTTTTACTATTATGTGCACGGGGGCATCCCAGGACATAAGGTAAATACCCCAAAGGGCAGTGGGGTCTGAGAGCTCACACGCTATCCGGGTACAGGAGGGAAGGGGTGCAGGCATCTCAGGGGGAGTGAACGGGTTAGGGGGGATGGCTGGGTCCTCAGAGGGACAGACAGGAGGGTGACAGTCTTCTGGGTGTGGGACCCACTTCTCAGTTCCTCTTCTGTGACAAGAGCTCCCAGGGAGGGGACCGAGGACCCCGAGGTCCTTCTGGAGGATGTGTCTTCAGGCACCTGAGGGGAGCTCAGAGGAAGCCTCTCCCTGCACCTGCTGTCTTTTAAGTGCCTTCAGTTCAAATAACCACGTGCCACAGCCGCACATTTTGAGGAGTGTGTCCCAGGCTCCTTCAGACGCTGTCTCCAAACACACCCACATTTTGAGCTATGAGGGGTTAGGATTTCAACATGAATTTTGTAGGGGGTGGCGGGGGGGGGTGTGACAATTCAGGCCATAACACGGGTCATGAAATATGTGCTCCCCCACCGCGGCTCCTTTTAAAAAGAAAATCTAATTGTAGCGAGAACACGTAATATCAGATCTACCCTCTTAACAAATTTTCAGAGCATAATACATTATCACTGACTATAGGCACAATGGCACATGGCAGATCTCTACAGCTTTTTCATCTTATTTAATCGGAACTTTTTGTCTCTTGATTAGCAACTCCCCTCTTCCCTTCCCCAGCCCCTGCTGACCGCCATTCCAGTCTTCGATTTTACAAATTTGACCGTAAGAAGAACCATGCGGTATCCGTCCTTCTGTATCTGGCGTATCGCACAGAATCCCTCTGTGTGGTCGCACGCTGCAGAATCTCTGGTCTTTAGAAGCCGACGGTACCCCGCTTGTATGGGCACACCACACCTTCTTCACACACTCCTCTGCTCAACTCTTGTGTTGAGACTTGAAAGGGGCTTGTTTAAAGGAGGGAAGGCTCCTTTATTTTCACCCTTTACTTAACCGCCTACTATGGAGTCTTCTCTACGTTCCTCGTCACCCTCACTGTAACAGTGCTGGGCCTGCATCTGTGGCAGGACGCCGTGACTGGCTCCGGCGCGTCCCCTGGCACCCCCCTGCTCCTGCTGGCACAGCCGTGGCCGCACAGTAGCTGTGGATCCTGCCCGTCTCAGGGCCTCCTGGGTGCAATGCCAGCAACACAGTGCGAGTCTGGACTGGCAGGGATGTCACAAGTGCCTGACGCTTCCGAGCGGGGACACAGCTACGGCTCTGCGTCCCCAGGCCAGCTCTGACAGATCCCTTCTCGGGTACAGAAAGGTCGACTGGGCTGCCGGCTATTGGCGCTCCAGGGAGAGGATGTCCACCTGTTCTCTGGAAGAATCCAGAAGCCCCTCTCCCTGGCTTTAGGGAAACAAAAGAAGCACTACTGTATTAGTACGGATTTGGCCCTCCCAAATAACCTAGCCCCTTCCCTACTAACAAAAATTCACAAAACCCTACACATTGGGCCGGAGGCCACCTTCCACTTCCTTGAGCCCGTTATGTACCATCCCCGCCTATGACAGCTGATCACCAAAGCGTACCAACAAACGTACCAGCCCTCAAGGGGGAATTAGGCGCCCAGGCCCCACTCATCAGAGGCGGGGCCACCTCCCGGGCCAAGACTGGCAAATAGATTTTACTCACATGCCAAAACACAAAAAATTACAGTATCTCCTTACTATAATTGACACCTTTACAGGGTGGATAGAAGCCTTCCCCACCTCATCTGAAGGGGCCTCCACAGTGGCTGAGATCCTACTCAAGGACATCATCCCCCGCTTTGGTCTACCAAAAAGGATATGGTCTGACACCGGGCCTGCTTTCATCTCAGCGGTCACCCAACAGGTCTCCAAAGCTTTGGGTATTACTTAGAAACTCCACATACCATACCACCCCCAGTACTCGGGTAAGGTTGAAAGGGCCAGTGGTCTCATAAGAGACCATCTCACTAAACTCCCCATAGAGACTCGGCTTTCTTGGCCTCAACTCCTACCTATAGCACTCACCCAACTCCGAGCCGCTCCCCAAGGACCCACAGGCCTCAGCCCATTTGAACTCCTGTACGGGCAACCCTTCCCATTACCCCAACCCCTACCAAAAGATCCTCCTCCTTTGGCTGCCTATCTTCCTTACCTCAGCCTGCTCCGCCACCTGATCTGACATTACGCTGACCTCGCTCTACCAGCTCCCACAGATCTCTCCTCTCCCCCATTATCTGTAAACCCAGGAGACTCGGTGCTCCTTCGAGTAAGACGAAAACCAACCCTTGCCCTCCGATGGGAGGGTCCCTACACGGTCATACTCACGACCCCACGGCTGCTAAATTATTGGGCCACACCCCGTGGGTTCACACCTCCAACCTCAAGCGAGCCCCACCTTTACCCCCCATACCAGAAGAGTCATGGACCTCCCAACCAACTGGCCCCCTTAGCCTCAAATTAACTCGACAAACCCCTTCATGACTGACGCTTCCCCTCGGTTTTCCACCTTCACACTCATGATACTACACAAGCTACAACTCTCCCACCCATCCGACCCTACCACCTTCCCCTCATTCCTCTCCTGGGTCTCCGACTATTGGCTTCAGGGAACTCTCTCCGATTTCTCCCCTGCCGAAATCTCCTTCTTTACCTTTTTGCTAACCGTACTTATATATCATGATGATACTTCCCCTGTTACTCCTCGTTAACATCTTCCCCCTTATACCCTCACAACCCTCCTATAGGTGGATTTTTTACCTATCTGAAAATTTTAATGGATACACCTCTATCATATCCTCTACCCCTTGCCCCCTTGTTGGGTGCCAAAATCAAGTTACCTTGCCCCTCCCCCTTGCCTATGTCTAGCCACAATCCCCCCCTAGGGGGATTCTATTGGTGCAATGGCACAGCTTATAAAACGCTTCTGTCTCCCAGTCACCATCATCCTCCAACTCACCCTATATGGACAGGAGGAACTCCATCAACTCCTCGAATTCCACCTCCAAAAACGAGCCGTTTTCCTCCCACTAATGGTTGGACTATCCCTGGCCACCTCCCTGCTGGCCACCGGGGTTGGGACCAGCTCCCTAATACACTCCATTAGCTCCTCCGGGGATCTGTCAGGCTCCAAATCGCAACAGAAGCCTCAGCAACCTCCCTAACCGCCTTACAAAGGCAGATCAACTCCCTAGCACAGGTCACTCTACCAAACTGATGGGCCCTAGATCTCCTGACAGCAGAAAAAGGGGGAACTTGCCTGTTCCTGAGGGAGGAATGTTGCTGCTACCTCAATGAATCAGGCTTAGTTGAAACCAATATAGAACACATAAAAGAAATCCAAAAAACCCTATCCGCCTGCCCAGGATCCTCAGACCCCCTAACCTCCTGGTGGCAATCACCCCTCCTAACTTGGCTCCTCACCATAGTCACCCCACTAGTTGCTAGCTGTATAATACTTACGCTATTACCTTCTTTTCTCCGTTTCGTACAGAAACGAATTCATGAAGTTTCCCAGGTGCATTTCACCAGACGGTGGTCCGGCCATATTCCCGCATTCCAACCTCAGACCCCACATACCATAACATCGCCCTTACACCCGCAGGAAGCAGCCAGATCAGATCCGTCGCCCATTATCACCAATAAGAGGCTGGAATGTCAGGATGTCCCTGGAACCACAGTGGAGGGGACGGCCATCTTGCCAGTGGAAAATCCCCAACGGTAGGCCCCGAGCAGCACGCCAGAAGGAACTGAAGGTCAACCAATCACCGAGCGACAGCACGACCTGGCGCGAAAAAGGCCCACCCGGACCTAAACCCGGAACCGCTGCAGCTTAAAAACCCCACCCCACCACACCCGGGCGCGACTTCCCTGACTCCTCTCTCCCTCTCTCTCCCTCTCTCTCTCCCTCTCTCCCTCTCTCCCTCTCTCCCTCTCTCCCTCTCTCCCTCTCTCCCTCTCTCCCTCTCTCCCTCTCTCCCTCTCTCCCTCTCTCCCTCTCTCCCTCTCTCCCTCTCTCCCTCTCTCCCTCTCTCCCTCTCTCCCTCTCTCCCTCTCTCCCTCTCTCCCTCTCTCCCTCTCTCTCTCTCTCTCTCTCTCTCTCTCTCTCTCCCTGAGTCACGGAACCTCGCCCGGGACTTAGTTCCCAATAAAGCCTTTGACTGCAAAAATTTTTTAGCTTCTGACTCTTATCTTTACCCTGCCCTACGCCTGACCTTAACAGCACTCACTTCCTGCTCTTTTGGCAAAAGACCTACAACAAAGATCCCCCCTCCCCTCTCCTCTTCTTTTACAAAATGGACCTTGGGGTGACGGCTGAGAAGAGACCGCTGGTTCATTCTGTAGAGGACTGTGGCCCCACTCAGGAGGACTTCCTCTATCATGTGCGATTCTTCGTGCCGCATGGACCCTGCCCGGCTCAGGTCCTAGCCATCAGTTCTGGAGGAGCAAGGAGAGCCCCACTCAGTTTTGTATTACAAAGAGTTCTGGAAATATCCTGAGAATACTTTCTCAAATTCACCCTGGCACTTCCAAAGCACGCTGCAGGCCTCTGGGTTCTCTTGTTCAAATGAGAGTTTTATGATGGAGAGAAGTGGGAAGAGATAACACACGGAGGTATCCAAACTCTTTCTCCAATTAGCCTCTCCCTTGGGGACCAACACAGCAGCTACACAGTAGGAGTGAGAGCCAGAAGAAAGTGTGGTTCAGTGTGACAGCCAGAAGGACACAGAAGTTCTTTGCTGAGAAAATAGGTCCGGAAATCTTTTCTCTTAAGATCTTGGAGGCACATGGGTTGTTACATTTAGGTAAAATCCCTCCGTTTCTTGAAAACCCCTTGCACGTATGATGCAGCCTCTTAACTTTGACTTGAACGTGATTGGTAGGAAATGCTGAGTATTTTTGAAACTCAAACTATATTTTCCTCCTCTACTAAGAAGATGTTTTGAACATAGTCTAAAGTTAGATTTCATAATAGTTTTGGTCTTTTCTAGTTTTAAATGTAATAATCCAGGGTTGTTATAAAAGATGACAAAGTTTTCACCCATGCTATATTCTGCCTTTTAAAATAACTCTTAAAACATTTGTATAATCTACCCCTAAACTACAACTCCTCAATATGCATCCACATAAATGAGGCATCGAAAGGTATTAGAGCTTAAGAACTAAAACATATTTGACCACGGGCTTGTTTTCCTGTGTAATAATTTTGTAAGGTTAAAAAAAAAAGCTATTTTAAATATCTTGCTAACAGCACTCTTAGTATGTGGACACATGAAACACAGTTGAAGAAACAGTGCTGCGAACCATGTTCTATCTCTATCGTGAAGACAGGATAGTCCATAATTGGAAAGACAGACCAGCCAAAGTTTTCTGAACACATCTGCACAATTGTCATCTAAATCTTGGTGATGTTCTTTTTCTTGGAGATAAATATATAAATATCTGTAAAAGTACAAAGTTTTACATATTATATGTTCTAATTTTTTCAGACTGACACTATTGTTCAAAACATTGGGTAATGTGAAAGGAAAAATCTGTTCTTTGAAAGGTCGGCTGCTTCCTGTGGGAGGGGGAATGGGTCCATCAGTCAACCAAATAGCAGCCTTTTCTGTAAGGCGTGTTTTTATGGTGACTGATTCTGTTGCAGTGAGTTACTAAAATGATCGGAAGCATCTTCTATAAGGACACCGATTCCTTCCTTAAAAGAGTTAGCTGCCCATTGTTTAACACAGAAAAATTTACTAATGCTTCCAAAAAATTCACTGTAATTCTAATACTTAAAGCAGTTATATGCATTTTGTATGTAATATATAAACCAGATTTTCACAAATATTGATAAGAATAGATGAAAACATCACAGCATATTGAAAATTGTCCACATGCAGTCATTAAGGATTTTAAAATAAAATTTTGGCAGGCTTTGGTTAAACAGCCAGTTGATGTATGTAAATATATGCTATCTGCTCATCCAGTTGCTTTGCTACCATATTTAAAATGGAGTATTTATTTCCAGGGTGTTGTCCGTGGAGCAATGAGTGTACTTGGTGACTCACGTCCATGGACTTACTAGAATATGGGGCTGCATGTTGACCAGGTGTTCACAATAACCATTAACTTACCCAATGACTTGGCTTGACCAAACTCTACCTGATCAGGCTTCTCTCCTCCCCACAGGGCCCTGGACTGTGGGTGGCCTGCTAGCGTAAGCAAGTAAGGGCAAAAATTCCCCCTCAACTGCTTATCCTGAGAATCCAGAACCAACTGACCATTGAAAGCACCCCATTCCCACTGTCTGCTGTCCGGCCCTACCAAGTCCTATGGCCCTGCCTCCTCTCCCTGAAACACACCCCTGTTTGATTTTTGAGACACTTGCAGGGACTGAGGGCAATGTGTTCTCCCTACTGCAATGGTGTTTTCTAATGTAGTCTCTCTTCATTCAAGTCTTGATTTTTTTAAATTTATTTTAACATTTATTTCTGAGAGAAAGAGAGAGACAGGGGGCATCAGCATGAGTGGGGGAGGGGCAGAGAGAGAGGGAGACACAGAATCCGAAGCAGGCTTCAGGCTCCGAGCTGTCAGCACAGAGCCCGACGTGGGGCTTGAACCCACAAACCATGAGATCATGACCTGAGCTGAAGTCGGTCGCTTAACCAACTGAGCTGCCCGGGCACCCAAGTCTCGATTTATTTTAACTTAACCACACACACACACACACACACACGCACACACACACACACACACGTGCCTTTTAACTGCAAGTAAGAGTTTATTAGACATGTTTATCAAGCAATGTGTACGTGTCCTGGGCTGTGTTAGATGAAGTACAATAAAATGTCACCAAGAAATTTACAAAACAAAACACCCAACAACAACAACAACAAAACCTGCAAAGCACTGGAAGAGGTGGTCCAGAACGGTTAATAATGGCTTCTCCAGAAGAGTGTGGATGTGTGGTCAGCCTGCAGGGAATATACAACTTGGCTACATTGGTAAAGAAATGGAATTGTGATTGAGCCAGAGACAAAACCCCCAAATAATGTCTGAAAATGAATAAACAAACAAAATGTGGAGCTTCTTCCGAAAGGAATGAAGGAGTGCAGCGTCCATATTTAACAGATTGGTGTCTTCCCTCATTTCTTATGTATTTACCATTTGTTATACATTTGGCACTTCACAGGAACTCAAAACCAGATGATATTTTGAATTCAACCCAAACCATTTTCTCTTCTCATTTTATTTTACTGAACTGGCTAATGTGAGAACCCTCCATGGGGAATTTTTTATTCACGACCCCGACTTTGATAAGCATCCCAAGATATCACGAGAAACCAGTAGGTTTTAATATGGAAAAGGAGAAGGGGAAATATGAAATAGGGAGGGGGGCTGTGAGACTAAGCAGTGAGCCCTTTCCCGTGCGACGATGCGGTGCTACGTGCCAAGCTCTCTATAATGCGATCATTTCCGCTAACACACTCATCCGATGTAGAAGATCAAACCAAGATGCCACCCCCAACACTGACTCACTTTCTTGGCTGCTATTCCTAAAAGTGGGATTGGAGAATGAGAGGCTCTGGTATAGGCAGGGGCCCCAGACGGGAATGGAGCAGTCAGGGGCCATGAGAAGGAGACCAGCAGGGATGCTCGGTGGGGAAGGAGGGGGGGTGAAGCGCAGGTGAAAGCAGTCAGGCTGTCACCACTGGCTTCGCTCCCCCCCCCCGCTGCCCCCCGCAAAGTGGTGTCTTGAATAGCTCCTCTTCCTTGAAATCACAAGTCATCACTAGACACCTCAATAGCTTATTCCAACCTGCTATATCGTCATGACACAAGAAACATGTCCTCATTGCTCTTTGTGGACCGTGACTCTCTGGGTCATGAAAGATCGAAGAAAATGTAAGGTGAAGAGAACGTTTCTGTCCCAAGAAAGTTGAAGCAGAGAGAATTACGGTAGACAGTAAACGAGGAAAACTTAGAATGTACATGTTAGCTTTGTTTTTTTGCTATTTCTTCTGTTGTACCTATTGACATCAGGTATCCAAAAATAGTTCTGTTTATCTAGCTGTTTGTAAATTTGAGTCACGGGAATCAGTCAAAGTCAATCCCCTGTGCCGATCAATAGGGTAATAAGGAATAACCCAACCCCTGCAAGGTGAATTTGAGACAGGGCAGCATGCAGGAACTATAGTAGAAGCCGTCTCGATTGATTTGTCTGGAAATGGCGACTACATGAACGCAGGACACAGTGGTGTAGGTGCTGTTCTGTGCCTTAAGAAAGAATGCCGGGGTGCCTGGGTGGTTCAGTCGGTCAAGCGTCTGACTTCTGCTCAGGGCATGATCTCGTGGTTCGTGGGTTCAAGCCCCACGTTGGGTTCTGTGCTGACAGCTCAGACCTGGAGACTGCTTCGGATTCTGTGTCTCCCTCTCTCTCTGCCCTCCTCTCAAATAGAAATAAACATAAAAAAAAAAAATGCCAATTATGCACCATTGGGAAGGAGACTGGAGATCAAGGTTTCTGATTTTGTAAAGATACCCGTTTCGGTGTAATTTCTCTGACTGCTCTTTCTGGGGATGCCAGCTGAGTGGTTGCCTGTGAGTGATCTCCTCCAAGTGACTTGAAGATCATCAGAACTTATCTGGGTTCATATATTTTTTCCAATATTATTGGGTGAGGCTCTTCCATGGGAACTTTAGAAACTCAGTCATTATTTCAAGCAACCGAATCAAGCCCCAACAACATAACCATACACACCTTTCCTAAAAATTAAATTGTGATGTGTACGTAGATAATTACATATGCCTAGGATCAGCTTTTTGCTATTGTCTTCCAGCGATTTCCGTCCACTGGTGTTTGTCTAGCCTGGACTATGTCCACTGCTCTCATTCATACCTACATGTTGGAAAGGTCCATTCCTGGAAGCTAAAGGTGTCCCCTCACAGTGGTACCAGGGCCCTGGCCTGAGTGTCATACAAGGACTCACTAACCCTGTTTGCTTACTAACTTTACTAATGTGTCAGGGTTTCTATCTTAAATTTAAGCCCTATAAGACTATCTGTCTTTCTCTCTGATTCTGAGGTTTCATTGTTGTTGTTGTTGGGGGAGGGGAGGAGGGGGTTTGTACCACATCCTGAGCTGGAATAAATCTGTTCCTTTATTTTCCCCCCAAGATGGGAGGGTTTATTCATTGGTCCCTTGGGTATGCTTTTATCGTTCCAAACGGGAGGCTCAGGCACTAGGATTCTAGCATCACTTGGAAAGCTTTATTTTTATTTATTTATTTTTTTAAAGAAATTGCCACATCCTAGACCAATCAGTTCAGAACCTTTACAAGCTGCCCTGGGGGGTTATGGAATACGGCTGACGATAACCACTGGTGAGTGTCCAGGGTGCCGCCTGCAGATCCCCAGCCAGAGACACAAAGGGACCCACTAATTCACTTCCTCTTCTCACTTCAAAGCAGTTATGACTGTACCATGGGATCAAAGTGATTTCGAGCCCCTGGGGCTGTGACTGCCTGAGGGTTCCCAGCTCTGTGGGCCTCAGAAGGCTTTGAAGTCCACAGTGAATTGCTGGGGCAGAGAGACGGGGTCCATGAAGGAATTAAGGCCATGATTTGCCAAAAAGAATTGCTTCCCACCTACCTATACAGTGAATCTGAGATGGGAAGGGGGTCATCACCCCACTGACACTTTGATCTCGGCTCTATTAAATGTTTCCCTTTATGATACATGAACACGTAGTGTCTCCATAAAAGTTAAGAATGACTTCAGTTTCAATGCTTAATTAGTATGTCATTAAAAGTTTATCTGAGGTAGTGGGAAAATTTTTAAGTGTTTTGATAACACAGAAAATAGAGGAAGATGGATTCATTGTCAATTAAAATTCTCCCATAGACATCTGGTCTCTGCAGAACATAGTTTAATTCAAATATTCATTAACAACAGAAGGAAAATGCAGATTCTATCTTCTAATCTCCAATTGTATCAAAACCTGACTATGTCTATCCAACAGAGAGAAAGGGTGGAAGCATTCTGCATCCCAGCTTCAGGACTGAATGTGATAACTGACCACAGGTCCTCTGTTCTTTTTTTTTTTTTAATGAACATTTTTAGGAACACAGGATTCCCCATGATTTGGCTTTACTGTATTTTTATGCCATAATATGATTGATTTATAAATATCAACTGCTAGGTATGACGGGGATTGATAACATTACATTCCTAGAAAGAGGTAAATACTTTTGTTTTTTTTTTTTTAACCATGCAATAGAAAAATCCCATAAGCAAACTTGCCAATCGGGCTAATGCTTATATTTATATATCTTACATATTTGGATCATCAGGTCATTCCTCAGGAACAATGAACTATCTTCATAACTCTAGGGGCTAGAACTAGGTTATCAGAGTTTGGGAATATTTCACTGGGTCCTTCTAGAAATAATGACACAGTTTAGAAAGTAAAGCATAGGTAAAGAAGAAATTTCACTCAAGTCAACTTTGATAACTGAAATTTAATCTACTAATGTACATTATAGGTAAATTATGTTTTATGAAAATCAATATCCTTTTTTTGGTAACAAATTGAAGTAACATCTTAAATGCTAACAGACCGAATTACTTATTTCCGGATCTAGGAAGCCTTCATCTGTACCCGAAAGCTGTTTATTAAAGAACGCACTATAAGAGGCCTGTCTCCTACAGGTAGGAAGGGAAAGCCTCTCCCTACAAAACAAGGAAGGATAAAGCAGGGACTTGATGTGGAGTAAGAAAATATTTCGAAAGCTACCTACATCGTTCATACCTACTATCATTAGCTAATCTAGAAAAGATGTACAAACTATCTGATTTTTTTCCTACCATTGCAAGTTGAAAGGACTGATGTTGGCCTCTGCATGTGGAAAGCAGAAACTGCAGGGCAAACACTTCACACCTCCCCAGCTATTACAAGGATGACCAAGCAGGGCTGTGCTGTTATCAGCTTCCAGCCAACTTTAAAACTGCACTGAGATTTTGGCTGAATCCTCGTATCTGATTAAATATCTTCAGTACTTCGATATTGGAGCAGACGAGTGACTTCCCCAATGCCCTGAACGGCAACACTTGTGCTCCATGGGCAGGACTGACTTTTTCTGGCTCCGGTTCCCAGGCCCCAGGTGAATGCTGGAAGTGTGGACATGGGGCCTTGGGGATATTTAATCCCAGATGCTCCACAAGATCATTGTCTGCTGTCACCGCTTGGTGTCGGGCAGAAGCTCTCCAACATGCGCATGTGCATATGTGCGTCACCTGGGATGGTGCCCTGTGCGGATTCTGACCCAGTGGTCACGTAGGGGCTGATACTGAGCACTTTAGCAGATTCTCAGGTGACGCTTAATGCTGCTGGCCCACAGACGAGGGCCACGCAGCGAGAGTGTGGTTCCCTGGAACAACCATAGGCCCTCCTGCCTCCTCACCGTTGGAAGTCACAAGTCTGACTTGGAAGGCTGACCTTAGTTAAGGGCTACCTCTGGGACCCTCCAGGGGGCTGTCTGACCTCCATAAGCCCGGTGTCCTCACTTGCACATAGGTACAGCGGCACGCACTAATCACGTGTGGGTTTGAAAATCACCTGAGATACTATGTGAAACCAAAATCACAAGAGGAAAAAAGGTATTAATACATGCTAGAATTCTTCCTTCGCTTTGAAAAAAAAAAAAAAAGCAAATTACTTTGCTATTAAGGGAGGATGGTCGAAATAATACCACATCATTATTCCATTTTCTTCTGAGAATTTACTCATATATGTGTTTATTTTTTCCCATAAGAATACACAGGAAATACACTGCATTTTCCACGTGCTAGCCAAATCTATTTAAGTTTGTTAACATACTAAATCACTGACAGACGGAGGTCATCCTGATGCTTCACTGGTCTCGGTCAAAGTGATCGCTGGATTACCAACAGAGCTCTTTTCGCTAAATGCGGTGGCATTGTGCCTAATGTAGCCTCTTAAGCCGTTCGATAACTTTTCACATGCCTAGTGAAAAAAATTTATTTTTTCCTTTTGGATATGTTTTTCCCATAATAAAAACTCCCTCTAAAACTGAAGGCAAAATTTAGTTTAATGTGGAAATATATTCCAGCTTGAGAATGAATCAATGCCACATTTTTTCCGCAGAATGAAAGCATGATGTCATGAAGCTTTTGTGTGTTTTCACAGATGTTAGTCTCCTTTTGTCTAGATGTGAACTATCGAAATCATATTTTGCAGCTATGTGTAGGTGCCGGTTGAAGCTAGAAATCAGGGAGAATTTTGGCCGAAATTTTCAGCTGCCTAAATTTCTATTTTAGGTAATTTTGCCCGCCCTTAAAGCAAATATTTGGAACGTATCTACGTTGAATGGCCCTTCCCGACTCGTGATGGAACTTTGAGGATAAAGTGAACACACTGTTTCTGTTCCCTGTGCCCAGAGGGTGGGGACAAGGCCATTTTCTCTTTAAATAGCCACAGATTGTATCACTAACCTTTGTGTCCTTTCCTAATAACCCATGCCGGTAACTTTAGCTTTGGAATACTGACAAGTTCAACTCTAACTAGTGTGAACTTCAAAAATATATGTTTTTACTACTTAGAATTTTTTCCTCATAAAAATGTCTGGATGTAAGTGTCCACTCCTCCCCCTCCATTACATAAGTGAAAATAAATGGTCTTGATCTCTTAAAAAAACAAAACAAAATAAAACAAAACAGGAGTGCATAGTCTTGAATGATGTAGTCCTAGCTTACTCCATCTTTGCTAAATCTGTATATTAGAGTAATTCTGTAAGAAACACAGATTTATACGTTTTAACGAAACTTTGTCCCAGAGCATGTTTGTACCTCTTCTATCGTTGATTGGCGTACGTGTGGCTCAAGACAGAAACGGACAAGAAAAATTAATGGACAGAACCCTAGACAGGGGTGTGGTGATAACAGCTACAGCACAGTGGGAAGGAGAAGGATTTGGAGCCACATCCGGGGTGGCCAACTGTCCCACTCTGGCTGGGACTGAAGAGTGTGCTGAGCCCTGGAGATCTGGTCACCTCACCTGCGACACACTGGGCTCAAACGCAGAGTCCGCCTTTACTGGCCTTGGAGCCCTCGGGAAAACTAGCCTTAGTTATCTCCGTGGTAAAGAGAATAAGAGTAACCAACTACTCCTTAAGGTTTTATAATTTTTTTTAACGCTTATTTATTTTTGAGACAGAGAGAGACAGAGCATGAACGGGGGAGGGGCAGAGAGAGAGGGAGACACAGAATCTGAAACAGGCTCCAGGCTCTGAGCCGTCAGCACAGAACCCGACACGGGACTCGAACTCACGGACCGTGAGATCATGACCTGAGCTGAAGTTGGGACGTTTAACCGACTGAGCCACCCAGGCGCCCCCCTCCTTAAGGTTTTAAAGATTTGAGGTGACATATGCAAAGAGAATGGTCTGGAACATCGTGGTAAACAAGGCAAGAACGTGCTGAGCCCAGCTGATACACCAGACCCCGTATGATGCATCTTACATGCTCTCAATCCCACTACAAGCCAGCACGGTGGGGGTGAGCCATCGTCGTCCCTTCTGCAGGGGACCAAGCCTTGGCCTGCAGAGGCTGGGACTCACCTGGGTCACCCTGCGGGTGGCTGGCCGGGCTCTGTCTTGCGTGTGACCCTCTGCACGCTCCCACCACTCGTGCCGTCTGCACCAATCGCTAACAAGCTTGTGCTCCGGGTAAAATACAAATGACGGGCCTTGCCCCCCTCATCTCCACACCCCCCGCACACATAGCAGTGACACCCAAAGCACTAAACTTAGGAAGGCGTGCTGCCAACGTGGCCCCAGAGTCAGAGACTCGTTGCCTGTGGCGTCCTGTCGAAAGCCGCACAGATTCTGTCACGGTTTTCCACAACCAGGGCCGAGTTTGGGTCGATGAATCCCCGAGGAGAATGCCAACATCTCCCTTGGACATCCTACATCCACGGACCACTTCGGAAGGAGGCCCAACTTCCACGTTTGTGTAATGCCTCGCACTGTGCGGGGTGCGGGCCGCTCTGCAAAGACCGACTTGGGGGCCTCAAGAAGCTAGACTTCCATCTGTAACCATTCGGAAATAGGTGAAGCCAGTGCAGTGCTTCCCACCACATCCCTGTGACCTGGCCTGGCAGGCCGGGTCCAGGTACGACGTCCAGCTTTGCTGGTCTACGGGCATTTGCTTTCTCTTCCATGAATCGCCCTGCCGAGCTCCGGCTCCTGCGGGTCCCCTCTTGCATTTATTTCGTGGCCTGAGCCCTCCCCACTGACAACAGCCTGTGGCCGTCGTCTACCCAACCATGCAGAATAATCTATTAAAGAGAATTCTGCTATTTTAAGAAGTCAAAGACCCATAATTCTCTTGGCATCTTTTCGCACGGTTAGTGCTGCCAGGACTCCGGGCTTTGCTGGGTACGGGCTTCTGTGACAGTTCATGCCCGACGCTACTTGCCTCTCCCAACAGTGGCCAATTCTTAATCCACTCTCTTATGCTGATGGAGATGTTCGTTCTTTTTTTCCTTCCTGACACAAGTGGGAAGCTTCCAGAGCCCAAAAGTAAGATGGCAAATGACTTCTTGTTTATTTCAGTTTACTTACTTTGTGAATACTTTTTAAATATTTATATTTTCCATGAATCCTTAAATTTAGCGAGGTTATTTCCTTCACTTCCAAAAAAAAAAAAAAAAAAAAAAGGAAAGAAAAAAGAAAAAGGAAAGTTGGAAATACTCATATGATCCTCTAATGAGAAAGGAAAAAAAAAAAAGGTCACCACCCATTTCTTGCTCCTGACTCTACCCCTGCCTGTCTCATCAGCTTCTTGCGACCCACTGTAACCCCGGTCATTGCCACAGCACACTCATTTTTTAAAAGTCTGAGTCAACCATTAGAGGTAGGATCGGACTTCAAATATCACTTCGGTACCTCCCATTGATTTTGCAATCTCTCCTGGCTACAAAACTAAGCAGATTAGTTTTGCTTTTTAGAGCAATGTATTGTGGTTAGCATAACCACTCCCTTCTTCTGCCAGAATCAATGACCAGGGAAATGGTTTATCTTGGATTTATATTGTAGGAAAAAAGTCACTCAGGTCTTATTGGCTCCCCCCGCCCCTCCCACCCCATAAAATCATGAGCCAAAGCAAAATAACCAAGCCAACAAAGAAACCTCACACTATTTTTCAAAGGCCTTTAAAACATGTTGTAATGACCCAGTTAACTCAATGCCATTTATTTGACTATTTTCATATTTAGAAAGCAAAAATGTGGAAGTGAGCAAAAGGGGCCAATGGAACCAATATAGTATATGTAATTATATCACATCCATGAAAGTACATGTACTTTATTTTTAGCAATTAACTCATGCACAAAATCATCGATTACTAATTATTACCATAAGCACAATTTTCCCCACAACACTTCCTTATACAAATTTCCAACACTCCAAAAAGTTAACAGAACTGCACAGTAAACACGTACCCACTGCCTAGATTTTACAATTATCATTTGTTATGTCTGTCTTATTCCCTATCTATCCATCTTATTCATTCCTCTGTCCATAAATCAATACATTATGAGCACAATTTTAACAAGTTAAATTACCTAATTTTCCACCCATAGAAGTTCGGAAGCAATGAGTTAGAATGAATTTGCACAAGAAAAGAGTATGCACGGGGAGGGGGGTGGGGCCTGAGAGATTCGGATCTATTGACAGCCTTAAGAGTTGATGTGAATGGACACTCAGTGAAGTGACAGGTGCCAAGTAGAAACAAGAGCTCAAGAGTCTCCCTAGTTGGAGGCAGCTGTGTAGAGGAGAGGAATAGTAAAACCACGTCATACAAGCTACAGATCTCATCCTGGGCACAGGACAGACATCGCTCACAAAGTCTGCAACCTTCGTGAAGCCTAGACAGGGCCACAAAATCCTTCTCAACACCGTACTCTGGGAAGGAACCAGCAATGGCTCAGGACTGCCAGTCCAGTTGAAACTCATTTGCCATCTGTGGTAGACACGCTCCGCACACCCCTCAAAACTACAGCAAACACACGACTGATGTGGGTAACAACAAACCTGATTATTGATGAACATGAAGTCGTAAGTATAGAGTCCCCGCTATATGCAACAGCACTACTCCCCCATTTTGGCACATTCAAGTATTCTCCACAACTTTTGCAAAAAAAAAGAGAGAGAGAGAGAGAACTTTTTCCTGCCTAGCATAGACCTGGACAGACCTGGGCAGCCATAGGGGGCTTTGGTTTTACAGAAAGAGAGAGAAAGAGAGAGAGAGAGAGAGAGAGAGAGAGAGAGAGAAAATGATTCAAGTTAAGAAAAAAGTTCTGGAAGATTCCAGGGTCTGGGTTGAGACCCTGGTTGGGTTCGCTAGATGGTCTGAGTGTGTTCCGGGTATTGGAGACAGGGTGGAGGGTGGGGTGAGTAACGAGGAGGAAGGATAGTTTTATGTAAAAATACAGCCATTTTCTGAATGTTGGACTTTGCTGGAATAAACATGATTTGGCTTTTATCATTCAGTATTCTATCTGAAAGGCCTTAATAAAACCAAAAGCTTCACTGAGCTTGGTTTTGAATTTTTATGATTTCTTAGTCTATTGATTTCACACTGATACTGGTAGGGCAGAGATCATGAAATAATCCGAGCAAAAAGTATGTAATTAAGACAGAAGACAGGAGGAATTTTAATACATGTTTTTTAAAGGCTACTAGGAAAATAAAAGTTAACTTTTCAAAAAGTTTTTGCATCCTAGTGGGAAAATTCATTCCTCTCGAAGGTTCCCAGAACTGAAACAGCTCATTGTCTAACCAAACCAGCGATGAGGCACTGCTTAGTATATATACACAGAGCAGTATGTTTTGTGACAGGTTGACTTTTTAGATGAAGTGAGAACACTGCTTTTAATTCCTCTGATCTTTACGAACTGGACTGGGCTGTGTTTTGCGGCCCGCTGACAGTCCGCACACAGGCGTGGCAGTGGCTGCAACAGAGAAAGGCAGCGGGCCTCTGCCTCTTCACATTGTTTGTGTAGCTGGCCACTGAACAGAAGGGTTCCCCTTTCTTCTCATCCTAGGACCCCTGAGGTCAATAAGGAATATCGTATTTCTTGGTGGTATGCTCTAAGAAGGTCGCCTTGCAAGGTTCAGAAGCTCCATGTGTCCCCAACTGTGTCCACAAATACTTGAATTGTGTTCCCTTTCTGTTTACGGTATAACTCAAGCTATACCACCTTACAGGATAGCCCCAGCAAGTGGTGGTGTGGAGTTAGGGGCACACTGTGCATTTCCAGCTTTAGGGTAGTCTAAGGCTGAAATATGACACATATTTCAGTAGGGGCCAGATGACAGCCTCCAGTAAAATGGAGCCAGGTCCTGATGTGTCTAGTAGAAATTAACATTCAAAGAATGGAAAAATCGTTAAGACGCTTACAATTTGCCACAGTCTAAAAATAAAAACACAAGCTATATTTCCTTAAATGCTCTCAGGATTCTGCCCCCTCCCAGCCTGGCATAAATGGCTCCCATTGTTGGCAATACGGCAGACGACATCTTTTTCAGTGGGCCATTTCAGAAACAGTTAATAATTGTGTGTTCCTAGAATTACATTTTGGCTTCAAGGACATTTGAGAAAGGCTGACATGATCTTGACAGAAATGAAATGATTGCAAAGGTCCCAGCTTCACAGTCTACGCGCAAAACTCATTTGGGATGTGTATTCAGTGTTAGTGCATGTGCATATGTGTATGCAAATTTGTGTATGTGTGTATAACTGTGTGACATATAACATCCTTTGTAGGCCTACTATTTGGTTGCCATTGTAAAGCTTTCGTTGTTAGGGGAAATACAAATGTCTTTTTCTGAGCATTGTTTCCCCAGACATTTATGCTAACTCTCATATCGACAGAAGAGTTTTCTTTGTTGAGTTGCTGGGAAGTAGAGTTGATTTTATAGACTTTCACAGGGTGCTTCGGGAAGTTTCAGCTTATCTGGGATTCTGGGATACCAAGGATTCCCAGCTGTCCCCTAGATCATCATTCCTTCTGTGGCTGGGCCGTGACCTTTGATACCGGGTCACACTACTGCCCATCACCCTCACCCGTGTGGGCCACCCCTCTACTCTCCCTCCCTGTCTACGTACTGCACAGGGAGACTGTCATATATTTTGTCCACTAATTTGCAATTCTCAATTTATTTACACAATAGGATCAATGTTACGTACAAATTGTATTTATGAGTTTGAAGCTTCGTACGGCTTACGTACACCAGAACACCCTATTCTGGAAAAGCCCATGGAACAAGTCTGTTTCTCTCTACCAATGTGTTCATTATCACAGGGACAGTGGTAATTAACTGTCCTAGTTCGCTTTTGGGTCCCCAGTCCCCAGGCCAGTGCTAACATATGACTCATCCTCGACCACAGTATTTTGAATGCACGTATGGATGAACATGGACTGGGTCCCATCCCCCCGATGGGGGTAGAGAGCAGTCGAGGCAGATTTCCAGAGCAGCTCAGGGAGCTTCATGCACCTCCATGCTGGGGGCCACAGAGTATTGTTGGTGAAGGGAAAGGCCTTCTCATCACGAGTCTGGTGATTGCTGAGAGCGAGCTCAGCAAGGGTACTGCATCTCCAAAGCTGCAGGAACTTGTGAGGATCTCTCTTCTTATCCTAAACACATACTTACTTGTGAACCAATTTTTTTTTTGTATTCCTAATTTTGCTTTTTTTTTTTTACAGGTTCTAGAACTAGTGTAAGTTATAGTCTCCACGAAATGTGGCTCAGCCCCAAATAAGAGGTGACTGTTTTTTTTAATGTTTATTTATTTTTGAGAGGGAGAGTGACAGAGCACAAGGAGGGGAGAGAGAAGGGGAGACACAGAATCCGAAGCAGGATCCAGGCTCTGAGCTGTCAGCACAGAGCCCAACGCGGGGCTCAAACCCACAAACCGGGAGATCATGCCCTGAGTGGAAGTCGGACGTTTAACGGACTGAGCCACCCAGGCGCCCCGAGGTAACAGTGTTTTTTTGGAGAATTCTTTTTCCTCTCGTTACTTTCCTTCTCTTCCTGCTCTCCCACTTCTTACTTTCCTGACCTCACGACTGCCTTCTCTCCATTTAACAATGCTGCCCGGAGCCCAGCAGCACATCTTCAACACCAAGTTCAGCAGTACAAGTAGGAATAGCTCTTACCAACAGATGGGACTTATGACATGGAGAATATTTATCTCCCTCCCAGAGCTACAAAAACCATTAACATTTAGGGGGTCTCTTCCTTGGCAAGTCTTTCTGGCCTCAAGGCCCCACAACCCATTCTGATTATAAGCCTGGGCTGCATTTCCTGCCCCCCACTTGCCCGAGTTACACTAGGACATGAGGGTAGGGTCCACATGTGCCAAGCTCGTGTGCTTAAAACTAGGATTTTGTTTTGTTTTTTTAATTTTAACGAAGTGACACAAGGCCTGGGGACCAGAGAGGCTCACTCCCGAGGCGACTATAGGACAAGGCCCAGTGGGGGGGGGGGGGGTCTCTGGTGCTGTGCTGGGATGGATCAGCTCTAGGAGTCCTTTTCTGTGTGCCCCCCAAACCTGACTTCCTCTGGTTCTCCCCATTTTCCCCAAATTCATTCTCCAAATTTCCTGTAATTTCTGTAAACCACCAGACAGGTTTCTAACACATTCTTTCTGCTTAAATTAATAGGACTCCCTTTCTTTGGTTTGCATGTGAGAAACTGCCCAAAGCACTTTTTAAATCTTATCTTGGAGATCTTCTAACCCACTCCCTTTTGTCTCGTATGAGGGAAACTGAGTGGGTTGGGGGAGTTTGAGGGGACAGCCCATTTTGCAGAACGTGCCTGGAACTGAGCATCTAGTGAGGTGGATTCGACATTTCTCTGTCACTCAGACAGAAGTGGCAAATAAATCTCTAGTAACGCATCATTTCCTAAATGAACAAACTCTCTTATGAAACAGACTCCTGTAACGTCTACAGATGCTTCAGGACACTGCACCGAAGTGTTCACGCTGCTAACACTGGGAGTCATAAAATGTAAATTTCATTTCCTAAAACATCCTCTTTCGATAGGTGTTTGCTCTTCCTGCTCCCATCACTGGACTGCCCCCCCCCACTTCCTAGGACTTGGGGGACAGAAACAGAGGAGTAGAGGATGACACTGGGTTCTCAATATTGGGAGAAAGATAAATTCTCAATCACATACACACATCACCAAAGCAATCAGCAAGGGAAGTGTGCAAGACAGTTTAAGGGCAGTCAACCATCTTGAAGGTAGAGATGGGGAAAGAACAGAAATCGGTAACAGAGATAGTTGGTAAGCAGCCACGTAAGAATCAGGAGAAACCAGCCGGAATCTGGAGAGTGCCAGAATTCTAAGCCGGAATCCAAGAAGAAGGGCATGGTCCACAGCACCGTCCCCAGTGGAAGGGCCCGCAGCAGAACGACTCAGTGGGAGAACAGATTTGGAATCTGCTGGGGACTGCACGATCGTGTCCCTCCCCCACCGCCACCCCCGAATTCATGTGCCAAGTCCCATGAGGGTGACAGTGTGAGGAGGTGGGGCCTTTGGAAGGTGATGAGGTCATGAGGGTGGGGCCCCCTGAAGGATTAGGGTCCCTATAAGGGACCCCACACAGCGCCCCTCACACCTTCCCGCACATAAGGACACAGTGAGAAGATGCCATCTATGAGCCAGGATGCGGGTTCTCACCAGACACTGAATCTGCTGGTGCCTTGACCCTGGTCCTCCAGCCTCCAGAGCCGTGAGAAATAAAGGTTTGCTCTATATAAACCCCCCCAGTCTATGGTATTGTGTTATAGCAGCCAAAGCGCTAAGACAGAAACCAAGATAGTACGGGAGATCTCATCAAGAAATGTCTCTCCGGCTTAGAAAAAGTAGGAGATCGGGATTAAATGAGAAACAGGAAGGTGACGGGGATGTGAAGGGTAGGAGTATACACAACTACTCCTTCCAAGAAACCCTCCATCGAAGGGGTAGTGGGAGATGGTGAATTTAACCCAACAACACACACGACCGGAGATTCTTCCTGCACGCAATGCCACCTACCCTCGAGGACGGCCAAGAGTCTATCCATTGTGTTAAATAGGCCTAACTAGTCTTATGAGACAAAAGGGAAAAAAGATAATGGTTCTGTCTGCCTTCCCTTGTGAAATATATAATCGTTTCAGTGCTAATTCAAATCACATTTTGATAACATGTCACCTGTCACCCCAGTGAGATGCCACCTCATCCTCTCTAGGATCTCTATAATCTATTTTAAAAACCGTACTAAGTATTGGTGAAAGTGTGGAGAATTTAAGATGCTCACGTCTTGGGTGGGAATGTAAAATGATACGGTGCCACGGAAGACAGGGTGGTGGCTCCTCAAAAAGCTAAACGTAATTACCTCTGATCCAGCCATTCTAGTGCTAGGTGAACACCCAGAAGAACTGGAAACGGGTGTTCACACATAAACGTATCTGCCTACTTATGGCAGCATCATTCATAGTCACCCAAAGGTAGAAGCAGTCCAAATGTCCCTCGATGAGTAAACAGAATGTGGTACAGTCGTACAATGGAATATTACTCGGCCATGGAAAGGAATAAATATCTGATTCGTGCTACACTTGGGGTGAGTCTCAAAAACATTTTGCTAAGTGAAAGGTGCCAAGGCACAACAAGACACATTTTCATCCCATTTATATAAAGTATGCACAATAGGCAAACCCATAGAGACAAAGAAGTTAGTTGCTGCCGGGGCCTGGGGGCAAGGGGAACTGGGGAGTGACCCTCTTGTTTGGGGGTTCGTCCTAAGGTGGTGAAGACGTTCCTACGGTAGCTGGAGGTGGTGAGCACACAACATTATGAATGCACTAAATGTGACTGTATTACACATTTTTAGAAGACTGAAATGGTGATTTTTCTGTTATGTGAATTCCAACTCAATGAGAAATCATCTGGTTGCCATTTAAAAATTATCTTGACCACTAAATCTTGCGATTACCTAGCGAAGGACATGCTTGTAACCGAAAAGTCTCAAAACTGCAGATTCTTAAGCAGGCCCTACATAACCTTCCAACCCCTTCTTAGCCTACGAGACGCTAGTCTGATTGCTAAATTGTACACGTGGCTCTCAAGTTTGATTGAAATTTGATTTTTTTTTCGATCGTGGCATAGTCGCGAACTCTCATTTGGAAACCAAATATTGGCTAATCTAAATCAGAAAACTAGGATCATAGAGACCTGCTTGCCGAAAACCGAGAGGCCAAACCCTTCCACTGAGGGTCAGTCAGCCCACGTCACTCTTCACAGAGTACATCTCCAAGGAAAGAGTTCACCACTGATCGTGGAAGATAACGATCAGGGTGAGCATCTGCTTGTGTTTTTTGTTTGTTTGTTTATAATTATACCCCATCTATTCCGAAGAAGGATCTGAAGCTACTGTGTTATCCTTGTGGGTAAACTGATCTTTATGGTCTTTCAAGTTGTCAAGCGTCAGGAGTGCTAGAAAAGTCCTCCTCCCCCTGACTGCACGCTCACGTGCCTGAGACCCTAGACTCTGTAGGAACGTGTAACCCCTGCTGGAGGTGGCGGGGCCTTCTGCCCGGCGAGCACCTGCCCCCTAGCTCCGTGTGGGGTCTGCCAGCTGCAGGGTCCGTAACAGGAGCGGCAGTAGGAGCGGCCCCCCGGCACCTGCTCCACTCCATCCATCAGTGCCCCCGGGGCCCCGGGCGAACCTGTTGCTTACTCTCTCTGCCGGCAAACTGTCTAGAAAGGGGGCAGCTCTAACAAGGACCGGCTTCCCGCTTACAGCGCAAAGCTGCAGCACTTATTTCTGACTCGGGGGTTTCCCGCTCCCCCTTGTTTGGGAGAGAGCGGATCTTGAGGGACCCACACTCCCCGAAGCACCTCTCCTCTGGCTGGGGACCATGCGGTTTCGGGAACCGGCGTGGGAGGAACAGCTGACACGGCTGCAGAGAGGCTCGCGTTTCAACAGCCCCGTGCAGCGGCCTCAGCCCAGCGCCGGGGACCGTGGAAGATGTCACATAGCACACGGCTGGCGGGCTCCTCACATGACTCACCCCAGAAGCGCGGGCCCGCTCGGGGCCTTACCCTTTCTGGGGAAAACATCCTCCAGCCCTTGGAAGAGGATGACTCATGTCAGGGTGTATTTTTAGGAATCCGTTAGCTTGCACTCAGCAGAGCGAGGCCGCATCAGAGCGGGGCACTGAGCCGTCACACGCAAGCTGTTTTGAATGTTGTGATTGTGTCGTGGTTTCTTGGGGTGCGGACTGAGTCATCTTCCAGGGAGGCGGGAGGGAAAACAGAAAAGGGCTGTTGCTACAACAGGGTATTTGATACGGTGCTAAAGAAACCAACAGCAGCCTTGTCTGTACCTTTACAGGCCCCCACCTGCCTGTTCCCAGCTCATCTCGTAACCCAGGGCATTGGAAGGGTCACGTGAAAATACGAGCAGTGGTCTCAGAGCAGAGTCTGTAAGTTAAAATGCTTTTGGGACGAGACGGACTCCAGAAGGTGTGCATATGCTGGCACCCTGCAGGTCAGACCGCTGCTCAGGAGCACGATGAGGCGGCAGGGATGCCCGGGGAAGGGGTCACAGGGGCCTGGGGAGGCTGGCCATCTCCCACATGTGTGTGTGCACATGTGTGTGTGGGTACGTGTGGGTATGTGTGTGTTTGTTGTGAGCGTAATTGTGTGTTTTGTACGTATGGCTTGTGCATATGAGTGTTGGTGTGTGTATGCACATGTGTGTGTGTGTGTACGTGTGGATATTGTGTGTTGTGTATATGTGTGCATATGTATATTTAATGTGTGTGTGTACTTCGCGTGTGCACATATGTGTAGGTATATGTGTATATAGGTATTTGTACATTGTGTTTAGGTGTGTAGGTATAGGTTTGCATGTGTATTTGGCTGTTTATTGTTATGGGTGAGTGATAGATGTTTTTGTGTGTATACATTTGTGGGTATGTGTTTGTGTGCGTAGGCGTGTGTGTATTGGGGCGTGTTCATGAGTGTTGGTGTGATGGTGTGTGTGTTTGGTTGTGTATTTGTGTGTATGCGTGTGTTCCTGCGTGGCATGTATATGTATTTGGGTGGATGTGTGATTGTGTGTGTGTGTGTGTGTGTGTGTGTGTGTGTGCACTATGAAACACCCATTCCAGGAACATCCCTCCACCAGAAACTGCCGGGTGAGTGAGTGAGTGAGTGAGTGAGTGAGTGAGTGAGTGGTTTGCAGTGTTTTCCAAGCCGAGACATGGAATCTTTGTTTCACTAGCAGAAAAAGGAAATCCTGCTATCGAATGCCCAGAGAGCGAGGATTCAGTATGGTGTGCTCTTAGTAACCGTGGCAAGAACTTCACATTCTCCAGTAATGACCAAAAACCACCAAAACTAACAAGCAAATGTCCACGAAACACTTTTGGGGGGTTGGCCTCACCTCTGCCTGGTCCTCTCCCTGTTGTTGCTATCCTCCTACACGTTTGCCCCCCCCCCCCATTACTCTTCCATATCAGTTTGTCTGTCCACACAAACTCTAAACACCCCCCGCCGGGGCGTGCGAGCCCGTGCCGACTGATCCTGGCGTGGCCCCGTGGGACCCACTTTCGTGGACTTACGAGGCGTTTCTCCTCCAAGCGGCACTGTGGCTGCCCAGCGCCATCCCGCAGCCTCTCCCCTCCTCACCACTGGCGCTCTTCAAACAGATGGTGCCTTTCCGGGCCAGCAGGGAGCCAGAGCAACCGATTTTAGAGAGTAAACTGGAAAGTCGATGTTTCCTTTTAAATAAGCAAAGGACAGCTGATCCAGCTCAGCCGGGAGAGGAAACCAGATCTCAAATTCCACCCCGATTTCAAACCATTGTAACACAGTCCTTAACACAGTCCTTTGCTGGAAAAGAAAGAAGGAACACACTGCATAAGATTCTTACACTGAAACTGACCCTGGTGTTCTCCATGTCTCAGTGCGGGTGAAGGCAGGCACAGCACAGTCTTTTTGACAGTATGTTGGGCCTGGCCCGAAATGAGGAAGCATGAGAGAATTCATACAAAACTTTGTTTTGATGTAACCCCCAGTCATCTTTCCAGACTCAAAAATACTTGGCTAACCTGGAGAAGAAGCTGAACCCTGGGGCAATAAGTTTATCCCAAACGGCCACTATTTAAGACTACTAATTATTAAAATGAACCGTCCAGACATAATTTTGTTGTCTAAGTTATAGTCAAATGCTCCCATTGAGACTCAAGTAGGATGAGAGAAAAAAAGATACCTTAAAAATATTTCTCCCTCGTTTTTCATAGGTGTGATTTGCAAACTGCCTACATACTTAATTTAGTCACTATCCCTTCTCCCCCAAATTTCCACTAAATTGTCTATTTCTGTAAGGCACATAGGTGGGCAGGGCATTCTCTCCTAGTAACAGCACAACGATCAGGGGTTGATATTTGCACACTTTCTCGGTTTTTATCGCTCAGCTCCTGGTTACAGGGAAGAAAATATATACATACACGGCCCTGGCCACACAATTTTATCTTCACATTGTACGTAACATACAGCAACCAACGTGGTATCTTGTTTTTGTACACGGCAGAAAATATTTGAAAGAAAACCTTTAAACGTACCGGTGAGTGGAGGGTCAAAGCATAGCATGAGACTCACTCACTGCTTCAAGGTGCACTGCAACTCAGTGATTCAGAACTTCTGGGCACCTTATTGATTTCCTCCCACCACACAGTAGTCAAGAGTAAGAACACACTTCTGTAGCCGGAACGTTCTATCAGGATAAAATGGCGCACTCTAGGCGTCAGGAAGCCCCAGACGACAGGTCACACAAGAGGCAGGAGTCCACTTTCCCCGCCACTGTCCCCCTAGGGGCCCGCGGCTGTGCCTGACAGAGCTGAAGTTCTTCAGAAACACTACATGCAAATGAATGAAAACCACGCTGGCTTTGCAGACGCCCGCTCCTCCTTCCCTAGGTATTTCTCTAGAGAAGTGAGGAGGGAAAAACGGGGGGAAAACCTGCCACACAGGTTCCCAAGCTCGCCCCTGACTTTCATACCCAGTCGGCACAACTTCTGACATCCCTTCATTTACCAAGAGGCAATTATAGGCCCCCGTTTCACAGCTCACTTTTCATGAGATCCAGCTATATTACAAAAAAATAAAATAAAATAAAGGAATATGGCTTTGGTCATATTTGCATTCCATTATAAACACTAACATGGCCTGGTTTTGCCTCCATGTCAATGGAGAGCCTTGCATTTTATCAAGTAGGGCCCAAGTCCTCCAGTAGCCAGACATGACCTCAACGTCTCCCAAAAGAGGCCCTTTGTTCTGTCAAACATCCACTATAATTCCACAAAAGGCTCATGTCTCAGCCGAGGCTGTTACAGCAGAATACCACAGGCTGGGGGTGCTTAAAACTGGGAGTTTCTCAGTTTTGGAGGCTTGAAGTCCAAGATCAAGGTGCCGCTGACTCAGTTCCTGGGGAGGGCACTCGTGCTGCGTCCTCACGCGGCAAAGTGCCAGAGAGCTCTGGGGTCTCCTCCCCTTGTAAGGGCACTAATCCCGCCACGGGGGCCCCACCCTCACGACCTCATCTAAGCCTAGTAACTTCTCAGGCCCCACCGCCAAGCACCATCCCACAGGGGCTGAGGCTTCAACATATGGATTTGGGAGACACAAACGTCCAGTCCACAGCACCTCATCATTGTGGCCCCTACCACATGGGTGTGACTATTAGCTCTGAATCCATTTGAAGAGAGGAACGATCAATCCTCTGCCTCGAACACAAGCAAGGAAACTAATAAACAGCAAATTGACACTTCTGTAGAAGATCACACGTCTTTTAGGCATAAATGTTGTGTTTAGCATATCCTCTGACACTTAATTGGGTCTCAATAAATATTTTTTGGCTCAATGAATGAATGGTGCCAGTTCTTAGTAATCTAAGAGGATATTATCTAGAAAGTCCAACTAAGCCCAACAAATGACTCAACCGGGTGAACAGAGTTTAACGTTTTTTGTTTCTATACTAAAAAGTGCCCCCAAAATGACAATGCTGTTTTAGTACAACTGACATTGAACAATTCCTGCTGACAGGAAGTGGTCGCTAACGTCATTTACTTCTTGAAGTCACTCCTTGTTCAGAACCAGGACTGTATCATCTGCATGTTTATCTTCCTCTTTCTAATATTCACAAATGCTTTTGCCCCAAATTTGGTGAAGTATTGAAAAAAGTGAGGAACTAAGAACACGACTGTCTACATTCAACAGTAGTCTCTTTCCGAAGGAAAGGATGTGCGAATAATAGTTATTCAATATTAGGCCACTTATCTTCATCAATATATACAGTTTTTTAATTTTTTTAATGTTTATTTATTTTTGAGAGAGAGAAGCAGAGCACGAACAGGGGAGGGGCAGAGAGAGAGGGAGACACAGAATCTGAAGCAGGCTCCAGGCTCTGAGCTGTCAGCACAGAGCCAGATGTGGGGTTTGAACTCGTGAACCATGAGATCATAACCTGTGCTGAAGTCAGACGTTTAACTGAGCTACCCCGGTGCTCCTCATCAATATATTTTTAATAGAGCAATTCTTTAAATTTCTATCATTTTTCCTCAAACTCCTAGTGATTCAGAATTTCTCCTTTTAATGAGTCCAAGAGAGAATTTATGGTAAAAAATAAAATATGGCTTGTGGTAGAAGGAACATTAAGCTATGAATTTTTAAAATTTAAAAAAATGTCTTGGTTTTGTTACTAGCTAAACTGTATGATCCTCAAAGACTTATTTTGCCTTTCTGTACTTTATTTTTATTGAAAATGAGAGTTTGGAATAGGATTATTCTTTTAGTTGTTAACAACCACTCAAGTTTGCCATCAGTTGTGATACATGGCCAAGCCAAAGGGTTTTTCGGGAAGTCACAGGATGCTTCATAGACCAGCTGGGCCAGTATTTCTAGTGGCAGAGACCCATGATCTACTCATGCATTTTCTCTTCTTCCTGGAAAAATGGCCGGACCACATTTTTCAGGCTTTTTTTTTCGTGGTCGGGGGACAAATTTACAGCCAATTACCTATGATCAGAAGTGATACACACCCCTTTCAACATGCCCCTTATTTTGAAAATAAAGCTTTTAATGCACAATCCTCAATGCTCAGTATTCCCCATAACCACCCTCACGTACATGAGCATGGCCGCTGGATGAACTTTAAGTGGGTGGAACCATAGAGGTAAGGACCCTGGTCTCTGAATCACCACCTGGAGGAGAGCCACGACCAGGACCAGCCAGGAACACCCATTTCTGTGTGTTCTCTGAGGAAGAATAGACTGTATCACTTCAGAGCCACTCAACGTGTCTGTGGGTATGCTCGTTAACAGCAACCAGCATTTCCCTAGCTACTGCGTTCTGTTCCCAAAGCACCATATGGATCAGGTTTGGTGCATTTAAAAACGATTTCAAACCCATCAGTCAGGTAACAAGCACAGAAATCTGCTCGGGAGACGGGGACAATGATGTCCAACCTGTTTGAAGTGAACGTGGGGGTTAATGGCTGAACCTGCAAGGTTTGACTTTTCTTACCACTTCCTCTATTTTTCTTCCTCCATTTTAATGTTGTGAAATGTTGTGGGACTGTCATGCAGACACATATAAATCACCTCCGAATGTGCATTTGTATGTTGATTTGTTCTACTAAATTCCCCTCAGTTCATTACTCAGAGAGCTGTCTCCCAAGTCTGTCTGAGAGACAGCCTAGAAGATTTGATTTATACCATCCTATTTCAATGCGGGTGCAGAGTCAGACAGAGAAGATAGAAAACTCAGTCAAGAACGGAGGTGCTTTCTTTGCTAAGAGAGACTGAAGCTGCTCCTGGTCCCGTGCTTGCAGAATATTTGGGTGGGATTTCAAAATGAAGAGGGGCTGGGGGACAGGGACACCAATACTGATGCTGTAGCAGCTCAATGTGTTTCCAGATTATCCCTTACATGGTGTTAGCACAAGTCATGATTAAGAGAAAAGGCTACAAAAGTAAAAAGCTTTTCTTCTCTGCTTCAGTTCATGGAATCTGGTCTGCACTACTATTTTTCCATTTCTTGGTATTTTTCTCAATACATCGTTGCTCTCTACATCAGCTTGGTGAACTTTATATAATATCTCTATAGGAAATGAGATTTTTCATGAAGCCCTTGAATATTGGAAGGCTGCATTTCTCTAAGTGTTTGCTGTGAACCTGAACATACGTGAGAGCAAAGAAATGTAGGTGGGTAAGAGTGATGAACTTATGCCTTGATTCTACGAGGTGACATTTCAACAATACTGCTTCCCTGGGTGAACAAAAGAAATTGTCGTGATGTCCGTGTTTCTGGAGTGGATTAAGTGTCTAAATATAGGGCAGTAACACATGGTATGGAGCAAAGGACAGCAACCTATTGGCTCCTTGGCTTGAGATCTAAGACTCACTTTGCCACCAGCTGCCCGTTCAACCTCATGCACACCAACTCCCCACTCTGGGCCTCATTTTCATCATCTGCAGGGCAAGCACTTTGTAATGGATGCACTGTGAAGCCCTTCTTAAGAGCACCAGTAATTATTGGGGCGCCTGAGTGTCTCAGTCACTTAAGCGTCCAACTTTGGCTTAAGTCATGATCTTGCGGTTCGTGAGTTTGAGCCCTACATAGGGCTCTGTGATGACAGCTCAGAGTCTGGAGCCTGCTTCAGATTCTGTGTCTCCCTCTCTCTCTGCCCCTCCCCCACTCACACTCTGTCTCTCTCTGTGTCTCAAATATAAATAAACATTAAAAAAAAAAAGGGCACCAGTAATTATCGACCAGTGAATGTTGGTTGAGTAAGGAGTTTATTCTCTGGGAGGTAACGAAAGGCTCACGGTTCTAACTTCTAAGGATGATCTTTTTCATCTGAAATAAAATGTCTTCTGGTACCAATACGAAGCTATTTGAAATTTCATTTGGTTAAACTGCATTACCAAAGCCAAACTGACTGCATAATTCGATTTGGTCAAATCTTCCTTCATGGGCTCAGATACCCTATCAGCCACCCCACGCTTTGGGCGTATGTGGAAACATGCAGTAGCTACAATCCTGGTCTGAGAGTCAAAAGGTATTTAATTTAATTAAGCACAGAAGGTTTCAAACTGCCAGAGTTTTATATTAAAATGAAATAATTTCCTCCGGAGATTTTATAAGTAAGTTTTTGAATAGTATGAATTAATTACAAGGGGAAAATAACAGTGCCTTAAGTAGAACAAAAGGAATAATAAGAAAGAATATGGAAGTTACCAAAAAAGATGTTTTAAATACACAACTTTTCAAAAGGTGAGATCTGCACACAAGAATGCCTGATAGCTTTCTTATCACTATTGGAACAGAGGCAGCGGTTTTAAACAACAGAATATTCTTACAGTTCCAGAGGTGAGCAACCCAGACTGGGGCTCCCTGAGGTAAATTCTGAAGGCTTCAGGACAGAGTCCGTACCCTGGTCTTTCCCAGCTTCTACAGTCGGTCTGCATTCCTTAGCTCATGGCCCCTTCCTCCAGCTTCCAAGCCAACAGTGCAGGATTTTCAAATCTCTCCCTGACTCTGACGCTTCTGCCTCCCTGGCTCACTCAGAAAGACCCCTGTGATTACACTGGCTCCCCCAGTACAACCTAGGATACCCTTCCCACCCCAAGGTCAGCTGACCAGCAACCTTAATTCCAACCACAAGCATAGTTATCCTTTGCCACATAACCTGACATAGTCATAGATCTGGTTATGTTAGGATGTAGGTATTGAAGGGGAGCAGAATATACCACCCAAGAATATGTCACTGTGCCGTAAAGTTTACTCTATTTGAGCTGAAGATAATTGAGAAGAAGCAAATAGAAGAAAAGCTCTCTGCCTTCCACCATTTGCCCAAAAGGGGGACATAAATTTGTAAAGGTGTCTCCCTCTCCCTTCTCTACCAGGAAGGACAAAAACCAATTGGCAGAGATGACTCTAGATCCTCACTGGCCCAGAGACAGCACTGGAGGAATCTATTTAACAAACTCACTAACCAGCCTTTAGTTCTCACTAGTTCCCGATATATTTGCCTTCCTGTAATGTGTTGCCCTAGAAACTCAAAATTCCTTTCCTTCACCTTGTCACTTCTCTACAGATTTATTGTTCTTTTGTGAAGATGCTCTATAAGCCCAAGTTCTAACCATCTTTTTGAGTTATCACTAGGTTAGCTCAAGTATGTGCGCAATGCCCGCATTGACAAACTGGTTTGGTTTTCTCTTGTTAATCTGTCCTCTATCAGCCTATGTGGCAGGGCCTCCACCAATGAACCTGAGATGGGTAGAGGAAAATGAAAATTTCTCTCTCCTACATCTTTAGGGAGATGCATTACCTGCTTGTCACAGATATCTATCTTTCAGTATTAGGTAGGCTGTTGCCAATTCAGGCAGTCATGGATTTATCCACCCAACAAGTGTTCATTAAGCATATACTCTATGCCAGATGCTGTGCAGACCCTAGGATCAGAGTGCTGAACAAGGCAGATGGGCACATTGCATCGATCGAGACCCAGAGATAGAGAGAAAACCCAAGGCAAACTACAGAAGCACATCCAAAATGACCTCCGTGTCTCCAGTGCCTGGTCATCTGGATGGGACTTGGACACGTGTGGTGCAAATCTTGGTAGACACTGAGAGGTGCATCTGGTTCAGGCCTGTAGGACAGGAGTGCAGCTCACAGCATGGAGGCCCTGCCCGCTGCCAGGGTCTGAGCATCTACAGGACATACCCCAGAGCTTCTCTCCCACGGAGCCTGGGGAGTAGCTCTTTTAGAAATCAAGGAAGCATCATGGAGACCAAATTAAGATGTAGGCACATTATCCTCTGTATTATGATTCCCTTTCAAAGGGGACTTAAGTTACTGGGCTTCCAGAGCCTTAGAAAGTGTCTTGCACACGGGCGGCTATGAGATGACTATGCTCTTATGTTACAGACCTGAGCTCCTGCCAAATGCATTCTCTCCACTGCGCCCAAAGTGGGTTGGATCCTCTTAAACCCCTACACTGAGTTTGCCCCTGTCTGAATACCATCACGTTGTGTGACTGCTGTGGATCAGCTGTCCTGTAAAATGCTGCTTGAGGCCAGTGACCAAATGGTGCTCAGCGGGAGAAAGGGTGGGGGGGGTGGTCGATGAAAACAGGAGACAGGGGAAGGGAAGGCTGGGATTTCTGAGAGAACCACCTTGCTGTTCTGTCAGCCTGCCTCACCCTCCCCTTCACCCTTCACAGGACTTCTCAGTCCCTGCTGCCTGTCCCCTTCCTCCCTAGTCTCTTCTGCTGCTGGCTACTTGGGGGAAGAAAGTGTCTGGAAGAAAAAGATAAAACTCTGCCATATAAAATGATCAAACTCTACTCTGATGGTGGAGCATCACAGCCGAGCGACTGGTGTCAGCCCACAGCTACCAGCGGTGGTGTCCCATGCTCATGGCGGCCAGGAGCCAGAGTGTCTCTGCTCAAGGCCGCTTACCCACCACAGCACTGTCACTCTCCAGCGCCACCAGCAAGAACAGCAAATGCTTCTGCTACTGTCCGTGATTAAGATTTCTAGGTGGAGGTGGGCTGAACCTGGGGAAGAGTGAATCTCGAAACGAGAAACGGCCGATTGAGTTACTAGTGTCTGGTAACTGAGGGCCGGCGTCCAAGTGCATTTGTTAAACATCCCATCAACCACTGTGATGTTTTTGGACTTACATCATGCCCTCCGAGGAAAACATTTAATCTACGGACAAATTTAGGAGCCGCTGTTGGAAACAAAAATAGCTAATCTGTTAGGTAATGCTTGTAGATATTAATAGTAAGCCCTGTGCTTTCAACGTCTACTTCTATAAACAGATCCCATTTCCTCTGCTGCTAAACTGAAAGCTAATTCTTTATAATTCCCTTCCTCTGTCTCTTTTCAATGTGAGTTTTCATTTTAAAACTTCATTGGCTTCAGTACCTACATAGCGACCCTTCATCACCAAATCTAGTCAAAGAGCTTTCAAAGAAAACGAGGGGGAAACAGACTTCAACGTGCTCGCGTGGCTCTGGTTCTCTGGCTCCTTATTGCAAGTAAAGTGCCCGTCACTGGCTCCCCCTTTCTTCCTCTCCTTCTCCTCCTCCTTCCTCCTCCATTTCCTCTCTTTCATGAACTTGTGTTTGTTCCTGAATAATCACAGTTGCCCACAAGTCGCTCAAAGAACATTTACTCTTAAACTTGAGTTTCTACTGGCACGTGCTGGAGGAAACGCTCTGGGGCCTGGGTGGCATTAACAACCCCGTTGCTGCGTCACTTCCTCCTGTAAGTTTCACTGCCAAGGGATAGAAAGTAACATAAACGCCACGCCCGATCAAGCATGAGTGGCAGGTCGTGTGGACAACGTGAATCCGTACTGCACACACGCGTGTGTAGGTGTGTATGTATGTTCCAAACATCTTCCGCCAAAGCATCTGTTTAATAGGCGTGGAACAGAGTGGAAACAAAGGGAATCTGGATCATCTTAAATATCAAGCTGTCTTGGCCAATGAGATATACTTGAAACCAGAAAGCAAATTTCACATGTTGAACTAGTCATTGATTTAGAACTAAAAGTATATTTCCTGTGATTAGAAGGGACTTCTACTTTAAAGTGTAACCCCAGCTCACATCGATGAAACACGCAATACAGAAATATAGCCTGCCTGTGACCGAGTCAGCTCTGCAGGAGAATTAAACATTTAAAAGGCAGTAAAAGTGACTGTGACTTTCCTTCCTTTGGCCAGAAATACAGTAGGGAACGAACAGTTGTGTGCTATGAAAGTCAGTTGACGTGCATCTGTTCTCCGTCTAATTTGTGCCTGGTGTTGTGCCGCGTGGTGCGAGAGTGGGAGCGGCGGTCAAGTGCTCTGTCCTCGGTGGGCTGGTTGCTCACCAAAGGGCATGGACAGGACAGGAGGACGTGTAGCCAGTAGTGCTATGGGAGGGAAATAAAGAAGGCGGCATGGACCTGTGGGTCAGTGTGCGGAGCAAGAGCTCAGACAGATCTGCTTCAGAATCTGGCTTCACCACCGAAGGGATACAAAAGTCTCTGACCCCGTGTCTCCTCATGGAAAGAAGACCAAGTGTGATAACACCTGTAAACTGCTCACACAGGGTGCCTGCCACCGGGAGCATTCATACGTGTTAGCAATGATTGTTTTTCTTAGGATTTTTCCTATGCGGTAAGTTTTATATTTAGGTCTCCGTCCTATGAGTTGTACACTCTCCAGGTGGACTGTAGTGTTAACCTCCCAAGGACATGCATACTTTTTCTAAGGAAAATATTTGTGGGTAACAGCATCATCTCTTTGTTTACTCTTACGCACCTATCGCAACTACGGCACGATACGGGATGGAAGGCAATCCAAAATGAGGTGGTGCTTACCTCCTCTTTCTAAGCAGGGAAGGCACCTCATGGATAAAGGCAGACAAGTCCTGTCTCGGCTTATACATGAACTGTTGCGGGGTCTGCTTCTGGGGAACCCACACTAAGACACTGAACATTTTCTTCTCTTCTTATATTGTTCTTTGCGCTACCCATTGTTTAAAAGATCCTAAGTCTGAGGAACACCAGATGCTGCTATATTTAAATCAGTCAGCAATTATGACTACTATTTATTGGGAGCTTAACTGACAATACAGTAGGGAAATACAGTAGGGAATGAACAGTTGTGTGCTATGAAAGTCAGTCGACGTGCATCTGTTCTCCGTCTTATTTGTGTCTGGTGTTGTGCCAGGTGGTGCAAGAGCGAGCACGGCGGTCAAGAGCTCTGACATGACTGTCAGGAAGCCTAACCTACAATTCTTGTGACGAGGTCTACAGAGAAGTAAAATGAAGTTCATGTGCCGTGGCTTCTGACAGCCTCGATTCAGCTCTCAATACATTGACCTGGGGAAAGTCTGTCAACAGTCAAAGAGGAAAATACCATTATTTTTTTTTTCAGTTTACTTATTTATTTTGAAGGAGACAGCATGAGCAGGGCAGGAGAAGGGAGAGAAAGAGAGAGAGAGAGAATCCCAAGCAGGCTCTGTGCTTTTAGGGTGGAGCCTGATGCAGGGCTTGAACTCATGAACGGTGAGATTATGACCTGATCTGAACCCAAGAGTTGGACGCTTAATGGACTGGGCGCCCCAGATGCCCCAGGAAGTTACCATTATCATCCCCGTTTTGTACAAGTGAGCTGGTAAGTGAGCTGCAGCAAGGTCAATGTTATGCTCCCTGTCACTACTGGAGAAGACCTCAAATTTAGGTTTCCAATTCCTACACCACCTGAGAGTTTTCAGCACCAACTCTATAAGCACATGTAACCAAAAGTTAAGCCTGGTTTATTAATTTAACTTATACTTCATGCTAGAAAAAAACGGCCAGGTTATTTTTGAGACTTTGTGTGTGTGTGTGTGTGTGTGTGTGTGTGTATGTGTGTGTGTGTGTCTGTCCATGTATGTATATGCATGAGCACATGTACATGTGTGTGAATGTAAGTGTGTATGAATGCTATATTCACCAAACACTAGACAGCTAACAAGAAAGACAAAGGAATTTGGTCTGGAATATTATTCTGGTTCACAAATTTTACCAAGCTTGCCAAGCAATAAAAACCAGTTTCTAGTCTCTATTTTGATGTAACTCTTCAAGGATGGTTTGACTACATATGTGAGGACACGCAATTTTCTTTTTCATCGGATTAGACTGTCAACTCCAGTAAATTTGGCTTTTGAGATAGGAGGGGAGGTTAAAATCACGAAAAGGAAATTAGACAGGATAGAGACTCTTTAACTCAGAAACAGAGGAACCCCTGCTAACGCAATGAAATGAAAGTATATGCTCAAAGGGACTATGAGCAAATCGCATACATCTGCCCTAACCCAGAAGGGTCAGTTTCTCGCGATGTAGGTAAGTAACCATTTGTGAGAACTACATTTTTTTTCCCATTTGTTTTCAACTGGCTACATGTGATGATGCATTTTATTTCAGGCTATGTCTGAAGACAAAAATTGGTTCAATTCTACTTGTCTCCAGAACTGTATGATTCTCCTCTGTTTTTTGTTCCTTTGGGCTCAAAATTATTTGAGGGAAATGCTCCCTTTCATCAGTAACTCCTTACTCCACCAACAATATCCCATAACTGATTCTAATATCACTTCTCATTGATCTTATCTTGTTGGCTCAAAATTCATATTTATGTGGCTGTATTTAACCTGTAACTCTGGCTCTGCAGATTCTGACATTATTTTTCATAGCATGTCTTATTTCTCAGAGTGCCCAGGTTTGCTATCCACCCTGGTTGTTGGGACAAACCTATCTGGTGAATTTCTTTCATGGGTCTCCATGATGAGGAGACAGGAAGAAAGGATTCTGATATATTTTGATGATAAGTGGTCACTGGGGTTAACAAAAGTTGAGAAAAAGTTGACTCAATTTTTAGGCTTATAAAATTATTTATACAGGGCCAAATAATTCACTTCATTTTTTTCGTGGGGAGAGATGAAACGTAATTTACAACTTAGATTCTTTGTAGGTGTTGATCTCGGGAGTTGGAGAGGCCTGCAATGGTGGGTTTTGGTTAGCGAGGAGACATCAAGACCCAGTAGGGAAGGAGGATACTGCAGAGGCAGGACACTCTAAACACAACAACGGAGCTCTGGAAGGGAGAATACGAAAGGGAGCCGCCCCATCTTAGCCCACGTCCTGGGCTCTCGCTGTGCCTTCCGTTACGATGTACCAAGATGGCACCGGGGCTTTACAGACACTATACGTGATCCTAGAAGAGCAAGCTATGAAAGAAGAAAAGGGTAAGCCAGAAATCTAAGCAGCAGCAAAGCACATCTGTCCTTGGGTATTTCCCGGGCAGCATGGCTTCCCACACAGGGAGCTCCACGAGGCCCTACGGTTTGAGCACCTGTGGTTTTTCTCACATCCTGCCTAATTCTTCTTTCTAATACCACATTCCGACTGTGGCCTTAGTCTGGTGTGTAAGCCAGGCTTTCGCCAGCTCTGAGACACATTTCCCAGGCTGTTTTGGACACTTAGAAAGGTTTAAAAGAGAAATTATAAGGACTGATTTGTCCAAAGGCAAGAAATAATGTCTCAGTGTGATGAAAGGACATATTTACTTAGAAAGTTACACATTTCTTAAGAAGTAAGACTTCATCACTTACCGAAATAAATGTTTTAGCATTAAAAAAACAAAAACAAATTATTTCATGTATTCTCAGGCATGGGACCCTGCATACTATCTTATATATGGCTGTGTTGTTATAAAGTCATGAAAAGGCAGCTTTCTTAAATGGGGAAATGGGTCATTTTCTAAGTGCAGTCTTTGTAGTATCTGGTGGCTGTACGCCTTGACTTTCATATGCTACCTATACAATAATTAAAATATGTAACAGCTCAGTAACACTCTTCTAGTTTACACTAATAAAGATTTTGGGCATCCCAGTTTCGCACGGATAACTGCGTTTGAACTGACCCTCTGTAGCTGTAGGGTAGATAACTATTTCACTGGTCCTTATTGCTTCTTTTTTAAACTTTATTTATTTATTCATTTATTTGAGAGAGACAGAAGACAGAGACAGCGCAAGTGGGGAAGGGACAGAGAGAGAGGGAGAGAGAATCCCAAGCAGGCTCTGTACTACCAGTGCAGAGCCTGACAAGGGGCTCAAACTCACGAAGCCATGAGATCATGAGCTGAGCCGAAATCAAGAGTTGGACGCTTGGGGCGCCGTCGGTTAAGCGTCCGACTTCGGCTCAGGTCATGGACTCGCGGTTTGTGGGTTCGAGCCCCACGTCGGACTCTGTGCTGACACCTCGGAGCCTGGATCCTGCTTTGGATTCTGTCTCTCCCTCTCTCTCTCTGCCCCTCCCATGCTCATGCTCTATCTCTCACTGTCTCTCAATAATAAACAAACATTTAAAAAAATTAAAAAAAAAAAAAAAAAGAGTTGGACGCTTAACCGACGGAGCCTTCCAGGCTTCCAGGCACTGCAAGTTCTTACTGCTTCGAAAGTACGTAGATAACGGCATACCTGAGGCACCCAAACATTCCCTTATTGTTAGGGCAATAAATGCACAGATTTTGTTAACCAATGTGGTCATTCATGTAAATGAAAGAGGAATGGAATAACATAAAACCTTTTAGAATTTCATTAGTCATTACGGGCATGGTAGAGATAAGTAAATCATTAATGTTTTAGACATTCTAGTAGTTTTAATAGTTTTAGCTTCCAATTGGGTTAAGACGCATATGTAGATGTCCAGGGCCAGCATTGTGGATATAATGACAAAAGAAAAACCCTCTTGCAAGAAACATTATGAAATTATGAGCAAAAGCATCAGAACACATTTAATTTACTAAAATACTATGAAAGGCACACATAGAAGACAATGCTGAGGCCTTTCTCAGCCTGAGTCATGGGGAAGAAAAAAAAGTTGGTAGAATTTGAAACCATAAGCATGCACCTCGAATATGTTTTGAGCAAGTGTATTTACACTACTTACAAGGCCCAGAAACCACCAAGCTAAGACACAAACTTAAGAATTATTCCCAAGCCAGTTGCTTGCCTGGGGCTCTTGGCAAAAGCAAATAGAAATCCACTAAGGGAGATGTTCAACGATCCAGGCCACAAGGGACCTTCACTAAGAAAACAGCCTTCCAACATAACATCAGTGACAGCGTGTACAACTCAAGTCAAGACTGAAACTCAATGATCTGAAATACTAAGATGGAAATCTGAAAGACTATTTTAAAAAGAATATAATTAGGGGCCCCTGGGTGGCTCAGTCGGTTAAGCGACTCGACTTCAACTCAGGTCATGATCTCAACAGTTCATGAGTTTCAGTCCTGAGTCGGGCTCTGTGCTGACAGCTCAGAGCCTGGAGTCTGCTTTGGATTCAGTGTTTGCCTCTCCCTCTACTCCTCCCCTTGCTCATACTCTGTCTCTCTCTCAAAAATAAATAAACATTAAAAAATTAAAATAGCATAACACACAATAAAAAGAATATAATTAAAATGCTGTAAGTCATAAATATGATCGAAGTCCTAAAAGAAGAATAAGACACAATGAAAAAAGAATAACAGAAACCCAGTAGCATTTAAATTAAAAAATACAGCCTTTAAATCTTAATGGATGGATCTAAAAGCAGGTATAATACAGTTAAAGAGAGACTCGGAAGAAGACAGACAGGGAGACAGTGCAGAATGATGCCAGGAAATACTGGCAAGGGGTCGGCGAGACAAGATCATCGTCAGGTGGGTGGGGTGGGACGACGCGGCTCAGCATTTGTGCCAGTGGCGTTCTGGAAAACTAGGTTAGAGAAAATGGAGGCGGGAACAAATGTCAAAGCCACAGAGAATTTCCACATGGAAAGTAAAACGACAAAGAAAGAAAAAGATCTTACCTAGAGAGAACAATTTTTAGTCTAAATATAGATTTCTTAACAGAAGAAATCCAAAATAATAAAGATAGCAAATAGAAAAAATAATAATTCAGAAATCCTAAAATTCTTCTAAATAATCCATTGACCAAAGAACACCACCATAGATAACATAACACCGCAAAAACAATGTAAGCAGTGTTTAAAAAAAGAAGCTCATGGGGCGCCTGGGTGGCTCAGTCGGTTGAGCGTCCGACTTCAGCTCAGGTCACGATCTCGCGGTCCGTGAGTTCGAGCCCCGCGTCAGGCTCTGGGCTGATGGCTCAGAGCCTGGAGCCTGCTTCCGATTCTGTGTCTCCCTCTCTCTCTGCCACTCCCCCGTTCATGCTCTGTCTCTCTCTGTCTCAAAAATAAATAAATGTTAAAAAAAAATTAAAAAAAAAAAGAAGCTCATATGATATGACTAAATTTGTATTTGGAGAAAAACAGGTTGCCATTAAATGCCTATATTAGGAAACTAGAATAACAAAGTTACTGAGTAAAATTTTCAACAACAAAAAAGAATTTTAAGTTACCATCCATAAACCTCAAAATCCGGAATGCATAACAGAATACTAAGTATGAGAGCACAATTAATGAAATAGAAAACAGTGTATCAGTAGAAAGGGTTAAAAAGCTGAGAATTTACTCTTTACAAAGTTTGAGAAAGACACACTCTCAAAAAGTTTAAAAATAAAAATACAGAAAAAGTGTATGTAAATAACAAGAGAAGTTAAATTAAGGCAGGTAACTCATATACTTAAAAATGAAAAATATATTTTATATGAATAAGTTATACTTTTACATAATTTAAACTTTTACATAGAATGGACAACTTCAAAAATACATAAACTGCAGAAGGTATAAGAGAAAAAATAGAAAATTGAAATGAGCTTTCAAATCCATGTAATTAAATCAGTAGGTAAAAATGTATCCATAAATAAAAACCACTAGGACCAGATGAGCTTAAGTAATATTTTCCAAACCTTCAAGGAATGTAGTCCCAATTTTTTACAAACTCGGCAATTAAGAGATAAAAAAGATAGAAAATCTCCCCAACTCATTAAACAAGGCTAGAATGACCTTGATTTCAAACCAAGAGAGTTAGTATGTGCAAGGAAAGTTCTAGAACAATCTCACCTTCAAATATGAATGTAAAAATTCTTATCTACAATATTAGCATACTGACTGAACCCATGTTTCAAAAAATGATGATACTACATGGTTGATTTAGATAATATCAAACTAGATATGGGTTAATAGCAGGAATTCTATCAATTTAATTCTCCACTCTCATAAAATGACCTTAGTAAATGAGACAGCAAATCAGAGCCATAAGAGAAAGCCCACGTTTACCACATAACATTTATTTGTTCATAGCATAGGGGCCCCAGTGGCCAGAAATCATATAGACAACTAAGAAGCAATTATCCAAACGGCTGGAAACTTAGAATTTTTGAAACGCTATAACTCAGACTTGGCAATGGAGTGAGTGGCAATCCCTGCCTGTGACACATGACACAGTGACCATGAAAAGGGCTTCAGAATTAGAGCATGGGAGTGGAAGAAAATCCTTCGATGTCTACAGCACTGGATTTAACATCGAACACCCTCAGTCTGGGGTGACACCCACAGTTCCCTTGGGAAAGTGACCCCACAATTCTTTAAGATGATACAAGTTTTTCCTTAGTGGTTAAGTGTGTCTGTCTACCCTGAGTAATTATGGGATTAATAGAGACAAAGTGAATTAAACTTGTAGATCAATAATTTTGATAGAAACAGGAAAAAAATGTATTTTAAGTATTTAAATTCATCCATTAGCATATTAAAATATATAACAAAATGACATTTTTAATTCCAATTTAAAATGATACAAGTGAAACATTTTTAATATGTTATGATTTGAAACCTTGTTAAGTTTGTAAACGGTATTGAAACAGATAAGGGAAATTAAAAATTGCTGTCTTTATTAGTTTATTAGATTTTTTAATATCCACCCGTGAGCTTGGGAATGCAAATCTATCAGGCAACTGAGATGATTAAAAATGAATTTGAATATATAACATTTACATAGTTTGAAATGTTTAAAGGTATTTAATAAGGCTATAAAAATACCTCTACATTATGGTTTAAATTTTGATTTTTTTATTGCAGTAAGTTAATGGTTAAGTATTAACCTAATGTAACATCTAAATTGCCTTTACTTTGACCCAAAAACTAGCCTTGCCGACAATCTCTCAATCCCTTTACACCTTACTGGGATTTCAACAGCCCACAAACAGCAACAGCAAACCACCTTACACATCAGCAAGGTCATTAACAAATTAAGAAGACTAAAATATGGTAATCTTTTATGATTAAAGAAAATCTCTAATAAAAGTTAACACCTATACACAGTACTGGCAGGTGTTCTAAGGAGTTATAGGGATGGAAGACTGAAGAAAGTGTTTTCCTTAACTCACAGGTAGGGTATTCCAAAAGTCTGCATAGCCATACTACTTAACGGTGAGATCTTAGAATCATTTCTAGGACAAGTCGGCAACAAGACAGGTGATTAACAAGGCCGTTACTTTTTAACATCATCCAGAGGTTCTAGACAATGCAATAATACCCACAAATGAAATATCAGTTATAAAGACTGAAAAAGAATCGTAAAATCTGACTATTTTACTAAGCATACGATTTTCTACTTGGAAAATTAAAAATAAGCTACAGAAAACTATTAGAACTAATAAGAGAATTGTATCCATTGTGGCAGTCAAAGTACATTAATCAATGGCATTTGCAAATGCCAGCACAAACAATTGGAAAACATGGCTCTTAAAAGGTATAGGGGCACCTGGGTGGCTCAGTCGGTTGTGTCCAACTTCAGCTGAGGTCGTGATCTCACAGTTCATGGGTTTGAGCCTCGCATCGGGCTCTGTGCTGACAGCTCAGAGCCTGAAGCCTGCTTCGGATCCTATGTCTCCCTCTCTCTCTGCCACTCCCCTGCTCATGCTCGCTCGCTCTCTCTCTCTCTCTCTCTCTCTCTCAAAAATAAATAAGCATTAAAAAAAATTTTTTTTAAATTATAATGATTTTGAAGTAAAAGTAGGAAAACATCTTTGTTACATTTGGGGAAGGAGACTTTTCTCTCAGGGAAATCTTAGGAAGCAAACAATATACAGGAAAACAAAAGACTGACAATGTTTGATTTTATTAAAATTCAAACCATACCCATGAAAAATAAAATCACCAACTGAATAAGATAAACCACACACTAAAAAAGTTTGTCTACAGTCTATATAAACAAGAAAGGATTATTATACAGGATATATTGAATTCTTACAAATATACAGAAAAAGAAACTAAAAAAAATAGGAAACTAGACAAAAAAGGAGAGTCAAGGATAAGAAATGGAATTGCCAAAAAGCTTATAAAAAGTGACCGGCTTCAGTAGCCATCAGAGAAATATAAACAGGCCTAATAAAATACAATTAAATACCCCAATGAGAGGCACAGATTAATGTCTGATAAGAACAATTTGACACAAATGGAGGAACTAAGACTGCGCTGTTTGAGAGAGTGTAAATTGTCTAAGAGCTTGAGATGGCAATTTTGCAAACCTGGTAAGTCTTAAGTGCATCTGTTCTAAACCATTCTTGAGGTTAGTCGTGGGCCCTAGAGAATCGTCTCATACACTCATACACGCTCACCAGTAAATGTGTACAGACTATCTGTGGCGGTGTTTGAACTGGAAGAAAAGTGGAAACAACATAACTGTCACTTATAAGGTGGGTACATAATAACACATTTTATTCATGCAGTGACATTTCAGACAGCAGCTCCAATGAATGAACCGAATCTATATTTGCAGAGCTAAGTCTCCCAATTATGAAGTACAGAGGAGAAAACAGAGTCACAAAAAGACATAAACAAGATAAACATGTATGTGCATTTTACAAACACCGCTGTGTCTATTATTTATGGATGCGTGTCTGTGTGCTCTAAGCGCAGACACAGAGAGAGAAAAGTCAAAAATACAATTCCCGATAGCGGTTAGTCCTGGGGCAGGTGAGGAGTGAAAAGAGTCATGTCAAGTTGGAGCTGTATCTCTTCAGTTTTACGAAGACCTAAAAACACAGAAGGATGGGAAGAAAGAGACAGTGTGGGTGACAGGGTTTGTGAGAGACATGGGCAAGCCGGTGGCAATTTGTTCATCTTGGTGGAGGACACACAAGCACAGCCGACGACGTTTTCTGCATTTTTTTCGGCATGTTTGGAATGCTTCCATAACGATAAAAGTTACGTGGAAGGTCTATACCGAATACTCTACAATAACAAAATAAGTACGTTAGACAAAATGTGAGGTTGTATGTGGTGTGCAATCGAATTTATATGCTATAGTGTTAACTTCACAACATACTCTTTAAAATAAGGAGGAAGAGGGGCGCCTGGGTGGCTCCGTCGGTTAAGCGTCCGACTTCAACTCAGGTCATGATCTTGCGATCTGTGAGTTCGAGCCCCGCGTCGGGCTCAGGGCTGATGGCTCAGAGCCTGGAGCCTGTTTCCGATTCTGTGTCTCCCTCTCTCTCTGCCCCTCCCCCGTTCATGCTCTCTCTCTGTCCCAAAAATAAATAAATGTTGAAAAAAAATTTTTTTTAAATAAAATAAGGAGGAAGAGTTTCTAGATTATTTTGATCTAAATTTAACAGAGAATAATCATCTGGTCTGATGGTGATTGCGAAGATCTTGGAGTGTTACGGTAATAGTTTTAACACACGCCGTTGCTGCTGTCATCTCCACAGTATGCCTGGGAAAGCTCTTCTTTTGAAAAGTGGATAAAGAGAGAAATATGAAATCCAGATGTATAGAATGTGTACATAATTTAAAACAAGAACTACAGCCTGCAAAATCATCTTTAGGAGAGTTTATTTTAAATGCTACTGAATTTTATTGAATTTATCATGGTGGAGGAGTCACTGAAACATTCAAGGAAGGCGGCTGTATGAAATAAGTCTACAGATGCACGCTATGTCTATGTACACACGACAGAGGATGGGGGAAGAAGCGAGGGCAGGTGGGAGAGGACAGAGAGGGACACGGAGGAAATGCGCTAGGGTGTATTTTTAAAAGCTCTTGTAACGCGTCATATAGCTGGCAGTTGGCAGGAAGTAAGGACAACCTTCAGAGGCCCCAGAACAACGTGAACATGAATTCCAAGAGGTGGGGGCACTGAGGCCAAGAGCTGCTGCAGTTAAGTGCCACCAGACCCAGGTGACCTGGAGCAAGCTCGGGCAAGGGCATGGAGGGGACGAGACAGAGCCTAGGGCGTCTGCAGTGTGAGAGGGGAGCTGTGCACCCCTCCTCCCCATGCCCCAGAGCGATGACATCTGGCACACCTGGAGAGTGACACGTTTGCAGGTAAAGGGGACAGAACCCAAAAAAGGACACTCCAGGGAAGCTTGTTCTCTAGGTCTCGGCCTCAGGTGGTAGCGAGGAGGAAAACCCATAACCTCGAGCTGGCTAGTACGAGGGGCTGGAATTCACGTCATGTGTCGGGTGGAAAGGAAAACGCAATTCTCGCGTAAAACAGACCCCGCTTAGAGCTGTGCGTGGTACAAGCGACCACAAATGCTCTCGCGATAAAAGTACCCTGGAGCTCCACGCTGAGATTCGGAGCATCAGACTGCAAGCACTGAAGACATTTTCATTTTCTGACATAATAAAAAAAGTAAGTTTACAAGTCATGAAAATGTGGATGTAAAAATATGAGCAAAGTTTAAGAGGCCACTAAATGATGGAACAGAGTTGAAAAACGACCTACAGAAATTTTACAAATATAAACAATCACTGAGATTGAAAACAGAATATAGTAGTTGACTTTGAGATCAAGTATGTGTGTAAATCTAAGCAAATTGAGTGCACTGGTAAGTGTATCTTGGTGGGGGGGAGGGGGGGAGTGGTGAATAAAAGAAACTCTCTGAATGTGGACCGGAAAAAGGAAAAAGTAGAAATTATAAAAAAGGAAGTGTGCAGAAACATGGATTACAGACTGAGAACACCTAAGATTTATCAAAGGGGATCTCAGACAGAGAGAAGCAGGATCGTGGGGAAGAGGCCAGATTCAGAGACAGCTGCCAGAAACTTCTTTTGGGAATGCAAATCCAGTGAGCCCACTGAGTTCCTATCTGTAAATCTGAGGCAAGCCCTACAGCCCCAAAGGCAGTGAGGATATTTTATGTTACGGAATAACATGAAAGACAGGTTTCCCACAGAGGAATGGCAATTAAATGAACAGAAACACCTAACGCCAGCATTCAGGGGAATTGTCTCTCCAAAATGCTGAGAAAGAAATAGCTGTCAACCTGGAGTTTCATATTCAGCGAACTCAAGAATGAGAACAAAATAAATACATTTTCTTTCAGACAAAAACTGAGAGTTTCATCACCAACCAACTTGTGTTACAAAGATACATTCAAAGAATGTACTTCAGAAAAAAGCAGAGTGAATCCAGATGGACAAAACGACGTCAGGAGGTATGGAGAGAAGGAAGTTAAGAATGTGTGTATGAAGCAATAAATAGTGTTTCGCCAGAATAAGACCAAACTATCTGAAAGCAAAGTATGTGACCTGCAGAAGCTGAGCACAGTCGAAGCGTTCAAGATTCTTGACTTTTCTAAGAGTGTGGTACGAATAGCACTTAAATCTTGATTCCATTAGGTAAAATGGGCACGTTAAAATTTCTGGGGTAACTTTAAGCAAACAGAAATTGAACTTATAAATTTTCAAAGGGTAGAATAAAAATGGGGACAGACCAATTCCTCAACCATTGCAAACAGTGGGCTGCATGAAGAAAAGTAAAATGTAGAAGCAGCAGAAATAAATCTAAATATACAGTAAACACCATAAATGGGAAAGAACTGAATCATCCAGTTAAAAACAAAGATTGTCAGCCTCAATTAAAAATATCTAACCATATGCTCTTTACAAAAGACACACCTAAAATAAATTTGAAAAGTTTGCATCTACAAAACACACCAAAAAACCCAGTGAGGAATTAGTAAAAATATAAATAAGCAAACACACAAATTAGACATTTAAGATCCTCCTGGCAAAATGCTATCTCAGGAAGAAATAAAAGCACAGATAACCCTGTATCATTAAAGCAATTAACTCAGCAATTCACAATATTCCCACCAAGAAAATAACAACCTCAGAGAGTTTTGTAAAACCTACCAAACGTACAGAAAACAAAACCGTTCTTACAGAAATCTCAGAAAATATAGAAAGGGGAAACAGTCTTATTTATGAGACAAACTACAGCTATCACAACCAGAGTAATGCAGCGTTAAGTACAGAAAACTGGTGTCCAATCTCACAAGTGCATCGAAAACAACGTACTCTCGTCCCAGCGAGTTTATCAGTGTAAGGAAAATAAGGTAATTTACCACATCAACAAATGACAGAAATAAGCTAAATGATCATTTAAAAAAATTTTTTTTAAATGTTTTATTTATTTTTGAGAGACAGAGTGTGAACGGGGGAGGGGCAGAGAGAAAGGGAGACACAGAATCCTAAGCAGCTCCAGGCTCCGAGCTGTCAGCACAGAGCCCGACGTGGGGCTGGAACCCACGAACTGGGAGATCATGACCTGGGCCAAAGTTGGATGCTTAACCGACTGGAGCCACCTGGGCATCTCTAAGTGATCATTTATTAATACAGAAAAAAATAGGTGATAAAATTGAACAATCACGCTAAAAATGTTAGCAAAGTGAGAACAGAATTCGGCTTCTTTAATCCAATAAACATTGTATTGAAGAAAAAAATGGTAACCATCTTCATGTCTTATGGTTGAATGCAACTACTCCCTCTACTCTAGCAGTCCGTACCCAAGGCAGGGCTGTCTGCTTTTCTCTTCACCTTTGTCCTGGACATCTTAGCCGCTACAGTATAGTTAGAAAAAACATCAAACAAGGATTAAAAAAGAAGACACACATATGCCATTATTTAGGAATGACACCATGGCTTTAGCCCAAAACACAAATATATAATTAGAATTAATAAGACACATTAGCGGTGCTTTCAGACATGGAAATAAACAATGAAAGGTGTCGACAACAAACAAAACATCATAAAGTGTTTAAGGATACATTTTTTTTATGAAGATCTAAATATACTAGTTATCTAAATGTGAATTATTTTAAAAGATGTGTGAAATAATTGGAGAATATTATAAAATTATTTGTAATACAAAAAAATCCTTGAATATGTCTAATATATGGAGAGGTTTTTTTAAATAGTTTTTTTAAAAAATGTTTATTTATTTATTTTGAGAGAGAGCATGAGCAGAGAAGAGGCAGAGAGAGAGGGAGAGAGAATCCCAATCAGGCCCCGTTCTGTCAGCACAGAGCCCAACTTGGGGCTCAGTCCCACAAACTGTGAGATCACGACCTCAGCCAAAATCAAGAATCAAATGCTCAACTGAATGAACCACCAAGGTACCCCACGTCTAATACATAGAGAGCTTTGTCATGATTTCACATAAACTGAATCCCATAAAAATTGCAATTATCTCCAAATTGTTCCATAGAGTTAATGTAATTCCACAAAAATTCTAGACATTGTTTTTGTGTTTTTCCTAGATATTGTTTCCTCAACTGTGCAATCTGTTTGCCAATATATATGAAAAACTAAAGGCCGAAAAATATCCGGATCATTTCCAAAGAAGTAGAAGTAGGTTGAGGTAAGGGTAGGGGTTCTCCCTTCACCAAGTATGAAGAATTGACAGAAAGCTATCATGATTAGAATTCCAGAATAGAAAAACACACCATGAAAAGATCAGAGAGCCCAGAAATAGATGAGGCATAAAGGGAAAGCTAGGCCAGGCGGCTACGCAGATCCCTGGGAAAAACCTGATCTATTCAATGGCATGCTAATAATTGCTTAACTAGATGTGCAAAACAGGAGATATCTATTTTACACCATGCCAAAGTATTCAATTTTGTATGTACTAAAAGACATGACCATAAAAAACAACTTTTCAACCTTTAGAAAAAAATACAGAAAAAAACCCCAGAAATATCCTAAGAGGAAACATGCAAAACAAGAGTGAAAGAGGAATTTCACAGGAATTTTAAGGACAATTCCATTTGTAAAACCAGTGGACATCTCACAAAGACGCTTGCTCAGCCTCATTAATCATCAGTGAAATGCAGATAGAATCCCAATGAAATATAATCTCACAACCACCAGCTTGGGAATTAAAAAAAAAAAATCTGACAATATCAAGTCTTGCTCACTGGTGGGAGTAAAAATTGGCACAGCTACTTTAGGAAACAATTTTGGATTTCCTGTTGAATTTAGAGATGTGCTTAGAGAAATGAGCTTCATGGTGCTGTTATATATCATAAGAATAACTTGCACATATGTGCTAAAAGGCATTCAAGCTTTGTGTCACAAAAAAAATCGAAAACATCTAAACATCCATTGATAGGAAAAATGGACAAATAAATTGCATTATAATTCTACAATGGACCATTATGCATGAATGAACTAAGTACATGCATTGATGAGAGTGATTTAATGCAATGTGGGAGTTGTTTTGTTTTGTTTTGTTTTTAAAAAGCAAGTCATAGGGGCGCCTGGGTGGCTCAGTTGGTCGAGCGACTGACTTCGGCTCAGGTCATGATCTCATGGTTCACGAGTTCGAGCCCCACGTCAGGCTCTGCGCTGACAGCTCAGAGCCTAGAGCCTGGAGCCTGCTTCGGATTCTGTGTCTCCCTCTGTCTCTGCCCATCCCTCACTCACGCTCTGTCTCTCTCTCAAAAATAAGTAAACATTAAAAAAATAAAAGTTACAAAAGGAAAATTACTGCATGATTTCATTTTTTTAAATTTCAAATGTATGTAATATATTACGTGGGGATACACATGAGGTAAACCTTGAATGCAAAGCAAAATAATGATACACACAAACTTAGGACACATTTGTCACCCCTGAAGATGTTTAGCTATGTCATCAGGGCTTCAATAATCTTGGTCAAATTGTCTCTAGTGCTCAGTGGCAGGCATATGGATATCTGTCCTAACTTTCTCCTTTGAACCATAACTCCATCATGTATACTTTCCATTGTAATATATTTGAAATATAATCCATATTTCAGAATTAAGAAACTGTAATCAATAAATAAGTCTGGAAACTTTTCTTTCTAAAAATGTTGCAAACCACCATTTGAGAATGTTTTCAATGTTTGAGCCTTTAAAAATAGGTATTAGGCATATTTTGAAATATGGGCTAATTGAAAGAAGTGTTTTGGTGCTACAATCCAGTGAGGAATTGAAGGGTGAATTGAAGAGTATAATATAAAGTAATATATAATAAATAATAATAATAAAGTAATGTAATGTAATATATTACATACTGAAAAACATACGCCAAAGAGTACAACACGTTTTCAATTAGCTACGTCTTTCGTATCTCAAAAAGCAACGCTATTAGTAAACACAGCCTGTCTCTCCTAACTCTTGCTGTTCTACTAGGGAATCGAGTCTAGATCTTATTACTGGGTAACTTTCTGTAACTTGGAGCTGCACAGACGGAATACCTCCTACAGAGGTGACATGTAACCCTGCCATCATACAACATCAGGCCAGAGCAAGCATGGCAGAGATCTCTGCTCCCGCCAGTCAGAATGAGAACTGGCCCAGACGCCTGGTGTGGTCTGGTGTTTGTCTGCTTCCACAACAACGGTCTGGGAGGCAGATACGCTTGCAGGTAATGGGGAATTAAAAATTCAGCATCATCCCCTCTGCAGGAAGGGTCGGAAACTCGTGAAGCTCTGTATCTGTTGCTGAGTCATCCTTCTAATATCCTTTGAGGATGAGAACTTGGGTCACTTTTCAAGGACAGAGAGGACATAGGGGAACAACCTGGACACTGAAAGTGTCACGGCACCCCACAGGAGCGCACGCCCAGTTTGGGTGGGCGTGTATATTGGCAACACCTGGAAATTCATACTTGGCCTGCTACAAATATGCTCTGCTCATTCCAACATTTTGTTAGCCAGACGGGCACGAGTGTTCTTATACCTCGGGGTTCTGTGCAATCAAGACTTCTTAAAAGAGACAGCTGCCCGGGGAAGTCTGCAGTCTTTGCCGGAAGTACTTGGGAGGCAACCCAAGGCTTCCACCAACCGCAGCTGCAAGGCTGGCCCTCCTCTGTGCAACTTTCAAAGGCACCGGAGCAGCAGGTACCATATTGGTCCACAAAGTTACAGATGACATTGGAACTAGTAATGACAATTATTATGATACAAAAAAGGGAAACCATTTTTGTGAAGCTTAATTTGTGTGTGTGTGTGTGTGTGTGTGTGTGTGTGTGTGTGTTTAATCTTCAGCATGCACCCCAAGCCGCCACCATCACTAGTCAGAGCTATGATTTGATGTCATGGCAGAAAATAGACCTTTGGGATTATACTTCCTGGGCTCTTCAGACTAGCGGACTCTTCTGAAAATAAAATAACCTGAAAGCAGTTTTAGGTATACAATGTGATGCAAACTGGATAACATTTTTAATAATTTGGAAACAAAATTACTTTAACAAATACTTTGACATAGTTTACCGGTTTATTTTTTTAGAGGTGTGTGTGTAATGGAATATTTGGCTGCAAGGATGGTTTGCAATCATTGGATTAAAAACCATCATTTCATGTGCTGTTATTTAGTTACAGCAGGAGTATTTTTTCATAACTAAAATAAATCTTAATTTTAGGGCAGTTTTAGGTTCACAGCAAAATTGAAGGAAAGAGACAGGGATTTCCCAGATACCCTGCACGGCCCCCCGACACACACACCAGCCTCTGTCAACATCCCCCAGCACATGGTCCTCTCGTTACTCTCTATGAATCTGCACTGAGACATCGTTACCACTCAAAATCCATAATTTACACTCGGGTCCGCTCCTGGTGTCGTGCTTCCCTCTTCCCATAGGTTTTCACAAACGTATACTGATGTGCACCTGCCACTGTTGTATCTCACAGAATAACCACGTTGCCCTCAAAACCCTCTGTGCTCCAAGTCCTCATCCTTCCCCCTCTCCCCTCAGCCCCTGGCGACGACCCATCTCTCTGTCGTCTCCTTAGTTTCGCCTTTTCTAGAATGTCATAAAGCTGGGTCACATGTGTGTAGCCTTTTCACACTGGCTTCTTCCACTTTATAATTTGCAGTTAAGTTTCCACCATGTCTCTTTGTGGCTTCATGTCTCTTCATTTCTTTTTAGCACTGGATAATGTTCCATTGTCTGCATGGACCGTACTTGTGTGTGTGTGTGTGTGTGTGTGTGTGTGTGTGTGTGTGTGTGTGTTTAACCCGTTCATCTACTGCAGTACATGCTTCCAAGTTTGGGTAATTATGAACAAAGCTGCTGGAAACATCCACGTGCAGGTTTTATGCAGACACAGGTTTTCAACTTCTTTGAGTAAATACCAGGAGCGTGACTGCGGGATCCGATGGCAAGAGTATGCTTATGGTTTCGTGAGAGACCGTCATGCTGTCTCCGGAAGCGGCTGCACCGTCCTGAATCCCCACCAGCAGTGAGTGAGAGCCCCGGCTGCTCCACACCCCTCGCCAGCACCACCCTTGGTGTTGTCAGTGTTCAGTTTTGAACGTTCTAATCACTGTGTGGTGGTATCTCATTCTTGTTCTATTTAATAGTTTCCTAATGACGTATGATGCTGAGTATCTTTCCAGGCGTTTGTTTCCGACCTGTGTATCTTCTCTGGTGAAGTAACTTAACACTATTTTTTTAAACCTCTATATGATGCTAAAATGTCCATGCTCCTTTCTACCAGCAGCAATTCTTCACCATTTTACTGAAATAGATATAAACTCATCTTAAAAACACCTTGCTGGGGGTGCCTGGGTGGCTTAGTCGGTTGGGCGTCCAACTCCAGCTCAGGTCATGATCTCGCGGTCCGTGAGTTCAAGCCCTGCACTGGGCTCTGTGCTGACAGCTCAGAGCCTGGAGCCTGCTTCGGATTCTGTCTCCCTCTCTCTGCCCCTCCCCTGCTCACACTGTGTGTCTCTCTCTTTCTCTGTCAAAAATAAATAAACATTAAAAAAAACAAAAACAAAAAACCTTGCTGGCCTTGCGCTCTTAGAAAGCATGTGCTAAAATCAGAAAATTTATTGTAATTTTTAAAACGTTTAGAACATTTAAATGTTTGATTTAGAACATTTACAGCTCACACTTAATGCACTAAGAGTTAAACATCTTGGGGCGCCTGGGTGGCGCAGTCGGTTAAGCGTCCAACTTCAGCCAGGTCAGGATCTCACGGTCCGTGAGTTCGAGCCCCGCGTCAGGCTCTGGGCTGATGGCTCAGAGCCTGGAGCCTGTTTCCGATTCTGTGTCTCCCTCTCTCTCTGCCCCTCCCCTGTTCATGCTCTGTCTCTCTCTGTCCCAAAAATAAATAAACGTTGAAAAAAAAATTTTTTTAAATAAAATAAAAAAAATTAAAAAAAAAGAGTTAAACATCTTCATACTGCAATCAATTTTTTGAGCTTGTCATACCCATGGAAACAACTGTGAAATGCAGATTACAATTCAGCACCAAGATGACCACTCAAGAAAGTGGTTAGATGCTATATTAAAACCAAAATTTGATTCAAAGACTAAAATTCTGTTTTTTTTTTAAATGGATACCACCCTTCATCCAAACAGTGTATTACTATATTCAAGTTCAAATTTTAGAAACAATTCAACCTAAAAATCTGAGGATGTAAACACTCCATTTGAAAAAGAAACAGAGCCAAAATTATAACAATAGTTTAAAAAACCACTGATTGGTGAGTTTTACACCAACTGCTGCATATAGCACAACATCTGAGACGTAATAAAAAATTAGAAGTGGTTCTGCGCACGGTTTCGAGGCAGAAACATAATAATGCTTACACATTCCCGTAGAAACCACCTGGCATGGGAATTTTCATCAAGGAAAGGCTGAGCTAATAGCACACAAGGCAGCTTGGGTCGCTAGACCATTTCCAACACTACAGTTCTGGTGCTGTGACATCGGAACCGGACAGAACAAGGCAGGCCTGAGGTCCTCTGCAGAGGACGATACTGTCTACTCTGACGGAGGTCGTGGTTGGAGGCCCAGAGGTTTTCAAGGGAGGGGATAAGGAAAGAGAATCTCTATCGTTGTGTGCGAATATGCACGCCTGTGTTGATCCAGGTAAGCCTCTCGGAGAACATTCTCTCGTCTCACTAACTAGTCAGTCAGTCTTCTACTCACCAGTCTCATGATTTGGCAAAAGACAGACGCCCACCCATCTGGTGTCCTGCCTAAATTGCTTGGGTTCCAAGCAATCCTGTTAGCCTTTTGGCTGAATGGTTTTCTCTGTTCATGCCAACACCTCTCTGCTCAAAGGCTGAGGGAGACAAGAGTCATTACCTGGAGATGCTTCGGTAAAGACTGTCCGTATGATAAAAATCACTTTCTGTATCTCTCTTGGCGGGTAAATAATTGAGATATCAAACCAAAATATCAAATATTTACAAAACACAAGTAGAATGGCCTAGATTGCTAATACAGATTAAACATTTCCGAACAGAAAGGTATGGCTTATGCAGCAACCAATGTCATCAGTGGTATTTTCAGGATCTAAATCTGACAATGGTGTATATGACGGGTCCAAGGGGAGGAACAGGTACAGGTGGAGGCAATTACATCCCCCCTCCCCACCAGGGAAAAGGGCCTTACAAACCCAATCTTGCTGGAGGCCAGAGGCCAGAACTGCTGTAAGAAACAAACCAACATGCTTGGAACTTTTCATATGTTCCAACAGGGGAAGAGGGGAGCGAGGGTTCTGCAGGACCCCAAACTTCTACCTTGCTGACCAAGTGTGGTGGTGCACCCTTCTCTGCCTTTTTCTCAGACCGGGTCTCCACCCGACAGAAATAATATGGCCCCCTGTACAGACGGCATTTGTCAATCTCTAAAGTGTGTGACGAATGCATGAAAAGAACAAGTGGCTTCCCCTTCAAACTTATCATCACAATCCTTAGGTATTTCTTTTTCTTCTGATGAAAGGTAGTGGAGAATATAAAGGCATGTATAACATAAAGCAGTTTAAATTTTACCACACAGAAAACTCAGATAACCTGTAATACTCCTGCCTCTAAAGCGTGGTTCCCGACCCACCACCAACACTCTATCTGTTTCAGTCTAAATACTTCCTAACTCCAACCTGCTTCTTTTTGTTTTTTTTTTTGTTTTTTGTTTTTTGTTTTTTATTGCCTTTGTCCTAAACTTGGCCATCTCTTTCTCTAGAATTCTGCACTCTCTCTCAGGATATACAATCTAATATGAAATCTTCATAAGAAGGCTTACAGTCTCTAACCCAAGCATTTAGGACTAATCCTTATTTCCAGAAAGCTAGACAAATTGTCCTATCCTTTTCAGATATGATGCTGTCTTATCTAGCATCTGTTTGCACTCTGACAGGCAAAAAGGCTTCTGATTCCTTCCACATAGCCCTCATCTTGTATTCCATTTGAAACTTTCTGGTTTCCTGAGTGAGGGTTCCTGTCCTAAAAACGTGTTTGATATTCCAGGATCATTAGGACCACACCTCTGTATCAATTTTGTCAGTTCTCCCTTTCAGAGACAAGAGCCTTACAAATTGTCACCGGCCACAATGGGGACCAGGGGAAGGCATCCCTGATTCTCAGTTCTGCAGTTTGCCTGGACCACCGATAGGATCTTCGCACATTGTCCAGACAAAATATTCCTCATGGAACGATGCCCTCACCTTTCTACTGGCCCGGAAGGGGAGCCCATCCCTACGAGCTCAGCACCCCGTCAGGGATGAGTACACTTCCAGCTGCTGGTCTAGGATGTGCTCCTCGGGAGAACGCGGCGATGCCCCGCCGTGTTCCGGTGCTAGCAGAAATGGGAGTACCCCAAGGGAAAACATGTTTGGGGAAAGACGGCATTTGGTAGTGGGACGTCTGAGCTCGCTGTATTATGAATATTCATCCTAACAGCTATGAAAATATACTCTTAGCCAAGGGTCCCGGAGCCCTGAAAGCTTGTTACACTACAGCACCATGTGCCTGAGAGAAACTGATCTCGTTATGCTTATTTCTCTCGTTCAGTTTTCTTGGAAGTTGTATATGTGGAAACACATGCAATATGTTTTCCATACCTTAAAATCTTATGTTAAGTTTTATTTTGGTTGCCCCGTAGACAAAATAGCTGGGTAACTGACCAAAATGTGTCAGAAAATACTACTGAATTTTATTGACCCAATAGATACCAAAATACTGGCACAAAAATGCTACTGAATTTTATTGACCCAATAGATACCAAACAGTTGCATTCCTAAAAAAAAAAAAAAAAATCACTTCTAAAATCCAGGATGCAAAACGGTTTGGTTGCATTTTCGACTTTCAAAAACTATAGTTTGTTTTCTTTTATCTTTATTGGTGAGAACATGATGGGAGTTGCAGGAAATAACCAGATGTACGAGGTGATCAACATCAAAATCTTCTGGAATCAAATAGAGTGGTCCTTTCTGCAATCTCTCCAATCAGCGAAAATGTGGCTTTGGCCTCATCTCTAAATCAAGTGAGTATCAAAAGGAAAGCAGGTGACTAACTAATCCTGCACTTCCCAGTGTTGGGAACAGAATCGGAGAGCCGATTCATTCAGTCGCAACTACAGAGGGTGTGAAATGAAACGCACTCTGAGCTAGACAGGCCAGGACCCCCCATGGCTTCAAAGGCAATTACCAGCACCTTTTGTTATGAGTCGAATCCTAGCATGAGCTAGGAAACTTCAGGATTTATCACTCAGTTACTCTCCTGCTTAGATTATGTAATTGAATCAGACAGTTTTGAAATGTGCAAGTTAATAAAAGTGTGTGTTTATATCTACACCTTTCCCTAAGAGAAAAATCTGAAGGAGTAGGTCCTTGTAGATTAGAACCAATTTTTGTATATCCCCCTTTGACCCCTCCTTAATATGCAGGAGGTATTTAGCAGAAGAGAAAATGTGTTGTATGTGTACAAACGCAAAAGCACAAAGAGAAAAAAGCGGGGAAATCTCTAAGCTAGAAAAAAGTAAAGGTAAAAAGGAGATAAAACAATAGCAACACAGTGTTGCATGCATAATAAAAATGATATAAATAGAGTTCTTAATATAGTATGTTAGTAATTTAAATTTTTGTTTCTGGCAGGTTTTAAATGAAGATTTTTAAGTTACTTTTTATTACTTTCATGGTAGAATACAATACAGATGGTCACAGAAAAGTAGAGTTGAAAAGAAAATAAAAAATCAAACATGATGAAAATGTGCTCTACAGCAAATTTATATTTGTATAACCTCACATATCATTTTATGAATCATCATGTTCTAATGCAAGGCACGATACCTTTAAAATGTCATTCTTTTGAAAATTCTCTTTCATAAGTTAAGTCCAACCAAAACATGGCATCGTTTTCTTAATAAAATTTGCCTTTTTGAGGGATACACACGTCATTTTAAATATACACACAAACACATACCACCCCCCAACACACAGACTGTTTGTGATACTAAAAACAACTTTACGATCCCACAATATGTGTGATTACTTCAGACATTTTCTGTGAGCATTTCCTGAAAGTCATTTTTACCTTGGTCTTTGTAGCTAATCAAGCTTGCAGAGATTACAATAACCAAAGGTCAAAACTAAGGATTTCATGAGGATAAGGAATAAATCCATGTGAATGATTATGTTGTAACGCACAAGATACAAATTTCCAGATTCAGTATGTTCTTATTTTGGCCTACAATTATGTTACCACCAGCTGACGAAAATGAAAAGGACACGCGGTGTCAACAAGGATGGGAAGCCACTGGTACTCTCAAAACTTGGCAGTATCGATGAACACGGAACAAATGCATACCCTCTGATTGAGTCATTTCACTCCCAGCTACGTACCCAATAGAGGGGAGCGCTTATGTCTGCCAAGAGACCTAATGTTAAAGCAGCATCGTTCACAACAGCCCCACAATGGATTCATCCTAAATATACATCCCAGTAGAGGGATAAATGAACGGCTGTAGATAGCAGAGGGAGCATTATCACAGTTGAGGAACAGAGCCAACCACTGTCACTTGTAACGGGATGAGGCTGGCTAACCTAATGTTGAGATCATGTTACCAGACACAAAAGCGTACATTCCTCTCACGTGAAATCCCAAACGGGCATAACTATTCTCTTGCCTGGAGGTCAGAACAGTGGTTACCTTGAGGTGGGAGTTAACGACTGGTGGGAGGAAGCTGAGGCCTCTTGGCAGCCCGGAAGTGTTCTTTATCAGGATCGGGGTCACGGTTCCAGAATGCACCTGCCTGGAGAAATCCATCAAGGAAGACCTTAACACCTGCGTGTAGCTAGATTCAGTTATGTATACACATCTATCAATAAAATAAGTGTCTGAAAGAATTCAAACAAAGTATTATGGAGGTTACTGCTGTGTGGTTGAGCTATGATTGCAGGTCATTTTCTTCTCTGTGCTTTTTTGTTTTGGGGTTTTTTTGGGGGGGGTTGGTTTCTTTGTTTTGTTTTGTTTTTTGCTTCTCTCAACTTCTACGCTGAACACATACTACTTTTATAATCAGAAACAACCAATAAGCATGTTTATAAAGAGAAGTTGCCATGGTAGCAGAAATGAAGGCAAGAAGAAAACTTGCATTTTATGCATTTTATGAAGTTCACTCATAGAGTTCAAAGTTCAGTTCAACATGCTTTTGCTCATTTTGTAATTGTTGTTCTTAAGTTTGTAAATGTATAAGCTTATAAATTTACAAGTTTATAAATTTAGGAGTGGCTTACTCTTTAGTCTCGAGAATTCATTTTTTTTCTAGTGGGGTATGTTATCTTTCAGCTGGAGGTGTTTGATGGTCTGCAATACACTCATAAAAGCTGTCCAAAGATTTAAGTCTCCTGGCTTCAGGGAGAGATGTCTTCACCGAAGATGAGAAAGGCTGTTCTGTCTCTGCGCGTCACTGTGGTTTGTTAAATTGAGGACAGCTGTGCAGAGGAAACGGCTCCCTAATTAGAACCATGTGTGAAACAAACCGATGGAGGCAGGAAGGGAGGCTGAACAGCGCTAGAACAAAGTTCTAAGACTTCAGGTTGAGCTTCGTGTTTATAGGCGGATATCGGGGACACATCTGTTTCCACCGACTGCATATTCCTTGGGTTCAGAACAACCGATTCCCATTCAGACGTGTCTCCTGAAAAAAGTTTTGCCTTGGTCTGTTGGGGTCTTTGTATTTTTAAATTGAAATGTTTTATTGAGATAATTGTACATTCATATGCAGTCGTAAGAAATATTTTCAGCCACTGTTAATATTTTGCAAAACTACAGTACAATATTACAGCAAGCATATCGACATTCTTCCCGCCCATCCACCTTATTCAGGTTACCTAAGTTGTGCTTGTACTCGTGTGTGTGTGTGTGTGTGTGTGTGTGTGTGTGTGTGTGTGTGTGGTTCTTCACAATTTTATCCCATGTGTACATTTGTAGATCCACCACCACAATCACGAACTGAACACAAGGATGAGTCATACTGCCCATTGGTAACCATACCTATCTCCCCCTGTCTCCTTCCTCCATCCTTGGCATCCACTAATCAATTCACTTCCAAAGTTTTGTCATTTCAAACATGTTATATAAATGGAATAATCTGTTATGTAACATTTTCGGATTGACTTTTTTTCATTAACTCAGCATAATTCCCTGGAGATTCGTCAAATTGTTGCATGTTCCAACAAATTATTACTTTGTACTGCTGAGTAATATTCCATGGAATATTAAGTTTTAGTTTGTCTAACAATCCATTTGATGAAATACATCTGAACCATTTCCAGTTACTGTGCTACTACAAATAAAATTGCTCTGTACTTCTGTATACCATTTTATCTGTTAAAATAAGTTTTAACTTCTCTGGGATATATGCCTGAGTCCATTATTGACTTTTATGTTAATTGCACATTTAGGCTTGTACAACATTGCCAAACGATTTCACAGTGGGTTGTGCCTTTTTCGTTGCTATCAGCAATGTATGAATACTCCGGTTTCTGTACTTCCTTACCAACATTTGGTATTTTCACTATTTTTTCATTGTAGCTGTTCTAATAGGGTTACAGTGATATCTCACTGTGGTCTTCACTGGCTTATTCCTAATGTCTAGGGATGTTGAAGATCTTTTTTTGTGCCTATTTGCCATCTCTATATCTTTATCAGCCAAACGTCTCTTCATGTCTTTTGCCCATTTTTGCATCGGGCTGTTTCTTTACTGTTGACTTTTGAGAGTTCTTTATGCACTCTATCAGTCTTTCAGACATACGGCTTACAATCCTTTCTCGAAGGGTTTACCTTGTTTTTGATCCTTTTCACAAGGGCATTCATACAACAAAAGTTCTTCATTTTGATAAAGTCCAATTTATCAGTTTTTCCTTTGAGAATCGTGCTTCTGATGTCAATTATAAGAACTCTTTGGCTAACTTTTGATCCCCAAAATATTCTGCTATATGTGTATTTTTTTCTAACAGTTTTATAACTTTACATTTAAGCGCATAATAAATTTTGAGGGTTTATTATTTTTTTTTAAGGTATGAGGTTTATGTGGAGGTTCTTTCTTTTTGGCTTATGAATGTTCACTTGTTCCAATACTGAATAGCTTTTGCACGTTTGTCGAAAATCAGTTAAGCGTTTTTATGTGGGAGGTATTTCTGGGCTCTCTGTCCTGTTCAATGATCTACATACATTCCTCTGCCGATAGTATGCCATTTTGATTACTGTAGCTATACACATAGTAAACCTTTACAGAGGTTAGAGTGATCTCTAGAACAACATTCTTCTTGTCAAGATTGTCATAGTTTTTCTAGGACCTATGTCTTTACATACAAATTTTAGAACAGACTTGTCTCTGTTTACCAAAACTTTGCCTGGATTTTATAGGAACTGTATTGAATCTATAGCTTAATTTGGGGAAAACACACATCTTTACTATGTTGACTCTTCTGATCCATGAACACAGTATGTCCCCCACTTATCTAGGACTTGTTTGATTTAGTTTAGCAGTATTTTGTAATGTTCAGCACTCAGAACCTTTTTTAAAAGTATTTCATTTCCTTCGAAGTGATAATAAATGATATCATGTTTTTAATATAATTTTAAATGCATATTCACTGTTAATACATAGAAATGTGATTGATTTTTACGTGTTGACCTTGTGTCTTGCAGATTTGCTAAACTAACTTATTCTAGGATTTGTTTTTTTTTACATTCCTTGGGATTTTCTATATAGATAATCGTGTCATTTGCAAATAAGAACAGTCTTATTTCTTCTTTTCCAATCTATAAGGCTTCTTTGGTTTAATTTTTTTATAAAATGCTCTTTATCAAGTTGTATTCCTAACTTGCCAAGAAATTTATCATGAATGGTAAATAGGTGTATTATTTTGCTAAATGTTTGTCTACATCAATTAATAGAATCAGATCATTTTCTTCTTCAGCCTGTTGATAAGATGGATTGTGTTGCTGAATGTTGAGCAAGTTTTGCATACCGGTAGCAAATTCCACTGGATTATGGTATATAAATATTTCTGCATATCGCTGTATTCTATTTCCAAATATTTTGTTGGGGATTTTTGAGTGTTAGTTCATTGCAAATATCATTTTTTCACTTTCATTTTTTTAACTCTTTGTCTTGTTTTGGTATCAGGAATATACTAGCTTCAGGAAGTAGGTAGAGAGTTAATATTTCCTCTTCCATTTTCTGGAAAAAAAATGTGGAAAATGGGTGCTAATTCCTCAAATGTCAGATAGAATTCTCCAGTGTTTGAAGATTTCTTTCTTCAAAGCTGTTACATTATAAATTCAATTTCTTTGATGATTATAGGTGAATTCACAGTATCCATTTCATCTTCACTGAGTTTTGATAATTTTGCTTTTTAAAGAATTGTTTCATTTCTTCTAAGTTGTTGAATTTTTGAGCAAAAACTTGCTTGTACTATTCACTTATTACCCATTAATGGCTTCTCGATCTGAAGTGATAGCACATTATATTCCTGATATTGGCAATTTGTGTCTTCCCTGTTCTTCATTTTAGTCAGTCTTGATAGAAGTTTATTAATTTTATTATTTTTTAAAGAAATGCCTTTTTATTTAATTTTCTCTATGTTATTTTTCCAATTTGATTTCTACCTTTATCTTGATTATATAATTCCTTCTGATTGCTTTGTAATTATTTTTGTCTCTATCTTCTAGTTTCTTGGGGTAGGAATTTAGACTATTGATTTGATATTGATCCTCTTTTCTTTTTTTAAAAGTTTTTATTTAAATTCCATTTAGTTAGCATACAGTGTAATATTAGTTTCAGGTGTACCATATACTAATTCAACACTTCCCTACATCACCAAGCTCACGACAAGTGCACTCCTTAACCCCCATCACTTATTTAACCCATAACCCCATCTACCTCCTCTCTGGTAACTATTAGTTTGTTCTCTATACTTAAGAGTCTGCTTCTTGGGTGCCTGGGTGGCTCAGTCAGTTAAGTGTCCAACTTTGGCTGAGGTCATGATCTCATGGTTTGTGAGTTTGAGCCCCACATAGGGTTCTGTACTGACAGCTTATAGTCCAGAGCCTGCTTCAGATTCTGTGTCCCCCTCTCTCTCTGCTCCTCCCTCCTCTTGTGTTCTCTTTCTCTCAAAAATAAATAAACATAAAAAAAAGAGCCTCTTTCTTGGTTTGCTTCTCTCTCTCGTTTTTCCCTTTGCTCATTTATGTTTCTTAAATTCCAATTTAAGAATTGGAATTCCATTTAAGAAATTCTTAAATTCCACCTATGAGTGAAATCATATAGTATTTTTCTCTGACTTATTTCACTTAGCATAATACTCTCAAACTCCATCCATGTCATTGCAAATGGCAAGATTTCATTCATCTTTATGGCTGAGTAATATTCCGTGTGTGTGTGTGTGTGTGTGTGTGTGTGTGTGTGTGTGTATACCACATCTTCTTTATCCGTTCATCAGTCAATAGACACTTGGGCTGTTTCATAATTTGGCTATTGCAGATAACGCTGCTATAAATATTAGTGTGCGTGTATCCCTTTGAATTAGTATTTTTGTATTCTTTGAATAAATACCTAGTAGTACAATTGCTGTATGGTAAAGTAGTGCTATTTTTAACATTTTAAGGAAACTCCATATTGTTTTCCACAGTGGCTGCACCAGTTTTCATTCCCACCAACAGTTCAAGAGGGTTCCCCTTCTTCACATGCTTGTCAACACTTGCCATTTTTGAGTTTTTGATTTTAGCCATTCTGACAGGTGTGAGTGACATCTCATTGCAGTTTTCATTTGCATTTCCCTGATGATGAATGATGTTGAGCATCTTTTCCTGTGTCTGTTGGCCATCTGGATGTCTTATTTGGGAAAATGTCTATTCGTGTGTTATACTCATTTTTAATTGCATTATTTGTTTTTGGGGGTGTCGAGTTACATAAATTCTTTATATACCTTGGATACTAACCTTTACTGGACATGTCATTTGCAAATATCTTCTCCCATTCACTAGGTCGCCTTTTAGTTTCGTTGTGAAAAAGCTTTTTATTTTGATATAGTCCCAATAGTACATTTTTGCTTTTATTTCCCTTGCCTCAGAAGATATATGTAGAAAATGCTGCCGTTGCCTCAAGAGACATATGTAGAAAATGCTGCAATGGCCAATGTCAAAGAAGTGCCTGTGTTCTTTTCTAGGATTTTTACAGTTTCAGGTCTCATATTTAGGTCTTTTGTCCATTTTGAATTTATTTTTGTGTATGGTGAAAGAAAGTGGTCCAGTTTCATTCTTTTTCATGTGGCTGTCCAGTTTTCCCAACACCATTTGTTGAAGAGACGATCTTCTTCCCTGCTTTATCAAAGATTAATTGACCATAGAGTTGTGTGATATTGTTCCTCTTTTCTAATGAAACAATTTAGTGCTATAAATTTTTCTCTTACCACTGCTTTAGCTGCATCCCACACACGTTGATATTTTGTATTTTCATATCTATCCAGGTATAACCTTTTTTAATTTCTTTGTGATTTCCTCTTTGACATGTGTGTTGTATATCTTCACATATACAGATTTTCCTGTTGTATACCCTTTAATGATTTCTAGCTGATTCTCCTATGGTCAGAGGAAATTTTCTGTGGGACTTCAATTCTCTTAAATATGTTGAGGTTTGTTTTATAGTCCAAGATATGACTGATTTTGGTAAATGCTTCATAGGCCCTTGAAAAGTGTGTGTATTCTGCTATTTTTGTATGGAGTGATACACATGTCAACTAGATTCTGTTGGATAGTGTTAGTGTTGTGATGCTGATTTCCTCTCTAATACTTCTAAAAAGTACAGATAGAGAGGTTTTAAAGTACCAAATATAACTGTGGAATTATTTCTCTTTTCAGCTCTATCAGTTTTTGCTTCTTGTATTTTGAAGTTCTGTTGCTTAGTGCACACACTTAGAATTTCTATGTCTTCCTTCTGAATGAATCCTCTTATCATTATATATTACCTCTCTTTGTCTCTAGTAATTTCCCTGGTTTCAACTTGACTTTTTCAAATCCTCATATAGCCATACCTACTTTTTGTTGATGATGTTTACATGACACATCTTGTTCCATGTTAAACCTACTCATGTCATTAAATTTTAAATGTGCTTCTTCTCACCTCCATATCGTTTTTTTAAATCCACTCCACCGGTATCTATTTTTTGATTAATGAACTTATATGATTTGCATTTAAGATAATTATTAATATATTAACATTAATGTCTCTCATTTTATTAATTGTTCCCTGTTAGTTTTTCCTGGTTCTTGTTCCTTTTCTCTACTTTTTTTAACTTCTTGCAGTTTAACATTTTTTTTGAATTCCATCTTGATTTATGGATATTTGAATGTATTTATTTGAATAGTTTTTGTAGTTGGTAATTTCTGTGGTTATTACAATGTACATATTAACATACCACAGCCTTATGGTATCATCAGCTTACTATTTCAAATGAAGTCTGGAGATCTACTTCCATTTAGGTCTTGCCCCATTTTTGAATATCATTATCCTGGGTATCTAGTAGTGAGGTAATTTGTGTTTCGATCATCGAATATAATTTATAAAACTCATGAGAAAAAATATAGTCTATTGTATCTGCTTGTATTTCTCCTCTTAACATGTTCTTTCTTCTTTCCTAATGCTACAGGGTGCTTTATCACATTGTTTTGGATTAAAAAATCTCCTTTAAATAAACTTTATGGGTAAGTCTGAGAAATACAAAATCTTTAACTTTCTTTCACCTGAAATGTCTTATTTTTCTTTCATTCTTACATGATAGTTTCAGTGGATATAGAATTTTTGGCTAACAGTTCTTTTGTGTCAGTACTTGACAATTTTTTCTATTTCCTGCTCTATCGTTTTCAGTGAGAAATCCACTGTCATTCAAACTTGCATTTCCTTCCCTATTGTTAATGTGTCATTTGTCTATGACAACTTTCAGTATTTCCTCTTTGTCTTTAGTTTTCAGAAGTTTAATTATCATCTAGGCACACATTTCATTGGGTTTATCTTGTTTAGAGTTTGCTCAGCTTCTTCAGTCTGCAGGATTGTGTCTTTCACCAAATTTGGGAAGTGTTCAGCCATTATACCACCATTTCATTTCAGCGGTCTTTCAGCACCCCCCTTTTTTTTTCTCTTATCATACAATCACCGGATCTTTTGCCTAGTCTCTGTTTTGGGGGGAGGGGGTTTCCTCAGTTTATGTTGCCCTTGTTCAAATTAGGTAGATTCTTTTGATCACTTATTGATCTGATCTTACCCACTGTCATCTCCATTCTGTTAAGTATATGCAGCAAAATTTTTCCCCTGTCATTGCATCTTCTAGTTCTATAATTTCCATTTAGTTATTTTTCATGGCTTCCATTTCCTTGCTGAAATTCCACTTTTCATCTATTTCAAGAGAATTAGTAATTGTCCAAGCACCTTATGACGGCTGCTTTAAATTCACTGACACATAATACTAATACTTATCTTGGTGTTGGCATCAGGTGCCTACCTTTCTCATTCAAGTCGCATGTTTTCTTGGTTCTTGGAATGATGGGTTATTTTTCATCGTACCCTGGACATTTGCCTATTATGTTAGGAAACTCCAGATCCCATTTAAATCTTTTATTTCAGCAAGTGGTTATCCTATTTAAGTTTAGCAACTGGCTCTGACTTGCTTTTGTGGATTGTGGTTGCATTGACAGTTTAATTTTCAGAGCCTTTGTAGTATTCCTTTAGTAAAATTGGTTTATCTGCTATTGCTGTGTTGTTCCTTCAATCCTGGGATCCCATGTCAGTGTGCCTTCCTCTTACATCTTTCAGAACTCCCTTTCATGAAAAATTTGTAGGAACTATAGTTGTTCTTCATGGGAAGAATTAAGGCAAAACAAGTTTGTGTCATCTTTTCCAGACTAAAAGTCTTGGTTGTTTGTTTTTAAAGGATAATCTACAGTTTGTATGGCTTGAGAAAAATCAAACATCTACTGATGTTATTTCATGCACTACCAGAAAATCCTGAAGAATCGTGGTCTCAGCACTTAACATATATAATAAACTGTGATGCTCCTTTTCAAAACCCAAGTCTTTTTTAATTTATTTATTTTTGAGAGAAAGAGAGACAGAGTGTGAGCAGAGGATGGACTGAGAGAGAGGGGGACACAGAATCCGAAGCAGCCTCCAGGCTCCGAGACATCAGCACAGAGCCCCATGTGGGGATCGAACTCACGAACTGTGAGATCATGAACTGAGTCAAAGTTGGATGCTTGACTGACTGAGCCACCTAGGCACCCCTCAAAACCTGATGTCTTAACTCCTGAAGTTTTTTCTTCTATTTTACACAACTTTTTACTTGAGTGCTGAACATAATGCACATAAAATACAAAAGAAATTGAAATTAGTTCGTTTTGTTGTTGGGGCTCCTTTTCATACTCTTCTTCATACATTAAACACAATACTGAATCCCATATAAATGGCAACGCCCTGGACTACTGGTTCTCGAGGTGTGCTTCCTGGGTCAGCAGCGTCTGTTATTTCCCAGATACTGGTTACAAATTAAAATTCTCAGTCCCTATCCCACACTTACTGGATCAGAAATTCTGGGATGCATGGCCCACCAATCAATGTTTGTTTGTTTTTAATTTTTTTAACGTTCACTTATTGTTGAGAGACAGAGAGAGACAGAGTGTGAGTAGTGGAGGAGCAGAGAGAGAGGGAAACAGAATCCGAAGCAGGCTCCCAGCTCTGCACTGACAGGCTGACAGCAGAAAGCCTGATGAGGGGCTTGAACCCACAAACCACGAGATCGTGACCTGAGCCAAAGTCGGACGCCGAACCAACCGAGCCACCCAGGCCCCCACCAATCCATGTTTTAACAGTGCCTCTAGTTGATTCTGGTGCTGCAAAAGGTTGAGAAGCATTGTTCTAGATAACATTCAAATCTTATTTTCAAATTTAGATGTGTGTGCGTGTTCATTTACTGAGCATTTATCGAGGACTATTATGGACAGAACATTGTTCTAGACCCGATACTATCATAAAGAAGAGAGACGCAGGGGTGCCTGGCTGGCTCACTCGGTTGAGTGTCTGACTTTGCTCAGGTCATGATTTCGCGGTTCCTGAGTTCGAGCCCCATGTCAGGCTCTGTGCTGACAGCTCAGAGCCTGGAGCCTGCCTCGGATTCTGTGTTTCCAACTCTCTCTGTCCCTCTTTTGCTCTCTGTCTCTCTCAAAAATAAACATTTTTTAAAATTAAAAAAAAAAGAAGAGATGCAATTTCTGTTCTCATAACTGTGTGTGTATGCAGACTTGTAACTTTTTTTTTTTTTGTATTGACAGATACAACTGGGTTACAATTTAGGTATTTTTACTGAATGTTCAAAAGCGTTTTAAAATCTAAGATGGATTCTGTATAAAATACACAATTTTAAGAAAACTATTATTACTTGAAAATGAACATATTATGGTAGAAATAATTCTCAAATTTCATGTAATTATACTTATTTTGTTTAAACTCATATTAATGTGACACAGTTGCTATCACGGCTCATGACTGCTTACGAAATACTATCTGAAATCATATTGTTCAAAAACTTTAAATAAAATTATAAAACATGATTGTTATCAACAAATAAGTTTTAGAAGAATGATTTATTTTCATTTTATTTTATCATAAGTGTACTCTTTAATCCTCATTCCTTATGTTACCCATTCCCCAGCCCACCTCTCCCCTACTAACCATGAGTTTGTTCTCTATAATTAAGAATTGGTTCTTGATTTCCCTCTTTTTCTCCCCTTCTCTCATGTGTTTCTTAAGTTCCACATGAGTGAAATCCTATGCTATTTGTCTTTCTCTGTCTGACTTCTTACACTTTCTAGCTCATGTTTTTGCAAAAGGTAAGATTTATTTTTTATGGCTATATAATATCCCTATATATATATATCCCTATACATATATATATATATCCCTATACATATATATATATCCCTATACATATATATATATCCCTATACATATATATATATATATCCCTATACATATATATATATCCCTATACATATATATACATATACATCCCTATATATATATATATATAGGGATGTATATGTATATATATATATATGTATATGTATATATATGTATACATATATGTATATGTATATATATATTTCCCTATATATATATATATAGGATGTATATGTGTATATATATATACATATATATATAGGGATATATATGTATATATATATCCTTCACTTCTTCTTTATACATTCATAAAATGATGTAAACATTCGGGCTGTTTCCATAGTTTGGCTGTTGTAAATAATGCTCCAGTAAACACATGGATGCACATATCCCTTTGAATTAGTGTTTTTCTATTCTTTGGGTAACTCCCCAGTAGTGCAATTACTGGATCATAGGGTAGTTCTATTTTTAACTTTTTGAGGAATCTTCATACTGTTTTCCACAGTGGCTGTACCAGTTTTCACTCCTTCCAACAATGCAGGAGGACTTGCTTTTTCCTACATCCTCACTGACACCTGTTGTTTCTTGTGTTTTTGATTGTAGCCATTCTGACAGGTATTAGGTGATAATGCATCGCAGCTTTGATTTGCATTTCCCTGATAATGAGTGATGTTGAGCATCTTTTCATGTGTCTTTATCTGTATGTCTTATTTGGAGAAATGACTGTTGCTGTCTTCTGCCCACTTTTTAATTGGTTTATTTGGATTTTGTCTGTTGCGTTGTATCCATTCTCTAGATATTTTAGATACTAACCTTTTACCAGACATGTCATTTGTAAGTATCTTCTCCCATTCAGCAGGTTGTCTTTCAGTTTTGTTGGTTGTTTCCTTCACTGTGCAGAAGCTTTTTATTTTGATGTGGTCCCAAGAGTTTATTTTTGCTTTTATTTCCCTTGCCTCAGGAGACATATCTAAAAAGAAGTTGTTATGGCTAATGTCAAAGAAGTTACTGTGTTTTTTTCTAGGATTTTTATAGTTTCAGGTCTCCTATGTAGGTCTTTAATCCATTTTGAATTTATTTTTGTGAAAGAAAACGTTTCATTCTTTTGCATGTGGCTATCCAGTTTTTCCAACACCATTTGTTAAAGGGACTATTTTTCCCCAATGGATATTCATTCCTACTGTGTTAAAGATTAATTGACCATATAATTGTAAGTTTATTTCGGGATTTTCTGTTTTACTGATCTATGTGTCTATTTTTATGCCAATACTATACTGTTTTAACTACTATAATTTTGTAATATAACTTGAATCTGGAATTGTGATACCTCCTGTTTTTTCTTTTTCCAGACTGCTTGGGTTATTCAAGATCTTTGTGGTTCCATACAAATTTTAGGTTTGTTTGTTATAATTCTGTGAAAAATGTTGTTGGTATTTTGATAGGGATTTGCATTAAAATGATAAAACACGATGTTATCGACAAAAATATTTTAAAAGAATGATTTCTACAAGATTCTTTGCATCTACTTATACAGGCAAGATTTACATCGACCATAACATAAATTTAGTGAGTTCTGTAAGCACGATTTGGAATTTTTTTTTTTTTAGAGACATGGCTACTGTGATGGAAAACTGTCACTCCTTAACATGTCAGCCATGTAGCCTAAGAGTTGCAGTGTGCAGGGGCGCCCTGGTGGCTCACTCAGTTAAGCGACTGACTCTTGATTTTGGCTCAGATCATGATCTCATGGTTTGTGAGACTGAGCCCCACAATGGGCTCTGCACTGACCACATGGGGCCTGCCTGGTATTCTCTCTCTCTGACCCTCCCCCCACCCAAAACAAATAAACTTTTACAAAATACAGTTGCATTGTGCATACTTTTCACCCACAATGGTGCAGGGACTAAACAAAAAAGGAAACTGGTGGAAGCTGAAACAACATTGATAATTAATATATTTTACATACACAATATACTTTTCCTTAATGGAGGATAGATGTGAAAGACCCAATAGGAAACATAAGAAAGAAACTGGAAATACTTCTTGGCAAGCAGGATGCCAAACAAGTGGAAAATTGATAACATTTCTCTATGGAGTTATACTTTCTATTTTTCAGCTTGCTTTCTAATGTTATATACTAAGAGGAAAAGAGACACTGTGTAGTTTTTTACAAAATAAACCTGTAATTATTTAAGGATTAGAGTCCACCAACCTTACTGGTTGAAGGCCGGGGAAGCGAGCTGGGGGGTCTGGGCCAAAAGGGCAGCGTGACCGGTGTGGGTAACAGTGGGAGAGAGCCAGTGTGGTGCGGGTTCTCATAAATTCTTGTTTGATTGTGTTGCTCTTGAGGAGCCTTTGAGACATCTGAGTGGAGATGTCAAGTAAGCATTTTGATCTATGATACAGCCCTCAGCAGAGGAGTCCGGGGCAGGGAGCATTAACATGCTGAGGGTAATTGAAACCAGAGGCTGGAAAGAAACATCCGGGGAGAGAATGTAGGGAGGCAAAAGAGGAGGACTTGGAAAGTCTTACAGAACTTCATCATGTCTTAGTCAGGAGGCTGGCGAGGAGCCAGAAAGGAATATAAACAGGGACTTGCGATGGGATGCCAATCAGGAGAGTGTGAAATTACAGAAGCTGAGCATGAGAACTGTTTGAAAGACACTACAAATGAGAGAGTGTTTTAATACTGCTGGAAGAGCTGGCTGAAAAAGCATCATTCCCTCTGTCCTTTGGAAAAAAACAATTCTCAGTACAAAGACCAGATTAGAGTATATTGAAGGTGACTGGAGAGTGAAGAAGTGGAGTGAGAATAGACAAAGCTTTCAAGGAATTTGACTCTGGAGACAAGGGAAAGAGGAGAATTCCATCTGAAGATGCTGTGGGTTAAAAGGGGCTTAACTTTTAAAAAAAGGCATACTGCTTCTTGAATATGCTTATTAACAGATAGCAGATAACTAGAAAGTTTGGAAGACAGAGGGGATGCACAAAGGACAGTGGGGGAAAAGCAGACAGGGGGAGGGCTCTGATTTAGGCACTAAAGTGTACACCCACCTCTTTCATGCAAACTGGAAAGCGGGAAGTGTAGACACCAATGCAAGCATTCCGTAGACTTCAACGGACGCAGTGAGTTTCACTGGCTGATGTGCTCGATGTTTTCTTTTTCTGAAAAATTAAGATGAGATCATCTGTTGAGTTTGTATTTTTGTCGGGAGATAGCTGGAAAACAGTGCAGAAACATTAAAAAGTAATTTTGGATTCAGGGAGAGTGATTTGCCTGAGGAAGTAGAGTATGAGTGCCTGGCAGTGGCATGAGTCCAGCCACATTAAAAAAAAAAGAGTATGTTACAAATACATGTGTTTAATATGTACATATTTATGTATATATGCACATGCATAGATACACACACGAGTACACACATAAATATGATGCGGCCTAGAGGGTAATATCTATATATTATCTCTGTGTAGATAGGCACAGAGAAAGGTCTATAAGCATTTGAACGTAAAGAATTGGTCACTGATATCACATATTTACATATCTGATACTCATGCATATAGTACCACCTTCTACGATGTATCAGCATATCCATCTATGTGATAAAATTTAAGATGGATTTCAGTTTGTTTCTTGTACTTTTATTCATTTTTTCACATGATGAATGAGCATGTACTGTCTTTGCACTAAGGCAAAACAACAGGAAAATTATTCTGTAAGTTAAATTGACTGTTATCTGTAAAAGAATTGACTGTAATACCTAACTTTATATCTGTACCTTGTAGTACTTACTCAACTCTAAATAATTCTGAGGTGCAATGTTTCAATAAGCTCCAACCTCAATTAGGAGTTATGACCAGAAAACACAGTGATATAGCTCCTATTTTATGAAGGTGTGTTTTCCTACAGTTTCCTTTTTATGTTACTAACACCAAAAATTATTGAACCAATTATATATCTTTTTTATGCTTCAGCAAAGTACAGAGCCAGTTAATTAATATCCATAGGATTCTCTGGCTCCATTACCATAGTGAATGGACAAGGAACTAATTCTGGGATTTAACATTAGGTATTACTCAAGAAAAAATTCTCTGATATGTAATAAGTCTGGAAAGCTGTTGAAGAAATGGAGTTGAACATCAGGTTTAGGTCTCCTGGCTTTTTATTTTTACTTCAGGAGTTTTCAGACCCTTTAAAGTTTCCTCTAAGGTAGAGTTTGCAGTGTTTATCAGTATTTACTTTCTCAGAAAATCAGCATGTGCCAGTGTGTGTGTGTGTGTGTGTGTGTGTGTGTGTGTGTGTGTGCATGCATGTGTGTTTATGTGTGTATGAGATGCACCTGCAAGTGTCTCATGAAAAATATTTTGCAAAATGAGGGATACTGTTTGATGCCACATCTTAGTTCTTAGATTTCCCTAAATTTATTCAATTTCAGATATTTTAAATTTACATTATCTTGCTTACTTATCCGGAAGATGGCTTAAAATTTTAAACAAAGGAGAATCAACAAACAACCTTTGAGTCATAAGATAGCACTTTTCTTCTTACCAGTCACCAGGATTATTATAACAAGACTTCCAAAAATAACATTGTCTTTTAGTTTTCAATCTCCATGCTAAAATTGAATTATAATATTGAATTATACATAAAATATATAAAACTATATATAATCATATATAAAACAAATTATATATCTTAATTGTCAGATTGGCCAAAAACAAAATTTTCAAATTAATTAGAAAACACTAGTAAAATGACTTCACAGAGATGTGGAATTCAAGGATTTTCTACCATTTTAAATTTGTGAGTACCTTGATTACTTAAAAAATAATTAATAAGAATTAAAATATTGTAAGTTGTAGTCCATTGTTTAATCCCTTTAAATTAAGTATGTAACAGTGGGTAATCAAACGATTTGCACTGAATTAATAAGAGGAAACCAAAGCATTTAAATAAGTAAGAAAGAATGGATCTATAATAGTAATAATACCTGAGAACTAATGACATTCCTGTTAGCCATCATTTTATACACACACACACACACACACACACACAAACACGTATCCCATGTGGTGCTCAACTGGGTCCAATATTTTAAGTGATTTTCAAATGCTCTGTATTTGGTAAAATAAAACAAGCTTTAGCAAATCAAATTTCCTTGAATTTTATATTTATTTATTGGAAAACTCAGTCCATGTGTTTCTGATTCTTTAACATTTAAACTCATCAAAACATTTATTTTGGAAATGATACTTACACTAAGTTCCCCATCCAAAAATGTGGGGGTAGATTTTACTCTGAGGAAATTATTCAGAAAAAATGGTTCAAGATAAATTTGGGCTTTCAAACCAGTAAAGTTTAAATAGTGAATTATTTTAGCCAAATTTTCCCCTAATATTTACAATTATAAATTATACTCTGTATTACAAAAGTATATACGTTCACTTTTCCTGTTCCTGTAGACAGTCTTTCAATTTATTTGTTGTGTCTAAGAACGTATCTTTAAAAAAAAATTTTTTTTTAATGTTTTTATTTATTTTTGAGAGAGAGAGAGACAGAGCGTGAGCAGGGGAGGGGCAGAGAGAGAGGGAGACACAGAATCTGAAGCAGGGTTCCAGGCTCCGAGCTGTCAGCACAAGGCGGGACATGGGGCTCAAACCCATGAACCGTGAGATCATGACCTGAGCTGAAGTCAGATGCTCAACCAACTGGGCCACCCAGGTGCCCCATAAGAACATACCTTTTTTTTTTTTTATTTTTTTTAACTTTTATTTATTTTTGAGACAGAGAGAGACAGAGCATGAACTGGGGAGGAGCAGAGAGAGGGGGAGACACAGAATCCGAAACAGGCTCCAGGCTCTGAGCTGTCAGCACAGAGCCCGACACGGGGCTCGAACTCACGGACCGTGAGATCATGACCTGAGCCGAAGTCGGACGCCCAACCGACCAAGCCACCCAGGCGCCCTCTTTTTAAAAGCCTGGAAAATTTATTATAAAGACAACATAAAACCAAAATTATATTTTAAAAAAAAGCGGGGCACCTGGGTGGCTCAGTCGGTTAAGCGTCCAACTTCGGCTCAGGTCATGATCTCACAGTTCGTGGGTTGGAGCCCCACGTCGGGCTCTGTGCTGACAGCTCAGGGCCTGCAGCCTGCTTCCGATTCTGTGTCTCCCTCTCTCTCTGCACTTTCCCCACTCATGCTCTGCCTCTCTCTCCTTCAAAAATAAATAAACATCAAAAAAAAATTTTTTTAATAAATAAATAAAAATAAAAAAAGAAAGGGACCCAGGGTAATTATATGTAGAAATTATATGCAGTAGAAATTATATGCACAAAAGATGAGATTTTTAGTATATGGATATATCATTAATGACATCCTAATTATTTTAAAATTTTTGTTAATGTTTATTTATTTTTGACAGAGACAGAGTGTGAGCAGGGGAGGAGCAGACAGAGAGGGAGACACAGAATCTGAAGCAGGCTTCAAGCTCTGAGCTGTCAGCACAGAGTGCGACGTGGGGCTCAAACCCATGAACCTCAAGATCATGACCTGAGCCAAAGTCCAAAGTTTAACCGAATGAGCTACCCAGGTGCCCCTGTAATATATTAATTCTTGAGCAATGCTGTTGCTTGAAATTTCTCATAGCCAGACCAACTGCAACTACATCCATGACTAAAATTCTGAGATTAACAAATGTTTGCTTAGTAATATATTTTAACATACAGTGTTTTATTAGTTTCAGGTGTACAATAAGGTGATTCAACACTTCCATACATCACTCAGTGGTTATCCTTAATCCCTATCATCTATTTCACCCTTTCTCCCACCCACCTCCTCGCTGTTAAGCATCAGTCTATTCTCTATAGTTAAGAGTAGGTTTCTTGATCTCTTCTTTTCCCTTTGCTCATTTATTTTGTTCCTTAGATTCCACATATGATTGAGATCATATAGTATTTGTCTTTCTTTGACTTATTTCACTCAGCATTACACTGTCTAGCTCCATCCATGTTGTTGTAAATGGCAAGATTTCATTATTTTTTATGGCTAATATTCCATTATATATATACAAATATATACACAAATGATGAACACTTGGGCTGCTTCCACACTTTGGCTATTGTAAATAATGCTGCTATAGACATAGTGGCGTATGTATCCCTTTGAGTTACTAGTTTTGTATTCTGCTGGGTAGATATCAAAAAGTTCTATAACTAGATTATAGAATATTTCTATTTCCAATTTTTTGAGGAAACTCCATACTCTTTTCTACAGGAGCTGCATCCATTTGCATTCCCACTAACAGTACAAGAGGGTTTCCCATCCTCCAAATCCTCACCAACACCTGTTGTTTCTTGTTTTTTAATTTGAGCCATTCTGACAGATGTGAGTGATATCTCACTGTAGTTTTGATTTGCATTTCCCTAATGATGAGTGATGTTGAGCATCTTTTCATGTGTCTGTTGGCCATCTGGATATCTTCTTTGTAAAAACGTCTACTCATGTATTCTGCCTATTTATTAATTGGATTATTTAGTTTTGGGGTGTCGAGTTTTATAAGTTCTTCACATATTTTAGATACTAACCCTTTATCAGGTATGTCATTTGCAAACATCTTATCCCACTCAGTAAATTGCCTTTTAGTTCTGTTGATTGTTTCTTTCACTGTGCAAAAGGTTTTTATTTTGATGAAGTCCCAATAGCTTATGTTTGCTTTTGTTTCCTTTGCCCTAGGAGACACATCTAGAAAACAGTTACAACAGTCAATGTTAATTAAGTTACTACCTGTGTTCTCTTCTAAGATTTTTATGGTTTCACATCTCTGATTTAGGTCTTGAATCCATTTTGAATTAATTTTTGTGTATGGTGAAAGACAGTGGTCCAGTCACATTATTTTGCATGTGGCTGTCCAGTTTTCCCAACACCATTTGTTGAAGACTATCTTTTTCCCATTGTATATTCTTTCCTGCCTTATCAAAGATTAATTGACTATATAGTTGCGGGTTTATTTCTGGGTTTTCTCTTCTGTTGGTCTATGTGTCTATTTTTGTGTCAGTACCATACTGTTTTGATTACTATAGCTTTGTGTTATAGCTTGAAGTCCAGAATTGTGATGACTCCAGTTTAGTTTCGCTTCTCTTTTCCAAGATTGCTTTGGCTTTTGGTCTTTTGTGATTCCATACAAATTTTAGGATTGTTTGTTATAATTCTGTGAAAAATTCTATTGGTATGAAAGTTTTTTAATGTTTCTTCATTTTAGAAACAGAGACAGAGTGTGAGCAGGGAAGGGGCAAAGGGAGAGGGAAACACAGAATCCAAAGCAGACTCTAGGCTCTGAGCTGTGAGCACAGAGCGTGACACAGGCTTAACTTAGCCACGAGGGCTCCCCAAATGTTGATATTTTTATAGTGATTGCATTAAATGTGTAAATTGCTTTCGGTAGTATAGATATTTTTTTTTAATTTTGTTTTTCCAATCCATGAGCATGGAATGTCTTTCCGTTTTTTGTGTGTCATCTTCAATTTCTTTCATCAACCTTTTATAGTTTTCAGAGTATAGGTCTTTCACATCTTTGGTTAGGTTTATTCCTAGTAATCATTTTATTTTTGGTGCAACTGTGAAAGGGATTGTTTCTTTAGTTTCTCTTTCTGCTGCCTCATTATTGGCATATAGAAATGGAACAGTTTTCTATACGTTGATTTTGTGTCTTCTGACTTTACTGAATTTGTTTATCAATTCTAGCAGGTTTTTTTTTTTTTTGGTGTAATCCTCAGTGTTTTGTACATATAGAATCATGTCATCTGCAAATAGTGAAAATTCTACTTCTTCCTTACCAATTTGGATGCCTTTTGTTTCTTTTTGTTTTCTGATTACTGTGGCTAGGACTTCCACTGCCATGTTGAATAAAAGTGGTGAGAATGGATATTCTCATCTTGTTCCTGACTTTAGAGGAACAGGTCTCAGTTTTTTTCCCATTAAGGATGATGTTAGCTGCAGGATTTTCATCTATGACCTTTATTATGGTGAAATATGTCCCCTCTACACCTACTTTGTTGAGGGTTCTGTCATGAATGGATATACTTTGTCAAACGCTTTTTCTCCATCTATTGAAATGATCATATGGTTGCTATGCTTTCTTTCATTGATGTGACGTATCATGTTGATTGATTTGTGAATATTGAATCATCATTGCAACCCAGGAATAAATCCCACTTGATCATGGTGAATGATTTTTTCAATGTATTGTTGGACTAGGTTTGCTAGTCTTTCGTTGAGGATCTTTGTGTCTGTGTTCATCAGGGATATTGGTCTGCTGTTCTCTTTTTTAGTGATGTCATTATCTGGTTTTGGTATCAGGGTAATGCTGGCCTCATAGAATGAATTTGGAAGTTTCCCTTCCTCTTGTATTTTTTGGAATAGTTTGAGAAGAATAGGTATTAATTCTTCTTTACATGTTTTGTAGAATTCACCTGTAAGTCATCAAGTCTTAGACTTTTGTTTGTTGTTTTTTTTGATCACAGATTCAATTTCTTTGCTGGTTATGAATGTGTTCAAATCTTCTATTTCTTCCTGTTTCAGTTTTGGTAGTTTATATCTTTCTAGGAATACAACCATTTCTTCTAGGTTGTCCATTTTGATGGCCTATCTTTTTTCATAATATTTTCTCATAATTCTTTTTATTTCTGTGGTTTTTGTTATTACTCCTCTCTCATTTCTGATTTTATTTGAGTCCTTTCTCTCTTTTTTTGATACATTTGGCTAGAAGGGTATCACTTGTATTGATTTTTTTCAAAGAACCAGCTCCTGGTTTCATCAATATATTCTATCATTTCTTTTTAGTTTATATATCATTTATTTCTGCTCTATCTTTATTATTTCCTTCCTTCTGCTGGTTTTAGGTTTTGTTTATTGTTCTTTTCTAGCTCCTTTATGTGTAAGGTTATGTTGTTTGTTTGAGATTTTTCTTGCTTTTGAGGTAGAACTGTATTGCTATAAACTTCCCTGTTAGAACGACTTTTGCAGCATTCCAAAGTTTTTGGACCATTGTGTTTTCATTTTCATTTGTTTCTATGTACTTTTTTAACTTTTTCTTTTATTTCCTGGTTGACCCATTAATTATTTAGTAGCATGTTATTTAACCTATGTGTATTTTTGGTTTTTCCAGCTTTTTTCTTGGGGTTGACTTCTAGTTTCATAGCATTGTGGTCAGAAAAGATGCATGGTATGACTTTGATCTTGAAATTGTTGAAGTTTATTTTGTGGTCTAACATCTGATCTATTCTGGAGTGTTACATGTGCATTCAAAAGAATGTGAATTCTGCTACTTTGGGATGGAATGTTCTGCATATGTCTGTTAAATCTATCTGTTCCAGTGTGTCATTCAAAGCTATTGTTTCTCTGTTGATTTTCTGTTTAGATTATCTGTCCACTGATGTAAGTAGGGTGTTAAAGTCCCCAACATTTATCACATTATTATCAATAAGTTCCTTTATATATGTTATTAACTGCTTTATGTATTTGGATGCTACTATGTTGGGTGCATAAACATTTTCAATTACTATAACATCTTGTTTGATTGTCATCTATATTGTATAATATCCTTCTTTGTCTCTTTTTACAGTCTTTCTTTTAAAGTCTATTTTGTCCAATTAAAGTATCGCTACTCAGTCTTTTTTTTTTTTTTTTGACATCCATTTTCATGATAGATGTTTCTCCGTCTCCTCACTTTCAACCTGCAGGTGTCTAGGTTTCAAATGCATTTCTTGTAGGGAGAATATAGATGGGTCTTGTTTTTTTATACACTCTGTCACCTATGCCTTTTGACTGAAGCATTAAGTTCATTTACATTCAAATTAATTATTAATAGACATGCTTTCATTGTCATTTTTTAATTATTGTTTTGTAGTTTATGAAGATTTTCTCTGATTCCTTCTTATCTTTCTCTTTTTTCATGTTTTGCTGATTTTCATTGGTGATATATTTGGATTTCTTTCTCTTTTTATTATTTACATATTAGTGGTTTTTGATACAGAGTTACCAGTAGGTTTGTATACAACCTCTTCTGTATATAGCAGCCTGTATTAAGTTGATGGTAGTTTACGTTTGAACCCATTTTTTACTCCTCTCTTCCCCATAGTTTAGGTGTATGTTGTTTTATTTTACATTCTTTTATTTTCTGAGTTCCTTGGCTAATTTTTCACAGAAATATTCATTTTTATTGCTTTTGTCTTCTCCTTTCCACTCAAGAGTCCCCTTTAATATTTTTGTAGGACTTATTTGTTAAGAATGCTTTTAGTTTTCGTTTGTCTGGAAATTCTATCTTTTCTATTCTGAATGATAGACTTCTTGGATGGAATATTCTTGGGTGCAGATTTTTCCAACTGAGCGCTTTGAATATATCATGCCCCCTTCCAGCTTGGAAAGTTGCTGCTCTAAAATTCCCTACTAACTGTATGGGGTTCCCTTGCATGTCACTGTCTTTTGTCTTGCTCCTTTAAATTTTTTTATCACTATATTTTGCAAATTTAATTATAACGTATCTTGAAGTGCATCTGCTTTTGTTGATTTTCTTGGGGTTTTCTGTGCCTCCTGTATCTGGATATGTTTCTTTCCCCAGATTAGGGAAGTTTTCAGCTATTATTTCTTCAAATAAATTTTCTGGCTCATTTTTTCTCTCTTCTAGGAATCCTATAGTATGAATTTCATTACATTTGACTGAGTCACTAAGTTTCCTACTTTGTATTTGCCTAATTCTTTTTTCTCTCTTCTGTTCAGCTTGACTACTTTCCATTACTCTGCCTTCTAGATTATTAATTCATTCCTCTGCTTCTTCTAGCCTGCTTTTCATTCCATTGAGCATATTTCTCTTTTCATTTATTGATCCCTTTATCTCTGCTGTTATTCCTCATCTCTACATTAAGAGTCTCACTCATGTCTTCCACTCTTTTTCTTGTCCTTATGATCATTTCATTAGTCATGTTAGTTATACCTGTTTTGCTTAGATCTCTGGCTATGATCTTTTTTTCTTATTTGGGATAAATTTCTCTGTCTTCTCATTTTTTCTGTCTGTGCCAGTTTCTGTATTAGGAAAGTCAGATACATCTCCTGTTCTTGAGGGTAATGGCTTTATCGAGAAGAGGTCTTAATAGTGCCCTGCCATGAGTGACCTTGTTCCCCAGAGCCTGATGCTTCAAGAAATGCCTCAATGTATGCTGCACATGTTCTACTGTTTTATCCTGGCTGCTTTACTCTTCAGACCAGTCATCTGCAGAGCTCTTTTTGCCTGTTGTGGGCAGTGTTTGGTCCCTGGCCTGAATGTGGTGCGTTTTAAGTAGGTTTGCTCTGATCTGCTTGTGAAATGAGACCTGTCACCATTCCCACCAGAACCGAGACTTCCCTAAACTCACATTGGGAAATGAGGTGTGAGAAGGGTTTGGGGCCAGTCTTCTGGGGATGGGGACTGCTGCACTGGGACTGCTGCAAGCAAGCCTGGGAAGTGCAGTTCTACTGGAGTGTGGGGTGATGGGGCTCGGTGGAAGCAAGTTAGGCAGGCAGTGTCTGCCCTACATTGGTTCCCACAGGTGGCCCTACACTTACCCTGAGGGTCAGGGAAGGGAAATAGCATTGGCCAGTTCCTTTGTTCCTGGAGAGGTCTCTCCATGAATGTTGCCTCTCTGGGACATGCTCTGAGATGAGCAAATAACCTCTCCACTGTGTGCTCCAGGCACTCTTCATTAAAAAAAAAATTTTTTTTAATGCTTATTTATTTTGAGAGAGAGGCAGAAAGAGAGGGGGAGAGAATCCCAGGTAGGCTCTGCACCATCAGCACAGAGTCCAATGCAGTGCTCGAACCCATGAACCATGGGATCATGATCTGAGCCAAAACCAAGAGTCAGGTATTTAACTGATTGAGTCACCCAAGCACACCACCCCAGGCACTCTTCAAATCACTGTTTCTACACTGTATGTCCAAAGGTTGTTTGTCGCCTTCTCTCCAAGAGCAGGCTCAGTGCCCTCTGGGCTCTCCCTAATCCAGGCCTGCTGGTCTTTAGAACTTTAGGCTTTAAGCCCTGCTTATTGTCAGACATCATGAAATTTGGCCCTTCTCACTTTCCAAGCCAATTGTTATGGGGACTAGTTTTCCCTGTGCACTCCCCTGTGTGCCCATCTGTCTGTAGCCCTTCTCTGCAAACACAGCTCCCACTTCTGTGCAGCAGCCAGAATCTGTTTCTCCCCTAAACTATGTCTCCATACTTCCTATCTTCTCCAGTGTGGCCTCTTCTCTACTTTTAGTTGTGGAGTTTGTTCTGCCAGTCTTCAGGTCAATTTCTGGGATATGTAGGATAATTTGATAGTTATCTAGTTGTATTCATGGGATGAGGGGACCCTAGGGTCTGCTGACATCTTCCAATGTTGATTCTTGCTGAGTAATTTTTAATTTAAAAATAGCCACACCTAATACTTCAAACACTAGAAGATATAATTGCTTAATATCAATCCAAAAGTAATGCCCTAAAGTTTGAAAGGAAGAAAGAAATGAAACGTATGCATGAGAAGGAAAGTGTAGAAATAACAATTTTCTAGGTTAGCTAAATTCTGAAGAGATCAAATTCGTTTAAAAGATGTTTCAAGCAAATGAGATGTACTAGATTTTGGAAATTCAGACATGCTTCAATGAATCAGGAACCATGTATTACTACTAGGCATCAATTACTTTAAAGAAGATTAGAGTATGTCAAAATAGAACCATTATTAACAGTTTTACCTTACATATATTTTATATAATGTACCATGTATATAATACAGAATTGTATTTTTATGTATATGTATGTGTTTTTAATCCAATCTGCTTTATTACCCCTATCCCCTGCTTTCTTACAGCTATCCATATGTTATGGAAAATGTCTACATCAATGGTCATGTCTATATCTACATCAATGTATGTATGTACCTATGTATCTATCTATCATTGGTCAACATATGTATAATACAGGTATATATTCCTTTTTAATGGTTGCTTGATATTCTACAGTATGGATAGATAAAGATTGCTTTATTGTTTCCTTTAAAAAAGTACTTTTAAGGGGCGCCTGGGTGGCGCAGTCGGTTAAGCGTCCGACTTCAGCCAGGTCACGATCTCGCGGTCCGTGAGTTCGAGCCCCGCATCAGGCTCTGGGCTGATGGCTCAGAGCCTGGAGCCTGTTTCCGATTCTGTGTCTCCCTCTCTCTCTGCCCCTCCCCCGTTCATGCTCTGTCTCTCTCTGTCCCAAAAATAAATAAAAACGTTGAAAGAAAAAATTAAAAAAAAAGTACTTTTTAATCCACTATCTTATTAAAAGATTGATCAAAAGATTTTCAGAAATTTTGCTATTTGAAACTCTTAATATGTGTGCAGATTTCTTTTCTTTACATGTGGAATGGTTTCTCCAGAATACATTATCAGGAGTAGAATTGATGGTTCATGTGAAAAAGAAATATTCTACTTGAACAGAAATGGCAAATTTTGTCCCATACTGCATATACAAATTTTCTCTCAATAGCACCATATAAAATATCCTATTTATTCATATTTTAATACTTGTCATTTTCAGGTTAAAATAGATGCCAATTAAGTAACAGTTCATTGTGGCCTTGATTTGTATGTTTCTAATTTCCACTGATGCTGAAAATTCTTTATATTGGTATTGCCTATCTGTGATTTGTTTTATTTATTTTTTTGTGAAATGTCACTACATATCTTTGGGCCACTTTCCTATTACATTTTTGTGTTTTTGTATTAGTCTGAAGCATTTATATATTCTTGATGCCAATATTTTCTCAGTTGTGTGTATTATCAAAAATCAGTATGTTAAATCTATTCTCCCAGTTTTAACTAAATAAAAACTTAAAAATTTTTTTGAAAATAAAACTTAATTTTAATATAATCCAAAATACTGTTTTTTGTTCATAATCAGTACTTTTTGTTTCTTGTTTAAGAAATATTTCCTTACTTCAGATGTAATAAGTACATATCAAATTTGCTACCATGAGCTTTTTAGTTTTTGACATGAAATCTTTAATTACTTTTGGCACGTGTGATTTGGAATAGCAACTGATTTTTTTCTCAACTTACGGAATTACCAAACAGAACTGAAAAAGGACAAAACTGAATGTTAAGAGCTGATAAATGTAATGATTGAAAAAATATATAATGAACAAGACTATCAGAAGACTAGACAGAAAAATTATGGGGGTAAAGAAAGATGAATCTAAGGAAGTTAAACACAATGGAATAAAATGAGGTAAAGAAGTAAAAATGTGAAAGGAATAAGATAAAAAGAGCGAGAAAGTTAACTTTTATATAAAGTCCAGAAAGATATTAAGTAAGAAAATGGGCAAAGGTGATACTTGAAAAGATCATAGCCTTCTATAACCAAGAAAGAAATCACATGTTCAAGAAATCCAATCCAAGCAGCTTATGTACCAAGAAAATAAAAACCATATTACATCCATTATACTGAAACTGAATGATATTAGGGAAAACAAGAATCTAACCCCCCCCAAAAAAACCCCAAAAAACAAGAATCTTAAATACACCCTGTAAGAAAAGACAAATAACTTTTAGAAATGTAACAACGATACTATAAGGTTATGTACCTTCAGGAAGCTAAAGAGAAAATAAAAGTCAAATCTTTCAAGGAAAAGGGTGAAATAAAGATATTTTCAAGCTATCAAAAACTGAGGGGGTCGCTCAACAGCATATCGTCACTAATGAAAATTCTAAATAACATGTCATTAACTTACTTCATAATCATGAAAGGTTTAACAATTTTAAATTTACATGCACCTAATAATATTATCTTAAAATATATACAGCAGAGTTCCACTTCCATTAATAGCAAAGTAGCTTGTATTGGGCCAACTCCTTTCCATATAATAATTATAAGTTCTGAACAAAATATAAAAATGCAGCTCTCTTAAGGCACTGGAGAAACTGAGCAGGAGTACACACGAAACTCCAAACAGCAAAGCTAAGACTAAAAGCACCAAAAACCCACTTCAGTTGCTGGTCACCACAGGGACACAGTGTTTGGTTGGATTTTAGTCAAACTAACCGGCTGCCACAAGTAAAATGTGCTGTTTTTCAGAGGCACATACCAAAATCCATGTAATCTACAATACATTGTTTACAACATTTGGAATAAAAAATTACCAGCTTTACACAGAAGCAAGAAAATGTAACCCATACTAAGAAAAAAGTAAATTGGTAGGGATGACCCAGATGTAGAAATGAGCAGGATAAGACCTAAAAAGTATAAAATTGATGTTAAGGGATGTAAAGAAAATATACTCAAAATGAGTACAAAAATATAAAATCCCAGCAAAGATGCAAAGCTATAAAAAAGAAACAAATGAAATCTCTAGAAAAAATACAATTGTGAACTATGTCATTGGATGAGTTTAACAGCAGATTGGATGTGACAGAAGAAAAATCAATGCACTTAAATATGGACTGAATTATAATGTTCAATATGAAGAAAAATTAGAAAAACTATATAGAGAAAGCAATGGCAAAATTACATAAGAAACAAATTCACAATCAGATAAAAGTTTTAACTGAGAAATCAGAGAAAATTTTAACAATATGAATAATAGATTAACTTTGTGGATATTTATAAAATTCTGTAGCCATATTATGCACATACCCTAAAAAGGCACATACCCTAAAAACAGAACATTTGTAAGTACATAAATCAAGTTTCAACAAACTTCATAGGATTTCAATCTCATAGCGTATGTTTACCAATCACAGTGAACTTAAGCTAAATATTCATAACAAAAAGATACATACAAGCACTCTACATGCTTTGAATTTCAGAAACATAAATAATTCATCCATAAATAAAGCAGTTATTCAAAATATACAATGCTTTGAATACATGGCAATAACCATACAAGGTATGAAGCTTTTGTGATGAAATTATGGAAGAAAATGTATGGACTTTGATCTCTGGGTGTCTCTACTCATCTTAGTTAAACTTTTTAAAGGGCTGACAAGTCAATAATCTACAAGCATTGAACTCTTAGGGCTTAGAAATTCTAAATCTCATTGTTGTTGAGTGGTATTCACTCATTGAAGAAATATTTGTCAGTCTATCAGAGAAAGACAAATACCATATAATTTCCTCGTATGTGGAATTTAAGAAACAAAACAGATGATCATATGGGAAGGGGGAAGGAGAGAAGAGAGGGAAACAAACCACAAGAAACTCTTAATAATAGAGAACAAACTATGGGTTGAAAGAGGGAAGTAGGTGGGAGATGGGCCAGGTGGGTGCTGAGCATTTAGAAGGGCATTGTGATAGGCACTGGGTGTTGTATGTAAGTGATGGATCACTGAATTCTACTTCTGAAACCAATATTGGACTGATGTTACCTGACTAAAATTTAAGTTAGAAAAAAAAGGGAAAATTAAAAAAAAAAAAGAAAGAAATACTGTACATGATGTGAATTAGATCTGGAGTCTGAGGAAAACATAATGCCCTATGGAGCGCACAGCACAGGAGCAGATTTTACAAATCTGTGAAAAATACTGATAAGGGAAACAAGGCAAGGAGTGCCTGGGTGGCTTAGTCGGTTGAGCAACCAACTCTTGATTCGGGCTCAGGTCATGAGCCCAGGGTCATGAGATCGAGCGCCACGTCTGGCTCCACGTCGAGCATGGAGCCTGCTTAAGATTCTCTCTGTCTCTCTCTGTCTCTGTCTCTCCCTCTGTCCCTCTCCCCCACTTGTGTTCTCTCTCTCTTTCTCTAAAATAAATTTTAAAAAGAGAAAAACATGAGGCTATGTCAAATTGTCATAAGGGTTTTGAAATATTCAGGGAGGTCAGGGAAAATTTTGTAGGGAAAATTACAATTTAGCTGAGAACTGGAGGGTGAGTGTAGGTTAACAATGGAAGAAGACAAATGAGCAATCCAGGTAGAAGGAAGAGTATATGCCCATGTGGGAGGTCTGTCAAAGCAACATTGACTTGAGAAGCCAGCACCCCATTGGGGCTAGAAGAAAAAGAGCTTAGGGGACTCATGAAGGCTGACTACAGAAGACCACATAAGCCATTTTGAGTGTTGTAGTGTTATCCTAAGATCCACGGAACACCAATGAACTGTTTTAGGTAGGTATTTGACATCAAATTTGTATTTTAAAAGGACACCTATGGCTGTAGAGAATGGATTATGGGAAGGTGCTGCTCCTTAGTGCCAGGGAAACCCCCTAGAAAGCTTCTTTTTTTTTTTTTTTTTTTTTTAGTAACTCAGCAAAATACGTCTGTAGGTTGAATTATGCTGTAATAACGGAAAGTGGAGAAATGAGTGTGTTGGAATACAATGATGAAATCAAGATGAACTGGTTTAGTAAAAGGTAAATTTGGCTCTAGGATGAGATCAGAGTTCTGTGCTATGATTATTAAGAAACATGTTACACTAAGTACTTAAAAGGAGAATTTAAACCAATCTTTTTATTAGATTATTATTTTTTATTATTATGAAATGGATGATTAACAAAAGCACTTGGTGTGGAAGACTTCAGGCACTGGGTTAAGGATGTCTTCCCTTGAATCGCAGATTTGCCACGGACTCACTTTGCGATGATAAATAATGTTATCTCTCAAAACCTCCATACATATTTTTTTGCCTGCAAAATGGACCCACCAATTTCACATGGTTGTTGTAAGAATTAAGTAAGGAAAAAGAGTGCATAATATGACGTTTGGCACATTCCAAGGAGTAAGTGTTAGTTATTACAATTCCATTGTTACCACTATTAACTTGAAAAAGCATTGTGATAAGAATCGATTACAAAATTTCAAATATAGGCAAGAATTGCAGGTTCTATTGATTCAAATATTACCAGGGTCGGAAATTCTCCCTTCAGAAACATGAACATACGATGTAAAAGGAGGATTTTAAGTGCTAATGTTTAGAAAAACGTTTACCTTTGACATTCCCCAGAGCACAGGGACAACTCTGAGCGTCCCAACTATGTGTTTGCTTGCCTGTGGCCGACTCAAGGAATAGAGAAATCAGGAAGAAATGCCGGATCGATTGTTGTGAATGAACATCGTATCACGAGTTGCATAATTATTACAGAGATAATCAGAACGTAGATTTATTTCTAGGATGAATGAAAGAACAGGGACTTCCATATTAGCTTATAAAATTGACTCTAGATAACATTCACTTCAGATATTCTAGATGATTTCATTAATCTAGAAAATAAACATTTTTTGATACTTTAACTCCTAAGTTCAGACGTTCTACTAATTTAAAATTGCACGATTTTGAGGCATGGAGTATAATCGGTTGCTACAGGATACCAATCATCATCTGGATATGCAAGGTCAAAGCTATACCAAATACTAAATGCTAACATGTGTGCTAAGTCTTAATTTACCTTTTTATTTTAGGATAAAAGGAAATTAGGGGAAATGTGTTTGCCAATAAACCTTAATATATTTCTCCCTAGAGCAATGATTATAAGATTAAATGTCAAAGAAATACAACAGTATGTACACTATGCAATTGAAAATATGTCAGTCCCTAAATTTGGCCAAAGTCAGGAATTTTTAAAAAAGGAAAAATCAGTTTCTGTTGAATTTCATTTTATGCCTTATGTTAAAAATTTGTAAAACTGTCTCTTGCTAGCTAGCTCTCAGATAGTGAAATAACAACGAATTCAGCTCCAGGCAAGCTGCTTTACAGGCAGACCTGTCAGGAAAGAGAGACACAGTTCAGGGTAATTCATTCTTGCCACTGGGTCTCAAGTGACATGTGAAGGGCTCTGGAATTTCTAAAATATAAACAGCACTAACTTACAGCAAGAAACAGAAAGCATTCCTCGTGTTTATTAAGAAGCCAAAAAATGAGTAGTTAAGGAACAGAAAGCTATATAGAATTTAAGAGTAAAGAAAAGGGGGATTTTGTCAGTTTTTAAAGGACATATCTTTTTTTTTAATATTTATTTTTGAGAGAGAGAGAGATAGAGAGAGAGAGAGAGAGCAGGGGAGGGGCAGAGAGAAAGGGACACAGAATCCAAAGCAGGCTCCAGGGTCTGAGCTGTCAGTACAGAGCCCGATACAGGGCTCAAACTCATGAACCTCAAGATCATGACCTGAGCCACAGTTGGATGCTCAACTGACTGAGCCACCTAGTCGTTAAAGGACACATCTTAACCAAGGATTACTGGGAGTAATTGATTCCTAGGGTTTCACAAGTCTTTTATTCTTCAAAATCTTATTATGCATCTTATTATGCAAATAATTCATACGTGAATAAACTTTGGCTCAAGACCCAAAAATAAAATTTATCAGTGAAAATAAAATGGAGAGAACTAGAAATATCTGAAACAGGCTCAAAGTTCTGGTCTTTTTGCTAATTAACTCAGCATGCAACTTGCGTGTCAATAGTAGCATAGCAGCAGAAAAACTGAGCCCACACTCAACCCGTCAGTGACTTCTAAACCAAAGCTAAAGTCTTGAACATCTTCTCAGTAGGGTCATGCCAGCACAGCCATACAATGAAATGACTCGCTGTTTGGGCAACAATTTTCTTGCTTGGAGAGTTCCTGTGTGGAAGAGAAATCTGATGCCACTTTCCATGGCAAATGTTATCACTTCAAGCATTCAAGTATTCATCCAATGAAATTCATAAATTTTTGTTTGTATTTGTAACTGGTATATTGATGTACTCAGGAAAAATAGGAGATGATATAAATGAAAGCAAGCCTCCAGGAAAGTTTCTCTCTTTCCTTTCTCTTTGTCCTCCTCCCCCTCCTCTCCCTCCTCCCCCTCCTCCTCCTTTTTATTTTCTTTTATTGTTTGTTTGTTCTGCTATTAATTCACATGAGAACCTGTCCTAGATGTGCTTGTCTTCAGTGTTATTTTAGAATTACTTCCCTTTGGGGTTCATCTGGCAGAGCCTATTGAGGCAAGCATGCAAATCCTCGATAGGTGGAAGTTGGTCATCAAGACAGATGAGCGGGCTGGCAAAGTAACAATGCCAAGTTCACACCAACTTGTCCCCAAGTCGACCTGAGTAATGGTCTTGGTCTTGTCCAGGAATGTCTATTGTCACTTCACTCAACACTTTCCGGCTGTCACGTGAGAACTTTCGTGCATCATCACATCACACCCTTTTCTAACATCAGAGGGGACTAAGACTCAGGCTGTTGGATGACCGTGAAAAAGTAAATACATAACTCAAACCTATCTTGCTGGATGTGGCTTGCCAGGTCAGGAGACCTGGTGAAGAGTTCCCTCTGCTAGAAGTTAGGTGTCCTGAAGATGTGAGCATGGGTAGAAATATAGTGGGTACTATATTTTCTCATTTTCTTTCAAACTTATCAATATAAATTGACCCATATCTAAGTGCATTGACTTTTTTTCTGACAAATCCAATTTGCTGTTAAACTCAATCAGTGACTTATATTTTAATGGAGAGCATGTATTTCTTATGTAGTAATATCTTCTGTTAGGCCAGTATGTTCTGTTGTATCTTCTTAGTCTCAAATTATAGTTTTGAATCCCACAGTCTGTAATCTTGTAGGAGCGAGAAAACTCTGCTACTACATGTTCTATTCAGATAGGACATGGGTCAGATCATGACAAACTAACTCTTACATTTGCTACAGACATTCGGTGGAGGTCTCACTATCCTCCAAATATAAAAGGCCCTCCTATTTGAAGATGACACTCTTGCCTTCATCATCTGCCTTCTGCTGGTTACAAGTGAGATACCAGGGTGTGACCATCAGCTTCCATGTCGTGTCAAGTCTCTTATCAGTGTGCCTTAGTCCATTCAGGCTGCTATAACAAAAGTAACCGTAGAAAAGGTGGCTTACAAACAACAGGCATTTACTTCTCAAACTTCTGGAGGCTGTAAGTCCGGGATCAAGGTGTTGGCAGGTTCTGTGTCTGGTGAGGGACTGCCTGCTGGGTCATGGATGGCATCTTCTCACAGTGCCCTCACGTGGTGGAAGGGGTGAGGGAGCTCTGTGGGGTCTCTTTCATAAGGACACTCCACCCTTATGACTTAACCACCTCCCACAGGCCCCATCCCCTAAGACCACCATGCTGGGGGTTAGGTTTCACTCTAGAAATTTTGGGGAGATGCAAGCATTCAGCCTGTAGCAAAGCAAAAGGAAGGTTTTTATTTGTGTCTCTACCTGTTGTTCCTGAGTCCTGAAACTGAATGAGATTCTATTCCTCAGATTTGAATAAATTTTATTTGCAGCCTCTTTTCTAGCAGTCCACCTGCTATATAGGTCTCGGATTCCTCTATCTTTTTAACCACCCAGAGCTATTGCCCAGGTAGGTGCAATGTGGAAAAGTCCTAACTGAGGTTCTTTTTCCTCACAGAGCCATGTAAAGTATGTATTACAGAGTCATAAAAAAGGTTTACAGCATGACCTGGCATGACCTTTTGAGGATTCTATAAAGATAATTTTCTGTATAAAAGAAATTCATTCATCCATTTTTATGTTCACTCATTTTAATAGTTCTTTATTGATCACATTCTTTGTGTCACATGTTTGTTCTAGTGTGGTTGGGAAGGCAAAAAAAAAAAAAACAACAACAAACAACTATTTTGGAGGATGATAAAGGAAAAATAATAAGGCAAGTGTTAGACTTCCTAGTATGATGAGTTTCTCCCAATATAAAACTGAGATGCTGTTTTTATGTGTTAGGGCTGTTATGAGGACCATATGAGTTAATGTTTCTAAAATACTTATAACAATGATGGGCATATAGAATGTGCTCTATATGGTTTCTCAATTAAAAGTAAAATTGGGGCGCCCAGGTGGCTTAGTCAGTTAAGCATCCAACTCTTGATTTTGGCTCAGGTCATGATCTCACGGTTTCATGAGATAGAGCCCCAAACTGGGGACTGCTTGGGATTCTCTCTCTCTTTCTCTCTGCCCCTCCCCTGTTTGTACTCTTTGTCTCTCTCAAAAATAAATAAACTTAAAAAAATTATTTAAAAAAAGAAAAAAGTAAAATAAGCTAGGCCTAGGGTAGTTGTTTGTTTCGTTTTTGTTTTTGTCTTTTTAAAGAAGTATCAATAGCTAGAAGCAGTGGTTCTCAAACCTGAATGTGTACCAGAATTACCAGGAAGTCCATTAAAGCCAGAACTGGGCCTTGACCCCAACTGTTCAATTCCGCAGATCTTAGGATGTGCCTAAAACATTGCACTTCTAACATTTTATCCATTGACAGTGCTGCTGCTGCTGCTGCTCTAGAGACCCAAGTTCATGCGCAGGTGGCCTGGGACCATGAGTCTCAAACTCACGGTGCACATCAGATCAGGACCAGGAAACTGATCAGATATGTAAGTAACGATCTTAACTTCTACATGATGATTTAAAGTCTGGGCACCTAACAAAATTGTATTGTGTGATGCTTTTTATTCCTCTAACAGTTTTTATTCCTGTGGCTTCTCAGGTCCAGTGGTGGTATGGGCAATAGGACAAGGAAATAGAACTACCTTGTATGTGTCATACACACTTGAAAACCTTTTCAGATTCAAGTTCAAAAAACAGAATTCCTTCCCTGAAATTCCCAAAGGTTTAACATTCTATTCAGTCTTCTAATCTTTGCAATAAAAGGTCCCAAATGCATCTCCAGGTGGGGTAGACACGGTAAAGGAATGGGAATTAAGAGGCCTCCTTCCACTTGAATCTCAGCCTCCAGCTCATGGCCATGAGCATGGCACTCAGCTCTGAGGGGAGTCTGTGTCCTCATCTGTCAAGTGAGGAGGCAAACCAAATAATCTTTCTATTAGACACCTCCTGAGGAAGCTCTCCAGACACAGTAGCTCCCTTTCTCCAAGAAAGACTGCACCTGCACAGAAGCAGACTAGAGTAGCTCCTTCCGTTCCTACCTGGCCTCGTGCTAAAACAGGAATAGACTTTCTAGTTATAGGACCCTTATTCTAATTTTGGGCCATTCATCTTCCTGCCAGGAATTGGAATTTACATAGAAAAATAATAGCTACAGATTTTTTGGCAGCATAATCATGTGGATGGCAACACCCTGAAGTGAAGATTTATTGTGTGGCCTGGTATCCCCATATCTTAAGGATTGCCTTCTTAAATACCCCAAATCCTACCAGAAACCCTTCCCCTATACTAGTTGGGTTTTTTTTTTTTTTGCCTATATAAATTATAGGTAGAGCCTATTGAATGCAACTTCAACAACAAACTTTATTTCTGTAAACTCTTATTTCTCTGATCGATGTTTATATCTTTGAATACAGATTTAACTAAAATCTGTAAATATAATAATACAGGGAGTTATAAGTATATGTGACAAGTACAATAGCCTTCATTAGAGTAATCTCATCCCAACCCAAGAGATCTTGGACATATGAATTTGAACATGAATACTGAATTTTCCATTAAATATGGGATGGAGATGGGAATAATTTTATATAAATCTCAAGGGACAGAGTGTCCCAAAAGTCTAAATGTGTGGGAATCACCCAGTGCAGTGCTATCTTGATTACATAATAAACTGGACAAACTTCTGAAATCTCTTATATATTTACAATATGCCTTTTGGAATGGCAGCTGTTCTAATTCCAATAAATTGTAATGATCATTTCTTCTAACACTAATGATTTTGGCTATATTTTTTTTTACCTAGTAAAGTTCAACTTAGGCATCCTTTTTATTTTTTCATTTATATTTTTTTAATGTAACTATACCTTTAGAAACAAGAATGTATCTTTTCACCTTTCTAAAAGGGGCTCAAAGGTCACTCTCACACATTCCTGGCATGTGGATGTAATTTTAAATAGTTTCCTAGAGAGTGCAGCATAAAGACTTAGAGAAAATAGCATCAGATGTATTAACAACTTCTTTAGAAAACTTGAAATCCTAACACGCATGTAACAGAGAGAGGATCAAATAAAATAAACAAAGCAATAGTCAAAACAAACAAAAAATCCTTGATCCAAAATGACGAAAGCCACCAAATGTATATTGTATTTTCTAGACTCTGTTACCCTTCTGTATCCTATAAAAAATTCATGTCTCATTCCAAATCAAATTCTATCTCTTCTCTATAAAGAGTTAATTAATTAAAGTAAAAAAACAAAAACTGAAGCTACATTAAAAACTGGTTAAACATGAGTGCCTGGGCGGCTCAGTCAGTTAAGCATCCGCCTCTTGATTTCAGCTCAGGTCATGATCTCACAGTTCATGGTGAGATCAAGCTCCACATCAGGCCCTGTGCTGACAACGTGGAGGCTACTTGGAACTCTCTGTCTCTCCTCTCTCTGCCCCTTCCCTGCTTGTACACTCTCTATCCAAATAAATCCATAAACTTAAAAAAAAATGGTTAAACAAGAGAAGCACTTATTGAACATTTGCTGCATACAAAACACAATGCTAGTTGTCAGGGGAAAAAAACTGAACATGACAGTTTTTATGTTCCAAGGGTTCACAAGCCATTGATAAATCTTATGGGAAGCAAGAGAGCAAGTGAATGACCCACAAAGTCGATTTTGTGATTCAAGAGAAGCTGCGGTATTTCAGAGAAGGTCTTTTATGGATGAAAAGGGACTCTGGCATGTAGATTCATGTGAAGATAAAGTTCTTCCCAGTGGATGGAATAAACAAAATTAAATGCATGAAGACAGAGGACTTTCAGGGAGTTAACGGGGTAAGAAATAGGGTGAATGGTGTGTAGGTCGGAATATGTTTGTATGCGGCAGGAACAAGAGACCCTGGGAATGGAGGACTGAGGCAAGTCAGGCTAGGCTAAAAAGGGGGGCTTTTACTTTACATGCGTAGCAAGTCTTTGGAATGGGGGCCATTTAATCTTAGGTATAACTTGGGCAGGGATTCCTTTCCTTGAATAATTCTAAATTACCACACCAAGTCTTTCCAATGCCACAAGAACAGAAATGGACTCACAGTGGTATGCTGTGAATATTGACGAACGTGCCTACATGTTTAATAGATCAGGGCTGAAATGTCCTTTGTAGGAAATGTATTTCAGGCTGGTCCTTCCCCTTCTGCTTCACAGTCACGCCCTAGTAGGACATGCCTAGGCACCAAAAAAAGTCATAAAGTCTTTTAAATCTACCACCAAGCCATTAACATTTTTTTCTTTTTTGATCTTGGAGAAAATCTTCCTCAACAACAGGGATTCTGTCCCCAAAAAATGTATGGATGCGAATCACTGCCTAAGCGTACACTAACAATTGAAATACTTTGAGTTTTGAACTTAATTTTGCTTTAGATTTGCGGCATTATGCTGGGAAATGCCTTTGCATTCCTCTTTTCTGGCTCCTTCATCACTAAAATGGTGTTAATAAAAGTCATCACCTGCCCGCCTTCCAAGGATATCGTGAAGATAAACTCATACCCTTAGTCAAGCATGCAGCCAACAGAATTCTCAATTGTAACTGCATTAATAACTGTAACAACAGCACAGAGATGTTATCCTGCTGTGGGTATTGTAATTTGTGGGCTCGAGAACTCAACTTGAGGCCTGTGATCATAGAAATCTATGAGGAGATGAATCTCTCACAGGCACACTCTTTGGAGATGCCTGTTTCTTTTGCTTTTCCATAGAGATTAGAAGTATTTGTCTCTATTTGGGAAGGTGAGGAGTTTATTCTCGCCTACAGCTTTAAATTTAATAATAAATGACCGTGCATTGTGCTTGCATCCATGCACAATACAGTTTTAAGGATCAAATAGACTGGTCATTTTCTTTTCCTTATTAGTCTTTTACAGTGTTGGCAGAGCATGGAATGGAATGTGCACAGGACTGAGCCATCCACCACTTTGTAAACAGGTTCACTGCCTACACACTGTGATGTGCTGAGGGCTGTTTCCCCGACCCCATTCCTTGATATGCCTCCTGGTGTGAAATTTTCAGGTCTTAAGTCTTTAGGGACAGGGGCATTGTTATGCGTGAGAGGCTAGAACACTGGTAGGGTTTAGTTGACCTGATTAGATTTTGTTGTCACACAGAAAAAATGGGGGTGGGAACATGGCTAGAGGAGGCTGGGATGTGCAATGCTGCCCCCTCACCTCGGGTCTACATTCAGGGTGAGCTCACCGCTCTAATAAATGACGTCAGTGCCCTGCCCTTCACCCAGTAGAAGTTTACTTCCTGCTCACACAGCTCCTCAGGCACGTGTGGCCAAGACAACCTTCTAGGTAATGTTGCAGAGATCCCGACCCCTCCCACTGTGTAGTGTTGCTCTCCCCTAGGACCTCGGGGCCCTTCATCCGGCCTTCCAATAGGGAAAGAAGGTGAAGATTCTGTGAGAAAGGTTTTAGTGGACAGACCACGAAGTGAGAACATATTCCACCGGCAAGACCTCAGTATACGACCACGTCTAAGTGCAAGGGAGACAAAGAAATATATCCTTCTGTGTCCACAAGTTAGAGGACTCTCATCAGGCTCTCCCAAGCACTAGGTAATGTAGCATTAGCAGTAAACCACACAGGTTTTGGCGTTGGATAAACCACATACTTACTCACTCTGGCAATTCTACTAGCCACATGACCTTGGACAAAGTATTAACATGCCACAGAACAGATGTGTGTGTGTGCTCTTGAGAAACTTTTCTTTTTCCTCCTCCTCTTTGCCATCTCTCTTTCCCCCAACTTTCACTTAAAAAAAAAAAACTCGGCCTTTTTTTGGGGGGGGGACCTTCCTTATAGGGTAGTGTTGAGAATCATATTAGGCAAAGCAGACAAAAGCTAGCACTGTCTCTGGAACCAAATAGGACCTCAAAAAGATATTAATCCCCATCATTTTTATCCTGCCAAGAAGATCTGGGGTGGGGGTAACAACAGTGGGTTACAGAACACCTGAGCTTCTCTCACTTCGACACCTGGTGAGACATGAGCTAAAGGAGCTTTCTGTCTGTTGGGCATCAAATAATGAGGAAACTGACTGTGTCCTGACCCTACACCCACGTTCCCAAAGACAGGGTGCTGGGAAAATTGGGGGCTGCAAAACTCAACTGTACTTACAGCATTTGTCATAGATGCAGTTTGCTTTCCAAATGTTTTGAAGATGTATCATTGCAAGGAAATGAGGTTTTCTGTTAACAACGAACTGCACAAAATCCTAGAATCTTTGGGGATTTGAGCCTTATATACTCCTCAGCCAGTCTATCTAGACTAATTGAATCTACTTAATTGAGCTACAAATCTGTGAGAATGAGTTTCTTAAGGGATTTTGCAAACGTCCTGCTTATAGATAAATCAAAATGATTACAAAGTAGTCCTCATCGCGCGTGGCTACCAGAGCCTATGAAATGAAAAGTTAAGATGAGCGGAAATGGGCATATTCTAAAATATGGAAAAGAGCTGGTTCAAGTTCAGGATTAGTTGTGCACAGATGTTGCTGTTGGCTCCTGCCTAAAGAAAGTTTTCTCACTTCAAATCTGAGAGATGATCTTATGTCCCCTGCAATGGGGACATAGATGGAGAGATCTTCCCTATCAATCGGACTTCTTGTTCTACTGCTGCAATATTCAGTGTTCTCAACAAACAGTAATTAAAGGTAGGATTCTTTCTGAAAGGGAGATTGAGTCATAAAACCCTAAAGTTAATGTAATTTCTCAACATACTTGTATCATTGGTATTCTGAGATCCGCCCACACTTAAAATTCATGGAAGGAAGCTTTCTGAATTTCAAAATGCTTATCATCCTACCAAAAAAGAATTAAAAAATGGTGTGGTTAAAAACCAGGTGTTGGAGCCCAGCTGAGACTAAAATTTGGCTGTTCCTTGGCATTTTAAGCACCATGAATAATGTAAATTATGTTTTCTGAAAAATGCTTTAAGAAGAATTAGTGGTCTAATCTGATCTTTACTAGCTGCATCCTTTTTCACTTCCGGCCATTATTTACAGATACAAGAAATGGAAGCCATGCATTTATAATTATAATCTGTCAAGCTGAAACACTAAATGAATACAACCAATCCCATTGTTAAGTTAATTTCCATTTACACACCTGAACAAATGACTTTATCTCTCTGGCTTCAATACTCTGGGCTCAAGACTTTCTTATATTTGAACATGCAACAATGGGAATAGAGATAGGATTTTTCTACAAAATATTAGTGTTGGTATATCTGAATATTTAACAGTATAATATTTGATTTCAAAAATTACACTTTGGTATCAAAATGGGTAACGTTAAGTAGAGGGCTTATAAAAACAGAATCCACCCTTTTCCCAAACACTTTACTGATGAGAAAATACAGAAGACTTTCAAACCAGCTTTTCACCTAATTACTGCCATTCAGCTTAGTTTTAAAATCGTATCTTAAACCAGGTTTGAGAAACTGGTACCTATTCAAAAACAGTGTCCATGAGACTGAAAATGTTCCAATGAAAAATAAGCCCCTGACACAGCCAAATTAAATTTCATAAAGTTCATCCAAGCCTCTTGGCCTTTACTTCCAAATTTATTTTATCATATGTACCGTAAATTGAAAAGCAACAGGAAAAGTTATGCTGAACAGCTGTCCTGCTATTATAAAAATTCTGGAAATGAAATTAACTATGGTTTATGATTCCATTTCAGTGCTGATGATGAGGAAAGCTGCATTACAAAGGAGATCCCTTTCGCTGTCTTTTACAAACATCCATGAGGACAGACAATGCATTTATGGTGCAAAACATTTTCTCTGCACATGTGTGAGAGACAGAATAAAGTGTATAGACTAATTCAGAGAGGCACTAAAACCCCAGTGATCAAAAAAAATATTCTTTACTTACAAATTTACATCACTCCTTAAAACTGTCCCTATTTCTCATGGCTTTGGCTCATAGGGTTTTCGGACCTAGAAGGTCTTCAGTTGAAAAACCAAAATAGCTTGCACATGTTGGGGGAATGGCGTATAACCAAACAGTCTCACATACGGTGTCTCACATGATCCTTACACCCAGATTTATGGCAGAGGTTGGGGAAGCTGCACGGAGACAGAAGCTGCTAGAGGCACATGATGGATCCTACAGATTTGTACCCCAGTTGCTTTCTCCTTAAGTGATGACAACTGCTTTAGTATTGCATTGCACAGATTAATCGACCTTGCCTAAAAGTGCTAGGAGAAGTCCACTTTCATGAGGGGCAAGAGGAAGCCATCTGAAGCACTCATCTACGTCTAGAAGGACAGGCCAGTTTTGATGGGGAGTTTGGAAAAGAGGGAAGAATGTAACAACAGAAAGGACAGGAGAAAGGAGAGCTTTCGGATGCCCTAAACAGAAACCTTTCCACTGAAACACCACTGAAAATGTCAGAAGAAAACTTAAACATACTCACACTCATACACACGTATACACAGGCGCACACTGCATTCGTCAGCTGTCAAGGAAGCGAAGCAGTCTGAAAAACTGAAAACCAGTGTACAAATGGGATCCAAAAGAAAAGCAGGACACTTGATTTCACTCTAAGATATCGAATAAAACTTGGTGGACGTGAGTTTTGATTTAAAAACTGAAGCTAACGAAGGGTATGACTCAGATACAGGGTCTAAAGGACCCAGAAATCTAGGCCTCTGTGTAGGGGCATGCTGAAGCAGAACCTGCCCTGCGGGATAAAACAGGACAGGGCCTTGACCCAGGCTGGAAGAAAAAAGCCAAGCCACATGGGAAATTCAGTGCTGAATTTACCTCCAAAGGAAAAATCAATGTACTGTGGCCCCAGGTTAAGGGTATACATAGAAGAAAATGCAATTCATTTTGAAGGTATGGCACTTCGACTCACTCGGCAGAATACTCTCACTATAAACTTGTAGGAAAACTAAGATTACAGTTAAAAAGAAAATCACAAGACCTACAAAAAGGCAAGATAAAGAAGTTACCAAAATGAGACTAAAGAGCAAAAGTGTATGAAAATGATGAAACGTTTTGAAAATAACCAAAGGGAAACCCAGGCCTGAAAAGCAAATGAATGAAAATTAAAAAAAAAAAAAAAATCAGCAGGTTTAAGAGCAGTTCCTCTAGATGAAGAAAGAACTAAAGAAATACAACGTATATTTAAACATTTTTTCGGGACAGCAGAAGAGACAGAGGTTGGCAACGTGAAACAGGAGTTTAAGAGAAACAGACACTACAGGAAGCCATCTGACGCTGGACGTGGAGTTCCTGGAGGACAGACCAGAATGACTGGAGACTGTCAGAGAATGGCTGGGAATGTTCTGGAAATTCTAGGAAGTGTTAATACTCCAGTTCAGGATATCAGTGAATTCCAAACCACAAATATAGAAAAAGTAAAACTAGTCATATTACATGGAAACATTAAACCGCAAAGACAGAGAGAAGGTATTAATAAAAAAGTGGGAATAAAACAAGACAAAGCAAAACAAAGAATACCTAAAAAAGATCAAGAAGGTTAAACGTATCCCCTCATCAGCAAAAATGGAAGCTATCAAACAAAAACTTTATTTTCAACAAAACTCTGAATATATTTATAATCACAATATACGTCAATAAACTTAGCTCTCCAATTAAGAGACAAGGTTGTCAGATTGGATAAATCAACTAATTTATGTATATGCCATTTACAAGAGACAAACCTAAAACTTTAGGACAAAGAAGACTGAAAAATGATTTTTAAAAAGGTTGTATCAACTATAAGGCAGATACTAAACAAAAGAAAGTTGGTATGACTATATTATCACGTAAAATATATCTTAGGCCAAAACTTACTCAAGTTAAAGAGAGCTATCAAATAATGATAAAAATTTGAGGGGTGCCTGGGTGGCTCAGTCAGTTAAGCGTCTGACTTCGGCTCAGGTCATGATCTCGCGGTTCATGAGTTCGAGCCCCGCGTCGGACTCTGTGCTGACAGCTCCGGGCCTGGAGCCTGCTTCGGATTCTGTGTCTCCCTCTCTCTCTGTCCTTCCCCCACTAGTGCTCTGTCTCTATCTCTCAAAATCACAGTATTAAAAAAAAAAGAATTTAATAAAATATTTGCATTAACCAATAAAATACGAAATCCTATACTTACATACAACAAATAATGTACCTTCAAATTATGTAAAGCGACTATTGACAGAAATACAGGAATAATTGAAAAATTCATCATCATAGTTAGAGATTCCATACAGATCTTTGGTAACTGGCAGATCAAACAAACAGTAAAATCAGTTAGTAAGTGAATATTTAAACAAAACAAGCCTAACATAATGCATTCATACGACAACCAAATATTGAGGAGTACTCATTCTTATAAGAATACATGTATTTTTGATATGTATGTATTCTGTCAGCGATATGCACAGAACTCAAAACCATAATATATTTTATACTCACTAGAAAAACAGAAGTTAAAATCTGACAACATCAACTTTTTTGAGATTATCAACTGTGCTTTACTGGTGAAAGAGACAGCTATACACTAAACTTTTTTTTTTAATTAACAGACATTACTGTTTACAGAAATTTTAGATTTATAGAAAACTGAACAGGTCGTACAGAGTTCCCGTGCACTCCTCCCCTCTTCTATGCTTTTTCTATTATTAACATCTTGCATTACTGTAACACATTCATTACAATTGATAAATCAGCATTGATACCTCGGTATTAACTGAAGTCCATAGTTGGTATTAGGGTTCACTCTGTGTTGTACATTTCTGAGGGTTTCAACAAATGCATCATGTCCTGTATCCACCATTAGAGTATAATACAGAATAGCATCACCGACCTAAAAACACGCTATGCTTCACGTGTAGACCTCCTCTTTCCCCCCATTAACCCTTGAAAATCACTGATAATTTAGTTTTTACTATAGTTTTTACTTTTCCAGAATTCCATGTTGTTGGTAACAGAATACGGAGCCTTTTCGGATTGTCTTCTTTCACTTAATCATACGCATTAAGGCCCCTCCATGTCTCTTCATGGATTAAGAGCTCATTTTTTTGTACCACTGAATAGTACTCCATTGTATAGACGGACCAGGACTGATTTACCAATTCACCTATACAAGGACACCCTGATTGCTTCTAATTTTTGACAATTTGAACAAAGGTGCTACACACATTCACGTGCAGGCTTTTGTATGGATTTTTCAGTTTTCACTTTATTTGGATAAATACCAGGGAGCACTACTGCTGGAACACATGTAAAAATACACTTAGTTTTGTAAGAAAGCACTATCTTCCAAAGTGGCTGTACCATTTTGCATTCCTACCAGCAATAAATGAAAGGTTTTTTTGTTCCACTTCTTCACCAGCATTTGGTGGTGTTAGCATTTTAGACTTTGGACATTCTAGTAGATGTGTAGTGGTGCTCGTTATTGTTTCAATTTGTAATTCCCTGAAATTACATGATATAAAACATTTTTTCAGATGCTTTATGTGCCATCTATTTATCTTCTTTGTTGAGGCATCTGTATAGATCTCCCATTTTTTAGTGAGGATGCTTGCATTCTTATTGTTCAATTTCAAGATTTCTTGATATATTTTTAATATAAATCCTTTATCAGATATGTGACTTGTAAATATTTTCTTTCAATCCACGGCTTGTCTTTTCATTCACTTAACGGTATCTGTCAAAAATCGTAAATTCCAAACTTGAATGAAATCTAACATAATTTTTTTTATTTAATGGATCATGCTTTTGGTGTTGTATCTAAAAAGCGACTGCCGGGGGCGCCTGGGTGGCTCAGTCAGTTAAGCGGCCGACTTCAGCTCAGGTCATGATCTCGCGGTCCGTGAGTTCGAGCCCCGCGTCGGGCTCTGTGCTGACAGCTCAGAGCCTGGAGCCTGTTTCAGATTCTGTGTCTCCCTCTCTCTGACCCTCCCCCGTTCATGCTCTGTCTCTCTCTGTCTCAAAAATAAATAAACGTTAAAAAAAATTAAAAAAAAAAGAAAAAGAAAAAGCGATTGCCAGATCCAAAGTCACTTAAAGTTTTTTCAATGTTATTTTCTGTAAGTTATATAATTTTTGTGTTTTGTTCTTAGGTCAATAATCCACTTTATTTGTGAAAGGTATAAACTTTGTGTCTTGATTTGACGGTAGATGTCCAGTTGTTCTAGAACCATTTGTTAAAGAGGCTACCTTTGCTCCACCGTACTTATTGCCTTTGCTCCATTGTCAAAAATCAGTAGATCTATTTCTGGGACCTCTATTCTGTTTCATCGATCTGTTTATCTATTGTTTTGCCAATACCACAAGGTCTATATCATTTTGGCCTTATAGTAGGTCTTGAAGTTGAGTAGCATCAGTCTCCAGCTTTGTTTTTCAATACTGTTCGGCTATTCTGGATCTTTTTCCTCTCCGTGTAAAATTTCGAACCAGTTTCTCTTTTTTTTTAAGTTTATTTATTTTGAGAGAGAGACAACATGTGTGCAAGCGGGCGGGGGGGGGGGCAAAGAGAGAGAGAGAGAGAGAGAGAGAGAGAGATAGAGAGAGAGAGAGAATCCCAAACAGGCTCCATGCTCATCGTGGAGCCTGATGTGGGCTTGATCTCACAATCATGAGATCATGACCCAAACTGACATCAAGAGTCAGACGCTCAACCAACTGAGCCACCCAGGTGCCCCTAGAATTAGTTTCTTGGTATCTACAAAACAACTTATTGGAATGTTGGGGGGATTGCATTGAATCTATATACCAAGTTGGAAATAGCTTTCCAATATTTTTTCTACTCCTGCACCTGGAATATCTCTCCATTTATTTGGTTCTTCTTTGATTTTTTTTAATCAGAATTTTGTATATTTCCTGAAATAGATCTTATATATACTGTTAGATTTATTTCTATGTACACCCTTTTTTTGGGTGCTAAAATAATTCGTATTTGGTGCTAAAATAATTCGTATTTGGTGCTAAAATAATTTGATGTTTTTAATTTCAAGTTCTAACTGTTTATTGCTGGTATATAGGTTAACAATTGATTTTTGTATATTAACATTATATCCTGCACCTTGTTATAATCACTTATTATTTCCATGAGTTTTTGGATTTCTTTTATTTTCAATAATCATGTCAATTTTAGTTTTTTAATCCTGTTTACCTTTATTTCCTATTCTTGTTTTATTGCATTAGGCAGGAGTTCAAATATAAGGTTAAAGAGTGATGAGTGGGAACATCTTTGCTTTGTCCTGATCTCAGGTAGAATGCTTCTAGTTTTTCACAATTATGTATGATGTTAGCTTATAAATTATTTTGTAGATTTTCCTTATCAAGTTGAGGAAATCCATCTCTATTCCCACTTTTCAGTGAGTTTTTAGATGAACTAGTGTGTTAGATTTTGCCAAATGTTTTTTCTGAATCACCTGACATGACGATAAGATTTTCCTTCTTTAACCTGTTATGATGGATTTTCAAATCTTTAAACACCTCTGCATACCTGAAATAATTCTCACTTGGTTGTGGTATATAATTCTATTACATATTCTTGGATTCCCATTGCTAATATTATATTGAGGATTTTGCTACTACGCTTACAAGAAATATTGTAGTTTTCCTTTACCGTAACGTCTTTATCTGGTTGTGGCATAGGGTAATGTTGACCTTAGAGAATGAGTAGGAAGTACTGGGGCACATGAGTGGCTCAGTCAGTTAAGCGTCCAACTCTTGGTTCCACTTCAGTCCATGATCTCAGTTCGTGAGCTTGAGCCCCACATCGGGCTCAGTGCTGTCAGCACAGAGTCTCCTTGGGAGTCTGTCTCTCTCTCCCTCTCTCTCTTTCAAAATAAGTAAAGTTTAAAAAAAAAAAAAGAATGAGTAGGAAGTATTACCTCGACTTCTATTTTCTGAAAGAAATTGTTGATAAATGGTATCGTTTTTTAAATGTTTGGGGGAATTTACCAGTGAAACCATCTAGATCTAGTGCTTTCTTTTTGGAAAGTTATTAATTCCATTTCTTCAATACATTACCCACATCTCTTTGTGGGAAATTTGTTAGATTGTGTCTTCCAAGGAATTCATACATTTTATTTATCAAATTTTAGGTCATAAAATTGCTCATAATATTCCTCTATCATTCTTTTAATGTCCATGAAATCATTAGTGATAGCTCTACTTCATTTCTGGTATCAGTAACTCTTACATTCTCTTTTCTCTATTTTACTTAGCCTGGTTAGAGGGTTACCTGGACTCTCTATAATGTTTTCCTGTTTTCATTCGTATCTGCTCTAACTTTTCTTCTGCACTTTTTAGATTTGCATGCCTCTTCTTTCTCTGGTTTCATAAAGTGGGAGCTCACCTTACTGATGTTAGATCTGTCTTCTTTCTGGAGTACACATTCACTACTGTATGTTTCCTTCTATGTATCACTTTTACTGCATCCCATAATTCTGGGTGTTTTATACTCAAATTCAAACTTTAACTCAAATTTCAAAAAATTAATTTTATTTAGTTTCTAATATTCTTAATTTCTCTTGAGGCTTCTTTGACCCACATAGTTTTTAAAAATGTGTTGCCGGATCTCCAGTATCTTCGGTTTTCCAGCCATCTTTCTGATATTAATTTCTAGTTTTATCCCATTGGGTTATGAGAGCCTATTTTGTAAGATTTCTATCCTTTTATATTTAAGATATGTTTTATGCCATAGAATATGATCTTTGTGAATGTTCCATGTGAAGTTGCAAAAAAATGTGTAATCTGCTGGAGTTGAAACCCAGTGGACTGACTGTGCTGTTCAACTAGATCCTTACTCATTTTGTGCCTGTTTGATCTGTCAATTACTGACATAGCCGTAGTGGTTTTATCTTTCTCCTTACAGGTCTATCAGCTTTTTCTTCATATACTTTGATGTTCTGTTGCTAAATGCATATACGTTAATGGATTGTTATGTCTTCTTGAAGAATTGACCCATTTATTATTATCTTATATCCTTCTTTTTTAACTTTCAAGTGGTTTATTTGCATGATTAATAATTATATTTCCAACAGTGCATCAAGCATCTGAGAATAACATTACAGTAAAACCTTGGTTTGCAAGCATAATTCGTTCTGAAAACATACTTATAATCCAAAGCACTTGTATATCAAGACGAATTTCAAGAACTATTGTGATCATGTGATGTTCGGCATCACATACTACTCGTATCACATGACGTCGCTCGTTTATCAAGTTAAAACTTATTAGAAAGGGTCTTGCGGGGGGCGCCTGGGTGGCGCAGTCGGTTAAGCGTCCGACTTCAGCCAGGTCACGATCTCACGGTCCGTGAGTTCGAGCCCCGCGTCGGGCTCTGGGTTGATGGCTCAGAGCCTGGAGCCTGTTTCCCATTCTGTGTCTCCCTCTCTCTCTGCCCCTACCCCGTTCATGCTCTCTCTCTGTCCCAAAAATAAATAAACGTTGAAAAAAAAATTTTTTTAATTAAAAAAAAAAAAAAAAAAGAAAGGGTCTTGCGGAACACTCTGAGAACAAGTTACTTGCAATCCAAGGTTTCACTGAATTTTGAGTAAAAGCAGAAATTTTCTGGAGAGACTTCCCTCTCTCTCTTAGGTCAGGCAGCTCAAATGTCCACCGCGTGCAGCGGTGCACAGAGATGGGGCTCAGAGGCAACTTCCTCCTCCCTTGAACTCAGGAGCAGCTTTTCTAGGTGCTTCAGGTGCTGTCAGAGGTGACTGTTGCCTCTGACAGCTGCAGCTGCTCCCTGTCCTTCTTTCTGAGGGCTGGCAGTGCCGAGGTTCTCGTCCCAGGTCAACAATCTAAGACAGAGGCAGTGGAATCCATGTGTGAGGAAGGTAAAGAGGAAAGGAAGCTGAATCGGCAAATGCTCCTGAGTCTTTGCACAACCACTGATGAAGCTGATCTTCACACCTGTTGCTCTCCCCTTTCTCCAATGGCAGAGGACGGGCCAGACACCGGGCCAGGAGCTCCTGGGCTGAGGCTCTGCACATCACATCAACGGTTCTGAGCCCCACGCTCTTCTTTACGGGCCGCAAATATGGAGTAGGAAAAATGTCTGCAGAAGAGCAAAAGGACTTTATCCGCCCCAATTCTCCTGATTCGGCTGTTGCTCCTTCTGTGACCACATTCTGGCTTGCTCCCACCACAAAGAAACATCATATTTTTTTCAAACGGTTTTTAAAAATGTACATATATCTAACCACCCTCACTTGGTACCTGTGATGTGATAGAAAGCCTGGGGGTTGCCAGGCTTCAGCATGTGGCTCATGCACATGGCAATGACATCGTGTCATGGGACCCGGGCAACTGAGGGCACTGCCCCCAAGAGGGGGAGGGGCTCTTGCTCTTCCACCTGCAGTGGGATGTGCGGAGCAGTTTCCCAGCTTGGGACTGGAGGACCGGCTGGGGATCTGGGAGGCATGGTTGGACTACGGAGCACACGGGGAGCCAGAGAGCCCACGGGGGGGCTGGGGAGGGGGCAAAAGTCCATCTGCAGAAGCTGCAAGCCGAGCACAGCCTGTCTCAGCCGGGCCAAGTGCTCCAGGACATTTCAGTGAAGGAGAGGAAGCAGCTAGCAGCCACTTACCTCCCCCCACCCCACCACCACCTCAGCAAACCTGGTAACGGGCTCAGGGAAGGACACAGAGCTGCTTGCAGGGGACTCCAGGGCCACGTCTTTAAAAGCGGAAGACGGCGCCGGGCTCCTAGGAGCCCAGGCCATCCTGCAGCCTCTCCCTTGTCACGGAAAAACCGACCGCTAAACCCACGCCAACTCCACCTTCCCCGTACCGAATGAGGGTCTGGCAGCAAAGGTCAAGCGCACGGGGCAACAGCAGACCAAGCACCGCACCAGACCTGTGAAGCCTGTGCCGTGCCTTGTGAAGCGTTCATGGAATCGGGGATCTCAATGCGATCCGCAATCAGTTCACCTGACACCAAATCCCGTCGCCTAGGGCCATCCTCCACTCCCGTGTGGGCCGCGTCCCCTCCCGGGCTCCGCACGAGAACGTGCTGAGGGCTGACTTACTCAAGATGCCGAAACGCTGGATCCCACGAGCATCCTGGGCCTCTCCCGGATGGTGTGTCGCTTGGCGCAAAAACACGGGGCTGACCGAATGGAAACTGCGGTTCAGCCGCCACCGGGCTAAACTGGGAAACCGCTGGGCTGCGGCGCCCTGCAAGGGCCAGGGGTGCATCCTCCGATCCAATTACTGGCAGGCAACAAGTTCGGCGTGTACAAAACCAGTCCGCTTCCTTGCACAGCCTGTTGAACGCGGGAGCCGCCCTCCGCCCGCACCGCGAGCCTCGGAAAACCTGCCGCCGCCATGCTGCCCAGCCCGAGTTTCCCGCCGCGCCGGCCGGAAGACGCGGCGGCCGGACTTCCGGTCCGCGCGTTCCGGCCAGCCGCGTGGCCCCGCCCCTGGCGTGCCTGCCCTTGGTTCCGCCCGGCAGCCAGGCCAGCAGGCCTGCGAGGCCCCGCTCCATCGCAAATAAGGTTTCTTTGAGATTTCTGTGAGGAGCGGGCCCCTGTGCTGACGCAGGCGGAGCGGTGGAGCTGGAGACTCGAGAGCAGAGGGTGTGGCTCCCGCGCGAGGCTGTCAGGCTGCTGCCCAAGCAGAACCGTCGTGGGAGTTGGCGTGTGAAGTAGGTGGCGCAGCGGGCGCTCCGGTGACCTTGGCCAGGAGGGGAGGGGTCGTCACTCCTAAGGGGAAGGGGCAGCCTCTCAGACGAGGCCCGTCGGCCTGCTGGAGGCAGTTCCGATTCACTCCCAGCCCCGAGTCGGGTGTTATCCCCCCCGCCCCCCAGAACTCCCTACCCGCGTACCCAGAGGGAGGTGCGACCGCGCCCCTGGGCACCTGCTGACACCAGGTGCACAGACGTCAACCATCGCATCATGTTTCCCATTAAGTCAAGCAAAGGTAGAAGGACTACAGGTGTGAGGGGTGGGGAGGAGAGCACAGGAAATGCAAAACATTGCCCAGGCCGTGGCATGGGGTACATTTCTTGCTTACATCTTGAATTATTCAGTGATATTTAACCACATGTCACTGGTTTTGTTGTTTTAAATCCCACTTACAATGCTGTTCGGTGATCCATGACAACGAGTAGGGATCACCAAACGTTAAAATTGTAATGGTAGTATGGACACGTGCTCTGACTTGAAATTTTCTTTTTCCCTAATCAAAATGAATTCTTGGGATAGAGCTCAGCAGACATAACGGACATGTGTAAAGTGCCTGGTTTATTTTATCACAGAGTACCCCGTACATCTAGGGGTCAGGTTGTAGAACCTTTTCCGTCTTCAAAGTCTTTGGGTCAATTTTCTTTTTATAATACAATTAGCATCATTCATCATACTTTGGAAAGATATTACTGTTGGGGAAAGAGGGATGAGTAAGAGAGGAAACCTGCTTGTAGATAGCTTAAAATTGAATAGAGGTAATGCCAAGAAAACCACTGGGCATTTCACGAACATGGTAAGTTCCGTGGAAAAAATAGTATTTTACAAAGCTAAGCTTTTTGTAGACATATTAGTAAATATTAACTGTAAATATTATGAAAGTCATGATTTTATTAGCATAGCATCTCATTACTCTCTTTTTAACATTCTGATCATGAGTTTTATTTCTTAGCTGTTTATTTCTACTCTTTTCTCTACTTTTTTTCTGTTGTATGCAGAAAGAGATGTCTAAAAAGATAATTAAGGAGATACTACAGATTATAGGGTACTTTAAAGATATATTGTAAGCTGGTGGACATAATGTAATTTTACTTATTTTAAGAGACTGAATAAAAGTGTCTAGATTGGCTGCTAAATTCTTACATATTTAGAGTTTCATTCATAAGGAGAAGGGACTAAAGCCTTACTCTTCCATTTTAATTCACAAAATAGGAACTATTTCAGGCGCACTTAATGTGTAAAGTATATATACCAGAGAGAAAAGGATTCTAATTACACGCTTGACTTGAGAAATCTAATTTAGTTGCATGAGAAAAGTTAATTTGATAGAAACATTTTTGTTGATGTCATTTTAACAGTCTAACATAGTTGGTACCTTCACTTGAAGACTGATTAATTGGTGACAAGCTGATGTTTGATTCTTGTATCTAATGTGGAGATAATTTGAGTTAACGCTAATCATAAGTGGAATTTACAAATTATGGGTTCATATTTAGCATTTATTTAGAATTTTTTTCTGTGTAGATACTTAGCTACATTGAACTATAGCTACTTAACTCTATTTTTAAAAATCAAGCTATTGGAGTGTTTTCACTGGTAAAAAATTCTGGTCAATTATACCTTATATAAAAATTTATTCTGGTAAATTATAGTTCTTTATGAGAAAGTTAAAACACCAAATCCTCTAGAAGAAAATATAGAAGGAGGGGCACCTGCATGGCTCACTTGGTTGAGCACCTGACTTTGGCTCACGTCATGATCTTGAGCTTGTGGGTTCGAGCCCTGCGTCGGACTCTCTGCTGACAGCTCAGAGCTTGGAGCCTGCTTTGGATTGTGTGTCTCCCTTTCTCTCTGCCCTTCCCCTGCTTGTGCTCTCTCTCTGTCTCTTAAGAAATAAAGTGTTAAAAAAAATTTTTTTTAAGAAAATATAGAAGGAAATCTCAATTACCTGGATTCGGTAAAGAGATCACAAGAAGCAGTAACCATAAAGTGAAAAAATTGATTGGTTTCCATTCAAATTAAGAAATTCTGTTCCTTAATGATGCCATAAAAGTGAAAATATAAGCCACAACATGAATGAATGTTAGTTTCTAAGCATGACCAACTAAGCCCCTACCACATAACCCCCTGCAAAAAAGCTACTGAAAATCTTAGACATATTACAAAATAACAACTACCTGAAGGGACACCAGCAGAAAGATTCTGGTGAGGAGTATACACTTTCTGAGAGGACTGGAGACTGGGAGCTATAAAGGTTCTGTAACCTGCATGGTGGCAGGGGTGCAGTGGACAAGGAAGACACCCACAGTCTTCCTGGCTAGGGACATCTGACAAGTGAGGCTGGGAAGCACATGCTGAAGAGATGGAGAGAATCCCATGAGAGAAGGAGCTAGAGAAAATCACCCAAATCTTTCTACCCACATCCCTGCCTGAGCTCTGAAACCCATGTGTAGGATGGACTGAAGACAAATGATCGGACTCAGATCGGAGTTGCCTTTTAAGGAAGAGAGTCTGCAGCTCAAACAGAACCAAAGTATCTGCTAACACATGTGCAACAATATTCATCTGAGAAATATAATAAAATCAAGAGCCTCCTTGAGATTCATAAGACCCAAGATATAATCCACTAGCAATAGACCTGCAAAGAATCCAAAAAACAGAACCCATTCTCACAAGAAAAGGAAATCAGTACAGCCTGTTCTGAGATGAACCCAATGTTTCAACAAACAGACAAACATTTTAAAGCAGGAATTCTATGTATTCTTAACAAATTAATAAAAACCTTTTCAATGAATGAGACACAGTAAGTATTAACAAGAAGTAAGAATAATAAAGTTTTTATTTCCATTTCAAATGGCAGCTTTAGAACTGAAAAAAATTCTTTGAATTTAGGAAATAAAATACACACGATAGAATGGCTAAAATTAAGAAGACTATTATCATTAAGTGCTAGTGAGGATGTGACACAGGTTATCTCACACATTGCTGGTGGGAATAGGAAATTATTTGAATGCTTTTCAAACGTCAGCTATACAATGAACAAGTAAGTCAACAGTCCTATCGGTATTTGTCAAAGAGAAATGAAACTGTGCCACTGACGACTTGTACAAAGCAGCTTTGTACGTAATAGCTTGAACCAAAATCAACCCAGATGTCCACTAACCACAGAAGAATGGATCAAGCAATTGTGGTCTCTTCACCCAATAGAATATAGTACTGGGAAATAAAGTAAATGCCTTATTTTTATTAATACCATGTGTATCAAAAATATTTCCATGAGTGAACGAAGACAGACACAAAAGAGGGTGCATTGTAATTACACTGGCATAACATTCCAAAGCAAGCACAAGTTTTGTATTTACTGACAGCAAAGCAGTGATTACCTGCTTCTGGGTACAGGAGGGGGTGATAGCTCAGAGTGCAAAGGGTCGTAGTGGATGAAGAAAATATTCTGTCTTTATTGTGTCAAGGGCAAAACACTGCAATAGTGAATCAAATATGTTGGAGTTTACATCACAACTTACCCAACTTTTGAAGTCATGAGGTATTAACATTTTTAAAATTTGTTTGACTTTCCTTGACACCGTTCCCCTTTTCTTACATGAACAGATATCTTTTCATTCCTCAGAAACCCTGCTAACATCAAGGAATATATGTTGTGAAATGCTGTTGTAGGGGATGAAACAATAATGAAACAAAGGTACTAGCTCCCCCCTAATACCCGTGTGGAAGATACAAGAAAAATGCAAGTATCTCCGTCACATTCAATGTTACATGCTGTAAAAAAAAATCCAAAACTGTGCTAGAAATGTTAACAATGTATCTGATATGTCGCTTCTTAATTTTTTTTTTTAATGTTTATTTTTGAGATAGAGTATGAGCAGGGAAGGGGCAGAGAAGGAGGGAGACACAGAATCCAAAGCAGGCTCCAGGCTCTGAGCTGTCAGCACAGAGCCTGACACGGGCTTGAACTCACAAACTGTGAGATCATGACCTGAGCCAAAGTTGGACGCTCAACCGACTGAGCCACCCAGACGCCCCACGATATGTCACTTCTTAAAGGCAGTTTAAGGTCATGAGAATGAGAGCCTTTGAGCTAAATTTCCCTCCAGGAGTCTCTGTTTTGAATATAACCCATGGGTACTAGAAATATTAACTTTCTTAGTAACTTTAGATTTGAAGAGAATCCTCTTAAACAGGAATTGTCTGGATGTATCACTGTCGGCATTGAGGAGGAACACAGTGTTGCCGAGTGGGTACAAGAGTCCGTGGGTGTTTAGAGATAACACGTGTACCCAATCTGTGTAGTTCCACATAACGTCTGCAGAAAGCTTAAGCCTATTTGCTAATCAAATAGCAGCTAAAAGGTGAAACGTGTTCGCATATTGTCATGTCCAACATTCTAGACCGAAACCTAAATGAAAGATTGATCTGTGCTTTATATTCTTTTCCCTGCCTTCCTCAAGGTTCCTAACAGAATTGATTTATCTGAGCATCTTCTTTTTAAATGAACAGTTTCTAGCAAAGCGTATGCCTGCAGTACCCTTCAGCACCTTGTCATTTAAGAGGCATGGCAACCCTTGACCAACAGCTTTTACAGTAGTTGGTCTTTCTTTGAACTTTACACACCTTGAGCCCAGTTTGCTGAGTAGGTGAGTTTTTCCCTGATCCTATTTTTAACATTTGGAGGCTGCTTTACCTTTCAGGGTGTGCTGAATGCTACCTTGGTGATGTTAAACTAACTTGGGCTCCCTAAGCAACTATATTCCTTTCGGCACATAGTTTATACAGCATCTTTCCTAGTTGCCATCCTCAGGGAGCCATGGGTCCTGAGTTTGAATTGAGTGGCCCAACCAGGTTCAGGCAGGTTGGATATTTAACACCAAAGCGCCCAGGGCCAGGGCTGGGGCTGACTGCGGGCCTCTGATTCTTCCCCCACCTCCGTAGCAGGCCATGCTAGCCCCAGGGTTCACTCACGTCTTGAGGGAGACTGTAGTAGGGGCTCCTCTCCAAGTATGTCAAAATGTCTGAAACCTTTTTGTGCACTCCTAAAATTCTGAATTGCTTGAAAAAAAAAAAAATGAAAACTCTGCACACCCAAGAGCTAGCACTGGTTTGGACAGAGAGCCCAGAGTTCTCCTGTTTTGGACCGAAGGAAAGCTTTTCCCCTCCATGAAGCAGCCCTTCTTCCATTCACTGCCCGCCTCTCCAAGTCCTGGCCTTGACTTGTGTGTGGCTGTGGACTCAGGGAGATCGCAGTACTGCAGACTCGTGCGGGCATCTGACATAGAACGTACCACTCACTGGGTCCTCCCTCCCCTTGTACGATTTCCATTTCTGTGACAGACATGCAGAAAGCACAAAAAAGAGTATCTGTTTCACATTTCGTGCACACCAGAGTATGATGAAGGGCCAAGGTGTTTAAGTTTACCTGATAATTGCCAGCCACTCAAGCTGTGTAGAACCCTGACTTTCTCTTTAATCCCTCACTACACCATAGTATTCAGCAAGATTCTATCATACGATTTTTAGATGGTCTTTCGAATCAGTAAACTCGGAAAAATTTAAAATATCCCAGAAAGGTACTTATACTTATATACAGGAGATTTAGCTGGCCACCAGAATTTTAAATATTTAGATGAATACGTGAGCCATGTATTAATATAAATTATGTACAAATATGTCTTTGTCATTAGAGTGAAATATCCTCTTATGGCTAGAGTTACTGAACTAATTTGTTGAACTTATTTTGTATTTCAAAATTAGTGTTAATATGAGTGTTGGAATATGAGGGTTCTTGTAATTGGATTACCAGAATATCTGAGTATTAGAAAAGATGTGAAAAATTACTTCCAGTTCTATTAGATTCAAAAAGATTTATTGAGATCCTGAAATATCATACTTGCCAAAGGGGAGAACTGTCTTCCAAACTCATCTTTCTTTTCTAAATTTGGTTGTCCAAAATCACTGCATTTGCTGCAATTAATAAAAATCTCTGGCAAGGCATTCGAGGGTTCCTGCTGAAAGCTGCAAGCACTCTCCCCTAAAGACTTGGAATGACACTAAATTAATATGAGGGAGGAAAGGAAGAATTAATTAATGTTTGATAGCAGAGCATTAGATGTTGATTTATTAGTCAGGACCAACATCAGCTGAGTTTACTTTATAAACCTCAAACCATATCCTTCCCAGGCTCATTCTCATCACTACCATAAATCGTCCGTATATTAACTGATAGTAATTTGTTAGAAACAAACATAAGGAGCTCGAAGTCAGATGGTGACACAGTCATGGATTGTAGATTTCCTCTTATTAAAATGACCAGAGGAATGTCACAGCTGTGGGGGAAATTGCATTACCGTAGGAGAACGAATAACTTGGTTAACCACAGACAAGTGAAATAGAAACAGAGCAGGGGTTACACTATTAGTGCCAGACACAGTAGTGTTTGAGGCAACAAACTTTCAAAAAATAATGAGGATGTTTACTCTTGATAAATGTTACAATTTGTTACAATTCACATGAAAGCGGTTTTTTTTTAATAACTAGATTTTATTTTTGCTAGATTTATTTTTATATCGCTGATTTTACAATTCTGATTAAAACTGACCTGAGTTGCGGGGAGTTGGGGGGGCGCCTGGGTAGCTCAGTCGGTTAAGCATCCGACTTCAGCTCAGGTCATGATCTCGCGGCTTGTGTGTTCGAGCCCTGCATCGGGCCCTGTGCTGACAACTCAGAGCCTGGAGCCTGCCTCTGATTCGGTGTCTCCCTCTCTCTCTGCCCCTCCCCTGCTCATGCTGTCTCTCTCTGTCTCTCAAAAATAAATTAAAACATTAAAAAAAATTTTTAAAAAAAGAAACTAGAAAACAGGGGCGCCTGGGTGGCTCAGTCGGTTGAGCATCCGACTTTAGCTCAGGTTATGATCTCACAGTTCGTGAGTTTGAGCCCCATGTCGGGCTCTGCGCTGACAGCTCAGAGCCTGGAGCCTGCTTCGGATTCTGTATCTCCCTCTCTCTCTGCCCCTCCCCTGCTTGCACTCTCTGTCTCTCATAAATGAATAAATGTTAAAAAAAAAAAAAATTAAAAAAAAAAACTGACCTGAATGGATCAGTTTTATCTGTACTATTCTAGTTCTTTGATGCCTTTTTTTCTTTTTTTTTTTTTTTTTTTTTTTAGAAGAAGGGGTAGTATTTTTTACAGATGCAGAATGAGCAGGTAGTGAGTCAAGACCATTGAAGCAAGAACTGTGTACACGTAATAATTCATTGCACTTTTGATAACATCTTGAAAATCCGTAGGTAAAAGACCAATGGGCTTTGCTAATCTGTATCATATAAATACATGCAGAGATTTGTTTCATCGTTATTAGTAGAATTTATTGGGTCAGTAGGATTAGGAAAACTGAAAAAGCATACATTGTTGCGCTTAAGCGCATGTTAGAAAATTGTAGGCCAAAATATTTACAAATGCAAGGAAAATGTGAGACAATTTGACCTACAATGTAACTCACAGTAACGAATTATAGTTTGTAAAATAAAGAAGTGGATATATCATAAGTCTCTCCTGATGTAAATACTCAAATAAATAAACAGGGGAGAAGGGAAAACTTTTTCTTACAGTGTAAGTCCAACAATGTAAACATAGAAGGAATGATGGTGAAAATAGAATGTCATCATTTACAAACACCACAATCAAGTTTGTTTCAGTCAAGAATTATCAGAGATGCTGGGGCGCCTGGGTGGCTTAGTCAGTTAAGCATCTGACTCTGGCTCAGGTCATGATCTCACAGTTCATGAGTTCAAGCCCTGCCTCGGGCTTCGGATTCTGTGTCTCCGTCTCTCTCTGCCCCTCCCCCACTGGCACTCTGTCTCTCTGTCTTTCTCTCTCAAAAATAAATCAAACATTAAAAAAAATTAAGAAGAATCATCAGAGATGCTAAAATTAGTGAGCAAAGTATAAAGAGAAACAGAATATTTACATACTCTAAAATATCACCAAACAACGTACTTATTAATGACAAAGTCAGGAATTAAAATTGTACATCAGGTAATCAAAGTTGACATCATCAGGAATGAAAGCTATCAACACCACATAGCTCCTAATTTAACGCACTGAGGCTCTCTCCCCAGTATCTCACCGCTGCGTCTGTGCAGTTAGGCATCAGCAAATTAATGAGAGGAGAGAGGAGGCCCCTAATTTAACGCACTGAGAAAGGCACAGATTCTGCGGTATTCTTGTAAAACAGTGCCTCGCCTGAATTTAATCAACAATGTTGGACAAACCCAACTTGAGGGGCATTCTAGAACATGACTGGTCAGTACACTTCAAATTTCCAAATTTCAGGGTCCTGAAGGACAAATAAAGACTGATCATCTCTGCAGACTGGAGAGGACTAGAGGCCCGAGACACTCAGTAGGCGTGGGGATCGGGGATTCTCTCCTAGAACAACAGCAAGGGTGATAGTTCGGCAGTTGGCAAGATTCACATGAGATCTGTGGATTAGTGGGTAGCATTTTATTTGTGTTAGCTTTCTGCTCATGACAGTGTATTGTGGTTGTGAGGGAGACACTGAGGGAAGAGTACATGGGAATTTTTTCCCTATTTTGTACCTTCTTAAATTATTCGAGATGAGCATGTTTTTAAAAAGAAATATAAGGTGACCTTGATGAAAACATAGCAGCTGCAACACATTTTCCCCGGTTTTTGATTCATCCAGTTGACACAACAAATACTCACTGAGTCTAGAATATAGAAAGTCTGATTGATGCAATTCATGAGGATATTCTGCTCTACACGGTGGTCAGCACGGAGAAGACCCAGTGCCCTTCTGAGGTAGACTTGTCCCTGTGGTCAGCTCCTCTAGGCTTCGCCTCATCTGCAGAGTCCCTTATCCAGACAGCCTTCCTGGGGGCGGCCAGTTACAGGGACTTATGGGGGAGGACAAGGTCTGGTCTGTCCCCTCCATTCTGAATAACTCTTGTGGCTAGTGCTGGCTGCAGAACCTCCTTCTGTTCGGACTTGCATACACATGCACTCTGACTCCACCGTCGGCCCATTCCTACTTCCTCCCCTACCTCTCCCAGCCATTGATCCCTAATAGAAACATACATGCAGTACCCCATCTCGGGGTCCGCTTCCAAAACCCCAGCCTGTGAACACGATCCTTCAGGGACAGAACATGGTTTCTATGCCCCATGGAAATGTCACAAAAGGTTATGAGATGCCGTTACATCCAAGGAACATCTCATACTTTGTGTAAACAATGATCTGTTTTCCCCAAAGCAGGAATTTCACATGCTGTGTTTTCTAGAACACAATGCGATAAAATAATAATAAAAGTTGATGTAACCAAAAAAAATAATGAACTCTGGCATTTTAGTATTATAAATCATTATTCCAGTTAATTATTGGATAAACGGGCATGGAAACTGCAAAACGTCAACAGTCAGGACTCTGTAAAAATACATTCTCTGTGGTCACAGCCATGTTAGAAAACCCTATAGCGTTCAATTTTAGTATTACTAAGAACAACTGAAATAAACATTGATTTGAAAGTGTTAGAAATAATATGAAAAATAAAACCAAATTACAATGAATTGCATATTACTATGAATTACAATGGGAGTGAATGATAATGTAAGAGTTAGGATACATAAATACAGCTGAGGATTGGTGCTTTAAATAATAACTTAATATATACATATATCAGATTGAAAGGAAACATACCAAAAATACTTGTGGTTTTCTCTGAAATTGTTGGTGGGTTTTTTTTAATTTTTTTTTAACGTTTATTTATTTCTGAGACAGAGAGAGAGCACGAACAGGGGAGGGGCAGAGAGAGAGGGAGACACAGAATCAGAAACAGGCTCCAGGCTCTGAGCCGTCAGCACAGAGCCCGACGCGGGGCTCGAACTCACGGACCGTGAGATCATGACCTGAGCCGAAGTCAATTTTGCTTTCTGTTTTTGGTGGGGGGAGGCATTGGACATGAATTTATTTTATTCATCAGAATAACGTTAATCTCTTAAAACACTAAAATGTCACGATTTAAGATCACGTGTCTTGAACCTTTGAGGAAACCATGAAAATCGATGCTTTAGAACTTCTGTGAGATGACAGTGTCCCGTTGTTGACAGTATGATCTTCACTATCTCACGGTGTAAGCGCTGATACAAGAAGGCTGTCTTCCTCTTTTATTGTATTGGCCACTGTGTTGCATCTCCAGTGTCCGTTTCTCCTTCTTGGGGAAAAATAACGTTTCTTAGTGCTTTATGGGGAGCGTGGAAACAGTAGTGAAGCTTCTCTGCCTGTGTGTATCTGTGTCTCCTGTCTCCCCCCACTCCTAGACGCGGGGAGGGAGGGGTGGCTGTTGCCTTCCCCGGGGGTGTTTGGTTGTGGTCTGGCACTTGGCCGCCACAGAAGAACCATCATCAGCCTTAGAAGGAGGCTAACGTTTAGGGAAACTGCGCCGTGGTGGGCTCCTGGCGTGCCTGGATCCAGCTGTGGGGCCCCTGTAAGCCTTGCCCTGGGATGGCGATCTCCCCTGTTCTTGAAGAAAGCTTGAGCTGGGCTCCTTGCTGCTCCTGACTGCCCACGTTCTCGTGGTGAATCATATACACGTGGAGCTTTAAGAGCCCTCTTCCACCGAGTGAAATCAGCACGTTTGAAAACCTTACTCTGCCATTTTCTGTCTGTTCTTGTGGGTCTATTTCTCCACCTCAAGATGGTGTAATATAATTTGTTTTCCATTTCACTTAGATAAACATAGGTGTGATAAGTAGTTCTTGTAACAGAGTAGGCACTCAAAAATGATACTGGGCCCTTGTGTGTTTTCTCCCATCGTATCGTAAACCCTTTGATCCTTTGGCATTAAATACAACTACTTATGAGGCCTTCTTGGGAATTAATTATCGTTGAGAGACTGAGTATACACACGGACAGTCCCAGGCCACTTATGGCCGTGGGAGTCTGCCCCGCGGCCTGTGCGGCGATCACTCACGGACTGTGGAGACAGGTACAACAGCTACCATCTACCCTGGTTTTGCCCCCAACTCTGGACCACCCAGAGAAAGCCAGTATGCGCCTTTGACAGTCGTATACTTGTCTTTATTTTGATTCTGACTATTTTCTGCAATTAAAAAAATGTAACATGATGCACACAATTTATAACCGTTCTCACATTAACAATTCTCAGCTCGTTTGCCTGTGGTTCCCCCCCCCCCCCCGCCCCCCGGTTCTGCAGACAAATTTGTTGCCGAAAACTACACCTCTGAGAACTTTGATGATGCTGGACTCTGTGCTGCAACGGCATGCTCCTTCATTAAAACGTGGAGACTCTCCCTTGCAGCCAGTTTGACGGCAGGATGATCCAGTGCGAGATGTTTTTAAGCACAGGTTTCACGAGACGTGGACGCCATGGAAGTGAGCCTGAGTGCCAAGGAAACCACCACGGTGCTCTGCGTGTGCTATAGATTATTCTGGCACCAGCTGCGCCTCGGTGCTGGTCCAGCACGAGAAATGCGTGCGGTGGTCTGCCGTGGCGGGGGGGGGGGGGGGGGGGGGTGGCATCCCAGTTACCACACCTCTGCCCACCAGATGTCCTCCTTGGAAAGGTCCTTAGGGCGGCAGGGGGCCATTGGTGGAAGTGGATGCTGGACGATTTTGTGACTCATTCTCCAACCCACTCCCTCTTCTTCCTCACACGCATCATCCCCTCCTTGTAACAGGAACACCCCTGAGAAGCTGTGTTTTTGGTTTTGCTTTTAGTAAAATTAACCTAAATGTAAGGTTATGCCCCTGTTTCTCGTTTGGAATTTCATGTGTAAACTTCCAAGCAAATCCAACAAGGGTGTTTGGTAGAGGTCAGACTTGTTGCATTTTCAGCCGGTTCTGTGCTGTGTGATCAACTCTCCCCAACGCCGAACGTTCCTGTCCATCCTGCCTCCTCAGATTACCGTGCAGCTCACAGGGAATCATATCTTTGGGTTTTCTTCCTCTTTTTCTCATTGTCCAAACAAATATCCTTGTCCTTTTTTCTTTCTTTCTCCTCCCTGCCCCCTCCTCGTTACACTGGGGGCTGAATTCTGCTCAGCATGGGCCAAAGTGCTGGAGATACGGAGATACACAGTCTGTGCTAGAATATCATGGGTCAGGGGCACCTGGGCGGCTCAGTCCGTTAAGCGTCTGAGTCTCGATCTGGGCTCAGGTTGTGATCTCACAAGTTCGTGGGTTCGAGCCCCGCATCAAGCTATGCACCGTCAGTGCAGAGCCTGCTTGGGATTCTCTCTCTCCCTCTCTCTTTGTCGCTCCCCTGCTCGTGCGCACTCTCTCTCTCTCTGTCTCTCTCTCTCTGAATAAATAAGTAAACTAAAAAAACCTTTTTTTTTTAAATAAAATTTAAAAAAAAAAGGATATCATGGGTCAGTGAGGAAGGCAGCATCTACAGTGACAAGAACCGGGGTCCAGGTGTGCAGTAGATTGGGAGCGTTGAGGAAGTGGGTTTAGGTGGGTGGGACAGGTGGCCAGGCAGGTTTCTGGGGTGGCTGGGGAGAGTGCTTGGACTGAGTGTTGAAGGGTGAAGAGAAAGTGAAGCAGGGTTGGCTTCAAGGGTGTGCGACCTGGGTGGGCACTTAGAAAGGACCTGTGCTGGGGCGCCTGTGTGGCTCAGTTGGTTGAGCTTCCGACTTCGGCTCAGGTCATGATCTCACAGTCCGTGAGTTCGAGCCACACGTCGGGCTCTGTGCTGACAGCTCAGGGCCTGCAGCCTGCTTCCGATTCTGTGTCTCCCTCTCTGCCCCTCCCCCATTCGTGCTCTGTCTCTCTCTGTCTCAAAAAATAAATAAACATTAAAAAAATTAAAAAAAAAAAAAGAAAGGACCTGTGCTGTGTTTAGTGCCCGGATGGCACCATCTTGAAATTCTTAATAATTTTTGGACAAGGAGCTCCACTTTGGCACTTTGAGTGGGCTGGACAGATCATATGGCTAGTCCAGGAGAGAGGGAGTACCTTGTGGGAAGGCACAGAGGCATAAAAGAACGTGGTCAGGTAAGCGTGCCAGTGAGTTCAGCGTGACTGCATGTGGAGTGTGAGGTGGGAGCCTGGCTGGAGAAAGGGCTAGTCGGTGAAAGGAGCCCATTTGAGGATGGGCTGCATTTACTGAGAAGAGGGCTAACACTGACCTATAAAGAAACCGCATACTTGAGGATCTAACAGATGAAGAAAGTGTGTTCCAAGAGGAAACAGCAAGCAGAGACAGGGTTTTGAGAATTTGGCAGGGTAGCCCCTTGGGTTCTGCAATAGGGAGACTATTGAGCAGGAAAACGCATCATTTGTAAGAGTAACGGGAAGTCACGTGTCAGTGGGTCCATGCTCCTGCTGACGGAAAAGAAGCAATTAGAGAGGCAACCACAGAGTTACAGGAGAGAGAGGGAGCACATCTCAAGATCCTCCCAGCCCCGTCTCCTTCCGTCATCCCTTGAGCACATCTCAAGATCCTCCCCAGCCCCGTCTCCTTCCGTCATCCCTCAGACAGCAGCCAGTTCACGCTGAGTCCTCAGCACCTTGTACTAGCTTAGAGGAGATTACCCTGGGCTTCTCCCCAACACTGACCCAAAATTTACAGCCCCGGGAGAGCAGTCTCGCTCACAGCCACATTCTGCAGCCACCCCTTCCCATCAGGCCACTGCCTGGCTTCCTTGAGCTCTTGACGTATGCACTTTCCTCACCTCTTACCCTTATCCACTTCTTATCCATCCTTTCACACTGAACTGGCCCATGGAATTCTCTTCCATTATTAATTTTTCTCACAACTTGTATTATCACCGTTACATGTTCCTAATAACTCAGTTGAGCTATCCCTGATGTGCATTTTTTGCCCGGCCCACTAATCCCTTCCGAGAAAAAAAAAAAAGCTCATTTACTCATACTTAAGTTACTGTGTGTTGCAATCTGCCACCTTTATGTTAACGTGGTTCAGAAGCTGCATCAAGGTGCCCCTGGGGACCAAGCCGACTCGTGGGGGCACCGCAAGATGTTTTCAGCTTTGAAGGACACAGAGATACTTGACATCTGTCAAACACTGCTAATGCTACTAGCTTGAATAATTAATAGTTTCAACATTAGATCATGCTACAATCCTTTCAGTAACGTCACCTCTTTGCAAAGCAGGAGTCTAGATGGTAGGTGTGATAAAAAGCATGTACAGCGAAAACATGAATCAAGAAATGAGGATTAAGAAATTGCCCAACAGGTGCACACTTGCCACAAATGGCAATTGCCTAGAAGATAAGATAATATTTTTCTTTCAATTTATGTGTGTTATTTTTTTCCAGGGGCATCTAGGTTGTTAGGATATAAACGTATTACATTTTTTGGACTTAACTACTGAATGAGCGGAGCTGTGTTTATTTTGGAACGGGGCACTGTGTAAATACTGTGGAGATAATAAGGCAGCGTATGGACAGAGAGAGCTAAGGATACCTGCCCTACTTCACTGGACCAGGGACCGGGGAAAGCCAGCTGTGGGTCTCCAGCCAGCAGGCTGTGGTGGGTCTGCTCTGAAATTACAATTTCATAGGGGAGCAAGCTGCTGAGACCACGCTATCCCATCAGGCTTGCTCTCTGGAGGAGAGGACCCCTGGTGGAGCGGCCCCGAGATGGACAGGGATTTGAGATCGTGGTGGAGAAGCCAGGGGACATTTGGATTGAAGACCTGCCTGCGGCTGACCGACCTTCAGGACTCAGTGGTGCAGAAGCGAGCTGGCCATGCATCAGGGGGGCGGGCCATTCGGGGAGAAGGACCCCTAGGAGCAGCCAGTATAAGCTGCTTCATTCCAGCTGCCCTTCTAGTCCCAGTGTGAATGCACAATGCCCCGGTTCCAGCCCATGGAAATGGTTACTCATGTGTCTTTATAAATCTTTACATTCTTTTTTAAAATTCATTTTAATGTTTATTTTGGGGAGGTAGAGAGAGAGACCACACAAGCGGGTGAGGGGCAGAGAGACAGGGAGACACAGGGAGCAGGCTCCAGGCTCTGAGCTGTCAGCACAGAGCCCAATGCGGGGCTCGAAACCAGGAACTGTGAGACCATGACCTGAGCCGAAGTCAGACGCTTCACCAGCTGAGCCACCCGGGTGCCCCTAAGTTTACATCCTCATTGAACTCCACCCAGCACACATCTTTCTGTAGAGCTGGTGTGTCTTTGACCTTTGCCATCCAAAAGAGCCCAGTCATATTAATACCTATCGTATGCTGTGTTCTGTTAGGTGTTTGATGTGTACTTTTAATTTCCCAGATACAAGTTTTTGTCGCCAAGGTGACCTATTTTACACAAAATCCGCAATATTGGTCACATAATTTATTTTATTACAAAATAGAATTTAACATATGGCAGGTCAAATGTTTTGAACCTTATCAATTCTGCTGCCTTATTTGAAACACAAGAAAAATTATGGCCACTAACAGTAAAACAGGCCAGCGTTCTATATAGCGAGTCATAGAACCATAACACGATTTAGCCTTAAGCTGTTAATTCCAAAACACCGATATTCCACACCCCATGAAGGTAAAGGTGCTTACCGAGCGGTCCCTGTTTGAGCTTTAACCTCCATCACCGGCATCAGCTAACAATGTCTTCACTGATTATAGCCCATGATCTAAGTTAGCGTGGCATGTGTTCATGTGGCTCAGCCTAGTAAAACTCCATTCTGTAAAAGTAACATTGCAATTGTAATACAAGTGAAAATGTTAATCTTAAAGAGGCTTTTGCTCAGATAGCTCCTAAAGGGTCAAGACCCTTTATTCAGGGTATTAAGACCCAAGGAAAATTCCAGTTAAATATCTCCTCTTTGATGAATTTATCAAAATCTTTTGATTCTGTTTCTAAGAAGTGTGTGTGTGTGTGTGTTTGTTTTCACATTGTCCATGGTTAACTGATCTTGTCATGTAGATCTCTCTTGCCACTTTATGCTTATCATCTGCTCTGTTCTATCTTGCAGTCTCTGTACTCTTAAGGGAGGTTATTCTTCTTCAGAAATTCCATTGTCTTTTGGCGAAACATATTACATCTCATATTATCAAAGCCAGATACTTATTGACCCAGGATCACTAATGATTAATGGCAGTTAGATCTGAAGAACGTGGTTTCACTTATTGGGCTCTGATGCCACTTGCATAATTCAGACTGCATGTCTCGGAGGAAGGGAAGGCAAAGGCTGGATGAACATTTATGAAGACATAAATAAATATACATGTTCCTGCAGAACTGTTTCCACTTATGTAGACTGGGATACATATTATATATCCATCCAGTATTTCATCTAGTCATTGGAATAGCCTGTGATCTATCTTTGTTATAGACAGCTGCGCATATTTGTTTTCATTTTGTAAATATTTGCTTAATTTTTTTGAAAATGCATCAGGCTACGTTGTCGGAATACTCTGAAGATTCATGTAATTTAACCCACACTTAAGGAACTCAAGATGAATTTGTAGTTCAGCATATGACCACGTAGATATTTAGAATTTTTCTTCTTCCTCAGTCTCTGGATAAAAATTTTCTCCCAAGGTTTTAAAATAAAAAAATTCCTTAAGGGTCTGTTAAAAATTTCTGATTGGTTCTGCACAGGCCAAATGACCACTGAATTACACTACCATGGAGTGGCCACATTTTCTCCTTTATTGATTTATTGATTTACTTTTTTTTTCATTTTAAACAGACTGAGCTGAAATTGAAACTTGCTGGTAATTGAAATGAAGCACATGCTGGGTGTGTCGCTTACCAGGATAGTTGTTTTTCAGTCAAAATGTTCTGCATCAATGTATGGTTTCAACACATAATTTATTTGTTTAACACGTATTTATAGAGTGCCCATTTTGTGCAAAGCACTGCAAAAATATGGCCTTAGAAAATAAAACCGGGGCGCCGGGGTGTCTCAGTTGGTTAACCGTCTGACTTTGGCTCAGGTCATGATCTCGCAGTTCATGAGTTCGAGCCCCGCATCAGACTCTGTGCTGACAGCTCAGAGCCTGGAGCCTGCTTCGGATTCTGTGTCTCCTTCTTTCTCTGCCCCTCCCCTGCTCGCACTCTGTCTCTCTCTCTCTCTCAAAAATAAATAAAACATTAAAAGCAAAAAGAAAAGAAAACCTAAATTTTGCCCTCAACAGAGACTGGAATTTCATTGTGAAAACTGGCAGGTTCATAAAAGCATACACAGGATTGAATAATGGCATAAAGATGGGGCACGGAAGGAAAACGTGTGGTGGAAGGGGGATTTCTGCTGCCAGAGCTCCGTAGGGTTGTGTCATTTAGGCTGTGCCACAGTACGTATATAGTAATGCAGTACGTTGTACACAGATAGGAGTAAAAGTATATACGTATAGATGTAATATTATGTTTATATTTTAGATAAGATAAAAGTTTAAAATAGTCACAGTTGTATCCTAGCAAATACTGTGTTAATAACTTTATATATTTCCTTCCAGTATTTTTCCCTATGAATTTAAAACTTTACGTAATTGTAATTGAAGACAAAATATAAGTAACTCTGTATTCTCTAAAAACTGTTAATATACCGCTAACGTTTGCACTGCATTTCTTCCAGCCGCCATCTTGGATAAGGGCATAACGTGTCTTTCAGAGGATCTGCTGTATCTATTTGTTGTGACTTTCTCCTGCTCTTTCTGGTTATCTTTCTGGTTATCTATACTAAAAAGAGCTTTTTTTACATAGCTTGTTTTGGAAAACACAGGCATGCCTATATTCTTGTCCCCATCCATATTTCAAACTACTTTCTCAGGAGAGGTTCCAAAAAGTGCGGCAAACGTTAGTGCAAATTACTGATGGTGCGTCACTTTTAAGCTGCATTTCAATACTGAGGCTAAGAATGTAGCATCCTCCCTTGTCTGAGGACACAAAAGAAGTATATGAGAGAGAATGACAGATAATGCCCCAGCATCTTGACACAGGAAACATTGGGACAAGGATGCTGTTAAGCTAGTCAGCATTTCTCCTAAAGAGCATTGGGCAAACGTTGACAAAAATGAGCATTTACTGAGAGTTCAGATTGTGATTGGGAAGAATATTCAACCAAATAAAATATTAAACCAAATATATGCTTAGGAGGGGGGAAAAAAGATCATATACTTGTTCAGTCTCACTTTGCTGGTGTCTGCCCAATATTTAAATATAACATCTTTTAAAATCCCAATCCTTATACTGTCCTACCAATATGTAAACATGCTTGCCCCAAATCATGTTACTTATAGATTTTATCAGTCACCTATGTTGTTTCCTCATGCTTTTGAAACCTAGGTAGCTCCACAGATAAAAACGCGTCTTGCATCCTATGAGACTTCCATTAAAGTTACAGCGAGCCCACCATCATCCCAATCCCAGGACTTTCTATCAGTTCACGGTTTCCCATCTTACAAAACGGTTCATCAAATGAGCCTCCAACACCTCAACGTTAAAACTAGATACGAGCACACAATTCTCTGCCAAAGTCTTACACCTTTTCCCGTGACCAATGAGCCATTACTAAGTGCAAGTTTGATGATGCTACTACTCAGTTACAAACAAAAACAAATAAACAAACAAAAAACCCAAAGGAAATCTGGAAATGCAGAAACCACAGAGAAGCTGCAGCAAACGACCACAGCTGCTTTATCCCAGAATGTATTCTCCTCAGTACCACCCTGGAGCCACTGGCCAAACCTCGGGTGGCGCTCCAGAAATGCCTGTGACCTGGGCTACGGCTGCCTTCTGTATCTCTTTTGAATGTCCCTCCTTGGAAGCACTCCCTATTTTGCTGTTGACAAGGAAGTCTAGGAGCATGGAACAAAGGAGAACTCAGAAGGGTACGGTTCCTGTTGAGTATTAACAGCCACAACAGAATGCCGATCCAGTGCTTGACAAGGCACTCTTGCATCAGTTTCTCTCTTTCGGCCTCATTTTCTTCCACTTTTTGAGGTGTATCTGACAGCTTGGGCACCCTTAATTATTCCCAAACTTCCCAGATGTGGCAAAACAGAGCACTGAGATCCACACTCACAATTCTGAGTGTCAGATACCAGCCTGTGTGTGATTGACGAGCACCTGAAATTCCGCGAGTGCAAAAGCATACCCCTCTGTCTCGCTCCCCCTGGGCACAGCGGTGGTACCACCATCCACACAACTTGTGCAGTGAGCACCTTGGGCTTTATCTCCGGCCCTTGCTTCGTCTGTGTCTCCTTCATCTCATCAGCCTTCAGGTCCTGAGGCCTCTAGTTCCTTCTGGCTCCCCACCTCACCTTGGGCAAAAAGCATTTATCTCCCAGGCCATTCCAGAACCTAAGCCCATACGCCACACTGAGCTGGTGCTCACACCCCTTCAGGAGTCCCCCCTCGCTTTTAGAATAAAGCCCAATCTCTTAACACGTTCTAAACAATCCATGTGCCCTGACCTCCACTTTCCGTTCCAGTCTCCTATTCTGTCATTTCATCGTTCCCTCCACATCCCTATCACAGAGAACATCTTGTGTTTCCACGGGCACAGTTCCGACCCCCCTTTTCTCTACACCCTTCTCTCCTGCCCACCCTTCTGGCCAGAACCTGTTGCCGACCAGCTCCTACTTGTCTTCAGGTCTCAGTTGAGATGTCACTTCTTGAGAAGGCACATACATGACAGTCATGCTGAGCAACTCCTCTCATTTGAATATGAAACGAGAATGGCAGCTACCACAGCAAAACAAATGGTATTCTGTGCCCGAGTGTCTCTTGAAGTTGTTCAGTGTGGTGGTCCTTTCTGTAGTTATCTCATGTAACCCTCCAGCACCTGATTTTCTCATTCGTTAGCAACTACGACACAGTATTTTCATATATTTCACTTGTCTCTTACTCCATCCCATTTGGAATATGGGCCTTCAGGAGAAAGGAAGAACCCCCATCTTGTTCAGCATTGTATGGGTAGACACACAGTGAATACCTGTTACACGGACAGATAAATGGACGAAGTTCATGCTCTCTCCATTATCAGTCTTAAAGCCATTCCACGCCTCACTTGACGAAGACAGACTTGTCTTTTATTCATTACCTGCCCTTGATTTTTGCTTGCCCACAATACCCTCTTCTAGTAGCAGCAAGAACTTCCTCCCTGGGAGACAGCCCGCTTCCATCCCACGTGATGCCACTGCAGTTACAGGCTGTCAGATGGAGGAACAAAAGCTTAACTAGGCTGCCACACATGCACATTCTCTGTTTCGATCCTTGTGTCTTGTCCCAAGCCTGGTTCAGAACAGTCAAAGCTGTGAAGTTCATAAGGTATCAATCTGGGGCCCCTTACTATCAGCTCGACAACTATCAATGTTGATTGGTTGGGATGTGATTTCTTTGTACTTTTGGTTTTGTCGTGATATTAGCAACAAATATCTATTGATCCCTGTTAGAATAATTTTATTAAGTAATTCTTAAAGACCGGAAATTCTACAGGCAGAATTCTCACTATATATCCTAAAGTGTTTATGCAATGCATGCTGTGATGGTCAGGGCTTGTGAGAAACAGACAGACTGTTTCATTCTGCTCTCCTGTACATTTTTGTGTAGTTTAAAATAATTTCAGAACAAAATAATTTTTTAAAAATCTACCAAAGCCAAATGTATGTATTTTTGCTGGAGGAATTTCAGGGGAATGGTCCAGGGCCGAGGGACTTATACTGTGACATCAATTTACTCCCTAAAGAGGCAGTTGTAAGTGAGCACTATAATTTTATGAATAGATTTATCTCATCATGCAATTTTTATTATAGTTTTAATATGTATAATGTTATATTTTTCTTTGGATGTCAGCATTATTACATGAATTTAAAAGTTTTGTGCTTTGAATTTTTAGAGTGAACATTTCAGTTCATATATTAATCTTTTTTTAATAAAGAGCTTCTTAGAAGCTTTTCTACAGCTGAAAATAATTAAATCCTCTCATAAAATTGAAGTGCACAAATTCCTCGGTAATACAAATAATTATTCTACAGACGACAATGTGTAGAATCTTGCCTTCTTAAATTCCAGGTGTTTCTGAAGTAAGCCTTACTTTAATCAGGTTAAGTTCTTCATAATTGAGAGTCAAATTTACAAAGGTAAAGTGAGTGGTCCCTCCTTGAAAAACAAGTATATAAAGAAACCCTATTTCAAATTTATATAAACGCTTTTAAGCATCTTCGAACAAAAGTGCACTATTTTTTAAATGAATCATATGAGGATAATCAAAGAATATGATTTATTTCTCTCATTAAGCACATTACTCTTTTACTACTTCAGTTGAATATTCATGAGTTCATTTTAATCACTGAATGTAAACTATAAGAAAAAAATGCCCTTTTAAAGGGCATTTATTTAAATTTTCAATAATCTATCGTGGAGATTAAAAGTATAGCATAGGGAATAAAATCAGTAATACTGTAATAATGCTATATCATGACTGTTGGTAAGTACACTTACGTTCTGAGCACTGAGTAATGTGTAGAATTGTTGAATGATTAGCTTGTACACCTGAAACTGATATAACATTGTATATCAACTATACTTCAATAAGAATAATTTTTCCAGTAAAATGATACCAATTCTGACATTGGTTCCCGGGTCATTTTCTTGGTTTTAAAATGGTCCCCAGTTTTTTTTAAAAAAGCCTTTTATGTCCTGTTTAATGTATACAGACTATCAGTGACTTAACCTGAGTGACATTGTTTCTTTTTTGTTTTTGTTTTTTGGTTGAAAAATAGATTCTGGTGTAGAATTTACGTGACAGTATAAGTTAGCACTTTTTCTCATGCTTCCGTTGTTCCCTACAGCCTATGCCCACAGTTCAGAGGGGGTCTGCTTTTACCTTTTTATTTTCTTCCTTTCGGGGCAGGGAGCAGACTTGTATGTCTGTGTTCTCACCATAAAAGGCTCCACTTAAACTATACAGTTGAGAACATGTGATCGTAATTTCTGTCATTGACAATCAACCCATGTGTCACCTCCTGATATCTGAAACCCAGCCCCTCTTTGTTTAGTCCCTTCTTCCCTGCGAGCCAAATCAGACATCCAGTGAAGGAGGCCTTGCCATAGGCTCTGTGCCCAGAGTGGATGTATTTTGATAAATATGTGAATGAATCAATGAATGAATCAATGAATGAAAAAATAAATTGATGTGCAGACAGAGCACAACATGGAAAATTATCGCGGAAAAAGAAGGGCATTATGTAATGATTAAAGGGTCAGTTCTCAAAGAAAACATAGCAGTTTTTAACATGTAAGTGCATTTGACCGATGTCACAATATATGAGGCAAAAGCTGATCGAACTGGAAGGAAAAATAGGTGAAATTCTCATATGTGGAGACGTCCGCACCTCTCTCTCAGTAGTTGACAACTCCAGTAGGCAGAAGATCAGTAAGAACGTAGTTGAACTCAGAACCACTAAGGATCAACTGTATCTAATCGATAGTTATAGAACTTCATCCAACAATAGCGTATCACTTGCTCTTCTAAAGCTCTGATGGAACAGGTACCAGGATAGATGAGACACTGGACTATAAAATAGACCTTCAAAGGTCAAGACAATATTGATCATGTGAAGAATGCTCCCATACTAAAATGGAATTAAGCTTGAAATTAATAACAGAAAGATAATTAGAAAATCTCCCAAGTATTCGGAGACTAAAAAACATACTTGTAAATAACACATGGTTCAAAGAAGAAATCCGGGGAGAAATTTGAAATGTTTTGAATTAAATGTAATAAAAATATATAGCTTTTGAAAATTTGTGGAATGTGGCAAAAGCCTTACTTAGAGGGAAATTTTGGGCGTTGAGTGCATATATTAGAAAAGAAGATCTAAAATTCAGTGATCTAAGATTCTACTGTCGGAAAATAGAAATGGCAGAGCAAATTAAATACAAAACAAGCAGAAGAAAAAGAAAAAATCATAGCAGAAATCAGTGGAATTGAAAACAACTTTCTTCATTTATAACAGCTTTATTTACAATTACCTAAAACATGGGAGCAAATAGGATTATTCTTATATGCATTTAGATTCACAGAGTGGTATATCCATGTAGTGGAATATTATTCAACAGTATAATAAATGAGCTATCAAGCAATGAGAAGACACACACACACACACACACACACACACACACACACACACACAAACCTTAAATCCAAATTGTTACTCAAAGAATCCAGTATGAAAATCCATATATTCTATGGTTCCCAAAGTACGATTTCTGGAAAGGCAAAACTGTAAAGATAGTCTAAAGATCAGTGGTTGTTGGGGTTGGAGGAAAGGAGGGATGAATAGGCAGAGCTCTGGGGAATTTTAGGAGAATAAATCTATTCTGTATGATACTGGAAAGGTGGATAGATGACGTTTGTCAACCCCTACAACTGTACAACACAAAAGTGAACCCTAATTTATGGACTTTAGCCAATTGGCTCATTAATTTGGATAAATACACCACACCAATGCAAGATTTTCATAGAGAAGTTTTGTCAGGGATCAGGGAAATCATAGGGGACTCATTGTACTTTCTGTACTTTTTTTCTGTAAGCTTAAAATTACTCTAGAAAATAAAGTATTTAAAAAAATATTCCTTGAGGCACCTGGGTGACTCAGTCAGTTGGGCGTCCGACTTCAGCTCAGGTCATGATCTCACAGTTTGTGAGTTCGAGCATCGCTTCAGATTCTATGAAGCCTGCTTCATATTCTATGGAGCCTGCTTCAGATTCTATGTCTCCCTCTCTCTCTTCCCCACCCCCACTCATGCTCTGTCTCTGTCTCTCTCTCTCTCTCTCTCTCTCTTTCTCCAAAATAAATAAACATTAAAACCAAAATTTTTAAATATTCCTTAAACTGTATCCTTAAAGTGGGTGCATTTTATATTTTTAAAGTTTTTTACACTAAAAAAGCTGAATGAATAAACTTTGATCAACTCCGTATAGTTCCTGTCTCAAATTCCTAAATAACCACAGGCTTTTTGATGAGGCGGAGGACAGGATATGGGAAGCTTGATATAGTTTAAAAGAAACTAGACCAAGGATGGGTAAGAAACACACAAATTCTGCAATTAAAAGTTCACCATGAGTTAAATAAAGTTAAAAGACCATAAGGTTTCAAGAACTTGTCATATTTTGAAATAAAATCTCAGTGTGGAAACTTAAGGAATAATTAATACTACTAATTTAAGAAATAACTATATCAGAAGACACAGTTGAACATTCAGAAAATAGAAACGTATCCCAAGTGAGAAAGAATCAGGATGAAGTTCTTAACTGAAGGCATTTGCAGCAGCAGGGAGTATGAGTTTTGGAGTCACGCTGTCTGGATTTCTTTCCCACATTACAGTTTACCAAACAGCTGACCTTTGAAAACTATTCAAAATCTCTAAGACTCTGTTGCTTTCCATATACAACGTGGAGAGTAGTAGTATCTTAGAGACATAGACAGTAGTACCTCCTCTTGGAGACATCAACGAAACAGTAGATTAAAATGTTTAACACATTCCTATTTTTAGTAAAACTCCATACACTGTTATTATTCATATTGTCATGAGTCTTCTTTTTAGTATGTCTCCTTCCCCCATAATTTCATGAGAAGAAAGGTTCAACATCTGCAGAAAAAGTGGTTGGCAAGTTTTTAGGAAATGATGATCAGTAGTGATTATAATGAAGCTGGCATATTAGGTATATAAATTTGATTTTTTTTTCAAGTCAGATGTTTTATTTGAACTTTACCTACATGCTTTTTAAGAACAATGGCTTCTGGGGCGCCTGGGTGGCGCAGTCGGTTAAGCGTCCGACTTCAGCCAGGTCACGATCTCGCGGTCCGTGAGTTCGAGCCCCGCGTCAGGCTCTGGGCTGATGGCTCAGAGCCTGGAGCCTGTTTCCGATTCTGTGTCTCCCTCTCTCTGCCCATCCCCCGTTCATGCTCTGTCTCTCTCTGTCCCAAAAATAAATAAACGTTGAAAAAAAAAAAAAAAATTTAAAAAAAAAAAAAAAAGAACAATGGCTTCTTATGAAATTTCAAACATGATTTTTAATTTCTTATAATCAGTGACAGTCTAAACACTATGTTAGATAGGTACTTACATTTCTTTTTTAGTTTGGCATAATTTCAAATTTACAGAAAAGTTTCAAAAATAGCATAAAGGATTTCCAAACACTTTTCAGAGTTCTCAAATGTTAATATGTTACTACATTTGCTTTATTTACATTTACTACATTTTCCCCTTCCCTCTCCACATACGTTTCCATGTGATACTTCTGAAATTGTTCAGAGGAAATTGCATATATGATGATCCTTCCCTACAAGTCCCTGTATATTGCCTAAAAAATAGCATTCTTTCACAAAACCACAGTATAACTGTCAAACTCAGGAAATTTGCATTGATATGATACTACTAATATACAGGCCTAGTCCAGATTTTACCAGTTGTCCCTGTAATGTCACCTATAGACAATACCCAGGATGATTGCTTTCACTTGGCTATCATGTCTCTAGTTTCACTTCATTTGGAACAGTTTCTACATCTTTATAGATTTCAATATACTAATATTTTATAAAAATATTGGATACATTTTGTAATGAGTCCCTCTTGGCTTTGCCTGATGTTTTCTCATGATTAGATTTAGGTTCCATACTCTTGGCAGGAATACCACAAAAATGATACTGAGTTTTTCTTAGTGCATCCTTTCAGAAGGCAAATGCTGTCCATTAACCCCATTACTGCAGTGTGAATTTGATTATTTGGTTAAATAATCCAGACGAGATTTCTCCACTGAAAAGTTACTATTTAGTCTTCTGTCATTAGATACTTAGAGATATTAAAAAATCTTGTGACTCCTCTAACTTTCAGCCACTCATTTTAGCATTAATTGATGATTCTTACCAATGCCTAAATCAGTTATTATCATATTATGATACTGTTTTAGTTAAATTTATCAGTCACTAAATAGCAGTGATCCCTCATAGAGGGGCGTAGCCCAAAAAGTCATCATTTCACAATGCAGTAGAAGTGGATAGGCATGAGTTTTCAGTCCAGTCAAAGCCAGGGACTCTCCATTGAAAAGGTAACTGAGCCCATCACACCTGTGTTTAAATTGTGACATTATCATTTATTAGCCATTACCCTTTATGCAAAACACTTAACCAATTCACAGGGTTATTTTTTCTATTTAAGAGGAATAAAAACACATCTAATAGGTTTTTCTTTTCAGATGAGATACTTTAAAGAACTTGGAAGGCATTACTTATATGTAAATATGCTAGCTACTTTTTTCTTCTAGGTTTTATTTCACACTTAACAGAAATTTCGCTCTTTGACCTATCAATCACTGAGACTTTTGCGTTGTATATTGCATGGGAAACTTGTTACTTTCACATTTATTTCAATTATACTGGAAGAACGTGATTATTGAGAATGAAAAAAGAAAGAAGTATGTTTCAACCCAGTTATTCCATTCAACTTCCCATTTTTCTGGACAAATTTCTCTGCTTAATTGAAGTCACAGGTTTTGAATCGAATCTAAACACTTAACTGGATCCAAAAAGATGTTTAGATATCTTTCTGTTCTTATCTGTTGTCTGGTTTCCCAAGATGTTTTAATGATATATTTTCAGAATGAAATGTAGTTAAGAAGCACTTATCCTTCGGGCTTTATGTTAATTTTATAACCGGGACGATAAGTGAGAACCAAGAACTGTGCGTGTAATCCCGGATTAGAATTTGCAATTGAAATGTAACTCTTTACAATACATTGAATCCCTTCATGATATGGATAGGCATATGAAACATCTAAATTCGTACACTACTGACATGTAAATTTGGTAAACTAACAGTAAACAACAAAATTCTTACACTAATGAGGTTTACAAAATTTTATGTTAATGGTACAGAAAAAAATTATTTTTACTATCTTTATAGTAGCAGCCCAATTAAGACATTTGAAATCAAGGAGACAGTCCAGAACATTACAAGGAACATTCTTAGTGCTCAATATCTGGTTTTCAAATAAATAAGCACATGGAATAAACAAAATAGATTGCACTATTAATCATGTTTCATTGCAATTGAGCGATAACTTTTCATGAACTCTAGCCATGATAATAGTGCATGTGAATAGGTGTTGTAAATAGCACATTTTTTTGACATGAGCAAACTCACTAGAAACATACACTTTTAAAAACTTTTTAACTTTTAGCGGTGCCTGGGTGGCTCAGTCAGTTGAGCGTCTGACTTCGGCTCAGGTCATGATCTCATAGCTTGTGAGTTCGGGCCCCGTGTCGGGCTCTGTGCTGACAGCTCAGAGCCTGGAGTCTGTCTCAGATTCTGTGTGTGTCTCTCTCTCTGCCCCTAACCTACTCACGTTCTGTCTCTGTCTCTCTCAAAAATAAATAAATATTTAAAAAAATTTTTTTAAAATTAAAAAAAAAAACTTTTTAACTTTTAATCTTCATATTTTTCATTTAGCCTATATATTCATACAAGGTACAAACACTTCTTATTCCACATTTAGAAGAGCAAATGTAGAAAGTGCGAACTTCACGTGTGTTACTGTGGCCATCACATAGTATTACTTGATAGGCAGGAACTTTATACAAATACAAAACTGCACTGCTAGTCCTGGGTATTTAAACTTTGACATTTTTTAGCTTTCTGGTTTTTAATTCTTTAGTATTTTTTAAAGTTAGCTTCTGCTGTGATCACAACACTACTAATTTGGGCAATGCACATCCATGTTTCTACTTTATCTGTGTATGTATCAATGCTTAATATCAATGCGGATATCTTTTGTATCTGGCAAACACTGAAATCCAAATGGGGCTTGCTTTTTGAGTTGGAATGACATTAAGTCTGACCAAGTTCTTCGTTTTCTCAGTGTGAGTCAAACACAACTGTTTTGTTGGAAAACAATTTTAAGTTTCTAAGTTTACCTTTTACTCTTAAAAATATATATAAAACAATAGAAAAATACTTTTATCTGCCTGCTCTTTTGGGCTTCCCTGGAATAGCCTTCCGGTTCTGGCCATAGATGAAACCAGGAGACTCCCATTAACTTTCAGTCACTAACCTGTGAAATTGAAGACAGAAGCCCAACATTCATTCATGTTTCCGGTGGCAAGTTCTGTCTTCAATAGCTTCAACTTCTTCTTTACTCGTGACTAAATATTCAAGTTATATGCCATACTTCCTAAATGTAAATTTCTGTAGTCATTGTATCTTAAAATATTTTTATAGGTTTAAAAAGTCTGTATAGTATGGAGAAAGTCACCATCATGTTTTGACAAGAAACTAATAAAGTAATGTAACTATTTGGTGTGGTTGATTCATCGAGGAAATCAAACCACTGGCAGGCTTTTCATAGTCAGTTCAATGCCACAACACATGGAATTGTCTGAAATTTGGACATCATGTCTAAGACTCAGTTTTTATATGTATTTTCTCCAATTCCATCTCTCATTCTGTTTCTTACAAATTGATAAGCTTGTATTTAAATGGGCTTCATTTTCAAACTCTGTGGGAATTATGAATCACTATTGAATGTTTTTCTTCTCAGAGCACCAAAGTAGTTGATCATAAATATACCCAATCTCCAGTCCATAAATTAGACAAGAGTCACATGACAGGAAGTATCCTCAAATAAGTGTATTTATCTATCTGCTTTCAAAGAAGTGTAAAGCCAAATTTACAGAAAGATGGCAAGCTAATCTTCACACTTATTTACGAAAAAGAAAAATTTCCATTAGACTGTTTTGAGCTGATAACCATCATATATCATAGTTTGGATGAATTTTTACCTCAACCAGTGTACTCTCTTAAAAATTTAACATTTTGGCCTGGCCTTCTCTTGATTTCTCTCCACATTTTTAGCATCATCCAAAACCAAGTATCTTATCTTCCCTTTGAAGACATGTTTCCAACTATACTGATGAACCCTTTCACATCATATCACCGCAAGTCCTTGGAAATCAGACACAAGCTTCATGGCCCCTCCTAGTTTTGTTTGTGGTTTTGAATGGCACAGTACTAGGGAGAATTAGATTAGTCTTACAGAATTTTTTTTTCATAAAGCTACACTAATATATACCTACACATTAGAGTCAAAATCCATATAGATTGGTTCCTGAGTTTTACTCAATATAGACTTCACATACATGCCAGTAAAAACTCTGTTGTGGGGGCACCCAGGTGGCTCAGTTGGTTAAGCATCCAACTCTTGATTTTGGCACAGGTCATGATCTCGCGGCTTCATGGGTTCGAGCCCCGCATCAGGCTCTGAGCTGGCAGGGGGGAGCCTGCTTGAGATCTTCTCTCTCTCCTCTCTCTCTGCCCCTCCCCCATTCACACTGTCTCTGTCTCTCTCAAAATAAATAAATAAACTTAAAAAAACTCTGTGTTAGAAGTAATCATTAATTTATATGTGACAGGAAATTGTCAAATGTTGTTTTACAGAGAAAGCACAATTATGGGATACTCTTTATACCATGCTCAAAACCATTTACTTTGAATCAATTATTGAACACAAAGTGTTTCTTGCTCTTGAATAAAATAAGTGTGCTGTCTTAGAAGGATACTGCATGAATGAAACAAACCATGAATGTTTGCACCCACGGATTTGACTGCCCATAGTATCTTATGTATGTTTGCTTCATTTGAGTATTTTGATTCTTAGTTCTCAGGCAATCCTAGATACACTTCTACTAAAATGAGATGGATTTGAAAGAATGAGCCACATCCAGTTCACCTGCCACCCCTTGGTAGATAGCCCAGCACCTAGCAGCCAGTGGATAATCCATATCTGCTCCTTGCATGAGTAAAACAGAATTTAAATACATCCTAAATGTCTTGTTTTCCTAAAAATATGATCAAAGGCTCTCAATTCTCTAAAAATGTCATCCTTTATTTTTTGTAAAGCATGTCACATAAAATGCATGCATGATGTGTGAATTCCATTTGTTTATTTATAAGCATCGGAGTCTTGAAAAGCCTGCTTTAGATTTCCATAGTCTTCAGTTAGACTTTTGGCACACAACCTTGAGTGTCTGCATTCGGAGGTGATCATAAAATTTCTGTTCACACCTTCAAGCAGCAGGGCCTTCAGCTAATTGCCGCTTCAGTCGGCCACCTGTGCCCCCAGAAGCTGAGCCGGCCCAAATGGACGCTGGCGAATAAACCATGAAATTGCCGAAAGAGGCATGGCAAACAGGAAACATCTCTGTGGACCCAAATCATGTGGGTCTTCTCAAAGCACAGCGTGGAAACATGGGACGGTAATCATAATGCCACATTTAGCTCTGAAGTCTAAATACCCTCCATTGTATACCAGATAGTCACGTAATTTAAAACACAGTATTTTTGTTAAATAAATACCAAACGACAAGGTAAAATTGGCAGATTGAAAATCAAATAGCGATTTTTAAACAGATTTTCTTGGAAATATTAAATTTATATTTTAAGGAATGGGTGAATAAATGCAAACATGTAAAATATGAGGGAAAAAATGAATCCTATCATATGAGTACTGAATGTATGCCCAGAATGTAGAACATAATGCCTTCTATTTCAAGGTATTATTTAGTAGCTCTTTTAATGTTTTCTGTAACTAACAAATCTGTTACCCTGTATGAACTGTACAGACAATTAAAATAAACTTTGTCCTACTAGCAAGAGGAAACTTTAGATTTTAAAACCACTTCTACTTCCTGAGTCAAGATCTTACTGTTATCATAAAGGAACAATGGTTTAAGTGATCAGTTACCCGCTTGTAGAATTTTTCTTTTTTCCACTCACCAACTCAAACTTTAGTGTTCCAAAAGAATACTTCACAGAATGCAACACCCAAATGAGATATTTTGACTATGTTTCGGGGCCGCCTATGGCTTTGTGAAGAGTAATTTTGACTTTGGACTGTTTAATCCTTTTTAAGCTGAAAAATAACTCTATTTAAAAAAATACCCAATAGATACATGAAGAAATGCTTGACATCATTCATCATCAGGGAAATATATATCAAAACCACAATGAGATACCACCTCACACCTGTCAGAATGGCTAAAGTTACTAACTCAGATAATAACAGATGTTGGCGAGGATGCGGAGAAAGGGGAACCCTCTTGCATTGCTGGTGGGAATGCAAACTGGTACCGCCACTCTGGAGAACAGTATGCAGGTTCCTCAAAAAGTTAAAAATAAAACTACCCTACGACCCTCCAACTAGGTATTTATCCAAAGGCTACAAAAATACTGATTCTAATGGGTACACGCACCCTGATGTTTATAGCAGCACCAGCAACAATAGCCAGTTATCGAAAGAGCCCAAATGTCCATCAACCGATGAATGAAGAAAGATGTGGTATATATATGCAATGGAATATTACTCAGTGATCAAAAAGAATGAAATCCTGCCATTTGCCACAACGTGGATGGTAAGAAGTCAGTCAGAGAAAGACACCATATGATCTCACTCAATGTGGAATTTAAGAAACCAAACAGAAGAACAGAGGGGACGGCAAAGAAAAAACAAGATAAAAACAGAGAGAAAGGCAAATCATAGGAAAGTCTTAACTACAGAGAACAAACCGAGGGTTGCTGGAGGGGAGATGGGTGGGGGATGGGCTAAATGGGGGATGGGCATTAACAAGGGCACTTGGGATGAGCACCGAGTGTTACATGCAAGTGATGAATCTGAATTCTACTCCCGAAACCAATACTACATTATATGTTAACCTACTTGAATTTAAATAAAATTTTGGAAGAAAAAAAAAAGAATATTAAGTCTTCCAATCTATTAGAAAAAAAGGCCCTATTGAATTTTTACCAGTGAAAGTCATAAGAATATAGAGTCAATTCTTTTAATAGTTTAATTTTATTTATTTCATTTAAAAATGTGCCAAATATTATATATATGTGGTAGTTAAATGGATGATTGAGAATGTTCTTTTAATTTAGCTTTGACAAGCATGTTTTAGAATATCTAACTTTTTTTTCCCTCTGGAACTACAGAATTTTAGCTCTCTTTATACAGTATTTGTATTGTATTTAATCTTAGTATACAGCGTGTACATTACCCCTCATGAGATGCATATTCTTTATTGCTTTATGTAAAAATGGGACTAAAAATACCTCCATCATACGATGTGGAGAAACTTAAATAGGAACAAAAAAAGGGTAAAACAGCTAACTGTACTATGTTCAGAAATTTCAATTTCCTACTCCCTTCTTTTAAAGATGTATATTGAGAGTCTGCATAGGTGAACTCTTTCTAGGATAGCATCATATTTAAAAACAGCCAAAAAGCAACTTCCCTAATATGAATAAGTACCAATAGAGTGCTTACTTTTTACCCAGTCACTGTTTCTGATGTTTTATATTAAGTCATCTTCTTTAGCCCTCAAAGTATCCCTCTGAGATAGATGTTAACCCTGTACCGTTTTGCAGAAGAGCCTTAAGAGGTGTGCGTCAGGATGGGGACTCAACCCCAGCGGCTTGCATGCAGGGGCCATGCTCTTATCTGCGACGCTGTCCTGCCTCGCTGTCCAAGCTGAGGAAAATAAAGTCTGTTTCCAAATGTTGGAAAAAAAAAAAATCTTGAGAATCGAAATCAATGTTTTCTTCTCTGCAGTTTACCATTCCAGTATGATTTCTTTTAGACTAATCCATGCAGCAGGGCCTCACAGGGAGCATCGTGTCACAGATTCTGACAGATCAAAGCATTTCAGAAATTCTGAAGCCCCACAGCAATGTAATCCCTTCTGAGAGGGATGGCTATAGCTGGCCCATAAATTCAGGCAATTCTACTGGGAAAGAATGAGAAATGATTCCATTGGGCATGGGGGAAATGCCTTTAGCTCAAAGTCTAGGCTTTCTGTGTATATACAAAGTGCAGATTAAACCTCCTTTCGCTCTGTCCAAAAGAAGCACTTGCGTCGACACTCGGCTTTTCCACTTCGACGAGATGAAGAGCTAAACGAATACAGCTGGAAGCTAAACCGTTTGCTCCAGATGGTGTAGATATTTCAGACCTGTCGTTCCAAGGCAGTGGCAGCACACAGGATTTTACTCGAGGAGGAAGCAGTAACGTGTTTGCGAGGGCGACATTTACTTCTTTGGTGTACGAATGAAAAGCACGTCGACTTTAGGAAATACGTGTGCTCACAAAGCAGAGCACAGAACGGGGCAATGAAAAAACGTGCCTTTCATAGGATTACTCTGAGCCCCTCCCCCATTTTTTGGTTTTGTTTGGTTTTGGCTTTAATAATTTGCTTTTCGATTGCTTATTTCACGTCTCTTACGTAGACCAAGCATTACGGAAATACTCGCTGACCTGTGTGTCTGTGCCTGATTTTAGCCGTGTCCCTGTTCTGTATTTTGGGTACAGTGTGAGAACGAAAGGGTCCCATCTTTGTGCTCCGGCTGTCAGGGCTGCAAATCACTGAAGACACATCCACATGCCTGCAGTGAGATGGCCGTGTTGCCCCCACGTGGTTTTGCTCCCACAGCCGCCACCACCAGTGGAACTGCCTCCTGGCGTCACATAGTTAGGACCACTGTGTGGGGGCCGTTAGCTGTTTGTTTGCAGCTTTTGTTTGTTTTATGTTTCTTTCAGATTTTTTGAGGTGGAACTGACAAAATTATAATACATTTAAAATGTACATCGTGGGGGAAATCTGGGTGGCTCAGTGGGTTAAGCATCTGACTCTTGATTTCAGCTCGGGTCATGATCTCGTGGTTCGTGAGTTTGAGCCCCGTGTTGGGCTCTGTGCTGACAGTGCAGAGCCTGCTTGGGATCCTCTCTCCATCTCTCTCTGCCCCTCTCCCCAACTCTAAAAATAAATAAACTTAAAAAAATTTTGTTTAAATAAAATTACATCATGATGATTTGATACACGTAACATGAAAGGAATCCTACCATCCAGTTTATGAACACATCTGTCACCTCAGGTTTCTCTCTCTCCGTCTCTCTGATGAGAACATTTAAGTTCTGCTACTCTCACTAAATTTCAGCTTTACAATCCACTGTTATCAACTATTGTCCCCTATTGTAGATCCTCAGACCTTACTCATCTTACAGCTGAAAGTTTGTACCTTTTTACCAGCCTCTCCCTATTTTCCCCACCCACCAGACTCTGGCAACCATTTTAGTTTCTGTTTCTATGAATTTGAATTTTTTGTTCCCCTTTAGATTCCCCATGTAAGTGACACCGCACTTGTCTCACTTAGCATGATGCCCCCTCTCCTAGTTCATCCCTGTCATCACAAATGACAGGATTTCCTTCCTGCCCTCGGCTGAATAGTATTCCTTCTTCTGTATGGATCCACCATTGTTGAAGTCCCTTGGGCATCATCTCCATGTGCGTGGCTTCCTTCTGCTGGAGCCCTGCCTCCGGGACCCTGGGTAGCTGTGCGGCATCCGGAGTCTCACCCGCTCCACCTCCATTAGAGGTGGGTGGGACTCCTGTGCTTCTCCAAGTCTCTGTGGATCAGATCACATCTGGATTACTGCTCAACAGTGACCTGTAGGGGCAGTGTCCACAAACTGGGGACACTGAGTCACCAGTCGTAGAAAGCTCAAGGTCGCGTTGCGTGCAGAACGACAGAACACGGTGAAGACTCTTAAGACAACGTGAGCCCTTCTGGTGTGTTGTTTCCCTAGAAGGTACTCAGGGTGAAAGTTCCCACCTCTCTCCTGGCAATTCACATGGAGCCCGGAGGAGGGGGTGACGTGGCCAGAAATGCTTTCCCACTCCTTCCTCCTTTCTTTGTCCTAAGCCTGAGAGTGACTTCCCAACCCCCTTTCCCTGCCCCTTCCTATCAGGCAGAGTTGCACGTGGCTTAATGTAACAGAGAAGCCCCAAACAGCAGTGATTCTGAAAAGATGGATGTTTCCATCTCTCACAAGAAAGGAAGCCCATCGGAGCCACCTGGGTGGCTCAGTCGGTTAAGCTTCCGACTTTGACTCAGGTCACGATCTCATGGCTCGTGAGTCCGAGCCCCCTGTCAAGTTCTGTGCTGACAGCTTAGAGCCTGGAACCTACCTCAGATTCTGTGTCTCCCTCTCTCTCGGCCCCTCCCCTGCTCGTGCTCTGTCTCTCACTCTGTCTCAAAAATAAATAAACATTGAAAAAAAAAAAAGCCCTTCATCTGGCAGTTTAGAGATGGTATGGCTGCTCCCCAAGCCTTGAAGTCTCCGCGCTTCCTGTGCTTCGGTCCGTAAGTGTGGGGCTCATGGCTCAGTGTGGCTGCTGGCCTTCGTCTGTCACGTGAGCATTCCGGGCAGCAGGGTGGAGGAAGGAGAAGGTTGATCCCCCTCCCTTTATAGAGTCTTCCTGAAATTCCCACACATTTCTGCTTGCACCTTGTTGGCCAGAGTGTAGCCACATGCCGTGACGAGACGAAAAAGAGACGGAACGATTAATCTTCTGGACATGTGCATCCTGCCCTGAATCAATGTGAGGTTCTGTGGAGGAAGAGAATAGATACTGTGTAGGAAACATTTACCTTCTGCCTCACCATCTTGACCACAGGAGGTCAGTGCCCCTCATAACTGCAGTGAGGGCTGCAGGCCATGGCCCCACATCACTGCCACATCACTTAATCACAGGTTTGGAAACATACGCTGTTCGCAGCACGATAAAACGTTATTGTGGTTTGTTAAATCATTCTCAGCCTTAGTTGGCCTCTCCAGTCTCTCTTACCTCTTTTTCCAAACCTGTAAATGAAGAAAATGGTAACAAGTGACCGAACTTACTTTAGTGGTGCTGACCCTCTAACTTCCCTTCACAGTGGGCTGGAGTGGCTCCTATCCTTTTGGAGTTAGCCAATTTGGGCTCATGCAACCCATCCTTCCTCCGACCCACACCAAGGTAACATCTAGTATGCAACTTCCAATCTGGTCCCTTTGCTGTGGTAGGTCTTCTGGAACTTCCCTGAGTATCCCAAAGACAAAAGAATTCTCAATATACAGATCTGTATTAGTAGTAGTAGTAGTATTAATTATTTTAATTCCGATATAGTTATCATACAGTGCCATGTTAGTCTTTGGTATAAAATGTAATGATTCAACAATCTATACATTACTCAGTGCTCATCACAAGTGTACTTTTAATCCCCACCACCTAGTTCACCCACCCCCAAACCACCAGTTTGTTCTCTATAATTAAGAGTCTGTTTTTTGGTTTGTCTCTTTTTCATTTTTTTTTAATGTTTATTTATTTTTGAGAGACAGAGAGAGAGAAACAGTGTGAGTGGGGGAGGGGCAGAGAGAGAGGGAGACACAGAATCTGAAACAGGCTCCAGGCTCCGAGCTGTCAGCACAGAGCCCGATTTGGGGCTTGAACTCATGAACCTTGAGATCATGACCTGAGCCAAAGTCAGAAGCTTAGCCGACTGAGCCACCCAGGCACCCCAATAATGGTATTTCTGATTGCAAATGCATGCTGTCTGTGCATATACACAAAATAGTTCTTGCTAATGGCTTTGGGGTCGTTTCAGCCATTCCCAAGGTTTGCCACATTGTAATTCGATGTGTATTTTGTGTTTATTTACTGGCTTTGTGAATTGAGTTTTTGAATATTCATGATCTCTGTTTCCTTGAGCATGAGCCAGGGGTAAAGATGCCTGCTGCAGAGACATCCTGAACATCCCAAGTTCTGTCTGTGTCCCCAACACATCCAAGCGTGTTACCTCTCAGATACACGCAGTGCATGTATGGGAGTTGTTGATATCTTTCTGAACTAATAACACTGTACCTGTGTATGATTGTCTTCAAACTCATCGTCTGCTCCTAGCTGAGCGCTGTAAAAATGAGGCAGTGTCTTAAGTGCTCTGCTTTGAACTATAACTCAGTATATTTTAATATAATTGTACTTTTCCATTCAAAATAGTCTCCTTTGGTTTATTTCATTTTATTTTCTAGTACCTAAACTCATTTGCTTTTCAAATGTTATATTCACAAGTATTTCTTTGTATTTTCCATTAGTTAGGAGAACGCTATGTATATTTTGAGAAAATACTATTTGTGGGCAAAATATTGAGGTTACTACTTTTTTCCCCTATTTTAAATTAAAAAAAATATTAATATCTTTTTTTTAACGTTTATTTATTTTTGAGACAGAGAGAGACAGAGCACAAACAGGGGAGGGGCAGAGAGAGAGGGAGACACAGAATCTGAAACAGGCTCCAGGCTCTGAGCTGTCAGCACAGAGCCGGCGCGGGGCCCGGACTCACGGACCGTAAGATCATGACCTGAGCCAAAGTCGGACGCTTAACCAACCGAGCCACCCAGGCGCCCCAAATATTTATATCTTTTTTTTTTCAATGTTTTTATTTATTTTTGGGACAGAGAGAGACAGAGCATGAACGGGGCAGGGGCAGAGAGAGAGGGAGACACAGAATCGGAAACAGGCTCCAGGCTCTGAGCCATCAGCCCAGAGCCCGACGTGGGGCTCAAACTCACGGACCGCGAGATCGTGACCTGGCTGAAGTCGGACGCTTAACCGACTGCGCCACCCAGGCGCCCCTATTTATATCTTTTTGATTGCATGCAACTGTTAAGGACTTATGTGACGTTTCTGCTTATTGTTGAAAATTTTTTCAGTTGGTATGCCCTCCTTATGATTCATTTTCTTAGGCAGATTCCAAATTTGTTAAATTATGACCACTTTTTCTACATATGATACTAATTGCCAGCCATTAAGATCCTAGAGGTGGTGAGAATTATGATTTAATATCTATCCTTTTATTTTTAGTTTTGCTGTGAGATATGATATTTACTATTTTCATTATGCAGCTAGAAATTTGCTTTTGAAAATATAATCATTTATTTCCTTTGATCTCCTTCTAAATAGACCATTGAGAACCTCAGGGTATTTTTTTTTTCTCATTCTGTTTCCCTTAAAAGATATTATATCCATTAGAACCACATCTCAGTATCTACCAGAATCTCAATTCTACAGATTCCTTTTTATTGAGCAAAAGATCAAATCTTTCCTTTCCTGTGTGATGATTTAAATTCTGCAATGAATTCCATACCATTATTTTCTTTGCTTATATGTATTCATAGTGCTAAAAAATAGGGAAATAAGGACAATTCCTTGCAAAACTTATAACAAGTATTAACCAGTCCTTACAAAATCAGTGACAAAAGGGAAGCACCTCTTGCTTCTCACAACGGCGGGGACTGGGGAGTTGGACTCCCAGATAATTGCACGTCTCCTATCCAGTCCTTTCCCTTAAACTGATGCTCCGGAGATGAGCTCGTCCTGGAACACTGCAAATCTAAATTAGCCTGAAATACCACAGGGGTTTCAGGGTTACATCATGAGTCTAGAGGAGAACTTGAAAATATCTCTATTTCAGGAAGCCTTATCTTAATTATTTTTCTTATCAATGTAAGCATAACATTTTCAAACAACGCACAACAAGCCTGAAACTTAAATACAGATCAGCCTGCTGCCTCTGTCCACTGAGCTGCCTCCACAAAATCGTAGACACCTCCCCACCCCCCATGCCTGCCACAAGGAGATTTCTTTCACTGGTGTTTTGTTTTTCTGTGAGTGGCCTGACCGTGTCTACAACCACAAATCTAACAGAAAATGATCGGAACTATTCCTTTATGATGAAATACTGCATTACATAGGCTGGCTAAACTCATGGGTTGGAAAAAGGAGATGATTCAGTTCACTGTTGGGCTCATTGGTGAAACACAGAACATGCAGTCATGGCTGTCAAAGCAAAATGAACAAATTAAAAAAATATAACCATGAATGCAGGTGTATGAACTCCTTCTGGGAAGGTAATGCTGTCTGTGCTAGTTCAGAGACCGAAAGTAGTACAGGGAGCTACCCAATCCTATTCGGAAAAGAAAAAGTGTCATGCACGTAGTTTCACTGGATCTACTGGGTGGATGAGTAGGCTAATTATTATTGCTGTATGCAGAGGCACCCAGGGGTGTTGTGAGGGATTCCCAATGCTCCCTGGATCCTGAAGACAATGGGTATTCTTCTCTCTCCTGTGGTCAGTGCACTGAAAGGAAAGTAAAACATGAAACTGAAAATTGTCTTTAATCCATGACTTTTGTACATGGCACACATGAAATGACCTCTTAGCCAATCTATTCTCCCAATTTAAAATGACTTCCATTCGCTCCCTCGCCTTTCAGCTAAATAGAAGGCAACCAGGGGCAGCGGACCCAATGGCATAGTCAAGAGCCAAGGAAGAGTGAATGTCACCAGCATATTGGTATTACTGATAGCAGATAGTGTGACCTTTTGCTTACAAGGTTAGTCTAATCACACACATGTAGAATAAAAAAAACAGAAATGCATTTCAATTTGTAACTCACATGAATAGAAGAAATACAAGCACATACTTAAAAGCCATCAGCAGTACCATGATATTGGTTTAATTTTACTGCCTTTGACCCTCTTCCTCCCAGTAAGTATTGCTTTTGCATAATATGTTAAATTTGATTACAAAAAAAAAAGCAAAAACAAAAACAACGAAACAAAAGAAGACAGGCCACAAACTGGAAGAACACACTTGGCAGAAGACACATTTGATAAAGGACCGTCATCCAGTATAGAAAAAGAACTCTTAAAACTCACCAATAAGAAAACAAAACAAAACGGTTAAAAATGGGCAGAAGACCTGAGCAGATCCCTCGCCGAAGAAAGCATACAGATGGCAGATAAGCACACGGAAAGATGCTCCACGTCCTGTGCCGTTGGGGAACTGCAGGTGAGAACGGCAGTGAGGAAAGACTGCGCACCTGCGGAATGATGAAATCCAAACCACGGAGGGCACCAGACAGGGGCGCACTCCTGGGGCAGCAGGGACGCTTGTTCACCCCTGTTGCGAACGCAGAACAAACTGACTCTGGGAGCCAGTTTGCTGGGATTGCTGGACCATATAGCAAATCTGTTTTTGATTTGTTGGGAACCACCGCACTGTTCTCCATAGTTGCTGCATCACTTCACAGCCCTGCCAGCAGCACCAGGATTTTAATTCCTCCACATTCTTGTTAACACTTGTTATTTTCTGGTTTCGTTTCTTTTGTTTCCCACAAGAACCATTCCAGTGGGTGTGAGCGACTCAGTATATTGCGGCGATTCTCAAACAACAGATCTCTTATAACTATCCTTGTCTTTTTGAAGAGATTTTTTTTTAATGTAGAAGTTCCACGTTAACTTATTATTTCCAGGTATTTAAAACGTAACTCATTTATCCAATGAGTGCTTTGTAAACTGACCCACGTGCATATGGAAACACATATAGTGGCCATAATATTTTTAGCACATTTCTAGGTCTTTTAAAAATGGTGTGCACAATAAATTCTTCCAATTACAGAAGTGGAAACCAATGAAATTAAAAGCAGATTTATCTTCTAAGCCCAGGTTAGGCAGTTCTGAGTCTCATGACAATTTTGAAAGAGGATGAGAATAGGAATTTTCATTTATCTTTGGTTATAATTGAAGCATTTCTCATTACTTTTAGTTTCCCGTCAGTTTTTGACAATGAAGTGATACCAAGGTCTGAGATTTTGGGTCATCGGGGAAACCCAGTGGGTATTCCTGTGTTGAATGCTTTTAGGACTCACATGATCTCCTTAGGAGTCTTCAATTCCAGATTGCCATTTTGCAAATTCATATTTTTATTATAAGCCCATATGTGAGTTTTATTCATATTTGGTAGATAGTCGAGATGAAACTGAAATATTTTTTACTTAAATTATGTCTTTAATTTTTTAATGTTTATGTATTTACTTTTGAGAGACAGAGAGAGATAGAGACAGACAACACAAGCAGGAGAGGGACAGAGAGAGACACACACACAGAATCCGAATCAGGCTCCAGGCTCTGAGCTGTCAGCACAGAGCACAACACGGGGCTTGAACTCAGGAACCGTGAGATCATGACATGAGCTGAAGTCGGACGCTTAACCAACTGAGCCATCCAGGAGCCCGTTTGTTAAATTTTTTAATGTTTATTTATTTTTGAGAGAGCGAGAACACAAGAGGGGGAGGGGCAGGGAGAGACAGGGACGGGGGATTCAAAGAAGGCTCTGCACTGTCAGCACAGAGCCCGACCTGGGGTTCAAGCTCATAAACCATGAGATCATGACCTGAGCTGAAGTCAGACGCTTAACCGACTGAGCCACCCAGGTGCTCCTTATCTAAAATTATTTTATGATTTTTCATCTTGGAAGCAAGAAAAGGGAAAAAGGAAAGCAGTAAGTGAGAAGTCTACCATTTCTTCCGTGATTCCACCAGAGACACTTGTAATTCAAGGAGATTTGTGAAAATAACTGTCATGTACTCTTCAAATGTTCAAGGTCAGGAAGGACACGGAAAGTCTGGGGCACTAATCCAGATCAGAGGAGACTACGAGGCAGAACAGTTGAGTACAACGTGCCTTCTGAATTAGATCCTCTGCCTTCCCAGAGGGTATTATTGGAACAATTGGCAAGATTTGAATGAGTAGATTAGATGGTGATGATGTATAATATTAATTTCCTGATTTTGACATTTGCATTTTGGTTACATAAGAGAATGTTCTAGTGTGTGAGCATTACACGCCGAAATGTTTACAAGTGATGGAGCATCGTGCTGACAGCTTATTTCCAAATGGCTCAGGAAAAACAAAGAGATTCTCTGCTGTAGTCTTGCAAATATCTTTACATTGAAAGTTATTTCTAGGTTGCAAATTATCTAGACAAGAAATTAAAGATAAAATAAAGATCTTTTATTGGACAAGTAAATACTTTTGAAAACAGTGGAAATTTTTGTTTATCAAAAATTTCATTTAGGGGCTCATCCTAAATGTGACTTGGTTGATTGAGCATCCGACTCTTGATTTCAGCTCAGGTCATGACCCCAGGGTCGTGTGATCACACGTTGGACCCCCTGCAGGGCATGGAGCCTTCTTCATTAAGATTCTCTCCCCCTCTGTCTGCCCCTCCCTTGTGCTCATGCCCACTAGCTCTGTCTCTCCAAAAAAAATTTTTTTTATTTAAAAAGCAAACTGATTTATTTTATTCCAAGACAACTAACCCAAAGTAATAATATTAGGTAACCTTATTTTAGACTTTGTATTTCATAACAGTCTGGAGATGCCCTGGGTGAGAGCTGTATGATCAAGCACCGACAAGATTAGACCTATGTCTGGTAGGCCTTTGTTACATGATAATAAAAAAATAATTGACTATTCTGTTAGAAGTTCTTTAATAGGAAACTAGATAGAATATCTTGTCATTTTTGTCCCTTAAGAGCATCTTGTGTGAACGCTTCAACATGCAAAAACTCACATGTGCCAAGGGAGCAAGATATAAAAAGGCATATTAATGCATTTAAAACTTGTGAGCAACAGAAGTGTCCTATAGTCTGTCACAGATAATAGGGAAAAATGTGGTGGCTTCATGGTGCATCAGATTAAAATAAGTGAGCAATTTCCCATAGCTTGGGGATACGCATGATAAAACCTTTCGTGACAAGTACATACTTCCCTTCTCACCTACCACCAAATGCGAATTCACAGTCACTATTAGACAGGGAAAATTATTTGATAAGACGTTGCTAAGCCCACCAGAAATGCGTTACTTGATTTCCTAAAGCTGTTAGTGCTTTGAGGGAAAGGAGGGAAATACTTCCTGCATAAACCCTGAAACCTCTTCCACCGTCTCCTGTCCTGTGAGTATATTTATGTCACATTTGAATTACTTTTAGTTTTGATGTTTTCGTCTCTTACAAATTAGCTTTCCTGAACATTTGTTGTTGTGCCGTTCATTAAGACAAAACGTGAATTTTCTGAGGATAATTTGCAATGAGGCATTACTTCCAGATTGTTCTAATGGTAATTTGCACTCATGAGTCTCTGATAATTCTTTATGTCACAAAACCCTTTTGTATCATACTTAACACACTTTATCTTTTTTTTAATGTTTATTTTTGAGGGAGGGAGGGAGAGAGAGAGAGAGAGAGACTGGAGGAGGGGCAAAGAGAGAGAGGGACAGAGGATTCAAAGCAAGCTCCATGATGTTAGTGCAGAGCCCGACGAAGGGCTTGAACTCACGAACTGTGAGATCATGACCTGAGCAGAAGTTGGATGTTTAACTGAGCCACCCAAGTGCCCCATACTTACACATTTTTAAAACATATTTATTTATTTTCAGAATGATACACTTGGAGAAGAAGAAAGACAACCTGAATGGCAGATGCTTTGAGTTATTTTAAAGACCCGTCTGGAATGAAAGGTCCTGGCAAAGACATCCTCTGTGGGTCGGCGTCATGCTTGTGTCTTTGCCACTGTCTTCACTCATCCACATGGTAGAGATCAAAGCTTCCAGAAGCTTCAAACATGGTAAGGATCCAGCATATGGTAAAGAAATCGGATAAGCCTCTTAGCCCCAATTGTGATTCCTTGGAAATGAACCTGTCGGTGGCCTGGTCTAATTAGGTGGGTCCCGTTTGAGGTGATTGTTGCCTAAACACAAGACCGTCACAGGTGCTGGGAGTCACCCATGTGACCATGTGGATTTGTGCAAGGGTCGTTTCCCAGTAAGAGGCCGCAGTGTGGGGAGTAGACAGATAATCCAATACTCTCACTGTAATTATAACGGAAAACAACATTAATGATTATGAAAACATGTCTGACTAATTAAAACACCTTTTTAATAGCATATTCAAAATATTCAAAAAATATGTTATTTGTATTAAAAGCAGTTTCTTATGGGGACATAAGATCTCCAAGTTTACATTTCTTCAGAGCTAACGTTAGTTTGAATTTCAAGTATACTTGTGGTACGACCTCAAAAATCTGCAAGAAATTAAACAAATATTGGATTTGGTGACCCAGAAGTTCATACCATAAAACTTAGTTCTCTCTTTCTATTCCTCTCCCATCTCAACAGAAAGTAACATCTCGATCGAACTTTTGCCATAGACGTCTATGTAGTGGGAGCCGGAAGAAAGATAGTCCTGTGGAGGGGCCTTAGGAAATAAACCATGTCAGAACTGGTCTGGATTTGACAAGCAGTGCTAGATATCTGAGTCTCCTAAAATCTCAGCATGTACACTCATAGCAGTCTCGGCAATTCATTCTAGAGTTCAGCCGCCACCTCGTAAAGTCTGGCGTTATTTCTTAAAGAGCTTCCTTAGTACAAGAGTGACTTGGTCAATTGTGAGTGATGTTTTTGAGCTGCACACCCTTGCTTTCAACAAGACCATACACCTCAAGTGTTTATAGGCACAACTCACCTCCACCACATTAGAAACTGGATTCTTTCAGGGCGCCTGGGTGGCTCAGTTGGTTAAGCGTCCGACTCTTGATTTCAGCAAAGATCATGATCTCACGTTCCGTTGAGTTTGAACCCCACATCAGACTCTGCGCCAACAGCATGAACATTGCTTGGAATTCTCTGTCTCCCTCTCTCTCTCCCCCTCCCCCACTTGCTGTCTCTCTCTTAACAATAAATAAATACATACATACATACGTGCATACATACATACAAAAACTCGATTCTTTCTAGACCTCAGACATAGAGCTAATGGGCCTAATCCAGTAGCACCTAGGCAAGGGTGCCGCGTCGGTGCTAATACAGCTGTGGTGTTGCTGTGAGTGGGGTTTGTTAACAGAAGAGTTAAAGGCATTTCCCAGGCGGATACAGTTCAGCATCAGCTCTGGCTCACCGTGTTCTCTTGGGCTCAGAAATCCTACTGAATCCGCAGCCGTTTCCTGGTTTTTCGTACTCAGTGAAATGGGGACGGGAGGGTGAGTGAAGTCAAGGCAACAGAGTAAGAAAAGAGAACTTCCCCTGAAAGTAATGCTAGCTATTATTGCTAAAATCAATACTCTACGTTTATTTTCATCTGTATAATTTTGATTTGCTTATTTCCAAATTGGAGCACATATTTCATTATATTGGTATTTCAGCTAAAAAAATTTTTGTTCCAGTATTGTATTAAGAAGCAATATTGGGTTTCTGGAAATGTCAAATTATTTTCCAGGGCTTGATAGAAAGCTGTTAAATAAGAGATTATGCAAAAAAGTATCAGATTATAGTACCTTCAGCTATTGAAATAAATGTGTGGATCTCCAGAATTACTAAACTACAGAATCATCTGTCCTGATCCTTTCGACCTGAAGCCTTGAATTTTGAGCTATATCTTCAAAGCAAGAGCTCCTTTTGAAAGATTCTGCGTGGAAGAAATTTCTAGAAATTTTACTAAATTCCTGGCAAAACCCTGGGCTTACAAAGCATCGACAGAACATACCCTTCATTATATAGCTTGTGTGATTTCTATTCCAAGATAAACTTATTTTTTCCTTTCTACATCCAAAGTGAAGACAAAATAATAGCTTGTTACCCTATCCATAGATAAACTTTCTGAAACTAAGAGGACTCTGGGTAAATTTTAATTTTTTTAAATTGTATTCTTATAGTCCCTATGTTCCATTTCTGTGTACCCCTAATTTTGTTTATTTCACATATATTTTAAGGACTTCAACTGGGAACAGTTTTATTTTTTCTTTAATTTTTTTCATGTGTATTTATTTCTGAGAGACAGGGAAACAGAGCAAGAGCAGGGTAGGGAGGGAGAGAGGGAGACACGGAATCTGAAGCAGGCTCCAGGCTCTGGGCCATCAGCACAGAGCCTGACACAGGGCTCGAACCCACGAACCGTGAGATCATGACCTGAGCCGAAGTCGGACGCCCAACCGATTGAGCCACCCAGGTGCCCCAACTGGAAATGGTTTTAAAACATAGTTTGGCAGCAGTCAAATTAAGTCATGGTGTGTTGAGTACATTAGGACCTTCAAGACATTTGCAAATAGCTGAGTAGTTTCCCGATTAATAGTAAAATTGAGTAACAAGAAGTGTATGGGATAATACGGTTTGGAGAGTGAGCTCTGATACGCTCCATGACTCTTAGCTGTACATGGCAGCTTTGGTCTTCAGAGTCCAGACGAGGTGATTGTTTAGGTGCGGAGGGTGGCCCAGGATGTCCTCTGAGTTGTGGGAGGTGAGGGCACCTTCCAGTGTAGTTATGGACTCGGGATCTCAGCTTTCAGGGTGACAGCCTGACCAGTTCCAGCTCCAAAATTTTAGGCAAGTTGCAGGGCCTCTCCTTCAGTTTCCTCATCTATAAAGGGGAGATTACAGTGGCGCTGGCTTTGCAGTATCATTCCAAAGAAACAGTGCATCTCCCAAATTTTTGACTTAGGAAACAAATAAGGAAGGATAAAGAGGGGATGAGTGTGGAGCTCACTTCCAATCTCAAAGGAAAAACCAAGCTCAGACAGCAAGACTCAACCACTTTATTGCTCTTCAAAAACGACACGTCCTGGGAAGGTAGACTTTGCTAAACTGTTGAAGGTCTGTAGGCTCAAGTGTCCTAGTCCTTGCAGTGACCTGACTTCAAAAAACCTGCCCCTTCTCCATGTGTCTTCCCATAACCTTTCTGAGTTTCTCTTTAACAAAAAGATTTTTGGTCTTGGTGGGGAGGTGATCTTTTCCTATACTCAGGAGGAGATAAATAATCCCCTCGATGTGTCAGATCTCATCCAGCCTTGTCTAGGCATCTGCAAAACAGGTTTTCTCGCTCAGGCTTGCCCTGGAAGCCTGGGGGGCAGGGCAGGGGTGGGGTTTGGAGGGGAGTGTGAACTTGCCTTGGTGTTCATTCCTTGGTGGTGGGCAGCCTTGGCCTTGGCGGGCTCTGTGGGACTGTGGGATAAATTCCTATTCTGTAGGCCCCCCCGCCCGCGGCTCCTGGCCATCTTGAATTCCTGCATTGGAACAAAAGGAATAGGAAAATGCGTCTCATCTTCCGATCAGGATAGTTCAGTTCGCTGCCATCCTGCCACCTGCAGAGAGAAAATGGTGGAGTCAGACCCCCATTCACTGGAACCCCAGCACATACACTGGTGTCTCCCTGTTAAAATAAGCAAATTCTTATCAGCCAGCATCTGTTTCCCGTTCCCTCCCCCGACCCCCACCAAGAGCCTGTCTACCAGATTTTTCATTGAGAGACTTCCCCATGGAGTATAATTCACTTCGTTTTTGCTCATTCATAAGATTTTTTTTACATCTCCCAGCTGCAAGTATTTTAGGCAAATTTCTGAGGACTTAGAGTTGAATGAGACTCGTTTGAATAAGATGGACCCACAGCACAAAGCGGTCAGAGGTCTTTGGAAATAGGAATTCACACACGTGCGATTTTTGGTGTCAGCATGTGATTCCTCCATGAAGAAGCCTGGCAGGAACGTGTGTGCCCCGTCTCTTCGAAAATGACGTGGATTGTTTTTTAATATGCAAATGTCCGAAAAAGACTATTCTTTCTCTCTCTCTCTTTTTCCCCCCCTCCAGAAGTTGCCAGTGCGAAGCACGTAATCCAGACAAAGTAAACTCATCACTTTCATACAACACAAAATCCAATCGCTATTCCCGGGCGTTCCCATGGCAACTGCCTTCCTAAGCAAACTTCTCTACAAAATATACAGCTGTTACTTTATCTCGTTGCTAAGTTCCCCTGACAGAGCCACACTATAATAGCCACTCACATATATGTGCTTAAAGGGGAGGAAGCTCCCACGGGCCTCACACAGCTTATCTTCTAAAGGATAACTGAGGAATTCACCCTTCCACCTTCAGCAACAGATGGGGTTTTCTCTTCTCTGCTTTTGAAACTGCGCCGTGTTAGGAAAAGTCCCTGCAAGTCTTCAGTACACATTACTGTTAGTTATGTGAGTAGAACTTTTAGGTTCTTTTTTTTTCATTATCTGACAGTGAACGGTATGTTAAATTGCACAGATTTCTGTTCTGAAATTTCATATTCCCGTAGTAAATACGTCTTATGTCATCGTTGATTTTAATTTCTTTTGGCATAACTGTGACTACAGTAGTCTTTGGGTGCTAGTTGTCCCTGTGCTGAAAACGAGTAGGCGCTGCCTGTCTCTCGAGAGAAACCAGTAGGAAAATTGAACTCATTTTATCAGACTCCAGCCCTGGGAAAGACTGCTTTCCCTCCCGTATGTCCAACCTGAAACGTATTTTATCACCAGTGAAAGCTGTAAAGAAACCGGAAGAAAAATAGGACCAAGCCATAAAGGAGAGTCAGATTCCTATGAAATATTCACGGTGAGGATCCATTGTCTCCAAAGTGAAGGGACCAGAGCAGGGAGGGAGCCAGGTCAGTGCAACCTGTCCCCCAAAACGTTGGAGTTTGGTTTCGTCTCACTGTTATCCCAGAGGAGGAGGCAGTCAGTGCAACCTGTCCCCCAAAACGATGGAGTTTGGTTTCGTCTCACTGTTAGCCTGCTGCATTCCTCCATCGCTTTCCCTTACAAGAGTGGATTTTTTTTTTCAGTTTAATTTCAGCGAATTTGACAAGAAAACTGGTTGCCCGTGACCCTTAAGATGATAGTTTTCAGAAAGATTCATTGCTGGCAGTGTTAAAGTGTATTTTTTTTTTATTTTTTATGAGAGTCAAAAATGGCTTATTCCTGCAGTATTTTTCATAGAAGTGAAGTGCAAGGAGAGTCCTGGCCGCCGTTCATTGCCCACATCAGGAGTGGGCATGCGTCAGCCGGCACACGGGCACCGTGGAGATGGACGGGGAGAGCAGTGTTGGGCTGGAGCAGGGGCCTTGCAACGCCTTCATTTGTAAATTGAAAGGAACCCATTGACTTGATTTTCCTGAAAAAAAAAAAAAAGTCCACAAGCATTAGCTTTGTCATGGTCTCACGTGGATTACGCCAACATCAGGGTTTATGTGGAGGACACATCCGCCTTCAAATTCACATTCACTTTAGTGTTTTTTCAGATCCTTATTATTAAGCCATATAATCTTTCAAGTGCTTCAGTGACATCGATGATTTGACGAGAAGAACCCCTCGTCTTGATGAGGATCAGAATCCTATTGGGGCGCCTGGGTGGCTCGGTCTCGGTCGGTTGAGCAACCGACTTCAGCTCAGGTCATGATCTCACGGTTTGTGGGTTCGAGCCCCACATCGGGCTCTGTGCTGACAGCTGGGAGCCTGGAGCCTGCTTTGGATTCTGTGTCTCCCCCTCTCTCTGCCCCTCCCCTGCTGTCCTCTGTGTCTGTCTCTCAATAATAAATAAACGTTAAAAAAAAAAAAAAAGAATCCTATCAGGAAGCAGAAGATGCCCAGGAAGGGGCAGAAGGAAAAAAGTTTCCCTGAGACGGCAGTGATTACGGGTGTACGTATTTATATATATTCTTTGTTATCCTGGGATGCTTCTAACTCCACTGTATGTGGGGTTTTTTCCTTGGAGCCCATTAATTGTTTGCTCTGGATGTGTGGGAAGATCTTTATTAATGAAATTGATTCTACTTACGAATTGAAAAACACGTGTGTCCTGTGGGACACATCACCCCTCCCCCAACTCCAGTGCATTGGCGCCTTGACCATCACCAACCTCATCGGCGCCCATGGAACCGTGAGCCCCGTGAGTGGCGTTCCAGACCGAGCCCCGCCTCACCCAGAGCCTGCCTGCCTCTCTCTCCGTTTCTCTTTTCTTTTCTTTTTTCTTTTTTTATGTGCAAAGTTTTCCATTTTTAGTGTTCAATTAAATAAAATAAATCTTTGGTAAAGAAACCCAGCACAAGGCCAACAACAATAAAGGAATAAAAAGCACGATAAACAGAGAGTCTAAGGTTACACCCTGTTGGGCATCATGGTCAGACATGCCCCTTCCTTAAGGGAAGTGGGGTTTTTGCCCTCGGGAGTCAGTATCAGTCCCTGTCTGTCAGCACCAGAGCTGAATAAAAACCAAGAAACCAGCCCTGAAAAATGTTGAAGCATCTCTGCATATCCTTTTGGCTCATGGACTCCGAGTGCATGGGGACTCCTTTGAAGGCAGCCTTTTCTCTTCCTCCCAGGACGTGGTTTCCTGTCACTGACAGGGTCCTGCTTGTGACACTCGGAGGTTGACCTGTGACTGCTGGTGGTTGTGATATCACCGTGCAGGGGTCGAGACCAAGCCTGGCTTAGAAAACGGCGCAGGAGAGAGGGAGGCCAGTTGCTGAGAGGGCGGAATGCTGTAGTGGCTTGCCGGCCTTGTTGGATTGAAGGCGTGTGGGCAGAAGAAGTGTGGGTGTAAATGTGCACGCTAGGCACAACGGAGGGAAAGCCTCAGCCTCATCCCATGAAGTTTCCTCAGGCTTAACACGCGAAGCCAGTGTCGGCTTTGCTGCGGGGGAGAAGCTGGCCGGGGGCTCAGCTCCACGCAGGCCATCCCTGCCTGCCTGCCTGCCTGCCTGCCTTGAGGCCACCACAACCCCTTAATAACAATATTGTTAAGTATAAACATAGTATACCCTTCATAATACAAATATGTGTATACACATTTATGTACATTTGTGTACTGATTTGTACATACATTTATTTATATATACCTTCTACATATGTAGCTAGAAACTCAGCTGGGTTTTTTGGTCGGGGGGTGGGGGTTTTGTCTTTCTTTCTTTTTTCTTTTATTCACCACAGGAAGCAGCCTAATTAGTGAGATCTCCCCAGAAACCAGAAGGACTGTATACCCAGGTTCCATTGTCCCCCTGTCCCTCCAGGATCTCACTTTGCTTCACCTTGAGAAAGGGTATGATTGTTTCTTGATGTTCCCATGCCCAGGTCCTTCCCCCCACCCCATCCTGTGTAGGCTTACTTAGAAATTCAGTAGCGATGTTGTTGTTGTTTGTTGTTACTGATTTTTAGAAGTGCATGTATAGCTATTAATAACAGTTACTGGTAGAGGGGTGTGTGGGGAGATATATGCCTGCATGTTATTCCTCATGGCCTGTATCAGTTAGAAAGCTCTTGGTCATGCTACAGTGTAGCAGAGAGCCCCAAACAAGGGTAGGCTAAACAGTGAAGGTTATTTCTTCCCTTCCTCACCCAAATTCTCCCGCAAGTCCAGATGACACAAATTTGTTCATGACAAAATTTAAGCCTCGTCTTTGACCCACTTTCTTCCCTCTACCCTTAATATGAAAATCGGTAGCCACATCTGCTTGAATCTAAACCCTTTACTATCTCTCAACTCTATTAACTGCTTTCTGTCACTGTCACTATTTTGGGTCAGCACCCTATGCCAACCAGGTTACTGTCCCCTGACCCCCCATTAGTAGCACCTGCCTCTAATCTTTCCACAGTGCACTCCCAGGGAATTTACTTATATGCCACTGGCCCGTGTCTTCAGGATGGTGTCTGCGCTGCTTACCCACAAGTTGTACCAGTTCTGAACAAGCTTGCTGCCCCAGTGTTCTTTTGAACCCATATCCGTCCCTCTACGCAAAACTGATTGTTGCTCTGTTTGTTCATAGCGTTTCGCGTTCGGTCTCAACCTCAGGCCCCCATAAAGACTGTTTCTTCTCTGGAGTGTTATTTGCTGCTCATTAATATCATTAAGCTCCTAATCTTTTCACTGTCTTAGATATCGCTTCCTCCAGAAATCCTGCCCTACCCCCCTGAACTCTAGTGTTTATTACAGCATTTGTAAGAATGGACAATAAGGGTCTGCACCTGTAATTCCTGAAGGCCAGGATAGAGCCGGAGCTCTGCCTTGATTGTCACCGGATTGCTCTGCCCAGCACCGTGCCTTAGCCTTAGTAGATAGTCAGTGAATGTTCATTGATATTAAAAAAATGGGATATCCTTACCCTAACTCAGATAAAATGTGGTGTAGAAGAAATTATTTTTTTGCCTTTATGAAACACCGTATCTTGGTGAGCAGAACCACAATAACATCTACCAAGTTCTGCAGGGAAAATGTAAAAGAAATATTCTGGAATTATGTCTGTTCACCTCTATTATTTCTCGAATGCAACCACTTTTTAATTGTGGAAATTAGGAATTTACATACTTATGAGAGTTATGATATTTCAGAGCATCTCGTAAATCTGTTTCTACCACAATGTTATTATTATCAATGGAGTCTAGAATTTATTATCAATTTAATCTATAATTTGACCATTTGTTTTCCAAATGACCACATCATACAATTTTCAAAACTATAAACTGTCTCGGGGTTTTCTCAGGTATTTGTATGCCCTTCATTATTGTCAATAACAATGTAATCTTTTATTCATTCATTTATTCATATGTCCATCCAATGTAAAGTAGGAACTATGGGCAATAAGAATGAGAATAATGCTCGGTCTTTGCCTAAAGTTATAATTTAGCTGAAGAGGCAGCCATGTCTCAGCAAAATGCAGAGAGGAAAATATTCTCACAAAGTGATAAATACGGTACTGGAGAAGGCCAGAGGAGAGATTGTAAAAACATTCATGGAAGCTGACTTCTAAACTGGAGTGTGATGATTAAGTCAGATTTCAATGCACAGAAAGAGAAGATGGTGCTTCAAGGGTGAGGGAATGGGGTGAGAAAAAAAGCAAGGTGGTCCCAGATACTCGGGCAGAGGAATGGAGTCCAGTGTGGCAGAATCATAAGGTGTATGATGTTATGGTAGAAAACCAGGGGAAGCTAAAAAGCCAGTTCTTTTTTTTAATATTGTCTCAAGGTTTTTTATTTTATTTTATTTTTTTCAATATATGAAGTTTATTGTCAAATTGGTTTCCATACAACACCCAGTGCTCATCCCAAAAGGTGCCCTCCTCAATACCCATCACCCCCCCCCACCCCCCATCAACCCTCAGTTTGTTCTCAGTTTTGAAGAGTCTCTTATGCTTTGGCTCTCTCCCACTCTAACCTCTTTTTTTTCCTTCCCCTCCCCCACAGGTTCCTGTTAAGTTTCTCAGGATCCACATAAGAGTGAAAACATATGGTATCTGTCTTTCTCTATATGGCTTATTTCACTTAGCATCACACTCTTCAGTTCCATCCACGTTGCTACAAAGGGCCAGATTTCATTCTTTCTCATTGCCACGTAGTATTCCGTTGTGTATATAAACCACAATTTCTTTATCCATTCATCAGTGGATGGACATTTAGGCTCTTTCCATAATTTGGCTATTGTTGAGAGTGCTGCTATAAACATTGGGGTACAAGTGCCCCTGTGCATCAGCACTCCTGTATCCCTTGGGTAAATTCCTAGCGGTGCTACTGCTGGGTCATAGGGTAGATCTATTTTTAATTTTCTGAGGAACCTCCACACTGTTTTCCAGAGTGGCTGCACCAATTTGCATTCCCACCAACAGTGCAAGAGGGTTCCCGTTTCTCCACATCCTCTCCAGCATCTATAGTCTCCTGATTTGTTCATTTTGGCCACTCTGACTGGCGTGAGGTGATATCTGAGTGTGGTTTTGATTTGTATTTCCCTGATAAGGAGCGACGTTGAGCATCTTTTCATGTGCCTGTTGGCGATCCGGATGTCTTCTTTAGAGAAGTGTCTATTCATGTTTTCTGCCCATTTCTTCACTGGGTTATTTGTTTTTTGGGTGTGGAGTTTGGTGAGCTCTTTATAGATTTTGGATACTAGCCCTTTGTCCGATATGTCATTTGCAAATATCTTTTCCCATTCCGTTGGTTGCCTTAAAAAGCCAGTTCTGGGGCACCTGGGTGGCTCAGTCGGTTAAGCGTCCGACTTCAGCTCAGGTCATGATCTCACAGTTCGTGAGTTCAAGCCCCACGTCGGGCTCTGTGCTGACAGCTCAGAGCCTGGAGCCTGCTTCCGATTCTGTGTCTCCCTCTCTCTCTGACCCTCCCCTGCTCATGCTCTGTCTCTCTCTGTCTCAAAAATAAATTTAAAAAAAAAACATTAAAAAAAATTGTTAAAAAGCCAGTTCTAGGGGCGCCTGGGTGGCGCAGTCAGTTAAGTGTCCGACTTCAGCCAGGTCACGATCTCGTGGTCCGCGAGTTCGATTCAGGGGCGCCTGGGTGGCGCAGTCGGTTAAGCGTCGGACTTCAGCCAGGTCACGATCTCGCGGTCCGGGAGTTCGAGCCCCGCGTCGGGCTCTGGGCTGATGGCTCAGAGCCTGGAGCCTGTTTCCGATTCTGTGTCTCCCTCTCTCTCTGCCCCTCCCCCATTCATGCTCTGTTTCTCTCTGTCCCAAAAATAAATAAACGTTTAAAAAAAAAGAAAATTTTTTTAAAAAAAGCCAGTTCTAAATTAGGGAATGACAGAAACACCAAATGAATAATTTGTCTTTATCATATATTCAACGGGAATCCATGGAAGATTTTTGAAGCATGAAATGTCCTGAAATTGACAAACATAAATGCAATACGGAGATGAATGACAGAATCTGAACTGGAGGCCAAGACTGTGGAACTCACGGACGCCAGGAATGATGAAGGACTAGAGTGTGGGACTAGCACTGGGACCACCCAGGGGAGTTCAGATTAGAATATGGCAACTGTAAGCCCGTTGGGTCTGAAACCCACAAAGATTTGTTACTCGTGGAGCTGGAATAGAGAATGAAGGAGTCAGAAATATAAAAATACCCTGAATTTTGGTATTTCTGAATTGTCCTTCCTAGATATAGTATACACTCGTTGTGAGAGCATAGACACAGAAATGAAATGAAGCATTGGACTGTGTTCCACCAGTCATCTTCTCACAGACCACAGCTGGTATGCCTGCCAGCCCTTCAGAGACAGTCGAATACTGTTTTCTTGTACTGAAGTTTATGCCGAATAGTTTTTTATGTGCGTATGTGCTATTTTCCCCAAATAAACTATTTCTTTCCAAAGAAGATAAGTGTTCTAACTGGGAATGATCACTTGGAACCTCAATTCCACAAGTTAAGTTTTTGGGTTTTTTTTTTTAACGTTTATTTATTTTTGAGAGCAAGAGACAGAGCGTGAGCAGGGGAGGGGCAGAGAGAGAGGGAGACACAGAATCCAAGGCAGGCTTCAGGCTCTGAGCTGTCAGCACTGAGCCCGACACAGGTCTCGAACTCACAAGCTGTGAGATCATGACCTGAGCCGAAGTCAGACGCTCAGCCGACTGAGCCACCCAGGTGCCCCCACAAGTTAAGTTTTAAGGAGTGTATTAGTGAGTTCAGAATTGGAAATACTGAGCTTTGTCATATAGGCAAGAGAAACATATGGAGATTTTCATGAGAGAGTCAGATATTTGAATCTAGATTCACAGAATGAATATGGTTAAGAATATAGGTCACCAGTTTCTATAAATTTATTTATTACCTAATGTAATGCCTCATAAATAGGTCATCATTAAATGCTTTGACTGCTAATAACATCAATAAAAACTTGAGGTAGTAGAGATCTTCTAAAATCTTGTGGTTCTCAAAGTCAGTTTTAAGCATTGATGTTTTATTGATTCCAGAAAAACGTCATGTAAAATCTCTGTTCGATGCCACAGGACTCAAGATGTAGACATTTACAACTTTAGAATAGTACCCTAGAGAGAAATTTGCCAAGAACTAATAATCGAGATGTTATACAGTCAGCCCACTGTGATCTTTATTAGACTGCAGGATCATGAACTATATTTCCTACTTCAGGACCTACAATAAAGATTTTTTTTCAAAATTGTAATAGGAAATAATTTTGTTCACTCCATAGCATGTTGTGAGAAAATTTATTTTAAAAATATTTCACATCCTGTGTGTTTTGAAGCCCATCTAAATTGCCATTTAAGGCATTGGAAATGTACGGTGTAAGAAAAAATAATAAATTCATGCAAGCTATAGTGTTTCTTTTCTCCTGAGAGAAATTCAATACACGTAGAAGGAGTAATAGAGAACCATACATGTTATCTGTACTGTTAATTAAATTGGTTGAAGAGCAAATCACTGGAACTTTTTAGTGTTATAGATAGATTCATATGTGTTGTCAATAATTTTTAAACATGGAGCGCCTGGGTAGCTCAGTTGGTTAAGCATCTGATTCTTGGTCTTGGCTCAGGTCTTTGATGTCAGGGGTGTGAGTTCATGCCCCGCGTTGGATTCCGCACTGGACGTGAAGCCTACTCAAAACAAAACAAAACAAAACAAGCTTATAAATATTTTGGAAACATGATGAGTGCAAGAAATCATTTAGGTGCAGTTGGTTATGGATCCAGAAAAAAAAAAAAAAGATTCTCAAGTTAGTGTAGAAAATAAGAAAGTGGATGGACATTCGGAATAAATTGAGAAACTTAGAGACAATCTGGTTTCTAAAAGTAAATTAACTTAGTGATAATTGTAACCTTATGGGATATATATAGAGACAGAGAGAGAGAAAGAGAGGCTTGCACACGGAAAAACCAAATCCTTGGCAACCCACCTCACGAGTGCACACCCAAGGACATGAAAGCATCTATCTGCCTCCATGTTTCCCAGTCCACAACCTTCACTGTTTAGAAGTAGGAAAACAAATGGCCTGGATCCGTCAGAAATTACTCCCACCTGAAGCCTGGTTGGCCTCTCCTTCCTGCTGTGTATCAGGTTAAGTTCAGCCTGACTTTCTTGAGAGGTGGGGACAGCCTTCAACATGTGTTAAAACTGACTGAGACAATGCCGTTTAAGCATAGTTTCATCTCTGTTCAACTTGCCGGCACCTCTAGGAGTTCCATTCAGTTTCTACTGTCCTTTTTTTTTTTTTTTTTCCTCCTCTGAACTTAATTCCCGAGGCGTATATTTAAAGTAGATTGCCAATATGTTCAGGTTTGGCGATGAGAATGCATAGAGAGTATTATAGTTATAAAATAAAATAAAAACATAAGCAGTGGATCCTCATTAGCAAGTGGAAGATTGGCAAGAGGTCCAGAGCAGCCCTTGTCGTGATAATTAATTAAACAAATACATGTACTTGACGAAAGAAATGCTTACAGTATGTCAAAATGAATGGCAAAAGGAAGTGAATCAGCAGACAGAAACACAGGTGCCTGCCCACCATCCTGCAGCCTTAGCAGACAGCCCTCCCGCCTGCTTCCTCCTCCCGAGCCTGCCCCCTGCTCAGCTCAGAACCTCCCTGCTCCTCCTAGCCTCCTACCTTGGAACCAGTCTATCAGCCTTCCAGCCAGAAAACTGACAAGTCTTTCTCCACCACTCTTTGAAAACGCGACTCTTCCCGGTTGAAGACACCTCACGGGACCCTCTCCCTGTTCAGGAGAGAACCCATTCTGTGGCTCGGGGGGATTTTCATAATCTGATGCCTGGAATTCTTGCCACTCCAGACAGAGACCCCATTCCCCAGCCTCCCTGAACTAATTACATTTTGTGGAATCTACCACAGTCTGACATGCCTGTTTTCTCCCACTGGTGGTTACTCTCCTTCTCCATCACCGCTGTCTCCAAATCAAGACTCAGTTCATGAGTCCCGCCGTTCAGGAAGCCTTCTCAGGCTTGAGACCCACTGCCCATGCCCATGGCCTGCCTGTGCCGCTCGTGTCCTGGGCACATTCAAAGGGTGTGTTTGCGCCATTAGTTCATTCAAATACTTTTTAACAGATGTACATGTGTATCAGATTTATCCGGAATCAGCATTGCTCTCCACGGTTGGTGATCACAAGGGTAAAATTAGGCGGGCTTCGTACGTAGACTGCAAAATGTAGTTGTGTTGTCTGATGACTGCTGTTTGAACTTGGTTCGTGATCTACCGTTTAAGCCTCTGGATCCACCTCAAAATTGTGTTATAGATTTTGAAATACTTTGTTGTCATGTTTTTAACTGTTATGAATGATTATGACTTAGTACATGGAAATTACCTCTCTTTGAAGAACTGTATCTGAACAAAACATGTGAGTCATTTGTTTCGGGATAACAAGTCTGAGGGGAGTATGTTTAAACAATATAAAAATAAATAATTTGGGGGATTTATTTGGGGAAAAAAGGAACGATTACATGAAAGATGGACAAGAAGTAGATAAAGCAGTTTTCAAGAATACATAAACAAGGGGCGCCTGGGTGGCGCAGTCGGTTAAGCGTCCGACTTCAGCCAGGTCACAATCTCGCAGTCCGTGAGTTCGAGCCCCGCGTCAGGCTCTGGGCTGATGGCTCGGAGCCTGGAGCCTGTTTCCGATTCTGTGTCTCCCTCTCTCTCTGCCCCTCCCCCGTTCATGCTCTGTCTCTCTCTGTCCCAAAAATAAATAAACGTTGAAGAATACATAAACAAAAGAAAACAAAGAAAATTGGTAAAATAACAGGGTTATATAAGAAATAGGGAAAAGACGGGGCGCCTGGGTGGCGGAGTCGGTTAGGCGTCCGACTTCAGCCAGGTCACGATCTCGCAGTCCGGGAGTTCGAGCCCCGCGTCGGGCTCTGGGCTGATGGCTCGGAGCCTGGAGCCTGTTTCCGATTCTGTGTCTCCCTCTCTCTCTGCCCCTCCCCCGTTCGTGCTCTGTCTCTCTCTGTCCCAAAAATAAATAAACGCTGAAAAAAAAATTAAAAAAAAAATAGGGAAAAGACTAACATAACTAGAAAAGAACAGACATGAGATAGTTGATATAAGGAGAAAACTGAACTGGATTGTCATCCAAGCAAATTGGATGACAAAACTTAGAAAAGAAAATATTGTTAACATAACAGTGACAAAATCCTGTTCTCTCTTACAGAATAATACATAAAATATTTGGCAGATATTTTCTTATAGTAATAGAAAGTGAGAAATAAAACAAAATTTTTGTCTGGCTTATTTTTACAGAAAGTTTGAATGTTACATGACAAGTATCCTCCTTCTTCTTTCTTCTTTTTTTGAAGTTTATTTATTTTTGAGAGAGAGCACGTGTGTGTGTCTGTGAGCTGGGGAGGGGCAGAGAGAGAGGGAGAGAGACACAGAATCCTAAGCAGGCTCCATGCTGTCAGCACAGAACCCGATGTGGGGCATGAACTTACGAACTTCGAGATTGTGACCTGAGCTGAAAGCAGGAGTCCGACGCTCAGCCACCCAGGCGCCCTGCCAAATTTTCTTCTACTAATTGTTTTCTAGACTATCTAGCCTTCATGGTGAGGGGTAAATCGCAATTTGTTCAAACTGTTGTTGATTTTAAATGTCTTATAATTTATATTTTCTCCAAAATATCTAAATGTCTTTTAATGTTCCTATGACATGAGTTTTATGTGACCCTATTTAACACCCATGACCATATATATTTTTGACAGTTTTATTCATTGATAGATCTCTACACACAAGAAGAAAATAGGGCACAAATTGGGTGCTTAATTAATACCTTTTTATTAAGCGAATTTTATTTTATTGCCATACTCATTTAATCTTTGACATTAACTGTAGTAAAGGCAACTACTCCCAGAAAGAAAAAGAAAAAAAAAAAAGTAATGAAACCACTCTTCTTTGTGCTTCTTTAACAGAAATGAGATGGTTAGATTGTTTTATGTCTGTAGTGATAAAGCAAAAATGCTACCATAAACATGCTCAGATTTTCCTATTATTAGTCACTCTAATGACATGGGATTCCACCTTTAAGTAGCTGATTAGTACGGATTGCTTCAAAAAGACAGTCTGGTCTTCATTAGGGCGTCTGCCACTGTGTCGGGGTTTTACAATCGCTGCCTCCTACAGCGTGTCGTCAAGCTATGCGGCTGCTCGTTCGTAAGGCACACGTTCCGTGTTTCCGTGAGAGTAGAGCTGGTTTGGTTAGTTAGCCTGCATTTATTTATTTACGTGTATTTATTACGTCTTGCTCGGTATAACTTAGATATATTGAGTTTTTTGCTTTGGATGCGTATGACACGTAGACACTCAAACTAGCTCAGATAAAAAAGTGGGTTTAATGCAGCAATGCATAAAGAGCACAACTCTCAGGAGAGACAAATGCGACTCCTGAGCCACATTTCCAATTTCCAATTCTCAAAAACAAAACAAAACAAACCCCACAAATGTGTAATGGGTCCTGTGATCTGGTTCCTCTTTATGCCTGCGGTCCTCGTGCTCTGGCTGGTCTGCTTACCGGCTGCTGTTGAGCTGAGTGCCCACTCCTACTCCCCTAACTGTACCTGGGGTGAATTTGTTCCTGGTACATCGACTAGGGCTGTGAAACAGGCATTGCACGAGCGGGTCTGCCCTGGAGAGGAAAGTGCGGACATTTCACTGGCAGCGCGTGTTGGATGCCAGGGGTGGTGCTGCTAATACTCACTGAGCACAGGTTGACGAGAGGCATACTCATTTCCTCATCCATCGATTCCACAAATACTGGTTGAGTTCCGCTCTCAACAGGGATTGGATTAGGCATTAAAGACACGTAACTGATTAAAAGCAGGCTAGTAACCTAATTCCAGAACTCTTCAGTGCCAGGTAGTAGGGACAGATACTTACCAGCTGAACTGTGAACGAGACCATTGCAGATGATGATGAGTCATATGAGGAAACAGAGAGATAAATAAAGAGAATAAAGCAGGGGCCAGCACATTTTTTTCTTTTAAGGACAAGATGGAAAATACGTTAGGCATTGCAAGATATACTGTCACAACTGCTCCACTTTGCCATTTTTGGATGATACCAAACAAATGGGTACAGCTGCATTCCAATAAAATTTTATTTAAAAAAAAAACCCCTGGGGCACCTGGGTGGCTCAGTCGGTTAAGCGTCCTACTTCGGCTCAGGTCATGATCTTGTGGTTCGTGAGTTTGAGCCCCGCATCGGACTCTGCGCTGACAGCTCAAAGCCTAGAGCCCGCTTCAGATTCTGTGTCTCCCTCTCCCTCTGCTCTTCCCCTGCTCATGCTCTGCCTCTCTCTCCTTCAGAAATAAATAAACATTAAAAAAAAATTTAAAAAGACTCCCCCACTTGTGCTCCCTCAAAAATAAATAAAAACATTAAAAAACAACAGTAACAACAGGCGGTGAGCTTGATTTCATCTGAGGGCCATAATGTGCTGAGCCATCACAGAGAGTAACAGTGACGGTGGCCTGGGAAGCACACTGCTGTATAATATAATGAGAAGAGGCCTCTCTGAAGGAATAATGTTTGAACTAGGGAGCAAAGGACAAGAAGGAGCCGTGACAGCTGGCACAGCAGGCATTGTTCTCGGGAAGGAGCAAGTGCAAAGGCCCTGTGGGGACGGAATAGGAGACTGAGATGGCTGAAGTTTAATGAGAAACGGAGTAGACATTGTAATTAAGTTTTGAGAGGCAGACAGATGTCAGCTTATGTAGCTCATCTAATTGAAGACAAACCTGACTAACTGGAAGAATCAGAACCAGGTCAGCCAGAACCTATGGGCAGCCTTAGTGGGGCACTGCTAGGAATCAGTCACCTGTCACTCCCTGCATCCCTCCATGGGATTCAGATTCCTTGGAAAAGAATCAGATGGCTGTTGATTGAGTGTGTAAGATGGCACAGAACGGAGGAAAGGGCACTCCCCAGAGCAAGATGGAGATTCCGTGACCAAAAGGAGGAAGGAGGTATGGTAGAGTCACAAGAACCTTTATTTGCAAATGGCAGCTCCTAGGTCACATCGTGCCTTTTCACGAATCCAGCAATCTGAAACGTTTGAAGAGTTGCTCAGAGATCTCCAGAGGTACTCTGAGACCAGGATTTAGATTCCAAGAGGAAATGAAGGGAGAAAAATATTTACTGATGGGTTTGCAAAAACTATCACCTCTAGGTTAAGCAAACTTTTTGTTTTAATAAAGGCGCAAGGATCTTAAAAATGTAGATGTCACTAATGATTTCTATAATGCCTGCTTGAATGATTTATTTAATATTTCTTTTGGGGCTTTTACGCCAGCTTGTATAGATGACAATTTTGTTTGAAAAATAGGACCTCCCTGGGCCAACGTTTGTAAATGGATGGCATTTTTATTATACACGTTTTCATCAGATAACCCAAATTGATAGTGAATAAAGATAGACGTTTTATTAGAGTCAACTCAGTGTCTCAAAACCCCTTCCTTTCCATCCCTTCTGACTAAGAGCATGAAGTGGGTAAATGCCTTCTCCACGGAAGAATAAAGCTCATTTTTCATGGTCAGTCTCAAAAAGAGACATCTGAAATAGTTGAATAGATTTTAGACTGTTAGAACGAGAGGGTATGCCGGACAATCTAGCCTGGGTCATGGATTGTGATTATTTTACCCAGAAAACTTACTAGCCACATTGCAGATTTTAATAATAAAGCATCTGTGCTAAAAGGAAATTATTCAGTGTATTTTACCAAATGTAAAATCTATCATGCATCTATAGAAGTTATTGAACATCTACAGGAATGCAGGTTTTAGTAAATTATGTTCAAGGATACCATAGAAGTATCATTGTAGTAAATAAATAAAAATGTTTAATGCAAATGAAAACAAATTTAAAAATTTTGTGCTTTTTTGCAAACAACATATTTTTTTAATAACAAAGTGATACTGATCAAAGAGCTCTATTTTTGAATTGTCCTTATTTGTATTGAATACATTTAATGCTTTCATCATTTATGTGTTCTTTTATATGTATATGCATTTTTTAGGACATTAGAATCAAATTACCTTGTTATTTTGCAATATTTTACTACTTTCACGTAGTATATTGGATTTCTAAGTATATTACATATAATGTTTATCCCAGTGCTAATGCATATTCATCTACATTTTCATGTTAAGTAAATTCATTTTATGTATTCATTTATCTTACGCAACTTCTAGATTCATTAACCTCATAGCATTGGGTCTTTACCTAAGAATCATTCAACCATTGCCATAAAATGCCTTTTCACAAGCCAGCCCCACATTCGCTGTGCACAAGAGTCCCGTGCTCTCACACACCTCTGCATCAGCTGAGGCTGAGGAGACATGCCAGGCTTGGCCGGGTGGGTCTGCTGATCTTGGCTGGGCTCTGCCGTGCCTCTGTCACTTAGGTATGAGTCAGCTGGTCACGCAGGGCTCCTCTGGGGTGTTTCCACCCCATTCCAAGTAGCTCATTCTCCTGAAATCGGCAAGCTAGCCACATAGACTCTTCCCATGGCCATGGCGGTGATGCAAGAGAACAAGATAGTGTGTTTCTACCGTGGTCTTCCTACCGCCCCCTTCCCTGTTCTCCTTCTCCCTCCCCTCTCCTTTCTCTCTCTCCCTCTCACTTTCTCTCTCTCCTCAACAGGTAGAATGCCAACATTTTATTCTTCTCCTCAGCTGACAAATTTAAATGAAGAGTGTAGTTTGGGGCCTCAGGATTCAACACTTTTCTAAACCCTCTCTCAAAGGTTTACTGAAATAACGCTTAAGCTTACTACTGCGCTCTTTATTGAGGGTAGTTTGGGCTCCACTCCATTATTGAAAAATCGCCACTTAAATGAATCTTAGTTCATACCAGTGAATGAGACCTCAAACTCTCTGGTTGAGCCGCCCGTGTGCATCATGTAGCCGGGCTCACCCTAGCCCACCCAAGTGATAGATTTGTTGTCTCTGTTTTTATTTTATTTCTGGTGGATACTAACTATAGCCAACGTATATGATGTCAGATTGTTCTTTTTGAAATTGATTTCATACCTCAAAACCTAACTGGCATTGCACAGTCTCGTTCTCTTCCTGGACCTCTTCTCCACAACACCAAGTGTATACAGTCCTGCATTAGTCAGGTATCTCTCTTTGCCACTTAAACTCCATGCATTAAGATTTTAGTAAGCATTGTCCACGGTCTGTTTTCATCACGTTAGATGTTTCACATAATTTAATATGTACGTGTGGTTATACTTTTTTAAAAAAGATTCCCCACTTTTAAAGATTTTACCAGTCTTGACTAATTTTACCTGACTAGAGAAATTAATAAGAAATTAGTATTGACAGGCTGATTTTCTTCCATCACTTAATTATCTTGACAGGTTGAAGTTAATCATTTGCTTGGCTGAAATTAATGCCATGTAGTATTGCCATCAAACTACTGAATGTGAGGACAGCTGCTTTAGCAGAAACCTTTTCAGAAGCTCATCATGATTTTCTTTCACTTCAGAAGCTATTGTGTTCGTGCCTCTGCAGTGAGGTCACTTATGATTCAGTGGCTTTGTATCCCCAGCCATCCCCACTTTTGACTAATCACAAAAGCAAAGTTGAGTAGCTAAGTGATATTTCTAAGAGCCTGTGGTATAGTGTGGACCACCGGTGCTCCGATACTAATTAATTCAATCTGGCAGAAATACAGTAAGGGACACTTTTAGCATGTAATTATTCCATTACCCCCTTTCTAACACCAGTGCTGATAGATACGTGATATTTTAAACCTGAATAGAAGTTTTCAGATTCATTGTTTAAAAAGTTATTGCTTATATCTCAGTGCAATATCTGTGTCTCAGACATTAGATTTGCACTGTAAGTGCAAGATGTATCTGCCTGCTAAATGGAACAAATTGGAATTAGTGTTGATTGATACCTACTAATTCACTTAATCCTTGTTATAATTCTGTGTCATACGTGTACTCCTCTTTTTTGTGGCTATGATTGGAATTATGTGTCTAAACTCACACAACTAACAGGAAGCAGCAGTAGGTTTTCAATCAAATCTGACTCAGGAGTCTGTATGCTTTCTGTTCCACACTGGCACTACAGTGGTATTTGCTCTTAAATTCTTTTATGATTAAACCAAGAAAACCTCATAGAGTATGAATTTTCAGTGCCAAGATTAATGAGCTTTAACACTCTTATCTCAGCCTGAATTTTCTAGTTTTGCCCCCTGTTCTCTTATAGAACCATCAGTCACAGTCAAGGTCCTTATCCTTTCTAGACCACATCCTCGAAACCACAGACTTCTGCGTGACATTTCCTTTCTTTGCCCCCTTCTGACCCACTGGGCGGGGGGAATTTCATCCACCAGGTCTCACCTAATCAACCTCTTTTCTGGTCTTCTCCTTCAGAAATGATCCACACTATGTATCCATGCCTCTTTGCTCTTGCTGTTGACAGAACATCACTCATTTGGAAGACAGTGACCAGTCCCGAAAGGTTTCTCTTAAATCTCTCTTAGTATGCACTACAATGTCTCCATGCTCACAGTAAAAACATCAGAGCATGTGATGGAAGGGACTGGAGAGTTGCTTGGATCTGCCCTTCAGACCTTACCGTTGAGTCGAACAGCATCATGCTACCCTCCATTCTAATACTGTCATTATAGCATAGTGTAGTTATACTTCACTACCGTTGTAAGAAACAAATCTGTTTCAACATAGTATGTGATAATATGTAATACTAGACTAACACACTATGACTGCACCATGTTTTCATTTCAGCCACTCTTGTGGGCCCTGTCCACTTAGTACATACAGTACGTACTCTCTGTGCATTAGAGATTCAGTCATCATGATGCCACTGTGATGAGTGTTGTTATCCCCATTTCACAGATGAACTAGAAGATTAAACGCATTAACTGGAATTGCCACTGACACAGAGCTCCTAAGTGAAGGAGCAGGGATGTCTGATTCTAAAGTTTAAATTCTACTCCACTGAGCTTTCCTGCCTTCTGGAAAAGCAAATGGGTTCAGAGACATTAAATACCAAAGAGTCAATAGCAATGATAGCAGTTTTATTCCCAGATCCTCGAAGGCCAGTGTTCATTTTATTTTATCGAGGTTGCCTTTCCTCCATGTATGTGCTTGTCAGTCATTTAGATTCGAAGATGCTTGTGGGGAATAAGCTTAGGAATTCCCTAAGTTTGCACCAATGGGTTAACAAGGCATAAAGAGATACAAAGCCATAGAATGCTCACACCCGAGTTTGGGTAAACAAGATTGGCACCCCAGAATAGAGAGGGGGTGTAGAGCCCCCAGAATAGAGGGAGGGGCAAAGGGCCCTGAAATAGAGGCACAAAGGTGCCCAATACATAGGTATATGAAATAAATAAGATTAGATATTCAGGGTGGAAGCACCCCCAATTTAGTACCATAGCTGCTTTCACAGGAGGAAAGGACCAAGTTAGGTAAACAGGTAAATTGGACTATGGACCACTGCATTGCAGGAAAAACAGCCCAGAGCAGAGATGGTTAACAAAAGAACAGGTGCCTTGCCAACTCTGAGGTTATTCCCCTCTGTCTCATCGCCTAGGCTAGCTAAGATAAACAGAGGTGATGCCTCATGTCCTCTGTAAACAACCCTCCTCCTGACTGCCCAGCACCAGATTTTGTTTTGTATTAACCTAAACCCCTAACCCCAAATATCTTCGGGATCCCCTTCCCCTCACGTCCACAGGTTAATGTTCACAAATTCATTGTATCTTTGTGCACGTCCATCGCCATGTTTGTAAGCCTTCTGATCCTGATAAAAACGGGGCAGGGACCCTTATTCAGGGCTCTTGTCTTTTCCTGGACATTAGCCATCTCTCACTTTAATCCTGCATCCCGCTCTCTTGCTGGACAAGAGAGAACTTTAGACTTAGAGTCTATGACAGATGCTGCCTTGAATTACTGTCAAAGGAAAATGGTTCTCAAAGTAGCAGAAAATCTTTCCTTTCCAACTTAGCTATCGGTATATTCAACAGTCAAAATGGTTTCAGCTAATATTGAAAATCTCCCTGTATATTTTACTTACTTGCTTTAATATATCCTTTTGTAGACTATACCATCAGTACTAGGGAAGCTAGAACATAGAACATGTGCGTTTCAGACCTTTGAAACCTATTATTTGCCCCTGAGCCAAAAAGAACAGAGCTGTTATCATCAATCACTATTTTAATGGCTTATTTCCTGTTTGGAATTATAATATAACATAGTGTCAACTTGTCGTTCTGACTTTGATTTCAGTTTTCAGTCTTAGTTTTGGAAAGTTGCTTTGACGGAGGGCTCAAGCCTTCTAATTGTAGAAAGAAGAACCTATAATTTCTCTGATAAAACAACTTCAAATGAATCACATTTCTTGTGGCCATGACACCTTGGCCGTAACTCAGAACATAGCCCAGGGCTTTCACATGTCTTTAAGGTTAACTGTGTCTTCAAATATCTGACCCAAAAAACAGGGCCATTAAGGGATGAGGATGAACATGCCCATTTAGGTAAGTAGGCAAAGTTTTTATACAGAATTGGTCACTGATAGTGATCAGTGATTAATATGTGCATCGACTTTGTGATAAACCTTGGTCTTGCTTTGCTAACACGTGACAAGTCGTTTTAGATATAGCGTAGATATTAAAAATAGCTGCTGTGGGGGCGCCTGGGTGGCTTGGTCAGTTGGGCGTCCGACTTCAGCTCAGGTCATGATCTCACGGTCCGTGGGTTCGAGCCCCGCGTCGGGCTGTGTGCTGACCACTCAGAGCCTGGAGCCTGTTTCAGATTCTGTGTCTCCCTCTCTCTCTGCCCCTCCCCTGTTCATGCTCTGTCTCTGTCTCAAACATAAATAAACGTTAAAATTAAAAAAAAAAATAGCTGCTGTGTCCATTACAACATCCATACTCTCCCTGACATTTGATGATAAGTCTTTTGTCTTTTTTCACAGCAATCACTTCAGAGTATTTTTGGAATTTTTTTTTTCTGTGTGTGTATTTCTTTGTAATGTTCACTAAGAAAGTTTTAGATTGCACCAGCTTGTTTCTTACAACGTTTTAGGTCTGAATAAAGAACTGTCTCCGTTAGGAATGCTTTGTTCCTGGGGCACCTGGGTGGCTCAGTCGGTTAAGCGTCCGACTTCGGCTCAGGTCATGATCTCATGGTCCGTGAGTTTGAGCCCTGCGTCGGGCTGTGTGCTGACAGCTCAGAGCCTGGAGCCTGTTTCAGATTCTGTGTCTCCTTCTCTCTCTGACCCTCCCCCATTCATGCTCTGTCTCTCTCTGTCTCAAAAATAAATAAACGTTAAAAAAAAAAGAAATGCTTTGTTCCTAAGAGCAGTTCCCAAGAAGCCACAAGAGTGTGATGGCCACTATTGCTTCAGCAGCTCGACAACATGAGACCCAGTGTCTTCGTATCACCGCTTCCTGCTCACTCTCAGGCGTCACCTCTCTGTTCAGGGCAGAGGGAAAGGTGGACTAGTTTTGCCAGCCTCGTCTCTAGGTCTGCAAAACACAAGAGCCCCCAGTGTTTTTTCCAGCAGACTTCTGTTCTTTCTTATGACCGGAGTCAAGTTCCTCAACCATTCCTGGCTAAAATGTTTAGAGACAGTTTGCACAGTCATGACGAAAAGGATTGTTGAATCCTTTCAAATGTGTATTCAGGATCGACCACGTGCCAGCCACGGGCCTGTCTGCTAACTTCCCTAGAGGACGTGTGGAAGCTTTCGTCGGTGTAGGGGTCTGTGAAAGCCTTACTGCTCTGGTTCCCGGTCGTGGAATGGAGGGTTGCGGATGGAGATCCTATGGAGGTTAAAGCAGGAGAATGAATTATTCACGGTCATGCATCAGGGCCTGGGAGGACAATGGGAGTGTTAAGTGGAGGATTTGAGACGTCGTTTTGAGTACAAAGCACGAGTACAGGATACATGACTGGGCTAATAACCCGGTGACCCAAGATTTGTGTCCCGTTTTCCTAGTCAAAAGCAAAACTGCAAGATCAGCGATTTCAGGTACAGATTTCAGACTTCCTGTTCATTACTCTGACTCCCTGATGAACCTCACTGTTAATACATTTTACTTAAATATTTATAAAGTAATACAGAAGAGTCAGAGCGAGCTAATGAAGTCACCAGAAGCATTATTAGACTGTATTATGGATGAATGTTGGTGTCCCCTGGAAATTCCCGTGTTGAAACCCTAACCCCGAATGCGGTGGTGTCAGGAGGTGAGGCCTTTGGGGGGTGATGAAGTCCTGAAGGCTGAGCCCTCAAGGCAGCATGAGTGCAGACACTTTGGTCTTGGAGTTCCTGCCCCCAGAAGTGTGAGGAATGACGTCCTGTTGGTCGAAGCCGTCCAGCCGGGGTATTCTGGGATGGCCGCGTCAGCTGGCTAATGGAGGCTTGGTTGGGTACTCTCTAAGAAGACATGTAAAAACCGCTCTGGTTTGTTCCTGAGCTTTTTTGTTGTGGCTGCTCTTGATCTTTCAGTCAACTGCTTAAAAGCAAATGTACGTGACTTAATGTGTAGTCACATAAAAATGGAGCCTCTGTCAGTTTGGGCTCTAACCTTCAAGAGAGAGAAGCTGCTGGTTAAGGAAGCCGACTGTGAGGCCTGGCACGTGCTTCATAGGTACACGGTGGAGATGAAAGTGTGTTGATCCCTGAGTGTGCCCCGATTTAAATAGTGAAAGATGATAGGAGGTTCAGGGAAAGTCTGGGATAAATTAGGAAGGGAGAATACATTTTTTTAAAATGGTTTTATTTCAGATATTAATTGTAGACTTATCTTTGAAAAAGAATCATTTATCATTCATTTAATCAATATTTATTAAGCACCATTTATGCACCGCGGCAATGCCTGCATATATCATAAAATAAAGTACAAATCTAGCTGAGGGAGACAGATGATAAATAATAAATATGGAAGTAAGTAAATTATGTAGTATGTTAGAAATTAAGGAAAAAATGGTAAAGCATGATAAGAGATTAACATTCTTCGGTAGGGATGGTGTTTGAAGAGAATGGTCTTAATGAGAAGGTGAGATTTGAGCCAGGCCTTGAAAGGCAAGGAATTTCCAGCCAGATATCCTGGGGGAGGGTCATGGGACAAAGTACAGTTATCGTCTGCAGTATATGAGTTATTCAAACACGTCTATGTCATGTACAGTCTCGTGAGAGCCCCGCTAGAAACCTATAAAAAGCACAACAGCGGCAGAATTTAATTTTCAGAAATGTTAATTTGATTAGGAAAATAGATCTCAGACTTAAATGTGAAATGACGTCTGAGAAATATGGTGTGGGTGTTTCAATTTCTGCCCCCCTCAGGTTCTAGCATGTAGGAGAAGTCGGTATATTGGTAACACTCGTGACCCATAACTGTTCTCTATTTTGTGCTTCAGAGAGTATACTGGAGAAGTCATTGATATTACGACATTTGCTTAAGGCAGAATCATAGGATCTTGGAAAAGAATCCGGTTCGGTAGTTGTGCTTACTCTACAAGGACAGACTTGTTACCTGCCTTCGTGAAGAACATTCTAGTGGAGAGGACTGACATTATTCATACAGTTCCCACCCAGGCTGTATAAATACAAGGTGAAGCAACAATTATTGTAGGGAGAGGACAATTATTGTATGAAATTGTATGGTGATGAAGAAAACTTACCAAGACAGGAAAGGCTTCCCCGGGTGTATATCTGTCCTAAAACCTGAAGGACAAGTGGGGAACAACCAGCTAAGGGTTTCAGGACAGCACCTGCAGAGGGAAGAATGGCAGAAGCAAGCAGGGTGTGCCTGGGGCACTGAGAAGGCCAGCGCTGGGAGGCTCGGTCGGTTAAGTGTCTGACTTTTGATTTCAGCTCAGGTCCTGATCTCACGGTTCGTAGGTTTGAGCCCTGCATTGAACTCTGCACTGGCAGCGCGGAGCCTGCTTGGGATTCTCTCTCTCTGTCTCTCTCTCTCTCTGTCTCTCTCTCTGTCTCTCTCTCTCTCAAAATAAATAAAAATTAAAAATTAAAAAAAAAGGCCAGCACTGCAGTAGTGCAGGAGTGAGGGGAGCGGAGACGTCAGTCGAGGCCAAAAGGCAAAGGGACAGAAGTTAAGAATTTTGCTTTATTTCTCTCTAAAAGCAATGAAGAGCCATGAAAGGTTGTGCTCAGTGGAGAAGAGTGTCTTAAACAAATCTGCCTTTGGGACAGATGCTCCGATTGTAAGTGAGGAAAGTTTTCAGCACGGTCATGGATTAGCGATGGGGAAACTAGAGTTGAAGGCTTAAAAGCAGGTAGCAGTGGAAGAAATGGAGAACAGTTGATGGATTTGAGAGTTTGTATAGGAGAAATAAATCAGGAGAGCTTTCATACATGTGGGAAGCAAGGGAAAAAGGAACAGCTTAAGATGATTCCAGGTTTCTAGCCTGTGGAGAAGGATAAAGGGCCGTGCTGTTAGCGGGGATTCCTTGCAGCTGATGGCGGTGGCCTTGGCCAGCTGGACCGTAAACCTGGTTTACTGGGTGGAGAAGATGGTTAGCATATGTAGATGTGCCTACACAACCTCGAGAACACACCCAGAGCACTTGCGTGAGCCACAGTGTCACAGCTCATCAGGCAAGGATCAGACAAGGTTGCAGAAAATGGACGGGTTTTGCTGGAATCACCCCATGTGTGCTACACTAAGTATTCCAGTTATCTGTCTGCTTTCCACCCTAGAGCTAGCCTTAAACAGTCCTCAGGGGACCAACTTCCCGGGAGACAAAGTGACACTTAAAAAAAATCTAAGACCTTGAAGCCTGTGGAAGATCTCGTGGGAGCAACATGTACTTCTTTGTAAGCACATGTCTGAAAACAAGTGGAAACCATGCTGTCGATTTTCTCTTCATTATCAGATACTTGGACCAGTGATCTCTGGTTTTTTTCATTAGGAAAAAGAAAGAGCTTCTTAAAGTCCCATTGGTCTTCCGTTGACATAGGATGCAACCCAGTTAAGCTCACCGGTTAGGTATTGGGGAGCACAGAGGTCCGCAGAAAGCCACACGCACTGATGCCGCTGGGTCAAGGCCTCGGGAACAGAGAAGAGAGCTTGTCTCTGTTGCGACAGAGAGATAACTTGTCTTGTCCTATCTGTATAAAACAGCTCTGGTGGAAAAGGTCTCTTCCTTTCTCCTGTTGTTTGTCTTAATTTTTTAACATTTATTCATTTTTGAGAGATGAAGAGACAGAGTGTGAGCAGGGGAGGGGCAGAGAGAGAGGAAGACACAGAATCCAAAGCAGGCTCCAGGCCCTGAGCCGTCCGCACAGAGCCCGACACGGGGCTGGAACCCATGAACTGGGAGATCGTGACCTGAGCCGAAGTAGGAGGCTCAACCGACTGAGCCACCCAGGTACCTCCTCTCTTTCTCCTTTTGAGTAATATGTTGGAAAGCCTGGATAAACTGCCTGCGTATAAATTGCACTCTGAAAACGTGGCAGGACCAATCAGATGATTCACCAAAAGAACTTACTGCTGATAAGGATCTCATGGGAAGAGGTGCCTCTCCACCCCTGAGCTCAGTTGAGCTCAATCAGGAATGACAGACACAGCACTCCCAGGCAGGACCTGAGAAGGGCGCTCCCAGGCACCCTTCTGACCCGCAGAAGTCATCGAGGGAACCAATTTCTGATTCATAAGATGAGGAAAGTGGCGATCCACAGTTTAAGCTGGGCCGACAGGCGTTAACCTCGTCTGCAGTGACTATGAGCTTGTAGTCCCCCCAAAGCAGGTGCTGACTGCATGTGAGAGAAATGACCAGGGTCCAGTAGTGGAAAACGGCCCAAAGCACCTGATGGAACAGTGACTCTTAGAAGAGGCCAACTGAGGAGAAATGGGCCGAATATCCAGATTCTTGATGCTCCGGGAATGCCACAGAAAGATGTCATCCACACAGATGGTTCTGGCAGAAAGTGTCTACAGAGGACAGATAAATCCTTCTTCCACCATCTGTGAAAGGAGGCTTAGAGCGATGGCATCTCAGCAGCCTCACCGCTCTGCTGTTCATTGGATCATGGTCACAATGTGAGTGTAGCTAAGGCTGATCTTATTCTAGGGTGGCCTTCGGGAGTCAGCCTCTACTGGGAGGTCAACATCCAAGGTATGACATCATTTAAGTCATTCATCAACGCACCTGAATCACCCACTGCCAAGTGATTATGAGTTTGTCTGCTTTAGATTTGTTTCCTCAGGAAACAATGTCTGAAATTTGTTTACATGCTTCTGTTGGGAAGGATTGTTAGGAGTAACATGTGTGAAGAAATTAAGGAAGAGCAGAGAGAAAAATCGATGTGCAGGGCAACCACAGGACCTTGGCCCATCCCACCCGTGTTCTGGAGCTCAAAACGCCACTGAGTGTCCCTCAAAGAGGTGAGGGAACGTAGGCTCCAGTGAGGGCAGGTTCTTGCAGCCAGGGCCTTCCGGGAAGAACCTCGGCAGGGAGTACTCAGCAGGTGGCACCTCCGTGGCAGGCCCAGCAGACGTGGGAGGAACTGTCTTCTCGGGTCCAGTGAGCCAGGCCATACTTGTCAGCGCGAGGGTTCTTCCGAAGGGAAGGGACATCCTGTCCCCGGTCGTTCTGGGAAGCGGTTAATCTGGGAGAGACGGGGAGCAGTCTTTAAGGATGGTGTGTTGGTGGAGGGAGTTAAGCGTCCAGCGCTCTCACCAGCGTGAAGCAGGACCTGGGGAATTGTGAAACTGCACAGGTACCTCGTGCAGCACGTGACTCGCGTCTGTGTTGTGTGGTTCTGATGTCAGCCATCAGACCCAATTATCCTGGTATAGGAAGTATGTTGCTGCACGACAGCTACACGACTGAAGGGATCACGGCGTTGATGACAGTGCCTTGGCGTTACTCAGCGTTGGAGCCCAGGAGCCACAGGGTCCAGAGCTCGATGGTGGAGCCCCGCCCTCGGGACAGCAGGGACCACGTGATCTGCAATAGCCTGTCTCCTGAGCTTGTTTGCAAAACAGGGAAGCACTCCAGCGGCCCCATCCCATAGAGATACGATGGCAGCCACATTCACGAGTTGAAACTTTCTAGGAAGCATGTGAAAAACAGGAGAGGGGCGTCTGGGTGGCTCAGTGGGTTCAGCATCCAACTTCGGCTCAGGTCATGATCTTGTCGTTCATGAGTTCGAGCCCCATGTCGGGCTCTGTGCTGACAGCTCGGAGCCTGGAGCCTGCATCAGAGTCTGTGTCTCCCTCTCTCTCTGTCCCTCCCCCACTTGCATTCTGTCTCTCTCTCTCTCTCTTTCTCTCTCAAATATAAATAAACATTAAAAAAATTTTTTTTACAGGAGAAAAGACACCAAATGAGATTAAGTTTATTTGCCTTATTTAACTCAACGTGTATTATCATTCGCTATGCAATGAAAATTAAAGCTGTTGATATATTTTACTTTTTTTCATTACATGTTTTCCAAATCTAGTGTGTGTCTTACAATGACAGCACATTTCAATTTGAACTAGCCACATTTCCACACTCTGTTGCCACATGCAACACAGGTGGGTGCTACCATGATACAGACTAGGCATTATGCCTGGTGCTTGGAAAAAATCAGCTGTAAGTATTTTAAATGTATTTACTGTTAGTGAGTATGTCCCTGCCTAAGTCTTCTTGTGCCCTAAACCTGCAGTGTAAATACTATATGTTTTTTAAATGTTTCTGCCACCTTCTCCTCTATGTAAACACACACGTGCACTCACATGTTTTAAATAAAAGGGATTTTTATTATTTGCTTCCTTGTTAGTATTTTCTCGAAACAGACTAGATTCATATAAACTAATTTGTCAGAATATCGATGTTGAATTTTCGTCACAACTGGAACTGTGGGTTAGCAGCTTAGAAAAAACTAGCATTTCAGCTGGAGGGGGTTTGAGGTCCTCATTTTGAAGAAGTAAAGCTGTTAGTACAGAGTAATTATAATTGGCTGAAATTTCAGTAGATAAATTTAGCATTTATATGTTAGTTTGGAAGTGTTTTATTCTAGAGGAATTAAAATGTGCTTATGTTACTTTTGAATGAAAATATCAAATGGGTTGTCTTTTCATTCCATACATATATGTAGAAAATAATTTTTCTTACCGCAAAAGGTATTTTTGTCATTGTTGAGAAGATCCGTGGCCACGGATACTGGTCAAAGGAAATAAACACAGAGCTTATTAGTATTATTTTTTCTACTGCTGCCTTTTAGCAGTCAGGACCTGTCCAACCTAAATCCAAAGGGCTATCAGAATGCCAGGAGCATTTCATTTATCCTTATCTGAAGGCTGCCCAGCCTTAAAGTTCTGGAAAGGCAAATGCTCTGCTTGGATACATGCAAATTCAGTTGAATAGCATTTTTCAGAGTAAGGAAAGGAAGGATGTTTGGGGACAACCAACAATAATGTCCTGTTGCTCACATCATCATGGAGAAGCTTCCCTGGGTCCCTGACTTGCCTGTCATTTCTGTGTCTGCACCGGTGGGCTCTTAACCACAGTTTAGGATTTGCAATTTGAAGTAAGATCACTGGATGCTAATGCCTCCGTCAAACTAGCACGTTCACTAATGAGTGTTGGGGCAGCAGATGGTGATGTGGAGATTCTAGCCCTCGTCTTCTCTGTCTCCATGAGGTGTTGGTTTCTCCACCGTCCGCTTCTTCCTCACATGTCCTGGGCTGGGGTTGCACTGTTTGAAGGAAGTGTGATGTGGCTTAGGCCGCACACGTGTGTGTGTGTGTGTGTGTGTGTGTGTGTGTGTGTGTGTGTGTGTCTGGGGACTGCGATGGCGTGGGGGTTCTTTTGGGTTGCTGTGACAAAGCACCCCAGCCTGGAGGCTGGAAATCTGAGACCAGAGTGCAAGTATGGGCAGGTTCTGGGGATGACACTCTTCAGAGATGCAGACCGCCATGTTCTCACTGTGTTCTCACATGGTGGGAAGGGGCAAGGGGGCTCTCCGAGGCCTCTTCTATAAGGGCTCTGATCCCTCGTAGCCTCATCACCTCCCAAAGGACACCATAACTTCCGGAAGTAAGTTTCAACACATAAATGGGGGGGGCCGGGCAGAGTACAGACGTGCAGTCCATAGCAGGATGAGAGCAAGGATGTGAAGAGATAAGATGTGCTTCAAAATAAAAGGAATAGTGTATGTCAGCAAATGGTTAAGCAAGGAGTTTCCTTTAGCTGCGACAGACTCTTGGGTTTAGAATTATTCTGGCTTTTATGTGGCTGTAAACTTGGTTTTATCAAAAATATTACTGGCTCCAAAAAGTAATATAAAAACTTGTCATTTTCATAATCTTTTGGTTCTGTTAAATTTACCTAGATATTTTCAAATGATTCCACTTACTAAAAAAGTATCAACGTATATATATTTTTATGGATTGAAATGAACGCAAGTACAATAGAAATTGTCTCTAGCCATAATACCCGAGCCTTGGCTTATGTTTGAGCATCTTTATCTCTAAACTGGGAATAGAAGCGCTTGCCTGTCTAACCAACCGTGTGATTGTGGGGAATTAAAAGTCTCATAGGTGACAGGATGGTAGACTGTTTCCAGGGAGTTCATGAAATGTAAAAACTGGAACCACAAGACCATCACCTTGAGTGAAGAAAAAAATCAAAGCAGCTTCCCAGTGAATCCGGTGTGCCCATCTATCAGGGTATTTATTTGGCCTTTGGATGCCTAATTGTGTGCGCAAGACATGCAGAGACCTGACGGGAGTTTAGGGAAAAGCAATGAAGATGATGAAGGGGCTGTTTGCATTGATTTATGAAGACATTTTAAATGAATGCAGTATGAATAACTCTCCTAAGTGACGACCGGGGAAAGACATAATAAATGTCTACAAATATCTGTTGGGTGTGAATGCTGGAAAGGGAGATAGATGAGGGGCAGAAGGATATGATAAGGAATAATGAGACAGAATTGGAAGAGTTTATACGAGAAAAAAAATTGTAGTCCTTTGATTCCGCTGAGAAGTGTCCATCAGCAAAAAAGCTCGATCCCGTGATTAGAAGCGCTGAGACTACGGGGTCAAGGCTGAGGAAGCGTGCTGCTAAAAATGCACGCGAGCGAGCTGGGGTGTGCAACGTGTTCGCAGCGGAGCAGGGCTGGGGTGGCCGGTGCTCAAGGTGGAGCCCTGTCCGTGTCTTTGTGTTCTTGTCTTGGGGGGAAAGCAGGCAGGGGCCCAGAACTCCTCCGTCTCCATTCTGTGCCCGCCCCGTTGTCCACCTCCGTCTTCTGTATTCCTTGGAAGAAACCTGGAGGAGGGGGTCTGCTAAGTTAGCAGCTTTGGGTAAAAGGCCGTGTTTGGAAGATCGCTTCTGTGACCAAGGGCACAAGGCGCAATATCACAAGGTCGGCGTGTGTCCGCACACGGTGTGCTAACGTCGTGGTCTTTATTTTCCCAGCCCGGGACCCTCAGTCACCCTCCTTCCCCACCCTGAGGTCTGAGACTGTAAGCCAGACGGAGAACCAAGGACGGAGGGCGGGCACCGGCTCCAGGTCCCCCACTAAATAGAGCTTCTCTCTTCAAAAATGGGAAGCGAGATGGCTAATAATTAATGAGCTCAGCTGAGGCAAATAACAATTAAGTTCGAATAAGGCCTTAACAATTAGCATTTCAACCATTATTGCATGGGAAGCGAAACATTAGATTAGTTATGCTTGTAGGAAGTAATCAGCGAAGAATTACTCCGCTCATTTTTAAGTAATATAATTACTCTGTTCGTTTCTATTGAGACTTTCCACTGAGGCTCTCAGCCTGAGTCCATGCCGCGGCCAAAAAAAGGATACACGTGGCTAGCTTAGAAGGCGTAGTCGTGCAGACTCAAGTTCATTTCCAAAAGAAGTGCACGGGGATTTAAAAAGAAGCTTCACTGGTGTCTGCTTAAATGACTGTAGCTTATGGGAAAAGCAGATTGCAAGGCACGGTAGGAATCAGGTAAACATTGGGAGCCAGGAGGACTTGTAGATTTTAGATGAAGTCACAGTAATTCTTTGTCACATGTCATCAGTCATGACTGCCTGAAGGAAATTTGGAGCAAGTAAACAGATAAAATGCATCATTTATCAAGTGGTTTATACGAGCCATGCTGAAAATGGGAGATCCCCTAGCCAGTGGGATAATAATCATCTGCATATTGCAGAGTTCCTGGATTTTGTATCTTTTTTATATTTACCACTTATATCTTACTACCGTTATGATTCTATATTTACCATTTTTTATTCCTAACAATGTGTTTCTAGTATTTTGTCCTGCTGGTGAGATAGTAGAATGCATATGGGTCATTGTTGTCCTTTGATGTTTATTTATTTCTGAGAGAGAGGGTGTGTGAGCAGGGGAGGGGCAGAGAGAGAGGGAGAGAATCCCAAGCAGGCTCCGCGCTATCAGCAGAGAGCCCGACATGGGGCCCAAACTCACCAACCAGGAGATCATGACCCAAGCTGCAATCGGGTGCTTAACTGACTGAGCCACCCAGGCACCCCACAACAGTGTCCTCTAAAATCTAGCTTTAGTGATTACAGATAAGCTATGTTAAAGTGAACAAGGGGACCATTAGTCAGAGGTGGCTTGCATGCTGTGGTGGCCTAGGACAACAAACCAGTACCTAAACCTGGAGATGCATCAGAGTTAGAGTCACAATACTCAGGGCCTAGTCACAAACAGACAGTACTAAGCTTTTGGTTACAGCCGATCAATAATTTCCTTGCTTTGTTTCACACTTTCTGTTAAGTCTCTCCCGGGCTCCTGCTGGAAGAACACCCCTAACAGCTTCCTGTTTGGTTCTGCCTGATTAGAATTGATTTTTGCTCAAATAAACTGAAACATTTTTTAAAATATGCCTCAGTTAATCTTTTAAGAGCTACAAGAACAGATTATGAGTGAAACACAAGCAAAGAAAAAATTAAGGATATTTTAGAATCCGCTGTGAAAACAGGGAAACCTAGGAAATCACTTGTACAGTTAATCCCAAGGACAAAGGCTTTAGGAAATTGGAAGGAAACAGATTCTAACATGTGTAACATGAAACAAAAATCGAACAACATTTTGCTATTTTTCTGTCTCCCCATAATTTATCTTCAGTGATCATCATAATGGTTAAAGCTATTGGTTACCAATTGCTCTGAAGTCCATACGACACTAATTTTGACCTTTTAAGTCAGGAAGCATTTCCCTTGCATGCCAAAAGAACTCTAATTTCATTTGAAGTCTTGGAGGAGCCCATGTGCTTATGCAGAAACGATCCCTTAATTTCCCATGACAATCTAATTAAAATGAATGACCTACAATTAAATTGAACCACATCTACCTTCCAGTGAGTGACGTGAAATCCTGCTCCAAGCCCCTGAACTTCAGTTCAATATCCGGCTATATTTAGGCCTCTGGTATGACTCTCTCCTTCTGCGTACATGTCTAGGCTGATGACGTTAATACACAAAAAGAGGCTCTTGTTTCTATAGGAAACAAGTGAGGAATTAATTTCTTAATGCCTTGAAAATTACTGTTCTGATATTTGTGAGCCCTTGTAATCGTCCTTAAGTCGATGGCTCATCGACGGTGTGGTACTTCAGATCATAAAATTTTCTTGCCGTAACTTGTTTACAGTGATGTTTCCGTCCAAGTAAAGCGGTCATCCAGGATGTCATGTGCACAATGCAGGAGGAGATGATGTGCAGAAACAAATGCTTTTCGTCCCCAAAGCCTCTCTATTCCTGTTATCTTGATTCTTTCTTTTCTGTTCTCATCTCTTCTGGAACATTCGCCAAAAATCAAAGCACTTAAAGTTTGTAAGTGCACATGTCGAAATATTTGCAGTTTGCAAAAAGAGTGACTCATGGGGCATTGGCTTTCGGGTTTTATTAATAATGAATAATGGGTTCTGTCTTACAAGGTGCTTTTTTTTTCCCTTCTGTTAACTTTGCCAGAGTCCTTTGGAGGGAAGAAGAAAAGGAAATGAGTTTTAGCTGCTGTAAAACACAGTTTATAAATGAGCATAAGCATGTGTCAGCAATTTTGTTATCATGAAAAATTTTCTGTACAAGACATTTCGGCATGTCAGTGAAACACCTTCTTGGTTCGACCTCTTCTCAGACTCTACAAGAGGCACAGGATTTGCTTATGGAATTTTGAGACTGACCTAATAGTGACTTTTGCAAAGTCACTATTACAAAACAGTCATAAAGTAGAGAAACCATTCCTTGGCATCACAAGTATAGGGTTCCGTGTCCAGCCCCATGAGGTCATGAAGATAACGTTTCTGCATTCGAAGAGGGGCCCTAGCGTGAGTAAGGCTGAGGGGCCACATGTGTAAAACCATCAGGTGAGGACACCATGTACCTGGGGAAAGAGCCCTCTGTAGTGGCTAGCATAGTTCAGCAGCAGGGTCATAGTTACTGTTAAATGCCTACAAAGCTGAGGCATTGCCTACAAAGCTGAGAATGTGATATGCATTCTCTATGTGTACAGACAATTCATTTCTGCTTCCTGTGTAGCACGTATTCTGAGAATTGGTGAATTGGAGGGCTGCAGAGAGGCAATACGGTTCAGGTATTTACTCGCAAGACAAGGTGAGTGAGTGCGCTCAGGGTTTATCTTTGTATTTGCCTTGGGAACTCTGTTTTGCTTTTCACAGGATCCTCAGAGGTTTCTTCGATTCTTGAAAAGGTTCAGATAAGAACCCAAAACCCACGGAATGGCTGGTTTCCTCAAATCAAATGCTAGGACACTCTTAGAGCTTTGGTTCAGTGGGTTCTCTTTATCAAGGGTCAGTGTATTATCCTGGAAATCAAGCAGCCAAGGCCAAATTAGTGACCAAAAGCTGCTGCGGTGAAGGCCAGGGGTTTTGATGCCTGAGTCTAACGGCCCCAGAACCACCTGGTCACGGGTTCACACAAAGGAGATCACGGAGACACTAAAAGCAAGACCTGTGTAATGGATACAAGGCACCTAAACGATTCTTGCTGGTATAAGACAGAAGTAACTGGAAAGAAAAAGATCATCTTCCTGGATAAAAGACTTTTCTTTTCACCTCTGTGCCAGCCATATGGAATCTCTTTCACGTGGCCCTTGATGATGTCGTCCATCTGGACCAGCTGTCCCTTCATTCCTGAAGAGCCTTTCAGTCTTATGTTCCGTGTTTTCTGATCTCAGTACCATTTTCAGGTTGGTTTTTACTCGCCAAACAACATTGCAACAATAATGCATGTTCCTTCTGCTGTATTCACTTCTGCAGTGATAGCTCTTGGGACCTGAATAAGAGCTAACAAGGCCTCTCTAAAGCCACTGAACCCTAGAGATGAAGGAGGTTGGCATCCTAGAGAGGAAGGAAAAACAAACACTGTCTTCTGTCCCCCTGCCAGTCTGGTAACAAAATGAGGTCACATCTCTGCTTTCTTTTAGAAAGGAGAAACCTTTTCTTGGAATCAGTCCTCACCACACTGTGTCAACTCAGGCAAAAATTCAAAGCAAAAGCAGGTATTGTTTAATGTGTGTTACTCATTTGGAGACAGGGAAAATGGAGAATTGTATGCCTTGCCTGTTGGAATACAGCATAAAAATGAAAAAACGGGCAACATTAAAAGGGCGCCAAAGTATAAGTAATAACAACAATAATGATGACAAATGTATGTGATTAAAATAGTGTCTCTGCTAAACTTCCACGCAGCTTTGCAGTGGAGTTTTAATATTGACAGCGTGCACTACAGGAGTAAAGAGCTAATATGCCGTGTCTGTCTGCCTAGAGTTTAAAAGAAACAACGGCTTCCATGAGTGCAACGTTTTTAGGGCCGACACAGAAGTGAGATCAGGTGGTGGTTGTCTTTCTGTGTCTGGCTTATTTCACTCATCATAATGCCCTCCAGGTTCATCCATGTGGTCACAAATGGCAGGATTTTCTTCTTATTTTATTTTATTTTATTTTATTTTATTTTATTTTATTTTATTTTACTTTATATTTTAGAGAGAGAGCATGAGCAGGGGAGAGGACAGAGGGAGAGCTAGAGAATCCCAAGCAGGTTCCACAATCAACGCGGAGCCCAACGTGGGGCTCGATCCCACAAGCCAAAATCAAAAGTTGGACGTTCAACCAAGTAAGCCACCTAGGTGCCCCAAAGGATTCCTTCTTTTTTAAGGTGCATAATTTTCTGATGTGTGTATGTATATACATCACATAGAATGGTGGTTGCTGAGAGTAGATGTTGGTCAAAGGATATAAAGTTTCAGTTATCAAATGAGTTAGCCCTGGAGATCCAATGCACAGCGCAATGACCATATTTAACAATATCGTGTTGTGCCCTTGAACTTTGCTAAGAGGTTGGATCTCAAGTGTTCTCACCACGAAAAGAAAATACTAAGTGTGTGAGGTAACAAGTATGTTAATTAGCATGGTTGTAGTAATCATTGCATAATGTACATGCATATTGAACATAACGTTTTACACCTTAAAGGTATACAGCTTTTGTCAATTATACCTGATAAAGCTCGGAGGGGGGGATGGGGGGGGAAGAAATGCTAGCACACAGGTATTGAGCTGGATGGAGATACTAGCACGGCCTTGGCGGAGTTAGGAGCGAGGCGTAAGACAGCTCCAGGAGGTGGTCACCTTAGGAAGGATTAATTACACAAAGACAGAGAACTTTCCAGCTGTTCTGTGTCCCTGGAGGGCCCTGGGACATTTCCGCCCCAGACACAGTGAAGTTCCCCGGGGCCGTGCGTCCGTTTGTAGACCATCTCAGAGTCGGCTCTCCATAGACTGGCAGGGCAGCAGAGAGTGAGCCGCCCAGCACCCCCAGGAGTGGCAGGATTCTGAGGTGGCAGATGCCAGGTGGCAGCTAGGGGGTCTGTGGCCCGGGTGACAGGCAAGGTGCTCACGGGTATGAGCTAGAGGGATAGCCATAAGGGTATTGCTTGACGCATCTAAAGAAAGTCAATACAGAGTTGGGTGAGCAGTTACCACGAAGACAAATAATGACGTCGTAAGTTAGGACGTCTCGTTCCGGACCAGACGATACAGTAGAGTAACACAAGATGAACAGAAGAAAAACGAAGAAACATTTATTAACACGTGCATCATGCCTACACAGGCGCATTCAGTGATGAGTCACCCAAAGGGGTGGTTAGAACTCGGGCTTACAGAGCATCTTAGCCAAAGAACAACAAATTTGCAGAGCAGTGACGAGACAAAGGAATAGAATTTTGAGTTCCCAGGGCAGCAAACTGTAGGGCGACAAGTCTCTGGGGGGAACTAGTGGGAGATAAGGCCTAGTTTGTGCGGTTTGCTGTGTAGACTCCTCTGGTGTCCTCTCTGGGCTCATAAGGATCTAGAGGTGTCTCCAGTGATTAACTTCTGGCCTTCCTGGTAGAGAAGAGGGGAGGGGGACACTTCGACAGATTTGTAGGGGAAAGCAGAGAGCTTTGTTCTGTTTCTTCTCAGTTGTGGTCCACTTAAAACAATCCTTCTGCCAAAGTGACATATTTTGGAGACCCATATTCTGCGACCCTATGGTGGGAAGTAAGTTCCACTAAAGATTAAGGGTACTGGTAAAGAGTTCATGGGCCTAGTGCACAGAACATTCTGTGACATCACTTACTTAAAAAAATTTCTTTTCTTTTTTATTTGAGCATAGTTGACACACAGTGTCGCATTGGTTCAGGTGTGACACCCTCTTGAAAGGAAAGAACGTATCTATGTCTGGCATCTCCTAACACAAAGAATGAAGCACACAGCTCTTGGGGTGAGGCTCTTTGGTTTGCAGCCAGTACAGTCTGAACCCAGAAATACTACTCCCCAACCTGTTTTCAGGTGCCTGGGAGAGGAGCCTAGATGAGAGATAATTTTGAAGCAGGTTCAACGTGCACTTAAAGGGACCCTCTGGCATGAGCCATATGGTACCCAGGGTCGTCAGGCTGCTGTATAGACCTCTACTAAGCTTCAGTCAGAGGGTTACAGTGTAGACCTCCAGGGTCTTGGAGCCTGATTTACTTTCTGCAGTAGAGACCCTCTGTTTTCTGGGTACCATAGAAGAGGCAGCAAGAGTGACTTTCAGAGTCCTGTCCTGGCGTGTCCTGTCTAGGCCATGCTGTGAGACTGGAACCCACCTGAAAACTCTATGGACTATCCAGTATTTTCCTTCACAGCTGGGACCATCAGAGATGGTACCTGTCACAAAGAATTAAAACATTGAGCGCTGGTAACCATTACCCCAGCTCTGTTGCTATGAGAGCTTTCTTGGGGTGCAGGAACACAAGCTACCCCAGGATTGGGTCAATGTCTACTGGTGCTTTAGAAATCATACTGTGCACTGCCCTCATTTTTCCCATCAAGGAAGGAGTGTCCCAGAGAGATTAACTGCTTGCTCGAGTTCGCGTGAGTGCGCAGGGTCTTGGTAAAAGAACCCAAGCCAGGGCCCCCTCGCGTCAGTGCTGTTTCTTTACCTCTGTAAACACACGAACTGCAACGACTTTCCCTTGTTCATTTTATTAACCTCCCGGGACCACGTTGGATATTATCCAAATGGAGCTCATTCCCCTCATGTCTGAAAAATAATGGTGCCGTGTGTTCCTTGGTGGCCATCGAACTCTATAGATTACTTGTACAATATGATGAAGGACTTTAAAAACTTTGCAGTAATGATAATTGGGTCAAGGATATATCAAGGAGTTAATCAGAAGGGTTTATTAATTAGCATATCTCTAGTGGAGCCATTACAACTGATTAATAACTTGGTAGGTGTGAAAGGGAATGTGAAGTTTAAAAAAATCAATGACCCAATCGACAGCATTGTGTCCTCCATATCAGTTGCACCGAAGCTTTTTTAGAGAAATCTCAGGTTATTAATCATCAGCCCAATAGCCCTTTGTGGAAATTGACCAAGGTAATGTGTGCATAGGGAAAAGCGGCTAGAATCTCCTTAGGAAACTTCCTAGGAATTTATTTATGTTAGAGCATAAGTCTTGCCATTCAAACTGAAATAGCTGTGCTGTTTAATTTTGGTTTTAAATACAACAGAAATTAGTCCACTAAAAGAACTAATTGCTTGCGAATTTTCATATTTAAACACAAAGCCATTTCTTAAATGACAGTCCTGAATAACATTTCAAAGTCTAGGCAAACAATGGTTTTTAAAGTCTTGAGTTATGCATAATTTCACAGGATTTTTTACTAATTATAAAACAGTAAAGTGACGGTTTCGAGAAATTCAAGGAAAGATCAGAAGTAATTATTACTTTTTTAAATTACTTGTTTTTGTAAATAAGAGGACGTTTATAAAGGGTATGACTAACATCACTGCCTATTTTAAACAACATACTCCTATAAACAGGCGTGCCAGCTCACAAGAGACTTGTAATGCAGTCCACCCCTCAAGATCACCATCGTTTTCAGAGCTGCAAAACGGTCAACTTCTTTTTCCCTTCTCATTCAAACCCGCTTCACAACCACCCTCCTTTTGAAAATACCTCGGGTGTTCAGTGCACAGAAATAGAATGAATGACCATCCACAGTACTTGCTTTCAGAGGCTTGCCAACATTTTAGAATTCTCAGAATTAAAATGGGCCTTTGGGGTGGAAAGCTGTTCTTCGAAGGCCCTTCTGTCTCCTTAATCTTCTTTCGGTGCTTATGACCAAGAACTTTGGAGCTAGCCAGCCTGGGTCAGATCTGACGCTGCCTCTAATTACCTGTAACCTCAGACAAATAAGCACGCAGAGCAATTACTCAATAAAAATGTGCTCAGTTTTTGTATTAGTGTCTTATCATCATGAATAAAATAACCATACATTACAGAAATTAGACACAGGAAAGGTGTTTTGTGAACCCCTACTCCGTGGTAATGGCAAAAATGAGGTAACAAAGAAGAGAGCTAACAGGAGACAGGACGGGCCCCCAGACTGGGCAACTATTGTGCGTGCACGCACTCACATCCTGAGATTTCAGGGCATCTGGGCAGAGATAAAGGGTAGTAGGAAGCAGAGTAACTCAAGTAGACACTCGATCTACTCCACTGTTTTGTCAAAGCCTGCTTATAGAGAGTTTAATTTGGTAGCTATGATTAAATATTTTGTGACATTCAGCCAAATTAAATAAAAGATTGAGTCAGTTAATATACAGCTAAAACATGGAAGAAACCTGTGTCCATCCACAGAGGAATAAATAAGCAAAATGTGATATAGAGAGAGACTATTAATCCCTTATCAGATACACGAATTGCAAGTATTTTTTCCCATTCTGTGGGTTGCCCTTTTACTCTGTTGATTTTTTCCTTTGATGCAAAAACCTTTAAAATTTTCATAAAGTTCAATTTGTCTGTTTCTTCTTGTGGTATCATATCCAAGAAGTCAAGCCAGATCCAGGGTCATGAAATGTTTGCCCTACGTTTGGCATTTTCTTACCATATTATCTAGTAATGACACTTCTAGGTATTTTCTCAATTGAGATGAAAACATATTCCCACACAAACCTGCACAAAAATGTTTACAGCAGCTTTAACCACAACTCACAAAAACTAGAAACAACCAACTTCAGTGTCATAAAGCTTTTGCGCTATGTTTTCCTTCTAACAGTTTTATAGTCTTAGGTCTTACATTTAGGTCATTGATGCATTTTAAGTTAATTTTTGTATTTGGTGTCAGATAAGGATCCAGCTTCATTATTTTATATGTGGATACTTAGTTGTCCCAGAACCATTTGTTAAAAAGATTGCCCTTTCCACATTAAATGGTACTGACACCGTTATCAACAATTGTCTGATCATACATGTGAGGGTTTATTTCTGGAATCCCTGTTCTGTGAGGTTGGCCTGTATATATCTGCCTTTGTGCGAGGACCACACTATTTTGATTCCTGTAGTAATCAAAAATCAAATTACTGGAGTAATGTTTGAACTCAGAAAGTATGAGTCCTCCAGCTTTGTTCTTTTTTGTTTATTTATTTATTTTGAGAGAGAGAGAGAGAGCATGCACATGCACAACCAGGGGAGGGGCAGAGAGGTAGAGAGACAGAGAGAGAGATTCCCATGCAGGTTCCACAGTGCCAGAACAGAGCCTGATGCGGGGCTCAATCTCACAAACCGTGAGATCATGACCTAAGCCAAAGTGGGATGCTTAGCCAACTGAGCCACCCAGGCGCTCCTGTTCTTTTTAAAGATTTGGATGCTTGGTGTCCCTGGAGATTCTCTATGAATTTTGGAATGGGTTTTTGCATTTCTGCAAAAAATACCATGAGATTCTGATAGGGGTTGCATTGAACCTGCAGATTGCCTTGGGTAGGGCTGGCATCGTGGCAATGCAGAGTCCTTCAGTCTGTGATGAGTGTGCTTCCCTTTATTTCTGCCTTCTTTAATCTCTTTCACCTGCCTTCTGTAGTTTGTATCGTAGTCTTTCACCTCCTTGGCTAATTCCTAAGTATCTTATTCTTTTTGATGCTATTATAGTTTCAGTGGTTTCATAATTTCTCTCTTAGATGGTTTGCTGTCAGTGTAGAGAAATTCAACTGAGTTGTGTGTTGACTTTGTACCTTGTACTTTTGAATTTATTTACCAGTTCCTAAAGATGTTTGTGGAGTCTTCAGAGTTTCAACAGATACGATCATAACATCTGTGAACAGAGATAATTTTACTTCTTCTCTCCAATTTATATGTCTTTAATTTCCTTTTCCTGCTCTGGCCAGAACCCCCAGAACTATGTTGAAACGAAGAGGGAAAATCTTGTTTCCTTGTCTTGTTCCCGACTCTGCAGGAAAAGCTTCCAAGCTTTCACCATTGAGTACGATGTTCGCTGTGGGTTTTTCATATACTCAGAGAAAGGCCTCTCACACAGAGATAAGAATTTATGAAAATGTAAAAACATCTAATAGTCCTAGAGACTAGAGAGGAGTGAACAATTTGAGAAATCTGATGTTTCAAAAATGTAAGGAAAACATAGCTGGACGTGGGACTTTAAAGCGGTTAAAATGAAAATGTCAGATAATAAAGGACAGGTGTATCTCATACTGGGTGGGGTGATGGTATCCTGACCTTTGGTCCTATGGTTTTCAAATCCATGTGCAAAATAAGGCAGTTTTCCATGCATTTTCATTTTGAGATTTCAAAAGAAACATTACTTTCGATAAGAAGAAGCCAGCAGAGTTTTTAAATCAGTGAACTGTGTGAAATTCTGTAGGCCAAAATGTACTTGTGCTGATATGATTATAAGCTATAAAAGAAAGTCTAAAACTTTGCCTCTAATAGAGTACAAGCAAAAATTAGTTAGATGGCCTGGGAGGGAGAAATAGAAAGTTCAAGCAAAACAGATTAAATTATAAGAGGAACTTTTATTTTTAATGTTTACTTATTTTTGACACAGAGAGAGACAGAACATGAGTAGTGGAGGAGGGGAGGGGGCAGAGAGAGGGAGACACAATCCGAATCCGATCAGCAGGCATCAGTCTCCGAACTGTCAGCACAGAGCCCAGTGCAGGGCTAGAAGCCACAAATTGTGAGATCATGACCTGAGCCGAAGTCGGACGCTTAACTGACTGAGCCACCCAGGCGCCCCAAGAGGAACTTTTAATAAACCATACATTTATAAATAAAATTAACAATTGGCCAACAGACAAAACTAACAGAGAGTTCAAATAGAAATTTTCTGGCTAGCCGGAGTTCTGGAGCCTGAGTTCTCAGGGTATCTGGCCACCTGAAAGAAAACCGCGTGAAAGCACAGAATGTCGGCTGACCCAATGTCTTCATCTCAGAAACATGAGAATTTTGCTTTGTAAGTCTTAAAAATCTACATTACTGTATGGTTTTGTATAAGTCAGTTTGCCAGAGATTTTTTTACCTCCCCTAAATCAGAGATCCCAGAGTATAAAATAAGGATTTTCACTTCAGAAGAACAAATTGGTTTTGGAGAACACATGGATGAAAGCACTCTGTTCCAAATTTGGGGATCACCACCAACTAAAAGGAAGCATATAGACATTGCAGTTGCTCTATAAACTTACCTACCTAGCAATTTTATTAAACATCACTGAGCAAACATATTCAATATATATGCATTTCCTCCTATAGGTAAACTTACTCTCCCCTTTACATTTTTTTAAAGTTGGTTTATTCATTTTGAAAGAGAGTGTGGGGGTGGGGGAGGGCAGAGAGAGAGGGAGAGAGAGAATCCCAAGCAAGCTCCATGCTATCTGTGCAGAGCCCGACACAGGGCTGCATCTCACAAACTGCAAGGTCATGACCCAAGCCAAAATCAAGAGTTGGATGCTCAGTTGATTGAGCCAGCCGGGTGCCCCTCTACCCTTTTTATTCCAGTGAAAAGTGATGGTATCTTCTTGTACTGACCTCTTAAGATAGACTTGAAGGAGTCCTTGAGTTTTTTGTCTCCCCAGCTTCATCCTTTCAGAGTGACCATGACTTCCTTTGATTCTGTTAGCAAAATAGTCATGGATTTACTCTCTTCTCCGAATCAACTGTGCTGTTTGACTAGTCATTTATTTCAACCATAATCATTAGTTGGGGACTGAGTCCCTTCCCCTGCAGCCACTTTTCACATTTCTGCCACACTTCACTTCCTTTAAAAGTCATGATGCCCTCCCTTGTTAGGACAGTTGTGTTACTTGGAACATAACAAGAGTGTGGCCAGGAGGACGAAGCAACTTGAAATGGGAGCATATGAGGAAGGGTAGATGAACTGAAGTTTTCCACCTGGAGAAGAGAAGACTGGGACACCAGGGGATAGGAAGGCAAGAGGGAAGATATGTAGTGGTTATCACCAAGTATTTAAAAAAAAAAGCCCTAGGAAAGAGTTATCAATCCGTGTGTGCAAAGGACTAAATCTGGAAGTAATTGGGAGGCAATAGCAAAAAGGAGTTTGGTTTTGTGCCAGGGAAGTTATCAGTCAGAGCTAGCAGAAGGGGGAAGGGGATAAGAGCACCTTGTCAGGGAAGATATTTAGGTGCTGGGTTATCACCTAGGAAAGCATAATTCCTTGTATTTTGAAAGGAATTCTAACAGTCAAGGAGTGTTGGGCTGGAAGACCTCTAAGCCCCATTTGATGAAGATCTCTGTGATTATCTGTAGTCCGTTTTCTCGACAAACTCACTGTCCTTCCATGATGGATATATTTGTGTTATTCCCAAACATGTTAAGAAAAGAGTGAGTTTTGTGAGCCAGTCACACTAAGTAAGGAACATTAATATTCTCTTTGGCAATAGATTTATGTCAAATAAAAGTGCCTTGATGCTAATGGAGAGAATATGTGCTTTCCAGTCTGGTACATACAGAGAGCTCATTAGTTCTAAATATAGATGTAAGCTTTAGTGTTGGAGGGACTCCAAGTTTGACTAATACATCTGAACATGTCCCTGTTAGAAAAAAAAATGATGGAGAATTCTATTTTTCTACTTTGTGTGTGGGGTGGTGGAGAGGGAAAAACACATGCTCTTTTATATCAGCTAATGCCATCTGGTCGCAATTATTGAGGAGGTGTGTCAACCTGATGATCCTACTGTGTGAAACACACAGTAGGTACGTAACCGATGCTTTTAGTTGGATAGAATAGCTCTCATTTGACGGAGGTAAGCCAGTTAGCAAATTCTTAGAGTATCTTGATTTAAATCAACTGATGTACATTTTTCCTTGGCAGACTCCCCCAAAATGAGGCAGTGGCCAATGGCAAGATGTTGTTTTACTTCACTGAACTTTTATTGAACACCTACCCGGTTTAAAGATGAGTAGACAAAGGTAACCAGGTTGATGCATTCCAAATTCTACTCTCAAGTAACTCCGTCTTGAAGAGAGATGAATTTCAATAAGTGTCAAACATGTCACCACCTGTGCTCAAAAAACCTGTTATTTAGCATAACTTCTCCCAGCACTCTTAAAAGATAACTACATGGATAGCTCAAAATTCTCTAAACTTCATTGCCTAAAAGCATTCGATAGTTCTAAATAAAATAGTTCAGTGTAGAGTAGTACTTTCCCAAATATTCCCTCTCCATTAATATTAGAATAAGTTATAAAAATAATTTGTCACAAGTTTTGTATATTTTCATTAATAATAAATAATGTCAAATATGAATTTTAAATAGTTTAAAATATTTAGTTAACATTTTTATACAAGAAAAAAGAAAGAGAGTTACTTATAGGGAATCCCAAACCTCAGCAAGGTTCCCATCATAATCCACCTACAGGTAGATTATGTTATCGCTGTTATCAACAACTAGAAAACGACACCATCAGATCTGCCAGCAGGAAAAGTGGCACAGTGAGAGACCAACCACACTTCCACCTGGAGAACCAGCTGGAGGACCCTCGGATCAGGAGCAGTTGGGGAAAACAATGCACAGTTGACATTTAATTACCATGTGAGTGACAGCTGATACTACGTGGGGATGCCACTGCCAAACAGGACTGTTTCCTTCCTCCCAGTGTTTCCTTAAGGACCCCACCGGAAATGGATCACCCTCATATTAGAACCCAAATTGGGGTGCCTGGGTGGCTCAGTCGGTTAAGCATCCGACTTCGGCTCAGATCACGATCTCACTGTCCGTGAGTTCGAGCCCCGCGTTGGGCTCTGTGCTTACTGCTCAGAACCTGGAGCCTGTTTCAGATTCTGTGTCTCCCTCTCTCTGTGACCCTCCCCCGTTCATGCTCTGTCTCTCCCTGTCTCAAAAATAAATAAAACGTTAAAAAAATTAAAAAAAAAAGAACCCAAATTTACAAGCCTACATCGACAAACACCTTTTCACATCATGCTCCCTCAAAAATGCAATGGTGATCGTTTCTAGATATTGTTAATATGTTAGGAAGAAGGTGGCCATGCTGGTTACCACTGAAGTAACACAAGAATGGAAACGATACCTAGAGATGGGCATGAGGGAAAAAAACACTTATATACAGTATTTTTTCCTTAAAAAAACCTACCTGGAGTTTAATGGAACAACTTCATCAATTATAGATAAAATTAATACATAAGGACTACTTCATCAAACAACAGCAGAATCCACACTCTTCTCAAGCTCATATGGGATGTTCACCAAAATACGTCACATTCTGGGCCATAAACTTACCTTCAAAAATTCAAAAGACCAGAACTCACGCAATATCTGCTCTTAGATTGCAACACAATTAAGCCAGAAATCAGGAACAGAAAAATATCTGCAAAAAAACAAAATACATGGAGATTAAGCAACACATTTCTAACTAAACACACGAGTCAAAGAAAAAATCACAAGAGAAAATAAATGGACATTAAAACACAATTTATCAAAATTTGTGGTTTGTAATGAAAGCAATGACCGGAGGAAAATTTTAAATGTTGAATGAATATTATAAAAGAAGAAAGATATAAAGTCAGTAGCCTAAGTTTATGTTTAGGAAACTAGAAAAAGAAGAGCTAATTAAATCCAAAGTAAGCAGAAGAAAGAAATAATATGAATTAGAGCAGCAATCAATGAAGTGGAAAGGCAATGAATAAAACAAAAAAGCTGGTTCTTTAAAAATACAATCAAATTGATAAGGATCTAAGCAGGCTAACTAAGAAAAAAAGAGAGAGGACACGAATCACTAGTATTATAAATGAAAAAGGAGACATCACTGTAGGCCCCACGGACAGTAAAAGGATAATAAAGGAATATCGTAAACAACTCTTTGACCACAAATTTGATGACCAGGATGAAATGGACCAATTCTTTGAAAGACAAGATCTCCTAAACTCAAATAAAGAAGAAATAGACAATCTGAAAAGTCCTCTATCTGTTAAATTGATAGTAATATAGTTACATAATAGATTAAATACCTGTTAAAGAAATTGAGTCAATAATTAATAAATCCTCCAAAACAGAAAGCACCGAGCCCAGATGGGTTCACTGGTGAATTCTACCAAACAAAAAATATACAATTCTCTCACAACCTCTATCAGGACAGAAACAGAGAGAATACATCAAACTCTATCCAAATCAAAGATACTAAAGAAAAGGAGACTATAGACCAACATGTCTCGTGAACATTGTTGTGAAAAATCCTCAACAAAATATTATTAAATTGAATCCAACAGTGTATAAAAAGAATTATATCCCATGCCCGAGTGGGATTTATCCAGATAGGCAAGGCTGGTTCAACATTGGAAAAGTCAATTATTAGAAAGAACAAAATCCAGAACACTGACACCACCATATGCTGGCGAAGTGGAGCCGGAATGTGGAGGGTGACACGGATGTAGAGCAACAGAAAGTCTCATTTACTGCTGGTGGGAATGCAAAATGCCACAGCCACTTCGGGAGATGGTGTGGTAGGTTCTGACTATACATGCTCTTACCGTATGATCCAGCAGTCGTGCTCCTCGACATGCACCCAAAGGAGTTAAAAACTTACGTCCACACAAAAACCTGAACACAGATGTTCATAGCAGGTTTGTTCATATTTGCTCAAACTTAGAAGCAGCAAAGATGTCCTTCAGTAGGTGACGAGTGAGTAGACAATGGAATATTATTCAGCACTAAGAAGAAATAAGCTATCCAGCAATGGAAAGACAAGGAAGGACCTTAAATGCCTATTACTAAGTGAAAGACGCCAATCTGGAAAGGGTACATACTGCATGCTTCCAAGTGCATAACATTCTGGAAAAGGTGAAACCGTGGAGATAGTAAAAAGATCAGTGTTTTCCAGGGATTGGAGGAAGGAGAGTGATGAACAGGCAGACAGGATTTTTAGCACAGGGAAAATACTTTGTATGATATTATAATAGATCCCTGTCCTCACACATTTGTCCAACTCCCTACAATGCACAACACCAGGGAAGGATCCTAAGGTAAACTGTGGCCTCTGGGCAGTGATGACTGTCGGAGTAGGTTCATCAGTTGTAACAGAAGTGCCACTCTGGTTGGGGGTGGCCAACAGTGGGGGAGGCTGTACATGAATGGAAGAAGAGCCTATATAAGGAAATCTCAGTACCTTACCCTCAGTTTTGCTGTGAACCTAGAACTGCTCTAAGAAAATAAAATCTTGGGTCGCCTGGGTGGCTCAGTCGGTTGAACGTCCGACTTCGGCTCAGGTCACGACCTCATAGTCAGTGAGTTCGGGTCCCGCATTGGGCTCTGTGCTGACAGCTCGGAGCCTGGAGCCTGCTTCGGATTCTGTGTCTGCCTCTCTCTCTGCTCCTCCCCTACTCACTCTCTCTCTCTCTCTCTCTCTCTCTCTCTCTCTGTCTCTCAAAGATGAATAAATGTTAAAAAAAATTTTTTTAAAGAAAAGAAAATCTTAATTTAATAAACAAAAATACACCCAGCTATATATCCACCACGAAGCTTTGTCAAATCTTTGCACTAAGAACACTTGTACTCACTCAGATGTTAAATAATAAATAAGCAAATGGTCAATGTGGGGGAAAAAATCCACCTGGAATTTTGATAGGACATTATAGAATTGACCACATAAAATGTGGATAATCATCATTTAACAATACTTAGTAACTAATAATAATACCAAGTAATCGTGGAATGTCCCTCCATCTTTAAGTTCCTTCAGTAAATACAAATGTTTTCTCCAGAGAGAGCTTTGTCTTCTTTCTTCAGTCAGTACTTTGAAATGTTGTATTTTTTAGTGCTAATGGAGATATCTTTAGTATTATATTTTCTACTTTTTTACTGCTGGTGTAGATGATACCATATTTTTTGTAACTTTATTGCTAGGCAACATTGATAAACTCTTATTTGTTCTTATTTTTGTTTGACTATTTGGCTTTTGTATGCAAAGGACCGTATCATCTCCAAATAATGGCTGTTCTAACTTCCTTTCTATCACAGAAGCAGTGAGAGTGAACAGTTTTGACTTGTTTCTAATCATAAAGCAAATGAGTTAGACGTTTTGCATAATACATAATATTTACTGCAGCTTTTTTTGTTGTTTGTTTATATTGAAGGAATTCAGGAATTTCCGGAACCTTGTCATGAGAACATATCTGACATGACCAAATTGAGGGGTGTTCTACAAAAATAACTGTCTTATATGTGTTGAGAACTGTGAGGGTTGAGATTCTACTCATAAGCTAAGATGTTAGCCTTCCGCAGTTTCACGGATGCTGGCAGAAGACGGAAGCCTTCTGGATCCAGAAGGGTTTTTTAAAAATGGTCTTTGATGCAAACCGCAAAACCGCTGTATAACTGAGATAATAAGTATTATGACCTTATTTCACAAAACAATTTGAGTTGCTATAAAATTACAGATTCAAAGTTTTGCCTTTTCCTTCCAAGTTTTAAAATGTCGCTTCATTATTTTCTTGGCTCCTGTTTTGTCAATCTGATTTTCACCTTTATCGGTGGTCATTGTTTATCTCTGAAGCATTTAAATGATTGTTGGAGAATATGTTCTTCAGTTTTCTTTTAATGTGTTCTTAATGCAGATTTTTTTTTCAGTTCTCCTTAGTAATATATAAGCCATTTAAATCAGAGAGCTTTCACCTCTTTTGAAACAGTGGTTTTCAAACTATGGTCGCCAGAAGGATTCAACTGTCCTCCAAATGCAAATTCTTGGGCCCAACGACAGACCTAGTGAATCAGAATCAGAAACCTAGGGTCTGGTGCCTTGTCAATTCGAAACCCACTATTTGAAAAGCCAAGAAGCCTGTCATCCCATTTTCTTCAACTATTTCCTTTCTTCCTTTTCTTCCAACTTTATTGAGAGATCAATGACAAAGTTGTGTATATTGAAGGTGTGGAATATGATGCTATAAGGTGCAGGTATACACACACATAGAGCCAAATGATTACCCCAAGCAAGTCAGTGAACACAGCCAGAAGAGAGAAGGATATCCTGTCATTTGCAACAGCATGGATGGATCTGGAGGGCACTGTGTTAAGAAACAGAAATCGGGTAGAGAAAACAAATACTGTGTGATGTCCCTTGTTGGTGGAATCCAAAAAAGTGGAACTCACAGAAGCAGAGGGTAGAATGGTGGTTTTCAGGAGTTGGGGGGAGGCAAGGGGGAGACGTTGGGCAAAAGGCACAGATCTCCAGCTCCGACACACGTGAGTCCCGGATCTAGTGTGCAGCATGGGGCCTTTGGTCAACGGGAGTGTCCTGTGTGTATGAGCGGAGCTTAACTCTGCCTCTTCGCCTTAGTGTTTCTTTCTTTCTTTTTTTTATAGGACTTCTCTTACTAGATGTTGATGTTTCTGCTTGTGAATGTTTATCCCTTTTTGTTGCTTTATTTGAGGATTCCTCAATTGTGTGCTTCACATCAGTCATTCCGCAGCTTTATCAATCTTGCTTTTGTCCCAGTGCGTGCTGTTTTGATTCCAGTCCCTATACATTGTGCTTAATAGTTCTATTTGATACTTGATAAACTCTTATTTCTTCTTCAGATGAAAAATACCCATCTTTACTTTGCAAGGAATTTTTTTTATTCTAAACTGTCTTGTCTTTTACAACCTGTCAGGCTTATAGACGTATGTGGTTCACATATTGTCATTTCCATTATGGTTGTCATCCCCAGATTTTAGCCATGGGCCTGTGAGCCCATTTTCTCTGGGGCTCTCACCGCCATGTCTGGTAAAGTATTTGCAGGAGGGACAAAGGCAGGCCCCAGTCTGTGTGCCTTCAGGTGAGACCCAGTAGAATGGAGAGAATGTGGCCAAGGCAGTATGTGCCAAAGAACACAGAGCCGCTGCTGATAACTTATCTCTGCTATGGTGTATCCGTCTAGCCAGTGTGTTATTTTTAAACTTTTAAGGGGATGCAGAATTGATAGGCAGATTTTTGTTTTAGTTTGTGTTCCTTCAGCGTTTTGCCTTTGTGGGGGGACATTTTTCAGGAGGACCTGTCCAAAGGCAGCTGGTCAACCTGTCTTCCTCAGCAGCTTACCCTAGGGTGACTTCTTCTTTCCAATTTCTGTAATAATTGGATACCAGTAATCATCCCAATGTAAGATTCAGGCCAAGTAAGAGTGGATTTTTTTTATTCTGCAATTTGTCTGCTCTGTCTAGCCAACAAATATAACACCTCGTTCCCTGCAATCAATACACACAACAGTTTATGCCGGGCTTTCTTGTCCATCAGAGTTTGTTTTTCACTATGTGTGTGTGTCTGTGTGTGTGTATCTGTGTGTGTGTGTGTGTGTGTGTGTTGCCCATGCCATGTTATTCTCTAACTTTGTAGCTTCTTCAAGCTTCATTTGGGGGTAAGAACCAGTCTAGCAGCATGTGCCAATTCCCCATTTTGTCCTGGCGTTATCTTCTTGAAATATAGATTCAACTATTTGATTCTCCTATCTAAAAACATCCAAATACTGACTTTCCCCAGTGAATCCAAACTCCTCAGCATGGAATGTGGGGATTGTCATAGGCTGGGCCAACCAACTTTTATGCTTTATGTCCTGCTACCCTCCCTCATTTATCATAGAACCTAGCCACCTATGTTTTCCTTCATTCCCTGATACGCGATAGTCTGCTAAATCTTCATGTCTTTTCAATCTTATATCTCTATTTATTTGGCAAAATTATGTTCAATACTTAAGACCAAACTCAAAATTTTCATTAAAAGAAATACCACCTCTTAGAGTACTGAAGTGGTTCAGAACGAACATCCCCAAAATGTGCCACTTTGGTGTGTGGATTATTTTGAGCTGAAGATAATCAAAGCCCAAAAGACTCAGGAAAAGCTTTTACCTCCCCCTTAACTGCCCCAAAGAATTTAGATAGGGAGCCTGGCTCAATAAGAGAGATAGCACCAGAGATGTCTACAAAGAGTCTGGACCAGTTGTGGTAATCTGGGGGCAGCTGGCCAGGGCCTGGAGTTCAAATTCTTCTGTGTGTGTCACTGTCTCTGCATGCATGACAAGCATCAGTTTACCAAACACCCTCTCTTCCCATCTTCCTGGGAAGTGACTTCCTTCCCTTTGAAGCCGAAGACCCCTGCCCCCTTCTCCTTAGCTCAGAATGGAATACAAGTCTCAACTGCCTGACTCGCCGGTGGGGCTAGTTTTATGGCTCTCCTGTATGTACAAAGTTGGTTTTTCTCCTGTTAAATGTCTTATGTCAATTTAATTATTAGATCAGCCAAAGAACCTAGAAGGATAGAAGAAAAAATTTTCCACCCCTACAGTAGACTTATCCTTCTCTTTCTTCATCTGGTCAGGAATTGGGAAGAAGACCGTGTCTGGCTTTCTTGCTTAGTTTTGTAGCTCCTGCTGAAATTGAACTATAAATTTGCATCAGCACTAAGTAGATTCAGCTCCTAATTCATAAGTGCTGTTATATAATCTTTCAAGTATTTGTTACTTCAGCGTGAACCCAGACTAACTTATCAATATGTTTCTTAAAGTGGATAGGCATGGAAAAACTAGGCAAATGTTGGATGACTGAAGGTAGTAGCTCATTCAAGTAAAATAACTATTTAAAAAAATTGAAGTAGGCCTCTTGAGTGTCGAGTTGTCTCAGTAACTGATACCAAGTATAATTCCCAATAAATTCCCTTCGCTATGAATCTCTGCTAATGCTAGATGTAGCCACTGTCATCTCTTACCTGTGCCACATAAAATAGCCGCTAAATGATGTGTCTGCTCCTCAAAATTCGTCTTTGACACAGTAGACGATATGAGCTTCCCAAAAGAAAATTTTCTATTTTTCTGTGGTCTCCAATACATCGAGAATAGAATCTTTGAGGGCCCCGAGTGACTTGAACCTAGACATACTGGTTTACTCCCAGTTTCTCAGAACTTCTAGCAATTTTCTGCATTTAGGGCCTTGGTACTTTCTGTTCCTTCTATCTGGCATGTTTACGTGCCCAGATCCTCATTTTATGTCAAGTTTCAGTTCACATGTTTGCTTTTCCAAGAGGCTCCCCTGGAAATAATATTGAGTCTGGAGTTAGTCCTTTGGGACACTTTGTACTGATTTCACAGCGCACTGAGTCCCTTCATTGTAGTGCATCCACATTACATGATGGCCATCCTGCTTCCTTGTTAATGTGTCTAGGCTTGTCTTCTCAGTTTGGAATAGACCATTCACAGAGGCAGAGAAGAGCTCATCTGATTTCTTCATTATTTTAAACCCAGTGACAGTCACAGGAAACAGCACATATATAGTCCTAAAGTCTAATTAAATTGTTTTTTACTGAATAAATATATGATACTTAATTGTTCAGAACTTTTGTGAAACTAACTTCCTGCTATCTTTTCAATATATTTGATGAAGACCAGGTTTTACCTTGTATGTTATCTATTGTAATTTCTGGAGCAGCAAAAAAAAAAAATCCATTACTTTGAGTCTCTTTTCAGCTGAGTCGTGAAGAGCTGGTGAGTAATGAAATATCGTGACCATCTTATGTAGTGATTTGTTTGAAGGTGCTTAGCACACTCTCTGATATGTGGAAAATATTATGTGAATAAATGTGAAATGTATTATAGATTATTAAATATTCCTTTTTCAGCATAGTATAGAATTCTTGACCAATAATAATCACTTCAAATTATATTTGCTCAAAACAACAGCCACGGGTTTTTAGAGACCTTTATGTGATCTCATAAAGTTCTGCTCTTTTGATTAACTGTCCTGTTCAGTGTTGCTTGCTTGTCACGCCATCCAGACCTTTATTCACTATTACTTCATTTGCTATTAAAAGATGCATCTCTGTCTGGTGTATGTCACATTCAAAACAGAAATACAGCCATAGTACTCTCTTTTTCCTTCTTTGGATTACGTAAGACCGAAAACTGCCTGAGCACACCACACGCTTTTGCACATAGGTGGAAATGATGCAGGAAATCCAGTGGCTGACAATTTCTGTTGTTTCTTCCAAGTTTTCTGTCTTTCTAGGCAGGGACTGAGAAGCCAGAGAGGTGCAGCCCATTGGAACTAGTTCCCAGTTACATGTGGTGGTAGCAGCCCAACGAGACCCAGGGGCTGTGATGGAGAAGGTGTCTTCCCTTAGGAATGCAAGAGCATGTTTAACATTTATAACTTGGGAGTCACTTTTTCTTTAACATACAGAATTCTTTATTGATGCACTTTGGACATAGAGAAGGCTGTTCATTTATCTTCAGTAAGTCTGTGATTTATTGAGAGGAATAAAATACTTATTAATCATTTGAGTTCAGGATATGAAATAATTTTTCAAGTTGTCCAGATGAGCCTGTCCGGTAAAATTCTATCATCAATTGTAGGCGATGGTAGAAACTTGGCCTTGAATGTCAATCTGTCTTCAGACGCGGTTTTAATTTCAGCCTCTACCAGTGCATCAGTGACTTGACAGTGAGTTATGAATTCTCACTCGCTCAGCTGGACAAGTTGCTCGCAGATTTTCTGATAACATGACCGTATTCTGGAGGAATATCCTTAGATAAATGTGACTTTTTTAATAAAAATAAAAATCTCTCTTCTTCTGTACTACATGAAGATTGTGAGTGTAAAATGAGTCATGAGACATATAAAATGGTAATTGTATTCACTGTGCAATTCTCTCCTTTGAAAATCCTGCACTGCATACTGAAAATCAATTTTCATCAGTGAAGAAGAAAATCCATGTAACAAAGTAACATCATTCTACTGACAATCCCCACGGGCCAAAGGCAAACTCCATTGTCATTTTACTTCCTAAAGTGACAGTTTAAATGGCAAGAATACATTTAAATACACAAGTTGACGTCCACAGAAAAGAAAATCAATTAATTGCATTGCCCAACACTGATGAGAACACAGGAAAATCAAATAAAATGGCAGGACTTATTTCAGAGAAGGAATTTAAGGTAAGTATCATTTCATGACTACCCATTCTACTAGAAATCAATGGCGGAAAATATTTTTTAAAAAAACAGATCAATTGATTGTGAAAAAAGTGAGGAAAACATATGAGGGTCTGCCAATGGATGCGTCATGTAACTTCTAAGCCAACAGAATTTGAAGTTCTCTGTACACCCTGCCTAGATGTATATATACCTCTGCAAGGCATTTAGTGTTCTTTAAAGGATAAAATTATGTATGTGCAGAATGTGGCATAGTGTGTTGGGCATAGCAGGTGCTCGGGTGAGTGAGCCATTGTAGTTACTGGTAATCGTAAATTATTTTCCATACCATCTGATACCAAGCTGTTCAAGTAACTACATGTAAATATATCCTTTCTGAATGTCATTTCTTTACTAAGAGACAATGTGTCTAAACCAGCCATTCTCAAGCGAGAGAGCGTTTTTGTCCACACACATGAGAGTGACAATATCTAGAGACATTGTCTGTTCTCGTGCTGGGGGAGGGGGCTGTCACAGACGGTTAGCGGTAGAGGACCGGATGCCGCTAAACACCGTACGGTACACGGGACACCCCCCCCCCCCCCACACACACACACAAAGAATCACCCGGCCCAGAGTGTCAGTAGTGCAAGGTCGAAGAATCTTGCTCTAAACCATGTATGTGATTCCCCGGCTTTCCTTAGCTGTTGAGAAAACAGTCATGATGAAAACTGGTGCGTACCACTTCGGTTCTCCCTCTCCCCGTCCACGCTATGGGCAAGCTGGGCGAGAGGATGTAGCAAAGGAGAGCGGACAGAGAGAAGCAACTTGAAGAGAAGAGAAGCTAATGAATAAACAAGCCGGTTTGCCAAGAAAATTTCATTAATACTTCTCCCTCCAAATTATGGTGGTGAGGGAATGGGCTGAAAGTGAACTCAGACAACTGAAAAGCAAAAATTCAGCAATGATAATAATAAGGCTCAACACAAAGATGATACCCCACTATTGGCCAGGAGGGTCTGAGGATATGGAATGCACAGAGATGAACACATATAATTGGAAAATACACAAATAGAAACCCAAACTAGACCACCAAGGTGATTGTTTTTTAACTACTCCTGCCTACATGTCTCCTGCCTACTCCTCCATTCAGGCTGCTGTCACAGAAGACCACAGACTGGGCACAGCAGAGGGCTGTGTGGTGCAGCAGTGGGGTCCAAGCAAGGTCACAGCAGCACCGTTAGTGATGGTGCCCCAACAGATATTGACGTGTTCGAACAGATCTTGACGGGGTTTTGGAGTGATGGGGATCCAGAGCTGATGGCCAAGGAAGAATTCTTGAGACGTCTTTGTTGCCAAAAAACAGGTGATTTTATTACAGCAGGAGACACGACCCGTGGGCAGGAAAGCTGTCCTGGGGTTGTGCACAGTGACTGTTTACATACTATGGAGTCGGAGGAGGTAAAGGCCAAAGGGAGGCCTCCAGAAGGACTTTCATTTGCTAAAGAGGACTCCTAAGAAACTGGAGGTCGAGCTATTATCAAACTAAGGTGGTTTTTTCTGTAGCAAAGCATTAACATTAAGACGGTAGGAGTTTCTGGAAGAATGTGTTGCTCTGCCTGGCTCCAGTATTTGTCAGTGGGCTGCAGGTTATAAGGAAATTTAGTTTTACCTGCCACTACACTCTAGTTTGTTCCTCACATCACTATGGAGGGGATGGTGATGCCGGGGCTCCAGGAAACTGAGTCTATAGGTTTTGGGAGATTAGGCTATTGATAAGACTGCCTTTTTCTTGTCACTTATTAAGACATTTGTAAACTGATGGAGACCCCCATCCTGCACGAGATCGCTATCAGTTAACCATTTGTTTTCTCTCCGTTCTTCTGCAGCCAGGAGAGCCTGAGGGAAGTCACACATCTCCCACCTGAGGGGGCGGGGGTGTCGTGAGCTTGTGCTTTACCGTCAGGTTTCCTTATGCTCCCTCATCAGATATAACAACATGTACTTGGGATAAATTCCCTGGTTTTATGGATTCCAAACACCTGCCCAATTCCACTGTGGCTTCAGCATAATAAAATATTGCATAGACTATTAACATGCTTGGGTGAGATAGTAAATGAAGGACATTTTTAAAATTTAAACATTGGAGATGGATTTTAAAGATTTTTTTAAGTTATGGACACACCCACATATATATATATATATTTAATCTTCCCTTCATTCCAGAAGATGATTTGTGGTGGAATGAGCATCCACACAGTGGTGTTCCTTCTCCGTGCTCTGGTGGATTAGCACACAGACCTGGGCCGTGTTGTCAGAGCTGATGAGATGCTCAGAAGATACGGCAGTGATGAAAGAAATGCCGAGGGGGCAGAAACAAAAGCTGGCTAGAAGCTCTCCAGTTTTTTTCTTCTTTGGAAGGAGGTCAAAAAGTCTATCATGCATGATTAAAACTTTTAATTAAATATGTTGAAATTCTGGTTCGAAATGTAGTTTCACTCTGCATCGAACACTTTGAATTCTCCAAGAAGATAATAAACCTCAGTTGCCATAGGAATTTCACTTCCAGAAACGTGATTAGAAGTGGTTTTTGTTATCCAGCAGAACTCATTGTATGGATTGGCTGTCAATAATGATGGGGAGATTTCCTGCTAAGGAGGAAGGAAATTAGCATTTGTTAAGTCACTAGTATGCCACCCGCTGTTATTTGTTTTTTTTTTTTTTTTAGGCATGATCTCCTTTACTTATTTATTATTATTTTTTTATTTTTTGCCAAAGTTACAGGTAAGCATTAACACCCCCCATTGTATAGATGAAGACATTGAAACACATAGATAAAGCATTTTGTTCAAAATCACATAGCCAAGAAGGCAGGAAGAACCAAAATCTGTGTCTCTGAAGGCTTTGAACTTTACATGCAACTAACTGGGTTGCTCTCCAATAATACTGAGAAGCACACATGACTTATTTTCTACAGTGGAACTATCAAAATTTAAACATACTATGTATTGAAGGTTGGAAGGATGCCACGCAGCAATACAATCTTTAGGAAAAAATGAAATGAATTTTTAAAATATTAAACAGATTTTTTTCAGAGGCTATAACTTTGTTGTAGACTTACTGGGAAATAGGACATCGTGTGTAGACATGTCTGTACACAAGGGATTTGGCCTCAGTCGAAGGGAGTTCCAAGAGAAAGGAATCCTGGGAATGCAGTCTCTGGTTCCTTGGTCCAGGGGTGTTTGCAGTTTCTTTTCCTTACAGCCCATCCCTGACATCATCCTCGTCAGAAATGGAAGAGCGCCTTGCCAAATTCAGAACGTACTTGAACTTTATGATTTCATACATGAGAAGTAAATGCCAATCTTTAGAAGTCAGTTTGTAAACTATAAAATAAAGGAACATGACTTCCTTTTTCCAAGAAAAGTGCCTCCCAGCGCCTTCTTGGACATCACATTTCCTCCACAAAACCAGACTCCAATGAGCTAAGTGCGAGTCAATTAGAAACACATGTACCAAATGGTCCCTGGATCTAACAGTCACAAAGGAAACACTCCAAAGCTCTCCTAATAAATACCCAATCTGGGGAGTTAGGTACACATCACACAGGGTTGAAAAAGAACAAGTTGGGGCTCCATGGTGGCTCAGTCAGTTGAGCATTGAACTCTTCATTTCACTCAGGTCATGATTCCAGGGTCATGGGATCGAGCCCACATCCAGCTCTGTGCTGAGTCCGGAGCCTGCTTGAGATTCTCTCTCTCTCTCTCTCTCTCTCTCTCTCTCTCTCTGTCCATCTTTAAGATAATAGTTTAAAAGTAAACTAAAAAGTTAACACCCTTATGGGAGTAGAAGTTAGTTAAGTTAGTTGCATTCACCAATCTAATGTTCAGTACTTGTGCTACAGATTTTTCTTAAAAACAAGTCTAAATATAACTTAAAACATAAAACATTCCCTTGTGACAGTTCTTCCAAGCAGCAAAGCCACCCCAGAATGGGAAAAAACAAAACAATGTGAACATGGCGGGGAGTGGGGGGAGGGGGGGCGTGTGGCGGGAAATCCTACCTTTCATGTAGGCACTTGTGTTGAGGCTTGCTTATCTGAGAGGTGAAGCGTGCTGGGTTCATTTTATGTTAAAAGTGATGATTAAGATTTTATGTGTGTCTTTAAGAAACTGAAAAAAAATTTTTTTGCCCTTGATAAATAAGATATAACACTGTACAAATACAGTAAGAATCTTATAACGCTGCTGTGCTTAAACATCAACACTTTATCAGTGCATCAACGCGTCTCCCAAGGAATTTGCACACTTGACTGATTTCCATGTTATTGGGAACTGACTGTAGTTCTTTTCGTTTGTATTTGAGAACCCGTGTAGTTCCAAAAGATTTATCCTGGAATCTGTATTTTCAGAGAATTTGCAGTGACAATAGCTGTCATTGTCTTGCTTTTATTTTTATGCATAATTTTATCCATGATCAATAGATCCGAAAGCTATCCTAGGTCCCATTTCTCACTGCATGGGAGTCAGCACACCCAAACGTATGATAGCATCTTTGACAAACCCTGGGTTTGCCCACCTCAGGAGGCATCATCTCAGAAGGATGCAGCAGCCAGCCTGGTGTCTTGCCAGCTGTCACAGATGGGTAGGGTCCTGGGGCAGGTTTGAGGTGTTTGGGCACAAAGGATCGAAACCTTGAGTATGTGCAGGATTTGGAATCTATTTCAGCTCTCATAAAAGCACCAATTTCCCTTTTATTTCTTAAGGGATAAAAATGGTTCTGGAGCTGAACATAAATAAAGGCATTGGAAGATTGTTTTTCTAATTAGTGTTGTTTCCTTCTAAATGCAGGCACTAATGTTTTCTTTTGATTGGAACAGGACCTTTCCTTAAGTGGAAGGGAGGGAAATTTGAGAGCCACGGTTCCCGCACGTTTTTGTGCACCCTGACTTTGTCAACATGGGATTGTATTACTGTGACATTTCAGGAGGAGAAAACAGGCTGCTCTGAATTGTGTGCCTCACTTGTATTCTATTTCTGAACGATGTACTATAACAATATTCCTGTTCACAGGGAACCAGTGATTTACCCTCTGGTGGATTCTACCCTTACAGCTGCTTGGCAATAAATACAGTCAGAGCAGAAAGAGAGTATAATTAAAAATTAACTGTACCCAATTGGCTCCACACTGCTTTCATTTTTGCATGCTTGTTTGATGAGGTATTCTTCAAGTCTTTTTAATTGCAATATAAAATTAGGTCTCTGGTGATCAAAAGCTCTAAATAAAAGGGAGGGGTGTCGTCCACTTTGGTTGCCCTCAAATCTTCCTTCCTGGATTTCTACTTCTCAAACTTACTGCGCGTTTCATAACTCCTGGGGGAGATGGGACTAACAAAAAGCTGGTGCTACCATGACCAGATCAAGAATCTAGGCACTCAGGGGCATCTGAGTGGCTCAGACGGTTAAGTGTCCGACTTCGGCTCAGGTCATGATCTCACAGTCCATGACTTCGAGCCTCGTGTCAGTCTCTGTGCTGACAGCTCAGAGCCTGGAGCTGCCTCAACATTCTGGGTCTCCCTCCCTGTGCCCCTCCCCCCACTCGCACTCTTGTTTATTTATTCAAATAAATAAGAATTTAAAAAAAGAATCCAGGAGCTCCAATTTTTGTACTAATCCTTAAATTGCTGTGGAAGCTTTCTGACAAGGTTAGATAGCTTTCAGAGAAGTGCTTTAACAATTAAATGAAAAGAAGAGGGCAAGTCGGGGGAGGGAGAAGGAGTGGAGAGAAAGGGAAGCATACAAAATAGAGAAGCAATTCAGTTACTTATATCAATTTCTAAAATAATGGCTATAAATGTATTCAGTTTCACTCACCAAGGTTGATGAGTTTTAAAGGAGAAACCAATTTTGAGTGCCCTGCTATTACACCATTCCATGAAGGACCAGCCATCGACTCTGTGACAAGTTGATTGCACTGGACTCTTCATAATGAAGAGAGAAACTTTAGTTTATAATGTTGATAGAAATTTTCCTTCACTCGCCACAACACTTACTCGAGAATCAACATTCATAGACCTTCAGAATGTCTTGTTAATCACTACCAACAAACACCTCATTTTATAGTAGAGGAAGGTGGCAGGGGGCTCACACCCGTAGCATTGGCTCGTGTTGTCAGGTGCCTTGTTGTCTAAAACAGCTGATAGAGTGGTGGACGGCATGTGGAAGGCTCAGAGCCAGAAGGCAAACTCCTCTGAGTTTGGGTTTCAGTCCCAAAGAATTCTGTTTGACTCTCAAGTTCACAGCCACTGTATTCTGCAGTCAACACAGTAGTAAGACCTGGGAAGCATGGGGCCGAGTAAGAGCAGCCCCTCACACAGTTACATTAACAGATCTCTAGGAAGAGTTTTGCTTCCCAGACCCGTAGCCTTGGGCCTTAGACGCTCTGAAGGCTAATAATGACCAAAAGAACCACGCTTCGCCAGAGAGTGCAGCCACAGCCCATCAGAGCGTGAAACGGGACAGCCCGCGTGGCAAGGCTGGGCTCCTCATAATGTTGAAACCCAGATGGAGGTGGATTTGTACACGGTGTTTTTTGTCAGTGTAAATACAGACACATGTATGTAAATATAAAGACATGCAAATTATATGTATATATGTATATATGTATTAAATATGCCTTGGAAGAAAAAGTGAAATGCATCCATATCAAGTCATTTGATTAACTAAATTTTAAGAATACAGTTGGTCCCTGAACAACATGGGTTTGAACTGCACGGGACCACTTACAATGCAGATTTTTTTTTAATAAACACAGTACGGTACTGCAAATATACTTTCTCTTCCTTATGACTTTCTTACTAACGTTTTCTTTTCTCTAGCTTACTTTATTGTAAAGAGTACAATATAATGCATATGACATACAAAATATGTGTCAGTCGGCTATGTTATTGGTGAGGCTTCTGGGTCAACAGTAGGCTATTAGAAGTTAAGTTTCTCCAGAGTCAAAAGTTACATGTGGATTTTCAACCGTGTGAGGGGTGGGCACCCCCCAACCCCTGTGTTGTTGAAGGGTCAGCTGCAAAAACACAGTACTTGCTGCATAAGATCTGTGTCTCCAGTAGGGTCTACCGTTTCTTAATAGTCTGGTTCTGGACAACTTACTCAATCACTTTTGACTTGATTTCCTTGACTGCAAAATGGGAGAATGGTAGTAAATATCTTAGAATTGTTAAAAAGATTAAATGATGTAATTTATATAAAGTCATCGTTCATGTGAAGTGCTTAGCACCCCTTTCCGAGGAAGTACTCAGTAAAAATGGTCTGTTATGCTCATATATTTATAAAGATATATTTATGTACACATATGCATATACATATCAAACAGATGATAGATATAGATAAAGTGACCATATATCATGTATTTTTTTAATATTTTATTTCTAGGAAAATCACAGTGGAATTATAAACCTTCCTCAATACGTTTCAATTTACAATTTACAATTTAAGAATGACAAGCATGAAAGTAACAAATTGTTCTATCGTATATGTAATTCATTCTCCAAACAGTATCAAGAGGAACAACCAAATATATTTGTGTTTATGAAATTGAAACTTTAAACTTTTGATATATGCCTAACTATTTTACATTCCCCATGTTATCCGCAGAATGATTTTTCATTCCGCTCTGTAGATTCTTGTTAAGTATTAGTAACGACATTAAAATTACCATTCCTGAACGGTTCCTAAGGTTATACATTTTGTCAGCCTTCAGCTTTCAACCACATTTTTCTCATTGTTTTAGAATTTATAGGGCAGAATTTGCTACGAACATATCTAAGGCCATTTTTCTTAATGCTTATATGGCTTTTTAAAAAGTTTAGGTTGAAATTGGTACAGATTTTGTTTGAGTAAATCACTCCCCTTGAATGTCATGACTGGGATGACAATTCTCTCAGCCCAACCTTCTAACCCACAGACTGCTTTCATGTGGGAATTGTAAGGCTATAATTAATCCCGAAGCAAACTGAAATACCCGTGTTCATTTCATGGAATGTTTTTTAGCTGTGTAATTCCTCCCACACTGGTGCTCAATCTGTGCATTTTCCAAATATGGTTGCCAAAGAGAAACACTTATGAAAATAAGCTTCAAATAGACAAGGGAACAGGAAAGTAAGTGAATTTAAAAGTTTGATGAGAACCAAATAAGCTTAACGGGGTTAAGAATTCTTTGCCAATTTTTGGCTAATTGCAGTTAATCAAGCTGGCTGTTATTAAGACTGAGAAGGGGGGATTTCCTCTCTTACAGATCCTTTAGGCCACACAAAGACTGAATTTTTTTTCAAGAGCTATGGGCTATTAAAACTAAAAGGAAGCTTTAATATTAAATAACCCCAAAACACTGATTGGATAAGTACAAATACTAAAACTTAGAGATGTGAGTGATTTTCCTAACTAACACATCCCCTGCATGTTATCAGTAGAACCAGGACTAAATTCAGACTGAGTTTTCCATCTGGGGTCCACGTGACACAACTCATGCGTCAATGGTTTGGTCGTACCCATCCATACCAGGCATGGATCTACTGTCTGTCCTGGTTTAGCCATAGCATAATCTTTATGAAACTGATTAAGTTTTATACACTATCTTATAATTTAATTTTACTAAATTATCTTCAGAAGGTGGAGGTAGGGAGAGAAAGCCTTCCTTATTCATGGTAGAATTCCAGCTAATAAATGCAGAAGGAATGATGGCGGTAGTCGCATTGCCCCTTAGCAACCACAGTAGTAATAATTGATCCGGGAAAGAGTAATCAATGAATGCTGAAACCACTGGGTAAAATTGGTTGGGAACAGGATAATCAAAGAGCCTCAAGTTGTCTCCCCAGAGATTGCTTATTCATGGCACCAGGAACTGGTAACTGTACTGGAGAACACTTGCAGACAGCACCACAGCCCAGAGCCTGAAGCTACCCTCCCACGCACGAATGGGACAGTGGGGTGTCTCGGGTGAGACGGGCTGAGTGCACACACTTCAGGGAACATCACTGCCAGCAAAGAAACGGCCCCTGAGTCTAGTCAGAAAGAAGCAATCGAGATCCACTAGTCTGTGGACAATTTGCAAATACACCCCGAGAGATGTGAGTGTCAGGAAAGGCAGAGATGGAGGGGTTGTCCCAGGAAAAGACTAGAGAGACATGGTGGCTTTAATGAAACAGGTGATACCTGACTGCATGTTGACTGGAACAAAATGCCGGGGAAGAACTTCAATAGGGCAACTAACGAAATACAAATGTAATCCTTTATCACATACTAGTACTGTGTCATGACCAGTTTTCTGAATTTGATAACCGCACCGTAAGGCTTTGTTCTTGGGGGGTCGATGAGGCAGTGTTCAGGGTTGAAGGGCCGTGATGTCAGCAACTCATGCTTCAGTGATTTGGCGGTACTGATCATAAGAATGAGACCGTACGTCAACTTGGCTGGGCCTCGATGCCCAGTTATCTGGCAGACGTTGTTTTGCATGTTTCTTTGAGGGTGTTTTTGGATGAGATTTTCGTTTAAGCTGGTGGACTTGGAGTAAAGCAGCATCAGCTGTCCTAGATTCTCTAGCAGACTGCCTTCGGACTGCAAATTGGAGCTTTTTCCTGGGTCTCCAGCCTGCTGCCCCAGCAGATTTGGGTCTCACCAAGAGTCCACAATCACGTGAGCCTTAAATTCCTTAAAATAAATACTCTTTTTAAATAAATATACACCTCCTGTTGGTTCTGTTTCTCTGAAGAGCTCTGATGAACATGGCTATCTAAGTCACTGGAGTCAGTGCCAAATCTATGTATCATGACTAAATTTAAAAATGCCCAAAAACTACCAAAAGAAAGAAGAGAAAGATGGGGAAATGATAAAAAAAAAAAAAGGAAGTAAAGTTCAAGTATTTTTATAATAGCATTTGACTGTTTTGAATCTTGCCAATATGCTGTTCAAATTAGCCCTAACCTTCCCAAGATGGTCTGGTTTCCAATTCATATAAAAACACACGTCCTAACTTCTTCAAAGAGAGCAATCTTGATCTCAAATAGAGCAGATGATTTATTTCTTCAGCCACCTTTTCTTCAGCACTCTTTTCATCAGGCGATATTCTGGATGTTCCTGTCAAAAACGGGCACGAGTACTGCTTTAATGAAAAGCCCAGTAGAGTGGAAGACAGGAAGTTTGAATGCACAAGACTTAGAATAAGAATTGGGCGAGCAATACATTGGGCAGAGTAAGGAACATGGATAAGATTGTGCAAAAAGAAAGAGCTTTATGTGCTCCAAATAATAATAACAGAGATAGTACATCACGTTTGCAACTATGGGACTCAGGTGATTTGGGAGAACTTGGTTCCACTTCTAAAAAAGGCTCAGTCCCAGCTACGATGCCAGCTTGTCATTAGCTACTTTGACTATTGTGGTTATCTCCTGAGTGCAGTGGGAAGCCACGGAAAAGGTTTGGGACAGGCCCGTGGAATGGCGATCTGCTTCCAGACGAAGAGTGACGCCCTGAGACGTAGAAACGCAAGGGTGTTGCACAGGGAGCACACAGAAAGGAAGGCTACATGGAATGGGGTTGGGTGAGACGCAGGCGAGTGATGAGAGGAAACAGATTTTAGAGATGACCAAAGAGAGCTCCAGTGGAAGGGTTAGCAAGGGGGATATTCACAGGGGAAAGCTAACCAGGCTCTGAAAGAAAGGTGCACAAGGGGTCAGGGTTTTGAGTCATTGCATGTCAGAAGAGATCTTGATTTTCTTCTCAGTCTTCACATCTCATGAGCATAAACTTCCAGGATGAAAATGATTTTCTTTCCCAATGTGAAGGGCATATTCCATTGTATTCTTGGCCACCGGTATTTTTGAGGCATGAGAGGAATCCGTTATTTCCCTTCTATTGTGCATTGACTTGTATGTTGTATGTTGATATGAACATGTTTTGAATTGTGTGTTTCTGCAGGAAAACATATTTTTCTTTCTATAATCTCTTAGAGTCTTTTCAGCCCTAGTGTTTTCAGATTTCACAAAGGCACACCTCTGTTTAAACCATCGCGTTCATTTTGCTGGGGGCTGTGTATGCTTTTAATGGGGTGGTTTTTAATTTTTCCGTTCAGCGATTTTTCTCATGTGTTTTCTTAATGCATTTGTGTCCATCTCTATGCCCACACACATACACACAGAGGCACAGATAAGCAGGATTCTGGATGTAACTGCTTAATACTCCTATTTTATTACATACACCTGTTTTAAAAATAGTTCTCCTCTTCTTTTATTCTTACACTAATTCAGAGAAATCGTCCTGACTTTGTCAGCCCACCCTTGTATTGAACTGTCAATTTCTTTCCCTGGTTCCCAGGTCCTGTCGCATCTTTCACATGTATTGACTTTCCCTTATTCTTACTATCTTGTTTTTATTTACTGGGTACGACATTGCCTCTTGATCTTTGGGGCCCATTAACTCATTATAGATTCTTTTCCTCCTGTGGTTCTCATGCTGCCCTGAATCCTCCCTTGACTTTTTTCCAACTTCACTTCCAGCTCTGCGTGCCCCTGCCTGGCACCCTCCACTAACGGGACCGTGGTCTCTCCCGCCACCATTTTTCTGCACTTACAGCTACAGAGGCTGAGCACAGAGCCTGCACTGCGAAGTCACATCTTTCCGTCCTTCTTCCAAGTTCATTTTTCGAGCTTCAACCCTCCCCGTTTCTCTCTGCTTCTGGATGCTTCCCGGCATCTTTAGATATATGCATTTTTAATCGATCCATTTAGCGATCGTTCCCATGATCACTTCATGCCTCCTCCTTCAACCAGAAGCCTGATATGGTTTTCGAAACAGATTATACTAATTCTTTGATTTTCTAGTAGTCTTCATTCAATAAACTGCATGAAAAAGTAAAGCTAAAAATGCTACAGTGATCGGTGCTGTAACGTCTTTGAAAGGATGCAGACTAAGAAGGCAAGATGGGTTCTTACTGAATTCAGTTTTGCCCAGCGTCATTCACCAGACAATAAATTAAGGCTAAATTAAGTACCATTTAAAAGGATAAACTGTTATTGAACATCAGGGAGAGGATTGAGCGAGTCACAGGTAAAATTGATCCTTCCCCTAAAGATGGGAATGGTTTTCGTATTTTGTACTTTGTGTCATGCTAGTAAGGAATGAGTGGCAGTCTACTGTGTGGTGAATATTGATACTGAGGTTTGTCAGATGCAGAAGTCACTGTTTGATGTTCACCTAGACAGGTTAGGAAGCCTTTTCCAGAATTGATTTTGCTCCCATAGTTCATCCTTCTGTTCAGTGTTCCCGTGGAAACGCTACATATGTCTGCTCCATTCTCTTTTATGACCAGCTTTCCATTCTGTAGCTGTGAACTATTACAAATTGGTATTTACTTGTCTTTTGAGAATTTATAGGGAATGTATAATCCACCAATAAAAGAAAATGGGCCACTTTTATGATTTCTTATTTCAGTCTGCATATTTAGTCCTAGTATTGAATTTCAGACAATATTTTAAGGCTTGATCGTGTTGATTTTTTTTTCCTTTATCAAAACAAAGAAAAATAAGCCTATTTTCTGTAATTAAAAAATAAAGCCAGTTTATTCTAGGCTAATCAGAGACAAAATTACCCAAACTGCTATGACCGAAATCTGGATTTCTTTTCTAACAAAATACTTCAGCTTAATGGCCATTGTATTTTAATTTCATATTATATTGTGAAGTAAATACCATAGATTCCTTAAAAGCTATTGGACTTGTGCGTTGCTGGCAACACACCTATCATTTCTGACTTCAACATCTTAACCACAGCATTCCTCGCTGCAGTCCTAGATTCATGTGTCTAAAACATTATATTCATTTGCTGATCATCTGTAGATTCTTTCATGGGTATGGTCTCACCAAGTACTTGACTACTTAAATTGAGATATTCCTGCTGTTTTTTTTAAGTGATTTCCTTCCTTCTTAATTTCACTTCTGTTTTTAATATTACTTGTGTTTCAGATGTGTTTTTAATTCCTAGATCCAATCTTACATATTAGAAACATCTCGTTTACTTGCTTTCAATTTTTTTAGAAGTTTTACTCTCTTGAATCGCTTTTACTTTCTTCTGTTATTTTTAAAATCCTAAGATTTTAGATCCCAAGATCATCTGAGTGTCCGTAACAAGTTAGGCTGTGTCATGTATGTGATGACACACGGGTCACATCGGGCCTCCGATCTGTTTTCTAGGCCATGCAGCCTTACGATGCGAATTTTGAGAATAATGTCTAAGGAAAATGTTTTGCAGGCTATCCAGAAATAAGGGGCCTTCGGAATGTGAAGGACACCACATCACGTATTCCATCAAGAAGGCAAGTAAGACTGGTTCTCGAGTGACAAGGCATCGCTGAGCAAAGAACTCGACAGTCAGGAGCCTGGCCTGCACACAGGTGGGTCTTGAGCTGGCAGTAGCATGTAATCTTGGAAGGATGGCAATATGATTTTTTCTCAAGAAAGCAATTTTTTACTTTTTGTCTGTTTAGCCAGAGTTTTAATTCAAGTATTCATTTACCTGTATGAAAGGAAGGACTGTAAAGCAGAATACAAACTAAGAAAATACAGAAATGTGTACTTGAAACTCTAGGAAATGCTCTAGCAATAGGATGTCTCCATGACTTAAGAGATACAGACAAATCAATTAACCTCTGGAGCTCTATATAGCACGAAAAGGAAGTAGAGAAAAAGCGGCAGTTATCAAGATGGGTTGGTAACTCCAGAGAAAGTCATGACCAGGTCAAAACTAACAGTCATTGCCCAGTGCTGACTTGTAGCCTCCCTGGCCAAACACAGTCTGGGTCAATCCTTGCTCTCAGAAGTGCCTCTCACCCCTGCTCAAGGAGAGGACTACCCTTTTGCCACCAGCGTCTGCAGAAGGGTATGTAATTGGTTTGACTTATGTGTTGTCCACATCCCGATTGATAATGGCCACTGAAATGACCTCTGTAGCTTCAATTCTGTGATTCTAAAAATAACAGAATAAAATAGAAAGTGATCCAAGGAAGTAGAACTTTTAAAAAACTGGATACCAGAAAGTAAAAGAGATATTTCCAGTTGGTTACACTGGCTCTAGAAATTAAAAACACATCTGAATCTTGCTCTCGACCACCCGTGGTTGGACAGGGGGGCATCTTTCATGATGAAGCATGGTACTCATGGCTGGAGATATTTTCCATCCACATCAACAATATCTCAGGCAGGAGTACGTATAAAATATAGAAAGTGATATTCCAAGCAGCGCTAATTGGTGGCTTACAAGGAGCTACTATTTGTCCGTCATCTCTTCAGGGTATGTGGGTCATGAGGAGCTATATGAAAGCAAAGTTAGGTCTCTGCAGTTGAAGTCCAACTTCTATACATATCTCCATGCTTGTAGTCCAACTTGAGTTTCAGGAGAAGGGGGCCTAAATTTACTGTTTTGCTGTGTTTGCACCCAAAATCCGGACAAAGTATGTGTATGCCTTGGACAGTGTTGTTACTCCTTTTCCTGCATAGAACATAGGTGATAAGGAAACACAACTTCATCTCAGTTCGGGGGTGGTCTCTGAATAGACTAAGAAACCAGAGCAGCCCCATCAACTCTGCCAGGACTGCATCCAAATCCAGGTTTACATCAGGCCATACCAGCAACCCACTGGTACATCCCAGTGGTCCAGGGATGGACATGACACTCACATTGGCCTAAAGTGTCTGAAACAAAAGACTTTTGTTCCATGGTTAGGAGAAACATTTTCTCTCTTTCACTGAATGATGTATGAACTCTTTAGACTAGAAGAGTTCTTTCCACTTTCTTGGTACCTGATTTCAGATTGCTGACATAATTAAAGTTTCAGCCTGTTTGTTTTCATTAACTGTCGCACATTCTGGATCTAATTGTTTCTCACAGTTACATTCAACTTTAATGTATTTTTGGTACGAATACTCCATAAATGATTGTGTGTATTTCTACAGAGTCAGCACTCTGCCAAAGTGAGACTGCTTCCCTCCATTCTGACACCAACTGTAAGTTCTGGGTCCCCCCAAGACAACAGTCAGGATTGATAATTTGCTAGAACTCACACTGAAAGCTGTTATACTGAGAGTTGTGGTTTGTCATAGCAAAGGGAAAGAGATTAAAATCAGCCAGCAGAAGAGTGGTCTGGGAGCAGTGACCAGGATACTCCCAGGCCTAGAGCTTCCCGCCGTCCTGTCCCATGGAACTGTGGGCAGGGCTGGCTTCTCCCGGCAATGACATGTGACAACACCATGGAGTTTTGCCAACCAGGGAAGCTTTCTGAACCTTGGTGTTCAGAAAGAACCTTGGTGTTCAAGGCTGAACTTGAGCTGATACCACATGGCTCATAGCCCCCATGAAAAATTGCCCTTAGGCTATCAGTGTGGCCAAGGCCCCAGGTAAACAGAGATAGTTCTATCAGACAGGACATTCCAGGGGCTTAGAGATGACCTTCTAGGAGCCCAGGGCAAAGGCCCACCCTCTCTGGGTATGGTTGGTTCTTTACTACACAACTCCCCTTCGCCCGCCTTTAGTGATGTTGAGTCTCTGGCTTTCTTACAGAAAAATGACCACATTTGTCTTAGGATCTACAGTTAGTATAAATTTTATATGAAAGATACAGCGATGGTATCATTCTGCATATGCCTAATGCTCGGAGGATCCAATGTTGGGTAGGGATTAATTTAAAGAAACAAGCGATTCATCCTATAAAGCCATAATTTTTTGTATTTTGTACTAATTTGATAATTCCTTTTCCCCTTTGATCTACTGCTGTTTGGACCTTATTAAGAAGTTTTGCAGAACTGTTTATTCTAGCTCTGTGAAGAATGCTAGTGTTTATTTTGTTAGGGATTGCTACATGAATGTGTAGTTTGCTGTGGGTAGTGTGGACATTTTAACAATGTTTATTCTTACAATCCATGAGCATGGAATGTTTTTCCATTTCTTTGTGTCTTCTCTAATTTCTTTCATAAGTTCTCTATAGTTTTCAGCATACGGATCTTTTACATCGTTGTTTAGGTTGATTCCTAGGTATTTTATGGGTTTTGGTGCGATTGCAAATGGGATCAGTTCCTTGGTTTCTCTTCCTGCTGCTTCATTATTGGGGTATAGAAGTGCGACACATTTCTGCATGTTGATCTTATGTCCTGCAATTTTGCTGAATTCATGTATCAGTTCTAGCAGCTTTTTGCTGGTCTTTAGGGCTTTCTCATAGAGTAACATGCTGTCTGCGAAGAGTGCAAGTTTGGCTTCTTCCTTGCCAATTTGTATGCACCAGAAAAGACCCCAAATAGCCAAAGTAATGTTGAAAAAGAAAACCAAAGCTGGAGGCATCACGATTCTGGACTTCAGTCTGTATCACATGTATCACAAAGCTGTAATCATCAAGACACTATGGTACTGGCACACAAACAGATGCATTGAAACAGATGTTCAATGGAACAGAGTAGAGAACCCAGAAATGGACCCACAAATGTATGGCCAACTCATCTTCGACCAAGGAAAAAAGATTATCCGATGGGAAGAAGACAGTCTCTTCAGCAAATGGTGCTGGGAACACTGAACAGTGACATGCAGAAGAATGAATCTGGACCACTTTCTTACACCATACACAAAAATAAGTTCAAAATGGATGAAAGACCTAAATGCAAGATAGGAAATCATCAAAATCCTAGAGGAGAAAACAGGGAGCAACCACTTTGACTTCAGCCACAGCAACTTCTTACTAGATATATCTCCAGAGGCAAAGGAAACAAAAGCAAAATTGAACTATTGAGACCTCATCGTGGTAAAAACCTTCTGCACAGTGAAGGAAACAAACAACAAAAACCAATGAAATGGGAGAAGATCTTTGCAAATGATATATTGGACAAAGGATCAGTATCCAAAATCTATAAAGAACTTATAAAGCTCAACACCCAAAAAACAAATCACCCCAGTGAAACAATGGGCAGAAGGCATGAATAGAAGACACTTTTCCAAAGAAAACATCCAGATGGCAAACAGACACACGAAAAGATTATTCATCTTCAGTGAAATACAAATCAAAACCACAATGAGATACCATCTCACACCTGTCAGAGTGGCTAAAATTAACAACTCAGGAAACAACAGATGTTGGCAAGGATGTGGAGAAAGGGGAACCCTGTTACACTGTTGTTGAAAATGCAAACTTGTGCAGCCACTCTGGAAAACAGTACGGAGTTTCCTCAAAAGAGTAAAAATAGAGCCGCCCTGTGACCCAGCAATCGTACTACCACGAATTTACCCAGAGGATACAGGAGCGCCGATTTGAAGGAATACATGCACCCCGATGTTCATAGCAGCACTTTCAACAATAGCCAAATTATGGAAAAAGCCCCAATGTCCATTGACTGACGAATGGATAAAGAAGATGTGGCATATATACACAATGAAATACTACTCAGAGATCAAAAAGAATGAAATCTCGCCTTTCGCACCAACATCGATGGGACTAGAATGCATTATGCTAAGCAAAATAAGTCGGTCAGAGAAAGCAAATACCATATGATTTCACTGGTATGTGGAATTTAAGAAACAAAACAGATGAACATAGGGAAAGGGAATGAAAAATAAAATAGGATAAAAACAGAGAGGGAAGCAAACCGTAAGAGCCGTGCCATTTAGCACAGAAGTCAGCTGATGGTTAGCTAAATCCGGTTCTTGGTGAGGCCAGGTATTTTCCCTTGGTGTTTCCATTGGTACTAACAATGTTATCGGTACTACTACAGCTTGAGGTGACTTTGGCTTAACTTCCTGGCACACGTGACCACCAGTATCAGTAATCACAATCTCCCCAACAATACCAGGATTGCACGTAGAGCATCCCATTGGTAGAGTCCCACTGAGTCACCAACAGTTGTCAGAGCTCATCGCCATCATGTGACCAAAACGTCTCCCTCAGTGATGTCACCAGTTTTGGGGTTTGGGGGTTTTTTTTGGCTTCTGTTTGACCTTTCTGGTTTCCAGAGCAGTGGTGATCTTGGCAACATGAAGCTTCACTCCTGCAGGGATCTGATACAATTGAACAAGACAATGTCAGCTCTTTCTCTGAGCCTCTCATAAAGCATCAATACATTAGATTTGCCTCATTGCATAACCCATTTATTTATGCTTTTACCCTCAGCTGCTGGTCTTCCTTTTCTCTGTTTGTCTTTTATTTTTACCCAAACGTGTCCATTTTTGGAAGGGACATCTGGTTTGGCTACTGTGCTTGTCAAAGTGCTAGTCTACCAAGTGCCCCTGCCTTGGTCCATTTCCATTCACATAGGGTCGGTGGTGTAGGAATGGAACGGGTGGCCTGTCCCAATCACCAGACAGCACAGCCGCATTCCTATCAAACCCAATTTTGCCCAAAGGGGTCAAGTCGCAATCCACCCCACCAGGCCCTGGCACAAAAGTCTAAAGATAAAGCTAGTGGTGTGCACATGCGTGTGAAATATGCTGTGTATTTGTATGCACGCGTGTGTGTGTGTGTGTCCTGTGTGTGCATGGCCTGTGTGCACGCGTGCTGTGTATGTGTACGAGCGCGTGGTGTGGCCATGCATAGTTGTGTGATGTGTGCCTGTGTATACACGTGCAAATGTGTGTATACACAACACGGACACGTTATATGTGCATATGTGCTGTGTGTGCATGGACACGGGGTGGGGGGGATTGCAGGCAGTGGTCACTTTGACGTTTTGATCCAGAAATAATTCTTGCGTGCTTAAAATAAAATAATAATATTCTTCACATAAAGTTTTGTATCCTGATTTTTATTTTCACTTAGTCTATATAATGAGATTTTTCTAAAGTATCAAATAGTGTTATTATGGAAAACATAATTATCAGTTACTACATAATTACATGACATGAGTAAAATACTCCTTTTTATGCTGTTTTTCTGTTATTGGAGGCCTGGATTGTTTCCAGTCTGGCTCTACTATAAAACCCCCGTGTGGAACGTCACTTTACAGACACACATTCCATTCAGGAAGCATCATTTATTTACTCTATTGACATTAAATATGTGTTTCTAGGAGCTTTCCCTGCTCACTCACCATCTGTGTGCTCTCATCCTAATTTTCCATCATGTCCGAAGCGCCTTAACCTTGAAATTCCCTACAGCAACTGTCCTCAGCGCCTCATCCCCGGCACTGGCTTGCGGGAGTCATTTTTGCTAATTCTCATCACAAATTTTTATACACTAAGTCTTCTCTATTCTATCTGTTTGTAAGTTGAACGAGGGCCGGGCTACTCTCGAGTGTCCTTCCCTGTCACTTAGAGTTTCGGGAATAGTGCTGTGCTCGGAGTAAACGTCTGACGGACCCCAGTGCCCCAGCAGCACCTCCTCCGTGGAGAGAGCGCTTCCGGCTCGCACCTGCCAGCCCGGCAGGTCCCCCCCCCGCCCGACGCGCCCCACGGTGCTAGTTGAGTCCTTCGGGGAGAGTTGACGTTGCAGTTGTACATCATGAGGTTGAACTTCCACATGCACCTGGCAGTGATCATCTTTGTGGTCCACCTTTCATTCCTTTCCGCAGAACGTTTGGATCCGTGTATTAACCCACAGTTTCCAAACCATGTTCCTTGGGGGGAAATAAAAGATGACTTACTTCTATTTCATTATTAGAAAAAAAACTTTCCTCTGAGTTGATTAACTTCTGCTCACGGGTTGTAAATCTTACACCAAGTTCCCCAGGAAATTTAAATAAACACCATATACACTAAGCTTAAATAGTACATACCTTTAATAATATAAATGCATAATAGCTAACGTGCTTGTATCCATAATACCCTCTGTCAAGTACTCTGCCCCTTGAGAACACGGTATTGCAGGGGCGCCTGGGTGGCTCAGTCAGTTAGGTGTCCGACTCTTGATCTCAGCTCAGGTCATGATCTCACGGTCCGTGAGTTCGAGCGCCACGTCGGGCTCTGTGCTGACAGCGTGGAGCGTGCTTGGGATAGTCTCCCTCTCTCTCTGCCCCTCCCCTGCTCTCTGTCTCTCAAAATAAATAAATACTTTCTTTATTTTAAATATTTGTTCTTTAAGAACATGGTAGTTTAAGCCCATATATTGTTCTTACATTGTCCTACACTGTTTCAGACAACTTTGCCTCTTCTCTTTCCTTGCCAGTCCTGCCCTCTGCCTCCAGCTTGATCTGTGTTTCTCTCAGTGAATTATAGGAATAATATCATTTACTACCCGTGGGAGTACTAACCATATTTTTAGGTAATAACTCTTTGTTGTTGTTTAAAAGCAGTGCGTTTACAAGGCTGGATAGAAAAAGGTCAGCAAAAGGTTAAATCAGAGACATCTTCTTTTTCCCTCTTCTTACAAGAACACCTGTCCATGAGCACTAATTTGTAGGAGGAAACCAAGACAGAAATAAAAGGGATAACTCCAGTCAACCACCCCCCGCCCCACCACCCCGTGCACGTTCTCTCTAACCACGCAAACTCATGAGGTTTATGTGCACATTTTAGCTCCCTCGAATCAGGATGGCTTCCCACCCGAGGAGCGAAACCTCTTTTGTCATTGTTGTTAAATCACACCCCTTGCTTTGGTATGCCTCTTCTAATTATCATTAACTCTCTCATCCCAAGTATGAAAATTTCATTTAATACACAACACACAAAGAAAACAAACGCAATTCAGAGACAGCTAGAAGCACCGGGACAGAGACGAGTAAGTGCATCGTCGATGACAGACCTACTAAGGGTTTTCAATCAAATCTTCTCCTTTTACCACAGATACCTTTATTTACACAGCGTCTTAATTTATTACTTCAATTTATTTGCTGGCCTATTTTATTTGTAGGCTTAGTCTAATTTTAACACTGTCAGGAATAATTCAAAGAGAATCGGGTAAGTCTGCTTAGAAGAGAGAACCTACGTTAATCTTTTCTGACATTAATAGAATTAGACCTTATTAATTCTGACATGATTTATTTCATATTGTGTAAATACTAAGTGCAAGCATCATGTTCTCATTGAAACAAGTGTTTTACATGCTTCGTATGCTGCGATTTAAAACATGAGTTGAAAGCAAGCCTTGAAAACAATTTGAAATTACTTAAATCTTGTCAAACTTAGAGAGATTATTACTGCCAAATGGGGACAGGCTACAGGCTGAACAAACAACGCTCGCGGAAGTGATCTAGGCAGGAGGTGGGGGCAGAAATGGAGGTGAGTCCTTCTTATGAAGACACAAAGCAGGTGCCGACCAGGTTTGCTGGGCTCTCTGGGGTCATCGAAGCAGGTAGTCAAAGAAAAGTCTTCTCAATATGCCTGCATGTGTTCAAGGTGTCTTTATTTTCTTCATTTTATATCAGGAGAACTGAAACTCAGACCAGTTCATATCTGGGCCTCGTTCAGTTGCTCTGTTTGTCCTTCAGGAAGGCATGTTGGTGTTTTGGTTGGGGCCGCGGCCTCCGGGTGTGCTCGGGAGGGTGGGCAGGGCCACGGGGGCGGTGGAGGCACCACCTGCCTCCTGCGCTCCGCCTCACTCAACGGTGCCCTTTGTTCCGTCATGGTTCCTCTTAATGAAGAAGGAACTGTGCTTCCCATGGTTTGCCCAGATTCCTTATTGCCCAAGCAAGCTTCCAACAAAATGACCAGGCGCATGGTGGTGTCTCATTCCTGTCCTGCTTGCTGTCCAACAGCAAAGACGGACTTGTCCTTCTCTTTCCATCGACTTGGGCCAATGCTATCGGCTGATTAGCCAGTTGAGTTGGCCCAAACAGCTGCTGGCAGTCCTTTGGAAATTTTTAAAGCACGAGAATGGGAGGGTTACATCTTTAGAGGACGTGGTGCATCTACATCTAAGTTGCAGATGTGTGGAAATAGGCCTGAACTACTTTACGAGCACCGTGAGATTAAAAGGAAATCTTAATACTGGCTTCCTTCAATGTTAAGTGATCTATGTTGTGAATAATCCTTTTAAGAGTGGAAATGGATACTAAGTCTTTGTTCTTTTGAAATGAGAGCAGAGCTACCATTTCTCTTAAGCCTCAATTATTTATTTGCCAGAAACATATGGGGAGAATTATTAGACTAAGATTTCATGTTTCTAGAAGAGTTTACTTAGTAGCTGTCAATTGGGGTGTGAATCACACAGCTTAATATAGTGCATGAATGACTGAAAGCAAGGGAAGGGGTTTGCTGCTTTTGTATAGATATTTTTTTAAGTTTATTTATTTTTTTTAGAGAGATGCAAAGACAGCGTGAATGGAGGAGGGGCAGAGAGAGAGAGAGAGAGAGAGAGAAAATCCCAAGCAGGCTCCATACTGTCAGCACAGAGCTCGACAAGGGGCTTGACCTCACGCAACATTGAGATCATGACCTGAGCCGAAACCAAGAGTTGGATGCTTAACCAACTGAGCCACCCAGGCACCCATGCTTTTGTGTCTTTCATATACTATCCATGGTTATATTCAATTATATGTTGAATTATATATATATATATATTGAATTAACATACCTTGTCCAAAGTTCTCAAAGCATAGGCCAAATCAGAGTTTACTTCTATACATCATGTAGGGCTTCTATATAAAGCACTTATGTATTTAAGATTGTCTTTAAAAGGTTTGTCTTTGAAATGGCCATTCCAGGTATCAGTGGCAATTCCCATCTTCCTCAGTTTGGTGGCAGCAATGATGTTATAATGATGTAGAAACAGCACCAATGACCAAAGATTTCAGTTCTTAGAAACGTGATACCCCAAATGGTAGATTTTACAAAAGGGAGAGCCAGTTCACTGGAAAACCAGTATCGTTGAACTGGAAGACACGGTAGGGGTCATACAAGCCTGACACAGAGCTGAATGCTGGCCAGGCCAGTGACTTGCCAAAGGTCACATGGCTGGACCTAGAACCCAGACCTCATCTTGAAGTCAGTACTGCTCTACCACAGTGTATTTCCCCAATGAGCTGTGTCTGCAAACTACCCTTGGATATTTTAGGACTACTGAGTTGAATAACACTATGGGGTTAGTATATATGTCTCAAAGCTATTTTATTTGTTGATGTGTTTACGAGCATGTATCTTTCTGAAATCCATTTCTTAGTGCTACATAGTGTCTTCTGGCGTTTTTTCCTTCTTTTTTTCAAGTTTATTTATTTTTGAGAGAGAGAGAGAGAGAGAGCAGAGGAGGGGCAGAGAGAGAGAGAGAGAGAGGGAGAGGGAGAATCCCAGAAGGCTCCACACTGTCAGAGTGGAGCCCAACACAGACTCAAACCCACGAACTGTGAGATCATGAGCCGAAACCAAGAGTCGGACACTTAACTGACTGAGCACCCCTGGGGTTTTTTCCTTCTGTTTCCATAGCACTTCTTCCCTTTACAGCATAATTTCTAACAGCTCTTGGTTTCTACCACATTTTAAAAAACAACAGATGAAAATGAAGGTGTTCTCTTGTTACAAAATTTTAAATGACGCTTTGAGGGACTGGGGTGTATTATGAAGCCTCCATCACTCTTCAAGATGTTGGTTTCTGTAGGTTGAGCTCAGTTTCTTTCCTTTTAACTTAACGCTACAGGTCTTAGGAGAGACATATGCTTTCTTTTCTCTTGGGTGGATGCTTAGGAATTGAACGGCTTTGTCATATGCTAGGTTTATGTTTAACTTCTAAGGAACTGCCAAACATTTTTCAAGGCAGATGTACCATTTTACGTGCCCGCCAGCAGCAGAGAGCTCCTGCTGCCCACATCCTCATCAACATGTGGTATGATCACTCTTTAACTTAGCCATTATAGTGGGCATGTAGGGGCCTCTTATTGTGGTCTTAACTTGTATTTCCATAATGATGAAATATGCTTAACATTGTTTCATGTGTTAATTAGCCATCCTTATACAATCTTTGGTGAAGTGTCTTTTCAAATCTTCGCCTTTTTTTTGTAATTATTTTGTCTTCTGCTCTAATTATTTTGTCTTCTGGTAAGAGTTCTTTATATTTTCCAGATACAGATTTTCTCTTGGACATACATTTTTCACACATATTTTCTTCTAGTGTGTGGCTTACCTTTTCATTTTAAGTGTCATCTGAGGAGCAAAAGTTTTTGTTTCTGATAGGCACACTTTCTTGATGTGTTTTCCTTCATAATCCTTGCTTTTTATTTATAATTGAGAAATATTTGCCAAATTGAAAGTCGCTAATTCTCCCCTATGTTTTCTTTTAGAATCTTTATGCGTCTAACTCTTACATTTAGATCTACAAATGTTCATAGTAGCTTTACTTGTGATAGTCAGAACTGTAAACCACCCAAATGTCCATCAGCAGATTAACACATAAATACATTGCATATCCATACAATGGCATCCTGTTCAGAAATGAAAATCACTGATGCACCCAACAAAGTCAATGAATGTCAAAATAATTATGCTGAGTGAAAAAAAGTGATCCCGAAAAAGAGTACAGGCTGTGTAACTCCATTTCTATAAACACAGAAAGTACACGCTAACGTACAGTGGCAGAAAGCAGATTGGTGGCTCTCTGAAGAGGGGCGAGAGAGGGGAGCAGGGAAGGGGGTGTATGAGGCACCACAGACAGGCACAAAGAAATCTGGCGGGAGCCAGATGTGCTCATTATCTTGATTATGAGAATGATTTCACACTTAAAATATGTGCAGTTAATGGAATATCAGTTACACTTCAATAAAGCTGCAAAACATAAATGATAATAAATACCAGCCTAAACAAAAATGCAGAAGAAACCAAGCTGCAATGCTAACTCTAAAAGTAAACTCAGTTACTTTGTATTGCTGTATTTTAAGGAAGAAAACTAAGATTTGAAGACTCACCACATGGCAGGTTTTGTACTCAATGTTTCACATGATTTACCCTACTTACTCTCCACAGCTATCGCATAAAATAGGAATTAATAGGCATCATAAAAGTCAGCACCAGAGAGGGTTGTGGACCGTATGATGTCAGATCCCAGAGCCAGGAATGATCATAATTTCACTACTCACCTCCTACTCTGTACCTGGCATGAAGACCTACTCTGCGGGAGAGGTAGAAAGCAGGAGGCTCCTCCGATGTTGCTGATCTCACGGTTGTGCCCATATGGGCTTAGGGAGCCCAGCTCCGTGTGTCTGTCTTCACAAGAAATCAGACATGACTGGAGAACCATAAGCCTCCACGGGGCGCACGCGGCCACGCTCTTAGATTAGTCCTACCTGCCCAGAAGGAAAGTTCTGGAGACAAGATGAGTGTGACAGGGCAGCTGCAGGCACAGCCAGTGGGGACAGGCTGTCCAGGGCAACTACGGGTGGCCAGAAGGACTGTACCAGGTAGCGGTTCCATTTCGGGCTTGCAGACAACAGCCCCACGGTCAGGGCATTTCATAGCGGCCTCCGGGAGGACTGCTTCCTGACAGGGTTTGGCTTCCAGATCCCTGGAGAGACTTTTTCAGGGCTCCTGCTCCACAGCAGACTCAGGGCCAGATGTCCAATCAAGGCAGAACCTCCAGCCTGGACATCTGTCCTCCTCATTCCAGAAATCTTGTCAGAACCCGCTGGGGGAGCAAGTTGTCTTCACCATGACCCTCAGAATGAGATGGAAGGGGCTTCAGATAGCCCTTGGCTACGACGTGGAGGCACTTTCAAGTCAAGAGCAAATTAAATCTACTGGCCAGAATTAACTGGGTTCAAACTTAAATTGAGGTGGTCTGGCAAGAAACAGTATCCACAAATAGCACATATTCATTCAGTGATAAAAAACAAATTAAGACACAAAAGAGGGCAAAGAAAAGTAATTGATATACTTCCGCATTCTCTTTTTATTTTTGGTAAGCTACTGAAGGGTGGCAGGATATGCCACCGAAAACGTGCCACTGGGGCATAAGGACTGTTTTGGAAAACATCAGGCCCAAGAAGGATGCTCTGACCTCCCCTTCGTCCTCCTGGAAGCAGGAGAAAAGATCCCACACGGGCGATGTCCCCGTCATCAGGGACGGGCAGTTGAAGCCGAGAGAACTCTATACAAACAGCCCTTGGTGATATGATCTCGTCTTCCTTTAGCGTCCTTGAATGTTTAGTCACTTTTCCAAAACTTCCTCCCTTTGTTCAGCCTGGTGCAAAAGCCTTTGGGTTTTGCCTCTCCTTTGGGTCTTCATCCCGTGTGAAGGCTGCATGTCACGTAAAACTTAGACTAAATGACCCTGTGAGCGTCCCTCCTGCCGATCCGTCTTGTGTGAATTCTCAAGCCCCAGTGAAAACCTACGAGGGTAGAGGTGAAATTTTGCCTCCTCTACGACGTTAAAATGATTGTTCCCCACTTGTAGTGCTATCTCTTGAGTATATCAAGATTCACTCTGTAAAATAAATTAATCAACACAAATACTGAGTACTTACGAGTGACTGCAGTTCTGTAGTTAGCTTTGTGAACTGACTGAACTCTAGAATCATATGCGGCCAGTGGGTGATCGTCTGCAAAAGGACATGTGAACACTTCATGCCATCCTTGAATAATTACTGCTTTCTAGATGGGTGATCATAGCAGTTACGTAACTGGAGGGATCTTGGAGGCCTTCCAGGAGGAGGTGAGGCTGGAACAAGGCCATGACAGTGGGGCAGGAACCCATGAGGCAGACAGCAGAGTCTGCCACACAACGCAAGTAGAAATGAGCTCCCGTTGTTTCAGAATTAAGGCAGAGAACTCTGATGTGGGTATATAAATGGTGTTTTGGTTTCTGAGCAGACAGATTATCTATAGCTGATGGAATTTGAGACCTCATGGATTAACATTTTCATTTAAATGCCCATCTTTTAAATTCTCTTTTGTCCTGAATTACAAATCCAAATCATGTTATGTTTGTACACAAGAGAGACTAGTGGTTTTCTGACCTTGATTCTCACTAACTGTCTCTGAGTTATGGAGCCTTTGTAGTGCAAGGTAAGAACTAACAAAAAGCATGGCACATGGGCCCAAAACCAGCTTACATGTTACAAAATCATTTTAGTCAAACTGCTATTATGTGACCAAATATCTCCATTGCCAGATATAAACATACCTATTATATCACAGAGGCTGACCTGAACCTTGAAGTGATAAAACCTATGAATTCGTGAAAATACATAAACGCTTTAGCAAATGCTTTGTAAAAAGGCAAAAGAAAGAAAATAAGAGAAGACTCACAATTCTTAATCAGGTGTTAGAGAGAGGCTATAAAGATGTGATATCAAGTCCTCTGACCCTTTCCCAGCTAAGAGTTATCCTGAACCATTCTTCCATTTGATGGGTGTTTCTGTTCCAAAAAGAAGAAAAACAAATGTCCAGCAGATAATCTATCTGGGAGTTAGTAGATATTTTGCCAGAAACTTATGGTTTTGCCCCATGATGAGTTGAATGCAGGGGCGGGGAGGGGGCTTTTCTTTGGAGGGAGGGCTGCCTATTTTTATTTATTTCTTGTAAGACCACCTCCTTGTACTTCCCAGAAAGAGAATACAGAACAAGAAACAGACTGGGTTTCAAACCCATCAACACTGGAGCGTAAAGCAGTTAAGCGCTCGGGAGACTTGGCCAAGGAGTTAAGTCACCACCCACCACAGCCAGTGCTCAGGGCAACTCAAAATCCCAATGTGTGCCTGACCGACACAGACAGAGAATGAGCGAATCCACAGTGCACTCTGTGGATGTCACTGAAAATGGAAGCTGAGCTCCTTTATTTAAAAAAAAAAAAAGCAACCTTTAAAAGTCAAGTATGGGCTACATTAAATATGAATGGTAATAGATCCAATAGATAAATGACGACTCTGTGTGATTTATTACTTACTCTGCTAGTCCTCACTTTCCCCTGAACGTCAGAGCAGAGCCAATAAAGGAAAAGAAAGCCCTGGTGATGGTCGCAGGGACGTGGAATAACACCAGTGTGCATTTTGTATTTGTGTCTGAGAGTGGCCTTTGGCTGCTGAATGTTCTTTAGTGTCTCCTGAATCTTCTGGGGATTGTAATTTCAGAGAGAGAACGATGTGAAATTTGTGATATTTGGGAGAGGAGAGTTAATTGTACTAAATTCACATCTGTTTAATGTTAGGTGACATAACCTCAGAGAACGTTAACATTTTCGAGATGACACAGTTTGGTCAGGTGAAAGGGAACTTCACCCAAGTACTGAATTTCTGTATAGTTTTGGTCATCAAAGGGGGTGTGGAAATGGGCATTACTACTGAAGATAAAACCAAAGAAACCCAAAGCAAACATTTCATAAGACATCTCCCTCCTGATGAAATGGATCGCCAGTCTCAGGGTCACAAATAATGCAGACGTTCAACTTTGCAGCATCCTTGCTTCTGTACCTAGCTTGGTCTCCGCTGGCTCCCAAAGGCCACTAGGGACAGTTCCATTTTCTATTTCAAGAGTGACTCCGCTCTCATTACTACTCTGGGAAGGAAACATGGAGGTCATTCTCTCGTTTATAGGCATGGAAGCTCCATTCGTGAGAAGGCAAGTGACTTGTTGCAGTCATGAGGCTAATGCATGGGGATGACCAGCCTTCCAGAACCTGGGTCTTCTGACAACTTACTTCCTGTTCTTCTCCCCTTTCATAAGAGACCAACAGACCAGAGATAACGTGGATCATAGAATGTGGAAGCATATTACTCATGCACTGATGGGTTGTTGGGGAAAGGAATTACGAAGAAGGAAGGGTGTGCCTTCATTCTCAGCTGGCATTACCCTTAACCCCTGTTGTATGGGGAAAAACAAAAAGGAAATTAATTTCCTTCTGTTAGCAGCTACTGTGGCAGCAAATGGATACAGAGTGTGGGCAGTTTTGAAAAGTATGAAATATTCTACAAGATTATTGTAAAATCAATGATACGCTTCAAAATAAATTAGAAGTCATACTAGAATTTTGAATTCGCTGGGAATCCTGGATGGGACAGATTTTCATGTGATGAAAGATCCTTGCTAGACTCTGTGGACCTTCACCTGAGTGCATGAATTTAAGTGCAGACCTGAAAACAGCACGGGGGGAGAAACTGAGCATCCAAAATCATCAAGTGACCGTGGTAATAACTGACCACTTCTATAGCGTGACGTAAACAAGGCAGCAGCAGGTGGTACCGCATTCCCAGTGACCACAAATGAAATACGGTCGTGGAGCCTATGGGGGGAAAAATGCTACTTTGAGACACAAATTTAAATGAGTTATATAATTTAATCCATTTATCTACTGTCCTTAATGGATTGCGTTTTGCAGAAGAAATGAATAATTTCTCTATCGGTTGGAAATTGAGAAGCTTGGAGGAACTTGGATTTATTGGTGTGAAGAAATGGTAATTATTTTGTGAATTAAAAGAACACCCTAAACGTAGCTTCAGCAGACCGCTAGCGAATCCTGCCACATAAATAAAGCATGATATGTTCATCTGGAATGGAAGCGCTGGAAGCATTTTAATAGCTGTGCTTTTGAATAGTTACAGCTGTTTCTCCTACAAACAGTGCAGGTGCCCACGAGATTACAAACATCATTCCCAACTTTTTATCAATGAACTGAGGGCATGGGAAGCTGGACTCTTGAATGAGCTGAGTGCAGCCTTTATTTTCCCATCTAGTTATTATACAGATTCTTCGGACGCCTGGGTGGCTCAGTTAAGTGTCTGACTCTTGATTTCAGCTCAGGTCATGATCCCACGGTTGTGGGATCAAGCCCCCCATCGGGCTCTGCACTGACCGCACAGAGCCTGCTTGGGATTCTCTCTCTCCCTGTCTCCCTGCCCCTCCCCTGCTCATGCTGTCTGTTTCTCTTTCTCTTTCTCTCTCTCTCTCTCTCTCTCAAAAATAAACTTAAAAAAATTACTATACAGACTTTTTCCCACAAGTGTTCTGAATGCTTGTTCCTGGAGCTGGCAGCTAGCAGTTTCTAGTAACAATGAAAAAGCTGCCCGATTACATGCAGCTCTTTCATAAACATTGTGGTTTATGTCAAAGATTTCTTTGACCCTCCCAGTGCTCCCCAACCCAGGATTTTTCCCAAATAAGAGACACGGGAGGATACTGACTCCACCTGTCTTTCACTAGCTCACTATCTCCTGGACTGCAGCCCCTTAGTTAAAAATTTGAGATCATCTGACTTCAGCTCAGGTCATGATCTAGCAGTTGGTGAGTTCAAGCCCCACATTGGGCTCGCTGCTGTGAACCGGTCAGTGCGCAGCCTGCTTCGGATCCTCTGTCCCCCTCTCTCTGCCCCTCCATGCTTGCTCTCTCTCCCCCAAAAATAAATAAATATTTTTTTAAAAAAGAAATTTATAAGACTGCTAAAGTCTCAGCAGGTGCTAACTGTCCACATGAGGCCACTAAAAGCAGTGCTGGTTGGGTAGTTCCTGGAAGGAAAACTGAACAAAGTCACCAAAACAAAAACAAAACAAAACAAAACAAACTTTGCCAACTTACAGTTAAAATGATGTCTGTTTTTGAACATGGTTTTCCCTGCTTCTAGGTTCTCCCGATTTGGGAAGAGGGCCTAGCCTTTCAGTGATGAAGTCCTATGTTATTTTCTCTTTGCTGCTGTTACTTTCTCCTGTCTTAGGCTTGGCTCGGTCACTCCCTACCCTGTCGTGTGTGGCCTGCTGCTCAGGAAAGCTCACTGAGGAACATTAGGAGCTCTGGTCTCTTATTGTATTTGTTATCTCCAAACAGCAAGCAAAATGCCTGTCACAATGAAATGCCCAGTACATGCGCGTCAAAATGAAATTGCACACACTGCCTTCCCCTAAGCCCACGTGGAAATCAAAATGTGTTCTTACTGGCAGGGAGGTAAATCAGAGGGCTCGGACACACACTCAGCCTCTCCTTCCCTCTTCTGGGGCTTATCAGCTGGGGCCCCAGCTGGCCTGCTGACTCTTCCGAGATCCTGCCTTGGAACATGAGAACTGAACACCACACGGACCAGGTGCGAGGAAGAGAGTGAAATTGACAGCAGCAAAAACAACTTCGTTGTTTTTGCAACAAAATGCAAGCAAAATGCATAAATCTACAAAATTTCTTAAACAATTTTACCGCTGTCTTTGAAATTTAGGGGACCTTTTTTGGTGGCATAACCTTCCAACTGCTGTTGCATTTTAAATCTAAATATTTGGGGAAATGAATTTCAGCTAAGATAGTTCTATACCCAAAGTATCAAGAAAGTTCTCAAAAAAATGGAGTTGACACAGTTTTCCCTATACACCTCGCTAGGTACAGCTAAATACTGTGGGCATTATGTAAGAAACCAATGTGAAAGACTGTGAAAAATAGAAGTCAGAATGCCTAAGGATCTCAGAACCTGAGGGAAAAGATGTATCCTGGAAAATGTGATGGAGAAGTTGGCAATCTGGGGACACCAATGGATGCAGACAAAAAGCCCCAAGAAAAGCATACTTGCCTTAGCAAAGGGCTAAGAAATGGGCAAGCACACAAGAAAACTTTCAGATACTAACTATTCCACTCCAACGAGAGAGTAAAAGGAGTCAGAACTTGTACCACTGCACGTGGCATAAAGGTTCCCCCATCTCTTGATGTCACTGAAGCCACATGGGGGTGGGGGGAGGGAGGGCAGGTGGAGGTCCCTCTGTGTGTTGCAGCCAGAGCAGTCAGCAGCAGAGAGCCGGAGCTCCCACCACTGCCCTGCAACACGAGTGCCCTTCAGCCTGGCCGCCTCCCCTAGAAGAAGTGAGACAGACCCACCCTACCCCCAATGCCGTATGAGGAGGCAGAGATCCATGGTACACGATGCAAGTTTTAGACCTGAAAATATGAGAGCTGAAATAAAAGATTCAGTGGCTGGACTCAACAACAGAATGGACAGAACAGAAGAAAGAGCCAGTGAACGTCAAGACAGACCAAGAGAGCTTACCCAGTCTGAATGGCAGACAGAAAACAGACTGAAAAGCAAGTCACACTGAGCCCCCAGGATCTGCAGAACTGTAACAAGAGATCTGACACTTGCCTGGGAAGGAACCCAAAGAAATAATGCCTGAAAATTCCCCAAGTTTGGCCGAAGACCAATAAGCTAAATCTGGAGGCACCAAAGAAACCCGTGCCATGACACGTCATAGTTAAACTTCTGAAAACTGAAGACAAAGAAAAAAATCTTGAAAGCAGCAAGAGAACAGAGATGCCTTATTGTGGAGGAAACACAGTTGGAAACTATCACACATTTCTCTTTAGAAACCATGGAGGCCAGAAGGAAGTGGCACATTTCCCAAGAGCTGGAAGAAATGAATGGTCAGCCTACAATCCCAGGCCCAGTGAAAATGTCCTTCCAGGCTGAAGGGGAAGTCATTGCATCCTCTGACAAAGAAAATTATACCTCCAGAATACCTCCACTAACATAATGGTTAAAGGAAGTTCTCTAAACAGGGAGAAGATAACAGAAGGAAACTTAGAACATCAAAGAGGAAGAAAGCAAAAATATGGGTAGATACAATTGCCTTTCCTTCCCCTGTTCTGTTTCCAAAATCATGTCTGACAGGTGCGGTGAAACTTACGGCTGTCTGTTGTGGCTCTTGGTGTACCTAGAGGAAATACTGAAGACAATTACATTATAAATGGGAGGGGGCAAAGGGATGTACTTTTTCTCCCCTTCCCTCAAACTGACTCAGTCCCTCTGCGATTTTTTTTCCCCAAAACTAAATATATACATAGCATACAAGCCATCAGTCCCACCTCTGGGCATTTGTCCCAGAAAAATGAAAACTTTTGCCAATGTAAGAACCTGTACACGGATCTTTACAGAAGTTCTGTTTGAAATAATCAAAAAACTGGAAACAGCTAAAATGCTCTACAATAGCTGAATGGCTAAAAAAAAATACCATTACATTTATTCCATGGGATGCTACTGAGCTCTAAAAAGGAGAACACTCTTCATTATGTGTAACAATTCATATGGATTTCAAGGCACTGTGCTGAGCGAAGGTTGTCAATCTCAAAAGGTCATATATGTTTCCATTTATGGAACATTCCCAAAATGGCAAAAATTATATAGATGGGGAGAAAATTCGTGTTTGCTAGGAGCTGAGGAAGGTGGAGACGGGTGGGAGGTTATGACTATAAGAGGCATAGTACAGGGAAGGTATTTGTGGTGATGGAACATTCTGTATATTTTGACTGCGGTGGCAGTTACACAGACTACATTTGTTATAAAATGATACAGAGCTATGCATACACATTGTACCAATGGCAAACCCCTGGTCTTGATAAGACACCATAATTATGTAAGCCATAGCCACTGAGGGAAACTGGACAAAAGTACACGGGACCTCAGGGCGCTATCTTTGTGACTTCCTGTGAGTCTATAATTATTTTAAAAAGAAAAGTGCTTTAGTTAAAGCAAAAGCCAAGGTAATTTTACTGCTAACAACTACACCACAAAACAGATCAAGTGTAAAGTATAACATAACCAACATGGTGAATAAATAAGTCTCATTTTGTAAACACCCAATCATGATAGGAAAATATCACTTTCCCAACGACATCAGAACAATAAACTACGTACAATTAGCACGACTAAAATATCAATATCCTTATGAAGAAAGCCATTAAAACTGTTGAAGGACTGAAGAATTACAGTCATGTCAGCTGATCAGCAATGTTCTTAAGTAAAAATATGCAACATCGCAGAGATGTCTTGTCTTAATTCAATATGGAAATTAAAGATTACCCCTTCCCTTCAAATAACAACAGATTTTTAGTGGGAATTAGCTAACCGTGTTCAGAAGTTCATGGAGAGAGAAACAAAGGAAAACAAAAACCTGAACTAAGGAAGACTAATTAAAAAAATCATACAACAGTGAAAAGCGATCATCCCAACAGGTATCAGAACATGTTAGAAAGCCTCAGTAAATAAAACAGTAGGTTGCTGCCACATATATGACAGAAAAACTTATGGAACAGAAAGGAAAATCTAAAAACTTGGTTAAGTTTATATAATAATGTCATATATTTAAAAAGATGGCATTTCAAAAGGCAGAAAAAGGCAGCTATGCTTATGGTGATGGTGGACTCACATATTCAGGACAACTCTTCTAATGAACAGAACAGTGAAAGCCAGATAAAACATCCTAGGAATCAGACTTAAGTCATCAGAGATCTATGAAAAACCATCATGCCAAGATCTGAGATGATAAGGCATCCCCAAGAAATTATCTGGGATTTGGGGCAATTTGACAGCGAGAAGCATCTTCTGCTCAGCAGAATATGCACTCAGGAGTCAGAGAGACAGGTGCTTGCACACCATGAATGGTGAAGCAGGGCCCCAAGAATGGATGTCACTTCTGGTAGATGCCCGGCTTTGGATCTGGACCTCAAAGATCACACCTGAGAAGTAAGGCATATTTAGAAAAATACCAAGCCAGCTTTAGGTCATGCCTCTCCCTGAAAGTGCAAGATGTTTTTCAGGTTTGTAGAGTCACTAACCTTCTGTAAGAAGCAAAGAACAGTCCTCTCCAAAGGAGATGACAAATCATTCTACATGTTTCCAATGTGTTTCACAACACATAATTAATAATAATCAGGCAGTCGAGAAGGAAAGACACATACATACCGCAAGAAGCAACAGAAAACAGAAGCAGAGAATATAAACTTCATGGGCCTTGAAATAAAAGACCTGATGAATAACTTCACCAAAAAAATTAGACTTTATGGAAAAGCAGCAAATGGCAATCTAAAACTGAAAAATATAACAGCGGAAATTAGGAGCTCACCAAATAGGGAAAAATAGGTTAGGGTCAGAAAAAAAAATGAGGACTACAAAACTGCTAGATAGATTTGCCAAAAATGTTGTGAATGAAACACAGAAGAGAAAGAACCACACAGAAGCAGTATTTGAAAAATTAAAGACTCGTAATTTTCTTTAAATGAAAAAGCAAATCAAGCTACCAGTTAAATTAGTATGTGAACCGCAAGTAAATAGCTATGTAATTTTTAGGTACTGCTTTGTAACCTCATGGTGTCCTCACTGAAACCAAGGGGACAAGAAAGCCTCAAAGAAACCAGAAAAAAACTACAGATTACTTTCAGATGAACCACCGTCTTCTGAGAACAAACACTAGAGTCAAGAAAACAATGTATTTGAAGTGCTGAAAGACATTCCAAATCTAGAATCATATACCCAACCAAAAATGCTCTTCAAAAATGAAGGTAGGGGTATCTGGGAGGCTCAGTCGGTTGGGCATCCAACTTCCGCTCAGCTCATGATCTCGTGGTCTGTGAGTTCGAGCCCCATGTTGGGCTCTGTGATGACAGCTCAGAGCCTGGAGCCTGCTTCAGATTCTGTGTCTCCCTCTCTCTGTCCTTTCCCCACTCACACTCTGTCTCTCTCTCTCTCTCTGTCTCTCTCCCCTTCTCTCTCTCTCTCAAAAATAAATTAACATTTAAAAAAATTAATGAAGGTCACATAATTATTATTTCTTATACAAACTTGGCACAGTTTATCTCCCTTAAATTTGCACTAAAGGAAATACTGAAGAGTGAAAACATGTCCCAGAGGAAGACATAAAGTTGCCAGAAGGTGTGAGGAAGAATGGGTAAAGATTTGGGCAAGCCACATAAATACCAACTACATAAAAATTTAAAAATAATATTTTCTAGATTGCAAAATAAATTTAGAATCAAAAGGAAAAACCAAAATAGCTTTGGAGTTTGGAAGAGAGATAAATGGAGTAAGAGTTAATAAGATCTTTGCTTTGTCTTGAAAGGGGTAAAAGTGCCTGTTTATGTTGTGTGTCCATAAGCCAAGAATGCATACTATAGTGTCTGATAATCTTCAAAATAATAATAGAAATGGTTCAGATAAAAAGCTAATGGGGCAATGTTTGTAGCACTGCTGTCAACAATGGGCAACTTATAGAAAGAGCCCAGGAATGGAAAAAGAAGATGTGGTGTATATATATATATACAATGGAATACTATTCAGCAGTCAAAAAGAATGAAATCTTGCCATTTGCGACAACATGGATGGAACTGGAGATTATTATTCTAAGTGAAATAAGTCAGAGAAAGACAAATTTCATATGATTTCACTCATAGGTGGAATTTAAGAAACAAAACAGATGAACATAGGGGAAGGGAAGGAAAAGCACTTTAAAAATAGACAGTGAGGGGCGCCTGGGTGGCTCAGTCGGTTGAGCTTCCGACTTCGGCTCAGGTCATGATCTCATGGTCTGTGAGTTCGAGCCCCGCCTCGGGCTCTGTGCTGACAGCTCAGAGCCTGGAGCCTGCTTCAGATTCTGTGTCCCCTCTCTCTCTGACCCTCCCTCGTTCATGCTCTGTCTCTCTCTGTCTCAAAAATAAATAAACATTTAAAAAAAAATAGACAGTGAGGCGAACCATAAGAGATTCTTAAATATAGAGAACAAACTGAGGGTTGATGGCAGAGGGGGAGGGGGTCGGAGGGGGATGGGCTAAATGGGTGATGGGCATTAAGGAGGGCACTTGTTGGGATGAGCACTGGGTGTTAAATGTAAGTGATGAATCACTGGGTTCTGCTCCTGAAATCAATACTGCACTGCATGTTAATGAATGAAATTAAATAAATAAACAATAAATAAATGAAATTTATTTAATAAATAAATGAAATTTAAAAATAAATTTATTTAACAAAGAAAGAAAGGGGGAAGCAAGGAAGAAATGAAAAAGCTAATGGGATATAGAATAGTAGAAATAGTCTAAAATATTTACCCTAAGGGAGAAGAAAGAGCATAAAAATAGAAAGTGAATAGTTTGGTGGTAAATCTAAGCACAAATACATTAGTTATTACTTTAAATGTAAAAGTTATTACTTTAAATGGTCTACTTAAAAGACCCAAAATTGTCATACTGAATTGAAACACACACACACGTACATGTTCACACTCACACAGAAATTCTGTGTTGTTTTCAAGACTCACCTAGAGATTACATAAAGGTTCTACAAAAGATTACACGAGATCAAACAAAGGTTGAAGTAAAAGGTCGGGAGAATATCTGTCATGGAAACATTGAACAAAAGAAAGGCCGTGTAGCCAGATTAATCTCAGACCAAGTCGACTTCAAGGTAAGTCGTGCTAGGGATGAAGGGTGACATTTCATAATGTCAAAATGTACAATCCACTAAGAAGATGTAACAGTTACTAACTTAAATGCATAGCCTTTAAGCATTTATGTAATAGCTAGGTAATAGCATAGCCTCAAAATACATGATGCAAATAAGTAACTAAAGGAGAACAGAGACAAATCCACATCACAGAAGATGTTAACACACCCCTCAAAGTAAATGATACAATAAACAGATACAAAATGATAACCCGTAAGGACGTAAAAGATGTTAGCAAAGGAGACCCAGCTGACATATCTATGTCATAAAATACATATCATTTTCTAGTGCACATAAAACACAAAAATACAGTATACTCTGGGCCACAAATCAAGTTTCCAATTATTGCTAAGGATTAAAATAATACAAAACATGATTCATGAAGAAAATGGAATTAAGCTAGAAACCAAAAAATGAGAAAACACCTAAACATTTGGAAAAGACACAATATACTTCTAAATAACCCACAGATCAAAGAAGAAATTACACCAAAATTTGAAAAATATCTTGAACTGAATGCAATTTTAAAATGATATGACCATTTCAAAACTTGTGGATAGTTAAAGACATGCTTATGGGGTTTCATTTTCTGTTTTAAATCATGGCTGCATATATTAGGGGAAAAAAAAGAAAAGCTTACAATCAATGAGCTAAACATTGATATTAAGAATATAGGTAAACCACGGCAAATAAAACTCAAAAGGTCGAACAATAAAAAAAAAGTAAAAGAATAATTAATAAAATACAAAATAAATGGGCCACAGAGCGATCACCAGAGCCAAGACTGTGTTCCTTTCAGAGAACTCGTAAGTCCTTGCTGAAGCTGATCAAGAAAAAATGGAGGTGACACAGGAAACCGTTACCAGTGATTGACAAGGAGACAATGCATAAGAGCCTTTAAGTCATTAAGACTAACCAGTAGCTATCTGAAGAAAACAAAAGGAAATGTGATGCGTATCCCTGAATGTAGACCAGATGAAGCTTCTAATGGATAGAGACTTAATTATGAAAAAATGCAACCACGAAAATAATTTATAAAAACAAATAGTACTCCTTTATACGAGTGAAGTAGGCCTTTTCTAATATGGAAAACCTAGTGGACATAAATAAAAGTTGACAAACTTGATTACCTTTAAAAACCTACTACATTAAAAAGGAAGCTCTTCCTATCCAAAATTAAAACAACCCAAGAACTGAAAAAAATGTTTGGGTTCATATTTCAAGAAAAAAAAATGGTACCCCCCCCCCAAAAAATTAAAGGTTCCTAAAAACAAGACAGAAAGTTAATTAGATGGGGCAGCTGGGTGGCTCAGTCAGTTGAGCATCTGACTTCATTTCTGCTCAGGCCATGATCTCACAGTCGTGGGATTGGGCCCCGAGTTGGGCTCTGCACTGACCATGGAGGCTGCTTGAGATTCTCTCTCTTCCTCTCCGTCTGCTCCTCCCCCACTTGCACTCTGTCTCTCTCTCTCTCTCTATCTTTCAAAACAAAACAAAACAATTTATTAGGAAAAGATCAAGTCTAAAGAAAACTGAGGAAAGGTGATGAGTGAAGAGTCAGTGGGAAGGAAAACACCAGTGGCCCTGAAGGAAAGATACTGATCTCCACGGAGACCACGAGCAAAGGAAAGGCGTGATCCTCTGAAACACCATTTTCCCACGATGGGCACAATGCCGAGTGGATGTAAGCCCTGACGGTGAGGCTTTGGCAAAAGGGACATGCCCGTCCCTGCGTTTGCATCTGCAAACCTGGGTGGTCATTTTGATGATCCCATCAAAATCGCAAATGCTTAAGTGCCCTTGAACTGGCAGTGTAGCTCTTATGATTTATCATTTATCAGTTGAAATACATGCCATGGGACATGCGCGCAAGGTCGTTCACTGTGGTCTTATAATCGCAAAACATCGTGAACGGCCTCAACGTTCATTAATAAGAGATTGGCAAAGTAAATTATGATGGATCTGTGCAGTGCTGAATTACATAGTGGCAAGTTTGAAAGAATAAAAAAGGGCTTAGTATTAGAGGGAAAACCTCTAGGATACATATATTTCTAGGTGAATAAAACAAGACACAAGACAATGTGTATTTTATGAAAACATTTTCTTTGAAGGCCTAACATAGCATTACACACTCATATCTGCTTGAAGAGGCATGTGGAAATTCTAGAAAGGCACAGAAGCAGGGAGACTAGAGGGATAGCTTGGGGTTGCTTAGAGAAGGAGCCAGATGGCCTGGGGACAGTGACCGAAAGACTTTGCTTAGTGCATCTTTAAGTGTCAATATAAAAGGCATAACACATATACACATACTTATTTATTTTTGAACAAGATTGCTATTGCACACTTTCAACCCCTCTCATAGCAGATTCCAAATGGACAGCACCCCAGAGCAAAACTGGAGGGGGAGTCATTCCCTTAGAACTCCATGTGAGTAGGACACGAAAGGGCGCCCCTCAGCTCATGTGCTTTAGCACACCTGTCTTAGAACCATGCGACATATTACATAATTTAAAAATCACACGGAAAGAGAAAATAATCATAAAATGAATTAAGAGCATAAGGATTGGAAAGGAAGGACAAAGCAATCATTATTTGTAAGAGGTATAATTGCCTCTATGGAAAAGGCCAAAGAACCTGCAAATATTGAACTAATGTCCTTTCAATTTGCTATCACTGCAAACAGGAATACGTTTAATGCCTTGTTTTTCATTAAACCAATAGAAGCTAGTTCAGCCCACACTGAATTCTAAAGCAGGAATAATTCATTCATTTTAACCCTTTGCGGTGCGCTCCCTTGAAGTATCCTGGACTGGTTTTATATGTTAACTTGTTCTATCTACTTAGACTGCAAATTCCCGGTAAACAGGGACTGTATCTTATGTTGTTTTTTAAACTCCTGGGCCATCTCAGCATGTGGGCAAACAGTTTGTGTTCAATAAACGCACCCATTTGTAAACAATACTTGCATTGAATAAATAAATGCAGCAGGACATCGGCATTCTAGGTGCTGTAAGTGATCAAGATCATGCAGTAATCCGGGACCCAGTGTGATCCCCAGACCAGCATCGCATGGCTGGGGAGCCTCGAAACACAAATTCTGCTTTCCCGGAAGCTCTGGGGGTGGGTTTGACCGAGCTCTCCAGGTGGCCCTGTGCACGCTGAAGTTTGAAGGCTACTGGTCCAGGAGCCAGAGTCTGCGTTACCACGTGAAGAGACAAGGTGACACAGTCATCTTAAAAACTTAATGACGTGGTGACTGGTCTCAGGCAGTAATTGTTTACATTAGTTTTTGACAGCTTTGGGCTCACTCGGTTATTTTGTGAGCAGTGGCCCTTGACCCCCACAGGTAACATTCAGGCTTAAAACACATGTCCAGGGGCGCCTGGGTGGCTCAGCCGGTTAAGCGGCCGACTTCAGCTCAGGTCACGATCTCGCGGTCTGTGAGTTCGAGCCCTGCGTCGGGCTCTGTGCTGATGGCTCGGAGCCTGGAGCCTGTTTCAGATTCTGTGTCTCCCTCTCTCTGACCCTCCCCCATTCATGCTCCGTCTCTCTCTGTCTCAAAAATAAATAAACGTTAAAACACACACACACACACACACACACACACGTCCAGCCACAGATTGTGCAATCCCCTTTGGAGCAGTGCTTCTCAAACCTCAGTGTGCAGAGACCTTCACGCAGAGGGCCGGCTCGGAAACTGGCTCTAGCTTGGAATTCAGCTGCCCTGGGTCTGGGGTGAGTGCTTCCATTCTGCATTTATTTTTTTTTTTTAATTTTTTTTCAACGTTTTTTATTTTTTATTTTTGGGACAGAGAGAGACAGAGCATTAACGGGGGAGGGGCAGAGAGAGAGGGAGACACAGAATCGGAAACAGGCTCCAGGCTCCGAGCCGTCAGCCCAGAGCCCGACGCGGGGCTCGAACTCACGGACCGCGAGATCGAGACCTGGCTGAAGTCGGACGTTTAACCGACTGCGCCACCCAGGCGCCCCTGCATTTATTTTTTAACAAGCCATCTAATTCATATTGCTTGTGGCCAAGGGACCACATCTGAGACACTTCACCCCGTGACGTTGCTACGCAAATTGTGATTGCAAGTCAGCTTGGCATCATCTGGGAGATGGTTAAAAATCCAGATGCAAAGGTCCCACCCCGGACCCACAGAATCAGAATCTTCATTTTGGCCGGATTCCCCACGCACTTGTTCCACATGTTGAAGTTTGAGAAGCACTTCGCAGGCAATTCACCGGGACGCTGGGGCCCAGGGCTCTGACAGAACATTGGCCAAAGGGAAAGTAAACTAATTTCCCAACAACTTACGTTCTATTGCCGCTCCTAACACTGGTGAATTAAACAGTGTTTATTCTACTTCTTGATTTCCGATTACATTTTCCTCCTTCATGGCTGCAGTTCTAGGAAAAAAAAAACAACAACAAAAAACACTAATATGTAATATGTTTATAATAGCACACATATAAATAGCTCTAATTAAAGCTCAATGGAAAATATATGGCATTAGAGATGAAATTGATGTAATTAACAATAATTTATGTGGAGCCCTTTATGTGTTAGTGTATCAAAATAAATTAGTTGATTGTAGGAAGTTAATAATTAATTCGAGATGTTTATGGTAAGATATTGACCCAATAATGTATTCTGTTTTCTTCCTAGATTTTAATATTTATAAAATTTAGAAGTTGGTTAAAAACAAAAACAGGGGATATTTTAAGCTCTTATAATTGGATCTATTTCTATTAATTTATAGTCAAGAGGAGTACATTTATTTAAAATAGAGAAATACCATTTGCATTGCATTAACATTTACTAAGAGAGACAAAATGTTGGTACGTATTAGTATAAAGGAGCTTATTAGACGAGTATGTGGCTTTGAATCGATTTTTGTATAAGCAGAACTTTTTTTCTTTTTTATCATGGCCATTTGGATACTTAGCCATTTTTCTTACTCTTTGTAGTTATTTTTCTTTAACTGTACTTTTTTTTTTTGCCTGTGGTTTTCATAACTTATTCATCCTTTTTTCTATATTTATGCCATAGGGACAGTCCTGTAGCTCTTAGTACTACTTAATGACTAAAAATATCTAGATGCTTCATACCTCGTGATGTCCTTAAGTCTCTAAATGTTGCAGAAGGCTTGCCTAAACCTGTGCAGAAACACTGGGCTCCTTTGGGCTGTGGTAGGGCCACGAATCCTTTTGGAAAACAAGATAGGATGTCAACAGCGGATGAATAAGTGTATGTGGCAAAATGGCGGACACCACAGGCAGGACTTTTCATCTGAATTACAGACATGACTATCTGACATGCCATCACTATAGAGGCATTCCTCAAAGAAGATTGCATCTTCAGAATTGCAGATACTTTTGAGAGGGACCCACCTTCAGGCCTTCGGAGTGATCCCGTTTAGATCTCAGTGTCTGAGAAGACGACATCCGTGGAAATAAGTTGGGGGCCAGGCCAGGGAGCCATGGGTATTGCCACACACAAATTATGCCAACTTACTAGATTTCCTAATTCCACAGGTTTTTTTTATTTTTTTAATTTTTTTTTCCCCAACGTTTATTTATTTTTGGGACAGAGAGAGACAGAGCATGAACGGGGGAGGGGCAGAGAGAGAGGGAGACACAGAATCGGAAACAGGCTCCAGGCTCTGAGCCATCAGCCCAGAGCCTGACGCGGGGCTCGAACTCACGGACCGCGAGATCGTGACCTGGCTGAAGCCGGACGCTTAACCGACTGCGCCACCCAGGCGCCCCATAATTCCACAGTTTTTAAAGTGGAAGGCAGATTTTAACAACAGGCCTTTTATTAACCGAGAAATTTGCATTTTTAACTTTACATTTACATAGAGAGAAAAGCCCGTCTGAAGAACCCCGAGAATAAGTTAATATTACAGTCGGCGAGGACACAGGCTGGGGGTCAGGCCCTGCTCTGGACGAGAAGGCCTGGCTGTCCACTCTGCCCCTCACCGGCCACGTCTTCCCGGGCACGAGCTGGTTCGTCTCCCCAGTAAATTGGGCCCAATGATCCCGACTGTCCCCTCCTTGCCTTTGTTTCCCAAAGAACAATAACAAGTGAACAAGAACATGAGTAATTTAAACCTTCCCTTCAACTAGTTTTAAAATTACCACCTTAGGCTTACAGATCTGGAGTTATTTTCTATGATTTCGGTGAATTAAAAAATAAAATACAAAAAAAATTATTGGAGAAAAGGGAAAAATGGTTTAGGCAAAGCAATAAAGTCATTATTTAATATTGAAGCTCCAGGCTTTATGGTTTTGAGTAGAATTTAAAGCTGGATGAGTATTTTATTTCTTACTGCATATTAACCCATTCTTCAAAAGAGGTAACTTGCTGCCTTCCATAGGGCTGCAGCGAATTCTGACGTCTTTCAGACACTGTACTAATTACATTATTAACTGCGTATGAATTTCATTTTTAAAAGTAGGAAATGAAATAATTGTTAAGTTTTTGCCTGAAGACTCGAGAACATCCTCCATAAATTAATGAATCCCATTAGAATGAATTTCACTGTGAATGCCCACGTGAATAATAATTATTGATAGGAATAAAATAAATCCCACCGAGTTTAAAAGTGCCAATGGTAATAATGAATGAGGACAGTCACACCTGGATGAAATTAGCTAGAAAGAAGATTACAAATTGTTATAAATAGAGATTTTAGGAGGAATGTCATCTTTCAAGCAATTTTCTCTGAACAATTATATCTCTTTAAATAATCCCCAGCATCAATATTTTGTTCCTTCAGTATCGTAAGGCTCAAAAGTCACAGGGTTCGGTGTTTGGTCGTAGTGCGGGGTGAGTGAATGTGACTTTATGAGATAAAAGCAAGGAAGGTAGGAAAGGAGATGATCAAAAGCTGCATTTGCACATATGGGGAGTGCCCTAATGGTACCCTCTATCTCAGCATTAGAATGTGCCCTGTTAGTTTGCCAACCAATATAGTTCATGACGACGGCATGACAGCACCAACTCCGTAACGAATCACATAAAACTTTAAATGAATTTGTACATGCGCCGTTTTAGGATTTGGCAAAATTAGGGATCTTCTTCACCGACTGGCCAGGACTTTCTTTGAGAAGAGTGTTTCAAGATACGAAGAGACAAAGAGTCCGTTCAATAGTCTGTTAGGTGGTGCCTCTTCAAGGCGACGGTGGTAACTCTTCGAAGTTGTTCCTGCCGCTTTTTGTGCTCACCTCAGGAGAGCTGCTCCTGGCCCCCACCCACAAAATCTGCGTGCTCATACAGTCAAAGGGGTAGGGGCAGGGGTTTGCCCACAGCTCAAGGCTCAGTTTAATGCAGAAGACCAGCTGACAGCTTTTTATAAGAGGGATGTGCTGGGAAAGGGACACCTGACCCCATTCGATACCATTAATCTCACTGATCAGTCATGGGAGCCGTCTAGTCACAATTCCCTTATTTAATCTGAGGCCAGTACAAAGATAACGTCTGATTGAAACTCCCTTAATGAGGCACCAAGAGACTGTATTTTTCACTGTTCTCTAATGAAAACATAGAATAGAGGCTTATACATCTCTGAACCAAGAGACTCTACACATTTTGCATTTCTTTCTCTTTATAGAAAGCCTCTGGGAAAGAGGTACATAGATCTCGGAATAATTTACTGCAGAGCAATAGACAATGCTCAAAACCTATTAATTCTGATTCCACATTCTTTAAAAATGAGACATTATAACATGATGGATGCTAGGTTTGTTATAATTTTAATGACAACGAAAGGTATTTGGCCAGCCTTCGTAACAACATCTTAGAAATATTATTGTATTGTATTGATCTTCTGTTTTATATGTGTGATATAAAAGAGACTTGCATAAGAAAGTGTTTATTACACATTTCTGGCCAAATTGCCCCATTCTGACATGCTAGAACAGCAGAAACTATGGCTGGTGATTAAAAAACACTTTTGCCAGGGGTGCCTGGGTGGCTCAGTCGGTTAAGTGTCCAACTTCGGCTCAGGTCATGATCTCACGGTTCGTGAGTTTGAGCCCCGTGCCAGGCTGTGTTGACAGCTTGGAACCTGGAGCCTGCTTCAGATTCCGTGTCTCCCTCTCTCTCTCTGCCCCTCCCCCACTTGTTTTGTGTGTCTGTCTCTCAAAAATGAATAAACGTTAAAAAAATGTTTTTAATAAACACTTTTTCCATGCTATACCTAACATAGACCATGAGCAATTATGTCGCAGTAGTTTGTTTTCTTTCTTTTATATCATCTCAGATGACTGTTGTCGGGAAGGAAGAACTTCCTCTGCCCCTCACGGTCCTTCTAGCTGGACTAAAAATCAAATGGACATGAGACAGATTCATAGGAGAAAAGCCAATTTAATTTCATACGTATGGGGAATTCACACAGACATGGAAACATTCCAAAGACAGTCAGGCAAAATGAGGTATATATGTCATTCTGAACTAAGGAAAAGGGGGTAGAGACCTGGAACTTAAAAGGTAAGGAATGCAAGCCACAGGAAGATGTAAAAGGGCAAATGTTTGGTAAACAAATGTTTGCTGAGCCACGCAGAAACCTTGGGACAAAGAGACCTTGATCCAAGTGGCCTTGCTAGGCTCTTCTCTGTCCAGCATACCTGCTTCCTATCATAATGCAGCTATCTGTGATGGTAGCTCTCTTCCTGGAGCGGGTCCTCTGTCCAGATTCTTTTTAGACAGTTGAGGGAAAGGTGAAGAGTTTTTCCTGACTCTGCTGGATTTTGATTGCTTCTATCTCAAAATAATCTTTATGCCAAAGTTGCCCGTCTTAGGACAGCCTGTCCCTTGGCCCCTACATTATTTGTGAGAATATCTAACTCACTCACCCAGTGACTTACTAGAAATTTGTATACCTACAAATACCTGATGTTTTCATTTTTACAATGAAATTTCCAGAAACAGCCTCATATAGCCAACAAAACAGAGCTGAAGTTCAAGACAAATTGTGGACCATTATTTTTCCAGTAGGGAAAGAAAAAAAATGAAGAATTTCATATATTAACCTTACTACACAGAAATAACCTATTAAGAAATAACCTCTGAACTTAGTTTATTGATAAGGACATTCTTTTGAGTTTAAAGAATTTAGAGATATGGAATGTATACAGAAATCAGAGCTGAGAGGAATCTTACAGTCTGATGAAAATTGAACCCATTTCTTCTGCTGAATTGGCAAAATCACGGTTCAGTTGGTTGAGGGTGCCCATAATATGACCTTCTTTTTCCAACAGGTGGATTCTGGAGGTTGAGTTGGCAGTTAATCAAATTTGATCTGGAGATGAGATGTAGAAACTGTAAAAGGCAGATGGAATATTCCTCAGCAGATTCTGAAGCAATGGAAAACCCTACCATTTTTCCTGCTCGCCTCCCCTCGCACTGTTTATCAGCCTCTCATCTTGTGAGCAGGTGTAGCTGGAGGAGGGACAGTTGCGCCTACATCATTATTTCCCAGAGCATCTGGTTCTTTCCAGTCATCTCCTGCTGTCACTTTCTGAAACCACTTTCTCAGACACATTAGCCTGTGGGCAGTGGTTTACTGCTGAGCCATTCTCTGCTAAAAGCCATCAGTAGCCCCATTCCAACTGAGAACCAAAGAGGTTATAACAGTGTATTTCGCTCTAACCAAAGTGGGAGACCGTGGATTTATAGCAATGTCAATGTGCATGTTCCCAAGAGGATTCCCATTAGAAATGTACACAGAGCCTCCAAGCAGGTGTCCCTAGCACTGTCAGTCACTAACAGTAGTTATCTGTGTTGAGTCCTTTAAAGGACACCGTCCCTTAAGCCCTCCTAGACCACATGCTTTTGAGTCCAAATGTTTTCTAAGCTATTTAGAACTGATACGCCTTAATAGTTTTGAAAACAATTTCATAAATTACGAAGCTATCCTCTGATTGCAAAAATGCCTTCAGCCCCTTAGCTCCCTTATTCAGCAAAGCGTGGAAGATGTTGGTTATGGTGTGATAGGAATAACACAACTTTTTGTGTTCTGGCCGTACCAGGCAGTCATGATATCCAGGTGACCCTCAAAATTCATGCGAATAGCATATTCATTGTCGAGACTCATGAAGGCATAGAGGAAAGATTAAGGGTACATTATAGATGGATGGTTATGTAGCAAACGCCTGTAAAAGTGCATGGCACCTATTTTTGACCTGAGACCAGTAACCCATGGAATCACAGTCCTCAAATATTTTACTCACTGTGAAATGAAAAAATTGCCACTAAATGAAAATACTAATATGGGTATTTGACCTCTCCACCTGCCTTTGAAGCTTTGAGAAACAATTCTAAATGAATAGGAAAACACAGTCATACTCTTTTCTGTTTTATAAGCATATATGTGTATGTATATATATATATATATATATATATATATATATATATATATGAAACAAAAGAATTTCTTAATGTTCCTACACATAAAGTAACTCTCAAATCCATATAACATTTATATGATTTTGTTCAGAAAAATACATTACGGCTTATTTTGGGAATAGTATTTGGGCATGGACATGGAAAAAACAAAGTGCATAGAATATGCAAAAATTTAGTCATGTGAATATTTTCTATCCAATTCCTCTGGACAGAGAAGATAGAATTGTCAACCGTTCATAGAATAGAAAAATAAAACATAAAATACTCTAAGTTGGATGCCCTTCTGCAGCTTTGGCCAAACTACACAGACGAGCGAAACAAGCTGATTCTTTGTATATACTTGATATTTGGGTAGTGCTACTTTCTCGCAATTTTTAAAGTTTATTTTGCAGTTTCCTGTACTAAAAACTACAGAAGCTATACTAAAGTAAAATAAAATTTAGAATTAGATAAAAAATATAAAGAACTCAAGAGAAGTTTTGATTGGGTTTCCTAGACTCCTTGAAATTGAGGACCTTACCATTTTAATTAAACAAATCAATTTCAACATATTGAACTGAATTCTATTCACCTACCCAGGAAAGGAGATTTTAGGGTCCCAGATTCCCTCAGTCACCCGGTTTGGTTGTGCCTTCGCCCTCCCCCCACCACCCATGGGTGATCTGCTGACCAGCCAGGGGGAAATGCCAACAGTGGAAAGCAAGCACTGTGTTTGATATTTTGTTTTGTTGCTAGCAATTCTGATCACTTGCAGGTGCATCCAAAGGAATTGAGATGCAGATGATTTGGGTGGTGAGGACAGTGGTCTCCATGCCCCAACCTAGTGGACCTCCTAGTGGTCTCCATCCTAGTGGTCATCCTAGTGGTCTCCATCCTAGTGGTCTCCATCCTAGTGGTCATCCTAGTGGCCTCCATCCTAGTGGCCTCCATCCTAGTGATCTCCATCCTAGTGGTCTCCATTCTAGTGGTCATCCTAGAGGTCTCCATCCTAGTGGTCTCCATCCTAGTGGTCTCCATCCTAGTGGCCTCCATTCTAGTGGTCATCCTAGTGGCCTCCATCCTAGTGGCCTCCATCCTAGTGGCCTCCATCCTAGTGGCCTCCATCCTAGTGGTCATGCTAGCGGTCTCCATCCTTCATCCTAGTGCTCTGTTATTTCCTGACAGATTTTCAACAGCCTCTGCACATCCTCAATTGCTCAATATCTCTCACGTTATCCAAGGTCAGGAAAACCATATGGCTTTATAAAGATCAAAGAGTAAAGTCAGGAACCCACGCTTTTAAAAGTGAAGAACTCCCCCACTACGTAATTTAGAGTCAAATGCACATAGCACACTAACTACAAAGGATATATGTGGCCACGTTCACCTACTTGGAAGTAGAATAATGTATCTGCTAGGGCTGAAAGGACAAGGCTGTCTTCCACCATGAAAGTAGCAGAGTGCAGACATTAAGGGAAAAGATATTACAGACGCTGGGTTGAGAGACTCCAAATGGTGGGTACAAGTGAGGGAAAATGGAGAAATTAAATGAGAAATTAACCCCTCAGTCTCTAAGGTCATTCTTTGTGTTGAAATTCAGTTGTTTTAAAGAGACTTTATTACTAGAGACATGATTTTCTCATAGCCGAGGGGGAAAGTTCAATTACTGTGCCCATCTAATCGTCCATTTTAAATCATTTTTGTGTAAAGATTGAGTGTATTGGATGGATTTGTCATACTCAGAATGAAACGGGTACAAATGAAATGCCTGTTAAGGGACATTAACTTTACTATTTTCTCATCTGCTATAAAAGCCTAGTAAGTACCAAGATTTGACATAGACTGGGGCTTATTATCAGGCAAGTAGGGAAGGGAGAGGAGCTTCCTGATGGGTTTAAAAACCAGTAGCTTTTGGTTTAGTGTCTAGGGAAATTAAAAAAAAAAGTGTTCCTTTTGTTTTTGAGGGTTAATGAGATATCACTCTTCTGCTGTTATAACTGACTTGTTTTCTGTATCCAACCGCCCCATATATCTTAATGGGTTTCTTTATGTCAACGCCATTTTTCTAGTCATTACCATCCATGTGCCAATCAAACAATTATCTTGTCATTCCTTTTATAAGACCTTCTGTAAAGACCCACAGAATCCATTTTAGAATTATGGAGTTACAAGAGTAATCAGATCATAAACATTATCTTTATTGAACATTTCATGGATAATTTGAGTAAAGAAACAAACGCCAAAACAGCAAATAGTAAATATTCTATGTAAATAAAGGGAGTATTTAAAAATTATTGCAATTTATTAGAAGCTGACATATGTTGTTTTTATGGCTTTTAGAGATTCTTGGTAAAGAGAGCTGTGAGCAATTTTAATTGACGTGTTTCAACAGTTGTCCAATATTAGTTCACAGCAACAAATGGAGAACAGGCTGGAGTTCAGTTACCAAAAACTGGCCTCTTTATGACGTAGCTCAAATTATGGTTTTACACTTGCCAAATGTGATTCTGTGTTTGACTTTGGAACCGGTCGTCGTGATGCAATGTGTGACAGCCCTCACGGACACGTATTAGTACTACCTACTTTGGAAAGCTGAAGAGACAAAAAAGCGTGGGATGTTACAAAGTACAAACTTATTTCTGATTCTAAATATGTCCCTTGGTGCCCAAATGGCAAGTGCATTTGAACAAGCTACGTGTCCTCCCAGGTTCCATGTTAACATCGGGTACCAGTTTGGGCATTAACCTGGCTCTATGTGGCACAAGTATGTGCCATCACATGCTGAAGCCATCAAATGGCGGGTTCCTTGGCACCCATTTTTGGATGGGGTATTTCCAGCAAAAACAAGGACTTAGCAAGCAGTTCAAGTGAAGTACCCAGGGACGAACATAAAGCTGCAATGGCTTATAGGCGCCCAGTTTGTGGAAATAAACCAATCACCAACCCTAAGCTAGGCGAGGAGGAACCACCTTGGAACGTAACATCACAACCAGGAAATGAAAAGCCACTAGCAAAAACAGCCCCTCAATATTAAAGGAAACTTGAGGCTAGGAAAGCTGAAAAGCAGGAGTGAGAAGAGACAAGAGTCCTTATTGGCCGTGCTCCTGCCCACCCCCCCACCCCGTGGCACATCACTGATGAGACTGCTTCTCAGCCACCTCACCCCTTGAGAGCCGGAGACTGACAGGCAGATCAATAACCTAAACAAGGGGTGCCTGGGTGGCTCAGTCGGTTAAGTGTTTGACTTCAGCTCAGGTCGTGATCTCATGGTTCGTGAGTTCAAGCCCTGCCTCAGGCTCTGTGCTGACAGCTCAGGGCCCAGAGCCTGCTTCGGATTCTGGGTCTCCCTCTCTCTCTCTCTGCCCCTCTCCCGCTCACACTCTGCCTCCCTCTCTCCTCAAAATTAAATAAACATTAAACAACAACAACAACAAAGAATCTAAACAAGAAGCTCCAACCAATTGAACAACTGAGAGAAGAACCAACGTGTGGAAACAACTAGAAAAACACCAACCCAAGAAAATGCAGCAAGACAGAGCCTTTCTCCAGGAGCTGGAAGACATGGATTTGGAGATTTAAAGATTTAAAGCAAGTTAGTGATCAGAAATCAGGACAAACGGGAGCCCGGGTGTCTCAGTTGGTTGAGCGTCTGACTTCGGCTCAGGTCATGATCTCATGGTCTGTGAGTTCGAGCCCTGCACCGGACTCTGTGTTGACAGCTCGGAGCCTGGAGCCTGCTTCCGATTCTGTGTCTCCCTCTCTTTCTGCCCCATCCCCACTCAAGCTCTCTCTCTCTCTCTCTCTCTCTCTCTCTCTCTCTCTCTCTCGGTCAAAAATAAATAAGCATTAAAAAAATTTAAAAAAAGAAATCAGGACAAACATATTTGTTAAATCCATATATGTGGACTATCCATGTGCCCACTCTTAGTTTCATCTATAACTTTAACCATTTATCCAAGATTTCTTTTTAAAAAATAGGACAAGACACCATGAAATGCCTGAGAATAAATCTAAGGAGGGATGCCCAAGAGGTCTACAAAATTGCCCCCCGTGTCAGAACCACCCATTTAGAAGTTGACCTACACGTATATGGTAAATTTACTTTTGGCGATGATCCCAAGGCAATTCAATGAAAAGTAGAACATCATTTTGACAAACAAGACCAGCGCATTAGACATAGACCCTTGGCTCATAACCACACATTTAAAAACATGGAATGGATGGCAGATATTAATAAAAAATCCAAAACTAAAATATCTAAAAGAATATGTAAGAGAGGATAAAAATTGTAGGATTTTGGGTACACACACACACACACACACACACACACACACCTGAATCTCACAAGAAAAAATAATTGATGGCTTGAACTTTATTAAAATTAAAACTATTTTTCTTCAAAAGAATTAAAACCATACCATCAAAATAAAAAGGGAGTGAACAGCATGAGAATATATTTGCAATACAACTATCAAACATAGGACTACTCTCTAGATTATATAAAGAATTCTTCCAATTTAGGGGTGCCTGGTGGTTCAGTTGGTTTAAAGTGTCTGACTTCAGGGGTGCCTGGGTGGCTCAGTCGGTTAAGCTTCCAACTTCATCTCAGGTCATGAAATCATGGTTTATGAGTTCGAACCCCATGTTGAGCTCTGTGCTAACAGATCAGAGCCTGGACCCTGCTTAGGATTCTGTGTCTCGCTCTCTGTCTCTGCCCCTCCCCTGCTCATGCTCTGTCCCTCTCTCAGAAATGAATAAACATTTAAAAAAAATTTTTTTAAATAAATAAAGTGTCTGACTTCAGCTCACATCATGATCTTGTGATTTGTGAATTCGAGCCCCACATTGGGCTCTCTGCTGTCAGTACAGAGCCCACTTCAGATCATCTGTCCCCCTCTTTCTCTGCCCTTCCCTACCTCATGCTTGTGCTGTCTCGCTCGCTCGCTCTCTCTCTCAAAAATAAACATTAAAAAAAAAAAAGAATTCTTACAATTCAGTAACAGGAAAACAAATGACCCAGTAAAATGGACAAAATATTGAACAGTCCTTCACATAATAAGGTACAAAAATACCACCAAATGCGTAAAAACCCCCAAAATACACAAGAGGATGATGAATATCATCAGTCAGTAGGGAAATGCAAACTCAAACCACAGTCAGATACCACCAGCCACCTTCTAGAATGGCCAGAAGAGCTGACCTGATGTTGTAGAACCCTGACTCTCTCATACACTGTGTGTGAGGTTGGAAACAGTTTGACATGTTCTTAAACAAGGTAAACATACACTCACCATAAGAAACAGCCCTTTCATTGCTGGGTATTTACCCAAGAAAGAAGGAAATGTTTATAAAAGGACTTATTACACGACTGTTCATAGCAGCTGTATTTGTAATAGCCAAACACTGGAAGCATCCCAAATATCCATTAGTAGACTTATAGGTAAACAAAACATAGTATATTCATTCTGTTAAAAACCACTCAGTAATCATTTGCAACAACGTTTTTTAATGTTTATTTATTTATTTATTTTGAGAGAGAGGGAGAGAGAGAGAGAGAGAGAGAGAGCACATGCACGAACAGGGGAGAGGGAGAGAGAGAATCCCAAGCAGGCTCCATGCTGTCATCCCAGAGCCTGATATGGACTCAATCCCACGACCCTGGGATCATGACCTGAACCGGAATCAAGAGTCAAGGTACTTAATCCACTGAGCCACTCAGGTGTCCCAATATGCAACAACCTTTAGATACATACAACAACGGGGGCACCTGGGTGGCTCAGTCAGTTAAGCATCCGACTTTAGCTCAGGTCATGAACTCACAGCTTGTGGATTCAAGCCCCACGTCGGGCTCTGTGCTGACAACTCAGAGCCTGGAGCCTGCTTCGAGTTCTGTGTCTCCCCCTCTCTCTGCCCCTCCCCCGCTTGCACTCTGTCTCTCTTAGTCTCTCAAAAATAAAGGAAACATTAAAAAAAAAGATACATACAACAACATAGATGGATCTCAAAATAACCAGGCTGAGTGAAAGAAGACACAGAACACTATTGCTGCTCTATGATTGAATTTTATTAAGATTTCAGGAAATGCAGTCTAATCCCTCATGACAGAGAACAGATCATTGATTGTTGGAACAGGGTTGGAGAGAGGGAGAGATGGCCCAGGGGCCTGAAGTAACTTTTGAGGTAGATGCAAGTGTTTGGTATCTTGATTACAGTGATGGTTTCACAGTGCATACTTCTGTCAAAATTTTTCAAAGTTTGCAATTTAAGTATGTGTTGTTTACTATAAATTAATTATATCTCAACAGAGTGGAAAAAAATAAAGTTTAAGTTGACATTCAATTTACCCCACTGAGGCAAATTGTGGTTTTAGTCCATAGCTTTATTTTCAATTTTGTAAATATTTTTTAATGTTTATTTATTCTTGAGGGAGAGAGAGAGAGAGAAAGAAACATGAGTGGGGGAAGGGCAGAGAGAGAGGAAGACACAGAATCCGAAGCAGGTTCCAGGCTCTTGAGCTGTCAGCGCAGAGCCCGACTCAGGGCCCAAACCCATGAACCGTGAGATCGTGACCTGAGCTGAAGACGGATGCTTGACCGACTGAGCCACCCAGGCACCTCTCCAGGCACCTCTTTGTTTTCAGTCTCTGAACAAATCTCAGGTCATGAAATAATCTCAAAAATAAGATTATCCCCCCCCCAAAAAAAGAATAAGATTATTCCTGAATGTCATACATTCTTTGAGATTACTTTTGGAATTCTGTCCCATCATGTAGTACCATTTAGGATTCTACTATAGTCAGTTGCAGCTCAGAGAGGTCATGTGGTTTCCCAGAATTCCTATCACAGTTTCTAAAATTAAAATATGTGGTTAAAAAAATATCTTTTGGAATGTCACCAGCAGGCTTTAAGAAGAAAATGCTAAAAGAGAAATGTAAGAATAGACACATTTTGGGGGCGCTTGGGTGCCTCAGTCACTTAAACATCTGACTTCGGCTCCGGTCATGACCTCATGACTTTTTTAACAGACTCTGAGAGGCAATAAGTGTACAGATCCCACATTTCAAAAAAAAAAAAAGTCTCGATCATGAATGGAAATGTCAACCGCCATCTGATGGAAACTCTCCTGTTGGATAAATACCATTTTCTTGCATAAATTAGAAGCAATCTGATAAGAATACTGGAATTTGGTAAAAACAAATCCTACTAATATCTAGGAAATTTTACTAAAATCCAAATATTTACACATAATACGCTCTACAGTTCATACCTGATATCTGAGATCTTGGAGCAGCACTTGCTTCATTACTAGAAGAGTTGACTGAGCTACCAACGTGGAGAAAAAAAAAATCAAAATCCATAATATGAATTACCAAACTTCCCAACCAGAACATACACACACACATCCTTCAGTAACACTAGCAATTTCTTAAAATGAATGAGAAGTCCTTTGAGGTGAAATTTTGAGGCAGATAAGTTATAAGTACATCAGTTATCCACTGAAAAATGATGCCGTATTAACAAACCACCTCAAAACCGTAAGCTTTTATAAAAGTCATGGCTTTGTGAGTTTGCAATTTCAACTGGTCTCAGCTGAGCTGTTTTCTTAGATGGCTCATTCACATGTCCAGCTATTGACTGGCTCTGGGACAGGGCAGTATCTGGGAGTATCTGGGCCCTGTGTCCCTCCCTCATCTTCTCTCAGACTAGCTTGAGCAAGCTCTCATGACAGAGGTGCCAAGGTGAGCGAGCATAATTGGCATGTCCTTTTCTTCTGTTAGCATCACATTTACTAACTTCCTGTTGGCTAAAGCAAGTCACAGGACTGAATCCAGGGTCAGCCACCCAGTTCCACAACAGAACTAAGTGTGACCCATCTTCTGGATGACCTATTTTGTTCCATTGATCTATTTGCCTGTTTTTCCCATGCTGTCTTAATTATTGTTGTATCTGGTAATCATGTGCCATGACTTCTCTGACTTTTCTTCACTTTCAAAAATGTTTTAGCTTATGTAGGTTTTTGCATTTCTACATAAATATCAAATTAGCTTGTCAATTTTTTACAAAAATTTCTGCTGAGATTGTGGTTAGGGTTGCATTGAACCCACAGATAAGTTTGGGGGAAATTAAAATCTTAGTATTATTGCACCTTATAGTCCATGAACATGGTATATCTCTCTACGTATTTTGTCCTCCTTAGTCTCTTTCAGAAATGCTTTCATGAACACACCTTGTGTCTCTTTTATTAAACTAATCTCCAAGTATTTTATTTTTGCTCATATTGTGAATGGATCTTTTTTAAATTTCTGATAGTTCATTGCTAACACAAAGAAACACTTTGTTTTTATATTGAGTTTCTTCTTGTGATCTTACTAAATTAACTTAATATTTCTAGTAGTTTTGCAATATTTTTCTTAGGATTTTGTATACATTTTATATACATATATACATATATGTATGTATATTTCTAGTAGTTTTGCAATATTTTTCTTAGGATTTTGTATATATTATATATATTATATATATGCATATATATTATATATACAAAATCCTAAGAAAAATATTGCAAAACTACTAGAAATATACATACATATATGTATATATTTATATATACACATATATATATAAGTATACATGTGTGTATATATATATATATATATATATATATATATATTCACTAACAAAAAAGGAAGTATTGGGGAAAAACCAGCAGGAAAAATCATAAAACCACTATATGCATATATAGATATAGATATAGATATAGATATCGTATCATGTGTGAACGAAAATTGTACTCCTCCCCTCCCCATTTTTATGGTTCTTACTTCTTGTGCTTGCTTTGTTGTACTGGCTAAGATTTCTAGTACAATGATGAACAGAAGTTCTGGGAGTAAAAAATTTTGGCTTTACCTCTGTTCTTCCCTAGGAAGCATCCAGTTTGTCACTGTTAATTGTGATATAAGCTATACATTTTTCCTAGATGCCCTTTACTACATCGAAAAAGACTACTTCTTATTAGGCAGACAGCTTTTATCACTAATGAAAGTGGAATTATGTCAGTGCATTTACTGAGATGTCATATGATTTTTCTACTTCATATTGTCAATGGAGAGAATTAATATTCTCTGTTTTCTGATGTTAGACCAATCTTCCATTCTTGAGATGAACCCCATCAGGCATAGTGTATAGTCCTTTCCACATACTGCTGTTTAGGTTTGTTAACACTTTATTGAAAGTTTTCCCTCCATGTATGCAATGGACAGACTCTAAGGTGGCCCATAATCCTAGACTATTAGTCTTTGTGAATCTGATGACCTTTGTGAATCCTTTGTGCATAATCCCCTTGCTTGACTGTAGGTGTGTCCTGTGACTTGCCTTTATAAACAAGCAGCAAAGGCGGGGGGAGTTTCCCTGATCACACGTACCTGATCGTGTTTCAAAGGACTGTAGCTTCCATCTTGCCAGGGGACTCTTTCCCTTGAACACTTTTAAGAAACAAGCCGTAGGTTAGGGTCTGGCCTACGGAGAGGACCACATGGGAAGCAGACTAGGACAGCCTCCGTCCTGTGGGCAACAATACACAGAAGCCCTCACTCTGGAATTTGTGTGGAACAGAGTGTGACTGCCACGGAGCTCAGAAGCAGATTTTCCTCCCCTGCTCCCGTCCAGCCTCGGAGGAAACCACAGCTCCAGCCACACTTTGACTGTAATCTTGCAAGACGCGAGAGCAGATGAGCCAGAGGCCAGACATCCCGAGGGGAGGACCAGGGCTGGGATGACCGACAACAGGGACGTCGTCTTTAATTCTGAGACCTATGGAGCAGTAATACACTGGCTCACCAGTACCTTGTGCTCCCTTTCGTTTTTCTTGAGAAAAGAAGAGACACATCGTTTTTAGTGGTTTTATGATTTTTCCTGCTGTTTTTTCCCCAATACTTCCTTTCTCGCTAGTGAATCAGTGGCCTTCAGTTGATTCAATTTTTTGCCATTTGTCTCTGGTATTTGTCTTCACTCATTTCTTGTATTTATGTTTGCTAATGCTGTGGTCAGCGTCCACACTGGTTTGTGTTTATATATGGGGTTACTTATCAGGCTGCCACTGAGTAGTCTGGATCTTTCCCTTCTGAACTCCTCACGCAGAACTGGATTCAAGCATATTTAAGTGTCCTTTGACACTGTCACACAGAAAAGCATTCTATTTAAAAAAAAATTTTTTTAAGAGTAACATTCAACTTTTTAAGTAACAGTAAAAATTTAAAGATAATAATAACAATGGGGTGCCTGAGTGGCTCCGTCGGTTAAGCGTCCAAATTCAGCTCAGGTCGTGATCTCGCGGTTCATGAGTTTGAGCCCTGCATCAGGCTCTGTGCTGATGGCTCAGAGCCTGGAGCCTGCTTCACATTCTGTGTCTCCCTCTCTCTCTATCTGCCCCTTCTCCACTCACACTCTGTCTCTCTCACTCTGTCTCTCTCTCTCTCTCTCTCTGTCTCTCTCTCAAAAATAAATAAACATTAAAAAAATTAATAATAATAATAATAATAATAATAACAAAATGGTAGGCCAAAAGAATGTTATGGTTTGTTTTCCACTTTTTGATTTCCAGAAAATGTCCCTCCCAACTTAGATGTTCACCTTGCAAAACACGGCACACTTGTCTCTCCTTTGCCCAAAAATTTCAGTCCTGATAGTCCGCATTCTTATTACCTGTACCAAGAGTTTAACTCATCATTTCTCTCAAGAGTCTAAAATCTGGGGCGCCTGGGTGGCGCAGTCGGTTAAGCGTCCGACTTCAGCCAGGTCACGATCTCGCGGTCCGGGAGTTCCAGCCCCGCGTCGGGCTCTGGGCTGATGGCTCAGAGCCTGGAGCCTGTTTCCGATTCTGTGTCTCCCTCTCTCTCTGCCCCTCCCCCGTTCATGCTCTGTCTCTCTCTGTCCCAAAAATAAATAAACGTTGAAAAAAAAAATTAAAAAAAAAAAAAAGAGTCTAAAATCTCCAACCACGTGGACTTTCAGTAGCCAGCCGTAGTCTCCAAAAGTGTTAGGGTGGCTTAATAGGCTTTTACTCCAGATTTTTGTGGAAATGAAAATAATTTTTAGCGTAGATTTTGAGATCTCATTACTTTTACAAATGTGAAGATACTGGCAATATCTTTTACAGCAAACATTTTGTAAAACCAAAAAAAAAAAATCTGACATTAAGGTGTGGCAACCTTTCCAATCTGGGTTTCTAACCCCATTCTCCTGAAACACTGGACACTGGGGGTGGGGAAGGGGGGGTGGCTAGTGCTCACAATTCAGGCTGGACAGCAGGTTCACAGCAGCATGGAAACAGTGGTGCTGGAGATGATCAGTGACCCGTCTTCAGGCATAAGACCACTGATAATGGATCCCCTAGTCATCGGTGAGTAAGGATGGTGATTTCTGTATGGTAGCATATTCCCTTTTGAAGGTCACAATGTTAAACTTTTACAGGCTGGTTTTCGTGGTCTTAACGGTGAGCATTTAATGCGTCCAAACAATCTTAGCTTTTTAATTGGTTTTGCCAGGAATCCTTTCTCCCTGACATCAAAAGATGTAGGAACGTGTTGTCGAAAACTGACCTCCGTGCTTCGGAGCCAAAATAGAACGCAGAGGCAGAGTTCCAGATAAAGAGGAACAGTCGCTTTATTGCTTTGCTAGGTAAAGGTGGCTGCAGCAGCCTGTGATCTTCAAAACCTGCAAGCCCGGGGAGGGAGGGGCCGGGGGGTTAACAGGGAAATGCAGGAGCTAGTCAGTTTCAACAGGAGTTGTAGAAGCACTGCCAGCCTTGTTAGTCTTTTCTAGGGTGGTGCCAGGTTCCTGAGACAGAGGCAGAGAAGGGAAGAGGGGAGCTTTGTGGAAGAGAGCAATCAAAAGCTTACTTTAAATTTTTTTATTGATATTCAAATTGCTCAACGTGCAGTGTAGTCTTGGCTGCAAGAGTAGAACCCAGTGATTCATCACTTACATACGACACTCAGTGCTCATCCCAACAAGTGCCCTCCTTAATGCCAGTCACCTCTTTAATCACCCCCACAGCCCTCCCCTCCAGCAATCCTCAGTTTATTCTCTGTATTTAAGGATCTCTTACGGTTTGCCTCCCTCTGTTTTTATCTTATTTTATTTTTCCTTCTCTTCTCCTATGTTCATCTGTTGAGTTTCTCAAATTCCACGTATGAGTGAAATCATGTGATATTTGTCTTTCTCTGACTAACTAATTTCGCTTAGCATAATACCCTCCAGTTCCATCCATGTTGTTGCAAATGGCAAGATTTCATTCTTTTTCATTGCTGAGTAGTATTCCATTGTGTATATATACACATATACCATATATATACACACACATATATACTATACACACACATGCATGTATATATATATACTATATATATATATTATATATATATATATATAGTATATATATATACTATACACACACACACACACACACACACACACACACACCACATCCTCTTTATCCATTCATCAGTCTATGGACATTTGGGCTCTTTCCATAATTTGGCTATTGTTGATAGTGCTGCTATAAACATTGAGGTGCATGTGCCCCTTTGAATCAACACACCTCTACCTTTGGATAAATTCCTAGCAGTGCAATTGCTGGGTTGTAGGGTAGTTCTATTTTTAATTTTTTGAGGAACCTGCACACTATTTTCCAGAGTGGCTACACCAATTTGCATTCCCACCAGCAGTGCAAGAGGGTTCCCCTTTTTCCACATCCTTGACAACATCTGTTGTTTCCTGAGTTGTTACTTCTACCCATTCTGACCGATAAGGTGGTATCTCAGTGTGGTTTTGATTTGTATTTCCCGGATGATGAGTGATGTTGAACGTCTTTTCATGTGTCTGTTAGCCATCTGGATGTCTTCTTTGGAGAAGTGTCTATTCATGTCTTCTGCCCATTTCTTCACTGGATTATTTGCTTTTCAGGTGTTGGGTTTGGTAAGTTCTTTATAGCTTTTTGATACTAACCCTTTTTGCAATATGTCATTTGCAAATATCTTCTCCCATTCCATTGGCTGCCTTTTAGTTTTATTGATTGATTTCTTTGTTGTAAGGAAGCTTTTTATCTTGATGAGGTCCCAATAGTTCATTTTTGCTTTTATTTCCCGTACATCCAGAGACATGTCAGGTAAGAAGTTACTGTGACCTAGGTCAAAGAGGTTGCTGCCTGTTTTCTCCTCTAGGGTTTTGATGGTTTCCTGTCTCACATTTAGGTCTTTCATCCATTTTTAGTTTATTTTTGTGTATGGTGTAAGAAAGTGGTCCAGGTTCATTCTTCTGCATGTTGCTGTCCAGTTCTCCCAACACCATTCACTGAAGAGACTCTTTTTTCCATTGGATATTCTTTCCTGCTTTTTCAAAGATTAGTTGGCCATATGTTTGTGGGGCAATTTCTGGGTTCTCTATTCTGTTCCATTGATCCGTGTCTGTTTTTGTGCCAATACCATACTGTCTTGATGATTATGGTTTTGTAATACAGGTGAAAATCTGGGATTATGATGCCTCCAGCTTTGGTTTTATTTTTCAACATTACTTTGGCTATTCGTGATCTTTTCTGGTTCCATACAAATTTTAGGATTGTTTGTTCCAGCGCTGTGAAGAATGCTGGTGTTATTTTGACAGGGATTGCATTGAATGTGTAGATTGCTTTGGGTATTATCGACATTTTAACAATATTTGTTCTTCCAACCCATGAGCATAGAATGTTTTTTCCATTCCTTCAGTTTCTTTCATAAGCTTCCTATAGTTTTCAGTGTACAGATCTTTTACCTCTTTGGTTAGGTTTATTCCTGGGTATTTTATGGGTTTTGGTGCAATTGTACATGGGATCGATTCCTTGATATATCTTTCTGCTTCTCCATTTCCAGTGGACAGAAATGCAACCAATTTCTGTGCATTGATTTTATATCCTGCGACTTTGCTAAATTCATTATCAGCTGTAGCAATTTTTTGGTGGAGTCTTTCAGTTTTCCATGTAGAGTATCGTGTCATCTGTGAAGATTAAGTTTGACATCTTTGCTAATTTGGATGCCTTTTCTTTCATTTCATTGTCTGATTGCTGATCTAGGACTTCCAACACTGTGTTGAACAACAGTGGTGAGAGAGGACATCGCTGTTTTGTTCCCGATCTTAAGGGGAAAGCTCTCAGTTTTCTTCTATTAAGGATGATATTAGCTGTGGGCCTTTTATATATGGCTATAATGATGTTAAGGTGTGTTCCTTCTATCCCAGCTGTCTTGAGGGTTTTTATCAAGAAAGGATGCTACATTTTGTCAATGCTTTTTCTACATCTATTGATAAGATCAAATGGTTCTTACACTTTCTTCTATTAATGTGGTGTATCATGTTGATTGATTTGTGAATACTGAACCAGCCCTGCAACCCTGGAATAAATCCCACTTGATCATAGTGAATAATTCTTTTAATGTACTGTTGAATTCGATTTGCTAGCATCTTGTTGAGAATTTTGGCATCCAGGTTTATCAAGGATATTGACCTGTAATTCTCCTTCTTAGTGGGGTCTTTGTCTGGTTTTGGAACCAAGGTAATGCTGGCTTCATAGAATGAGTTTGGAACCTTTCCCTCTATTTTTATTTTTTAGAACAGTTTGAGAAGAATAGGTATTAACTCTTCTTTAAATATCTGGGAAGTCGTCTGGCCCAGGACTCTTATATGTCGGATGATTTTTGATAACCAATTCAATGTGTTTGCTGGTTATGGGTCTGTTCAAATTTTCTATTTCTTCCCATTTGGGTTTTGGTAGTGTGTGAGGGTCTAGGAATTTGTCCATTTCTTCCAGATTGTCCAGTTTTTTGGCATATAATTTTTTATAGTATTCTCTTATAATTATTTTCATTTCTATGGTGTTGGTTGTGATCTCTCTTCTTTCATTTGTGGTATTATTTATTTGGGTCCCCTCTCTTTTCTTTTTTGAGAAGTCTGGCTAGGGGGGTTATCAATTTTGTTTATTCTTTCAAAATACCAGCTCTTAGTTTCATTGATGTGTTCTGGTTTTTTGGATTCTATACCATTTATTTCAGCTGTAATCTTTGTTGTTTCCTTTCTTCTGCTGGCTTTGGGCTTTATTTGCCCCTCCTTTTCTAGCTCCTTTAGGTGTAAGGTTAGGTTCTACATTTAGGACCTTTCTTGCTTCCTGAGATAGGCCTGAAATGCAGTGTATTTTCCTCTTAGGACTGCCTTTGCTTCGTCCCAGAGGGTTTGGACTATCATGTTTTCATTTTCATTTGTCTCCGTGTATTTTCTAATTTTTTATTTAATTTTCTGGTTAACCCATTCACTCCTTAGTAGGATGTTCTTTAACCTCCGTATATTTGGGGTCTTTCCAATTATTTTCTTGGGGTTGATTTCAAGTTTTGTAGCGTTGTGATCTGAAAATATGCATGGTATGATCTCAATCTTTTTGTACACGTTGAGGGCTTTTTTGTGACCTAATATGTAGTCTGTTTTGGAGAATGTTCCATGTGCACTCGAGAAGAATGTGTATTCTGCTGCTTTAGGATGAAATGTTCTGAATATATCTGTTAGGTCCATCTGGTCCAATGTATCATTCAGAGCCATTGTTTCCTTATTGATTTTCTGCCTAGGTGATGTGTCCATTGCTATGAGTGGAGTATTAAAATCTCTTACAATTGTGGTATTATTAGCAATAAGTTTGCTTATATTTGTGATTAATTGATTTATATATTTGGGTGTTTCATGTTGGGGGGGTATAAATATTTACAATTGTTAGATCTTCTTGATGGATAGACCCCTTAATTATGATATAATGCCTTTCTTCGTCTCTTGTTGCAGTCTTTATTTTATTTTTTAATGATTATTTTATTCATTTATTTATTTTTAATGTTTATTTATATTTGAGAAAAAGAGAAACAGTGCATGAGTTGGGGGGGTGGGGGGCAGAGAAGAGACTGAGACAGAATCTAAAGCAGGCTCTGGTCTCCGAGCTGTCAGCACAGAGACTGACGTGGGGCTCAGACCCGCAAGCCATGAGATCATGACCTTAGCCGAAGTCGGATGCTTCACCAATTGAGCCACCCAGGCACCCCCAGTCTTTGTTTAAAAATTTAGCTTGTCTGATATAAGTATGGTTACTTTGACTTTCTTTTGACTTCCGTTAGCATGATAGATAGTTCTCCATCCCCTCACTTTCAATCTGCAGGTGTCCTCAGGTCTAAAATGAGTCTTTTGTAGGCAGCATATAGAAGGATCTTGGTTTTTTATCCATTCTGATACCCTGTGCCTTTTGACTGAGGCATTTAGTCGATTTACAGTCAGAGTGATCATTGAAAGATACAAATTTAGTGCCATTGTGTTACCTGTAGATTCCATGTTTATGGTGATGTCCTCTGGTCTGTTGTAGTCTTTCTTGCTTTATACTCACAGAGTCTCTCTTAGGATCTCTTGCAGGGCTGGTGTAGTGGTCATGACTCCTTTAGACTAAGATTTTCCCAGACAAACAAAAAGGTTACTTTAAATTCTGGCTTCACTGAAGCAGTGGTGCAGCCATTTTGATTTTTGTTCAACTTTATGCTTTTAAGTGATTACAAATAGACATAAAAAGTTACCGGTTAGGGGCGCCTGGGTGGCTCAGATGGCTGAGCATCCGACTTCGGCTCAGGTCACGATCTCGCAGTTTGTGAGTTCAAGCCCCGCGTCAGGCTCTGTGCTGACAGCTCGGAGCCTGGAGCCTGTTTCAGATTCTGTGTCTCCCTCTCTCTCTGCTCCTCCCCCACTCATGCTCTGTCTGTCTCTCTCTCTCAAAAATAAATAAACATTAAAAAAAATTTTTTTTAAGTTACTGGTTAGATTCATAAAATCTAATTCTTAGACTATGGTTGAAACACACAGATCAGGCTTCGGCACTTAACTGTTTTCAGTCTCCACTGGTATCAGCCCTTTACAAAGATTAATGGTGCTTAAAAACATTATCGCCGTTATTGTAAAGTGTCCAAGTTTTACTAAAAATAAACCCTTTTCTAACCGTTTATTGGGCTTAATTTTACCCTTCTTTCCTCCCTAATTACATTTATAGGTTGTTTCCCTCATTAATTTAACGATGGGTGTCCTTGCGCTTAATATAGCAGAGTCAATACAGTGAGAATTAGTCTGTATCCAGTCCATGTCTGCTAGAAATGTGCCATAAGTAATAACGTTGTAAATTCCAGTGCTGTACATTTCCACAGGCTTACACCTACTTTATGTTTTCTCTTTCTATTTTTAATAGCACAGTAGTTGAGGAAATTTAATAGCAGTGGAAAATGCAGTGCTACCAATCAGAATCATTATAAAAAAAAGAGCTCAGGGGCATCTGGGTGGCTCAGTTGATTGGGTGTCCAACTTCAGCTTGGGTCACGACCTCGTGGTCCACAGGTTCAAGCCCCATGTCAGGCTCTGTGCTGACAGCTCAGAGCCTGGAGCCTGCTTCAGATTCTATGTGTCTCTCTCTCTGTCCCTCCCCTGCTCACACACACACACACACACACACACACACACTGAAAAATAAACATTAAAAAACAAATAAAAATAATAAAAAAAGAGCTCAATGGTTCTTTTCATCATATCTTTTACAGATATTTTTACAGAGAGAATGTGGTTCATTATGTCACAGGGTGTCCTTCTATGAGTATCCCCCAGGAAGAACCTACTTAGTTCTAGGGCCACAATGTCATACTTGTCTTAACCTTATAAACATTGTTAATTAAGTAGCCTGATCATCTCAGAAACTGGAGACAGCTCTACGGTTGAGGGTCTCCTGCCTTGGCTGTAGATTAGAGCTGCTTTTGAAATTCTTAACAATCTAACCTTGCAAAGTCCCCACCTCAAAGGACCAGTCAAGTCAGATTTTAAGGGTGAAGAGTCTGGATATCTATACTTTTGAGCTGCCTAAATCACTTTAATCTGCAACTGTGGTTGAGAAGGACTAACACAGTGCTAAGAATATCCATGATCAGGAATGCATTTTAGTCGTATAGGTATGCCCTTACATGTCTCCACTTTTGTTTTATCACCAATTTTAACATTCTTGTTATCATTTATATGTTTTTACAACCTGCCTTATATGGTCTTCATAATTAAATAAACAACATAGCATGATGGATATGAACAGAGATTACTCGCAAGAAAAAAAATTGACTTTGAGTTCTGGAACTAGAAATACAGAGTACAGAATTTCCTGTGCTACCTTCCCTGTGAACAAATTAATTTAGAAGAGAAATAATTATACAGTTATTTGAATTTTATGTGCCTGTAATATTTTAAATATTTATTAAAATCTAAAACAGAAATCATAAATGCCACAGGATACTTCCCAATAAAGATTGTACTTATAAAACAGCAAATGGAATTGATCGAGACAAAAGTGTCTTGCACTCCATAATTGATAGCAATAAAACTAGAGCTCGAAAAAATGCCAGTTATATATTATCTCCTGTGATAATCCTATATGTGGCTATAATAAAGCCACAGATGTACTTGTTGACCCCAAATAGTAACACTAAGTCAAGGATACTAAAAGTGACAGCACGTAAGATTCAGGAGAGCAGAACGTTGGTCTAACTTTTATTGAAATATCCCCCAAATCTAGAACAGTGCTTGACAAAGTAGGTGCTCAACAAATAAATATTTGTGAAGTGTATGAATGCATAATATCCCTGTGTGGTCATGTATAAACACAATAAGGGATCCCCCACATGTACACAGGTGTATATTTAATATAAATATGTATGCTTAGATGTACAACAAATATAAGTATATAAATACTTAGACACAGATATACATATAAATATTCAAATCTAAAATATGTAAAATTCAAGTGTAAAATCCAAGCATAAAACATTTATGCTTAGATGTAACTTTTATGTAAAATATACATACCTACATGTATCCACACACATGTACACACAGAGTTAAAAACAGTATTTATGCAAACCGGAAAGAAATGTAATATATTTAAAAGTGATTATGGGGTGCCTGGGTGGCTCAGTCGGTTAAGCATCCGACTTCAGCTCAGGTCACTATCTCACGGTCCGTGAGTTCGAGCCCCGCATTGGGCTCTGGGCTGATGGCTCAGAGCCTGGAGCCTGCTTCGGATTCTTTGTCTCCCTCTCTCTCTGCCCCTCCCCCATTCGTGCTCTGTCTCTCTCTGTCTCAAAAATAAATAAAACGTTAAAAAAATTTTTTTAAGTGATTGGTTATACAACATGGGATAAAAAGAGGGAAATGTGTTTCTGTCGTTTCCTGGGTCTCAAAGTTACTATTCTTCTTTCAAATAATCGACAAACATCTTCTGTGGCAGAGTATGAATTATGTTGCATAACTGGTCATTTTACCATGAAAAGTCAAGGCAAAATAGTTGAAGCATAATACCCACCCACTGATGGTGTTGCTAAAACAGTATTCGCATGAAAGAGGGTCGGGAAGGAAATATCGAGATTCTGTTTCAGGCTAAAAGCCTATTTTATATTTAACGGCCACTTCCTGGGGTGGCCAAGCACTGGCAAAGCACCAGCACTGGCAAAGCAGAGAACATTTGGAACTGGTCACATCCCACTCTGTCATAGGCCTGGCATGCCGGGCATTCTTTACCCTGTACTTGGGGAGTTTCCAAAGGGGCAATTCAGTCCAGCTTCACTTGACATGAAATTCTGCCCTCGCTTCACTCAACTGCTCAGTGAGTTGTAGCGAACAGCCTTCCAAAACAGAAAAAGAAAGGAAACGAGTAAAACAGAAATGAGCCAGCCCGAGTTCTTTCATTTTTGTAGTTTTTAACAAACCACTCCTTTATTGAAAACTTCAATGTTTAACGGGTGTGTTGGCCTTGTGCCCTTGATGGAGACGCCCAGAACATGAAATCTAAAAACAGGAAAACCTTCTTGGGTTTGTTATCAGCTCAAACACATCAACCCCACCACACTTGGTCTGTCACCTGAGAGTTCATGGCGCCCTCAGAGGATCTGAAATTCGTACGAAAGCTCGTGATCAATAATGAAGGTGCATGCTTGGTATAAAGCGCTCACTCTGCTGTTGATGCTCAACAGAGGGCCGGGCAAAACCCCTTTGGTTTCTGTTCAGATTTAATGCATCAGCACACAGAGCTGACTGGACCTTCAGAGCTCCTCCACGGCCCACACGAGCGGAACAGGGTCCAGACGAGGAGGTCCCTGGCCGATAATTGCACAACTAGTTGCAGATGCTAGGCAAACCTCCTTTCCTTCCATCTACACCTGGGGCTCTTAAGCCCTCCCACGTGCAGAGACGGTGGTTGGGGGTGACAGAGAAGGCCTTCCATGTGGCAGGTTCATCTCTGAGTTCATCTCTCCGTGCAAAGCAAGCCAAAGTAATTTGTTGTTCAGTCCATTCAACAAAAACCCTATCCAGCCGGACGCAGGAAAGAATCAAGCTATAATGAGGATTTATGCTTTCACAAAAGATTTCTCCCCAGTACAAACTTAGGGTAACACCGTGTATTCAATTGATTCATAGAAGGTAAGCATTTTAGAGATGGCAGGACCCTTACATGGGGCCCCTTTTCTGATCCATTCTGTGTTTAGTTTTCTGACCAGTGTGTTGGAAGTCCAGATACAGGCGATGGTTTACACAAGGTCCTAATTTTAGTTTCTGATGGAGCCAGCCCTACAGCTCGGAAGGAAATGCGTAGCTCACTTCCTTTTCCCACTGGAACACGAGACAGTACTGAAAACATCAGTAACCGCACCGGAGCAAAACTGACACTTCAAGTGAATTAGAACTTTATGCAATTTCTTTGTTTTGTATAATGTCTCCTTGAGCTTTCGTTAGACTTGAAGAAACTGTAAAGTCATCTCCAGGAGAGGGACTCTGTTTTTCAGGTCTTTACAGATGTGGCATAAACATAGTACGTAAGAAACTGGGATGTGGAACTGCCGAAACACGCCCTACAGAGCCCTCGCAAGCACACATCACTCACCCAAAGGAGGTTACAACAACCATCCCTTCAGGATGAAGTGCTCGTCCAATGATCAGAATGCAAGACGCCAGCTGTTGAACACAGAACTTGAAGTACCAGGATTTGTCACACGTTTTAAATGATGATTCGGAAATGCTCTGTGACGTTGTGAAACACTTCCCAATCCTAGTTCCTTGGGCAGCATCGCTGTGTCATAAACAGATGATGGTCAGTAACGCCCCCTAACACACTCTGCACCCGAGAGCTTGATCAGGACGAGAGGCATCCGTGAGTAAGCTGTGAGGTTGGCATCCCTCGCACGTGGCTTTTGGAAATCGAGACCTGAGCTGTGTTCCTCGGCCGCATGAAGGCTCTGGCGGCAGGAAGCGGTGGTGGAGATGATACCCTTTTGTTCCAGCCCGGAGGAACCTGCCTGTCCTTGGCGATGTGGCCCGTGAAAGTCGGCACGGAAGCAGATCAAGACTGCGGCGTGCGAGCCGGGGACGGGTCTTCATCCCCAGTGTAGACGTGAGGTGGGGGACAGTAAGTGTGCTGGCCGGTAACCTCACCTACAGCCATTACGGATGAGTGACACAAGGCAAAGAGGAAGGAGGAAAAAAAGTGCTTTTGAGGGTTTTGTGGAAGATGAAGAGCTGGAGGTAGGGAGTTTCCCTGATGTACAAAGAAAACGTTTCCCTGGTGACCGAACAGGAAGGCTGAATATCGGGGTCGGCCCTGCCTCCCAGAACCTCCTAAGCCCCCTCCTTGCTTCACGGTTTTGTTCTCAATAAACACGTGCCACTTGGCCCTTTTTATGCAGCCTCTTGTGTCACATCTGCCCCTCAGACTAGGGCTCTGCTCTCCACTCCAGGAAGCAATAGCACCTAATTTAGTTCTAACTACTTCCTTCCTCAAAGGGCTAAATGTACTTCCCCGTTTACCCTGGTACCACACAGGGTCTTCTGTGAACAAATTGCTCTCCTACAACACAAATCGGCTTTGCCTGACCACCACTCGAAGTCTCTGCAGTGGGTGTTGTTAGATCTCAAAAGCCCTGCATCGGGCTCTGCGCTGACAGCACGGATCGGCCACCGCATATTCTCATTGGTAGGTCAGATAACGTGGCCCAGGAATCTGCAGTTTTAACAAACATTCCAGGTGCTTCTAATGTGTTGTACCATCATTATTAAATTCAACACAAGGGACTTATAGGCTCTCTATTCTGAAGTCATTTGCCTTATCTTAGAGTGTATTTTGATATCACATGTGAGCGTGACAACTTTCAGAAGTGGAAAAGGAGAGGCTGGGTCTCCATGATGCAGGACCCTGCAACACGCATGAGCCAGAGCAAGTATATACAGTAATGATTCCTCCAGTGCTTCGTCAAAGGAGCACACAGTTATTTACGTCAGTAGGCATACATGATGGGAACCTTATGAGGAATAGCCAGACATGCTGGGAACCGTTGCCTTCATACCTGAGGACCTGAAGCACTGTCATGGAGCTCTCTTAGAGAGGGGGTCAGAGGGTCAGGACCTTCTCCTGTTGGGTCCCTTGGGTCCATGGAACTATTCAGAGGTCATTTCTCTATCTCCAGATACGTACCAGAAACAGCATACTTGACATCTGAATGACATTGAATCTTCCAATCCCTGAACATGGTATAACTCTCATCTTATGTGGTTCCTTATCTCTTGTATCTCTTCAAAGTGTTGTTGTTTCCAGTGTAGAGGTCTTCTATACATTTTGCCAAATTTGCCCCAAATGCTTTATGATTTTTATGCTACTCTAAATAACATTGAAAAAAAAAAGTCCCTTCATATCTACATTTGTTCCCAAGTTTTTGCTGCCACACTACAGAAATACAATTGCTTTTGTTTCTTGACCACACACCCTGCCACCATACTATTTTCACTTATTAGTCTGAAAGATGTTTTTTAGGTTTCCAAGGATTTTATATATAAATGATAATGACCCCAGGGAATAAATACAATTTACCTCTTCATTTTCTGTTGCCATGATGGTTTCACTTTACTAAGCCTCATCACACAGCCATCTAGCACAATGCTGAAGGGAGGTGGTGAGAGCCCACATCCTTGCCTTGTGTCTGATTTTAAGTAAGGTGTTAGCTGAACAAATTTAGTAGGTGCTCTTTATCAGTTGAGAACGTTCCCTTGTATCTCTCCTTTGCTGACAGTGCTTATCATGCGTATTTTCTTGGGTTTTGGCAAATCATTTTTCTGCATCTCTTTAGATTATCATACAGAACTTCTCTTTTTTTCTAACAAGATGCTGATTTGTGATTTGTGAAAGTCAAATGCCTTTATATTCCTGATATAAAAGCCACTTGGTCAAGACGTGTTATTTTTACATTTTGCTGGATTTGATTTGCCAGTATTTTGTTAAGATCTTGCTATTTAGGTTCATGAGTGATACTAGTCTGTAATTTTTCTACATGTCTTTGTCAGGGTTTGATATCAGACTGATGTTAACCACATACAATGAGTGGGAGCTAGTCTGTATTCCTCTAATATCTTAAAGAACTTGAGTAGCGTTGGTACTATTTCTTTCTGAAATGTCTGGTAAAACTTACTAGTGAAACCATCTAAACATACAGTTTTCTTTGTGGGAAGATTTTTAGTTAAGAATTTAATTTCCTTTATACACATGGTGCTGTCCAGTCCTCTGCCCCACTAATGAGGGCTAATTTTAGCAGTCTTGAAATCAAGTTTCTGTCTCCTAAGTTCAATGAGAAAGCTATGCTCTCCTGGGGGTCTTTCCCCTCCAACATCCCAGTTTCAAAGTCACATCCTTTTGAGAGGCACCCCCCACCATCATCCACTGCCACTCCAAAGCGACTTTATATCTAATGAAAAAAAGCCATTTCTTTTCTTCTCCACTGCCTCATAAACAAACTCCTTAAAAGACTATCCCATCAGCCACCACGTATGAGAACTGAGCATTGAGCATACTGTTTAGTAGTTCCTCAGTCAACACCCGTAGACATGAAGGGAGGCAGAGAAGCAGAGAGGAAGATGGAGAGAAAGCAGGGAAAAGGAGAGAGAGAGTAGGGCTGGGTGTGGGGAAAGAGTGGTGAGGTACAGTGAGAAGAGAAAGTTTGATGGTGAGGAGGCAAAAAAATTTTTACCAGCGTGATGAAAAGAATAGAAACATTTGTGGTCATTGAATGTTCAACAAGACATTAGCAGGATGCAATCTTTCTAAAAAGACAACTCTTTTCAGTGCTTGGAAAATTTGTGTGCCCCGTCAGTGAGTTTTGCCCTCTGTAAAATATATGCACTGGGCTTTAATAATGACACTCCCATAACAAATTTTCTCCTACAGGTTGTTTGCATGCATTTTCCCCCATAGTTTCTAACAGTTTCAAATGAATTAGTTTGAACCATATAAACTTACTGATATTCAATCACTAATGACCTACAAAAGGAGTTGTTACAAAGAATTCAACTTAATACACTAATTCCAGGGTTTTATTTTAGGAAACCTCTTTCTTCCTTGACAACAGAAGGTAAATTTATACACATTTTCCCCCATCTCAGCCAGAGTAAAACTATGGTAAAATATACACTGGTCTAGTAATCTTGTACATATTACATTATAAGAGTTGGTTTCTTTGACTATAAAATGTGGATAAAGTATCTGTTTCATGGATCATTTTGAGAATAAGGAGAGCTTGGCACTTATGTGCCTTACACATACACTCATAGTAAATGTCAACTGTTACCAGCATTGTCATTTTTATTATTATTTGGCTTTTTCCTTTTAAATATACTGAATAAGATGGTTAAAAACGGGTCATACATTGATTTTTAAAGTCTTTTTCAAGGAAAAGGATTTTTTTTTCCAAATAAAGCAATCTTTAAAAAAAAGAGTCTTAAAAAAAAAAGAGTCTCTACATTTTCATCCCAGTCACTTGCAAATGGGCTCTACTAACCATCTCTTTCCTGACCATTGGTCTATATAATTTGTCCCTGAGTTAATTGCTCACAATGTGTCTGCAAAGATTATGATAGAAAACAAGTCTACAATGTGCACAATGTCAGCTTTCTTCCTCTATTTAACTCCCATAAAAATCACGTGAAAAATATCAACATGGAATGAACATGTAAGAAACAGCAAACGCAAGTAAACATGTAAAACAAAGTTTCAAATGTAAACATTCAAATGTAAAACCTTCTATTGTCTTAGCAATAAGAGTTGCAAACTAAAACATCAGTGTAACGCAACTTTCACTGGCAAACCAATGTGATTAAAAAGGGTACTACCCCATATTTGTAACAATGCAGGAAAATGGTCATGTACTCTGGTGGCAAAGCTGCAAATTAATACAACTGTGATGGATAGTAGTTGTCAGTATACATTGAAGCAGTAAATATTCAAACCTTTTCACCCAGAAATACTATTAGGAATATACTCGAAAACAATAAAGAGAAATGGGTGTGATTTTATTTATTTTATACTTATTTTGATTTATATCAAAAGAAGTTTATCAGTATATAATGTGAGTACAAAATAGACAATAATGTAAATGTTTAACAGTAGAAAACTGGTCATATAAATTATGATAAAGTCTGAAAAGTGAGAATTTAGAAGACTATCTAATACGCGTTAACAAGGATAAATGTTCAGGTACTTCTAATCTAACATGGCAGAGGATCATTGTTTTGGGGGGTTTTTTTTAGTTTATTTTTGAGAGAGAAAGAGAGAGAGAGAGAGAGAGAGAGAGAGAACACAAGTGAGGGAGGGACAAAGAGAGAGGGAGAGAGAGATTCTTAAGCAGACTCTGCACTCTCAGTGTAGAGCTGGACTCAGGGCTTGAACCCACAAACTGTGAGATCATGACCTGAGCTGAAATCAAGAGTCAGACACTTAACTGACTGAGCCACCCAAGGGCCCCTAAAGGATCCTGGTTTTAAAGTTTGTATGTAGTTGTTCACTTGATTAATGCTGTCCCTGTGTGGTGGAATGTTTTCCTCTTCCTCATACTTTTTAGCATTTCATATTAAACATTTTTTAGTAACTGAGAAGTTCATGGATGCACACTTATTTTGAGAAGTGTGCAACAACAGTAAGAATTCTGGAGGTTTTCAGATTCTCTTTCAGTGTAACAATTATTTCAGTATAACATGATGATGAAACTTCCATAGCATCTATCTTGCATTAAAGACTTATTAGGAAAGATGCTCAAAGAGGCCAGCAGCTCTAGCGTTCGTGTGACTGGGGAAAGGGAAATGGTTCCTCCCATAGTGCCGTGCAAGATACAAAACCAGAAGGTGTTCTGCTGGCCTGAGGGAGTGGTTATTAGCCGGCCAGATCATTCAGTAGACCAGCAGAGTTCCTTCTGGAGAGTCGTAGTGTCGGCATCGGAGCGAAATGTAACATTCACACAAATGGCCCTTTGTCTCGAAAATGGATGTGGATTGGTTTCATATGGTAGCTGTATAATCTAGTTCTACAGAAGGTCTTGTAGTGTCCACAGAGTTAATCCCTGGGCATTGAACATCTGCTAAGGATAGAGATCTGTGTCCCTGGTGTGTTTGCAGTTTACATTATTTCTGCCTTGATACGGCGTTTCGCGATGTATCACTAAAAATGGAACGAGAGGCTGATAATAATAAACATGTCTTTTGGGACCATATTACTCTTCTGACATACAATTTTAATGCTTCATATGTTCTTATATATTTTACATATGTATTCATTGCTTATTCTAAAAATATTCAGATTTTTTTTTAAATTTTTTTTAACGTTTATTTATTTTTGAGACAGAGAGAGACAGAGCATGAACAGGGGAGGGTCAGAGAGAGGGAGACACAGAATCTGAAACAGGCTCCAGGCTCTGAGCTGTCAGCACAGAGCCCGATGCGGGGCTCAAACTCACAGACTGCGAGATCATGACCTGAGCCAAAGTCAGCCACTTAACCGACTGAGCCACCCAGGCGCCCCATAAAAATATTCAGATTTTCAAGATGGTGCACCTTCATTCAATGAGATGATGTTTTTGCCAATAATAGGTGATAGAACTCATAACCTCTAATTTCCTTCTGTATAAAACAAAGATAATTTTGCTTACATTATGCAGCAATTGTAAGAATTAAACACAATCATTCATACGCACACACGCGCGCGCGTATATATATATGACTGTTAGCACAATGTCTCAACCAATTTTACAAGAATGCTCAACTCTTTTGAAGTCATTTAATTGGCATGTTATAGCAATAAATTATACTGTCTTATCTTTACAATTGCCCAAAGGAATACAGTCAAATTATCCCGATGCAAAATTTGAGTCTTAATTCAACTTTGGCAAGTATTATGCTTATTTACAAGGGGAATTTATTCAAAATACAACAGCCAATATACTGCTTTAGAAACCTCCTATTGCAGTTGCTATAAGACATTATTTAGAACATTACCTACCACATCACACAGTGTCCGCACTATATTTTCCATAAGAAGGATGTGTTTCAAAAAATGTTCTATATTCTTTCATGAATGAGTAAATCCCCCTTCCCCATAGGTTGTGATACGTAAGGATTGTCAAAGGATCACTAAAAAGAAAGCCGGCCATACCACATCATGTTGCTGGTAATCTGGATAGCCAGCTGTCCCTAGGGCACCGTGAGTCAGAAACAGGATCCTGATCCATTTCTTGTAGACAGTGATTCAGACAAGATGTCCAGTAGGAAGCTCGGACTTGGGTCGTTTGTGACAGCGTTGTTTGCTCAAGCACGGTGGGGTGGGAGGTGCGGAAAAGGGGAGGGCTGAAGGACCGGCACACAGATTTGAGTTTTCTGCCTGCGTTACCACAAATGATGCAAGTCCCCACATGGAATCCTGTGTCCTGTGGATCACGTTGCAGTACATTTGAGTAAGAGACCTTTTATTCAACAACAGCAAAAAATCATGGTTCCATTTTTTAAAGTTCCACTTAATAATAAGGCATGAAATAGGACAATTGCTTCAAGAAATTTATGGTGCATTTTTATGATCATTACTTTTGCAGTCTACTAGTACTCTTTGATTCATGAGGCAATTGCTAAAGTGGAAAAGAAAGTTGTCATTGTTTCCAGTTACTGTGAATGGGATTATATGTAACAATTAAATAGTAGAATCGAGTGTCAGAATAAAAAGAAATAGCTATTATTAGCTCCCAAAGTTCTTTGTGTGCATTTTCCATTGTAACACATAGCTGGGATGAATGTAACTTTACCACCAACCCGTTTGCAGGTAGTTAAGGGTTAAGCCTCTAAAATTGCTGTCTCAGTGCACTGACTTACCTATGATAGATGCACGTTTTGTGGCTTGAATTCCTGCTTTAGTTAACTTGTTTCTATTTTGACCAAAAAGCATTTATGCTAAATATATGGTCACATACTAATAATTCGGTGATATATTTTAGGGTGACATGGATTTTATTCAAGTGGAATACCACGCTTCTTAAAACATGTAGAATATTTATGTGTAGTGAATTTTTAATTCTTTATGAGCAAGACATAATGTCCAAGTGTACTAGTTTTTACTCTACTGTTTGAATAACCTCATGAAATCTCCTCGGTAATCCAGACCAAGTTAGTTGCAAAGCATTCTTTTAGTCCTTGTCAGTCCTTATCATTTCTTGCTAAAATCGTCAGAGACGTGAAAATAAATGGCCCACCCTCCATTTCTTTAAAACAGTTAGTATATGATACAAATTCTGGAAACTAAGTCTTTTTACCCATCTACATGTGTCACCTTACAGAGGAAGAGTGTAATTGTGTGTGAGTGTGTGCCTGTGTGAGTGGGTGTGTGTGCGCCTGTGTGAGTATATGCCCATCTGTGTATCTACCTGTGTGAGTGTGTGTACCTGTGAGTGTGTGCCTGTGCGTATATCTGTGCCTGCCTGTGTAAGTGTGTATGTGTGTGTGTGTATGTGTACGTGTGAAGAGAGAGGGTGGGAGAGAAGGAGGTAGGAGGAGAAATCATCTGCTTTGAAGTGACCTTTAACTTGAAAAATGATGGCACTTAATACATATTCAATTGGTATGTCCATGGACACATTCTTCAAAAGCCAAGTTAAGAGTCTCCTACAGCCCATGATGTGATCTTGCGGCTTCGTTCAGCTTCTGTAACACAGGGCATCATCGTTCCTTTCAGTCCTGACCTTGTCGAGAATTCACTGGTGAATGGTCTGAAACAAAAAATACTCCCTACAGGGCAGATACAGAAAGAGAAAGGATAAAATCGTAAATGCATCCTTTTCTTTTTTTCTCTTCTACTCTTTTTTTTCTTGCTTTCGTATTAAAACACTTGTCATCTTATGCGAAGGAAAACTTCTGCAATAAGTTTTTGAGTCTTGAAATCATGTAGTGATCCAAAACCTTACTGAATATGTGTCACGTTGAGTCACTACTGATGCTGGTTCACGGCGTAAATTACCCCCTCCCCACAGTAAGACAAGTTTGATGTTATTTACCTGTTATCGTTTCATCATACTACAGGATACTTCAGTAGACCTAGTAAAGCACATTAATGTCTTCTTATGTAGCTATGTTATATTGAAGAGCCTCACTCTTACTAAGTAAATGTCCAAAGACAGATAGGAAACAAAAACACATCTACAATGAAAACGTTTAGTATATGGGGGAGCCTGATTCGCTCAGTTGGTTAAGGGTCTGACTCCAGATTTCAGCACAGGTCATGATCTCAAGGTTCATGAGTTCGAGCCCCGAGTTGGGCTCCATGCTGACAGTGTAGAACCTGCTTGGGATTCTCTCTCTCTCCATCTCTCTCTCTTTCTCTCTCTCTCTCTCTCTCTCCCTCTCCCTGACCCTCCTAAGCTCACTCTCTCTCTCTCAAAATAAGTAAATAAACTTAAAAATTTTTTTAAATAAACAAAACATTTAGTACCAATTTCAAATATTTTTCTTGACTTTTATTTCACATTTTTTATTTCAACTTCTCACAGTTATTGGATTAGAAGACAGAGTATATTCATAAATTATTCCAGGCCTAAAATTTTTAAGTTTATTTAGAGAGAGAGCATGCAAGTAGGGGAGAGACAGGGAGAGGGAGAAGAGAGAATCCCAAGCAGGCTCTGTGCTCTCAGCGTGGAGCCCAACATGAACCATGAGATTATGACCAGAGCTGAAACCAAGAGTCAGTCACTCAACCGAGCAAGCCACCCAGACACCTCCAGGCCTGTATAAAATTTAAACCTCAAAGTTAAAAGTAAAAACCAACAACTCAGATATAAATCCTGTAGGTATAAATTCCTGATCTTGTGCTTGCTTTAGAGCTCAAAACTGATACTCTTCTACTTTTCCTTGGGTGGTTTTCATTCCTTACTCACTTTAAATGCTTGATTACACATGAACTCCTTTGCCAAATTTATTTTACTGTCAGTGTTGTTATATCATACTTGACTAATGCAATGCTAACATTTCATTGAGTACTATTTGTTGTTGAGTATCATTGGATAGGATTTACAAAAGTTCATTTGCTAAATTTACATATTTTATGCAAATTCTTTTTGCAACAGTAAGAAAAATATTTAAGTAAGAAATAATAGTCTAAAGCAAACGTAAGAATATTGAGGAGATAACAGGAGGGATTACATAAGCATGTTTTCTCCATGCTTTATCCCTTTGTCCTAAAGGAGAAAGTCGGTGAAAGGGATTGATTTTTTTTTTAACTCACATAGAGGATATCCTATGAGAGATAACTTGACATTAAAAGTGATTGATAAGCTTATCTTTAAAAGTTGAAGTGAAGGATAATTTCAAATAGCTCCATGGAATTGGAATGGATTATGGATTGCACCTAGTTCTCTGACAGACCAAATTCCCTAGTTAGGTATCGAAAGAGCTTTGCAACTCATGTGATCTAAAATGAGGATGACCAAATACTTTGGCATTTATAATAGGATTCTTCGAGAAGTAGAAAAATGACATCCTTAATAATTATACAGAGATACTAGGCGTAACTGTAGATTTTTTCAATCTGAGCTACCTGAGAGGTTTGTCCCTCCAGTGGCAGAACATACTTCTCTTTAGATGTAAATTACAATAATCCAAATAAAATGCTTAGTTAAGATAAAGTAGAGAAAATATAGCCAAAACAATATTGGAAAAGAACAAAGTTGGGCGGCTCACTCTTTGACTTCAAACAAACTACAGGAATCAAGATTGTGTGATCCTGGAGTAAAGGTAGCCACATACTGCAGTGGGATAGATTCTCAAGAGTCCATAAATAAATTCTTACATTTATGGTTAAACAATTTCAACAAGGGTGCCAAGATAATTCAATGGGAAATCAATAGTCTGGTCAAAAAAAGGTCCTGAAACAAATTGACATCCACATGTCAATAATGAAGTATGGCCTCTTCCTCAGACCGTAGTAAACAATTAACTCAAAGTAGACCAAAGACCTAAATGTAAGAGCTAAAACTAAAAATTTATTTGGAGAAATAATAGCTGAAAACTCCCATAATCTGGGGAGGGAAACAGATATCCAGGTACAGGAGAACTCTCATCAAAATAAACAAAATAGACAAAGGCAGGCCAACACCAGAACATATAGTAGTCAAATAGACAACCTAACTTTACACTTAAAGTAGTTAGAAAAAGAAAAAGAAAAACAAATGAATCCTAAAGGCAGCAGAAGGAAGGAAATAATAAAGATAACCTTATTTATTCCCCTTGTTTCTTCGGGAAGATGTTAGAGGGCCACAGCCACCCACTAGTTTTCCTAAGGCCACACAACTAGGAAGTGGTGATGGCAGAATTGAAACTCATGCATTCTGGGGCTAGAAGCTTTGCTTGAACCCTAGGCTATTAATTTCCTAAGAACAACCATGATAGTTTTCTCTTTTTTTAATTTCCTTTTTCTCTTTATCTTTCCTCCCCAGTCCCATTTTGTGTCTACCAGTCACTTGTCACCCTGCCTTTAATTTGCAGCTTTTCAGTTTACCCCTGTATGACACATACACATACGAACATAAGCATATTTACACATTTGTATCTATTTAACATACACAAATATATACACTTGCATATTAACATATATGCACCTACATATTTGCATGTATATAACATATACACATTTACATTTCAATATATACATCTATGTATTTATATGTATATAACGTTTACATATACAAATGAAAACATACACTTTACATATTTAAATATATATACTATATACACATTTACACATTACCATATGCACATTTACATATTTGTATGCATTTAATATACACGTACACAAAATTACAAAAGTGGGATGGTATTAATCTGCAAGGTTTCTTTTGTTCCTCAACCTTGTTTTTTTAAGTTTTTGTTTAACTTACAGTTAGTTAACATACAGGATAATGTCAGTTGCAGGCGTACAATATAGTGACTCAAAACTTCCATACATCACCTGGTGCATCACCACGACAAGTGCATCCTTAATCCCCATCACCTGTTTTACCCATCCCCCCCCCACCTCCCCTCAGGTAACCAGAAGTTTGTGCTCTATAGTCTGTTTCTTGGTTTGCCTCTCTCTCTCTCTCTCTCTCTCTCTCTCTCTCTCTCTCTCTCTCTCTCTCTCCTTCCCCTTTGCTCATTTGTTTTGTTTCTTATTCCAACATATGAGTGAAATCATCTCATATTTGTCTTTCTCTGAAGGACTTATTTCATTTCGCATAATACTCTCTAGTTCCATCCATGTCACTACAAATGGCAAGATTTGGTTAGAAGTTTATTTTTGTGTACGGTGTAAGAAGGGGGTCCAGTTTCATTATTTTACATGTACTGTCCAGTTTTCCCAACACAATTTGTTGAAGAGACTGTCTTTTTCCCATTGCATATTCTTGTCTCCTTTGTTATAGATTAGCTGGCCATATAAGCATGGATTCATTTCTGAGCTCTCCATTCTGTCCCATTGCTCTATGTGTCTATTTTTGTGCCAATACCGTACTGTTTTGATTATTACAGCTTCATAATATAACTTGAAGTCTGGAATTGTGATGCCTCCAGCTTTGCCTTTCTTTTGCAGAATTGCTTGGTTATTTGGGGTGTTTTGTGGTTCCATGCAAATTTTAGGATTGTTTGTTTTAGTTCTGTAAAAAATGCTGTTGCATTTTGATAAGGATTGCATTCAATTTGTAGATTGCTTTGGGTAGTATAGACATTTTAAAAATTTTTGTTCTTCCAGTCCATGAGCATGGAATGTCTTTCCATTTCTTTGTGTCGTCTTTAATTTCTTTATTCAGTGTTTATAGTTTTTGGAGTGCAGGTCTTTTCCCTCTTTGGTTAAGTGTATTCTTGGATATCTTATTGTTTTACAATTGAATATAGGATTTATCCCTTAATTTCTCTCCCTGCTGCTTCATTACCAGCGTATAAAAATGCAACAGATTTCTGTGCATTGACTTCATATCCTGTGACTTTACTGAATTTGCTTATCAGTTCTAGCTGTGTTTTGGTGGTCTTTCGGGTTTTCTATAGATAGTGTCATATGATCTGCAAATAGTGAAAGTTGTACTTGTTCCTTGCCAATTTGAATGCCTCTTATCTCTTCGTGTCAAGTGATTGTTGTGTCTAGGACTTGTAGTACTATGCTGAATAGAAGTAGTGAGAGGGGAGGACATCTGTATCTTGTTCCTGACCATAGCGGACATGCTTTCCGTTTTTCACTATTGAGGGTGGTATTAGCTGTGGGTTTTTAATATGTGGCCTTTATTGTGTTGAGGTATGTTCCCTCTAAACCTACTTTGTTGGAAATTTTTATCATAAATGGATGTTTAGTTTGTCAAATGCTTTTTCTGCATCTGTTGAAAGGATCGTGTGGTTCTTATCCTTTCTTTTATTAGTGTGCTGTATCACATTGATTGATTTGCAAATATTGAGGTAATCTTGCAATCCAGGAATAAATCCTGCTTGATTATGGTAAATGATTCTTTTAATGTGTTGTTGGATTCAGTTCGATAGTATTTTGTTGAGGATTTTTGTATCTATGTTCATTAGAAATATTGGCCTTAGCTCTCTTTTTTAGTGGTGTCTTTATCTGGTTGGTATCAGGCTTCAGAATGAGTTTTGAAAATTTCTTTCCTTTTCTCTATATTTTTTTAATAGTTTGAGAAGAATAAGTTAACTCTTGAAATGTTTGGTAGAATTTGCCTGTGAAGACATCTGGTTCTGGACTTTTGCTTTTTGGGAGTTTTTTGATTACTGATTCAATTTCTTTGCCGGTTACTGGTCTGTTCAAATTTTCTATTTCTTCCTGCTTCAGTTTTGGTAATTTATAAGTTTCTAGGAATTTGTCCATTTCTTCTAGGGTGTCCCATTTGTTAGCATATAGATGTTCATAATATTCTCTTGTGTTTGTATTTCTGTGGTGTTGGTTGTTATTTCTTCTGTTTTATTCCTGATTTTATTTATTTGGGTCTGCTCTCTTTTCTTTTTAATAAGTCTGGCTAGAGGTTTATCAATTTTGTTGATCTTTTCAAAGAACCAGCTCCTGGTTTCATTGATCTGTTCTATTGGTTGTTTTTAGTTTCTATATCATTTATTTCTGCCCTCTTTCTGCTGCCTTTAGGCTTCATTTGCTTTTGTTTTTCTTTTTCTAACTATTTTAAGTGTAAAGTTAGGTTGTCTATTTGAGATTTTTCTTGCTTCTCAAGGTAGGACTGTATCAGTATATACTTCCGTGTTGGAACCGCTTTTACTGCATCCTGAAGGGTTTTCCCTTGCAAGTTAATGACTTCTTTTGTCTTGCTGCTTTTAAGATTTGTTTTCTTCATCTCTATAATTTGCAAATTTAACTACTATATGTCTTGGTGTTGGCGTGCCTTTGTTTATTTTGATGAGAGTTCTCCTGTACCTGGATATCTGTTTCCCTCCCCAGATTAAGGGAGTTTTCAGCTATTATTTCTTCAAACAAATTTTCTGCCCTCTTTTCTCTCTACTTCTTCTTCTGGGACTCCTATAATATGAATGTTATTATGTTTCACGGAATCACTGAGTTCCCTAAATCTATTCTCGTGTTGCATAAGTCTTCTTTCTCTCTTTTTTTCAACTTCATTGGTTTCTATTACTTTGTCTTCTAGGTCACTAATTCATTCCTCCGCTTCTTCCAGCCTGCTGTTCATTGCATCAAGCACATTTTCCTTTTTAACCGTTTTACCTCTGTGGTAAGGGTCTCCCTCATGTCTTCCATTCTGTTCTCTAGTCTGGTAAGTACCCTTATGATTGTTGCTATAAATTCTCCATCAGGCATGTTGCTTATTTCTTCTTCTTTCTTTTGGGGTAAATTCCTCTGTCTTTTCATTCTGTTGGATTCCTTGCCACCCTGTCCACAGGCCTTTGCACCATCAGCATTGTTTTTAAGATTTAGGCATATTGATTAATCCTGATCTTTCTAGCTAATGCCTGGTATTTTATTGTGTGACTATTATAACACATTTTATCCTTTCATTCCCAATTGAAGTATGTTGCAATAGACATTCTCATATATGTCTAATTGGGTACATTTGCAAATGCTTTTTCAAGAGGAAGTACCCAGCTGACTTTAAAATCAAGAGATTAACCTGGATTATCAGTCAGGCCCAACATAATCACAAAGGTACTTACATGGGGAAGATGCAGAAGAATCACATCCAGAGAAATAGGATGCTAAGAACGACCACAATAGCTAGTGCTGGTCTTGGAGATGGAGAAAGTGCCCTGAGGAAAGAAACAGAGATGAGCTCTAGGAGTTTGAAAGGCTAGGGGCGCCTGGGTGGCGCAGTCGGTTAAGCGTCCGACTTCAGCCAGGTCACGATCTCGCGGTCCGTGAGTTCGAGCCCCGTGTCAGGCTCTGGACTGATGGCTCAGAGCCTGGAGCCTGTTTCCGATTCTGTGTCTCCCTCTCTCTCTGCCCCTCCCCCGTTCATGCTCTGTCTCTCTCTGTCCCAAAAATAAATGAACGTTGAAAAAAAAAAAAAAAGAAAGGCAACAATAAGATTCCCTCCTAAAGCTGTCAGAAACAAAGCCCTGCTAACACCTTCATTTTAGCCCAGTGGGACCCCCTCTGAACTTCTGACCTTTGGAGCAATAAGAAAATAAATTGTGATTTTTAATCTACTGAATTTGTGGTATGGTGTTATAGAAGCAGAAGGAAACTGATGCAATAGGTATTCCTTGTATACTATGAACAATATTTTTTTCTTTAATGCAGAAATATCAAATATGTCTTCTTATCTGCTGCTTGTTTAAAGTGTATAAAACCATTTGAATTTTACATTTTCAGTATTTTAAAATATATCCTTTTCGGGTGCTTGGGTGGCTCAGTCAGTTAAGTGGCCAACTTTTGGTTTTGGCTCAGGTCATGATCTCACAGTTTATGGGTTCAAGCCCCACATCAGGCTCTGTGCTGATAGCACAGAGCCTGCTTGAGATTCTCTCTCTCCCTCTCTCTGCACCTTCCCCACTCATTTGCTCTTTCTCTCAAAAAAAATAAACATTAAAAAAACAAATAAATAAATAAATAAAATTCTTTTCACCTTTTTCTACCACAAAGCTGTCAGAATTCAGTATATTTTTACTTTAATAGATTTAATGGATTTTTTACTTAAAGGTTTTAATCCTAAATTGCTGTTAGGCGCTTAAGGCTGAGTTTTGCCTCCTTTGTCTTGACTTCTCTGCCCTCTTCCTGCTTATCAGCCCCTTGCTTAAAATTAACTTTATGATATTAATTAGTAAGATATGATAATAATGATGTACTTGCTAAGTGCAAAAGCTTAAAATCCCCACAATTATAGATTTTACCCTCCTGGCCTACTGTGGCTTTATTTTGCATTATATTTTTGTTTCGCTTAGTGAAAGTAATTGGATTTATTTGAGCGCATATTCACCCTATATTAAATCCTGTATTCAGTAAATTTGTTAAGAGAAATTGTTCCACCAATTCTTTTTTTTTTAAATATGTTTCTGTTTTTGAGAGAGAAAGCACAAGCAGGGGAGGGACAGAGAGAGGGAGACACAGAATCTGAAGCAGGCTCCAGACTGAGCTGTCAGCACAGAACCCGATGCGGGGCTTGAACCCACAAACCATAAGATCATGACCTGAGCTGAAGTTGGATGCTTAACCACCCAGGCACCCCCTACCAATTCTTAAAAAAAAAAAGCATAACATTAGATTTCTTATGCAAAAATAAATTCCCGGACATACAAATATTAAATTTTTAAAAATAAACCTACAAAGTTTTAGAAGAAAACATTTATCTATAAACATGAAGGACAGAAGCTCTCTCTAAGTTGGGCACAAATATGCATATCATAAATAAAATATATATAACTTTAATTATACAAACATTTTAACTTAAAAAATATGATAAAGTCTTAAGAAAAAATGCAAATTGCCAAAAACTGCAATCTGATTTTTAGGCAAAGAGCTAATGCTCATATTTTAAAATTTAATAAGAAAGGGAAAACAAACCAGTGGGAGTAAAGGGCCCTGGACGTGATTAAGATTAAACACACACACACACACACACACACACACAAATCTATCCAGTTTTACAGATAAAGCATGAAATTTGCTTGAAACAACAGGGTAGGACAGTGAAGATTTTTAAGCGACAGAAGATACCGTGACTTCCATTTACCCTCTGCCCTTCTCTGCCACAGCCAGAGAAGGGGGTTCTCATGAGAGAGGTAACTTCCTTTTTCTACCTCGGTGTTATGGCAACGAGGTCCACCACCTGAACCAGCCCACGCTGCAGAACCCGGTACAGGTTTTAAGATGGGTGGAAATTATGATGTAGGTTCTGTATCGTTTTGTTTGCACTTCAGTTACCAGAAACCAAAAATGAGCAAGCAAAAAGCAGAAGAGGCACGAAGACCATACACCAAAGAATAATACTTGGGGGTAAATGGATCCAGCTCTCCAGTGCCTTTCTATTTCCTCCTGGTTGCACCCTCAAAATTGTCACCCTCATGGGAGGAACCTTCAGGATCAGGGAGTGTGGCTCTTAGTCCTGCTGCCCTTTAAAGAATTAGGTCCATGCAGGAGTCACCTCAAGATCAAAAGTTCTGCTTACGATAATTACGAACATTCTTTTTCGAGCCACGTTGCATTCCTTCTAATAGTATAAGGTCTTCAGCAGGCTTGGCATTGAGCTAGACAACATCTTTACCTGCCTTGGGTGTAAGCAGTGGCCCACAGGGACTCCACGTCGGCCAAGACACAGCAGGAGTGAGCAGGGTCCGTGGGACCCACGTGGCTCATGACCAAACCCAAGACAGTCACCTGTCCTTCAGGAGTGAAAGCTTCGAGGGGAAATTCCAAGCTGTCTCCATGCCCTCATGCAGAAATCTTCTTCTCACTCCCCTCCTCTGGATCCAAAGGAGTTTTTTTCTGATTTCCCCCTGAATGGAGGAGGGAAATTAAATTTCATCCCGTATTAGCACATAGTGTTTTGCTCCGCGTTGGCACGCACACTTTGCTGGTTGAAGCGTGGATTGTTTGAGCACCAAGCCACAGAAATACATATTCCGGGATCATTTCACCACTTGAGCAACAGCCACCGGTTCTCAGTTTTTTGGCCTGTCATTGTAATTGCCTTGTGGACACAATCTCCACTCCAAAACTTCCTCTTCATTACATTAGCACATTCCAAGAAGATCTTTTAAACACAGAAGCTGAGTAGAAATGTGACTCAGATTTAGGATATTCTCTTGGTTGACTACGATTCGGCAGGCCTGATATGCAAAAACTGACAAAGAATTGGAGAAAATGGTGATTGCTTCCTGTGGGAAGTTATCAAGATGCTATCCTACTATTTCTAGATCCTTTGTATTAATGGATATCTGTGGTTTATAAGCACTAGATTTATACGAGAGGATACTGAGTATTAACTATGGAATCCTATTGTTTATTCCTAAATCAGTGCCCATAAAGCATGGAAATAGTTTTCGCATTTTGCTGCCCTTGAATTGACAGTATTGTTCACAGCTCTGTGAAAACATGGCACTTTTGACATTTGTAGAAATAGCAATTACCCATAGCAAGAAACGAAAAGGCCCCAGTCAGCCTGTCTCACTTTAACTGTGTGTCCAATGACATGATCAAAATTGCCTCAGAAACACAGTTACTCAAGTGAATAACTATTAACGTAATAAACCCAAAGAAGAAAATCCGTCTTTGCTGAACCGAGTAGGAGTCAAACACTGGGCCAGCACCGCCACGACTAAGCGGAGCATATATTTTTCCCCACAACGAGACAAAACAAACCAAAATGAAGGTTTTCAGCATTTTGCCCTATTTCTCCAAATTGTCCATTCCTGAGACCGAATGTAACGTGGCCATGTGTCTGGGGAAACAGATACAACTTGCTTGTGATTCCCCAGCCCTGGTGTGATGGTCTGGGGTGGAGCGTGCTTTCACTTATGCAGGTGCTTAGAGCCCAGGGCTTGTTACCCCAACGTTAAAGCTGCCGCCCCAAGTCCCGTGGTTCATGCTCCATGCTGATTTACAAGGCAGTTGTGGCCATTAGGCGCCTACTCCTACCCACCTCCTCATCTGCGGGAGAGCTCAACATAGTTCCCTCTCGTTCGCTCTCCTAACCTGAAAAAGACGTTAAAATATTCCTCAACCTTTCAGGTATATTGCTAAAAGAATATTGTTCAACTTTAATAAAAGCGAAAAAAAAAATACGAGAAAAGTCCCTGCTACTGTGTTTAACCCGCTTGTAGAACTTGCAGTTCTGAAAACAGAGGATAACTCGATATTTTTAAAACTTCAGAATCTACTATCAATAGTGCCTAACCTAATTCGTTTAGCTTCTGCTCTCTCTTTTTTTCTCTCTGTCTCTTAACAAAATGCTGTACCAAAGGATTGGGCAAATGTTCATTGCCGCCAGCAGCTTTCAGCGTGTCGGGCATTTCCCCAGGAGACTCTCCGTCTTGTCGGTCAGAACTGGACACTGTGCCCATTTCTATGCAAGAAGAATGAGGTCCCTTTTGATGAGACTCTCCCACCATTGTGACTGGTTTGCGTCACACGCCACAAAAAAGTTGCAGGTGTACCACACGTTGGCACTCTCCATCTTCAGGACCAGAGAGCTAAGACCTCCTACTGCTTGGGATAGATAACAGCCCTATGTGTCTACCCCAGTGCTCTACGTAATTTCTTATTTTTCTAGAAGAGATTGGAGGTAGTTCCGGAAGGACTGGATTTTACTCTTCAGCATCCTTGAGGTGCTATTGTCCTTGACCAGATACCCCCAGAATGTTATGGGCAGGATGTTTGTGTCCTCCATAAGTCCTATTTTGAAGCCTAACCCCCAAGGGGATCGTGGTAGGAGGTGCGGCCTTTGAGAGGGCATGGTGGGATTCGTGCCCACGTGGAACCTAGCAAGATGTCGTCTGTGAGCCAGAAGTGAGGCCCCCACCAGACATTGAATCCGCTGGCGCCTTGATGGCAGACTCCCAGCCTCCAAAACGGTGAGAGGTAAATGTCTGTTCTTTAGGAGCCACCCAGTCCGTGGCCTTGTGTTACAGCAGCGCCGAATGGACTGGCCAAAAGTGAGGGGCTCTGTTCCCCAGCATGTGGCAGTGTCACTGGCTGGGCGCTCAGAGCCGGGAACTCCTGCAGGAGCTCCTTCCCTTGTCCAAGTGTATGCCCCATCCCGGGTGCAGCTCACATTCAATACCTGTCCGATATGGGGTGCATGGGCCAGACTCATCGCCTGAACTGGGGACACCGTCAAAAGGGCCTCCCAGGCTTCCGAGCTCCCCGTGGGCTCCGCCGAGGCCTCTGCTGCACCTGTGGGGCTCACGCCTGCTTCCTTCTGTCCCAGGGCTGTTTGTCAGGAGAGCACTTTCCAGTAAGTGCCTGCAGAGACAGCCCTCTGCCTTGGGGACTGTTTGTCGGGCAGCCGAGCCTCAGACAGGACTTACCCCTGTGTAGGCGATAACAGTCACTTCCCACGTCAGGGAGATTCTTAAGCCAAATCAGTGTTGGGTTCACAAAGAAGAATGCAAAATGAATTTCAGGTAAACAACAGTGTCTGACTTTTTTCTAAAAACTAATTGGTGTCATTGCTAACATAGTTAAACTGCATGGCCTTAACAAACGCATTTCAATCACAACATTAAAGACATTTAGGGGCACCTGGGTGGCCTAGTCAGTTAAGCATCAGACCAGCTCAGCGCATGATCTCCTGGTTCATGAGTTCAAGCCCCGCGTCCGGCTCTGTGCTGACAGCTCAGAGCCTGGAGCCTGCTCCGGATTCTGTGTCTCCCTCTCTCTCTGCCCCTCCTCTGCTCATACTCTGTCTCTGTCTCTCTCTGTCTCTCTCTCTCTCTGTCTCTCTCTCTCTCTCTCTGTCTCTCTCTTTCTCAAAAATAAACATTAAAAAAAAGGCATTTGCCCTAGGTCAATTGGTCATCCATATGGGGAAAAAACCCTGAATCCCTCACATCATACACAGAGTCTACTTTTGGTGGACCAAGGATCTAAATGCTAAAAAGCTTTTAGAAGATAAAATATAAGGGTACTTTTATTACTTGGGGGTAAAGAAATATTTTTCAATATATTTTTTAATTTTTAAATTTCATTTAAATCCAAGTTAGTTAACATACACTAAACAATGATTTCATGAGTAGAATTTAGTGATTCATCGCTTACATGCAACACTCAGTGCTCATTCCAGCAAGCGCCCTCCTGAGTGCCCATCCCCCCGACCCACCTCCCCTCCAGCAGCCCTCAATTTGTTCTCTGTGTTTAAGAGTCTCTTGTGGTTTGTCTCCCTCTCTGTTTTTATCTTCTTTTTGCTTCCCTTCCCCTATGTTCATCTGTTTTGTTTTTTAAATTCCACATGAGTGAAATCATATGGTATTTTATGAATTCTCTGTTGTTTTTCCATTAGTCTGCAATGCTACCCCTATCATATAAGGAAATGACCAGAAATGTTTGAGTCTGTTTCTGGACACTCTATTCTGTTCCATTAATATATCAATGCATCAGAGTCAACTTATATTTTCTTAATATGATTCTTATACCTGTTTTCCCACTTTGTTCTTCTTCAAGAAATTCTTGGCTATGTTTGACCCTTTACACTTCTCTGTAAATTGTAGGATGATGTCAACTCCTTCATGATCCTACTTCTCCTTGTCAAGCTATGTTTACACATTGAAATATATTATGTTCCCATTATGGAATCTTTATTATTATACAAAATTGGAAACACCCAAAATCATATGTTTTATTTCTCTATAGCTACAAATGAGAAGAGGTTAATGCAACGTATATGGAATGTATTTTGACCTATAAGTAAACTACTAAGACTACCCATTAACATTAGAATAATGGGATAGATGAGAATAAATGATCTTTATCTATGTACAATAATGTGAATCAAACACATACACTATCTCATGAAAAAAGTCAGACCCAAAGGAGTAAAATAGTGCATAATATTACGTAAGGGATAAAAAAGGACAAGACTGATCTATGCATTTAGAGCTCAGAATAGTGGATATCCTAGGTAACTAGACTGGGGCATCAAGGGGACTTGTAGGGTGTTCTGTTTCTTATCTGAGTTCTAGTTTCATGGGTCTGTTAAGTGTATCAAAATCTCTTGAGCCATATAATTACAAACAGTGCACTCTTTACGTGTACTTAGCGTTACTTTAACAAAACGCTTTTTTAAAGTTAAAAAAAAGACAATGTTTGGCAACAAGGAATCAGCAGTCATCAAGCCGTACGAGAACTATTATAATCATAATTTAGGTCTGGAGACCATGCCAAGTTTTACCGTTCCTAATTAACTTTAAAGGGCCGGAATTTGGAAACATAATCCCAATTTGACAGATGGGGTAATGAAGGTACAATGGCAGGGTGGCTTGTCAGGGGGTGTTGGTAGGATCGTACATCGTCCATGGCACAGGCAAACTTACAGGTGCTCCCCAGCATCCCTGTTCTGCCTCCTAAGGCGGCCACTAGCCACGTGTGGCTGGGAGCCCTCGCCGTGCGCCAGTCCAGATCGAGGTGTTATGGAAGATGTAGTGCGAACATTGAAAAGTGAGACATCTCGATTGTCTTGTCTTGGCGACCACTTTCTGAAACGCCATGTTCTGGATGTATCGGGTTAAATAAGCCTTGTAATTAGTAGCAACTGTGTGTCCTTCTCCCTTTCTTTCATGTGGCTAAAAGGAAATTTCCGTTTACTTGTGTGGCTTACAGCCCCATGCTAGATACATGTCTCTCTGTTACGCTCCAAGGACATTTGTCGCCTGCTTAACACACGCGCACACGTTTGCACACACGCCTCCTCAGAATTTAGTCTCGCAAAAGAAAAATATACCTATTTTGTGTCTTCTTCTGTCTGAAATTTCAGGTGCCTAATCCCTGGTGTATTTAATTTGTCTACAGTTAGAATTAGAATGTTCTTCTTAGTCTCACCAAAAAAAGACATCTTCGTAATCAGTCAGTCCTATTACCATTGTTAGGATAATGTAATTTGGCGTAATCACATGCAATTAAGATTTGGTATTTTCAAGAGGGTTTTTCCCCCCTTAAATGAAACAATTGCAAAGAACACCTCAAATAACCCTCAAAATTTACATTTAACAGAAAGTCCAAACCTACTGTTTCTCCCCTTATTGAATTGTTGTCTGCAGTGCTAGTATTTAAGAGGATAAAGCAGTCATTTAGATTTGGGTATCATTTTTTTAATTGATGAAAGCAGTTACCAGGTTTATGTAATACAGCATCCTCTTAACAGATGACAGTGTAGGACAGAAAGAAAATGAAACAAAGCAAAATAAAATACAAAACGGGCCAAAAGGAATTTCAATTGCCTTAACCACTAACAATCGAGTAGTCGGAATATTTGAACTGATTACATTAAAGGATTTAAATTTGAATTCCATATACTCGTGGAATACATTTTCTTGCCGTGTCCCCTGTCACCAGCATTCTGAGGGCTCAGCTTGCAACATGCTGAGTACGTTGCCTGGTTTAATGATAGCGAGGCTTGTCAAAGAAGGTGACCCCTTCACTCTGGCAGTCCCAACGAAGCTGGTTTAATTCAGCTCTTTAAATTGTCCTGGATTGTGAATTTCAGTGTGTCACGTGTAACAGCTCTCTTTCTAGAAGTCATCGTTGCCATTGGATTTGGGGGTATATTTTCTCTTTATTTTTCATTCTCAAAGGTACTGAATTTATGCTCACTCAAAAGTACATGATTAATGACACTATTAGCTATGCGATAAAATTTGAAAAGAATGACCACAAACCACTTAACTAAAATAAATAAGACTTTTTTGGTTAATTAACAGTGACATATTAAGGTCATATGCTGTCCAATTCCCAAATCACCCTTTATTTCCATCTGGCTTAAAATTCTTTTCACCTGTTTGATTTATTACTAAGGAAATTTAACACACACACACACACATACACACACACACACACACACACACACACACACACTTTTCTCTTCTTGGGAACTCATAATTTGGGATTTATGGCCACTCAGTAAAATACTTAGGTATCCAGTCATGATGTCAATGCAATTTAAAAGTCCCAACATACCCTTTCCTTATAAAAAGACCCATCCATGTAATATCAAAAGACATATTTTATTTGTTCTAACAGTTTAATTAGTTGTGTGTTGTTCTAGACCCCCAGAATCTTCCCAGCACCCCCAGGAGCCTCATCCTGGCGGTAGCAATGCAGGGAGCATGTTATGATCAATTGCTTATGTTCTGCATGAACAGCACGTTCTTTTCCTAAGAATCTGGTGGGAATTGAAAACAATTGTAAGGAAACATTACACCCTCCCCTAAAGTCAGCAGAAACTGCCTGAACACTTGCATCCCTTTGTGTGTGTGATTCTGTTGCCCCACACATTTACTCCGTGTAGGAAGCAATCCGGGAATATCAGGAAAGAGCCAAGTGCAGTCCCACACATGCTCTGTGTTCAACCACCGAGACGAGACCTCACTGGGTGCCTCGGGGTAAATAGAAGAGGCTAAACATGGACCTCCAGATTGTAGAGAGATTGCATTTTAATGATTTCTCATCTTTCTTTGCTTTTACTAATATTCAACAAAAACCTATTTAATTGCTACTCATCTGGAACTGTAATAGGTGCTGGCATCCTGCCTGCATCTGTGAATTAGTCAAGCGCAGGGAGCTCGGATTCTTGCTGCATGCTTTATGCGTCTGCAACTGTTGCCATTTTCAGTGATTCTCCACGTCCGTTTTCTCATTTAACACATGTGGCCAATGATAAATAAAATTACAACTCGATGCAAACACTCATTTTATGTACATATTATGTATTGGTTAACTACCTCGTTTATTCAAGATCCTGATTGGACCAGATATTTGGTCACTGAGAAGGCCTTAATAAGGAGCACCTGATTCTGATGTCTGCAGACTCCAAATAATGTGCTGATTCGTTAAATGCACTAGCACTTTTTTTCCCTTCTTCCTTCAGACTTATAAAAAAAAGTCAAATTGGGTAGGATATAATTGGATAATACATTTGATTTTTCTAACAGGTGTGTTCTTTCGGTGTAGCCTAATATTAAAAACTAAAGTTTACTGTATTGTTTATGAAATTCTCATTCCATCCAGAGCTTTCTAAGTGTGTGCCGAAAAAAATTGTATTTTCCTCCCTGAATCACTAGGAAAATTAAGGACTAGGAAAATGACATATGAAAACTTTGGCCATTGTGTGGACTCATGTTTCATTATGTCTGTTCCAAATCAAAGTGCTATCAAACTCCATCGCTCTCAAATTATAAAATATCTTCCGACTGGTCCTTGTCTTTTAAAGAAATTGTAACCTTATTGATCATAGTGAGGTTTATCTTTTAAAGAAAAAAAAATCTTTCAAAGAAAATTGTCTTCCTTCATTACCCCCCATAGGTTTCAAAAAACTTCTAAATAAATTTCCATGTACTAGTTTTCCATTCTGTTTACCTCTTTCCCAGCCCAGCTTTTGAATTCTCAAATTTTCATGGGTGGTCAAAGTAAATTAAAATCTTATTTTTAATTTGTTTACAATTAAATCATCCAAACGAGAGCTATTTGATGTTTAGAAAACCCCATAAGCCCCTTGGAGATGTCTTTCTTTGAAGAAGCAAGTTGTCTTTTGCCAAGCATAAACCGAATTCAAACCCCAAGAGCTTTTAAATTCAGTTTGAAACTCATAAGGACACTATAATGAATTCTACTTTGAAAATGTATTTATTTGCCCTTCAAATGAAGATGACTTTGCAGCAGGATGTTTGGCCATTTTCTTTCAAATGGAGACCGTGTTATATGCATCCTTTCCTACTAATTGTGAGAAAGATGTGAGGTCCAGACAAGAAAAATAGAAAGAGACGTCATGGTATTTTTCAGACATTAAAAGACAGAATCTCTGTTACTTCCTTGTGCAAAACATCAGGTTCTGCTATATTTTTACTTCTGTTTCTGCATCATCTATGTCTGCCAGATACAAACCCAGAAGTGCAAAGTCAGACAAAAGTAAGAAAATAGAAAAGGCTCTTCATATCCCAATCTACCTTTTATTTCGACACGAAGTAGAGGAAAATGTACAAGGCCAAGATATTACTGGAATTCTAACACTATTCTATATCGATCAGTTTCCAGTTGTTTTGATGTATTCATTCATTTCTTTTGTAAAATCCATAAACTGTAAAATTCACCTCTTAAGCGTACAATTCAGCAGATTTTAATCCAGTCACAAAATTGTGCCATCGCCACCACTAAGTCCAGAATATTTGCATCACCTGAGAAGGAATGTTCATCGCACACCCATTTTAGTCACGCCCCGCTCACTGCTTCTCCCAGGGCCCGGCAATCAGTGATTGCCTTTCTGGTTCTGGGGATGTACCTCTCCGGACATGACACGTAAACGAAATCATACACTGTGTAACTATCCGTGTCTGCCTTCTCTCACTCAGCATAGTGTGTGCAAGGCTCATCCACGATGAAGCTTGAATCTGTACTCCGTGTCTTTGCGCGGCTGAATAATATCCCGTTATATGGACACACCACATTGTTTTTCCGTTCAACCACTGATAGCTGTTGGCATTGTCTTTACGTCTGGCTGTTATGAAAAATGCTCCAGTGAATACACGCACAAGTTTTTGTGTGGACATATTTTCATTCTCAGATAGGCACCTAGGAACGGAACCATTGGGTCCTGTTACAACTCTATGTTTAATATATTGTCCAACTGCCAGAATGTTTTCAAGGGTAGTTAGTATTGAAGGTTTTAATGCCCTGTATCAATTGTATATCCTCCTAAACATATCGTCACTATATTTCGTCCATATGCTCTATAGGCAGGTTTTTCATGTTAATATTTTGGAGCCTGTGTTCTACCTTTTTAACTGTGGCTGGTATCAGCAGTTTTAAAAAGTAAGAATTTTCTTGAATTAGATTGTAAAAATTACCTTTATTTTCTGAGATAATAGCAGGGGAGGTGATTTTCAGAGACTATGGTGACTATGACTATGGTGTCTGTATTCATCTGTCTACCGAATACTGTAAAGTTTTATTCCCAGCAAACCATTTCTTTAGAAATATACATGCTTTTGCAAAAGTATCTTCTTGGCAACAATTACACGTGAGTTATTTCAATGTAATCATTCATTCAGGATAAACCAATAAAAAATTCAGCCCATTTTCCATAATGAGCACAATTCACAAGGACCATAAAGAAGTGCGTGTCAAGAAATTAGCGTTGTGTCATTGACGGCAATGTGAAATAGCACGTAACTAATGGAACAAGTGACATGAAACTAATGAAATACCGAGAAGAATTAATATGATGCCCTTCCTGTTTCTAAAAGCATTTAGGAAAAAAGGCCCAAACTCTAATGGATCATGCAGGGTGATTATCTCCAGCTTGTAATTTTAAAACAATCATTGATCATGTGCGAGAGATTTGCTAAAAGCCATGCCTTCACTGGAGTTAAGAACCTCTGTGCCTGCAGTGACTTTGAAATATAGGATGTGTCAGCTGCCAGTTATGCTCATTTCAGAGCACAAAGCAACCAGCGTGGATTGCTGGGATGCCCACCAATGTGAGCGCAGCATCACCCTGTCAATTTACCAGCCTTCGTTCTGATTTCTGGTTTAATGAGAAACATTAGGTCTCTGCCCCTCTCTCTCTCTCTCTCTCTCTCTCTCTCTCTCTCTCTCTCTCCTTCTCCGTGTGTCAATCTCTCTCTCTCTAACTCTCTCTTTCCAAACATGTCATTATAAAATTAGTGTATTAATAGCTCAAAAGAAATAGCTATTCCTGACAATTCCATAAGTGTTCTTTCATAAAAATTACTTTTGCATCATGACTCTGGAAGAATGAATATTTTGGTAAGTGAATGGGCCGGTGGAGAGTAGCTAGAAGATGCTTTGGAGGAAGCCTCTAAATGCAGAAAGACTTGTCTCTGGCTCCTTCATCATGACCTGAGGATCCAACAGGTCTTTTTCTCCTATATATATATATTTTTTTCTTTTTAACTTATTTATTTAAATTCAAGTTAGTTAACATACAGCATAGTATTGATTTCCATAGTAGAACCCAATGATTCATCACTTATCTTACAATCATGAATTTTTCTAATTAAAAAAGTTCTATTGGAGCACCTGGGTGGCTCAGTCGGTTGAAAAGCCAACTTCAGCTCAGGTCATGGTCGCGTGGTTCATGGGTTCGAGCCCCGCGTCAGGCTCTGTGCTGACAGCTCGGAGCCTGGATCCTGCTTCCGATTCTGTGTCTCCCTCTCTCTCTGCCCCTCCCGCTCGCCCTCTGTCTCTCAAAAATGAATAAACGTTAAAAATAAAAAACTTCGGGGGTGCCTGGGTGGCTCAGTCGGTTAAGCGGCCAACTTCGGCTCAGGTCATGATCTCGCAGTCCGTGAGTTCGAGCCCCGCGTCGGGCTCTGTGCTGACAGCTTGGAGCCTGGATCCTGCTTCCGATTCTGTGTCTCCCTTCTCTCTCTGCCCCTCCCGCTCGCCCTCTGTCTCTCAAAAATGAATAAACGTTAAAAATAAAAAACTTCTATTTATCCTCACGTGGAAAAAACTACCACTTATTTATTCATTGACCTATGCTAGCCTTTCTTCTTTTCTTCATTCTTGTGTATTTCTGGTTTTGCACAGAAAATGCCTCTGTGGCGGTTTTTCCCTGGGAAGTGTGTTTGTGACTAACTCACCACGTGGCAGCTGCATCTTTCTCCCGTTTCCAGGGTCTGTGTCATTTCCACTTCCTCCCCCCGTGTCCAGCCAGTTCTCCCGGCACCCAGAAACCCGGATGATGGAGCAGTCATTGACTGACTAGAGGCCTTGCATTGCCGCCAGAAATACCTGGCAGGAAGTCTCTAGAGGACTGAGGTCAGTGTGAATGTTCTCATTTTGAGGCTGAGAAAACAGCAGCTCACAGAGGCTGACACACCTGTTAACAGGCAAGGGCAGCAATGAAACTTGGGTCTTTTGAAGTCCTGGCCACTGCTCTTCGTATGGCACTATCTGCCAAGTTCCAGAACTTCTGCAACTTACAGTAATATTTGGCAGGTTAATATTGCCTTTTTTTTTTTTTTTTTTTTTTTTTTACTTTTTCTGGCCTAGTATCTACATGATCATGATATGAACGTAAAAAGGCCCAATCCTGCCAATCTGCAACCCGTTACGGCGAGTGAGATAGAAAATACAGCAACATCTCAAAGAACAGAGTGTCACATTGAATTCCTGGGGAGCCCCTGAGAGAAGAGCAAAAGTGAAACTTGGATGAATAAAGGAAAACAGAAAGGAGAGTAAATATCGGACATAGAATTTTATTTTATTTTTTTATTTTTTTTAAAAATTTTTTTTTCAACGTTTTTTATTTATTTTTGGGACAGAGAGAGACAGAGCATGAACGGGGGAGGGGCAGAGAGAGAGGGAGACACAGAACCGGAAACAGGCTCCAGGCTCCAAGCCATCAGCCCAGAGCCCGACGCGGGGCTCGAACTCACGGACCGCGAGATCGTGACCGGGCTGAAGTCGGACGCTTAACCGACGGCGCCACCCAGGCGCCCCTCGGACATAGAATTTTAAACGGAAGTTAAATATCACAAAGGTGGCTGCACGAAATGAGGGTCGTTACTTTCCCTTGTCATCGCCGAGTTAACAGAGCCGCTCCGGGAACGTCCAGGGAGGGCTGGACGCAGGGACAGCACCTGAAGCTGCCTGTGTGTCCCCACCTCCCGTCGCTGGGCGTTATCTGCAGAGCAGAGGACATGAAACATCTGGAACATTCAAACATGGGGACCACGGGGTTGGCACGCTTACTTAGCACTTGATTCATTAGGTCATAATTAGTAAATGTTCTCGTGTTAATTGAACTTGTTGACTTTGCTGTATGTTGGGGGGGGGGGGTGAATTCGACACAATAGCAATATTCCATGGAAGCAGACCTGACTGCTAACAACTATTGACGTGGGTTATGACAGAACTCACAACCAGCTATCATATGGGTGTAGTGTTAAACCATCGTAACTTGCTCCTCCCCTGCTGGTAATGGTAGTCACAAGAGAATCCAAAGAAGCCGCGGACGCCGTTCTTCTGCTGGGAAATTAGGGCTGTCGTTAACAGGGGAAGGGCACCTGAAATGTTTCGTTGACCCGGGTTGGGGGAGGTGGTGATGAGCCCAGTCTGTGGCCACTACCGTGCATGGGAACGTCTCTTTCCGGACCTCTCCTCAGTAAACCCACGTGTGTCCCGGCCAAGCCAGCTCTCGGCCTGATAACACCTTCAAAAGAAACCATATTCTAAAATCAACATCCTTGAAAAATGATACATTTACCATCGATCTTCCTAATGTGGTGAATCAGGGGATGACATAGGCATTCACACATCCAAAGTTTCCAAAATTATCCTTCAGACACCTCTCACCTTCCCCCGTGTTTCACACTTGGGAATAAAATTTAACAGCAGCTGTTAAGATTCTCTCCCCCTACTTCTTCTGGTTCCTTAGCTTAAAAACGGCATGTTTTCCTGCCCTCCCTCTGCACCCCTGCCCTTAACACTGCTCACAGCGGCGTCTGCTCTGATAGGTGACCCCTCGCGTCTCTGGGGTCTGGGAACCGTCTTCTGCTCTTACGCAGATGGATTTTCTCACGAGCCACAGTTGTCCTGGACGCTCATACACTCTGTCCCCCGTCACATCAACTTTCCCCAAAGGAAACTATCTATTGTAACCCTGTCTCTCAGAAAGTTGGGGAGGAAGGAGACCAAAGACAGTGTTACTTGTGATAATGGGGGCTCCTCCGGAGCAACCCACGCTCTCTTTTCTTTTCCTTCTCCTATTGCTTGGGCGCTGGGCTGTCCGACATCCCTGGGGATTGGAGGGTGTGGCTCGGCTGCAGTCCTAGAGCTGTTCTGGGAGCAGACGTTTTACCGTGTTCTCTCATGCTGCGCCTTTCACGAGCTCACCCTAAAATTGGCACGATACTGGTTTCATTGTGTTTCTTGATCGCTGCATGGCACTTCCTGTCAAACGTCTCCAGACCGTTTTGACAAGCAGACAGCACCCAGGACCACAGCAAGGCTCAGTCCCCAGCGGTCTGGCTTGCACTGCAGAGTGGGAGAAAGCCTGACCCCACTTCCTTCTTCGGTCTGAGAAGAACCTGTATCTTTAAAGCAATCAGCTGGCTATAGCTTTTGTATTAATAATTAATTTCCCAATTGTGAATTCATGAAATAATTTATTAGATGTGCTCAATTTAGGGAAGTTATGTAGTATCTAAGTTTCATTTTTGATGAATGAATGTGTGAATGAATGATGATGTATGGTCCTTGACTATACATTCTCCCCAGCAGTGCCGTTAACATCTCATGGCAGTCTACCTGGTTCCTTTCTTCCTTGGATGGTATTTCAAGGATCATAAAAACTATGGTCACATATGCCCAGATCTGCCCCAAATAACCCTTCTCGTATGACTGTCGGCAAATAACCCAATCCCAGCGATGTTCCTTCTACAAAGGATGACGTCTACTCATTTGGAACTTAATCACTAACTTATTAAGGTTTGTTAAGATGTCTTATTTCTGAACTAAAATGAGCAAACTTCTGGAATTTATAGGGGATTTCAGTGAACTGCTCTACTAGAAAGTCTGGCCACCTCACCAGTCGGGGAAGAATTCAGTGCCTTCTGCTCAAAGAGTGTGGAGGAATACGTGTGTGGGGGGGTAAACACACTGCGGTCGTGTTTGTGTCAGTAAGTCTTGAGGTGGAGTTTATCGTGGCGGTTCTCTCCCTTTTTGTTAATTTGTTAACATTTATGTTAACAATTAACAGTTTTGTTAATTTGATAACATTTATCATTTTCAAGTGACTTGTTGTGACTTGGTTAATCCATAAAGTATGGTATAATCTTGCATATTTTCATCATGTGTTATATCAGTTTTCATTGACCGCTCCTTAGCCATGCATGTGTGGTGGTGAAATTATTCCTTGTCCTTATTTCACTCAAATCATTTTGACATTAGCTCTCCCAAAATGTCACTGGACATGACATTTCCTTGTGCTTCACTGATGTCTGTTTCTAGGCACAGTGAGAAAAGGTGGATTTTCCGATGTGGACACTTCTGCTTCTCCTTAGTGGACCACCACGCAAAAAGTGTGGCATCCCTGTTGGGGAAAGTGGTGGGTTAATAGTGTGAAAAGGTAAACTGAGGCATATTTAAAAAAAATCTGTTTCAGGGGTTTGAGCATGCATCAATTTAAAATGGGCAGTGCCTGTATTTAAGAGTCTCTTATGGGTTTGCCTCTCTCTCTGTTTGGAACTATTTTTCCCCTTCGCCCCCCCCCCACCCTCCCCGCCATGGTCTTCTGTTAAGTTTCTCAGGCTCCACGTATGAATGAAAGCATATGACATCTGTTTTTCTCTAGCTGACTTATTTCACTTAGCATAATACCCTCCAGTTCCATCCACGTTGCTGCAAATGATAGGGTTTCGTGCTTTCTCATTGTCAAGTAGTATTCCATTGTATATATAAACCACATCTTCTTTATCCATTCGTCTCATGTGTGGAACTTGAGAAACTTAACAGAAGACCCATGGGGGGAGGGAAGGGGAAAAATAGTTTCAAACAGAGAGGGAGGGAGGTAAACCATAAGGGGCTCCTAAATACAGAGAACAAACTGAGGGTTCATGGTGGGGGGGTGAGGGAGGGGGGAAATGGGTGATGGGCATTGAGGAGGGCACTTGTTGGAATGAGCACCGGGTGTTGTATGTAAGTGATGAATCACAGGAATCTACCCCCAAAACCAAGAGCACACTCTATATACACTGTATGTTAACTAACTTGACAATAAATTATATATATAAAAAATTAAAAAACTTAAAATGGGCAGTGCCGACCCAAAGGCAATTAGGAGCATTCCATAGACAGAAGCTAGGGGCAAGGTTTTTATTCAAAAGATGCTGAAGCAAAGAAATGATTTGCTTGGCTATAACGTAAAGAGTTACCTGATTTGGGAAAGCCTGTTCAGCTGCTGGTGACTGATTGTTCTTGGGTTTTACTTTCTTGATTCAAGTGCATTGACTGGCTTGGGTTTTGGCTTGCTTACATAGGTCCCCAAGGCAGTAAAGCCACTCCAGCCTAATGGCCTCCTTGCTTAATTGCTTGAACACAGTCATAGGAATGGTAGTAGTAGTCATAAAGATCACAGTAAAATCACCTCTGTAAGCTCAGTCCCACTTGTTGGCACAGCAAAGTGATCCAGGCAGTGATCCTTACCATTGGCAAGAGTCCAGACTGTGCCCTTCTATCTGTAAATTGGATGATGGGTTATTTTTGGTTCACTCACTTTCTCTCTGTCTCGCTCCTCTCTTTCTGCTTGATGGGGAAACATTACTACCCAAACCTCATCTTGGAGAAGCAGCAGAACATTCATTCTGAGACTGCATAATCGATCTTTATTTCACTATTCCGGTTTCCCATGCAACGTTAACGATTGGTTTTGGCGAGAGATTTCCCAAAGCTTTCGTAACCAGAGGGGAACAAGTGACTCTTAACTTGTGATAAACAAGAAAACACATTCCAGAAACTTTAACAGGTCACTCGCCTGGAAAACGAAACAGAACATCCCCTTTTCGCAATCTCGCTGGACGTTGCTATGTTTCCCCTTTGCACTGGATGAAGAGATGGTGGCTTGCCCTTCCTGGAAATATAATCCACTTTGGTTCACAGGGAAGCAGTTGGGCGGTGAGAGATTTGATTGGGTCAGCATATCTGTAATCAAGGCTAAGTGCCTGCTGAACGTGATATTGGCCCGCATGGTGGTCATTTATGGAACAGGAGTACTGCACAGTGCCTTGGAAAAGTTGAGGAGTGATGTTGGTCCGCACCATGGTCATTTACGGAACAGGAGTACTGCACAGGGCCTTGGAAATGTTGAGGAGGAGGAAATAGTGGAAACTTGTGTGGTTTTGAGACCTAACACCGGCCCCAGGTCACTTTATAGGACATGGCTGGCCCAGAGGACGGAGCTGAGTGCTAAGTGCTAAGTAGAAACATGGTAGGAAAGAGACCAGCAAGGACTTTTACGGGTTCCTCGTCTGATGGGGCAAATTCTTGAAATTGCCATCATGGGTGACATGTAGTCTTGACAAAACCAGCAGATATACTGAAGACTTTGAACCTCTTTAACTTTCTAGTTGAAATCCTGGATATCAGTAACTTCTCTGAGCCTCAGCTTTCCTATCTGCAAACTGTAGGTAAGTCCAGTAAGACACAATATTCTTGTTATCATTACGTGAGTAAACGCACAAATGCGCACCTCCTGTCAGGCCTGGCATTTGTTAAGCGTTGGTTTAGCTCAAACACCTACTGGCCGATGCGGTTATTCTTTGGACCAGGCGGCATGACCAGCATTTTGACATCTCACACACAAGGATGATTGCCCATTCTGGAACTCTGATTAGGCTGCAGAGTTCATCAGTTAGCATCTGCCTCAAAGCTCCACGCTGTTCTTAATGGCCTGCTTTTGAGGCCATTGTAAATAAGAAGCTCTCTGGAAGTTTGTTTTCCTGAGGAGATTCATGTATTGGAAGTGAGAAGTAGAGAGTGAGAACAGCTCTGAGCCTGGGGGTGGCCCCTCGCTGTCAGGGGACAGTGAAAGCAGGTGGCCAGCTCAATGGTGGTGTCACCCAGCTCCTGCTGTTAGAAACAGTGCAAAGCTTTGGGACAGGTCTCTGGTAGATGACTATTCAGCTTAGTCAAAAAAGTCCAAAATTATTTCATAAAGAATAATTACAACTCTCTTGAAGAGTTCATTTGGGCAGCTCTCACGGAACACCACAGGCTGGGTGGCTCATCAACAACAGGTGTTTCTTCCTCTCAGTCCGGAGGCTGGAGTCTGAGATCAGGGCTCCAGCAGGGTCGGTGTCTGGTGAGATCCAGCCTCCTGGTCCACAGACAGCATCTTCTCCTGTGTCCTCACACACTGGGATGGGTGGGGGTGGGGGGCTCCCTGGGACCTCTTTCACAAGGACACCAATCCTGTCATGGGGGCTCCACCCTCATGACTGCGTCACCTCCCTAAGGGCTTACCTCCTAAGACAATCACACGGGGGTTAGGCTTCAAGATATGCATTTGGGGGAGACACACACCTTCAGTCTATAGTATGTTGTGAGGACGAAATGGGGTAAGGTCCAGAGCTCAGCAGACGCCAGGCATGTCGTGACAACTGAAAGCTGTAGCTTTGTTGTTACCGCTATTGTAGTGTGGCCCCATCCGGTGTCTCTGATACCGCAGCCTGACTCCATGGCTCTCAGCAATACCATGCCTCACGTCCAGGTCTTCCAGGTCATGGGCCACGTCGGCACACGATGGCCCCTCTCAGCTCCTTGCACACCGGACTCACCCGACGTGAAACCACACGCCCGAATACTTGGCTTTATTTTGTCAAGTTTTTTAAAATGTTTACTTATTTTTGAGAGACAGAGACAGAGCATGAGCAGGAGAGGAGCAGAGAGAGGGAGACACAGAATCCGAAGCAGGCTCCAGGCCCCAAGCGGTCAGCACAGAGCCCGACGCAGGGCTCAAACCCACAAACCTCAAGGTCATGACCTGAACCGAAGTTGGACACTCAACTGACCGAGCCACCCAGGCACCCCTTGGCTTTCCCACCAGGATGAGGGACCTACTATTGTTCTCTACTATAGACACGGCTTTAATATACCTCTCCTCCATGTTATCAGCTCTCCTTACTCAGGCTGCCATGTGGCCTTTTTTTCCTTTTTCCAGAACATAGGACATTGACTGGTATCCCACTATTATTTGTAGAGGTAAGAAATCAGTAGACACAGCTCTCTGTTTATTACCCTTTACAGTAAAACTTGGTATCACGATACTCTGCAAGTAGAATAACAATAAAAAGGATGAAGAAGTAAATATTTACTGTCTTTATGATTAGCTAAATTAACAGTTCCAAGTAGAAAGGAGAGAATACACCCCTATTTTTCTTCCCCCCTCCTACCTCTCTGGCATATGTGTTTCTGCCCCTGGACTAGTTCAGTCCTGGGAGGTTGTGTTCACAGATCAAAAGAGAAATGGGCAGAATGACAGCACCGTCGTGAGGTTTTTAATAAATTTGCATTTCTTACACTTAAAAGACAAAAACATTTTCAGAAATCATGCGCTTCCTACTTTGTAGGTATTACTACATTAACCCTTTTTTGATATAGCTGTATAAGAAAATGCTATATATGTGTTTTCAAAGTCCTTACTTGGAAAAGCACTAAGTTAAGAACATTCCATTCTTTTCTCCAAATTTTGCTCTTGAACATTTTCTTGTCCAGTTGTACATACACAAACTCTGGGTGCAACACCTGTCTTTAAAGTTGTATTAATTAGATCAAATTAAAAAGAAGAGTAGCAGTGGATCGTTGGGGACATCCTGGTCCTAAATTACCCGGAGTCCTTCTTTTCTTTAGAAGACTTTCCTCTGGTAAACACTTCAACTATTTTAAATTATCTGTACAGACAGAAGAAAACAAGTTATCACCGGCACAGGACAGTACAAAGTGCCATTGGATCATAGAAGTGGCAAGCAGAAGGGGTGCCTGGGTGGCTCAGTGGGGGCAGCATCCGATTCTTGACTTCGGCTCAGGTCATGAGATCAAGCCCCACATCGGGCTCTGTGCCGACAGCACGGAGCCGGCTTGGGATTCTGTCTCTCCTTCTCTCTCTGCCCCTCCCTGCTCATGTTCTCTCTTTCTAGAAAGAAAGAAAGAAAGAAAGAAAGAAAGAAAGAAAGAAAGAAAGAAAGATACTGTATGTTAAGTCGTAACAAAAAAAAACATGGAGGTAATGATCTCTGGCATAAGAAATAAATTAGTGTGGTCGATTCAGAGGAGGGGACAGTGCTTCTCTCCAGGAAGCGTCTTCAGAAATTCCCTGGCCGTTTACCCGATGATACACCCTGAAGTCTGGGTGGGAGAGGAGGCCCCAAGACCAGTCCTCTGAGACAGAGCTTCATTCAGTCTTTCGGTGGTAGGTTAATTCGATTCACTGAGCAACTGAGCATTTCCAAAAATGTTTTGGGTAATTTTTGCTAGTTTTTGCCATGCTCATCCCGGATGATTTTCTAGTTCTTCGGAGCACTCATTCTGGCTGTTAGCTTTTTAAAATTTCATTATTACAAGAAAAGATGTAGAAGTTACATGTTATAAGAATTTAGTCTCTATATTGACTCCAAAATAGACAGTAACTTTTTTCTTCCTTTTTTTTCTTTTTGTTTTTGCTGAGCCCCTTACATAAACAACGTCCTCATCTGATTTCTCTTAGACACGTGTGGCACAGTTGTCTAGAAGCTTTATCTTTTCCATGTTTAACTGTCGCAAGCCAGCTAGCACACTAACTACTTCTCCCCGACCAGTGGTCATACTCTCCATGCACACAAAACCTTTAATTTAAAAAAGTAGAAACAATGAGCTTCTGTATTGTTTGAAAGCAATACATTCTCTGTTAGCGTTCTCCAGTGTGAATGCCTTCCCTTCTTTCCGTCATCATGGGGCCGTGAAGTCTGACGCCTCCCATACCTGCACGTAGGTTTAACGGATACACAGTGACTCCAGGCAGGTTTACACCCAAGCACATGGAAACTGAGAGTGTCCTTTTCTTTAATGGCTCCAGTCCATGGATGTTTCCACTTTGATGCAGAATGCCTGGCTAATGCATTTTGAAGGCCACAGCACCTGATTGTTTTGACACCATTTAATGCGAAAAGCAATAGAAAGATTGACCCCCACAATTCAAGGGCTTTATTAGATTAATGACCAAATTCTTAACATATCTGAGAAGCTAAGCTTATAATTGTTATTCATGGTCTCTTTTAGAATTTTTTAAGCCTGTGATTAAAAAAAAAAAAAAAACGATCTAGGTCCTAAATCATAGAGAACATGCTCTCTGAAGATTTCAAATACATGCTAATTATAAATGACCTAAAGTTAACTGTCCCAGGCACATGTTTTGCATATAATTTGTTACTCTGTTTAACCTTCAACATGAAAACGTAAATAAGTAGGAAAGTGGAAGTGAACTTAGTATTATTTAAAAACCCACACATGCATTTTCCTTCACTTTCCAGCTCAGTAACAAATTTCTAGTGCTAAATAAATTGTGTTAAAAGAAATCTATAAGAAAGAAGGTAGTTTGTAAGTAATAAAATTTAAGGTTTCATTTCTCCTGTAGCGAGCCTGTAGGTATTCAGTAACATCTCACAAACCTAGACGTTAGGAATGCACGTTGGCATAATTGTGTCAGTTAAAAAAAAAAAATGTAGTCACAAAGAATAATACACTTCCTTGAAGGTTATGGTGGTAGTTTACTGTGAAACCTGTTTCCTTCCTTCACCTCCCAACCCACCCCAAAAAAGACTGTGACCTAAATTTTGGAGTTCAGAGAAAAGAACAAAAGTTGATTTAAATTTTAATGTTCTTTTGACGGGGGCGGGGGGGGGGGGGAATTGGGAGGAGGGGAAAATGTTTTCCTGTATTTAAATAGAAGAAATTCCACGAAAGTTAATTATTCATATTAGTAAACAGTTTGGTAATGGAACCCACCAGCTGAAACGGCAAATCCCAGATCACATGGCTGGGGGCGGTTGCTGTAAGGGGATTTCACATCCTTTGGTGTCTGGCCACCGTCGGTTGAGATTTGAAGCGCGCCCTCCCCGAGGAAGAGGAGTCTGGGCAAAGTCCTGAGAACAACTTGCCTCTAACCCGCCACCACACTTTTGTGTATGTGGGGGTAGCGTGAGACCCACAGTGGCTACCACGGCTTTGGGAGCCCTTCCTCGTGAGCATCACTTGGGGAATCCAAGGATGAAGAAAAGAGGGGGTTCATGTTTATCTGCCCAGTGGTTGGGGTCCCAGTTCTCTTAAATGAAGTACTGAGCTACCTAGTTGTTTCTCACTGTTGAGTAACTACACTTGACCCTTGAACTGCATGGGTCCACTTCTGTGCAGGTTTTTTTTTTCTTTTGATAAATACAGTATATACTGAAGATAGATTTTCTCTTCCTTGTGATTTCCTTATGATTTTCTTGGTAACATTTTCTTTCTCTAGTTTACTTTATTATCAGAAGACAATATATAATACATACAACATACAAAATATGTGTTAATTGACTGTGTTATTGGTAAGGCTTCCAGTCAACAGTAATAATTAGTAGTTTAGTTTTGGGGGGAGTCAAAGTTACTTGTGGATCCTCAGCGTGTGTAGACGGCCTGGTGTTCCCTAACCCCCGCATATTTTAAGGGTCACCTGTGCTAATTTTTCATGCTTACCACTTCAGTCTGGCAGCCTGTCTTCTTTGAATGAGAAGTTAATAAGTTCACCCAGACCAGTGTCAACGTCCACACCATTCCACTCTTCTTCTCTGAACCATTGAACTCTGTGCGCTTACAAGTGTGCACTAAATCCCGAAAGTATCGCTATTCAGGGTAATTATTCCCAGCTTTGAGATAAGGGATGAAGTGACTTTTAGTATCACGCTCAAGCATTTCTGACACACCCACCTTAGGATCATCCAACTTCCTGTAGAGAGGTCATTTTGTCTAACAAGTGATTGGGCCCTGGAAACACTTCTATCCTTTCCTGTCATAAAATTAGAATTAACTTGTAGAAAACAAGTTGGGAAACCAATTAGGTGCAATGGGTTTTTTTTTTAAGTCTTCTCTTTCTGTGCTTTCTTCTTATGAAATCATCTCAATCAGTGTACGAGCATACTAAAAATAAATAATTGAACAAATAAATAAACCTCTCCTGATCCCGATTTGCCTTCTATCATTCCACTTTCTGCTCCTTTCTACAGATAATCTCCTTTATTTTTTTTAAATTTATTTTATTTATTTGAATTCAAGTTAGTTAACACATAGCGTATCATTGGTTTCAGGAGTAGAATTTAGTAATTCATCACTTACATACAACACCCAGTACTCATCCCCACAACCCCAACAAGTGTCCTCCTTAATGCCCATCACTCATTTAGCCAATCCCCGCCCACCTCCCCTCTAGCAACCCTCAGTTTGTTCTCTGTATTTACGAGCCTCTTAGAGTTTGCCTCCCTCTCTGTTTTTATCTTATTTTTCCTTCCCTTCCCCTATGTCTATCTCTTTTGTCTCTTAAATTACACATATGGGTGAAGATCTCCTTTATACAAGTATATATATTGCTGTCTCCAAACCCTGTCTTCCCATTCTATCGGATAAGTTTTTCCCCACGGTTACAAAATCCTGTGGTCACTTTTTATTCTCATTTTACATGAAATAACAATAGCACTCAGCACAGTGGGTCAGTTGCCCCTCATGGAAACCCACTTCATTTGGTTTCAAAAATGGCGCACGGCGCTCATGTTCCCAGGGCCGCACTGACTGCTCCCTTCATTCCTTTACTGGTTACTTCTTCTCTCTGCACCTGCTCAATGTGGGGACAAAATGGGGCTTGGTCCTTGGATCTGTGCTCTTCTCCACCTACCAAATCCACTCCCCTCCTGACCTCTATTACATGCATGGCTCTAAATACAATCTACATGCCAATGATGCCACATTCGCATTTAACCCAGACATCTCTCTCTGACTCCTCGCTTGCATATCAGACCGTCTGCAGTTCCTCCTGGATGTCCAACAGGTACTTACGATGACAATGCCCCAAACAAATCTCCTGATTTTATACCTCCTCCGTGACCCTAGCTCTGACCCTAAAACGTCTCCTCATACAAAATTTCCCGTATCTGTAAATGGGACTCCATCCTCCCTGTTGTTCTTGCCAAAACACAAGAATTCTTCTTTCCCTCCTTCCTTTATCCAACATCCAGCTCAAGTGCGGGTCCTGCCAGGTCTACCTTCGGGATATGTTCACAAGCCAGCCTTGCCTCACCACACCCTTTGCTTCCGGGTATATGCAAATCACACACAGTCCTTGCCTGTGCTTCCCAAATAATCCTCCCAACTAATCACTTACCTCTGTCACTTCCCCTAGATTCTACTCTCAACGCACAGCCAGGGTGATCCTGTTAACCTATGAGTCTTTGCTCAAAGCCTTGCAAGGCCTTCCCATCTCCCCCAGAGTGAAAGCCAGCTTCCTGCAATGGCCTAAGCCTGAGTCCCATCTGCCTGTCTGTTTCCTCCCAGCCTCCTCTCAACCCCATCCCCTTACGTGCCTCTGCCCTGGCCTCTGGCCTCCTGGCTGTTCCTTCAAGACACCAGCTACATTCCGCACCATCCCACCCGCCTTTGTCTTTCTCGTCCACATGGCGTCTGCAGCATCTCGAGCGGTGCTTGGTGCAGAAGCTTTGTCAACATCTGTTGAGGAGAAAGTCTAAAATATGAATGGATGTCCTTAGCTTTCTAAGCATCGATCTCTAATCCTTTTCAAACTCTCCAATATAAATGCAAAACACCTCCTAATAAGGTCAAACACACTAGGCAATCTATCTACTTCATATTTTCCCTCTCGGGAGGGAATGAAGATAAATACAAGGGTGAAAACTTCCCAGTTTATCCAGAAGTCCCTTTTCTTTGCCACTACTCCAACTTCAACAGATGCTCTTCCATGATGGGGAAGATACAGATACGAAAGTAAATGTTGGGTGGCAGGTGTGAGTAGCTTTCTGAGAGGTTTCCTTCCAGTCTGTACAACACTGTTGACACGGATTCCTGGCATTGGGGTATCTTACTGCATACAAATAACATCTAACATTTTACTTATCATCTTGTACATCATCCCATGTACAACACTGGGAAGAAAAGTATTCCGAGAAATAAAACTAAACATGTCGTCTTCCACTTTATATCACATTACCATTTCTGAGGCTTCGTATTTCACATCACATTTAGAAAATATGTTTTATCCTTACAAAGGGCTCTAATTAGGTATACAGTCTTGGCAATTTGTTCACATTATACGGGCCTCAAGTTTATATCCATTCAATGGCAAGGTTTGGACTGCGATAATAAAAATTTTCTTCCATGTATGGAAATAATTTACTCCGTGTCACTCAGTTTTCACAACAGTCCCACAAGTTAACACAACAGATCTTTTTAGTGTAGATTGAAACAATAACATTTGAGCTTGAATATCAAAGGTCCACAAGGCCATGTAAAAGGCTGTATTTAGAAGCTAGGTCTTCTAGGTAGCCAACTCTATTTAAAAACAAAAATAAGCAACAACAGACCTGGGAAGAGCAACTTTTAACATATAAACCTTTGACTTATCTTCTTCCAATAAGCAGACTGCTATGTGTGGATGTAGGAAATAGCACAGAACACAAAATTATGGCAAGATCCCTTAGAATTAGAGCAATACAGGGGTGCCTGGGTGGCTCAGTTGGTCAAGCGTGTGACTTCGGCTCAGGTCATGATCTCGCAGTCTGTGAGTTCGAGCCCCGTGTTGGGCTCTGTGCTGACAGCCCAGAGCCTGGAGCCTGCTTTAGAATCTGTGTCTCCCTCTCTCTCTGCCCCTCCCCCGCTCATGCTCTGTCTCTATGTCTCTCTCTCTCTCTCTCTCTCTCTCTTAAAAATAAATAAACATTAAAATAAATTTTTAAAAGAATTAGAGCAACATATAAAAATCAAGTATATGAACACTCAACCACTGGATTGTCACATTACTAATTGGCTCAGACTGACGAAAAGATCCACATACAGATAGCACTTGGGTAAACCAGAAAGGGTGTCCTTATCCCGAGGATACAGAAGGAAGTCAGCAAAGTCAGCATGCACAACAGATAGAATAGTAAGTATTTATCTACAACAGAAGTTCAAGCTTCCAGACCCAAAACTCATCACCAGGAATTGCATCGTGATTCATTATGATAAGGTCTGAGATCTTCTAGATCAACTCTCTCCTTTCCAATCCATATGAAGTATAAAATGCATATCAAATCTGGGCAGTTAGTTCTTCATGCAAACTTGTCGTATGGGTATATGTTGGGGAGCTCTTTATTGAGACCAGTTGTAGGTCGTTAATGTATACTCACACTACATGATAATTGTACAGAGTATTTAAAAATACACAGAGTTGATACGCTCGAATAAGAATAGACTTCTCATTGATCACCGTCAGTCTCCCAGGCTGATATAACATGGCCCAAGTAAAGTTCTGAGGTTGTAATTGCACAACTGGAGTTATTTATCTACAGAATTCTTTGGAAGTCATGCTGGTGGGGTCTGGTTCATTGAAAGCAGAGTTCTCTGCTGGCAGGAAACATAAAGAAACGTGGCTATAACAAGGAAAAATGAAATGCTTTGGAAGCACTTGGTGTACCTCAAGTTAGTGAGAAAAAGTCAAAACCAACCTCAGAGAGGAAGGGAAGCAGGACAGCTCTGAAAATTACCGGTTGACCAAAACAGTTGAAAACATACGTCCACACAAAAACCTGCATACGGATGTCTCCAGCTTTATTCATAATTGCCAAAACTGAGAAGCAACCAAGAGGTCCTTCAGTAGGTGGGGGATCAATAAACTGTGGTCCATCCAGACAATGGAATATAATTAAGCACTACAAAGAATGAGCCATCAAGCCGTGAAAAGATGTGGAGGAAACTTAAAATGCATATTACTAAGTGGGAGAAGCCACTCTGAAAAATCTACACACCATATGATTCCAACTACACGACGTTCTAGGAAAGGCAGAACTATGTAGACAATAACAAAAGGTCAGTGGCTGCCAGAGTTTGGGACTGGGGAGGAACAAACAGGCAGAACACAGAGGATTTTTAGGACAGTGAAAACATCCTGAATTAAATTATAACGGTGGATACATGTCATTATCCATTTCTGCAAATCCATAGAACGTACAACACCAAGAGTGAACTCTAAGGTAAACCATGGACTCAGGGTGATGATGATGGGTCAGTGTAGGTCCATCAGTTGTAACAAACATGCCACTCTAGTGGGGATGTTGATAGTGGGGGAGACTGTGCACCCATAGGAGTAGGGAGTATATGAGAAATCTCTGTACCTTCTTCTCAGTTATACTGTGGACCTAAAACTGATCTAAAAATTTTTTTAATGCATCTAATTATAAATACTAACGACAGAGTAACAGAGTAAAGCAAACACAAATTCTTTTTGGGTAAATCAGAGTTTATATTTTTAAAAGACTGAAGTCACCCAATTGGGATACAAAAGGGAGAAAGAAGTGTCTATATAAATATAGAATGAGATGTGTGTATATCTATTTATTAAGCTCCTGCTGTGTGCACCACACTATGGCCCAAGGCCTTGAATTTCTAATACACTTGAACCTCTGTGTTGGTGATACAGAAAGAATGCCTCAGGGCTTCAGATACGTGACCCCATGAAAAGCAGGGCTTACAGAGAAAGGGAGACAAAATCCAGTGGTTATATATATTTACAATAAACTTCAGGGTAGATATCACCTTTCAGAGGTATTCAATGAGATTTCTTTGTCTCAGTGGGAAATTCCGTTTTATACCCTGTTATCATTTCACAGACAATAATCCTGTTGAGATCAATGTACTAACAGCACAGAAAATTATAGATAGAAACTTTGGATTATAAATTCGCCGCATGACAAAAATGAATTTGCTTTCATTTTTTGTATAGTCTATTTCTAGACTTTTCTACCAATTGTTGCCAAAGTGGTTAGAAAAGTTGTAATGGTAATGTAGTGAAACTCAAATTTATCTAAAGTTTAAGTGCTTTGCTTTTAGTACAATTTAAATTTCTATGATCAAATTTCACTTAGTATTTTTTTAAAAGCCACAAAAATATATGCTTGGTGTGCTCTTAAAAAAAAAAATTCAAAATGTGCCTCCATTTTTTGCCGAACAGCATGTAATATGTTTGATTTTTATGAAAGTGGAGGATGAGCCACTCTGGCCAGACCACAGTTTCTCCAAATTAAGGTAATGCAGGTAATGATATGATATCAAGAATGTGCTAGTTAGGGCAACAAACAGAATGTAGACACAGAAAGTGCATCTCAGCTTCCATCAAGCTCCGTGCACCATGACAAAACTGACAAAATGAATCTTAAAGTAAGGTAAATTACTTAACTAATACAAATAGGCTAAATTTAAAGAGGAAAAATAGCATACAACATTAAGAGTTTAGAATCGTATCGGGGCCCCTGGGTGGCTCAGTCGGTGAAGCGTCCGACTTCGGCTCAGGTCATGATCTCACGGTTCATGAGTTCAAGCCCCGCGTCAGGCTCTGGGCTGACAGCTCGGAGCCTGGAGCCGGCTTCGGATTCTGTGTCTCCCTCTCTCTCTCTGCCCCTTTCCCACTCATGCTCTGTGTCTCCCTCACTCTCAAAAATAAATAAACATTAAAAAATTTTTAAAAAAAAGAGTTTAGAATTGTGTTAGTGTGTTATAATTTTAATAAACATTGACTTAGTATTAGAAGGAGAATTTGCCATCTGGCAAAGCCTAGTTGAGCTCCAGATGTGCGGGAGTAAACAATGCACAGTGCCGCTTCCAAGGTGTTTGATAAAGCAAATAAGTACATAAAACGTTACAGTTATGAAGTTAATCTGAACATTATAGGAGGGACAGGAAAACAAAATGCTGCCCTGCGAAGACCGTGAAGGGTTATAGGGACCAGGAAGCCAGACAGGGTGCAGACGGTGCAGGCGAGCGTTGGAAGAAAAGGCTCAACATCTGATACCACACTCTCTTTCTTGGAAGAACCAGAGCTCTTTCAGTCTCCCATATTCTAAATTTTTCCCTGCAGATTTCCTCAGCATCTCTCTTTTATGTTCACCCTAGGCTTGTGTTATCATGGATAGCTGTATCACCTCCAAAATTTAAATTGCAAGAATTTGATTCTTTGAGTCCTTCCTCTGTAACTTTCTGACAGTTCTACTCCAATAACATAGGAATCTACTGGCCCTCCCATTAGTTTTCTATTGCTATGTAACAAATTATTACAGCTTTATTTAAAACAACTTCCTTGAGGGGCGCCTGGGTGGCGCAGTCGGTTAAGCGTCCGACTTCAGCTCAGGTCACGATCTCGCGGTCCGTGGGTTCGAGCCCCGTGTCAGGCTCTGGGCTGATGGCTCAGAGCCTGGAGCCTGTTTCCGATTCTGTGTCTCCCTCTCTCTCTGCCCCTCCCCCGTTCATGCTCTGTCTCTCTCTGTCCCAAAAATAAATAAACGTTGAAAAAAAATTTTTTTAAATAAATAAATAAATAAATAAATAAATAAATAAATAAATAAAAACAACTTCCTTGAGATATCTTTCACATATAAAAAAAATGTATATAAAGGAAGAGAGAAATGCAGGCAGTTAGACGGATAGGAGGACCCCAGAAAGGGGACTGAGAATGAGCAGGAAGTAGGATAGAGGAAAGGAAAACTGTTTTACTGTAGCAACAGGGAGTTAAATAAGATGAAAATGGACAGTCGACTCTTGGGCCTGGCAAAATGGAGGTCAAGGACATTACTGACCAGCAGCAGGTGCATTGGAGTGGTTGGTGGGGCGACTGGTCAGAGTGTGAAGGAAAGAACAACAAGAAGGTGGGCCACTCTAAGATGGAGTTTTCCTATAAAGGGCGGGGCAGAGGCGTAGGCCAGTAGCTGGAGGGAAAGAGAAGGCCTAAGAATTTGTTTCGAAATCAAAGTGAGATTAAAAAAAAAGAGAGAAAATGAGAGGAGATGATGTCAATAGGCAGAGACAAGGGAGAAACTGATGATGCCAGTGATGAAAACGGAAAAGCATTGGCGCAAAATTCTTGAATAGACAGGAGTTTACGGACCTCTAATTCTATGTGTAAAGATACAGTCTATCTTTCTTTTGCTGTTTTCATTCTTTCCCTTCTGTACCCTGATGATACCAGATATGTATCTGGTAAGTTAATGTCCGAAATATCAAATATATGAAATGCATGTGCATGTGTATGTAAAGTATACATATGGTTCCAGATGATACGGACAATGACATCCACGTAGATACACCATGTCTCCGCATGGATATCTTATAAGCATCTTTCACAACAACCCTCTTGACAGGCTCTTCCTTCACTCCTTCTGCACTATCCCTGCCACACGCACAATCTGCTCATTCCACATTTGTCCTCATCCCTGTCAGTATCGCTCAGTCACTCAAGACAAAACCTAAAATCACTCTGTGTTCTCCTCTTTCCCTCACCACCCTTCTCTGGCCACACCCCCACCCACATACAGCCCATCCATCGACAAGGCATGTTAGCCGTACTGCCGAAACGTATGCATGTCCCATCTACTAAAAATAGAACTACTGGGGCACCTGGATGTCTCAACCAGGTAAATGTCCAACTCTTGATTTTGGCTCAGGTCATGACCTCACAGTTGGTGAGATCGAGCCCCACACCGGGCTCTGCGCTGACAGCATAATGCCTGCTCAGGATTCTCTTTCTCCCTCTCTCTGTGCCCCTCCTCCACTCATGCTCTCTTTCTCAAACTAAATAAAACATTAAAAAAAAAATAGAATTACCAGGGGCGCCTGGGTGGCTCAGTCGGTTGAGCGTCCGACTTCGCCTCAGGTCATGATCTCACAGTCCGTGGGTTCGAGCCCCGCGTCGGGCTCTGTGCTGACCGCTCAGAGCCTGGAGCCTATTTCAGATTCTGTGTCTCCCTCTCTCTCTGACCCTCCCCCACTTGCACTCTGTCTCTCTCTGTCTCAAAAATAAATAAACATTAAAAAAAAATTTAAAAAAAAATAGAATTACCATATGATCCAGCAATCCCACTTCTGAGTATATACCCAAGGAAATGAAATCAGTTCCTCAAAGGGCTACCTACACCCATGTTCATTGCATCAATTTTCACAATAGCAGAGACATGGAATCAAACTGAGTGTCCACCATTGGGTAAATGGATAGAGAAACAATGGCATATATATATATGTATATGTATGTATGTATGTATGCATATATGTATATATGTATATATGTATATATATATATATGTATATATATATATATATGTATATGTATATATATATATATATATATATATATATATACAATGAAATATATTCAGCCATGCAGAAAAGGAAATCCTGCCATTGGTGACATCATGGATGAACCTGGAGGACATTCTGCGAAATGAAATAAGCCCGACACAGAGAGACAAATAGGGTTATCTGTGGAAACTGGAAACAGAGTGGAACAGTGGTTGCCAGCGGCTGGGGGGGGGGGGGGGGGGGAGAGATGGGGACATGCTGGTGAGAGGGTACAGACATCCAGTTGTAAGATGATTAAGTCACGGCGTGATGGCTAGAGTTTATAATACTGTATTGTGTACTCGAAGTTTTCTAAGAAAGTAGAGCTTTCATGTTCTCAGCCACACACTCCGCTATGTGGAGAGGTGGGTGTGTTAATTAGCTCGATTGTGGTGATCATTTCACAGTGTGCCCATATATCAAATCATCACGTTGTATACCTTAACTATACACTTATACTTGTCAATCATTCCTCACTAAAGCTGGAAAAAAAATGAAACAACTAACCTTGTCCACCCACCTCATTAGCCTGCTTTTTCCTTTGTCTCCATGGCACTCATACCTGCATGAAATGATGTTCTTTGTCAATCTTTCTCTACTTTGCCACTGAGTGTAAGACCCATAGCAACATGAAACTGCTCTGTGTTTCTCACCAGGATGACCCCTAAGTAGAGTAAAACCTTGGTTTGCAAGCATAATTCGTTCTGGAAACATGCTTGTCGTCCAAAGCACTCATATATCAAAGTGAATTTCAAGAACCGTTGTCTCACTTGTGATCATGTGACATTCGGCATCACATGCCACGTGTATGGTAAGACGTCGCTCATCTATCAAGTTAAAATTTATTACAAACGTTTGCGCGTCTTGTGGAACACTCGCAGAGCAAGTCTTCCTGTACTTCCTTGGTGTACAACACATAGTAAGCTGTTCGTTTAACACAAAAATGCGTGGAATTAACAGGACATCGTCGGATACTGGATGTGGGAGCTGAGCCACAGGACAAGGCACAGCAAGGAGCGAAGGGGGGATCACACTTTCTGCCCTGCACGAGACTGTTCACTGACCATCCCTTCAGCTTGACCACCACCAGTGTTCACCACTTACCAAGGCTTCCTAATTCCTTGTTTCTCTCCAACAGATACTTTTAAAAAATTTTATTGGCCTATATATTTCAATGTTTATGATTCTTCTTAAAGAATTCCCTCCGTAAGGGGAGGATGGGTGATGGGTATTGAGGAGGGCACCTTTTGGGATGAGCACTGGGTGTTGTATGGAAACCATTTTGACAATAAATTTCATATATTGAAAATAAATAAATAAGTAAATAAATAAATAAATAAATATTTGTTGAAAGAACATTAAAAAAAAAAAAAGAATTCCCTCCGTAGAAACACAGAGAAAGTCTACTAAGCTCCACCATCTTCTCCACGACACTACTCAGATCATTTGAGCAGAGTGATTGTTCTGTACCACCGGTATTCTTTTTACTAATCTAATGGATCCCAGGTTTCTTCGCCTGTACCGTGTCTTTCTAATCTCTTTCCATTAGTCTTTTTTTTTTTATCTGAGACAGTACCTTCTATTAGTCATCCAAATTTTAAACCATGCGTTACCTCAACTTCTGTTCTCCAACTGACGTATTCTCCAGATTATATCTCCATTGTGCCTCTCACATCATCCTGTGGAATCATGCTAGAGATTTCGTATGCATCCGTTCCACTCTCACTGACAGTTCTCACCAACTTTATGCTTTTCTCGCCGGGTTTCTGGGCCCATGCATTCTCTCTCTTGCATATTCCTCATTAATAGCTGATACAGTTTTGCCCACTGTTATTAAGCGCATGCTGTTGAATTATGGGTATACAGAGAGAGCGTGAGAAGTCTTACTAGTCTGCGGTCATAGGGATTTTTCTCCACTTGCTCTGGGAAGTTAGGCAAACCTCAATTTGAATATGCACCGGTGTGTATTTGTGGGAGCAGAGATTGAGAGTAGAGGAGGGAGCGTTTCCAAACTATCTCCCATGATGAGCTACCAAAATGTCACCCCTGTTTAACACTTGAAGACAAAAAATCGTTTTGAAGATACATAATCTGCGCATAACAAAAGGAGCAGCACACCTTGGTCCCTTGGTTTGGAGAGGCAACCAGCAGGGCTCTTTCACCTTGATGAGCCGCACCTTTGGCCAAGTGGGCAAGACTAAAGGGCAAACCCACAGCGGTAAGAGAATTCAGTGCTGTTTGAGAACAGTGGCTTTGTTGGCACTTTTCTCTTCGAACAGCAGGATGGCTGAAAACTAACAGGCTCCGGAGTGTTTCTTTCATAGAGGCACCAAAAATAGTTCCTTTGTCATCAGTCTTAATGGAGCTGAAAAGTCAGTCCCATAGAAATTGGAAGCAATGCCAAAGCTCGTTTGGATGCTCCTGGCAGGCACGCGGTTGAGGGCAAATGTACGGTCTCCTGCTAATCACATGTTCCACGCGAGTGCGGTGAGGGGGATTCAAATAACTGGTTTCTCAGCAAAGACCAAAAAAAAAAGGAAGAACAAAGGAAAAAGAAGAAATTGGAATAAAGAGGTGACACTGGCCCTGCCCATTCTTTCCTCCACCCTAAACATAAAGAGTGTCACACATTCCTTCCTGCTTTGGTGGCTTCCCACTTGCCTACGCATCAGAGGAAGAAGTGGACCCATTTAAACCAAGTCCTCCAGCAACCGATCAATAGAATTAGTGAATCTCAAATGTTAATGAATTCCATTCCTGGCAATGGAAAGACATTCCAATTCTTCATTTTTTTTTTTATCCTCGACTTAGATGTACCAAAAGATGGAAAACCTGTCTAACATGTAATTCATCTTCTCTGTAGACTTAAAAATGAAAATAAAATATAAAAAGAAAAATTTGGCTCATGAAGAAAAATCAATTTCCTCAATGGCTTTAAGTGCCCTGCATTTTTTTCAGCAAACACACAAGGTCGTCTCAGAGACAATAAGAAGGGTATGGCCAGATGAACCAGCAGGAAGAAAGGCTCTAGATTTTTTATTTTGACTACACTTTTTATTTTTATGCATTCCTATACGTTTCCACATATTTCCTTTAAAAGCCTAATAATTAAGGGTCCGTGAGTCAAGGACTCGCATATGTGTTTGCTTGTTACTCATTCAGGAACCCAGACAGATGAAAACACCGCCGTCAGATAGCTGCGCCGTGTAAATACACCCCAGATGCACCTCTGATTTGTTGTAGGAAAAGAGAAACATGGGGTGTTCATTGTTTTGCCTGGAAAGGAAATACACCCACCCTGCTTATATTTCACTGCCAAGATTAATCACGTAGCATTCATATCATTACTAGCTGCAGTATTACTCTTGGCCTCCCCGAACGGTGGGGGCTCCCTCAGAGTATGGTGGCACATCTCCAAGAGCAAACACCCCAGAAGACAGAGAGAGATTGGGGCCGGGGGTCGGGGTGCCAAGATGCAATGGCTTTCTAGGGGCTAGTTCACTTTTACCTCATTCTGTTCGTCTCGAAGTCCAGACCATCTTCAAGGGGAAGAGTTAGTTTCCACCTCCTGATGGTCCAAAAATTTGCAGACGTGTTTTAAATCCAGTGCTGCAGAGATGAAGCATCCCTTGAAAACAGGAAGGACATTGGAAACTGGAACAGAATCCAAACACACAAATATCGTCGTGCAGACACTTCACGGGATTCCATACCACCAAAGATTGTTTTCCTGGAGTTTCTGAAGTGGTCAAATCATGACCATCTAAGACTTGGTAGGATGAACATTTTCCATCCATTTTTCAAACTTTCCAATTCTGATACATCTTAGTCAAAATAAGTGACCCGGGCAGCTGTTCTGGAAGCAAAGCCGAGAGCGGGCAGATGGTGGATGCAACTCTCAGTGGGGGGTGAATGGCAGCCAGCTTCCCCCACCCCTCAGAGCCTGGAGAAGGACACAGTCAGCAAATCCCTTGGTCAGCCAGAGATCAGGCCCAGGGAGAATCCAGAACCACTCGTCTCTTGTTTTACGGTTATAACGAACTTTACACATTCAGATCCCTTACAACAAGTTTTATCTGAAAATACTGCAAATTTTCAAATACAGAAATCCAAAACCAGATGCCTGTTACTACCGTGAAATACTCTGCCAGACTTTGAAAAAAACAGGCATCAGCCGAATCTTTATTAGGAGGAAAACCTCGTAATCGCTCAGTGATCTGCAACCCACCTTCCTTTACCTCTCTGTCGGTATCTTTGGGGGAAATCAGGCCACAACTATGATCATTTAAACTTCCTGACTACACACCTAGCAATGTAAACCATGTAAATATAAATAAAATATCCTGCACTGAATTAAGAATATTTCTGCAATTTGTGTTATTTTGAAGGAAGAGTTTTAAGTAGTATGTTGGATTTTATCAAAATGACCAAAATTTGGTTATGACAACTAATGATAGTTTTGAGCCATTTGATATTCATAGGAAACCATATAGAAGTAAAACAAATAATAATACTAGAAATTAAGAATTAGATTAGAAATAATTATTGGAGGTCTGAGAAAAGAATCTAAGGTAGAAATTACTATGATTTATCTATCCTGGAAGGCAAACGCAGTAGGCGTTTTAGGTGACTTACCCTACTTTTGTGGCTCAAAATTCAGTGTGTGCATACAGCTGCCCAATATTGCCAAACACGAAAGTGTGAAAACGGAACAGAATGAAAATGTTGAAATATATATACGATCCCTAAGTGATGGCAACAACATCCGTCCCCATTAAACACTTTCAAACAACAGCTCAGGGCCCGGAACAACAGACATTTCTTTTCTTTTCTTTTTCCAGAGTTCATCATCAAACATGCACAACTTATTTTTACCCATGGAAGTCTCTTGCATGAAGTGGGAATACACATGTGTTCTCCTGCCATTGTTTCCAAAGAATAGGGATTTTCCCGGAGCCAGCGTTTTGTTCATTGTAGAAACATCAACAGGAACACGAATGTGTAATTAGGAATGGAGATACCAATTAATATTAGTCATGGCCTACAGGGTAGCAGTTGTGTAGATTTAACTGTATTATTTACATCCTTCACATTAAGGACAACCACAAAATTACGTTGATTTCATGCTGCCATGGCAACATACTCATTCCAGGAATACGTATGGAGCACCACCACTGGACGTCAAACCCAGGGTCAACCTTCAGGAAGCATGCAGCCTAGTGGTGGGGACAAGCAAGTTGATCATTGCAACACGATATGCTGATGGTGTGATAAAGGGTGCGTGTCTGTGGGTCGAGGAGCTTAGCGTCTACACTTCACATGTGCGCCACCAGACTGGAGAGGCACAGCCGGGTCCGGCGACTGTAGACAGCCAGGTGCTGGCAGGTGGTGGGGGGAGCACAGCACAGCCAGGTCACCTGGGAGCAGCTGCTGGTTTGGGGAGAAGTCCGTCTGTGCTGACGGGCAATACCGCTCGCTGTCACCATTGTTTACCCTGTGATCCTTCTCACTGAACGATAGGACTCTTACCTGCCTTTCCGTTTGTGTGTTTATGTGCACAACTGCCATGAGACCACACACAGCAATGCCACCATGAAACATGTGTGCTGTGCACATGAATAAAATGCACTGATTCTGAAAATGAAGGGGACTTGTAAGTGGGACTTGTAAATTTCCTTTGCCGCTAATTTTAGGCTTCAGAAGTGCATGTTTTACTTAAATGCACAGCACAGAAGGGGGCGCCTGGGTGGCTCAGTCAGTTGAGTGCCCGACTTCAGGTCAGGTCACTATCTCACAGTTCGTGAGGTCACTATCTCACAGTTCGTGGGTTCGAGCCCCACGTCGGGCTCTGTGCTGACAGCTCAGAGCCAGGAGCCTGCTTCGGATCCTATGTCTCCCTCCCTCTCTGCTCCTCCCCAACTCATGCTCTGTTTCTCAAAAATGAATAAATGTTAAAAGAAATTTAAAAAAAATGCACAACACAGAGAAGTGTGCATCTTTGTCCTAAATGAGACATGGCTTCCTTTCTTTTTCTTTTTTTCTTTCTTTTTCTTTTGTGTGTGTGTGTGTGTGTGTGTGTGTGTGTGTGTGTGTGATTGGAGCTTGGAGCTGGATGGGGTGGTGCTTGCTTGTCCCTTTACTTCCAGAGGAAGACTAACTGACAGGATTTGTAAGTTCAACTCAAGGTGTCTTTTGACTGCAACCCCAGTGTTGGAGTCTGTGAGTGGAACGCAGACGCATAACGAGCCCTGGGACTGAGTGACATTTAATAAAAAGTCCTATTGGTTTCACCCGACTGTGATGTTTTCTGAATCATGAAAATCCTCAGCACTGTGACGGACTGCCAGGCAGTATTATCTACTGCTTGATTTCAAGGGACCTCTGTGGGATTTTTATGTACGTTGATGTTTTCTCTACCTACTTCTACAACAACAAGTAAAAGGATTCAGATTGTTTGACATCGTGGAGTATTCCAGGATTGAAATATTAAATGACTTTAGGGGAAACGTGTGACTTTTATGCTGGAAAGTGTGACACCGTAGAAACCTCTCTATCGCCGTAAGCGGCCCCTGACGTGAAAATAATACCGCCACTTATACAGTGTCTGTTTCCATGCCAAGGATAATGCTGTGGCTGATGATACGATGCAGAAGGGTAGTCAGTGGACAGGAAGTGAATAGGTGCATAATGGAAAGATGTCTGTTACCCTTTGATTAACCCTGACGACGTTTTCACCAGTCTGTCACCTGAAGTGTGTGACTAATCCAGACTCTGACCCAATAGATGGAGAGACTACCTGCTCGCAAAACACTCATTTCATGGGTGAGAAGCTCCCTGGATCCCACTCTGGCCTACTTTCCAGTGATTCGAACACAGATTGCACAACCCAAGAACTCCATCTCAGATTACGTTTTCATTTTCTTTTCTTCTGCTTCTCTGATTTTCCAGGACATGTGTCATTCTTTTCTTAAAACTGTTGTGATTGCTGCTTGGCATTTATTTACTGAAAGAAGCTGAAAACTTAACGTTCACGCAAAAACCTGCACACGGGTGTTTCCAGCAGGTTTATTCATCGTTGCCAAAACCTGGAAGCCATCACCTTCAATAGGTGAATGAGAAAATAGACCACGGTCCACCCAGACAATAGAATACTATTCAGCACTAAAAAGAAGTGAGCTAAAAAAAAATAAAAAATAAAAAGAAATAAAAAGAAATGAGCTATCAAGCCATGAAAAGATGTGGAGAAAACGTAAACACATATTACTAAGTGAAAAAAAAATCTGAAAAGCTTACACAGTGTATGATTCCAACTGTATAACTTTCTAGAAAAGGCAAAACTATGTAGAGTAAAAATATTAGTGGTTGCCAGGGACTAGGGAGAAAGAGGGATGAACAGGTAGAGTACAGAGGATTTTTAGGGCAGTGAAAATACCCTGTATACTATAATGGTGGATATATGTCATTATGCATTTCTCCAAACCCATAGAATGCACAACACCAAGAGTGACCCTTAATGTCAGCTGTGGACCTTGGATGATGATGATGTGCCAGTGTGGGCTCATCAGTCACTTGTAACAAACGTGTCACTCTTGGTGGGAATGTGGATACTGGGGAGGCTGTGTATACATCGAGTCAGGGGGTATATGGGACACCTCTGTACCTTTTCCTCAAATTTACTGTGAGCCTAAAACCGCTTTGGAGATAAATGACTGTACCGTCGTATATGAGGCTAACATTGGCCTTATTTTAGGATTGAGAGTGTAGCCCAATGCTCCGGGGTGTTCCAGAGAAAATTGTCCGTCCAGGTTTCACAGTCAATTTTATTGGTGAGTTGGTCTGCTCTGTGTTGCCCACTGCCCTACACACCTTCCGATCCCCCATTACCACCACCCAGGCTTCAAACCACCAGTTTATCAAAAAGACTGTCTGCAGTATAAACAGTCAAGGTTTAGGTCAGTGCTGAAACCTTTGAACACAGATCTGGTAGCGGAACATGTAGACGTGAATAACACAAACGGGACGTCAATCAGAGCAAGTCTTCATCCGTCATGAGGGTGGGAGGCTACTTATGATTGTTAAGGTATCCTGGGAGCAGAACTTGGGCATGACTAGTGCTCAGTGAGGCATCACAACTGTCCGGTTTAATCCACTGCAAACGCCCACCTCCCTCTCACTGGCTATTTAGCTATTCTAGCTGCGCCCTTCTGCCCTCTTCCTATGGGCTTCCACCTTCGGCGACTTTGTACAGCCAGGGTCTACTTTCCTGACTTCCCCTGGCTACTCTTCTGTTTCCATACTGATGAAGGTCAGGAAACAAAATAATCAGCTGGACTCGAGAGACTGGTGGCCTCCCATCCAAGTGCAGCGTGCAGCCCCGAGCTCAGTCTTTGTGACATATCAGAGGCCAGCTACTCCCCAGAGGGAAGAAGTTGCAGGGGAGAAGTCAGGGTATTGCTGTTATCGGTGTTTATTTACTAATTTCCTGTCAGGTACTATGTAAAAATGTGGACCTAAAATTGATGGTTAAGAGTTTTTCGTTAATAAAAAGTAAATAAGGAAAATGAAAAAAATTTGCAGCTAGATAGCGGGGAAATTAACTATCTCACGCTTGGTTTAATACACGCATATGTGTCTTCAAGCAGATTTAATAGATTTTACTTCCAAATTTGGTCAGTTATCAGGGTAGAACCTCACTCATTTCGTAGGTGATAAGATGGATGAGTTGCCCCATCTTAATATTACTTGTATACAATGCAAAAGCATTTAAATGGGACACAACCCATTGCTAAATGGCACCACATAATCCTTTCCACGTGGCCTGTGTTATTTTAACAAATAAATAAAATTTACAAAATAATCTTGACCAGCAATCTCAACAATTTCACTAACACAGAAATTCTGCAAAGCCAGTGGTGAGAGCTCACAGACACAACGGCATCATAAAGTCATAAAAGACTTGCTGTTTTCGCAACTGGTTGGTTTCCTAACCAATAATTAAAAGATTAGGTAATTCCATATTGTACTGATGTGGGATGCCTCCCTGGCCCCACCCGGAGGTTTTAGGCTTTGTATAACACTGAGTCATCTGCAGGACCCAGGATCTGAATCTTCTCTCTGAATCTTAAGGCATTAAAGGATTTACCAATGAGTTCATTGCAAGGACTTATTTAAAAATTTTTCTTAACGTTTATTTATTTTTTGAGAGACAGAGACAGAGCATGAGCTGGGGAGGGGACAGAGAGGTGGGGGGAGTCACAGATTCTGAAGGAGGCTCCAGGCTCTGAGCTGTCAGCACAGAGCCTAACACGGGGCTCGAACTCATGAACCACGAGATCATGACCTGAGCTGAAGTCGGACGCGACTGAGCCACCCAGGCGCCCCAGGACTTATTTTAAATTGAAACTAAATCTTAGAGCCATTGGTGATATCTCTTGCCCAGGGTGCTCAGGGGACACCTGGAGTAACATGCAAAGTGTCCTGAGGTGAGGTGAGGGACAGATTCTTAGAAATGGTCTTTGCAAAGGTTTTTGGAATCACACTGATGGTTTTTCAATGCTACCAAACTTGCTACTGAAAGAGTACGAGCCCAAAACTATAGGAAATTGGGAGCTATCAAACGTTATTAAACGGAAATAAGATCAGAGCCTTATTTTCGGAAGATGGTGCTATCATCAAGTGGCTGGATTTTTTCTTTATTTTTTCTGCACTCTGCAGCCTTCCCTCCATGACAATTCCTTATAGACCTTAACCTGACCACCTTCCTAGCCTCCCAAAGCAAGACAATATCGTTTGGCCCATTCGTTCTAGCCTGTGTTTTTTGTTCTAGGAATTACCTCTCATCAGCTCTTAGTACTCCATGAACTCTCCACTATTCTGAGATTATCTTTTGCTCCAACACAAATTTGCAAGCAGAAAGCAACTTTATTTCCGTTTCGATTGTTCCCATCTCATCCAAAGACACCTAAGATTTCAGCCATTTTCTTTCTCATAGCAAGAGCAGCCATTTTCTTTGATATAAATTTAGTTTGTTTTAGCTCTCGGTTCTTGTGTTGTTAAAGAACACATTGCTTTGAGAATATGCGAACAAAATCATACTCCGTGCAGTTCTCTCCATTGGCGCGTAAGTTGTAACTTACATACATAGCACTGAATCCTGTTTCGTAGCTTTGTGTAAATTGTTGGAAAGAGAGACCGAGACCATTTCAACAATTTTAAGAATACAAAAATCCAAGCAACGTATTCTAGTTGGTAACTACACAAAACTATACTCACCTGTTCTGCTAAGGGGCAGTCCATTTGTTCCCCAGCCCACCCCCACTCTTTTAACACCATGGCACCTCTCGGTTGGCCATGAAAATTTCATCTTCAGTGAATTTCTTCTTCTTCTCCTTCACTTTTTGTTCCCCTTTTTAGGTATCTTCCTGGGGGACTTGTTAGACAACTTTAAATGGTTTGATTACTAATTTTTTATGGGTTATACACACTATCAGTGTATTTATTCTTCCTATCTGTGGCTCGTTATCTTTACTGTGGAACATTTGGTCTAATATTTAACATATTACGTATTTTATTGATTGATGGATTGCCTTCATGATTCAGGATTTGCTTTAAATAATTCTTTTCTTCCGGGGTGCCTGGGTGGCTCAGTCCGTTAAGCATCTGGCTTCGGCTCAGGTCATGGTCTCATGGTTTGTGGGTTTGAGCCCCAGGTCGGGTTCTGTGCTGACAGCTCAGAGCCTGGAGCCTGCTTCGGATTCTGTGTCTCCCCCTCTCTCTCTGTCCCCTCCCTGTCTTGCACTCTGTCTCTCTCTGTCTTTCAAAAATAAATAAACGTTAAAAAAATTTTTTAATAATAATAATAATTCTTTTCTTCCTTATGGATGGAAAGAGACTTTCTCTATATTTTCTTCTACATTTTTTAAGTTTTGCTTTTCATATTTAGTCCCACATTAGGTGGAATTTATTTTTTAATATTATCTACTTTTTGCACATGGATATCTAATTTCCAGCAACATTTATTGAATGAGAAACAAGTCTTTATTTATTTTTTAGTGAACATACAAGTTACAGAGAAAATCATCACTTCCTAGCCATCATTTTCTGAGAGTGGCACTTCACACACAGGCTAGAAAGTTGATAGTCTGCATTGTTTACCATTTTTCCATGAATTAGATTATCATAGCTCCTCACACATTTTTATTCAGAGAAAGAGTAAACTGAACTGATGTAATTTCTGACTATTAGTTCTTGACAGCCTGAAAGATTGTATTAGTCAAGCTTTCCAAGTTACAGGACAGAGAACTAAAGTGGTTGAAAACTATTCTAAGTAAATACTGTGGGGCACATGTAGGAAGAAGGCTAGAACAATCTCAAAATGGAAATCCCACGGGCACAAAATATAAAACACTTACATGCATATAAAGTGAGAGTTTATAGACCGTGAGATATGCTGAGACTTTGACATTCCTGAGCTAGTTAAGACTCTTTGCAACAATACTGTAGAATGTGGGTTTGTAATGAGCTCATCATGCCTGGGTCTCTGTGACCCAGATATGCTGAAGAGGAGAGACCCCTTCTATTTCCGTCACACAGCCCGCGGTCATGGCAATATTTAATCCCTTTTGCAAAGTGCTTAAGCCTGGTGTATTCTGTAATGAATTGTATCTGTTCACGACCAAAACTCAGCAAAAGAAACAGAAATTATAATTGAATATTACAGAGTGATCTGCATTTTTAAAAACTGTACATGTGTGAATGAAAACGATATATACAATGCTCTTTTGTATTTATTGTGTTCATGCATTATAATATTTTGTATATATGCACATGCACACACAAAAGTATAAAGGCAAATAAGACAAAATATTATCGAATATTTGTTCCCCGACAATGGGAATTTGAGTGGTTTGTTTGGTTTTGTTTGCTGCTGCTGTGCCTTTGGTATTAACCAAATTTTGTTCTATAAATTTGTATTACTTTTACAATGGTAAAAAGTTACCTGTTTGGAGGCTGGAAAGTAAGAGAACAGACCAGAAATCTTCTTACGAAAGTTGTGACCGTAGCAAATGTCTGAAGTCAAACGGTTTCCGGGACTCCACACAGAAGCCGAGCTCCCCAAATCAGAGAAACGTGGACACCTCTGCCCCCTACTGTCCGCCGTTAGTAAGTTGTCCAGGGGTCCTCAACCCGCTGTTAGCAAGCATCTCTTGAGGCGGAGACTGTTGTGTGTGAAATTACAAACCCTGAGCTAATTCTTCAGAAAGCCTGCGAGGGGGCAAACTCACACATACACTGTGGGGAAGTGGGCTTAGAATCAGGGACCAACTTCACCACTGCTGATGGAATAATCGAGCAAAATGTGGGCCTCACATGTAGAAACAGACAAAAACGAAACCAGATCTCTTTCCATTTCTAAAAATACATTAGGATATTTTAAAAGAGTATATATTAGAATAGCATATATTTTAATATGCTACTTAATGCTTCGTATATATGACTAATATTAGTATGTGAACACATTGAACCAGTTAGTAATGTTCATGTATTACATATATACTTTTATGGTAAATACGACTTTCTATATTTTTATGCACTTTTATAGATTCTGTATACCTTGAGGTTTTCTTTTCTTTTTTTTTTAAGTTTAATTCCAGCCTAGTTCACATAGTGTTCTATTACTTTCAGGTGGACAATGCAGTGATTCAGCACTTGCATAAACTGCTCAGTGCTTGTCAAGAGAAGTGTGCTCTCAACCCCCTTCACCTACTTTACCCATCGCCTACCCACCGCCCCTCCGGTAACCGGCAGTTTCTTCTCTGTAGTGAACTAAGTGTCTGTGTTTTGGCTTGTCTCTTTTTCTCCTCCTTCATTTGTTTTGTTTCTTGAATTCCACAAATGCGTGAAATCATTTGGTATTTGTCTTTCTCTGACTGACTTATTTCGCTTAGCATAAAACCCTCTAGATCCATCCACATCATTGCAAATGGCAGGATTTCATTCTTTTTACGGCTGAATAATATGCCATTATATATATACCACATCTTCTTTGTCCATTCATCCATGGACGCTTGGGTTATTTCCATAATTTGTCCATTGCAAATAATGCTACAATAAACATAGAGGTGCACGCATCCCTTTGAATTAGTGTCTTTGCATTCTTTGGGTAAATACCTAGTAGTGTGATTGCTGGATCAAAGGGTAATTCTATTTTTAACTTTTTGAAGAACGTTCATACTATCTTCCACGACGGCTGCACCAGTTTGCATTCCCACCAACAGTGCACGATGGTTCCTTTTTCTCCACATCCACGCCAACACTTGTTGTTTCTTGTGTTTTTGATTTTAGCCATTCTGACAGATACGTGGCAATATCTCACTGCAGTTTGGATTTGTATTTCCCTGTTGATGAGTGATGTTGAGCACCTTTTCATGTATCTGTCTGCCGTGTGTATGCCTTTGGAAAAATGTCTGTTCAGGTCTTCCGCCCATTTTTAATTGGATTATTCATTTTTTTGCCATTGAAACTTTTAAGTTCTTTATATATCTTGGATTCTAACCCTTTATCAGATATGTCATTTGCAAATATCTTCTCCCATTCCACAGGTTGTCTTTTAGTTTTGTTGATTGTTTCCATCACTGTGCAGAAGCTTTTCATTTTGATGAAGTCCCAATAGTTCATTTTTGCTTTTGTTTCTCTTGCCTGAGAAAACATCTCCAGAAAGATGTTAAGAATGTTGTCAGGTTACTGCCTGTGCTCTCTTCTAGGATTTGCATGATTTCAGGTCTCAGATTTAGGTTTTTAATCCATTTTGAGTTTATTTTTGTTTAGGATGTAAGAAAGCGGTCTTGTTTCATTCTGTTGCATGTAGCTGTTCAGTTTTCCCAACACCCTTTGTTGAAGAGACTGTCTTTTTCCCATTGCATATTCTTGTCTCCTTTGTCAAAGATTAGTTGGCCATATGATTGTGATTTTTTTTCCCCTGGACTTTTTAGTATGTTCTATTGATCTATGCAGCCGTTTTTATTCCAGTACCATGCTGTTTTGATTACCACAGTTTTATAATATAACTTGAAATCTGGAATCTTGATGCCTCCAGCTCTGTTTTGCTTTTTCAGGATGGTTTTGGGTATTTGGGGTCTCTTGCAGTCCCATAGACATTTTAGGACTGTCTGTTCTAGTTCTGTGGAAAATGCTGTTGGTATTTTGATAGGGGTTGCATTAAATGTGTAGATTGCTTTGGGTAGTATGGACACTTTAACAATATCTGTTCTTCCAGTCCATGAGCATGGAATGTCTTTCCGTTTCTTTGTGTCGTCTTTAATTTCTTTATTCAGTGTTTTACAGTTTTGAGAGTATCTTATGTACTTTCATACACTTTCATATACTCTATATACTTCCTACATATATTTTTATAGTATTCTATTTTAAATGTATGTATATGTTTGTGTGTATATTTATATGCATGTAGTGTTATATACATATAATATATAGTACTGTGTGTATATATATATATATATATATATATGATACAGTATACAGAGAGTATACTCACAGAGAGAGAGACTTTAATAATTCTTTTTGAATTTCCCAGGTTTTTTGTGTGTGATTTTTTATAAAGAGCCTAAACTGTGACAACCGTCTGCATTTTAACTCTACAGCTGGTAAAAGCCTTTCCTCATTTTGAAGTTATCTGAAGTTCTAATTTGTTTTGGAAGTTGACTCAGCCAAGGGGGTTTTTTGTTGTTGTTATCTTTTGCGAAATTCAGCATTTCCTCAGAGCTGGGTTTGATATGATGAAGTCTCCAGATCTACAGGCAATTTATTTACAGTCAGCAAAAGACATCGAAGGCAAATGTCTTTCTCAACTGTTGCCACCAAATTCAGATACACGTGCTGGTTTGGAGGGAAAACGTAGACAACGTGGTAAATACAGTCCTGGCTTAGCCATAACCAAGTTAAAATAGCCACATCAGTAGTCACAGTGGCGGACCCAAAGAGATTGAGAAAAAAACAAAGGGGAAATCTGTTTGACAGAAAATCTACTTTTACTGTATTTCCTGATGGAAGATTCTAGTCTATGGGACGCACCTAAGTCAAGTCTTAATGCTTCGGTGCCTGTCGCATTATGGTGTGTGATTTTATCTGTTAAATATTGAAATTTGGTTCAGGCTTTTTTATACCATAGTCTCAAATCTGCTTTAAATTTTTTTTGAACATTTACTTACTTTCGAGAGGCAGAAGTGGGGGAGCGACAGAGAGAGAGAGAGAGGGAGACACAGAATCCAAAACAGGCTCCAGGCTCCAGGCTCTGAGCTGTCAGCAGAGCCCCACATGGGGTTCAGACCCACAAACCATGAGATCATGATCTGAGCCAAAGTCAGATGCCGAACCAACTGAGCCACCCAGGCGCCCCTCAAATTTGCTCTAAAAACTTGGGATAATTGCTTTAAAAACGAGTCCAGATATATCATATATGACTCAGGAATATACTAGATTCGGGTTTGTGATACTTAGAAGCAGGGATTTGTCATTTCCAAACATAAACATTGATTCTTTTTCATGGAATGCCTCCCCCCACCGATGTTGAATCTGTCCGTCCCCGCAGAGCACGTAAGCTACTGTGGGAAGTCCCTTCAGGATCCTGCAAGATGGGCCAGCAAGTCATATTTGCCATGGTTGGTGCTCTGTCACTCATGGGGCGATGTGAGGATCAAATGAGATAATTACGTGAAAGGCCGTGAAATGAGCAAAGCTCTGTATAAACATGCGGGGCTAATAATGCCTCCCTGCTATTAAAATGAAGGAATTAAGAATGATATGCGGATTTCAGCATCCTTTCTTGAGCCCTGGCCAATTAAATTTTGCAGAATCGTCTGGTGACAATATTGATATTGTGCACATATTAACGGAGAAAGTTGTACAAGCTCTGCATTGATTTTCCCTCCACGCAATGGACTTCACGGTGAACTTGACCGAAAACATGTCCTTACTTAATGCATCTTTTTCTATGTATTAACTCACAGTCTGCCAACTTTTCTATCATGTCAGTGGGGAAGAATACGTTCTAGGAGACCAAAAACGTGGTTTTGCTTCTGAACAAAACAGTAGAATGTTTACTTTCACTTGGACAATAACTTCGATTTTTGTAATCTATGAGCCGTAGTCAGGCAGTCTCTGCTCTCAAGCTAAACAGATAATAGACAGCCAGATAAATTCAGGAAGTAGACAACACTCGCAAAGGGTTTTGCCGAAGAGAGTTCAGCGGGGGACTCACTCTGCAGAAAGGGGCCTGTCTGTGGGGCACCTGGGTGGCTCAATCAGTTAAGTGTCCTACTTCGGCTCAGGTCATGATCTCGTGGTCCGTGAGTTGGAGCCCCGCATCGAGCTCTGTGCGGACAGCTCAAATCTTGGAGCCTGCTTTGGATTCTGTGTCTCCATCTCTCTCTTCCACTACCCCACTCTCTCTCTCTCTCTCTTTCTCTCTCAAAAATAAGTAAGTATTTTTTAAAAGGGGGCCTGTTTATACCCTCTTCAGTCTGTTGCTGGCCACCAGCTGTACCCGAGGAGGAGAGAGTGGCATAACCTTGTGGGCCAGGAGCTGTTGGCTGTGACACTTTTTCACAGCAGAAGTGACAGTGGCCTGCATAGCAGTGGGGGTGCAGTGTGCCAGCTGTGAAGGGATCTAAATGCCCTTCCCGCAGATGGTGACGTGACCAGGGTCCAGCAGCCACAGGAAGCCACAGCCACCCCAGGGCCTGAGCGGACAAGATGTGTCTCGAGGGGATGGTAGCCACTTCTGGAACATGGTGCCACAGGGCGTCGGGAGGGAATAAACACCCCAACATCCCCCCTTCCCATCGCTGTCCCTGCCTCCATGGCTGACCCTATAGGAGCCAGAGGGCACAGGCCCCTGGGCAACACAGGAGGCAGAGATCAGCGTCACCAATCGCAGATCAGTAGGAAAGGGCGGACGGTGATCAGTGGTGCCAGAGGACAGGTGACAGAGAATGCAGCCTGCCCACGATGCATGTTATGAAGCTGTACAAACAGTCAGGAGTAAGTGGAGCCTGTGCACCTTGCATCGTGCAGAGTCCTCCATGGGTCCCCTTCTCTGTGCCCTCTCCCCGCTGACCTCCTCCTCTTCTTCCTCCTCACCCTTTCCCTTCTTTCTCTCCCACCTCCTCTAACCCCACTGACCCTGGGTGACCACCGACAATGAGCAGGCACGTGGTCGCACCGGACCCTATTAACAGAAAGGAAAGATTGGGTGGGGGTGGGGCGTTACTCAAGTCTACGAGCTGTGGGCCCGTCCAGGAGCCAAACTGGGGCACCAAATGGCAGAGTAGGCTAAGTGACTCAATATACAAAAGCCATATTATGGCAACTACACTGCTTTACGTGATGAAAAACAGGCAGATTTTGTTTCTGTTACTCTTGAGAGAACACAGTTTTGCAAAAGTAGCCAAGAAAGCATTTATGCAATGTCTCCTTTGCAGTGACTTAACCGAAGGTGTATGCCAGATAGACTTAGGAAGTCACTTCATACTCTGTATCTGGAGGTGGTGACACAGTTAACAGGAATCAGTCACCCTGGCAGAAACGTGTCCTACTCTGTGGCCAGCGCACAGATAAGCGGACCCTGCAGCAGAGGTGATCAACCCAGGCCTGCACTGCCTCCTTCTACTCTGTCTTTTTCCTTTTCTGTTCTCTCGCTTCTCAGAAAGAACTAGTCTTCGGCATGCGTCTCAGGGCAACGCCACAGCTCAGCTCCCAGGGCGCTTTGGGGGCTTCGTCCTACGTGTCGCCTCCGTGGGCTCCTCTCCCAGGAGCCCCGTTGGCCACAAAGGACACCGACTGCATGAACGGCCTACAGGATTACGTGTGTCCCATGTCCCGTTTTAACTGTGAGCTTGTGACTCGAAGACTCCGAATGGTCCAGCCTATAAAGGCTCCTCCCCTAACACTGTTTGCAGAGCACCTCCCTCCGGCCCGGGCTCTGGGCCCCCCAGTGCCCCCTTTACAGCCAGACAGCTCTGTCCCTCTTGTCTGTCTCTGGCCGACATGTACATTCTCGCTCCTGTCCTTCTCTGAGAACAGAGTCGGTGTGGACAGCTTTCTTTAATTCCCACTGTGCCTTAGAAAACTGTGTCATCCAGGGGGGGCAAAAAACGTCATTTTACAATAATAACGTGCTAAAGTATGGCAAGTCTTAATTATTCTTTCATAGCAATAGTTCCTAAATTTGTCACTCTTGAATTTTTAATAGACAAAACCTTCTGAAGGTGATCTGAGAAGACAATCTGAAAAGATTACACATGTGTGATCCAACTGTATGACATTCTGGAAAAAGGCACGACTAGGGAGACAGTAAAAAGATCAGTGGTTTCCAGGGTTTGGGGGAGGGAGGGATGAACAGGCAGAGCACAAAGGACTTTTTAGGGCGGTGAAAATACTCCACATGGGATCATAATGGTACATATGTGCCATTATACAGGTGTCCTGACCCATAGAATGTGACCATTAATGTAAACTGTGGACTCAGGGTGATGATGACAAGTCTGTGCAGATTCATCCTTGGTAACAAATGTGGCATCAAGTAGGGGTGTTGATGGGGCGGGGGGCGGGGCCGGAGGGGGATGCAGGGGCCAGGAGGTATATGAGAAATCTCTGTACATTTTGCCCCATTTTGCTGTGACTCTAAAACTGCTCTTAAAAAAATAAAGCCTTGGGGCGCCTGAGTGGCTCAGTCGGTTAAGCATCCGGCTTCGGCTCAGGTCATGATCTCACAGTCTCTGAGTTCGAGCCTCACGTTGGGCTCTGTGCTGACAGCTCAGAGCCCGGAGCCTGCTTCGGATCCTGTGTCTCCCTCTCTCTCTGCCCCTCCCCTGCTCACGCTCTGTCTCTCTCTCAAAAGTAAACGGTAAAAAAATAAATAAATAAAATTTAAAAAACAAAGTCCTTTTTTAAAAAAGATTAACCTAAAGCAGTCTTTTTCAGGAAAAGCTTGAATGAACTCATTCAGCATCATTGAAAACACCTCTCTATTTAAGAATGGCACAAATAAACATGTTTTTACTACAATGACGTTAACCGCCCCACACACATGCCCAACTAGCCTGGCTTCTGTTTCTTCCTCCTTCACATTTACCAGCCCTGTCCGAGTTTCCTGGATTTTCACGTTCCCTGTAAACACAAATCTCCAGCCCAGCCGAGGGCAGCTACCGCACAGGGCTCTCCCGAGATCCGGAGTTTCTGGAGAAAGGGCAAAGTCTTTGTCACACTGTGTTCTCATTTGAGTTTCCTTTTGTTTCGGTCCAACTTAAAATCACTCAGGAGTGGCAAGGGCACGGTCACCGCGGTAAGTAAACACTCAGCAGGCATGTCTCCCAGCGGCTGTTTGCAGACAACAGGGGTGAGTCATGGGAACGAGTCCCCAGGGATTCCCCACCTCCGACTCCGGGTGGAGTTCGGTTTCGGGCCCTGGGTGATGTCAGCTGATCGGGTCCCAGAAGTCCTCAAACAGACGCTGGGTCCATTCAGTTTCCAGTCAGAGATTCCGATGGCACAGCCAAGCGAATCTAGGTGGTGTGGGAAAAAGCACCGAGATCGAAACTCCTGGAAGCCCCGTGTCGACGGGGCTCCCGGCTTTCAAAGAGTTTTCCCTGTCAGTATTCTGTCTGCGGGACAGAGCATCACCTCCCTGGGCCAGGTTTCACGGGGTGTTTGCAGCCTCCTGATGGGTTTTTGAATGCCCCTTCAGGAATCTTCCTGAGGCGTAGACCTGTTTCTATTCATAATAACTTCTCCACGCGCCTTGGGATTTTCTACAAACAGAGATGAAGTTCCAGCATGTTAACATATTTGCATCCGTGAACTACCCAGAATCAAAATGTCTTTTTAAAAGAGTAACGTGATGGGGCACCTGGGTGGTTCAGTCGGTTGAGTGTCCTACTTCGGCTCGGGTCACGATCTCACGGTTCGTGGGTTCCAGCCCCGTGTCAGGCTCTGGGCTGATGGCTCAGAGCCCGGACCCTGCTCCAGATTCTGTGTCTCCCTCTCTCTCTGCCCCTCCCCTGCTCACATTCTCTCTCTCTGTCTCTCCCTCTCTCTCAAAAATAAATAAACATTAAAAAAATTTTAATAAATCAATAAATAAAAGAGTAACATGATGATACGAACAGTCTGTCTCACAATGTAAAAACTGCTAGATATGAAAGGTTCTTCAACCCATTCAAAAGAGGGAGGCATTAAAAATAAAGCTGAGGGAACATTTCATTCACTACAATGAAACCACATATTGGCTTGATTTTTTTTTTTTTAAGCCAGTAGGAGAAATGTTCTCGCCAAGTGTTTAAATTAATGGACACTTTTCTTAGCTGGAGTTCTTTCTCCCTTCTGTGTGTTTGGGAAGTAATTTAAGAATGGGAATCAGGAGCTGGGGACTGCCTCCATCAATGGTGTATTATGATATCTTGAATAGGACCCTCACATGCTCTGCTCTTTGGTTTCCTCATACATAAAATGAGAACAAAAGTGCTGAGTCTAGCTGAAAAGGTTGTTGCAAGGATGAAATGAGGTAATGTGAACAGTATGTAAAGAATTGCCCAAATATGTCAAATCCTGTTATGATTAAGACTGGAACGTTTTGGTGAGGTGCTATGACTACCACATAAATGAGTGGGAATTAAAGACTCACTGTCTCCACTAAGTCAGTATATTTTAAAACAAACAGTTACATAACGAACGCCGTCGTGGGTTTTGTTACCAAATCCAGATTGCTTGAAATACAGGATATGAGTGCTTGTAATTTTCCTGTGAAAACGGTTCCTGTGTCTAGTCCATTTCTGGCCATAAGTGCTCCTGTTAAATATATATATATGGTGTGTGTGTGTGTGTGTGTGTGTGTGTGTGTGTGTGTGTGTGTCAAGAGGTCTGTTTCTCTATTCCATGGCTGTGCCTTTTTTTTGCATACATTTTTACAAATGAGATTAAAATACACCATGAAATTCACATTTTTGAAGTGTACCTATCAGTGGTTTTCAGTGTACTTATTCACAGAGTGGTTTATTCATCACCGCTATATACGTCTCAAATATTTTCAGTCCAGAGAACAGAAATACCATAGCCACTAGCAGGATGCCCCTTCCCCCCCCCCTCCCCTCAGCCCCTGGACGACACTGATCTAGACAAATCTCTGTGGATTTGTCTCTTGGACACATTCTACAGATTTGTGAATTTCCTAATTGTTCTTCTGTGGCCGATTTCGAATACCATTCCACTACGATCAGAGTTGATATCTCACCATTTCAGTATTTTTAACTGTAAAAAGGGTCTCATTTCAGGCTCTTGGGTGGCTCAGTTGGTTAAGCCTCTGACTCTTGATTTCAGCTCAGGTCGCGATCTCATGGTTTGTGAGTTCAAGCCATGCATCGGGCTCTGCGCTGACAGTGTGGAGCCTGCTTGGGATTCTCTCGCTCTCTCAATAAATAAATAAACTTTTTTTTTGTTTAAAAAGGGGGGGGGGTCTCACTTTACAGCTTATCCTATGATCTATTCTGGAGAATGTTCCAGATGCTCTTTAGAAAACTGTGTATTCTGCTGATGTTGAATAGAGTCCTACAGACACCCTTAGGCCCCACCCTCATCCAGGATGACATCATTGTGACTTAGGTAGTTCCATCTGTAAAAACTCTATTTTCAAATAAGCTCACTGTCTGAAGTTCTTGATGGGTGTGGATGTGAGGGTGGGGGGCATTGCCAAACCCAGGACAAGCAGTTTCGTGAATGGCATCCCTGCCTTCTAAACACATTATCTGGGCTTCCTCAGGAGTGGTCTCCGCTGACGGCTTTTCTTCTGTTGTATAGGTCCTACCTTCCTCTTCCTTTGCACATACAGCGATTTTTGCTTAAAACGGGGATTTTAAATAATGTAATGTCAACACTGGAAACCAGATCCATACAGACACACAGTGTGTGTTGTTCTTTGTTAATGAATGTTCAGAACCAGTTCTGAAAGTCTGTGTTCTTTGTGCTCAGTTAGCTTCGCGGTCAGCTAATGATTTGAGAGGAATTTCCTTAAATGCCTGGAAGCAAGAAGGCTCTCAGTCTCTGTTGACGGGCTCTGTGCTGGTGTTCGCGAATGCCTTCAAGACCCAGCCACCAGGTGTCTGAAAATTCTACCTCAGCCTCACTTTGTACTTGAGCAGAGTCTCGGGGTCAGCCAGCCGTGAGAGCTTCCACAACTTAGATCTTCCCTAAGCACGGGCACAGCCCTGGGCATGAGCACAGTTCTGCACGTGCACGGAGCCTTCCAGATGCCCAGGAATATGCCAGGGCTTTATTAACCGCCCCCCCCCCCCCCACCACACACACACAAAAGATATCTTCGTCCTCCAGCTTTTCCTTGTAACCGTTTTGGTTGGCCTATTGTTGGGCATATTGTCACCTACCCTAGGACCACTGGAAAATGAAAATGTTGCCTGATCAATTTCAACAAATGCCTTCCAAAAAGCTGCTGCTCTCGGTGATCTCTGAGTCCGTTCAGATCGAGACAAGGCTGACGAGTGGGGTCTTCTGGGAACCACAGCCGGTTAAAATAATGACAGTTGTCTGGGAACTGGGCTTGTGCCATGGGTCGCTGCCAGGCTGCCCGTCTTCCCCAGGAGCGTATGGTGTTTCCAAGGCCACCACAGAGCTGAGAGCGCGGAGGGGGAATGGGAAAAGTTCTGTTAAAACTCCACAAAACTTGCTGTTCTTACCAAGATTAAGCAGGTTTTTGTTTGCTTTTTCTCTTTCTTTTTTTTAAATAAACATTCCCTGGATTGTTGTCTTTGGTTAGTTTCCTGAGCTCTGAAAAAGTCTATTCTGATCACTGTTGCTAATGTTCTCATTGCTTTCCTAGAGCAAAGGAGCTTCAGGGGTCGTTCCTCCATCACCCGCTCTGACCTCCCGTGGCCGTATCTTTTCAGACTCATAACTAATTTCATGACTTTGAACTTACCAGACTCAGAGGAAATAGAGTGCCTTAAAATGTGAAGTCCTCAGTTGGACTACGTGGTGGGAGCATCCTTCTGGAAATACGCTACAGAGGCAAACCCTGTTCTTCATACTGGGAGAGCTACATATTTGGCAATCACCATCTTTACTCTATCGACCACAAGCAGAGCAAGCTCACTCAGGTTTCACCGTAAAGGCATAATTTATCCCCTGGATAACGATTTACTAGGCATATTAGAGTGGGCTACTCTTTTCTCCTTGCAGATTACACTTGCACCAAAACGACTTAGATTGGTCATTTCTCACAATAGATTTCTCCATCTGCGAATTCCTCGCTAGTGCATTTCACTACGAGATTTCAAACTGGTATTTTGTTAGTTTTTTATTACGATTGATCTTGCTAGACTGTAAGGTCTGTTCAAACAACCTTGTGGTTAAGATCCATTCAGTGGGGAATCAAATGTATTGTAAAATTCCACGGTTTGCTTTGGAAAATATAATGTATTTAAAATTTGCAAACTGCCTTGGGGCGCCTGGGTGGCTCAGTCGGTTAAGCACCCAACTTTGGCACAGGTCATGATCTCACGGTATGTGAGTTCGAGCCCCACGTCGGGCTCTGTGCTGACAACTCAGATTCTGGAAACTGCTTCAGATTCTGTGTCTCCCTCTCTCTGCCCCTCCCCTTCTTGTGCTCTCTCTCTCTCTCTCTCTCTCTCTGTCTCTCAAAAATAAAATAAACATTAAAAAAAATTTAATGAAAAATAAATAAATAAAATGAAATTTACAAACTGTGAATATAGGGAAAAGCGTAAAAAAAAACCACTCTTTCATTTGTGGATACTATGCCTAGCATTTTTTTTTTCAACATTTATTTAATTTTGGGACAGAGAGAGACAGAGCATGAACGGGGGAGGGGCAGAGAGAGAGGGAGACACAGAATCGGAAACAGGCTCCAGGCTCTGAGCCATCAGCCCAGAGCCCAACGCAGGGCTCGAACTCACGGACCGCGAGATCGTGACCTGGCTGAAGTAGGACGCTTAACCGACTGCGCCACCCAGGCGCCCCTAGCATTTTCACACATATCGTGTAATTTACTATTTCCAGCAATCTTTTGAAGAAGTTAATAGAATGGACTCCTATTTTACAAATTACAAAATGAGGATCTTAAATAATATTTCCACAGTTACACAACCAGTGATGGACAGAACCCAGCTTCAAAGGCAATCTGTTTATTTTGTTTTTCACCGGGCTTTGGTTTGGGAAATAATGGTAATGATAAATTCACCTCCTGATTATCCGAACTTCCACAAAGTTCAAAATAGTTGAAGGGATTTCTCCTTATATTTCTCTTTCTATATAAGAATATATAGAATATGTTTTTCTATCCGCCTTTTTAGATAACAGCCAGAGGCAAAATCTTTGTTCTCAATACCACAGACTATAACTCAATACAGAATATAATATTATTAGGAAAACATGAATCACAAGTGAGTAATGGTATTGCTTAGAGTTTTTAGGAAAATAACAGACTGATAGGCATTTTTATCACAGTATAGCTTGTTTACAATAAAAGCGTTAGCTACTTATTATTTTAATGCATTGCTAAAAGCATTACATATTACATATAATATATAATATATATAATATATATAATTACATATTTGGATTTTCAAAAATATCACTAACCCAGTAATAAAAATAACGTTCCAAACCACTAAGATTTTCTTGGAATGATTCAGCAGTTAAGCATATGGCACTTAACACTCTTTTCATGAGTCATTGTTTTAGAATAACTTTCTTTTTTTTTAATTTTTTTTTTTCAACGTTTATTTATTTTTGGGACAGAGAGAGACAGAGCATGAACGGGGGAGGGGCAGAGAGAGAGGGAGACACAGAATCGGAAACAGGCTCCAGGCTCTGAGCCATCAGCCCAGAGCCTGACGCGGGGCTCGAACTCACGGACCGCGAGATCGTGACCTGGCTGAAGTCGGACGCTTAACCGACTGCGCCACCCAGGCGCCCCTAGAATAACTTTCTTTTTAATGTTACAATACTTTCTTGTAGGGATTTTTGATTTTGCAAACAATTTTACATCAATCGAGGTTTTCAAAAGTTTTTCACTATTACATAAAAAGTATATTTCAGGTCTCTTTACACAACATCAGAATATTCACAAGAAATGTTATCACTCTCTCATGAAGCACAGTCATAATACACATTTGGTGGCCATTCTGGCCCCTTCTCCCTTTCATCCCAGAGAGTCACTGATGAATAGGGTAGTGATTCCACTGTCATACATGTCCCCATTATTTTTAGCAAGATCTGTAAACTCTGTGATTATGGCTTGTCTCGCTAGAAACTTTTGCTCTGGTAGACTCGGAAAATAAGTCATCGTATCACATTCCAAGTGGCTTCGTCGAGCAGGGGCCATCTTTCCTGCTCGTTGATCAAGAAGTCTTTTATCAAGGACTATAATTCTTTCGATACTTTTCTATTTCTTTCAGTCGGTTAAAGGCTGTGAAAATCTCCTAGGTGTATGATAATCTCCTAGGTATGAAAAGAAGTATGTGTTAATACCCACACCAGAAGAGAAGAGAGTACATTGTCTTAAACGTATACAAGGTTTGGAACTTCAAACAGACATTTGCCTAATGTCGAGACTCTTGAAGGAATGCTGTTCACAGTAAGAGTTCTAGAAATAGAAACGTGCCCCAAACAGGGCCAGAAATACTACAAAAGAACTAGCCGTTCTCATGGGACTCTGGTTTGGGGGAAGAAAATACTTTTTGTGAAAAATTAAATCCTAGTTTGATCTTCACACAGCGACATAATACAAAAATATTATCAAAAGGTTGTAGGGGGGGGCGCCTGGGTGGCGCAGTCGGTTAAGCGTCCGACTTCACCCAGGTCACGATCTCGTGGTCCGGGAGTTCGAGCCCCGCGTCGGGCTCTGGGCTGATGGCTTGGAGCCTGGAGCCTGTTTCCGATTCTGTGTCTCCCTCTCTCTCTGCGCCTCCCCCATTCATGCTCTGTCTCTCTCTGTCCCAAAAATAAATAAACGTTGAAAAAAAAAAATTTTTAAAAAATAAATAAATTAAAAAAAAAAAAAAAGGTTGTGGGGGTACCTGGGTTGGCTCAGTTCATTAAGCGTCTGACTTCAGCTCAGGTCACGATCTCACGGTGCGGGGTTTGAGCCCCACGTTAGGCTCTGCGCTGACAGCTCAGAGCCTGCTTGGGACTCTCTCTCGCTCTGTCTCTCTGCCCTCCCCCCCACTCACATGTGCTCTCTCTCTCTCTCTCAAAATAAATAAGCTTAAAAAAAGGGGGGGTCATGGACCCCCCCAAGCTGGTAAATTAAGAGAAAATATATTTTGGGTACATGAGATAATTGGTGAGTCCAGCCGAGGAAAATGCAAAACCATGTCTTTTGTGCTCCACGTCAGGCAAGGCCACGGAAGCTCCTGCCAGACCAATTTTCCCACAAATAACAGCTATACACTCGGATAAATTTTTTAAAACCTGCCTGGAGGTAGCAGAGAGTGAACAAAAGCAGGAAGTTTATAACAGAGAATCAGTTCGGAAGAAAGAATGGCCTGGAGTGATTTTCCTGTTTTTTTAATGACTTAAGCCTGAGAGTCAGGCTGGGTTCAGCACTGACAGGGTAAAACACTGATGGAAATCCATACTTTTTCTGACCTTCAGAAACACAGGACAGGGTTTGGAATAACCATTGCCACTAGAAAGTGAGGAAGATATTCCGAAAAGAACAGAGCCAAAGAGAGGTGGAGTTCCGTGTAAAAAGTTTGGCCAACTGACTGGCTCATTTTGAATCGTGCAAACTCACAGAATTTTAAAGTGAATTTTGAGCTGCACCAAAAAGGCAATGTTTATCAGTCCAAAATGATTAATTGCCTGCTGATGCTTAGAAAATCAGCACTCTATTTGGGAATACAACAGAATTCAGAGTCTCTAAACCTTCAGAGTATTCAGGAAACAGTAGATTCAGCCAACAGATGAAGAAAGGACAAACAAACCCATCCTCAAGAGAAAAGACAATCATCGATGGACACCGATTCCCAAATGAACATGTATTGGGATAAGCAGACCGGGTTTGGTTTTATGTGTTTTAACTCATCTCAGTGGCCTAAAAGAAAATATGCTCTCAAAAAAAAAAAAAAAAAAAAAAAAAAAAAGGCTGAAAAAGTCTCAGTTTGGCGAAAGCTCTAATTTAGAGAATCAAGGGACTCGCTGAATCCCGAGAGTGGGTGTGCACAAAAATGAGTAAGCACATCATAGTCAAAATACTGAACACCAAAGAAAAAAATGTTTTAAAATAAGCCAGAGAAAAATGATACATTACCCACATGCAAAAAAGAAAAAAAAACTGATTCAAATATTTTCTGATTTCTTGTCAGAGATTTTGGAGTCAGAAGACAGAGGCACAACATAATAAGTGTTGGAGGAGAGGGAAAAAAAAAAGCCTGTCAAGCCACAGTTCTACATCCAACAAACATATTCTTCAGGAAGGTAAAGACCATCTCAGATAAGAAGACAAAGACAGGGGACAGTAGTGACTTGGACCAGGAAGAAATTCACATCGTCAGGGAAGAATGGAGCACAACAGAAAATGACATGACTGTTCGCACGAAGTATCCTAGGAAACCCACAAAACAACTACCGAAATCCAAAATTGAATTTACGAAGATCAGAAATCAATTGCGTTACTGCGCACAATCAGCAGACAATGGGAACTGTAACAAAATAAAGCATTAAACGGATATACAAGTTGTATAGATGGCCCAACACAGGGCTCGTCGAACGACAAAGGCGGCTGAAGATGAACTGAGAAAAATGACACCACGGGAAACAAATCAGCACGAGGAAAAGCGAACAGAAGCGACAGACACGGGGTCCCTGCTGGAAATAGGGAGCGCGTCACCTGAGCCTGGAAGAAAGGCTACCTTGTTATAAAGCGGCAGAAACTTGGCCACGTTGTGGGTTCTACCGCTGGGTGGAAAGTGCAACTTGTAATCAGTGAACTTGGGTATTGAGCCGAGATTTCCGAGCAAAACTGGAAGGTGTCACCTGGTTTCTCCTTGCTTTTTGTAGTTAAATGCTACAGAAAGGGAGAAACTGAGCAATGAGCTGTTAAGAGAAAAGAAACCAGCACTCGATGATTTGGAAAATTCTCAGTCTTTCCAGATAGCCTGCTCTAGAAACAGGGCCAAGGGTGTGACTGGAAAACCATTTGTTAAAGAGACGAGATGTGGGACTCGTGGATCCAGTCGACCTTCTCTGGCTGGTTATCCAGGAAGGAACGGCGTAGAATGCTCACATTTAAAGGAGCTGGTCTCTGACGTCCCCTGGAGACTGACAAGGTTTTCGAGAACTTTGTATCGGCAGAACCACGGCCAGCATGGAATGACAGGGACAGACAAACAGAATGACTTCCAGGGCAGGGCTGTGGAGCCAGACGCCACAGAAGGCAAAGCTGCCATCCTGGAAGGCCCCAAGGACAGAGCATCAAACCACAGAGGATCGTTCTCAGCCTTAACCTAGTGGAGCTTTCCTGGAGGAGTCAAGAACTTTCTCTAGACCAGTCCCCTCCCCAACTCTCCACCCCCACCCTTGTTCTTTCCATTAATCCCTTTTGGATGGAAATGGCGATCCTATGCTGTCCCACCATTGTACTTTGGAAGCAAATAACTTGTTTTCTGGTCCCACTGTTCTGCGGAGGGAAAGAAATTTGGGCCCAGAATGGATTCGACCAAGAGTCCTACTCATACCTGATTTAGATCATTTGGATAATGAGATTTGGAACTTTTTCCAAAGGGTAATATTTAGATGAGGTTTGGATGTAGGGTTAATGCTGGAATGGTTTAAGACTTTGGAGGATGCTGAGATGGGGTGAATGTATTTTGCACATGAGAGAACATGAATTTTGGGGTGCCAGGGGTTGGACTCTACTGGGTTGAATAGTGTACCCTCCCCTCAAAAAATTTCTGTGTCCACCTGGAACCTGTGAACATGACCTTATTTGGAAACAAGGTCTTCACAGGTGTGATGAAGTTAACATGAGGTCACACTGGATTAGAGCAGTCCCTGACCCAAGTGTCCTTACAGGAAGGAGGAAATTTGAACAGGGACGCGCATGGGGAATAAAGCCGTGTGAAGCCAGAGGCAGAGATTGGAGTGATATTATCATAAACTAAGAGACACCAAAGATTACCAACAACCACCAGAAACCAAAGAGGCAGGGAACAATCCTTCCAGGTTTAACACCTGACAACACCTGGATTTCAGACTTCTGACCTTCTGAACTGCGAGAGGATAAATTTCTGTTTTAATCTACCTACTCTGTGCTAGTCACCCTGGGAAACTGGGACCAATTTATGGAAGTGAATGGCTTGCATTAACGGGAGTACAAACAGAGCATCGTTCGTGAAATAACTAATCTAAGAAGAAATAAAATTAGTATTGCCATTGACTTACAGGATCATCTTCATAGGACTTTTAAGAGAATAGATAAGCAATTAACAGGAAAAGTAACATTGAAAAACTCTCTGTGCTCCAAATCAGAACTCAAGTAATATTACTACACACCAACAAAAACTCAATTGTAATATAATAATAATCTAATAAATATAAATAAATATTTCACAACAGCTACTACAAACTCTAAAGTGCCTATAAATAAGGGTTTTTTTTAATATATTTTAAAACATTTATTTATTTTGAGAAAGAAAGAGAAAGAGGGTGAATGAGGAAGGGCAAAGAGAGAGGGACAGAGAGAATCCCAAGCAGGCTCCATGCTGTCAGCACAGAACCCAACTTGGGGCCCAATCACATGACTATGAGATCATGACTGAGCCAAAATCAAGAGTCAGATGCTTTACTGACCGAGCCACCCAGGTACCCCTATAAATAAGTTTTTTTAAATAATACGATGTTCGAAGTCTTTGTTTTAGTTCGTCAACACTGCTATGCCAGAATCCAAAATGAAGTAGCCTAAACAGTAAACATACCTCACAGTTCTGGAGGCTGGAAAGTCCACGATGAAAGTGCCAGCTGATTTGGTTCCTGGTTTGGGACCTCTTCCTGGTTTGCAGGGAGATACTGACTTGATGTGTCCTCACATGGTACAGAGAGAGAGAGATTGCATGCTCTGGTCCCTACGTCCCTTATTAAGGCCACCGATCCCACCATAGGGACTCCACCCCCATCCTCATGCAAACCCAGTTACCTCCCAAAAACCCCATTCCCAAATACAATTACACTGAACATTAGGCTTTAAGACACTCAAACCGTTAGATAGATAGATAGATAGATAGATAGATAGATAGATAGATAATAGATAAATAGATAGATGGATAATAGGTAAATAGATGATAGATAGATAGATAGATAGATAGATAGATGATAGATAGATAATACATATAGACAGACAGATGGATAATAGATAGTAAATAGATAATAGATAGATAATAGATAGATAGATAGATAATAGATAGATAATGGATAGATAGATAATGGATAGATAGATAATGAATAGATAGATAATAGATAGATAATAGATACATAGATAATAGATAGGTAAAAGATGATAGATAATAGATAAGTAGGTAGATAGATAATAGATAGATAAGTAGGTAGACAGATAATAGATAGATAGATAGATAGATAGATAGATAGATAGATAGATAATAGATGACAGATAGATAGATAGATAGATAGATAGATAGATAGATAGATAGATAATAAAGAGATAGATGGATAATAGGTAGATAGATAATAGATAAATAGATGGATAATAGATAATAGATACATGATTGATAGATAATAGATAGATAATAGATAATGGATAGATAATAGATACATAGATACATAGATATTAGATAGATGGATAAGAGATAGGTAAAAGATGATAGATAATAGATAGATAGATAGATAGATAGATAGATAGATAGATAATAGATGATAGATGATAGATTTTAAGGAAAAAGAGAAGAGAAATAGATACATCATTTTCAAAGTTCTAATCAAAATTTCTTAAGCGGATTTCAGAGAATTACATACACACATATCTAAAAATCATCCTAGGAGCTTCTGGGTGGCTCAGTCAGTTAAGTTTGCGATTCTTGATTTCAGCTAAGGTCATGATCTCAGTGGTTCGTGGGTTCGAGGTCCCCGTCAGACTCTGCTCTTATGACGTGAAGCCTGCTTTGGGTTTTCTCTCTCCCTCTCTCTCTGCTCTTCCCCTGCTCGCTCGCTCTCTCTCTCTCTCTCTCTCTCTCTCTTTCTCTCTCTCTCTCTCTCTCTCTCAAAAATAAATAAATACAACATTTAAAAAATAAAAATAAATTAAAAATAAAAATCAGTCTACAAGAGTAAAAGGAACTCAAAATTATTTGAAGAAGAAGGTATCTGCCCTTCCATAGGTCAAGAATTACTGTAGGTCTCCCTAGGACTCAATGAAACTACTCCTCTAATAAAAATAAATAAATTAAAACTTTAAAATATCACAGAGATAGGAAAACATATATCTACAGTAACTATAGTTTTGTAGTTCACAGTAGATTCGATCACCTATGTGACATGGAAATGATTCAACCTTCTTTTGAATTCTTGTTTAGAACCAGCTTAAATGGATAGTGTTGTTTGTAAAGCTCCCTAATCATTCCTTGTGTTTAGTGACTGAGGAAAATATCACAGGCTAGTGAGGAGTTTGTTATAGGCCCAAGGAACTGTGTGAATTAATAAATCAGAAACCAGTCTGGAGCTCTGTAACACCTGAGACATACAGGCTCTGTAACATCGAACGGTGCTCTGAGAAGTTCCCCACGCTTCCTTAAGTGTCCGACGTAAGCTTTCCTTGGGCAAGGCTAAGGTAACTGAAGTCCGTTCCTTCTTCAGAACGTGCATGGTGAATTGGAGAGGCCACATTTGTCCTGTGCATAGAACCAACCCTGGAAGAACAAATCAAAAGGCCCTTCAAATCAAAACTCCTCCTCAATAACAAAAACAACCACATTTTTAGATTCTCCATGCATCTCAAGGTAATTATGATGTTGATATTGTCCCAACTTGCAAAAATAATATTTAAAAGCTTCTATATGACGCGGTTCATCCTCCAGCATCATTTCCACTGTTCAGGAACATAGAGTCTGAATTACTTCGATGGGATAGAGATGCTCAGTGTTTACAGATGAGGGGACCTAAAAATGAAGATTCTCATTCACCGTTTCACATTGACTCCCGGCCAAGAACGTGTAGGAGCCCAGAGCTCCTGGAGCCGTGCGTTTGCTTGGACAAGGAAACCACAAGGAATTGTCACCACCTCTTGTAATGACTCCTGCCAGATGGCCACAGATGAAGACCAGATCTGTTTTGTTTGTCTCCTTTTCCTTAAACTTGCCCGTGTCATGTGAAAGTCAGGAGTCGGATTTTTTTAATTAGTTTCCATACTCTAGAACTAAAAGATAAATAGGAGAATGAAACCAATGACTGATTACACTTTTGAATTCTGGCATCCCCTCCTCTCCCCCCAGTCAGTAAAGGAGAAGAAACCAGTAGAAAGTTTGAATCATTTTTAACACCCCCTCCCAAAACCTGAATGCCTGTAACTTGCTTTCTGGTTAGGCTGCTTAATCCATCTGTATCAATAAATTCTAGAGACCGTGAAATTACAATCCCTTAGTTTTCCAAGTCCTCTTTCCTTATGTGAAGCTTCTTCATAAATGTAAGTACTCACTCCAAATCCTGTTAAGTATGAAATATTTGAATAGCTGATTTTTTTTGTTTGTTTTCTCGCCTAGATTTAAATGGCTTTTTCACAAACAGAGTTCACGTTTTGCTTAGCCAATTTTATGTTGTTTCACAAAAACACACACGAAAGGCGGTGGGACTGGGAATGGAAGAGGGGTCAAAGTGAAGGGTAGCCGAATTTAATATTGTAACTTATCACGAGGGAAGCGCACGGCTCTGGGCGGTAAAAGCAGCACAATGTGCCCGTCCAGGGATCAATATCCTTGACTTCACTGGTGCCACTGTGATCGGCAGATATTGAAGGCCTCGCGTAGGAAAAGAAATATGGGGAGAAAGTTGGTAAGAAGAGTTAAGAGAGCAGGAAATGATAATGAAGCCAGTAAAGGTTGGAGGCGGGGGGTTGGAGAAGTTGTTTTCTGATTTTTTTAACTTTCACATCTTTAACTTGTGTAGTATTTTCTGCCGACAGCCAATGAGAGGTTAAAATTGGGCTGTTGCTACCGGAGAACGAAATCGCTGATCGTTAGGAAAGTCCTCGGAAGCCCGGACACAAAGGTTCATCCCAAGGGGCAAAAGTTCCACCAGGGAAGACAGCCTTGCTGACCGCCCTTCACCTCCATGTCACTTACTTTGCCACCTCTTTCCAAATATACAAGCATCTGAGAAACTGGGGGTGCGGTTAGGTTGGGGATCAGGAGCTTGGGTCCCGGTGAAGGGGCCACACGACCTGGGGCGCTCTCAGCCTCGTGTCCCCATCTGCCAGTAGAGGCTAGTAGAAACCCCCCGCCACCGGTGGGAAGGACTCGATTAGCGCACTGCCAGCACTCAGCGACAGGACCGTCAGGAAACACGCACTCAATAAGCGTGAAACCCTTCTCTCCCGTCCTCCCCAGCCTCTCCTGTCCCCAGCAGTCCTCCCCAGCCTCTCCTGTCCCCACCGCCCCCACAGGCTCATCGCTAGTCTTGTCCTGAGGGCACGCCAGAGGCTTGCAGAGAAATGGGGCCAATGCTTCTCATTGACCTTTAACAAAAAGACTGCACCTTTGAAAAAGAAGAAAGAAAGGGCTTAGGCTACGTTGATTCTCTTGAATATTTTCATGATGAGATGAAGGCATCTCAAAACATCATGTGAGTTTTCAGCTAACTTATGGACATTTTTCTCCCCTAGAATAGATGAACTAAAAAGATTTAAGAGGTGTTTTTTTTTCAAGTTTGATTTTTTTTTAACTTTTTTTTTTTTTTCGAGAGAGACAAAAAGAGCGTGAATGGTAGAGGGGCAGAGAGAGAGGGAGACACAGAATCTGAAGCAGGCTCCAGGCTCCGAGCTGTCAGGGCTCGAACTCACGAACCTCGAGATCATGACCTGAGCCGAAGTCGGATGCTCTACCGACTGAGCCACCCATGTGCCGCTCAAGTTTGATTTTTAAAGCGATAGCTGAATATATGTTGTTAGCTATTTCTAAACTGTTTTGTTTTATATACTTTTCCTTTAGAATCTAACTCTGTCTCTCTCCTTGCGGTTTTGCTAAAAGGCTCATAGGTCACATGAATTAACTTCACAAAAATACCGGGATCAGGATATAGGTAGTCACCACATGTCACAGTTAACAAAGAGGTAATTGCGTCTGTCTCCAGTGACTTGGATCTTGCCTCTAAGTGACACGCTTGGATAGCGCAGATGCTCTGACTTTCCGGAGGGAAATACCTCAGAAAAGGAAAGCCTCCGAGTTGGTGTCTCGGGACCTCCCTCACTCGGCGTCTTCTGACGAATTCTTTATGTATGGGCACCATAGCAAGGCAATTGAAGAATGTCACAATTACGCTTACAATTTGCATTTGATATTCGTCAGCTCATTCACAGCCCAGCGCGTAGTTTTACTGACTCTAGGCTATGTTCTTTGGGATAGCAGGGTCCCAACTGAACCCAACATGCACCCTTCTCTAGGAAACACGGTAAAAAGGTGCATGTAAAAGCAACAATATCGTAAGATAGAAAATAGTGACCACTGAATCAGGACCTGGGAGGTATACAGAGATGTGTATGATATGTTTTGTTTATGTATTTCATGTCCGGAACAAACAACAACAACACATTATATTTTAAAAAAATTTTTTTAACATTTATTCATTTTTGAGAGACAGAGAGACAGAGCATGAGCAGGGAAGGGGCAGAGAGAGAGGGAGACACAGAATCCGAAGCAGGCTCCAGGCTCCGAGCTGTCTGCACAGAGCCTGACGCGAGGCTCGAACTCACGGACCGCGAGATCATGACCTGAACCGAAGTTGGACGCTTAACCGACTGAGCCCCCCAGGCGCCCCAACGCGTTATATTTTAGAGGCAAGAGTATTAAGAACATTCCGAGTACAAACAGAAGTGGCAAATCGTGACATAAACATATAGCTAACCCCGGCCAAAACTACCTGCCTTCCCTATCATTTTAAATAATGGGTTGATTACGGGAGCTACGCATCAGCTTACTTGAGTCTGCCGAGTTGATTCCAAGCATGTGCATGCGATGAGCATGTTTCCAAGTGCTTCTAATTTTACCTGGTAAAATACTATTCCCTGAGCCACCGTGGCCAGGCGTGAGGGCAGGAGAATAAAGTCTACACCGCGATATATGTATGTTGCTTTTCTCTATGTCTACACCCTGCGTTTCCTTCCCCAGCAGCAGCACATCACGGAAAGCCTATTGGCATATGCGACCACAGAAACCGCCCCCCGCAACAAACCCCAGCACCTGCCTGCGAGGTGAGCCACGACCTCTCCCAGGGCCACACCGCGCCGCACCGTCACGGGGCTTCCCACGGCTAGCACGGGGCAGGTCACAGGAAGATAGCTGCTATGGACTGGATTCGTTCGGTGTCAGGCAGTATTTAGGGGCTCGTTGCATTACTTGCGTTACCTAAGTCGTGACCGTAATAAAGATTTCAGAAAGCTCTTGAAGTGCTTGTTTTAGGGAAGGAAGGATGTAAGAACAATCAAGGTGTGACGAAATCGCTTTGGACTGATTCGCGAAAGAAAACCTGAGTCCAAAACGTTTGCGCTTGTTTTCTGCTCACTTACACAGCAGTGAGCGAGGTGGAGCTTTAGTGTGAGCTCTGCATGAGAACAGTCCGTGCAGGGCATCTGGGGGCTCAGTCGGTTGGGCGTCCGACTTCGGCTCAGGTCACGGTCTCGCGGGCTGGTGGGTTCGAGCCCCGCGTCGGGCTCTGTGCTGACAGCTCAGAGCCCGGAGCTGCTTTGGATTCTGTGTCTCCCTCTCTGTCTGCCCCTTCCCTGCTCCTGATCGCTCTCTCGCTCTCTCACTCTCTTAAAAATAAATAAACAGGGGCGCCTGGGTGGCTTGGTCGGTTATGCGTCCGACTTCAGCCCAGGTCATGATCTCACGGTCCGTGAGTTCAAGCCCCGCGTTGGGCTCTGTGCTGACAGCTCAGAGCCTGGAGCCTGTTTCAGATTCTGTGTCTCCCTCTCTCTCTGCCCCTCCCCTGTTCATGCTCTGTCTGTCTCTGTCTCAAAAAATAAATAAACGTTAAAAAAAAATTAAAATAAAAATAAATAAATAAATAAACATTTACAAAATTAAAAAAAAAAGATTTTAGTCTTGCTTCTGTTAAGATTTTTATCAGCGCTGTAATTCACACTAAAGCATGAAGGGCTGCTTACATTATGTCACGCCTTCCTGGTGCATAATCGAGATAACGGAACGAATGTCCGTTCGGTCTCAGCTAGATGGGGAGGCCGAGGTGATGCGGAGGGGACTCTGGAGGGTCTACACCCCATCTCCCACCCCTGGCCTGCTTATTCGACTCATGAGTCTAGCTGTATACTGACCTATAGCATAGGTTTCCTAGCGAGCTCCCTTTTTCAAAATAAGAAGCCACGAATATTCTTTTTGAAAGCGTTAATCTCTTCTTTATCCCACGTGGATTTTGCCTCAGCGGGGAAACCACTCATGTATTCTTACATTTCTCTTTATCCCTGCACGTCAGAGCAATCTTGGTAATCTTTGTGCCTTCTGGAAACTGAGGAGAGACTTTCTACAACGCTTTGAAGAAAGGAGAAAACAGCAACGTGGATAAGACGTGAGGAGGGTGTTGAAAGACGGTATCTTCGGGAATGACAATTAGGAACCCAATAAAACCCATTTATCTCAGGTTTTCAATGAGAAAATAATTATTTGGTTCACAAAGAGACATTACCACTATGGGCCTGAGAAATCAGCTGTGTTTAGGGTGGGGATCCCCTCCTCTGAAGTTATTTTATGTGACAGTCTTCCAGAAGCCCCCATTTTCCATCACTAAAAATGCACTTCTTGGGGCCCAGGGTAGGACTTGGGGTGGGCGGGGGGAGCCATGGCGATGGTCAAACCCACAGGTACACAGCACACTCTTCTCTGAACAGCACTACATGAGTGAGCTTTCAGATTGCTTCTGAACCTTCGAGGATGGCTGAAAGGAAGGTTCTGGGGGACTTTGAAGGAGAGTGGATCAGTAATGAGCAGGGAAAAAAAACTAAAGGCAAAAATGTAAAGTTACACTGAGGCAACGTGGCAGAATGCCTCGGTTGAGGGGTTCTCAAGGGAAGGAAAGAAGGCCGACGCAATGGCCAGTTTGTCTCTGGGACTATTCTGTCTGGACCGTTCCGGTAAAGAGGAAAATGAGGGCACACAGGGTGCCACCCACATTCGGACAATGGCTTGCTTTCTGTTGGGCATTGCACGCATCCATCAGAAAGCAGGGGACACTCACCCCAGCGTGTGACTCATGTCAGGGACACAGTGAATCCTTGTTGGGAGAATGAACAAAAGCATGAATACAATCGTCTAATTTTAATTTTAGGATTTCCTGACATTCCAGAAAGACATTTTATGTTCTTTTAATGTAAGCAATAACACGTCTAGATGTGCTAGATTTTTTTTTTACAGTCCCCAAAAATAATGCAGGAAAACAAAAGACCAGGAATTAGGAATCCAAGCCAACTGTCACTATTTATAGTGCACTGAGAAATATCTCGCAGAACTCCTCATCGAGTGCTTTTTTTCTCCCCCCCCCCCCCCCCCCACTGGAAGGATAACCTCTGACGGTCAAGGGAGTTGGAGGAAAGAACAAAAAATGATAAAATATGCAGACAGAGCAGCGAAAGGTATTTTAAAACAGTCTCTTCACCTAAATAGCAGATCAATCCAGTTGAAAAGTCACGTCCGTGGATTTCACAGTAACAGCAACAAACTCTGGGTTACAGCGCGTGACTTAGTGTCCTTTCGGAGAGATGCCGGGATTCGTGGCAGCGTCACTGGGAACAGCCGTGCACACAGAATGGACCAGCTGAAGAACTCAAAGAACCCTGCTGTGCTGCTCACAGATTTCAGTCAAGTGGCTCCCCCACGAGCCAATGGCAAGGGCATTGTTTGCCTGGTTGGCTGACCGTGAGAGTTTAAAACCGCTTTGGAAAAATACACAGCACACAATGGGTGTGCTTTGTGATCCTTCTTGCCTGTAGTTCACTCGTTCCACAGATATTTTTGAGAGCCCGTTACGTGCCGGGCGATGCGCAAGGTGCTGCAGAGAGCGCCGGGAACGTGCATCTCTGACCGCGAAGGCTTCGTGCGTGGAGGAAGGGGAGGGGACGAGGGAGGAATAAACATACAGACACTAGAGATAAAATGTCCGGTCAGGCGAAGGGGGAAGGCAGAGGAAGCATTTGCTACTTTTTGCTACTTTTACTCTGTGGACGTGATTTTTCAGCCAAGCCTGAGGGAAGTGAGGAGTGAGCACTGAGGACACCTGGAGAAGAGGAGTCCAGGCTGAGGGAGCTGCCGTGCAAAGGCCCTGAGGCCAGCTTGTCCTTGAAGGGTGGAGAGAAGAACAGAGTCTCGGGTGGAGGAGGAGGGTGCAGAGGTCGTCGGGAGAGGACAATGCTGAGAGCAGTGTGATGAGGGGTCGGTCCCGTGGACCCTGGGAGCCAGGTGAAGCCTCCAGGGAACCTCCCACAGCAGATCCTCTTAGGAACTCTGACAAATGGCTGGACAGTTCTAGATTTACTGAACATTAGAAAATTCCCTTGCTCTACGTCTTTTTTTTTTTTTTTAAAGTTTATTTTTGAGAGAGACAGAGCACAAGTCGGAGGAGAGGCAGAGAGAGAGGGTGACACAGAATCCGGAGCAGGCTTCAGGCTCCGAGCTGTCAGCAGAGAGCCCGACGCGGGGCTCGAACTCACGGACCATGAGATCATCACCTGAGCCAAAGTCTGACGCTTGACCAACTGAGCCCCCCAGGCACCCCCACTTTCACTACTTCTGACACCAAACGTGTGGGTTTTCCACACCAAACAGTTTGCAAGTTCTCTGTAGGTACCAACTGACTGCCCTACAGTTTGACTCCAGTATGCCACAAAGCACCCAAAGTTAGCCTAGACCACACAGGTGAAGGGCTCAGTCCGAACATGGCCTCCATTTCACATGGCCGGTCTCAAGTCGGGGGGCCCCAGGATACCCACACTTCTGTCTGAGTCAGCAACACATCCCCCTTTCAGGTTCAGTAATTTGCTATAAATGCTCACCAAACTCAAGGAAACAACATACGTACATTCACTGGCTTATAAAGAATACGATAAGGGGTACAGATGAATGGCCAGATGAACAGGTACAGAGGGTGAATTCTGGAAAGGTCCTGGGTGCAAGGGCGTCTGTCTCCATGGGGTTGGCGTGTCTCATCCCACCCCTTAGGGTGTGTTTAGCAACCTGAAGCTCTCCAAACCCCATAGATCGGGGATTTTGAGAGAGGGTTTGCCACGTAGGTAATGACCCAGTATTGACTCACTCTCTAGCTCCTTCTCCGCTCTCCAGAAGATGGGGTGGGGCTGAAATTTCCAAGCTGCTAATCATGGCTTGGCCTTTCTGGTGACCAGCCCTCATCCAGGAGGTCGCCGAGTGTTGCTTTGTGAGAACAAACGATGCTCCTATCACCCAGGAGATCCCGGAGCTCTAGGTGAGACGCTCCTGTCTGCCCCAGTAGTCAGGGAAGTCAAGAGTTTGAGGAGTTCTGGGTCAGGAACCAAGGACGGGTAGCTCTACGTGTCTCTTACTGTGTCACACTTGCCCTTGCAAGGCTTCAAGAGCTAGGATTCTGCAACCCTCTGTGTCTGTTCAGCCTTCTTTTCTTAAGTAAATAATCAAGTTGCATAAGCTCACACAGAAGAGCACCGTCATTGATATTAAAACTGACCAGTTGGGGCACCTGGGTAGCTCAGTCTGTTGGGTGTCTGACTTTCACACAGGTCATGATCTCACAGTTCGTGAGTTCAAGCCCCATGTCAAGCTCTCCCTCTCTGTCTCTGCCCTTTCCCTCTCTCTCTCTCCCCCCCCCAAAATAAACAAACATTAAAAAATTTTTTTTAATTAAAAAAAAAATAAAACTGGGGCGCCTGGGTGGCCGACTTCGGCTCAGGTCATGATCTCGCAGTCCGTGAGTTCGAGCCCCGCATCGGGCTCTGTGCTGACAGCTCAGAGCCTGGAGCCTGTTTCAGATTCTGTGTCTCCCTCTCTCTGACCCTCCCCTGTTCATGCTCTGTCTCTCTCTGTCTCAAAAATAAATAAAATGTTAAAAAAAATTTAAAAAAAAATAAAACTGACCAGTTGCATGAAACCAAAACCCCACCGTTATTACTTCCCGAAACAAACCATTCTAGAATAACACCTGGCGGAGTGCTCTAGAAATATAAATACGAGCGGTAAATGGTGTTGATAGAGATGGCCGGGTGAGAGCAGACGCTTGAGAGAGATTTACATTTAAATCAGTCCCACACATCTGTCCCATGACGCCTAGATCATGTCCGATGACTTACATCAATTAATTCGGATATCACACCTTCTGAAATAATATAACTAAATATCTAGGTCATTTATTTGGTGTCTACAATCCCATATAGCTTCACGCCAGCTGGAAACTGACTGTACTGTAAGCATTCCACGTGCGTGCTGGGTGACAGGAATGGCCGGTAAGACGTTTGCAAACCCCGACACGGCGCCAGGGCTGTACCCGTATCTTCCGATTTAGTTCACAAACTCCACGAGGACAGGCTTGTTTCCACCGCTCTTGGCGTCTCCCGTCTGGACGAGCACAGTTGACTTTGGCAGAGCAGGTATGAGATGACTGTGGATTGACTGAGGGAGGTAGGAAAAAACATGACGTTCCACCAGTGTGATGGTGCACAGTCTACTTCGCTGATAACCTCCAGCAGGGATTTGACCCGGGCTCCCGTTCAGTGCTGGGTTTGCAACACGATGAGTTTGCTTCTCTTTCTTTTCGAGTTTCCCCAACCGTCAGCAGAGTGAACCCTGTCCTAACAGTGGGGAGGCCCAAAGACCCTGGGTGTGCCTCCCCTTTAGCCCCATGGCCCGAGCACATGGGCATACCAAGGGGATTTCACGGAAACTTCCCTGAGTCTCGTCTGCGTTGCGTCTGGTATTGAGAACTCGCACAAATGATCGATGACACCGAGTTATTTGGGGTCTTCTCCTTGTTTGAAGAGTAGTGAGAGGTTTTCCTCTAAAAGTTACACGGGATTTGGATAGCATAAGTGTAGACCACAGGCATGTGCCTTTACACATGAATCTGAGGCTGCTGAGATCATTTTAAAGCTTGTTTGGAGCTTATGCAGAGAGGGAAGACCTCAGGAGAAACACTGTTCTGTATGTTGGGTTTGTTTTTTAAGTTTATTTATTTTGAGACAAACAGAGAGAGGGCAAGCAGGGGAGGGGCAGAGAGAGAGGAAGAGAGAGAATCCCAAGCAGGCTCCAGACTGTCAGCCCAGAGCCCGATGTGGGGCTTGAACCCATGAACTGTGAGATCATGACCTGCGGCGAAACCAAGAGTCGGACGCCTAACCGACTAAGCCACCCAGGTGCCCTGTATTTGGGGTTTTACCCCATAAAAGGGATAGGAAAAAATTAGTCAGTCCTATTAATTTTGCATGAATGTGCGGGGCCCATCCTTGTGATATAGTTAGCTTCTGGAGTATATAACTTTGCTAGTTATTCAGAAACAGTACAACATTTTCCACTGAAAGAAAATTGTTTTGGAAAAAAAATTTCTGGGCCCACTGTAAGTTGCGCACAAGACATATGTCACTCAGAGCGAAGTGCTTTCAAACAGCATGATGGTTGTCGTTAAACATATGTAGACAATTCTGAAATTAGATTCCTTCCTCAAAATGTCCAAACTGCATATTAAACAGGAAACGGATGGAACCGTAAAAACGGTCACGCGCTCAGAATGAGGACGTAAGTCACTACCGCTCTGACTGTCACTTCTGTTTGGCCCTTTGCAAGTAATCCTTCCCTACCTGGCCGCGGATGGAGGGAGGCGGGCGCCCCATCCACCGTCATATCAGCGTCATCGTGTGGAGTCCCAGGAGCCGCCGAAGCACAAAGGCATCGCTTTTGGTTTGCTTTTGGTTTGCTGTCTGTTGCTGCGTTGTCCAACGAGATAGAGCAGCTTTGGACATATGTCCTATTTATACCCTTTGTCATGTGCATATAAATACATACGTGTACGCACATGTAAGCTAATGTATATGTGCACACATGTGTTATACCCGCACGAGTGGGAAAACTCTAAAGATTTTCAAAGTGGTGACAACAAACTCAAATGATGCCATTGGGTGGCTAGAACGTTCCAGCTGGACGTCTGGAGGATAACTTTCTGCACCAGAAATTTCTGTGTTGTTCCGTGCACACAGATAAGACACTGACAGTTCAGTGTTGGAATGTTCCTTAATCTGTTCGTTGGGGTCTGGTATTGAAAGGATCAGGGACTGCTCTGGGAAAACGTTCAGTGATTCGAGCTACTCTGGGCTTATTTCTTCAGACTCGAGCATCATGAACTTGTCTTCCTATGCACCCCAGTGAAGGCAGTGGCCCGGAGCAAAGACTGAAGGCCAAGTGCGTGTTGTTTTACGAGCCTCCATCGGTTCACAAGACCGAAGGATTTGAGCTGAAGGGGATAGCAGCAATGTGAGGAATCGGACATTCCGCACAGGGCCCCTCAAGACCTATTGGTGGACCCCAGTGGTTAATACACATCTGCCTTTGCATGAATGGCAGAACGGGAGGGGGTTGGGGGGGATCAGGAACTAGTTGGAGCTCTTGCTTCCAGGATGCGAGATGTTTCTGTAGTCGTGTGCAAGCCACTGGAGTATAATTTAGAAAAAGAAAATAATTATTTGCTAGCAAGGGCGATTACCGTGTTTTAAAGTTTTTTTTTTAAAGTTTTTTATTTTATAGTTAACAAACAGAGAGGGAGGCAGGCAAATTATGAGACTCTTAAATACAGAGAACAAACTGAGGGTGTATGACGGGGTGGGGGAGAGGAGAAAAGAGGTGACGGGCATTGAGGAAGGCACTTGTTGGGATGAGCACTGGGTGACATATGGAAGCGATGAACCACGGGAATCTACCCCAAAAACCAAGAGCACAGCATATACACTGTAGGTTAACCGATTTGGCAATAAGTTATATTTAAAAATAAGTTAATTAATAAAATAAAATTAAATAAAAGGGTTTTTTTTTTGTATTTTAGGGGCACCTTGGTGGCTCGTTCAGTTAAGCATCCACCTCTTGATCTTGGCTCAGGTCACAATCTTGCAGTTTGTGAGTTCAAGCCCCGTGTCAGGCTCTACACTGACCCTGCGGAGCCTGCTTGGGATTCTCTCTCTCTCCCTCTCTCCCTACCCCTCCCCCGCTCACTCATGCTCTCTCTCTCTCTCTCTCTCTCTCTCACAAAATAAATAAATAAACTTTAAAAATGTTTTTATCTTAATCCCAGTCGGTTAGCTAATATAGTGTAATATTAGTTGCAGGTGTACAATATAGCGATTCAATACTTTCAGACATCACCCGGTGTTCATCACGACAAGTGCTCTCCTTCGTCCCCATCATCTATTTCTCCCATCCCCCCACCTCCTACCCTCTGGTGACCAGCAGTCTGCTCTCTATAGCTAACAGTCTGTTTCTTGGTTTGTGTCCCTCTCTTTTTTTCTCCTTTGCTCATTTGTTTGGTTTCTTAAATTCCACATATGAGTGAAATCATCTGGTATTTGTCTTTCTCTGACTGTCTTATTTTGCTTAGCGTAATACATTCTAGCTCCATCCACGTCATTGGAAATGGCAAGATTTCATATTTTGTTATGGCTGAGTAATATTCCGGTGTACGTGTGTATACCATGTATGTATATTCCACATCTTCCTTATCCACTCATCAGTCGGTGGACACTTGGGCTTCTTCCATAGTTTGGCTATTGTGAATAATCCTGCTGTAAACACAAGGTGCATGTATCCCTTAGAATTCGTGCCTTTGTATTCTTTGGGTAACTACCCAGTAGTGAGATCGCTAGACCACAGAGTAGTTCTATTTTTCACTTTCTGAGGAACCTCCATACTGTCCTCTACAGTTGCGACACCAGTTTGCATTCTCCAGTTCTTAATGTATTTTGGATACTAAGCCTTTAATGGACATTTTATTTGCAAATATCTTCTCCCACTCCATAGGTTGCCTTTTAGTTTTGTTGGTGGTTTCCTTCACGGTGCAGAAGCTTTTTCTTTTGATGTGGTCCCAATAGTTCACTTTTGCTTTTGTTTTCCTTGCCTCAGGAGACGTATCCAGAAAAATGTTGCTATGGCCAGCGTCAGAAAAATTACTGTCTTGGCCCTTTTCTGGGATTTTTATGGTTTCGGGTCTCACATTTGGGTTTTTGATCAATCCAGTCTGAGGTTATTTCTGTGGATGGTGTAAGAAATGGTCCAGTTTCACTCTTTTGCATGTAGCTGTCCAGTTTCCCCAAAACCATTCGTTGACTGTCTTTTTTCCCATTGCATATTCTTGCCTCCTTTGCAAGGACAATGAGTTCTAAGTTCTGGGTACAAATGTTAATAATTGCTTTCTGTATGACAGCATTAAAGAACTGAGTCACGGTATAGATTAGCCTATCTGCACATATACACATATGAAAGATATGTATTTATGTACACACACATATACATATGGCTATATATGGATCGATCTATGTAAGCTTGGGGAAGGTGAGTACAGGAGGTAGAGAGAAGCATCACGTAGAGAAACGTAAAGATAAACCAGAGGGGTAATTAATACAGTTAACCCTCTTTCCCTTTAAAATGTCCCACCTATGATTATTTTCAGGAGTGTTTGTAGGGTTTTAGAAAGAAGGGCACTTTGCCTGCTGAGTCCACTACTTATAAAGTGATTAGGGACTCAAGGAACTCTCCAGGCAAATGAGACAGCCAGAAGAGAGCATTTTCCAAAATTATTTTGCCTCTAAAATGTCATCATATGTTTTATTTTACCCGGCATCCCTTCGCCCTTTGTTCCTTTTGAGAAATCTTCCCCCCACCCCCACCCCACCGCCTCCAATCGAGTGCATCCAAGTTTACTCAACACGGGGCGGGCATGACCCAGACCGATGATAAGTTTTTCCCTTCCACGGTCCAGGAGTGAGAGCATGATTTTAGAAAACCAATATATTTGAGTTTAATTGCACAGGAGAGGATTAGTATCTTTCTGGGAGCGTGGATGCCAGGGTTCATGTAGCCTGGAGCTGCTGGGGCCGTCTTTGCCACGATGTGGAGCGGAATCTAACAGTCAAGCCGCTTGATGTGACTCAAGCAGCTGAGTCACAGGCCCATGCTGCTGTCCCCGAGTCACAGGACCATGCTGCTGTCACTGCCTGATCCACCCAGCCCCGGGCGTCCAGACTAGAGCCAACATATTGTCTCCGTTGTTGGAACGTTTGAGTGATGTCTCCGTGACTTGAACTTTCAAAACAATGGGAAAAAAGTGTGGCGTTCCTTTTCGTTCCTATTACTCCAAGAAAGCTTGTGGGGTTTATGTCTTTAAGTTCAAAGAAAAATACAGGTCTGCTGAGTTCAGTATTTACACTGTGGAAGTTTATTTTGAAGCTAACACATTTTACGGGACGCACAGTGCCAAGAAATCATGACAAGGAAAGTCTTAAAGGAAATAAATCAAGGAGGAGTTGAAGAATCAATATTTATATATTTACTGAAGTGGTGAATATTCATTATCTCTGAATATTGTACAACTTCCAAGGAAACGTCCTTTTTATTTTAAAGTAGCCCAAATAGATCAAGCTATGTATAACCCTCTGTTATTCTCTTAACCAATGAGAATAAGCTTTTTAAGAGTTCTGTTTAGTAGAGGAACATAAGGGAAAGGAAGTAAAAATGGTAGAAAAACAGGGAAGGGGACAAACCATAAGAGACTCTTAAATACAGAGAACAAACTGGGGGTTGCCGGAGGGGAGGGGGGAGGGGCTAAATGGGGGAGGGGCATTCAGGAGGGCACTTGTTGGGATGCGCACTGGGTGTCACATGTGAGTGATGAATCACTGGAATCTACTCCTGGAATCATTATTGCACTAGATGCTAACTTGGATGTAAATTATAAATGAATGAATAAATTAAATAAATAAATACGTAAATAAATAAATAAATAAATAAAATAAAACTGCACAACCTCTTAAAAGTAATACAGAACACTGAGGAGGCCATGATTTTGTAGTATTTTTCAACTTCTCGTGTGATAATCATCAAATAATATAAAGTGTTACTGTAGATGAGATCCTGAGAGGCACTCAAAGAAACCTGAAATCCAAAGTGACCAGAAGTTCGCACAACAAAGGAGAGCTTACACTACAAATGGTTTAAAAAAAAAAAAGGTTCTGTTTAGGGAAAAATGGAGTTTTCGTGGCCAGGTTTCTTTTTAGAGTTAGGGTGGAAAATATGAACGACAGGGGGAAACACTTATGATATTTCCAACTCAGACTGAACAGCCCAGTGCACACCTACCCATCTCCCTGATTTTCTCCATCGCCAGGGGCGGGTGGGAATTTGGGTGGAAGGCAGGGGCCCTGGCAGAGTTCAGGTTTGAAAAGGGAAGGGAAGAAAAATGAGGCAAGAGGTCACTTCACTATTTTAGGGAATAAAAATTGTATTCCTCCTTTTTAAGTGTCTCTGAAGCAACCTGGATTGATACTTTCCACAAAATCTCTCCTTTCCCCAGGCGCCTGGGTGACTCATCAGTCGGTTAAGCATCTGACTTTGGCCCAGGTCATGATCTCGTGGTTCGTGGGTTTGAGCCCCGTGCCGGGCTCTGTGCTGGCAGAGCCTGCTTTGGAATCTGTGTCTCCCTCTCTCTGCACCTCCCCAGCTCACTCTCTCTCTCTCACTCTCTCTTTCTCTCTCTCTCTTAAAAATAAATAAACATTAAAAATTAAAAAAAAAAAACACCTCTTTCCTTTCCCAATGTCTCACCCCTCTCTGAGGACGTGCGTGAAGTGTGGGGCTAATATATCGGCATTGCTGCTGTGTGATTGACGGTGATTAGATCACGCAGAGAGGGAACAGTTCTTCCCTGAAACACTCCATCATTTGTTCTCACATCAGCTTAGCCAACTACGTGGGTTTATCTTGTCATGGTAAAGAATTAATTTTCCTTTCTTATCTTGGACTAGATCTATTTTCTGGAAGACTTAACCCACATCAGGCTGGGTAGCCCTGAAATAAATTATTCCATCTGGTAAAATTAATAGACACCAGATGAAAAGAAAAGAATTGTCCTGCAGTTTGTAGGAAATTACCATGGTTTTGATGTGAGGAGTACTGTGGTGCGAGATTGAGACACACACACACACACACACACACACACACACACACACACTTCATTTACTCTTTACATTTGATCTTAGCCAAAAGGCCAAGATGTGATTCACTGGCCCCTTGATTCCTTTAAATATGAATGTCATAATAACTATAGGACTATTTTAATATTTACCTAGCATTTTTGCTTACCAATAATTCCCATCGTAAAGTACGGATTTACAAATCAAACATGAAACGAGTTTTCTGATCTGACATTTTCATATAGCTATGAGCTAAGCAAAGATCAGAACTTTTACACACCTGCACTTGTGGAAGATACAGAAAGATGGAAATGAAAAATACTTTGAAACGACTGAGGATAAAGGAAATTAAATTAGGTAGACAAGTTTGCTCGGGCCAAACCCACTCAGACTGTGAGACAAAGAGGCTAAGCCTCTCGGCACACAGGCCTTTCTAAGAAGCACTGGGGACCTCTAGGGATTGTCACTGGGACAAGGACACGTCATCTTGTTGCACACTTTCTACCCCAGGGCAGGACTGTCAACCCTACAAATACAAACGAGAGTGTTAGGGATTGCCATCCACAATTCTGAACCATTATCCAAAATGCTACAGTAACAAGAAGGAATTCGCTTTGCTTTTAAAATTCAGAAATGAGACACTGTAACATTTGCTGCTGTTTCCTACAGCATCACTCCTCCAATGCCCGCAAACACACCAGGCTCGGGTACTCACGTACACTTTGCTTCGGGACATGACTACTCACCTTTCCCAACAAGTTAATTTCGTTGTGGAAGAAACCGTATCCGCTGAAAACTCAGAAATGCTGAGGATTTCAGAATCGACGTGAACAATTTCACATATTTTAGGTTGGAGAAACCGAGAAAGTGGAACAAAGCTGTAATGCAAACCGTACCTTGTCTCTTCTGTTAGGCGGACCCGTGCGTAAATGTTCAGGTGCGACACAGCATGAATACTTACAAAGCCAATTCACTTAGTTAACCAAGAATTATTGGCTACCTATACGTGCCAAACACTATTCTAATACTTAGAATATGTCAGAGGACAAGAGAAAAATTTAGACCATGTAAAGCTTATATAATATATAACTATATAATATATTGTATACATATATATAATACAGCAATTATATTATTTCTATAGATAGAAAATAAGCAATAAAGGGTGAGAAGTGCTATTTCCAAACAAGCAAGAGGAGAAGCTGGAGAGACCTGAATTGCTGAGGAGGGGTGGTCGTGTGTGGGAGTTAGTACAGGCAGAGATTGGGCACACTGGAATATTAAAATATCGGTCAGGGTAGCCTCTGATGGGAACATGCCACCCAAAACTTGCCACTTTGGCACAAGAGTCATTTTGAGCTGAAGGCGATTGAGAAACAGCAGATACAGGAGGGACGTGCCTCCCTCCCCTTTCTCCCTAAAAGCAGAGCATAAATTTCCCTTTGTAAAGTGGACGTAAATTCTGTTTGTGAATGGATCCCTCTCTCCCACACCTGGAGGAGAACAACTTTATTCTGCCTAAACAGACTTTACTAAATAACCTCACCTCCCCTCACTTTTCTGTATATTTACCTCCGAAATTCCCTAGAGCCCAAAGCTCCCGTTCCTTTGGGTCACTTCCCCACAGTTTATCACTCTGTCCAAATGGCATAAAAGCCCCCAGTCTGACTGCCTACTTGGGTTTTCACTTCTTTTCCGTAAAGAAAAGAACATTAACGTCATAAAACCTCAGTACACCTTTCCTCCTGTTCGTGTAGCTTCTGTTTGCTTAATTCACAGGACCCCAGAGCCTGAACCTAAGAGGATAGAAAAAAAGGTTTTCCCCTCCTACACTTCATCAAGGATAGAATTTTTGAGCACAGACCTTTAGGTGGCGAGGGAATTAGCCACAGAGAAAACAAGGAGGAGAGCATTCTAGATCGGACAAAGCAGGTAGTCCCAATGCAGATGGCCTACCGAGGAAGCACCAGGGCAGATAGGACAGGAGTGCAGGGCAGGGCAGAGAGCAGTTCATGGAGACGACGGTAAGAGTGTTGGCTTTTAGTCAGAGTGACTAGGGAGTCGTTGTAGGGCTTGGCATAGCAGAGACAATTACGTGGCTTATATTCCAAAACAATCCTGCTGCTGGGTGAAAACAGACCACGGGAAAGCAAGACTGGAAGCAGAAGGACCAAGTGTTAACAACTTGGCTGAATCACGAGCAATATCATCTCTCACTGAGTTACTAAAACCCCATGAGATTTTATTAATATTTAAAAAGATCTGAGGAGGGGCACCTGGGTGGCTCAGTGGGTTAAGCGGCCGACTTTAGCTCGGGTCATGATCTCACTGTCCGTGAGTTCGAGCCCCACGTCGGGCTCTGTGCTGACGGCTCAGAGCCCGGAGCCTGTTTCCGATTCTGTGTCTCCCTCTCTCTCTGACCCTCGCCCGTTCATGCTCTGTCTCTCTCTATCTCAAAATAAATAAATGTTAAAAAAATAAAAAATTCGGGGCGCCTGGGTGGCTCAGTCGGTTGAGCATCCGACTTCGGCTCGGGTCATGATCTCGTGGTCCATGAGTTCGAGCCCTGCATCGGGCTCTGTGCTGACAGCTCAGAGCCTGGAGCCTGCTTCAGATTCTGTGTCTCCTCTCTCTGCAGCTCCCCTGCTCACACTCTGTCTCTCTCTCTCAAAAGTAAATAAACATTAAAAAAAATTTAAAAAAATAAAAATTAAAAATTAAAAAAAAATAAAAAGATCTGAGGATACATGTACTTAAGGCATCCATATTTCTGAAACGAAATGGGCACTTCATATTTTTAATATTCTCATATAATTTGGGGACATGATGTGTGTGTTATTGAACATGTCCTCCAATTATCCTAAAAGCTCTCTCATTTATTATTTTATTTATTCCCATGTAATTGGTAGATAATTATGCTTTTTGTTGGTTGAGGCACAAACATAGGCTTAAAATCGTATCTTTTGCTGGCATTTGAATAGTTATGTTGTTTGTAATCCGTGTGGTTTAGGAATGAATTATACAGCTCAGGGACTATAAATTCGATATCTGGCATTTTCTAACATGAGTCTAAATTCCAATTTGACTCTTTTCTTTCTTTCTTTCTTTCTTTCTTTCTTTCTTTCTTTTTTTTTTTTTTTTGTACTTTAGATGTGTTTGTGCACTTGTGTGTTTTCTAGTGAGGAGAGATTTGGGGTTTTTTTTAATTTTTTTTAACACTTATTTATTTTTGAGACAGAGAGAGACGGAGCATGAACGGAGGAGGGTCAGAGAGAGAGGGAGACACAGAATCTGAAACAGGCTCCAGGCTCTGAGCTGTCAGCACAGAGCCCGACGTGGGGCTCGAACTCACAGACTGTGAGATCATGACCCGAGCTGAAGTCAGACGCTCAACCGACTGAGCCACCCAGGCGCCCCTAGTGAGGAGAGATTTGAAAGAAGCATGAGCCTAACTGGAACCTGAGGTCAGCACCTGCGTGGTGGGGGCACAGACCGGGGAACTCAATGCTGTCCCCAAACACCCAGTGTTAGTGTTTGCAAAACAAACAAAAGCAAACAAAACCCTTAAGGGGGTAAATGATTATGAACTTCAGACTTTAGAGAACAATTAGAATAAAGGGGAGCAAGGTCTCATGTGACAGACCGGAAGTCCCTCCATGATTCATGGATTTACAAATACACAAATAATTCCCTAGACTAGAACGTGTCATTTACAATGACACAGTTAATATCTGTCTGCCACCTCTTAATCTCCGGAACGCTTTCCCAGTTCACTTCCCGTACACTGTACATTTGGGGGGGGGGGGGCATTATTGCAAATTACATGGCAAAACACAGGTGAAGGACCATTCAAGATAAGGATGAAGAGGTTCAGCAGAGACCAGATCGTGCAGGGCCTTGTCAACAGTTGTATTCATTTTTGTACTTTAAAACCTGGGCGACCTAATTAATATTTATGTCTGTACCTCCTCATTTTAAAATGCAGATAATGTTAACAGCCATTTCATCTGGTGTCCTGGATTATATGTAATGGTTAGCATAAAGCGAGCGAGATGTGTTGACATCTTTAAATAATATGCACTTCTTTTTTTAAAATTTCTTATCGCTTATTCATTTCTGAGAGATGGAGACAGAGGGCGAGTGAGGGAGGGGCAGAGAGAGAGGGAGACACAGAATCAGAAGCAGACTCCGGGCTCCGAGCTGTCAGCACAGAGCCCGACGCGGGGCTCGAACTCACGAACCATGAGATCATGACCTGGGCTGAAATCGAGAGTCGGGCAGTTAACCCACTGAGCCTCCCAGGCCCCCCACATCCTCTTGATCTTAATATTAAACATTTTCAGAAGTTCTCTAAACCTTATTCTATAAGGAAATCTGGGAAACTGGGAAAAAGAGTATATAAAACCGAGGGTAATAAAATGCCAGAGAGTTAAAGGTGGCAATCATACGGGGCACCTGGGTGGCTCAGTCGGTGAAGTTCCCGACTCCTGCTCAGGTAGTGATCTCGCAGTTCCTGGGTTCCAGCCCCACATCGGGCTCTGTGCTGACAGCCTGGAGCCTGGAGCCTGCTTCCGATTCTGTGTCTCCCTCTCTCTCTGCCCCTCCCCAGCTCGTGCTTTATCTCTCTCGGTCTCTCTCTCTCTCTGCCCCTCCCCTGCTTGCGCTCATGCTCTGTCTCTCTCAAAAATAAATAAACGTTAAAAAAAAAATTTTTTTTTAAATTTTAAAAAGACAGCACTCATACTTGAACTGGTTAGAGTCGTGGACAGGGGAGTTTAGATGCAAATCTTTCCCCGTGTCAATGTCAGCCTGTGGCAGGAATCAGACCCTTAATTATGATTCCAAACTAATCAGGCGGTAGTAGCTAAAACTTGCTTCCAGGAGAAACAGTCTCAAAAGCAACAGCCAAGGACTTTGTCACGTATGCGTTCGTCGGTTGCAAAATCGACAACACTTCCTGGCATCATAAATAAATGTGCTCACTGACACCGCAGTGCGCAGGAAACTCTTGAATGTGTCCTTTACCGTTACCGTGTCGATGTCCCTTTCGTGCGAGACAATCTCATTAATGTAGCAATTCCGTTGGTGCATTATTCTGAAGGAGTTTCAAAAGCGATCGTCTTTGAAGAGAGGGAACACTGACCCGGAATCGTGTATACTTACTTATTTGATAAGTGTAATTTTATCTATCATCTGTCTGCCTGTCTATTCACGTATCCCTATGCACTCTCCAATCAATGGATGATTTTTTTTAAAAAAGTAATATGAGTTACAATGCACAAAACCAGGAGCTGTGAAGATGAGGGGGTTCAGAACATGCCACCCCAAAATATTCCACTTCGGCACACTGATTATTTTGAGCAGAAGGCACTGGAGAATCAGCACATGCAGGAAGGGCTCACTGGACCCCCTCTTTGTACCCAAAATCAGGCCGTCACGTCTCCCACGGGAGAGGCCCTGCCCCCACCAGGAAGAGCAGAGACGGAGACTACATACGAGATGGCCCTGTATGAACAGACCGCCTAAAATAACTTTGTCTAGGGGCGCCTGGGTGGCGCAGTCGGTTAAGCGTCCGACTTCGGCGGACGATCTCACGGTCCGTGAGTTCGAGCCCTGCATCGGGCTCTGGGCTGATGGCTCAGAGCCTGGAGCCTGTTTCCGATTCTGTGTCTCCCTCTCTCTCTGCCCCTCGCCCGTTCATGCTCTGTCTCTCTCTCTGTCCCAAAAATAAATAAACGTTGAAAAAAAAAATTAAAAAAATAAAATAACCTTGTCTACCGTGACTTTGGTCCCTATGTTTCATAGTCACGGCCCCCCAAGTGACTCTGTTTTGTCCCCACAACTTATTATTTCTTTAACAGTATATAAGCTTTGGGACCTCACTGCTTCCTTGAGTCCTCATTTTCCTTTTGAGGACCCTTCATGCACCTTTAAAAATGTTAAATAGCAACGCCTGGGTGGCTCAGTGGGTTAAGTGTCTGACTCTTGATTTCAGCCCAGGTCATGATCTCATGGTTCGTGAGTTCGAGCCCCACATCGGGTTCCCGCACTGATGGTCTGGAACCCCGCTGGTGATTCTCTCTGCCTCTCTTTCTGCCCCTTCAGCACTCTCTCGCACTCGCTGTCTTTCTCTCAAAATAAACACACACACACACACACACACACACACACACATATATTAACTAAAATGTATATGCTTTTCTCCTGTTATTCCGTCTCATGTAAGATTCTTAAGCCTAATGCACAGGCCCAGCCAAAGAACCTAAGAGGGTACAAAGACGTTTCTCGTCCCCTACGAAGGGGGTGCATGACTGAGCAAAGCCAAGTCCCTCTGATGGCCCCACGCCTATTTGACGGCAATCAGTGCTTCTTCCTGTGACCATCAGAAGCTCTGGCCTCGGGAATGAGATACAGCGGTGCTGGGAGCCAAGATGCTGCACGTGCTTGCGTTGCACAGTGGGGCCGAGTCTCCCAGGCCAGCCTGCTGCCTGCTGATTGCCACCAAGCACGCCCAACCGACACCGAAGGGAACAGAGCTGCGTAGCGAGAGGAAGAAGCCAGGCCAAGCCACGGAATCCTGGGTGGTTTATTGTGCAGCAACAGATATACAGAACACATGGGGAAGTACATTTTAACAACCAAAAGGTGCTAACTCCGTCATCCCAGAATGGACAACGATGGCATCCAATGAGCGGAAATGCCAACGCTCACTCCTTCCGTGCACCATTCGCGGCTCACGGTGCGCGTGGGACCCGTGATCGTGTTTCCTCCTTAACGCTCTGGAACTTTCCTCTCGTGGTCAAACATGAAGCAGAAAACAGACAAACAGAACCTTGGCTACGGAACTGTTAATCCTTCTGAAGAAGGGAAAATTAAATAGCAAACCATGCCGTGTCACATGGGACACTCCGGGCCTGCATCCAGGGCAGAAGAGGACAGGAAGGAGGACTGAGGAGTTGTTCAGAATTCCCAACAGATGGGCAGGTGTTTTCAGGAAACTGACTTGCCACCTAGTTATTGAGGTGTAAGGTTGATTATGATTAAGGTATCTTATTCCATTTTGTACAGAAATGGAAGAAAAAAAGAGAGAATCCTAGCAAATATCAAATAAGGACAAATAATGAACAGTCTCACAGTCCTTCCTTCGGCAGTGGGACCCATGATCATAGATAATATCATAACTTACTTCCTCCACTACCCATTCCACATTCTCTCTGCCTGTGGCTGCCACTTGAGCTGCTTGTGGCTCAATCCAGAAGCTTCGGAACCATTAGCCCTGCCTGTACCAAGTGGTAGTTTTTCCTTGACTTTTACCACAGATCATGGAAAGACACAGAGGCACCGCAGGTGCTATCTTGCATTCCAAGCATCCATATACTGACCCTCATCATGTAATAGTAATCCAGCATTCCCTGGATCACATGAGCCAGTAGGGGAACACTCTTCCTGGCCTGTTGGTTCACTGGCAGGAACAGCCCAAAGTGGCCAGGTGTCTGTCTGCTGTGAACTGAGTCATCCCCCCAAAACTCCTGTGTCAAAGCTCTATCTCGTAATTTGGCCCTATTTGGGAGTGAGGAAGTACTTAAGGTTAAATGAGGTCGCAAGGTGCAGCCCTGATCCGATGGGATTAGTACTGGCAGCAGCCAAAGCTCCCATCCTCTCCTCCATGGAGGACACAACAGGGAGGTGGCCATTCCACACGCCATGAAGGGCACTCCCACCAGGAACAGAATCTTCCAGCTCCTCGGTCTTGGACTCCCAGCCTCCAGAGCCATGAGAAATAAACTTCTGTTGTGTAACCCGTCCAGTCTGTGGCGTCTGATTATGGAAGCTGTAGCGGAATTAGATACTATCTTCACTCCCGGCCTAGCGGAAGCGTCATGGTGGCCCCCGATGGGGCCATGTCTCTTTTGGGAACCACCAGACCCCACCATCACAAGAATAAAAAGTCATAGTCTTACTAGAGGATCACTAGAGGTAACAGTGACATAAATCACTCTCATTTCCACCCCTTTGAATCTTGAACCCATGAATTCTGGCTTGGGAGAGAAAAGAGATCTCACATCCAATCAGTGATTTGGAGCATATATTACATCCTGGAGAGTATTACCGAGGTCTGAAAGGCGTGGTCGCCCATTGTCTTCATAACTGAATCTTCAAAAAGTCATCCATCTGGCCGTTGTCTGCTTCAGGGTAGCATGTAAATGGCAGGGAATTTCATGAGCGTGAGCACACTGGCACAATTCATTTTCTTTGAACACCGAGTTTCTTGTGTGAAGCAATGCCGTGTGGTGTAAGTGAGTAAGGCAGTCCAAAGACGGTTGGGCCCAGGGAAGGAAGACCAGGCCCCTTGCCTGGCAGAGATGGTCTAAGAGGCAGACCGTTAACATTCTCAGAAATACTATTAGGCATGCCTTGAAAATCCTTGTGACGGCTCATCCAAGGGCCTTTCGGACCCACCTTTGGATTGCTTTCTTCGAAAGTCCGCCATTGTCTGAAGAGATTTTAGATGCAGTTTTAAATTTGAGCCTAGCCAAGTCTTGGCTCCTTTCTAAACCTTCCAGCTTTTTTGTGAAATCAGGCAGTTCCCTGTCATCTTTATAAAGTTAATTTCTTGGGGGCCTGGGTGACTCAGTCAGTTAAGGGTCTGACTTCTGCTCAGATCCATGGGTTTGAGCCCCACGTGGGCTCTGTGCTGACAGCTCACAACCTGGAGCCTGCTTCAGATTCTGTGTCTCCCTCTTTCTCTCTCTCAAAATTAAACAAACATTAAATTTTTTTTTTAAAAAAAGCTAATTTCTCAGAGCACCTGGGTGTCTCAGTTGGTTGAACGTCCAACTTCAGCTCAGGTCACGATCTCATGGCTCTTGAGTTTGAGCCCCGCGTCAGGTTCTGTGCTGACAGCTCGGAGCCTGGAGCCTGCTTCGGATTCTGTGTCTCCCTCTCTCTGCCCCTCCCCTGTTCATGATCTGTCTCTCTCAGTCCCTCAACAATAAATAAACTAAAAAAAAATATTAAGCTGATTTCTTTCCATTTCCTCTTTATTATGGAAAGCCAAGAGGAATGGTTTGCCACATTTAGCTCTTGTCTTGAAAACCTCCTTGGTCAAATCTATGGGTCCATTAGGTGTGTTTTCTAATTCTCCTGTTACCGATGGTGAGTGCTGGCTGACTGCACACCCCTGCCAAGCAGGAATTGGTTCTTCTGTGGCGTCTGGTCACTCTTTCCTCTTTCTCCCTCAGGCCCTCACCAGCAACCTCCTCGAGGCCCCCCGACTTTTGCCTGCTCCCCAATCCCAAGGTCTTTGCTTCCCGTTCTATCTTCTTTCTTCACAGAGACACCCCACTGCTAGTATCAGATAACTTCTGGTTATCTAAGGCTGTGTAACAGACTACCCCAAACCCACTGGGTAAAATCAGCACGGTTTTGTGGCTCACGATTTCATGGGCCAGGAACACAGGAAGGGCTCACGCAGGCGTCTCAGGGGGGCCGTGGGCTGGGACCTTGATTCTCCTTGCGATGGGCCTCTCCTGCTGGCATCTCATGGTGCCTGACTCTCTAGCCCGTGTGCCAAGGACAGCAAAGGGGGTTCCCGTTATCACACTGGCTCGGCCTGAAAAATGGCACATCTTCATTTAGCATTCCATTGTCAACACGGCCACAGAGGCCATCCAGATTCAAAGACAAAGGATACGTAACCGGGTATACCCCAGGGGAAGTTTTTGTCAAGAATGTGTGGCCATATTTAATATGCAATCATTAGATATAACAGACACATAGTAGCCTACGAAACAAGGAAATCATAACCTGTGGGCTTATCTTTACTTCCAAACAGAAATACTTCGCGTCTCTACCAGGCAAAAAACTTGCAAGTCAACATGTATCTTCACAGATTCCATGCGTAAATAGAATGTCAGACAAGAGAATTAAGTAAAGGCACAGGTAGGCCTGTCTGACAGTGTTCTGTATGACACTGAAAGGATACTTAGCTATCCTTTTACTTCTTTTAAAGTTTAAAACATTTTTTCATAAGTTTATTAAGGAACTCAAAGGCACAGTTACAGACCAGTTATAGGCTAGCCAACAATAATATGTTAGTAGCTAACACAGGCATAACATCACGGGGACCATTTAATGAGATGTTAAAAAACATCTTAGGGAGGGGCACCTGGGTGGCTCAGTCAGTTGAACATCTGACTCTTGATTTTGGCTCAGGTCATGATCTCACGGTTCGTGGGTCCGAGCCCCACATCTGGCTTTGTGCTGACACCTCAGAGCCCGGAGCCTGCTTCCGATTCTGTGTCTCCCTCTCTCTCTCTGCCCCTCTCTTGCTTGTGCTCTGTCTCTCTCTCTCTCTCTCAAAATAAATATACATTAAAAGAAAAAAAATCTCAGCACTAGGTGTTATATGTAAGTGATAAATCACTAAATTTTATTCCTGAAATCATTATTGCACTGTGTGTTAACTAACTTGGATTTAAATTTAAATTTTTTTTCAACGTTTATTTATTTTTGGGACAGAGAGAGACAGAGCATGAACGGGGGAGGGGCAGAGAGAGAGAGGGAGACACAGAATCGGAAACAGCTCCAGGCTCTGAGCCATCAGCCCAGAGCCTGACGCGGGGCTCGAACTCACGGACCGCAAGATCGTGACCTGGCTGAAGTTGGACGCTTAACCGACTGCGCCGCCCAGGCGCCCCTTAAATAAATAAATAAATAAATAACCATACTGATTATCTTCAAAAAAAGTCTTTAAATAAATAAATAAATAAAAGAAACCAGTGTTGAATACACGACCACGAAATGGATACTACGGGCTGAGTCCTAGCTGCACACCCAGATAAAACATCTAGAGCACAGATCTTAAAGCATCACAGAGACTCGCATGACCCCACGCTCCGTTCTCCTGCGACCCGGAGGCGGGCTGCGCTGGCCAGGAGCTCTCTGCTGGCGGCCGTGGTGACAGGCAATGGCGTGTTACGTAAAGTGCCAGGTGTTGGGGTCAGGAGTTACCTGACAACTGTTACCGACTTCAGATTCCCCGTTTACAAACTAGACAGAAGTAATAGCAGACTGTCCTCTCCCAGGCGCAGACATTAGCCATCTGAGACCCGCTCCTGGAGCATGTGAGGGCTGGGGGAGCTGGGAGCAAAGACCGCCCCTGGGTCGGGGTGGGGGGCACGACGTAAAACTCCAGCAACAGCACAGGAAAGCAAAGGCCTCACCCTGACCGTGCACAGCCCCATAAAGCCGATTTTCGTACTGTACAAGATCGTGGCCTATGAATTGACTCGGTTTTCCAGTTCATTTTGTGAGCGTCGAGCTGGCCCCTCTGCACTCTTATGTTTGACTCGGTCCTGGGGAAGCTTCCCTGAAGCACACTGGAATCTTGACGTCCGTGCCCATGGCGAGGTGCAAAATCATGAGGGCTGCAGCTTTGTGGAGCTTGTGGATTATATAATTTCATATTTGTAATAAGTAGTATGAAATACGTAAGCCTTTACCAGAGCACTGCTGAGCTATCTAGTTCAGAACTCTAGTTATTTGGCTTCTAAGTTTACTAAAATCTCTCTTTTTGTCTCCTTGGGTTGAAGGAGATCTATAATTTACTTCCAGGATTGTTGATAATAATACAGCTAAGAATAAGGTACGGAATGTGATTATAGTATGCGTGTGTGTGCGTGCGTGTGTGCACGTGTGACTCAAAAGGAGAAAAAGGAAGAGAAGTTAGCACCTCCTGGGAAAATCAAGGAGGAGAGGAAAGGAAGCTTCTGGCTCTATTAAATCCATGTTCTCGAGTTGTTTTATGTTTGGTTCTCATGACAAATCACCTCATCTGTGCCCCTGGAAACTTCAGATCTTTCTTCCATTCCCTTCCATTTTATTTTTTTTTAAGTTTATTTATTTTGAGACACAGAGAGAGAACACGTGGGGGAAGGGCTGAGAGAGAGAGAGAGAGAGAGAGAGAGAATCCCAAGCAGGTCTCACACTGTCAGCTCAGAGCCCAATACAGGGCTCGATCTCATGAACCGTGGGATCATGACCCGAGCCGAAACCAACCAACTGAGCCACCCAAGCATCCCCCTTCTACTTTAAGTTCTTGGCCAAAAGTGGGAGATGCTGGAATTCTCCCCCTTTGAGCCCAGTGCAAATCTTTTTATCACTCAGAGACACCCACCTACTCAAATTGTTTGTCCCCTTCTCTTTGTACCACTGACAGGCTCTACAGACACCATAACACCCAGGAATGACCTTGGGACAGGACACACCATGCACTTGAATTCATGTGCCACGTGTTAACCCAAGATGAACATCAAGATTGTTACAGACATAAATGTTTAAGACAGAAAACTAACCTCCAACCGAAGCAAAATCAAAGTCCTTATAGACTCTCTTCTTTATTTAATAATATTAAGAGATAATAATTCTCCAGATTATTCTACTTTTAGAAAATATTGTAATTAGAAAGTATCTTTGAATGTTTATTAAGGATATTTGTTTAAAGATCCTGATCTCAGGTGTTGAACTTATAGCTTTGGTGATGGCTAAGGTATGTTCCATCAGAGGTAACTGCATATTTTCCACTATTTTACCTAACAGATACATTTTTCTATGTTAGAGAATCAACAGTTTGGAGAATATGACAAGAGTTTATCTCTGAAATATTTCACATATATCCCATTTCTGCCTTTTAAGTTGTGACTTTTGAAAGATAATTAGTCATTATACTAATGAGAAAAGCATTTTTCCAGTTAAAATACATCATATAATAATGTTATGAGCATGAATGAAATAATGAAGGAGACTTCACAATATCAAAGGAAACTTATCATTGAGTATTTCATTTTTTCACCATTTAATTACAGAATATCTACTTCTTATCAATTAGGTATAAGGGAAGATCTTTACTATAGGCAAAATGCAGTAAAAGAAAGACACAGTTTCTATGAGCTTGGAGCTTATAGAAAATGTGTAAGTGGACAAAAATAATTAGACTAAGAGAATGAGTTAATTGCCATAGGGAGGTGTACTTGTATTATTGGCTAAATTTGGGGAAAAGACAAGATTTTCAGTTCAGGAAATACTAGTAAGCATCTACTATACAGTAGCTAATATTTATTCTAGGCAATAATTATACTAGGCGTTGAAGATACAAAAAAAAGGGACAATACAATGACTTTGAGAAATTTATTGCTTTTTAAGGCAATATGGTTATAACCTATTTAGAAGACCTGATACCAAGCTAAGGGCTTTGCCTTTCACCCCCTAGTCAGGAAGAAGCCATAGAAGGGTTTTAGGAACAAGAAGCCTTGGGTAGATTCAAACTGAGAAACACAGGTACCCGTGTGTCTGACAGATTTGACAGGGACAGAATGGAAGCAGAGATACCCTGTACGTTTTTTTATTTTGCGGTGTCATTTAGCATGGAAAAGAACAGGTGTATTTGTAAAATACATATGTGCTAACTCAATTGGAATTAGTGATATGTGTGATACTAAAACTTAGACAAGACGGAGAGCAGGACTCCCCAGCGTGAAGTTTGGATACCTGCCAATAGGAGTAGAGAATCCAAGAAAAAGCAGACTGTGCGTGTCAGAGAGAGGAAAGATAAGGTCTAAGAGGACAGAGTGTCTCTGCAGGATGCAGTTTTAGATGAAGCAGACCTGTGATCATTCAACTCCAACGGAAGAACTATTTTAAAACTCTAAAAATCTTTAGGCTGACCTGGAGATGACATCAGGAGTCTTTCCAAATCAGGAATGGAGGGAAAGCAAGAGAAATAGTAAGTAGGCACCTAAAGGAATGGAGCACTTCTCCAGTGCTGGAACCTCTCAAATATGTCTGACTTTGGAAAGCAAACCTTCTGCCTTTGGGGACCAGGGCACCAGAGCTGCGATCCCCACGGAAGCCGTAATATCGAGGGGAGCCTGATCGAGTCTATCGAGTTGAAAGTCTTCTATGTTTTACTTGGTGGATGGGGTAAAATATTAACTTGAAGAGAATTGTAATGCTAGACATGTCTATTTCAATCCCTTGATCGACGCTTAAAGTAATTTTTAAAAAGTTCCTAAAAAATAGGTATGCTAAAATGAAATGTGTAAAGATATTCAAGTGAGCCATAAAAGAAGACAGACGTATTACTCAGCCCAGGCTGCCACCACAGGCTGGGGACTTAAGGAAGAGACATTTGGATCAAGGTGCCAGCAAATTCCATTTCTGCTGAGAGATTTCTTCCTGCCTTGCAGGCGCCTCCGGCCTACTGCACATTCCCACGAACTCTCCTTTGTGTTCATGCAGAGACAAGAGAGAGAGCTCTGCGGTGTCTCCTCCTAGAAGGGCATTAATCTCACTCGATCAGGACCCCACCCTTATGACCTCATTTAACCTTAATTACTTCCATAAAGGCCATAACTCCGAACACAGTCACACTGGGGTCAGGGCTTCAACATAGGAATTAGGGAGTGGGGGGGAATGCGGGGAGGTGGGCGGGGGGTTGCTGTGCACAAACATTCAGTCCATAGCTTCGAGGGATAAGAATCAGAGAAGCAAAAAACAGGTGATGGACAGAAAATAATAAGATTGTTCAATCAAGCCCAAGAAAATCAATAATTACATTAAATTTCAATAACCTAAACACACCGGATAAAAGAGTGACAAGCTGGAATTTTTTTTTTATTTCAACTCTGAGGTGCCTGTAGGAAACCCACTGTAAATATGATGCTAGAGAGAGGTTAAAAGGGAAAGGCTGGAAAAAAATTTAAAGAGATAAAGCATGCAAATACTAATGAAAAGAAAGCTGTGATGACTACATTAACATTAGACAAGGTGTACTTCACAAAAATGAAAATTAAAAGAGAACGCAGGACATTACCGAGGGATAGAAAGGTCAATTTACCAACACAACATAACAATCCTGTGTGTGTATCACTTAACAGCAAGAATTGAAAACACATTTAAAAAATTGACCAAACAGAAAGTATGTATAGACATACATAATTATACTTGGAGATAGATACAGAAAAAGCATTTGATCCAATAATCTTTCATATAAAACACTCAACAAACTGGAATTAGAAAGGAATTTTTGAAACCTGATAAAGGCATCCACAGAAAACACAGCTAACATCATACTGAATAGTAGATGATTGGGCGCCTGGGAGCTCAGTCAGTTAAGCGTCCGACTTCAGCTCAGGTCATGATCTCACAGTCCGTGAGTTCGAGCCCTGCATCAGGCTCTGTGCTGACAGCTCAGAGCCTGGAGCCTGCTTCAGATTCTGTGTCTCCCTCTCTCTCTGCCCCTCCCCTGCTCACACCCTGTCTCTCTCTCTCTCTCTCTCTCTCTCACATTAAAAAAAAATTTTTAAGTACAAAATCATGCACAGAAAGTGAATTTTACTGTCTATAATTGTAAATTTAGACAAAAATTAAAATAAAATACTAAAAATAAACAACCACATCTAACCTTTACCTAAGATAGCTCAAGAAAAAAATTCTGATTTTCAATGTGATATAATTCTTGATTTTCTTTTCAAATATTATTTGCCACAATTCTCTTGAATGTGATTTCTCAGGAAATAAAAAGGATCCATTCACTTTGAAAGATTCCTGAAAGAGAAATAATATTTAGGCACACCTGGGGGGCCCAGTCGGTTAAGCATCTGTCTCTTGATTGCGGCTCAGCTCATGATCTCACGGTTCCCGAGTTTGAGCCCCATGCCAGGCTCTGTGCTGACAGTGCAGGGCCTGCTTGGGATTCTCTATCTCCCTCTCTCTCTGCCCCCCTCTCTCTCTCAAAAATAAATAAACATTAAAAAGAAAAGAAAAGAAAAGAAAAATAGTATTTAAAAACAACTGATTTGAATCCGTCCGTGTCTGGAAAGACCTGACCAATTTGTGTATTCTATATATTCTAAAATATTTTTATTCGCTTACATATTCAGGTTTGCCTTTGGGGGAATCTGAATCCATGGACGCACAGAACTGCCTCCTAGTCCATGGCAAGTTTGAATAAGTAACCAAGTCATTGATTTTTAAGCACCTCCAGAGGAGGTAACTTGAATTGCCCACTCTTAATGAGCTGTAGAATCAACTCTGTCTTCTCTAATGGGTTTCATATTAATATTTCATCTCTGTGACAGCCGAAGATTATTGCCTTGTTGTCCAAACGCCTGTGAAGTCCTTCCTGCCTTTACAAGGGACTAAGCCCACCAAAGAGCTTACACCTGAGAGAGGTGGGGGGCGGAGGGAGGAGAAAGTTTTCACTCAGAAATGTGAACACAGCCCATCTCCCAGACAAGCAAAGTGTTCTGCTGGCTTGTAGAACAGAGTGGGGCTGGAGTGTCAGATGAATACTTTGTGGGCAGATCTCATGCAGAGTTAAGGATAATGGTATTTGTCTGTTCCCTTGAATTTTTCTCTGTCTCATGAACTGTTTCGGTAAATTTCCTAAATTTATATTTGCCAGTCATCTTGTTTATCTGAATTTCAGGAGTATTTAGCCAACCGTTACAAATCCCCAGAGGCCATGGTTTATGAAAGAGCTTACTTCCAGGATAGCCTCGATGTCAAATTTCAATAGATTATTCCAATTATTGTCATTATTATTCTCACACGTATCTTTAAGTCAAATCAGGATTTTAGGATTAGTCATTTGGAAGAGGAAAAAGAGAAAGCCATTGTGGGGCGTTTTTACAAGAGTACATCTGGACGGTTCCTGTTATTTCCTGGTCTCTATTGAATCATATCCTGTGATTCAAGTTCAGGCATAATAGTTTTGCACGGTTCTTGTTCCACTTAGAATGGCCATATAACGTTGATACAGAAGTGCAGTAAACAGTCTGAAATGATACAGATATTTGCGTGTGTAGTGAGTTAGGCAATACATGTAAACACTGCCAAGCAGCATGTAAATAGACCAAGGGTGTTTACTTTCAAGGGAAGGCTAATGTCTCCGAAACACAATCGGTCCGCACACGGCCGTGAACCTGGAGGAAGCCGGGTTTGCACACTGGTGCACACACGCTGATTCATAAACAGTATGCGGGGCTGAGCTGGCATCTGGCAATAACAAACCTTTCTTCACAAAGCTTATCTGTGGGAATGTGGCCAGTCTCTGGGATATACCGAGCAAACTATTTCCTGTGAGTTTTGCCATGAATCACAGGGTGAAGGGTTATTAAGTGGTAAAGAACTCGGAGAGATTCCTCAGCTATCCTGTTCTCAAAAGACATAGAAACAAAAGGAATATGGCTTCTATCATTACCAGTGATTGAAAGTAAGCTCAGCCTTAGCATATGAAAATGAAGTGTGGAAAAACTTAATCTCGTAAAAAAGAATCCCAAACAACACATCCAGGACAATAGTTTTGATCATTCGTTTCCGAAGAGCCCAGAGACTTAAATAAGTTGGAATGCTTATCTTTTCAATGCCCTCCACCAAAGGGAATGTTCTCAGTTTCTTCATTGTTGCTACCTTGCCATAGAGAACAGGGCTTTCAGGTGAGTTAGAAATAAGGGAGGGCAGGAGATCAGTGTCCGGGGCCAGCCCCGTCTCGTGGCCTTGTAAGAATGAACTTAGGGTAAGTGAGGCGAGAATCAAGTCCTGCCTGCCATTGGCTGATGTGTAAGCTTGGATCCGAGGTCAAAAGGAAATTGGGAAAAGTAATATCTCACTTATAAATTGTCCTGAGGATTGAAGTGATTGAGAAAATGTAAATAAGGTGGAAATCTAACACTCTTCCTGAAACACCATCGGAACCCATTAAGTAGTATTTCCCCTCCGTCTTTCTCCTGTCCCTAATTGCGTCCGGCATAGTACAGGACAGTTAAAAAATGAAACAGGCTTCCAGGTCATTTTTCCTGGATCCTAGAAGATGGGGCGGATGTCTGTGAACCTTCCTCCTGTTAGCGAGAGCCTGGAGAAGTTGGCTCCCTAGTTGCACAGAAGGTAAAAGGGAATCCCAACACCCTGAAACAAGGGTCCCCTCAAAAAGTCAACCTGAGAAGGGCATGAAGCAGTCTTGAAAGGAAGAAAAGGCTGGCTCAGAGCAACAGGTGGACGTAGCAACCCATCAGCATGTCTGAGCCCCAGTCGGCTGCCTGACAAGGAAGGTGTAATCGTATCACTTCTGAGCGCTCGAACATGCTGATCGGGCAATCAGCGTGCTCCTTACGTGAGCTCAGTTTGAAAAGTTAGAAGGCACTGGATAAGCACCTAATTTTAACTGAAGTTATACGCTACAGCATGGCGGGGTGTCTGGGTGGCTCAGTCGGTTGAGCGTCTGACTCTTGGTTTCCGCGCAGGTCATGATCTCCCGGTTCATGAGTTCGAGTCCCGCATCGGGCTCTGTGCTGATAGTACACAGCCTGCTTGGGATTCCCTCTCTCTCTCTGTCTCTCTCTCTGTCCCTCTCTGCCCTCCCCCACCCCGCTCATGCTTTCTCTCTTAAAATAAGTAAATAGACTTTTAAAAAAGAGTTTAAAAAAATAAAAATAAGATAAAAAATAAGCCACAGCATTGCAATGTACTCAGACCTCTAAAGAAAGTAATACAAATACATATATGCATACACACACAAGCAAACAAACAAAACCAAACCTCAGACACTTGCCTACGTGGCCCCAGAGGTGGACGAAAAACAGAGAGCATGACTCATCTGTTGCCTTGGGAAAGGAACGTGTTTGTTGCCTTTTACACAGTTAGTCACTGATAAAAATTCACTTTCTTCCTCGACTTGCAGCCTTTGCCCCATAGATTCAGAAAAAAAAAATCCCTGAAAGCAATTCCCAAATAGAGTTTGGACTACAAGTGAGACAATGGGTTGGAAACAAAAAATCTGGCCAAGAGCCCGTGTTTCTTACAATGTAAATAATGCCGTGATGCCTGTAACTTGGAAAAGTTGTGCTTTTGGAACTTCGAGTTTTTATGGTAGCGATGGAATGAGTGGGCATTTGTTGCAGTAAGAGCCGCTAAGCAGTAGATTCTTCCTCGGGAAAATATTGTCCCACGATTAAGAGAAGTACTAGACTGGTCCCCATTAACAAATACGAGTAGTTCTTGAAGTGGCCACATGCAAGAATGTTGAGCATAGTTTAAAAGTTACCACAGCCTTGATTTTTACTATGTTGGCTTTTCTGTCTCATGCTCAGTAAGTGCACCAGCCAAACGTACCGAGTGGAGCTGTAACAGCCTCGCTGAATACCGACCATGGGTGCCTTGGCCTTGCAGTCTGTTGTTCCCTTCTCCCCAGTCCTGACCATGACTGGGGGTGTTTTCAGAGCTCCCTGCTGCGACTCGTCTGGACTCCCTTAACCTGCTGTGGTCTCTGTCCCTGAGAAGCGTAGAGGTGAACACTCAGGGTCACGGCTTCTCTTGGTGCCCGGTATGCTTCCCCGGCCAGGAAGCCAGGAGATGGGCCTCCTGACTCACTTGATTCCCGGTCTGCACTCGCTTCACACTGGGGCAGAGTCTTGACCGGAACTCCAGCCCACCTAGGAACATTTAGGCACTCTGCCTCGTGTTGACCTGTATGAAGAGACCCTACTTGGTATTGAAGGGAATTATAGAGTGTTTCCCACTCCATCCATGCCCGTCGCCAAGGCAGGTAAAACAAAAGCAGTGTCACTGGGCCCACGAGTGGAGCTGACGTAGTCACCTGGGCTGGCCGCTGGGAAGGCAGGCACCTGACGGAAAGGTGTGGTCCCAGGCCTCGGCCTGGGGCTTCCTGGGGCTTGTGGGAGGAGAATGACAAGTGTTTAATGCTGAGGATCAGCGGTGAGACTGAGAGGGACTCTAGGACCGGGGCCAAAGGACCAGTTTGAGTCTCGTGGAGGCAGCCACAGAGCCGTGCGGCCGTCTGGTGGGAAGACAAGGCGGTGGAAGTGATGTTGGAATAACAGAAGGGAGATTAAAAGCAGGACCACAGGATGGGGTTGAATAAAGCTCTTGGTCGGGCAGCTATGTGCTGAAATAGTAAAGGGCACAGCTAGGAAATACAATCGAAAACAGATTGTCATGGGTGTTCTGATTCGATGAAGAATAAACAGGGAAGGTTACCCGCAACGCACCCAGGTCACTGTGACCACGGCTCGGTGGCAGCAGAGAACACGGTGACTGCGGTGAGGGAAGATTCTGGGTCTGAGGAGGTGAGGTCTTGTATTTCTGAGCGCAATGGCGTTCCTCCGTAGGATGGGGTGGGCCTAGTGCGGACACGCTCTAGGACCTCGGGTCCCAGAAAGTTGCAGTCGTGGCTCTGGGTAGAGCCTTGAATTGTGCAGAGTTCTTTCAGCCTGGGGGAGGGAAAAAGAGGAGGGGGAACCGGGCAGGCAAAGGAAAGCTGCACTCACCCATCTGTCCTTATACCATCGCCTGTAGAAACTGCTCTACGCGGGGCGCCTGGGTGGCGCAGCTGGTTAAGCGTCTGACTTCAGCCAGGTCACGATTTCGCGGTCCGTGAGTTCGAGCCCCGCGTCAGGCTCTGGGCAGATGGCTCGGAGCCTGGAGCCTATTTCCGATTCTGTGCCTCCCTCTCTCTCTGACCCTCCCCCGTTCATGCTCTGTCTCTCTCTGTCCCAAAAATAAATTGAAAAAAACGCTGAAAGAGAAAAAAAAATTTTTTTAAAAAGAAACTGCTCTACGTATGTTTGAGTTGGTGATATAACTAGTCCCCAAACTTTGCATGCGAACCCGATTTTTGGTCTAGTCTTCTTTGCTGAAACTTGCAAATGGGAAATGCCCAAAATTGAGGTATACGCAGGAAATAGGAGATTATAAAAATAGAGTAAGAAACCGGATCTAGCAAGTCGGACTTTATCGACATAGAGATAAACATTAAAACTTCATGAATGCCAAAAGTGGAAAAAAGAAATAACGTGACCAAAGGTCAAGGTTGAACTTGACTCCAAAGGACGTGGTCCAGCCCTCGATGTGAGGCGGAGCCCCGACTTCCAGTGTTAGCTTCCAACTTTCTTGCACTTTCTTGGATTATTTGTGTTCCGTAGACATTTCTCTGTGATATTACACTATCTCTGGGTGTAGTATTTTACTTGGGAAATGGATGATAAGAGCAATTTGGAGTGAAGAGTCAAAAAATGTAAAATTCACATGATAGCAGTAAACCAAATTACTGCCTAGTAGATGGATAAGGAATACAATGATGATTTAAATATGGTTTACTGAAATGAAAAATCATATCATTTTATAAGCCTGACAGCATATCTAATGATAGGATCAAGCAAATATTATTTTCCATGACATCACTGAATAATTTGGAAACAAGAGACGTGAGTTAAAATTGTCTGGAATATTTAACTCAGAGAGCTTGATCTGACAGATAGAAATACCAAAGTGTCACATGGGAAACCCACCCTTTCTCTCGTTGGTTACCAATATAATTAAAACCTCAGAAAAAAATGTACTAGAAACCATTATTTGCCAGCATTCGCTTATGAAAATTTCCAATCAAGGATCCTTTTATCGATATTGCTGAGAGGGGTCATTATCTCTGATTTCACAAGCAAAGCGACCGACCGAGGCATGGGATGGCTTTTTGAAGGTCATAGAGGAAATTGGTGTGATGGTGGACCCTTCGAAATCAACTCACTGGACCAAGTGAGGGCCACCAGGAGCAAAATAGTAGATGAAAACAGATGGTTTAAAAGGAGGTTTTGGTGCTACTGGGGTCTGGTGAGTCTTTTTCCACAAAAAGCATTTCTGAACAGATACCCACTTTTAAGACATTTTTATTGGTTTTATTCTGAGTCCCTTTGGAAAACACGAGAATGTAAGTAAATGTATGCTGAAATATCCTCTGTTCTGTTCAAAAATTATTTGCAGAGAAACTCTTTTATACCGAGCTCTGTACTGGAGGTTGGGTTATTAAAAAATAAATAAGAGGGGCCCCTGGCTGGCTCAGTTGGTAGAGTACACGACTCTTGACCTCAGGGTTGTGAGTTCAAGCTCCACATTGGGTGTGGAACCTACTTAAAAAAGCAACAACAACAACAAAGGAAATAAGATACCATTCCCGCCTTTGAATAGCCTTTAGTATAGCAGGAAAAGATTGGCATGTGTATAGACTGTTGGATATGTTACAGTGTTGAAAAGGAGGGCCCTGGTGTCCTAACTCCAAGATACCAAGGGTAGGCAGAAGAGAGATTATGAGGGAATGAGAAAAATCTCCCTAGAGGAAACGATCTCTGAGCCAAGATTTGGGACAGAGCTAGAAATGGGCCAGTCAACAAAGGCATATCCAGTGGGCGTGGGTGTGGGTGTGGGTTTGGTGTGCCAGCCAGTGTGACCGGAACAGAAGTCATGAAGGGGCACAGGTTGGCACCAGCCAGATGCTGGACGAAATCCTGCAATTACACTCTGAGTATATCCATGCCTCTACTGATTCTGCTACTCATTCATTCTGGGGAGACAGTAAAAGGGTCTGCCAGTAATACATTGAGGATTTCCTTTCTTTTCCTTTTGACTTTAAAATTTGGGAGTATACCACTTGGTCCCAGGGGAAGAAATGGGGGTACTGGCCGAGCCCGTGGGTGGTGACTGCGCATCTGTACGGATGAGCGCGAGGAGTGGGGCCGAGGGGGCGGGAAGCTGAGATGCAGGGTGAGAAACGACAGAAGGTATCACTTGGGTCTGGTCCTCTACACAGAGCCGGGCTGACAAGGGCTCCACGCCCGGGTTTTGATGCTCTGAGTTGTCATCTGGACATTAGTAGTAATTTTATCTTGGGATTTGTGTTTTTTAGGTGAAATCTGATGCTTCAGTGGGGTGTGCTCTGAGGTTGGGAGCCTTGGCTCAGGAGAGGTCGAATGTCTGCCCCCCTAGGCTGGGTTTTCGGGTGTCCCCTCCCTACAGCCTGCCACCCTCAGCTCCCTGCCCCCTCCCGCAGCGGCTCCCCCTTCCCACTGAGTGCCCATCTTGACAACAAGGTCCAAATGAAATCCCCACGGCGGGTCAAGAAGGGAAGAGCTTTGCATTTTATTATCACCTTTCACAGCAAGTTCTGCTTTCTGAACAGAGACCCACATGTCCCTTGTGCGTGGGGCCTCACTGACGGTGCACCTGGTGGTGTCAGGGAGTGAGGGCACAGCCGGACAGGAGCTGGGGACACTGGCCAATAGCACGCATGCACAAAGAGCGAATTCTCCACACTCCCAATCTGCAACCTCTGTTGTCTTAGCCCTTGCCCCGGGGTTGTGCTGGATCCTTGCAGGGGAGGAGGTGGGTGAGAACAGGTGAACACAGTGTTGCTTCTTCAGAAAAGCATCTCCCCAAACCTGGCCTTCAGTTCCCCCAGGACCATGGCCGCGAACGGTTCCTTTTGCCTCCAGAAGGCTCTACAACAGCTCAGAGCTCTTCAGTGATTAACGTAACTTGGAGGCCTTCTGTACACCAGGCAGCTCCACTCCTGTCCTCTCTCCCATCCCCTGTGTCGGCCCATATGAGTCGTCAGCATGGCCCTTAGAAGCCCTGAAATAGAATCCAATCCCAGTGTCAAAAGGGCAGGATAATAAAATGACCTCCGAGAGGCCCACCCCGTGTGAATGCAAATCTGCCATTTCAGAATTTCCAGGGAGAAATTCAAGTGCAGAGAATAAAATTTTCTTGCAAGTTAAAGTTCAAGAAAATTAAATCCAAAGGTAAAATATCAAAGGAATTAAATATTGAAATCAGGTGTTCTTACCTTTTGCATCAAAGAAATGAAAGTTAAAATCCGTTGTCCTAATCTTCTTATCTGCTAAGCCTTGGCGACAGGGGCCCCCGTTGCTTCTGCTGAATAAGGTATGTCTCAGAGTTGTGTTAAATGGAGGCAAGGTCTCAGATGCATTTTAATGTTAAAAGGTACAAGGAGTAATTAGTCTTTTGCGAAAGCTAAGACTTGCCCGGCACAGACACCCCGCAAATAAATCTGGAAGGTAATCCCCAGACGCAGGAGCTCAGCCAAGCTCTCATAGCCTCATGTCTGGGGCATTCACAGGGCTTCCTTACAGGGATTTGGGGGGGTGGGGGTGGGGAGAGGAACTGAGTAAAGGAGGTTAACGTGGAATCAAAATTAAATTAATTGATGAATGGAATTAGGATAACTTTACTCTGCGTTATTCAACACACACACACACACACACACACACAAATTACCTGTTTCACCATCGTCTAATACCCCCAAAAAACACATTTTTACCTTTTTTTCACATTGATTTTATATTATTCCACTTACCTAAGAACTTCTCTGTGTAATCAAAATAATCATTATTGAATAGCAGGGGGAAAAAAATGTCTCATATATATACGTCGGTCCTGGAAAGAAAGGTTTTCCAGATCCATTATTCACATTGTAGCATAAAATTACTATGGATGCAAGCCTTGTTCGGAAAAAAAAGGACCCCACTTAAAGAAAAAATTGTCTTCTTGGACCTGTCTCATCTGTCGAGGAAAGTGGCATTCTTCCATGTGTCCTTGCCTTCATAACCGCCATCCGATCAAGTCTTTAAAGAAGAGGATAGAATTTTAGAAAGAAGATGTCTTCGAGGTAAGCCACACAGGAGCGTCCACCCAAGGTCAGTGCCAGGCAAATGGCTCGGGAGCGTGTGTTAATGGACTTGGCTCTCAAGCCTGAATTCCACTGACCAGCTTTGTGGAAAGACCCCGGAACAGAGTCTGGTCATTTCTGTTATATGGAGGCAATTGAAATGGGATAGAATTAAGATCTTTTCTGGAAATACTATTTGTGAGATGTCCTGACTTTTGAAAAGCCTGCCTTTTTTTGCTCTCTCCAGAATGAGGTGTGGTAATCCACAGCAACAGACAGCAAAATAAAAAATGAGGGGGGACCTGTTAGAAAGACTTCCAGCGTTTCTTGATTAAGAGGTTGGGGCTCACACAAATGCTACTTTACTCTAAAAACAGAAATGCTGACTCATACCCATTTATCTTAAAATCCGAAAGACACAAAACGGGGAGAAACACTTTGCTTACCATACAGACTGCAACAGAGCTCCACAGATGCGGGTCCTTCAACACACCGGGTTTACTTTCTCTATTTTTTCATTGGGACTGGTGTTTACCATTAGTGGATTAGTCAGTCATGCTTTTCGTTTACTTTTAATTTTTTTAAATGTTTATTTATTTTCAAGACAGAGAGAGAGAGAGAGCATGAGCAGGGGAGGGGCAGAGAGAGAGGGAGACACAGAATCCGAAGCAGGCTCCAGGCTCTGAGCTGTCAGCACAGAGCCCGACGCAGGGCTTCAACCCATGAACCGTGAGATCATGACCCAAAGCCAAGTTGGTCACTCAACTGACTGCGCCGTCCAGGCACCCCCCATGATGTTTATTCCTAATCTTGGATTACTGTTGGGGTGTGGAAAAAATCAATGGCACGAGTATATCCATCCACACTTGGAACCGACTCAAAGACAGGTGCACGGCTTTGGTAACGGGAGATGAAAAGGCCAACTTGATCACTGCTGGGTTGGGAGACTCGGCTGAGGAGTGGAGCGCCAGGGCTGCCAAACAGCGAACACTAGAACCCGATTCTGACAGCTGAGAGGTCCCCTCCCAGGGGACGAGCTCTCCTGCTAAGCGCACAAAAGCCAAACGCCCGAAAAGAAACTCCCTGGAGACAGGTGGATTGCAGAGAGAGGAGCGAGGGGAGGGAGACTGTGTATCCAGATCCTTCTCTCAGGAAACTGCCACCCAGACAGTTACTCCTCCTCCCTGAAGGGGAGAGGGGGGAGTGACGAGTGTGCCAAAAGGGGCCAGGCGTGCTTCCTGTGGGTGTGCAGCGCCAATGGGGGCGGGGGCTGCCTGGCCTGCTGCTGTCACTTCCCGCCCCTTCCCGGGCCCTCCCTCTACAGGGGTTTGCTCACCTTATCCTCCTGTAGTGATTCTCTGCTGCCAGTACATATGATTATTGCTAATAGGTTCAGAACCATTCATTTATACCCAACCTACCAAATGCCAGCAGGCACTGGACGGCAGGGAAGTGTGACCTTGACCAGGAAGCCAGCTTAGAGCTGGTCAACCAGAAAAGAGTATCCCCCATTTTCTTTAAGTAAATAAATATTGGCCGTAGCCACTTACCTGAGGTGTGACCTGGGATGAGGAGCCCTCTCTCAGGCACCAGGATTCAAGGGTGCAGGTGGATAAACTTCAGTATGTCCAGGTGCTTGGCGGAGAAGAGGGCAGCCACTCATTCCACAAGACAGATTTCAGACGTTCATTGGGGAAGGAAAAATAAAATAAATAGTCTTTTAATAGGTCTTGTTGGAATAAAAACATTTAGATGCAAAGCTTAGACCACATACCAAAATAAACTCTAGGTGGATTACAGAGTGACATGTGGAAAAGCTAAAAATAAATAGATATGGGTGGGGGGAGGGAGGGAACGATGCCTCCAGCCCTGGTGTAACAGAAACAGAGACTGGCATATTGAGAAACTAAAATGGATTTTAAAATTAAAAAACAAAATTTACAGCCAGAATACATTTAGAAACTTACTCCACCAATTTCAACACCAGCATAAATAACAAAATTAAACTAAAAACACGTTGACAAACTGGGAAATGGTTTGGCCTGTGTTAGCGCAGGTAAATGTAGCTTATAATAATTTCAGGGCAAAACCACGGAGGATCCAAATGGCACATCTTTAAAGGATATAAACAAACATTGAACATCTTACCGTTGAAACGACTACCAGAGTGAAAGCGTATGATGTCTGTCTGTCTCTGACTCGCTTACTTCGCCCAGCGTGATACTCTTCAGCTCCATCCATGTCATTGCAAATGGCAAAATTTCATTATTTTTTATGGCTGGGTAATATTCTAGTGTGTGTGTGTGTGTGTGTGTGTGTGTGTGTGTGTGTGTGTGTATACACAACCCCCCCTCCTGGGTCACCCCATTCAGATTCCAAATATAGTCCCTACAAAAGTTATTGGTGTCGGGGCGCCTGGGTGGCTCAGTCCGTTAAGCGTCCGACTTCGGCTCAGGTCATGATCTCGCGGTCCGTGAGTTCGAGCCCCGCGTTGGGCTCTGTGCTGACAGCTCAGAGCCTGGAGTCTGTTTCAGATTCTGTGTCTCCCTCTCTCTCTGACCCTCCCCCATTCATGCTCTGTCTCTCTCTGTCTCAAAAATAAATAAACGTTAAAAAAAAAGTTATCGGTGTCAAGCATGTTGACCATATAAACCGACCCTCTAACAGGACAGCAATTTGCAGAAAGGGCCACCTCTGAGAGAGGTAAGAGACCCAAGTCACAATGAACTAAAAAGCATAGGAAAAATTTGGAAACCGTCTCAGAAATTGTCCGTGGGGAGACTTGATATGGCATTAAATCAGCAACTCAAGAAAAAGCAACCGACCAACGAAGACAAACTAGCAAACACACCTTCCCAACATGGCGGTCAGGCTGAAGCCACAAGCCAGCAGCTGGCATATGTCGTTGTGCCCATAGCAACAGCGTGCGGCAAACAGGACACGAGCTTGCTCAGGAAACAAGACCAACCGGAAAACTAGTTCAAAAGCCACCATGTGAGTCCTGTGTTTGCATCTTCTCAGAACAAAGATTATTTCATCATCCCCAAGCAGGTCACAGAGGAATCTCTGAGTCTTACTTTTATGACAAATGATAAATGATGATTGTATCTAGACACAAACTGTCAGTAGAGCACATGACTCTTGATCCCAGGGTTGGGGAGCTCCACGATGGGTATAGAGATCACTGAAAAGCAGTAAAATCTTTAAAGAAAAAAGAAAAGAAATGTGTCTAAAGCGTATCATGCAGCATCATCATCATTCAGAATAATTTTAAATAGATTGAGACTATTCCTGTTTTAAGATGTTAGTACACTTTATTTTTTAATGGGAACAAAAACAATTTTAAAGACCCCCCCCCCCCGTGGCCTCCTATAGCGCAGAGCAGGATCTGGGTGTGTGTGGGCAGCTGTACTGGAATGACACGGTGTTATGGGAGAAAGAGGAAGATGGGAGGATGAGACCCCTGTGTGTTTTTCTGCTAGAATATAAAGTTCTAGAGGTTGTTACTAGGTTTTATTGAGGTTTCTATGTCCTGTGTGTCTCCCTGGCAGTGAACTCTGATTAACTCTCATTTAGGGAATGAATGAACGAACGAACAAACGGGCAACCAAAGAATGAATGTGTCACCAAGGGAAAAGACCACTTACCAGAGGGCACAGTTAGTCGGCTGATTGGAAATGTTTTTCTCTTTATTGGAGGATGAATATCCCGTTAGCCATTTTACATGACTCATTTCATCCACAGTGCGGCTGGCCCCGTTCTCACCTCTTTTCGGATCACTTACCTAAAATCTGGTTGGAGGTTCGAGCCCGACATCGGGCTCTGCGCTGACGGCTCGGAGCCTGGAGCCTGTTTCGGATTCTGTGTCTCCCTCTCTTTCTGCCCCTCTCCCTCTCACATTCTGCCTCTCTCTCTCTCCCTCTCCAAAATAAACATTAAAAGAAATTTTTAAAAACCGTGTATAGAGTCGAAAACAACTCTTTTAATACATATTATCTTTCACACACAGAAGATTCTCTTCTTGTATCATACTATCATTCATCCTCTATTTTCAATTTTTCCCTGGTTGTTTCCTTCCCCAATTGATTAATTTTATATTTGACTACTCTTATTAAACGAAAGACACATGATAGATCATACTATAAACTCTATTAATCAAAAACATTGTTGTTTTGTTTTATTTTTTCAACAGAAAGCAGCTCTGATTTAGGCTTTCCTTACATATTAAGGATTCAGATCAAAGCCTTTCTCTTTGGGAAATAATGCAAGAGAATGAACCCATAAGGGTATAGTCGTCTCAGGGTTTTATGTGATGCATGTTGGAGTTTCAATTTGAAATTAACACTAAGAGTGTATCTAGAAATTTTAGAAAAAAGGGACCAAAGACCGAAATGATATTTTATCCAAACAAACACCGTTGTTACAACGGTGAGCATTTAAACCATACGAAGAGAAACAAAACTGGCCACGTTGCTGAGTGCTGTCTGTAAGTCACATCACAGTAATTGAATTTCGCCTCCACAAAGAACCGTTTTTAAAGGAGAGTGACTCTACAGGGTCGTCTGTGTCCTAGAATAATTTCTAGCAGGTGTCTGTTTTAAAGTGCAGGGCCTGACTCCTCTGAGTGTGCCATCGTCTCGCTCCCCGCATTGGCGTGTGCGCGTCCTCACACTTTGCTTGCTTTGACTAATTTCCGCTGGGGCTCATCCTGACATTAGATCAGGCCGTAGGCCTTTAGACCTAGAGCATTGTGAAGGGTGACTCACAGACTTACACGAGCCACGTGAACATTGCATGTGATATTCCCAAATATGTACATATCTGCGTAGAATAAAAATCCCCCAAAACTCTATATTAACAAAGTTCTTGCTCCGGTGCAGCCTTTTTTCGAACACGGCATCCTAACATAGTCACGGAAATATGTTTAGTATGGAGCAGGGAAGTAAAGAGTTTATCTATTTTTCGGCTCCCTTGTCTCCCAAGTTCAAGAGCTAAAAACCACATTATCCAAAGCTGACTTTTTTTCAATGTTTCTTTATTTTTGGGACAGAGAGAGACAGAGCATGAACGGGGGAGGGGCAGAGAGAGAGGGAGACACAGAATCGGAAACAGGCTCCAGGCTCCGAGCCATCAGCCCAGAGCCCGACGCGGGGCTCGAACTCACGGACGGCGAGATCATGACCTGGCTGAAGTCGGACGCTTAACCGACTGCGCCACCCAGGCGCCCCCAAAGCTGACTTTTGAGATAAAGTGAGCCATTGTCCTGAGTGTGGCTGACTGTGACAACACTTACAAGAAAAGAAAGTAATGATTCACGTTCTGTAAGTTCAGTCGATTGGAAATATTACATGTTATTAGGTGTTGATTTTCAATACATTATATTTTGCCTCTAAAATAAACTTCCTAAATTTTATATTTTTATGTGTGGAAAGTCTCTGGATTTGCCACTTAATTTTATCATTTGTAATTCATAATTGTTATGTGTGCACCGGCCCTAATCACAGCATTATCAGGGGGGATCAGGATTGCTGCCTTAAACTCTGTGCCATAACCCATGTTCACGGAAGCCCAGAGGAGGCCAAGACTCTCTTTGGGATGCCAGACAGTAGGGGGGAGTCTTAGACAAGTTAACCTTGACCTCTTTTAGTGTCTTCACTTAGAAGCTCCAAGTTTGTAATCAAAAGGGCAGATGTTTGGAAACGGAACTGTTTGTTGATTTGCAATTAAGCTCTTTCTCATGGGGCAACTCTGCATGGAATTTTCCATCTGAGTGAAAGCTGAACTTTATTCAGTATTGCTCAAAATTTTCCTTCTGTGGAGCCTGGGTGGCTCAGTTGGTTAAGCGTCTGACTTTGACTCAGGTCATGATCTCACAGTCGGTGAGTTCGAGCCCCACATCAGGCTCTGTGCTGACAGCTCAGAGCCTGGAGCCTGCTTTAGATTCTGTGTCTCCCTCTTTCTGCCCCTCCCCCACTCTCTCTCTCTCTCAAAAATAAACATCAAAAAAAGTTTAATAAGAATAAATAAAATAAAAAATAAAAATAAATTTAAAAATGTTTTAAATAAAAAATTTTTTTAGAAGATTTCCCTCTAAATAGTCTTTCAAATGAGTAGAATACTGGACATTTTCAAAGTTCTAGAAAGATTCTTAAAAATGTTTTTATGTTTATTTTTTTTGAGAGAGAGAGAGAGAGCACAAGTGGAGAAGGGGAAGAGGGAGAGGGAGACACAGAATCTAAAGCAGGCTCTAGGCTCCGAGCCTGACATGGGGCTCAAACTCACAAACTGTGAGATCATGACCTGAGCCAAAGTCAAACGCTTAACCGACTGAGCCCTCCCGGCGCCCCTGGAAAATTCCTTATGTAATACTTTCTTCCAAATTTCAGTGGCTTGAGTTTGTCTCCAGTTTCAAGGGTTCAACATACCTTACACCTACACTCACTACTATCTACTCTATGCAAACACACAACTTCTTGGGACCGAGGCTGATGGAGACATACTATTTGAAAATTGACGTGAGGTTTATATTTTTGTTCAATAGCTCAGAGGGGAAAAAAACATGGAACATGTGACTATCTACCCCAAAAGTAAAGCTAATATTTTGAACAAGTTTACCATGACATACAGCCGCCATTGTAAGACTCGGACCCCAGCCCTATTGTGAGACCAGTTCCCGGCCCGTCATGGCTGGTGAGGGCCCTGGGTGCTCTCCACGCACCGAAGCTTAGCGGGCATGAACGGACAGCAGTCGGGGTTCTGGGACAGGCCTGCTCTCCTCTATCTACATCTTAAATTCCTCATGGCCACGCGGTAGACATCACTGTCCTTGAGTCTGGCTCCAGGTTCTGCTCTACCTCTGTGTGCTGCCCTAGGGAAAACGGACACCTGTCGCGTCACCCGCAACCAGAGATTTCCCCAGTGACGCTGCCTCATTGGACCTAGGGAGGGGGCTGCCCGTCCACCCGTCCATGTGACAGCTTCTCAGAACGTGGCTATACTGTTGTTTGGTGGGCGGGCTAACTATGGCCATCTCCTCCGGACAGGCAGCCTTGCCAGCCGGGTTTGGGCCACAGGTAGCTGCCCCGAGGGAGGGAAGGGATCATCTCCTCTTTCAAGCCCCTGCCGCCCGCCCTTTATCAGGACTCCCCAGGGCGGTCTCTGGGTACAGCATATTGTCCGACCACCAAACCACACCTTCCAACTTGGTGACAGTGGTTCAGCAGTGATCCCTGGGATCTGGGATCTGACCCCATCTCTTCATCCCTTGGAGAGCGAACGTGGAACGTGCTGTTTGCCATGTGGCCTATATTCTCACGCAGGTCATTCCTGACATACTCTACAAATTTGGTGAAAACCTGCCAATTTTTCAATGATTTGGTTACAAACAAACTAAAATTCATGAGCTTTATGAAATTTATCTTTTTCTGTATTTGCTTTGCTCTTGGGTCTGGGTCTAAGAATACAAAATAACATGATCCCACAAAGCTTAGGCTCTGGATTCAGAAAACCTGAGTTTCTGTTATATCGTAGTCTATGTGAACTTGAGAACATTTTCTTCTCTCTGTTTATGTATAGCACACACACATACACATTTTATTTACTCATATTTATACACATAGACATCATTTATATAACAAACATACACACGTTTTATATATTAATACTGTTTAAATACATTGCATTCATTTTAATTATTTAAAAATTCTTCCAATAATAACAGAACCCGTTGCTACTCACTCACCCAATGTTTCTTTTCTGTCTTTCTGGACTGAATGAGATCTTTCTAATCCAAAGGATGACAGGTGGCCTGAAAAACGATTACGATAAATTGATAGCTCCGTAGATTTTATATAGAAAGAATAAAAACACGGAGGATTAGTCAGGACTGTTATTTAATTAAAGGGACTCTAAAAGGTCAATCTTATACCAAACATTCCATACCCAAATGTCACGTCATAACTCCTCTGCATTAGTATAAAAGCAGGTCACAGGTAAATTGTGAGTGTGCTGTCCGCTGGCAGAATACACAATGCCATCGATATCTATTATCATATTCGCCCAAACCGCTTCATTGTATCGGTCGCCTGAGTCACTACCCCGAGGTGTGCTGGGACCGCCTGAGTTTTTATTACGGGCCAGGGTCAGGGAAGAGCCCTACAACAGGGTAACATTAAGGCTCGTGGCTTTGATGGAGCATCTTAACAGCGCTGAATTCGTGATAGGTTTGCCCTGGGGGGGGTTAGGTTGAAATTGGGATTTTAAAAGAGAAAGGACAGCAGCAAAGGTATGGAACAAAACAAACGAAACTTTGGACCACTTTACCATTGCCGGAAGTGCGAAGGGGTTTTACTGAAGCCGAAAGAGCAATCTGGGAGGACGGTGAAACACAGATTGCCTAAAACCTGAGAGCTGCTAACTTCTAGAAGACACCAAGAAAGAGAGGGGGGGTGGAACGAAGAGAGGGAGAGAGAGAGGAAGGGAAAGACAGACAAGAGCAGGAGGGTCGGGGGAGGGGGACAGACAGACAGACCGGGCAGGGGGAGGGGGATAGTGAGGGAGAGCTGCCTCTGTCTTCATTCCCCCAATTTATGATTGATTTTGAATCTTCCCCCAATCACCTAGGCATCACCAAAGTCTGACTAGAATTCTGACCTGTGGTCCTCTGCTATGTTTTACTGTCCTTCTGATTTAGATCATTAATGCCTTTACTCAACCAGCACAGCCAGCAAAGTGGTCCTGAAATTGAGCTCAAAGCAGGGCTACATATTTGAGAGGAATGGACCAATTCCATCAAGAAATGTATTGTTAACAGTTCAGAGATAAAGCAATGTTTCAGGTCACCAGGAGTATTGATTTTGCTGACCTTTATTTTTATTTTTATTTTTTTTGAAAAAGGATAGTATTTTGGATGCCATATACATTCTGCAAGTTTTATACACAACTTATATCCGTCAGTGTATTTCTGTGTGGCCTTGAGTGATTTAAATGCCTTGAATTTCTTGTCACATTTTTAAGCAAGTGCCCTTCAAGGGCGCATTCCAAATACTTATAAAAACGTGATCATTCTGAAGGGCAAAATAAAATAAAATGTTGAAAAATACATAGGTTGTTTCAGCAAATAGTCATACCATGCCATTGCCAAGTTTGGGAGCTAATCATATTGAATAGATTAAAAAAAAACAACAACAACTAAGTTAGCTGGCAAACACACTAAAGGGATTTTAAAAAATTAATGCAAGATACGTTGTTGACATGCTTCACAAGCATTCCTTTTCCTGCAGACGTGTGGATAATTTTTTGAACCCACAAATTGCATTCACAGTGTCTCAGTGCTGCCCAACAGAGACATAATGAGAGGCCCATAGGTAATCTTAAATTTTCTAGGAGCCACAGGAAAATAAAAAGAGGCTATACTAACTTTAATCTATATTATTTAAACCAACATATTCCAGAATTATCACTGCTGTATGCAGTCAATGTAAAACTATGAATGAAGTACTTTGCCTTATTCTATTCCTGCAAAGTCCTTGAGACTTGCAGTAGGTGTCAGCTCACACGACCTTTTACACGTCTGGAGTCACAGGAAGCTAGTGGCTACTGTACAAGTCTAAATCAGAATCACTATTCAAGTTCAATATGACTCCCCCTCTGTCCTAAAAGCATTATAGATTTACTTCCTTACGTCCTGTATTTTTTACATTGCTCGCTGCTTATAAATGTTGATCCCGATCATATACGTGTTCGTGAACGAGAGGGATGATCGAATCATTTAGCTGATAGCACTAGGGAATTACTTCCAGTGTTCCTATTGTTAAAATTGCTTCTAATGGAATAACAATCTGACATTGTTTCTCAGTTTTGTGCTTCTTTAGGTAATTTAGAGACATTACTGATTTCTCTTTAGTACTGGTTTGAGGTTTCCATTTTATATGCTATTACAAAGATCATAGATAGGCCTCAGGAATAATGAAAACATAATTTACCAACTTAGGTAATTTTTTTTTTTAGTTATGATTTCTGCCCTCGTGGAACTAACAGAGTAGTAGATTGTGATATTGAATGTCTTAAATGTGTTGACCTTGACTATATTGGTTTAGATTATATGCATTGATATTGAAAATAGAGGTGATATTTGGGATGAGCACTGGGTGTTGTGTGGAAGCCAATTTGACAATAAACTTCATATATTGAAAAAAATAAAAATAAAAATAATAAAAATAAAATAGAGGTGATAAACCACCCACATTAGAATATTTTTGTGAAGACAATGTAATTGTTGAACACACACACACACACACACACACGCAAAAATAGCAGTAATGCTTTCTTGCACCCATTCGTAAGAATTAATAATACTGAACATGGAGGGGCGCCTGGGTGGCTCAGTCGGTTGAGTGTCCGACTTCAGCTCAGGTCACGATCTCACGGTTCGTGGGTTCGAGCCCCGCGTCGGGCTCTGTGCTGATGGCTCAGAGCCTGGAGCCTGCTTCCGGTTCTGTGTCTCCCTCTCTCTGCCCCTCCCCTGCTTATACTCTGTCTCTCTCTGTCTCTTGAAAATAAATTAAAAAAAAATAATAATACTGAACATGGATACAATCCATGAGCTTCCCTGTATTGGCAATCACAGATTTCACCTGTGAAGGCTTGAAACGCACCCAAGAATAGCAGATCAGAAACACAGCCGGGGTTAGATTTTTGTGAAACAAATTCAGTTTCACTTAATAGATGTCTGCTTGGTTGGTCATCCCTGTGTCCCGGTACCTTGCCGAGTTAACAGCACTTAGATGCTAGTCAGTAAGTACTTGTTTAAACAAATGGAAAAACAGCCATCAGAAGATCCCTATAGTTTCCCCAATCCTATAAGTAATTACACGCTAAGGTGTCCTGCAGTGTGAGCAAGAAGGAAAACACTGTTTTGTTGCCTCGTTGTCTTGGAGGTAACAACCTACATTTAAAAGCCTTCTTATTAAGTCACCACATATGTAAATTACATATTACTATGAGGTTAATGCTCTTCTGGAGATAGCCGCTATCTTTTCAGGGTTGAAATTTCCAATTAGGGTGTAGTTGGTATATAACAGTATGAGAAAGTACCATTTAAAAGTTTAGATTAAGAGGTGGACATTTTTTTTAAATCTTAATTAGAATTGATCTCCTGAGGGAAAAGCAATTAGCATTGAGGCATGATCCTCAAATGTTTAAAATTTGCACATAAGCAGATTTTCGCCACTTGGAGGGACTGAGATGGAAGAAAAATCGAGTCCCAACGGCCGTTTGTCTGTAATGTGCCTTCCAGGGGATCGTAAACACAGTGAAAGAAACAAGAGAAATACCACACGCTGTAAAGTCACAGGAAGCTCTTTTTCCCTTCACGTGTAAAGGAGAACTTTCCATGATGGGCTCACCTTTGTTGTGTGAAATTATAAACCACGTCGGTCTTTGCCCCAGACACGAGCAGACATGGCGGCCTGTCCTGGTCCGGCACCAGTCAGCTCCTGGATATTTTTTAGGGCGGATGTGCCTCTTGGACTGATATGAGTATTTACTTACAGATGGTATAAGCAAGCATCTGATGTTCAACATTAGATAGAAAACCCTTTTTCTATGAAAATAAAGCCAGGTCCACATAATGAAAGGATTTTGACTTTTATCCCAATCATTTTGAAGACCGGTAGGCCTATTACATAAATATTTGGGATTTCTTTCATTTGGGTTGAAGGAACGAAGTCAACAAGATATCCTAGACCAAAAACATGACCATCACGTGGCGGGTCAAATATTATATTTTTACAAGAATGACAAATAGCACCTCAGGATAGATCAAGCCACCGTCATGCAGCCTATTTGTGCCTACGTTTGATTTTGTAAGAGTGGTTCTGAAACTCTTCGGACTCAGGATCCTTTATACTTTTAAGAAACTTCAGAGCTTTGGATTGTATTTGGGTTATATCTGTAAAACTGCAGCATATTCAGAATTAAAACTGAAAAAGAGCCAATGGCTGATTGATTCATTTAACACTTAGGAGTTCCATGTGAAAACTATAATGTGGAATTTGAAACCATATTAATAAACATTTTTTACTCTGTTACAATAATAGCCACGGGTTTATCTTACACTTTTACCTACGTGTGTTGTCCTAACACCATGCGGTTTGTCATTTGGAAAATACCGGGTTCCTAAGTTTTTCAGTGCTTTCAAATATTGACGTATTTCAATGTGTAATCCCCAAAATCCACTTATCCCATCACCAGTGAGCTCATTAGAATAAGGACTGGAAAGTCGCAAGAATTCTGTGGTGGACACAAGTTTTCCAAATTCTGTCACTTAAATACTCAGACTTTATGGGCAACACAAAAGTGTTAGTAGTTTTCCTTGAGGTAACAGATCGGTTTATTCTGATTGAGAAGATGCTCCTAAGTCTGAATGGCCACAGATCTTCGGTCAGTCATTCTTTTAAGGAAGATGATTTTCCATGAAAAGGTGTCTAGTTCAGCTAAGATCTCAATCACACATGTGTTTTCCTTCAGATAATCATCTCATCGTATTTGGTATCCAGAAGTGCATCGTTCATATTTCCCATCTCATCACACGGGATGTGGAAAAGATTAAGGTGTTAACATTTAATAAATGAACATATTTTACTGCTACAATAAGGAACTTCTTAAGGGAAGCCAATACTTGTCAATACAACTGATTGCTACATACTTGCTGCTGCCATTTTGGTTCACGCAAAGCCATCAGCAGTTTCACACACCATTGCTTTTCCATCACCGATGCCAATGGCAGCACAAAAGGCATTAGTGTCTTAGTGTAATTATAAAACTAGTTTTGACGGTGTGGAATGCTCACAGGATCTCAGGGCTCCCACACTCAGAGAACCACCGCTCTATAATTTCACTAGGCAGGGGTCCAGCGTCAGCTTGGCCATCTGAAGCCAAGACGTCTCTTCTTGGGACAGCAATGATGGTCTTCCTTAGGATAAAGTTAAAATCCATCATCTCCCTCTAACTTCCACCGGTAAAGCCTACCTATCCAACCTCTTGGGAAATCCCAGAGGGAAAATAATCCCTTTTCCCTGCGACGGCCTTTCAATGTTTTGAAGACCGCTTTCATGTCTTCCCAAGTGTGTGCTTGTCCAGGTTCCACATTCCTTCACTTCCCAACCTTTTCTCCTGATAATTAACGTTAAGCCTCTTCCACATCCTTGCTACTCATATCGTTGAGTTTATATGCATCATGCTGCTGTTAATCTCCAACTTTAACTTCAAAGATACCTGATCTTTATCACAATCTAGTGGTTTTCCCCGGCCAATCCTAAACGTTGACCCTTTTGGAATATTTTATGGGGATTACCTCCCGAAATGTCAAATATAAAAAGATTAATAAAATTCATAAAATCCTAACGTAGGTTAGGATTTTAACATCCTTAAAAAGAAAATCCTGTTACATGCTATAACATGGATGAACCTTGAGGACATTATGCTGAGTGAAGTAAGCCAGTCGCAAAAAGAAAATACTGTGTGACTCCACTTACATGAGGTACCTGGAGTAGTCAAATACATTCAGACAGAAAGTAGAATGGTATTTGCCAGGCGTTGGGGGTTAGAGAGAATGGGGAACGACTGGTTAATGGTTGTAGAATTCCAGTTTTGTAGGATGAAGAAAGTTCTGGAGATGGATGGTGGTGATGGTTTCCCAACAATATGAGTGTATTTAATGCCACTAAACCATATACTTAAAAGTGGTTAAGATCGTAAATTTTGTAGTATCTGTATTTTACTACAGTAAAAAAAAATTGGAAAAAAATTTTAAGTGAAGAAAAAATTGATCAAGTCTTCGCATGATTGATCTAGAAATAACACAGATAATATAAATTAAACATATCAAGAATTATATGAGACTAGGGCACCTGCGTGGCTCAGTCGGTTAAGGGTCAGACTCGGTTTCAGCTCAGGTCATGATCTCACGGTTTGTGAATTCCAGCCCCACATCGGGCTCTATGCTAACAGTACAGAGTCTGCTTGGGATTTTCTCTCTCCCTCTCTCTCTGCCCCTTCCCTGCTTTCCCTCTCTCTCTCTCTCTCTCTCAAAATAAATACACTTATAACATTTTTAAATAGAATTATACAGGGCTTATTACTATGAATCCTACTTATTTAAAAAGATAACTTTATGACACATTTTGTGTGCTTCCCCCACCTCTATCTGGACCTTTGCGAAGCTTCCATTCGTTGCCACGTCTTCACTCGCTCTCTGTGAAGGTGAGCGCCCAGGAAGCCACGTCCTGACCAACCCAGCGTGTGAGAACCGTGGCATCATCAGGAAAACCGTGCATTATGTGTGAGTGTCTGCGGTATCTTTGAATGGCGTTTTATCGCTCGTGGATAAGAAGTCCAGACGGAATTATGTCCTATTCATGTACGTAAAATAACTACTGTATTTGTGGGGTTCTTTCTCTCTTTTGGCCACTCTTGTAAATATTATGACCGTATTATGAAGTTTTACCTCGTGTAACGTGTTCACAGTATTAGTGCCAAATTTAAGAATTCTTTCAGCCATCGATCGTAAACACACTCTTTACTTAAGAAATTGCCTTTGATGCTTCTAAGTCTCCATTCCTTTGTAGAATAACACCCAGGATGAAGACCATTTTACTAAGTTCTGTGTCCCCGACCACCCAACGTTGTACCTAAAAGCTATTTATGTAAATGAATGGATTATTAAATGAAGGATTTGATACCCATAGTTCAAGTTCATGGTTTTAAATTTTAATACACGCTGTGAGTCTCTGAGTCCTTTAATCTTCTGGGATTTCCTCTTCTTCAATATCACATGCACACGCACATGTGCACACACACGTGTGCACACACGTCCGTCCCTACACAGTATGGAGAACCCAATATAGACCATAGAGATGCTCATGGCCATCTGAGTCCATTTTTTTTTAATTTTAGAAAGAGACAGAGAGTGGGGGGGAGAGGGGCAGAGGGAGAGAAAGAGAGAGAGAGTGAGTGAGAATCTCAAGCAGGCTCCACGCACATCGCAGAGCCCCATGCGGGGCTCAATCCTACGACCCTGATCATGACTTGAGCCAAAATCAAGAGTCAGAGGCTCAATCGACTGAACCACCCAGGTGCCGAACTCCGTGTATTTTACAGCTGAATTACCTAACTCCCTAACAAGGGGTCGGCACCCTCTTCTCTGTAACAGGTAAACCGGAACATAAGATGCGGCAGCTTTCTTATAGTTCCCCCACAAACCCAAACACGAAGCTATCGCATACTGCATAATTTTACTAAAATTGGGTGTCATGAATCAGTTCACCCACAGAACAACTGCCAACTTATTTACCCTTCAGCCCTTTACCTGAAGTGTCTCCGCCATCCCCAGAGTCTTTGATGAACTTTCTTCCCCAGGAAGCGAAGCCTTTTATATATTTGTATATTTTTATTTATGTGTTTTTATATATGTTCTACTGCCTGCCGTTCTTCCAATGCCAGCTTTTCGACTCTTCTTCCCCCCGCACTCATTCTTCTGACCTGTCTGCAGAAAGTGAACATTTCTCTTTCTTCGCTTTTTAAAGTAATTTATGAGAGAGGTGGTCACGTAAAACTGTAAACTCAAAACTAGAAACTCTCCTAACAAGCCACCTTCAGCGTAGGGATCATGACCTTTGTCCTGGTAATCAGAGTCAAAAAACCGAAATCACTTTTTGTTCTAAACAACGCTTTTTTCCTGGCATGCGGGCAGTTTGGAACACCGTTTTGTGTGGCGTAACATCTTGAACTTCCTTCCTCTGCTCCCTTTCTGCCAAGGACGCGGTGGGCGAGTCAAAGGTGCCCCTGGATCAGGGCCAAGTACCGGGAGCCGCGGTTGACGAGGGCCAATTCTGGGCACGAACGTCTGCAGGATGTGTGTGCAAGATGTGTGTGCAGGTGCGTTGTGCGCCAAATAAGAAACCGTCCTGCGGGTGGAGGGCAGGGCCTCCTCAAACCCGTGAGTCCCGGCAGCTTTGGCAAGGAAGGGAAGAGTTGGACGGAACTCTCTGCTTCTACTTATACAAAGCAGAAGCTACTTATACAAAGACAAAGAAGCTTCTGCTTATAAAGAGGGTGACCAGGACTCTCAAATCAAATTCTCTGTGACACACACCCACCTCTGTCTCCGTCTCTCCCCCCAAGCTCTTGCACATCATAGATCTTCTTCCCTACCTCCACATCATCTTTCTAGAGCATCTCGTCAGCACAAAATATTTTCCAGAGCAAATGCGTCTCCATCCTCCTCTATGAACAGCGTCTACACAAAACCCATCCGTTTATATGTGGTCGGTGTCAAACAAGGTAAGCCTTTGTAGGAAAGTGAGTGCCTGTGTCCGAGAGTTCTTCCTTCTCTCTCCCATATTTCCCTGCTGCCTTTTTCCCTTTTGCCATGTTGGCCGGTCTAGTCCCCAACTGCAACATCCTTAAATATTTGCTTTATTCTCCTCCACTTTTTTCCAATGTATCTGTGACCCTTCCATCCAGAAAATGCTACTCACCGCTGTTGTCATCCTACAATCTTAAACTCCGTCAATGTAATTACCCACAAAACATCTCCTGGCTAAGCAGACAGGGGTGCATGTGGCCAGGTGGCATTTACAATGAAGTCCAGCTGATAGCACGAGGTGGAGAGATCTCAGGAATTGATGGAAACACGCATGCATGCAGCTGTTTGTGTGTTTGCTAATTTTCTTTGCATGGAAGTTTTACTTTATCCTGTCCTTATTTAACCTGTAGCCCAAGTGTGCTAGGTAGTATGAGCCACACATATAAGAGAGGTTTGGAATTGCATCACGAAATCCGTGTTCTGTCAAACACTGAGAAAAACCACAGTACTTAGGCTTTTGATTCGGTTCATGAGGACACTTACTTTGTTACAGAATGGGTGTAAGGCCCTGATCTGTGAATTGGAGAGGAGAATATCTATGTGGAAAGGGTATTACAAGCATTAATGAATAAATGTATATCACCAGTACATATCCTTACATATAATAAATACTATTCCATACTACCCAAGTATAAGAATGATTGTCTATTTATTAATATATCAGTCATCCTGATATATGGATACAGACATCCCCCATATCAATTCAATCAGAATAAAGAGTCAATGTTGACATTTCCCATACGCTTCTTGGGGTTTTGATTGTTTACATTGTGTTTTGAGTTCGAGTTTCCAAAAGAGCCAGTATATCTCACTACTTAAAAAATTTTTTTAATATTTATTTATTTTTGAGAGACAAAGAGAGATGGAGCATGAGCAGGGAAGGGGCAGAAAGAGAGGGAGATACAGAATCCAAAGCAGGCTCCAGGCTCTGAGCTGTCAGCACAGAGCCTGACGCAGGGCTCAAACCCACGAACCGTGAGATTGTGCGTGGCCTCAGCAGAAGTTGGACGCTTAACCGAGTGAGCCACCGAGGCACCCCTCACCACTTTAAAACCTAAATTGCCTCCTCGTAAGATCTTAATACAGTCGTCCTGGCCTGTGTGTGTAACTAAGTCAGACTAAAGATCTCTTTATTTGAAGAGGGTCTCATGTGTCTCATTTGAATAAACAATGACTCTCATTTGAATAAACAATAATGCTTTCAAAATGTTGTAAATATATACACTTATTCCAAAAGTACTCTGTGTTTTCCACGAAAATTCTCCCATGGAACAAATGTGTGGTGTATTTTGCAGTTTTTTTTTTTATGAACTAAGACAGGTTTGGGGATTCATATACAGGATATGCAATTATTTATTTATTTTTAGTAGGATTTTGAGTTAAAATAAAAATGCATACACACACACACACACACACACACACACAGGTTTTGATTTGCCTTTATCGTGCTTGCCTCTGCCCTGACTGTCCTAAGATGCCCTACCTCCTACATCCATTTCCAAGTAATCCATTTTACTTGGTTTTCTGGAACAAAGAAATACGTCTATGGTGTTTCTAAGCTACATGTAGCATCACAGTCTTCCACTCTGTTCTTCACTAAAGAGCGGATGTTCTCTGGAAATGATGTTTAGGTTGCCTCCACATTCTTACCTCTTCCCTGTCGGTGACAGCGAGCCCACTCACACGCTGTGCTCTGCACAAAGTTTAGATTAAACTCTTCGGTCACAAGTCGTTTTCTTCAAACCTCAGCCTAGGAGAAAGCACGTTCCTCCCCTCCATGCCTTCTCTTCCTCCCCTTCGTCCTCCCTTCTCTCCTCCTCCTGCTTCACAAAACTTGGATCCGACTCCTGTCTTTTCTCTTGACTGTACCTCATGAACTACTCTCCATAAGTCAACGTTTTCTCCCGTCATGATTTGAACGGTTCTATTAGATTCCACCCCCCACGAATGCCTCTCGTGTATTTTACTCTTCCCTATTATTAAAGCCACCCTTCGAGTTTCAAAGCAGATGTTGTAGAATTTCCCTATGCAAAAAGCGGGGCTAGCAACTGGACCTTTTCCCCACAGTGGCCACCTCGATGTTCTCCCTGCGACTTATTTCCAGGTCTGCTTCCACTTCGTATCATCATGAACTGCACACAAGCTTTGCATCACAAGCCATGCCATTTTTTGATGTGTTAGGAGTTTCTGCCTCTCTGGCAACTTCCTCAGCATCCCGCAGGCTTGCTCTCTGGCTGGGTAGACCTACTCAGGTCAGCAGTTTGATCGCTAGTCATGCAGACATGACCCACTGGACTATGGATGTTCTTTGTGTTTCTACTCTTACCATTCAATTACCAAAATTCATGGAGTAGTCATTGCATGGCCAATCCCATGCGAGGCGTGATTTAAAAGGTGCAGTATGGAGGTCTCTGATGCTGAGGATAAAAATGGCAATAAAATAAAGCGGTGGTATGTTGATGGGTAACATTATCTAACACAAGTATCAGAAACTATCTTACGCAGGCAGGATATATTTATTATTTACTTCTCACAAGAATCCGTGAGCCTGTACTATTTATCATCGTTCTTACTTTGCATGAAGAAAAATGAAGGAACCAATAGGTTTACATCATGTTCCCCGAGGTCACGGGTACCTGGAAGGGAAGGATGCCGGGACTGGATTCCAGGCAGCTTAGTGCTGGGTCTGGACTCCATCTTTATAACACGACTGGGGGAGACAAGCAGGATACTCAAGAAAAAAAGCTGAAGAATAAAACAGTTCCTTATCCAGTGCTAAGTTACTGAGTAAAAATAATCTGTGTAACAAGGTATGAATTGGGTGGCATGGAACAGGGGCTAGAAACTGAGGGCTTCTCAGACAAGAGCAGTTAGGGAATTGCCCATGGAGAAGGTGTAGATGGGCAGGGAAGAAATATCAAGGCAACCCTCACAGAGGGAGTCAAGGCAGGACAGATACACTCTCTTTCGCACCAATGTCGGTTTTGTATTTTTATTTCGCCAATGGGCATAGTGTGGGTGTTGATATTATCTCTCTGGCGGTGAGAACAGTTGTGGTGCTTTGTATGTTTCTATAGATGTAGCTTCTACAACAAATCCCAACTCCTGTGAGGGCCGCTAGAGTAGAGCAGTGCTCAGGCTCTCAAGAAGAGGTCCTAACACGCTCCAGAGCACGAGATGGTCACACAGCCTCATGGCATGTCATGTGATGACTGGCCGGGGACGCTATGAAATAAAAGCCGAGGCTACGATGTGTAACTCGACCTCCCTCTTGGGCAGAGAAATGTCTCATCAACTCCAACTGAACAATAATGACCTTACTCTTGTACGTGTGAGTCCACGTGAATTTCTCCAGGCCACCAGTAGCTTTGTAGCTCTGAGCAGAAACTGATTTCTTCGATGGGGACTCTGATGTTTCCTCAGATCCCTCTTATGCCATCCCACAAGAGAAGCATCTTTCCTAAAGTCATGTTATGACTTCAAGGCACTCTGCAAGGATAAGCATTCACTGAAATTTCCTTTGGTTAACACGTGCCAGTCATGGTGAAAAGTTACGTTACGATAAGTATTTCCAGGATGCTTGCTTTCACTTAAACAATGTGTTATTTTGAAAACTTGGACCAACTTAGGATTCCTCTTTTAAAAAAAAAATCATCCCGATCCATTACTCAGTATGTTGGTAATTTATCACTAATTCTGATCATTTCAAAAGAAAATGAACAACAACAACATCTCCTGTGTTTCACGTATCCAACTGCATGGCCTGTGGGTTACTCATGGCCCTGGGTCTTGTAGTCACATCTGCTAGTATAATTAACTTTTTGTGAAATGTTAGAGCTATAATTCATTTTTGCTAGAAAAAATGGAAAATCTTATATAAAAAGGAATCTTTACTTTAGCAATTTTGAGTAACTGTGACAAAACTCCCAGCTATGTTTTCAAGGCCTTGCTGAAGGCATCAGCTTTCCTTTTCAGGCAAGGTCAGATTTGCACTTTGTAGCAGAAAGAGTGAAGAGAATTCATGCTTTGTGACCTTCCCAGATTAAATAACATATTCAAATCTGGCATGAAATAGGGACCTCCTGATCACAGGGGATACACTGTCCCGTGTTCTTCATTCTAAATAGAAGCTCTTTGGGGCACCTGGGTGGCTCGGTCGGTTGAGCATCCGACTTTGGCTCAGATCATGATCTCCCAGTCCATGAGTTCGAACCCCGTGTCGGGCTCTGTGCTGACAGCTGGGAGCCTGGAGCCTGCTTTGGATTCTGTGTGTGTGTCTCTCTCTCTCTCTGCCCCTCCCCTGCTCTCTCTCTCTCTCTCAAATAAATAAATATTAAAAAAAATTAAGTAGAAGCTCTTTAATAATCCCAGAGCACACGTTACCTGGTGTATAGTGAACCATCACCCGATGTTACATAAGGTCCTACTTTCTGAATTTTCTGAGACATCTGGGATTGAATTTTGTTTTTACTTTGGGAGGACAGTTCAGGAGTAAATAGAATAATTTTTGTCATTAGTAATTTGTTAATCTTCTTCATGCTTTATCTGCTCTTTATTTCGTCCATGCTTCATATTAGTCGTCTTCGCCTCTCTTCTGGCCAAGGGTTTGCTCTAAATGCTAATGCCACGTATTTCTACATCAGCTTGGGTAAGCGGGAGGCCCTCTCTTCTCTCCCACAGGAAGGACGATGTCTCTCCCTCGAAGACTGAAGTAGTTAGTTCCACATAGGTGTCAGATCCTAGTTGCCTTTCCCTTCGTCCCGTAATGCTTAGGTTGACTAGCTCTTAGTCTACAAACTTCATTATAAGAATGAAGTATGATTCATTGCTTTGCCTGTCGTTCGGAATGCAATTCTTGTCGCAATTCTCTCCTGACAGGATAAAGCTGCCGATTCAGGTGCTGACGTGTGAATCAGACTCCGGCGATGATCCCAGCTGGAAGAGAAGAGGGAAAAATAGCATAATGTCTGTTTGGCTTTTAGCATTTGGTCTTCCTAAAATCACAGAGCCGGGACGGACAGACGCGTCGTCGTTTGAAAGTAGGGAATCCACAAGTTCTGTGAATACACTAGTGATCATGTTTTAAGTGTTTGGTGGCAAAATGACCATTAATCGACGGAATTCTACAGTCCTGATAATTTAGCGATCTGTGACGGCCCCTCTGTTAGCATGGATAGATTTCTGGAGACGGAAGGGAACAGCCCTCTCTCACCCACAGTGATGCTTCTTCGAGGCACCACATTCTTGCAGCTGGACCACAGAATGGCTGCGTGGACACGACCACAGAATGGCTGCATGGACACTTCAACCGCTAGACCTCCTGCAAAACAATGCAAGACATCTCTCTTTCCTTTCCTCTCCACCCTCTCTCTTTATTCCCGAGTAGAATTCCACTCCATCATACCTTGCTTACAGTGACCTCTCATTTTGTGGGAAGAAATCTATTATTTCTCTCCATCATTAAAGATATACTCAGGGAATATGGTTTCCTCTCAGTCACGCTAATATTATAAAGATCTCAACTAAAATGTCAGAGGCAATTAAACTATTTCATCTTAAAGAAATATAAAAATGTATGAAGAATCATGAGGGTTTTTTTTTAAATTTTTTTAATGTTAATTTAATGTTGAGACAGAGAGAGACACAGAGTGTGGGCAGGGGAGAGGCAGAGAGAGAGGGAGGCAGGCACAGAATCCGAAGCAGGCTCCTGGCTCTGAGCTGTCAGCACAGAGCCTGATATGGGGCTTGAACTCACAAACCGTGAGATCGTGACCTGAGCGGAAGTCGGATGCTCAACCGACAGAGCCCCCCCAGACGCCCCGTGAGTTTTTTTTCATCCTGAAAATAATCACACAATAATTAAGGAGAACACATTAGGAGAATACAAATGTGTTCTTCAAATATGAAAAAAAAGGGGTATGATTCCTAAAACAACCCGCTGAAATATGTTTTTCCGAGCAGGTCGGTGGTAAGGACACTGGACGCCAGTTTGTCTGTTTTCATTGGGCATCACACCGTTAGGACCTGAAGGCTTACGCTGTGCCACCGCCTACAGATTTATCCACCGGGTGGGGGGTTTCCATCTGCTGGAAAGTAAGTCATCAAATGGTGGGGGAAGAAGGCAGGAATCTCACAAAATCCTTCCGTCTCTTCTTGAGACCAACACCAAGGAAATGGGAGTCTGAGGCTTGCAAGGCACTGTCCCTGGTCCTGATGAGGACGAGGTCTAGGGGAAGAGGGAGAGCGGCCGCCCACAGACCACAGGGTTTGTGAGCAGAGAGGACATTTGTAGCCCAGCATAACAAGGACCTGGTCTCCGCTTTGGCATTTCGAGCTGTCAGTTTACCTACATTTGTCTTATCCTTACAAGAGGGGAAAAACACTTTTCTCAAATGGCTCTTTTCTTCTTCATCTTTTTTTGTTTTTCTTGTTTGTGTTTTGAGTTGGTGGGGATGATGTGATTACATTGCACATGCATACAATCCCAGTGGGTCTAATAGGGCCCCCCCTTGCAGGTCCCCCCCAGAACCTCAGAATATTACCTTATTTGGAAATAGGGTCTTTGAGGATGTAGTCATGAAAAAAAATTGAGATAGTTCATGCTGCATTAGGGTGGGCTCTAAATTCAATGAAAATATCCTTATGAAAAACAGAGAAAGGACACACAGAGAGAAGGATATGAAGACCGAGGCATAGCCTGCAGTGACAGGACCATGGATAATAGGCACCACCAGAGGCTCAAAGAGGCAAGGAGAGAACTGGGCCCCTCCAGAGAATCCAGGGAGAGAGAGGCCCTGCTAACACCTTGATGTCAGACCTCCAGCCCCTACAACTGCGAGGAAATAAATTTTTGTTTTAAGCCATCAAGTTTGTGGTATTTCATTAGTGTCAGCCCTAAAAAAAACTATTACAACATGGGCACATGGGGGGCTCAGTTTTTAAGCGTCCGACTCTCATTCTGGCTCAGCTCATGATCTCACATTTCATGAGTTCAAGCCCCCCATCAGGCTCTGCACTGACAGCTCAGAGCCTGGAGCCTGCTTGGGATTCTCTCTCCCTCTCTCTCTGCCCCTCTCCCCTTATTCTATCTCTCTCTCCATCTCTCTCTGCGTAACATAAACAAGCTTTATTTTAAAAAAAGAAACTATTACAACAGGTCTACCACATGGTCATTGTTTAATTAATTAGGTAGATCTCATTAGATTTTTTCAATAGGTTTTGTCAAGACAGACAAAAATGAGCAGAAGGCTGATGCAGAACTTTCTCACATTTGAAAACTTTAAAACCTTCACGAAGGCAGGCAGCATTCCTAAGAAATGACCTGTTGACTGAATTGGCTGTGCTTCTCTTGATGGTTTCACCATCCCTTATGACCTCCAGCTTTGGTTTCCTAGTGATGCTTCCTCTTCCACTATGGATGGGAGATCACCACAGAAGACTGTGTTAGGCTAAATTTATTTGTGAAAAGAAAAAGAAGGAAGGAAGGAAGGAAGGAAGGAAGGAAGGAAGGAAGGAAAGAAGGAAGGAGAAAAGAAAGAAAGAAAGAAAGAAAGAAAGAAAGAAAGAAAGAAAGAGAAAGAAAGAAAGAAAAAGGGAGGGAGGAAAGGAAGGAAGGAGGAGGGGAGGAAGGAAGGAAGGAGGGAGGGAGAGAAGGCGGGAAGGGAAAAGGGAGGGAAGGAAGGAAGGAAGGGAGGGAGGAAGGGGAAAACATTACTGATTCTATCATGGAAAGACAATTTGGGTCACCTAGCTTAGTGAACACTTTTGCCTGCTTAACGCCTAAAAGAATTTTGGAGAACCATGTATCACCACACACAATGTTAATGAAATTAAAAAGGTTTTGTCGTAAGTTGAAATCGTTGTAAAGAGTGTCAGCAAATACTGGAGTTTTCAAAATTAGTCAACTCAAACTGAGGTGCCTGTTTTTAAATTTTACCTAATGAAATATAAATACCATGACGATTTTGTAGTTTCGACCGGGCACTGAAAAGCAAACCCAAACAAACTCAAATTTGGGTTGGCTGTTTTACGTCATTGTTCTTTCTCCTTGAATATACATTCCACTCTGTCTCTCCCACAGAATTCTATACTAGCATAAATGTTTTTACACCTGGAAATGTTTTCTTGATCACCGTGTTATTTCACTACAATAAAAACATGAAGAAAACTTTCTGTGACCGTAAGGCTTCGGGGGTTAAATTTTCTTCTGGACTGATTTTTCATTACATTGATTCATTGCTACAGAATTAAGTGGCATAAATACGTAGACACAGATTGTTATCGAACAATACAAATGTAAATGCAGCAGAAGTATCAGCATCAAACAACATGAATACTAGTGTATGGGGACCTCTGGACCTGGGGTGGTCCATGACCCTTCAGACATGTCTCCGCTAGAGACGAAGGCTGCTTTCTTGGGCCTCAGGCAGCTCTGGAGACAGATCCAGCCGTGATCAGTCAACACCCATACTCCTAACAGTCGTGTGAACGAGCCCCCTGCCCTGGGAGGCGAGGGGGAGTGGGGCAGTGGGGCACAGCATCACTATATACAGCAGTCTCTTAATTAATGCACAAAAACATTTAGAACAGTGTTCAACATGCCACATTTGAGAAACTGTTACATCATTACGTTATTATATTATTAAATTATTATGTCATCAATTAGCTAATCATATTGGGGCACCTAGGTGGCTCAGTCGGTTAAGCTTCAAACTCTTGATTTCGGCTCAGGTCATGATGTCACAGTTCGTGAGTTCAAGCCCCGCATAGGGCCCTGCGCTGAAAGCTCAGAGTCTGGTGCCTGCTTGGGATTCTGTGTCTCCCTCTCTCTCTCTCTCTGCCCCTCCCCTGCTTGTTCTCTGTATCTTGCTCAAAATAAATAAAAATAAACTTTAAAAAAAAGAACAGCTTAAAAAATAAGCTAATCATATCACTAGTGTGTTCTGATAACATATCATTCACATTTCTAGACTAAATAGTTTGTTCCATTACCAAGAAAGTAGACTTCTAGCACCAGTAAGTTCTAAAGATTAAAATGTTGGGCACTGAGGCGCCTGGGTGGCTCAGTCGTTTGAGTGACCGACTTCGGCTCAGGTCATGATCTCACGGTTTGTGAGTTCGAACCCCGCGTCGGGCTCTGTGCTGACAGCTGGGACCCTGGAGCCTGCTTCTGATTCTGTGTCTCCCTCTCTCTCTGGCCCTCCCCCGCTCATGCTCTGTCTCTCTGTGTCTCAGAAATAAATAAACATTAAAAAAAAATAAAAATAAAAATAAAACATTGGGCATTAAGGGGAAAACACACCTAAGGAATCGTCCCATGTACTTGAATAGCCAAGATACTTTTCTGCTCTCGAAAAATAAGAATCAATTTCTTAGGTTTGATTACCTATTAATTATTTGTGAAATTGCGTATTTTCCACATGGAACTTTTTTTGAGGAAGGACTAAAGTTACGGCCACTTGTCTTCCCAAGAGAAGACATCTTCGTGTCTTTTATTAAATGGTGCCTTCCCTCCACTCCCTACACTGCCTCACGTTCCTCTGCTCCCTGCCAAAAACACAGATCCTCTGGATTTTCATTTCCTTTAAGCCAAAGCCTGTAAGAAAATTAAAGCCTTTCCAAATACTACTTAACGGTTCCTAATATTTATGTAAAAGGACGTGAAAATGTCAAACATACTCAGACGAGCGTGTATAGGTTGTTAAGGGAAGTATTTCATATTAAAATTATTTTCCTTGAATTACATACAGTCCTTCTTCCAAAATGAGTTAAAGATGTTAAAATCCACTATTGTTTGTTAACTGTGTTTGCGTAAATCTGCCTATTACTGACAGCAAGTTACTCTGAGAAAATAAATATAAGACTTGAATTATTGAACTGTTGCTTGCATTCAATAAATAACATACCTTATTGTCAACATAACCATATTTTTGAACAGCTGTCTTTTATTATACAAGCTACTAGGTGAAAATTGGTATCTGAACCGAGAGGCATTTTAGCTAGTACCTAAGAACGGATCTATAGTTTGTTAAAACAACAGGGTTCCCTGGGTGGCTCAGTTGGTTAAGCATCTGACTCTTGATTTCTGTTCAGGTCATGATCTCGCGGTCCGTGAGTCCGAGCCCCGCGTCGGGCTCTGTGCTGACAGCCCGGAGCCTGGAGCCTGTTTCAGATTCTGTGTCTCCCTCTCTCTCTGCCCCTTCCCTGTTCATGCTCTGTCTCTCTCGGTCTCAAAAATAAATGTTAAAAAAAAATTTAAGAAGGGGAAGATATGAATACTCATGGAGATAGCTCATTTTCTGAGAAATATTTAAGCATGAATAAAGTAGTCATACGATTTACTTCTGAATTCTACAGATTGGTTTGGAACTTTTTATTTTTAGCAGGAATTGAAAGATTCAACCAAACCTGACATTTCTGATTTAAAATATGCAGAATATAAAGAAATGGAGAACATAACCTATTTTCAAAGCATTTGAGAATCTAGTGTATTCTCTCTGTATTAAGATTATTTCTGTATTTCAAGGTTAATCTACTTCCTACATTTTATTATATGCAAATATATTGAAAGTTCCTTTTGGTATATTGTCCTTGCCAAAAAAGTTTTTAAAATAAAAACTGCTCCATATTCTCCTCTACCAAAATCATTCTGAGTCTTGAAAAGTGATTACAGAATACAATCTCATTGAACCGCTCACAAATGTTCACATTTTAGCATACTGGATCAGATTTCCCCGCACATTTAATGGAATTGGCATTCATTGATATTTTGCAAAGCCGCACTTGGTAGGTTGTCAAGACCCCATTCCTTCCGGGTTCCAAGCCTTTGACCAGACAGCCGAGCTGAACAAAGACAACCCTGGTTTCTCTACCTCTCCTGAAGGACTGTCAACATACAGGAATGTCCCTTCACGATGGACGCACCACAGTTAACAATTATCCATCACGTTTTCCCACCTCCCCTTGCAGACGGTGCAGAATTGAAATATATGCATACCTGCCATGTTGGTATTGGGTTTAGTCACGCAGACTGTTTAGCAATGGAACGGAACACACGAACATCTTTAAGCTCACATGCACGTCTAGCCGGCTACCTTGCATTCACAGAAACTGCCACCAAAAGACGACGTTCCAAGTAGTCAGTGGTCCTCAGAGGATGAGGAGACACATGGGTTAGCCTGGAAACCAGCTGGCATCCCGGCACCTCTAGCCCACACTCTGGCAGTCAGCTTAGCCGGGTGAGTTGCGTCTGACCTGCGATCCCACGAGGAAGAAAAAGGTGCTCTCTGTTTTACGCCACCGTGACTCTGTTTCGCAGAAATATTGCAGCAGGAGACTCTGTCACCTGCCCTGGGTGACAGGTGACAATCCATGCGGTGGGCTGGTCTGGACAGAAGACCACATGGGTGGATGGAAGGCCTGATGGTGGAGAGCAGGCCACAAGTCTGCCGCTGCACCTGCTCGCAAAGACAGGTGTGCGTGTTAGAATCTCACACATGGCTTTATTGTAGCCAAAGGGGCTGCACATAACACGTCATGTGTTGTCGCCATCCATGGGGGTTTCTCCATTTATTGAAAGTAGCAAGAATTCATCAAATATAAAGCAAAGTCAATTTCAGATGTTTAACATACTTATTTGAAGGTAGCCAACAGGGAAGGGTTACATCTGTTAAGAATTATTCCAGGATGTTCCAGGCCATTGACCAATGTTGTATCACTATTTTACCATATTATTCCTAATTGTTCCTAAGGACACTGAAAGTCAGAGATTACTTGTTCTTGCTCCTAAGCTAAGTGTGTGGGGGGAGAAGAAATAGATAGATGATGGATACATAGATAGATAGATAGATAGATAGATAGAAAATTTTTCCCTCTAACTATCATAAATGCCATAACTAACCAAAAGAATCTAACTGTTACTGGCAGCTACAGTGTTCGGGTCAGTCTGTAACCACAAAGGTGGATTTCCATCACTTAGTCAAAGGCGTGTGCTGTCTCTCACTTCCAATTTGGTTGGCCCAATTCACAAGGCAATAGATCCGATGTCGTCCCTCATGCAGGTGTAAACAACATAAAAGCAAAGTGAAAAGGACTTCCTCCCTGTAAGGGAGGAAATATTATTTTCATCTTCCAAGCAAGCAAAGCGAAGTACGTTAGGAACCTTCCCCCAGGGTACAGTCTGCAGAAGCACCAGCGTCATGACCCCCAGCACTGCCCAGCTGTAGGCGGAGGGAGCCCCCACCCCGTCTCTGATTGCGAGATCAGGGTGACCAGAAGGAAGCTCCTCTGGGGACCGCATGTGCATTTGAGGCTCTGGGAGAGAAGGCAAGGGTCATCATCTCCCCTGGTGATTTCACTGGAGCTGGAGGTAGCGAAGGTCACGCCTCAGGAGGAAGCCGTGGTGGCCATTCTCGAGCGCACGTTATTTATAAGACAAATATGTGTCAGTTGGAGGAACCCTATGCTTTTCAGCCTTTCCACTCTCTTTTAAATGTCTCATGGACATTTAAATATAAGAGGCAGTTAGGTGGTAAGAGTAATTTCCCTGGGCAGGGGTATATATTTTCTGCCTACTGAAATCAGAGCCATAGTCAGTTGGCTGAGAGGCAAGCGACGCGGTAGGTATGAGAAGAGCCGTGTCTACTTTGCAGAGTGGATAAACTGTGAGTGGTTCAATGATTTTTTGAAAACGATCTGCAAAACTGCTGCAGGGGACAGATAAGTAAATGTTGATTGATTCATTGAAGGAGGCTGGCTCCCAGCTAAAGGAAATGACTGGAAACTTGCACTCCGGAGCTGTATTTCTTGTTCCACACCTAATTTGCTGCTCCAGAGGCAAGCTCTCTCGATTCAGCCTGCCTCGGATTCCTCCTCAGACGGATTTCACCTCATTTGTTAGTGAGGCGTAAGCCGGCTGAAACACAACTTATGTCAGAACAAGGTGATATTGGCAAGCGGGCGGAAAAAAATTTGATTAAGAGGTCAAGTGAACAAAGGCAGTAAAGCTGGATACGCGGAGCCTGAAATGCCCTGAGTTGCAGATTTACACCCATTACTGTTCTCCAGCACCCGCAGCGACGTTGACTGGCATAAAAGTCTGAGTGTCTGTGGGCAAGACCTTCCTCCGGGATCAAGGTCTCACTCGCCCTGCTGATCCATGAATAAACATTTTCGTGGTGCCGAAGTCGACTTCTGTTTTATGCAGACAAAGGTCAGACTTTAGTGCTGGTCAGCAGAATCAAATCTCTTCTCACGAGCACACTGTAGCTGTGGTCTGATTCGGATTTTAGAGATTTTAATTCCCGTCTGATGCACTTTCTCGAGAGTTCTTCAATCGCCCAAGGAAGACATCGCTTTCATCCCAAGAAAGACCGTGAATAACATTCAAAGTCTCGTCTGGGTGAAAAGATACGAGAAACTCAACCTGAAATGGAAATAGCCATGAATATCTCCTATTTAAAAATCTATTTCAGGAATATTAGTCTTAAAGAAGAAGGACTTGTTGACAGCTGCCGCATGGGCGAGCCTTGAAGACCTTGTGCTGAGTGCGATACGCCAGACACAGGAAAACAAATCCTGTGCGATGGTCTGTTCTAGAACACCCATACCCTGGCTCTAGCCGCATCTCAGCTTTATATGAAAAAGCAGTCACTGTGCCTTGGACAGCTGGGGCAAGTTTTATCCCCCACTCTGCCCCACAAAGCAAAGCTGCTGACGTGTGGGGCCCTCAACCCAGAGAGGTTTCCCTGACCACGTGCCCATCTTGACACCGGATGGTATGTTCTCTGAGCTGCGGTGCCTGCTCAGGCTCAGCTCCAGCTGAACAGAAGTGACGATGGATGTGGTCACTGTGCTCCGTGGGCAGAACTCAAGGCCGTCCTCAGAGCTCCGGCCAAAATTCCTGTTGATGCACCTTCTTATCTCTCTGCTGACTCTCGGGTTGTCGCCAGGGGCTCAGCTGTCTGTCTCTTGGTGACGGAGGCCACTTGGCATGGGATATTTGCCCCCATTGCTCCTCGCAAGCTGACCACACCTAACGCTGGACCTCCTCTCAGCTCATCACTTGTGTCTCAACATAGCTGACGTTGCATGAAAACGCAGGGTGGCTCTCCCAGTCCAGTCACACCACTGGAGCCTTGAACACAACCTGGGCCATGTTTTTCATCTCCAACCTGGCAGTGCTGTGCCTCGTATAGCAAAAGCCACTCAGTGATGGGCTGACCGTCGAGATGGCCCTTCCATGCTGCCTACCACCCATCATGCTGATGCTTGGGGTCTTTTTGGTAGAAGCCTAAATTAAATCTCATAGAGGGCGAATTGAACAGATTTGGCTCCTTCCTCTCTTGGCCAGACTCCTCACGGCGGCCAATGAAGTGCTATGCTCATGGGAAAATTTGCCATATTTTCAGAGGTCGTTCTCCATGGGTCTCTTGGCTTTGGGTACATCTTTCAGGCAGAGGGTTTCTCTGTCTTTTCAGGGTATTTGAATAGCAGACCGCGTAGAGGATACACTGTCTATTTCCACAGCAAAGGGAAGGCACACTTTCTGCCCACGATAACTGATTGGGCTCTCCAACCTCGGGGCTTTCCTGCTGCAAACTCACCCACGGCACGAGCATGCCTCCAGCTGACCACATCCTGCCTCTGGGGCCACGTGATAGTAGCCCAGCAAACACAGTGTTCAAGCTTCCTGCTGCCCCAAGAGCAGTAAAGACTCTTTACTCTCTTTACTCTTTACTCTCGGATGTGAGCGTCTCATGTCTTCTGGGAGCTTCCGCGAAAGGGTGGCACCCCACTTATTGGTTACAAGTTGGGCCAAATCTCCAGTAGGGAGCTGCCCCGTATCTGTGTCTTCGGGGCCAGCCACGTGGCTGGATAGAAAACAAGCTTAAGTGAACCATGGGCTTTGGAAGCCTCAGATGGACTTCTCTATGAAAATGTGAAATGATAATATGCGTTTAGGTGCTGTGTGTATGAGAAACTTTTCGTTTTAAAAATCAGCATCTTCACGTTCTACATGAAAAATCGCTCTAATCACCCAAAAGGCACTTTGGGGAGTATTCAAAATATGGGAGTAATATTCACCTCATAATTTTGTTTTATTGCGATGTGTGAATTAATCCAATAGTCAAACGGATATTAATAATCCACGGACGAGGGAAGAGAGAAAATATATATATTCCGAATGGAGGACGTTGACAGCCGGGCAGGAACAAGCCATTAACTTCAGTCACTGCGGAGATTTTCCTTCCTTTCAATAACCCCGAATGCACTTACTCTGCCATTTAATATCATTATTTTGATTCTGAGAGGGCTACTCATCTTATAAATCAATTAGTTTGAGTAATGGTTAATTTCCACAGTTAGTATTTGATTCTGTTCAAGTGACTCAGAAGTTCATCGGCCCTTCTCTCTCCAATCTTCCTGTCCCTACACCCTTATTCTTATTCATCATTGTCTCAGGGACTTTCCTAGGACCCACCGAGCAAATTATTTGGCTAGCGTGCTTCGTTAGCAGAGTTTTACGCCGAGTAGGAACGTTCTATTTAAGACTTGAAATGTATAACCTATTCTCAGAGCCTTTTTGCTGTCCAGCTGCATTAGGAAGGCCAGCATGAGCTGCCCCATGAGAATGGAGTAAACTTAGGGCAGGAGGCGACCCCGCTGCAGAGCCACAGAAAGTGGTAGGTGCTCTAGGAGCCTCACTGTACCCAGTGTGCCCAAATAAACCCATTATCCAAGTGAAGTCAGGGAGTTTGCTCCGTAACGAGTCCCCTAGACTCCCTGGCCATAAAATTATCCCTTGAAGTCTCTCCTCAGTAGGGATTGTGAAACTACCACTGACACGTCCTTATCCTGAGAGACCGTATGGAAAAGGACACAGCCAGACCATCTGTGACACGGAACTCTGACCCACGACCTCGGCAGCAGGTAGCCCGAAGGGCCAGGGCCTGACAAGTAACTCCCAGCTTCCCCCCATGTTTGCCCTCTGGCCTCCCTCATAACTCAGAACCAGACGGAGGAAGTCAGAGATGCTCCCCTGACCACTCCCGTGGATGCCCCGCTTCAACTCAGCGCCCCCCGCCGGTTCCCAGCGCCCACAACCTGTGTCAGGGTGCCCCCAAAGCCCTCCCCTGTGTCCACAACGAAGCCTTGGATCCCCCCGCCCCGCCTCAAGTCCCTCCCCAGAGCCAGCGACAACCGTGGCCAGATCCCTTGCCGTGGCAAGCTCAGAATGAAGAGCATTTATTTGTTCCCACCGGGAGGCCTTCGTTTATTTCTATGCGAAGTAATAGGAAGTGTCTGTGAATTGCTAGGGTCTCCATAGTAAAACCCTTCAACAACTGAACTGCAAAATTAACAAAAGCTAGGGGTTTTGTCTCCAGTTCGTTTGTATGTCTGTATTGCCACGAACATGCACAAAGACAGCGCAAATTATGTGGGACCAAAGAGTAAATCCTTAGAGGGACGCACCTGCCCGTCCCCCACCCCCCATCCAAAGCCCAGACCCTCCCGAGGGGTGAGCTGTTCTCACCTGCACCGGAGACAGGCTTCAGCAGAAGGCGGAAGCCAGGTGTCTCCCCCATCGGAGCTGACTCTGCTGTTCTCACCGCTTCTGCTCCCTCGGCCTTTGTGCTTGTTACAATCAGCAGGAGGCACGGCTGCCCAGCTCACACTTCCTACCCACGATGAGAAACAAAATGCTGGGAAAACGAGAGTTTCCTAAGACCCATCGTCACAGCTGACCCGAATGGAGGAGGAGCTCTTCAGAATCCCTGTTTGCCACCAGAGTGCCACTAACGGGCTGGACCGTGGCTGGCTGCTCCAGAGCTGGCAGGAGGGGGGCCGGCGTGTAACACGGGTATTTGCCAGGTATTTCCGGTCTAAGAATCCAAAAGAAAAGCATAAATCTGTGTTTTTGAAACGTATCAGATCCAGTGTACTTTGCATGAGGCCTTGGGGACCAGGCCCGCTGGCTGATTCGGCGCTGGGGTCATCCTTGGTCCTCCGTGCCCAGGCGGGGGCACGTGGACAGATGACGCCTTTAGACCCAGGAAAGATCCACCGTCCCATTCGGCTCTATTCCTTCTGTTTTAAGTGGGGACCTAAAGCCGAAGTCGGTCCACACAACAAGGCTTCGCACGTCTTTGTATGGCGCAATCCATAAATTTGTAAATTTGGCAACTTTTTAGCAAGGGAAAGATGCTACATGAAAAAGAAGGTACTAATTAGCATCATCATTAGTAAGCAATATTTTGTCACGGTTATTACTAGGTTCGAATTATTTCCTTGGTTCGTCTAATGAAAGTCATCAGTAGATTTTCTACTTGTTTAAGTTTCTGTTCCTTTTTTATTTTTTTAAAATTTTTTGATGTTTATTTTTGAAAGAGAGAGAGAGACCGAGTGTGAGTGGGGAGGGGCAGAGAGAGAGGGAGACACAGAATCTGAAGCAGGCTCCAGGCTCTGAGCTGTTGGCACAGAGCCTGATGTGGGGCTCGAACCCACGGACCATGAGATCATGACCTGAGCCGAAATCAGTCACTTAACCGACTAAGCCACCCAGTTGACCCTCTGTTCCTTTTTTAAAGGAAAAAACCTAAGTTAAACAACCAAAGGAAAACCCGTGATAAACAAAATGACTTACATGTGGACAGAAAGATAAATGGTTTCACCTTTTAAACATAGGAGGGGCATCTGGGGGGCTCAGTTGGTTAAGCATTTGACTCTTGGTTTTAGCTCAGGTCATGATCTCACAGTTCATGAGTTCGAACCCCATGTCAGACTCTGTGCTGACAGTGTGGAGTCTGCTTGGGATTCCCTCTCTCCCTCTCTCACTCTCTCTCTCCCTCCCTCTCCCCCACTCTTGCTGTCTCTTGCTCTCTCTCACTGTCTCTCAAAATAAGTAAACTTTAGAAAAAAAAATATTTAAACAATGTAGGATTGCTCCCCAGAGAATATTTTGGCAGGATATTTTTTTTTAATGTTTATTTTTGAGAGAGAGAGAGAGAGCACGAACAGCAGAGGGGCAGAGAGAGCGGGTGAGAGAGGATCCCAGGCAGGCTCTGTGCTGACAGCCTGATTCAGAGCTTGAACTCACAAACTTCGAGATCATGACCTGAGCCGAAGTCGGACGCTTAACCGACTGAGCCACAGGATGTTTTCTAATGAAGTAAGCATCAGGGAAGTCATGTTCTCTAAGGGATTATTTCCAATTCAAATAGGTATTTCAGGGGTGCCTGGGTGGCTCAGTCGATTAAGTGTCTGACTTCGGCTCAGGTCATGATCTCACGGTTCGTGGCTTCAAACCCTGCGTCAGGCTCTGTGCTGACAGCTGGGAGCCTGGATCCTGCTTCAGATTCTGTGTCTCCCTCCGTCTCTGCCCCTCCCCTGCTCACACTCTGTCTCTCTCCCTCTCTCTCTCAAAAAAAAAAAAAAAAGAAATAAAAAAAAACAAATAGGTATTACAAATAAGATTTCTTTTACCAAATCTTCCCAGTTATTCAGACAGAAATCTCACAGTACAATCAGAAGTTTCCTTTTCTTTCTTCTTTATTTGGGATAAGGTGGTAAAATCACCAAATGGTAAATCTCAGAAGGTTCCAGAGGAACATCTGATTAGGCCATTTACTTTTATGAGCAAGCCAAGACCCGGACATTCAGTTATTTGCTAAAGGTCCTTCTGTGCAAAGGTAGCATATGCCGAAAATTGCGTGGTCATTTTCCTTCCTGGTAGTGGTAATGAAAAATAAGTTATTTGAGCCGGGCAGCTCGCTTCTATAATACATATCCCAATGGATAGACTTTGTCGAATTCAAACTTAGTTAAATGTGTAATAACCTAGGCCATTTGATTTCCAGACACTTTCAAAAGGAAACCACCTTTTAACCTAACACTTGAAGAATTCTGTAAAGTAACTCATCTTTTTTTTCTAACCGGACGGCAGTTCTGTCGAACTTGTGTTCTCTAATTACAACACACTGACCGTTATTCCGTTCTGAGACTACTGCCCCCATTTTCGATGGCCGAGGGAAAGAATTACCTGGTGAGGAAAGGAAACAATCTTGTGGAAAATCTTGGTCTTCCAGAAAAAGTTCTCGTTCCTCAGCTTTTCGGCAAAAGCCTCTAATAGGTTACTTATGGCCTAAATCATTTAGGAGCCTTCGGACCGTTTCCAAGCCATTTGGCAACATGAACACAAAGAAGGCGTGTAATTTACAAGATAAATGTCCCGTCTTTGAAAAGTCCACGGCTGCCATATCAATTTTCTGTCCTTGTCATGGGCAGGTGAGGTGACTATTTGGGGCACATCGCGTTCTTTCCGAACACAAGCCCTCATCGCCCTTGTCATCATACAACTTCACATCAGCCTCCTCTTTTGAAGGGTGGTGTGTACATCCCATTGGCATTGCGTAACCACCACTGCGGTGAGCTCGCCTCCATCGCTCCTGTTAGTATGGCATTTGTTGACTCTACCGGAAACGTCTTCCTAGAATCAACCACGTGTGTTGGAAAATCCCTTTCCTTCCAATGCAGAAACAGCCAGAGGCTGGGAAGACAGCGTTTGGCAAAACGGTATCGCCCGTTCCCGGCTGAGAACAGAGGCTGTAAGAAAACGGTAGAGAAGGAGACAGAAGGAGATCCCGTTCTCCCGGACGATGCCATCGCTCTGGGAAGACGGATCCCTTACGGGAAAACCGAAAAACCTCCTCAGATAAACACCAGCTGAAAGGCGTCCGTTGGCTTCGATGAGGCTTTACCACCCCCAAATTGTCATGCGGCGAAAACGGCATTCGGATGAGAGGAGGCACTGCAGTCAGGGAAGGCTGGACTCCGCGATGTGACCGGGATTCTCATCAGCTCCCCAGCTGGTGTCCTTAATTCAAGGTTAAGGACCTCAGTCTCCTTGGCTATTAAATACAGGAATTGGACCAGAGAGCCAAGGTCTCCTTTACCCAAAAAGTCAGACGTCGTACAGGATGGTCCTGTCGTGACCCTAACACAAGTATTACAACTTCTACGTTTTAGTTTTAGATGCTAGTGCCAGTAAAGTCTTTATGTTTTCAGTGCATGAAGAATTAATAAGCAAAGAGAAAAATTCCATTTTAGGTTATTTCCTGCTAATGAAAGGCTTCCTGCTGACTATAAAATAGGTGCTTGTGCCATCTGCTGGTAGTTCTAGAACCTGCGTGAGCTTTCAGATTTTAAGGGTCCATTTCCTTTTCCCCACGTGGCCCCCAAAAGCTTTCTAAATGTTTTCTGATCTCCACACAAAGTATGTGTAAATGCCACGAGAGCTGGCCTTGGTCTAACAATAATTAAAGTAGTGAGTTTTTATTCATACACTTCCACGAGTTTCTCCAAAGAGGGACCGATGCATACGGTTTTAAAATAAGACGTCTAGATTGAACTCGTGGACATAAGTAGGTGGGGCGTGTGCACTCTAACTACATAGTATTTATAATGCAGTCCCTTCCCCACCTCCAGACTCCCTCCAAGAAGCGATAGCAGCTTCCATGGCTACAGCCGCCCAACTGTTCCTTCCCAGACGTGGTAAGGGACCTTCCCCAAAATAGCCCCCATGAGGGGTGGTGCATATGCAGGCATCACTGTGCCAGGGGACGGGAGGCAGCGAGTGGCACGGCAGAACGGATCATTTAACTCCAACTTACGATAAATAAACATCTGTTAATGAACAAAGAACAAAGACGATGTCTTCTCGGGGGAAATATGAGTGCACTTTAGGCAGAATTATCAAAGGAATAAAGAAAGGAATCTTCCATTATTCACCAGTTAAAGGTCCCCGAAGTTTTGTGTCTTTCAACAACCTAGAGGTGCATTTGAAGATGTTCTGATTAGGGGCGCCTGGGTGGCTCAGTCGGTGGAACACCTGACTCCGGCTCAGGTCATGATCTCACCGTTTGTGAGTTTGAGCCCCACGTCGGGATCTGTGCTGTCAGCACGGGGCCTGCTCTGGATGCTCCCTCTGCACCTCCCTCGCTCATACTCTCTCCCTCAAAAAGGAAAAAAAAAATGACGAAGATGTCCTAATTCATGGAACACTTGTCCCTTTTGTAGTCAACAAAAAGCTAACATTGTTTCGGTGACTTTTTATGGCTCTAATATTGAAAAATCTAGCCGTATCCCTTCATCGCCCTTCCGGTAAGGCTGGCTTGCAGATCCTTCTCTAGAAGAGTCTCGGGTCTGGGTGGATCACAGGTGCGAGCCAGGTGCACACACCGAAGGTGATAAGCAGGCGGGCATCTTTTCATTCCAAGATCCCCCTGTGAAGGGAGCGCGTGAGGGATTCCAAACTCCACAAATGGTATATAGTCACCTCATAATACCTGGAAGGGACCAGGCAGCTAAACCCTGGCTTTGCCAATAAACGGGACGGCACCAAGACCCCATGGCGTGTTTTAAAATCGAATCTACATTCAGTTTAGCTCCCGGAGAGCTGCTGACATCGTTCACGTGCGTGGCTGACTTTTGACAAATGATTCAGGGGCTTTCTGCTGGAATGCCAGCCTCGCTTGCTTGAACTCCTTTCAAATCTATGACAGCCTGTGATCTAATCACAGCCCAGGGGAGGTAGCGAGCACTCAGGAAACGCAAACCAATGTTTTCATATGCCTGCAGAACATGATCGGCCTCGGTGAGGTTGTGCAATTCAGATGGCCTGCACCGTGATTCGCCACGATCTGCCTTATCTCTTCCTTCGTTCCCATCCATTCCCCCTCTACCGGCGGGACGTAGGCGAAGTGCAAGGGAGGCCGTGGGACTAATGGATGGGGCAGGAATAGAGATCCATTAAAAGGCCCCTATGCTCAAGGCGGTTGCCTTCCCAGGGCTACCCCCACGCTTCCTGAATAAAAGACACTTCATGTCAGAACAGCCCAATCATATCTACACCTTCCGTGTCTCAATCCATGGTCGAGTCAGCAGGTTTGAAGGCGTGCCTTTCTAGATTGTTTTGGGGGGGCTTTCATACATGTCATGGGAAAATACTTAATTGGCTTAGATAGAGACAGGGTAGGTAGGTGGAAGACCAAATATTTACATCTGGTCTGATGCTTTCAAAGGAAAATCATCCTGGCCCCAGACCTCATCTTGCTTAACATATTAGGCCTCGGCAATCAGATGAATGAAAATGTCAGGAAGGGACATAATCAAATCCAACTAGCGACTGCAGAAGCCATGCCTTATTAAATAAGGCCACAGCCCCGAGGACCCTGGAAACCCATTGCCCTAACTCAAGTTCCCTTTGCGGCCAGAGAGCCAGCCCTAAGCAAGGAGAGAATTGGAAATAACAGATTTGAGCATGGTCGGTTTGAAACCACCTACCCCGTTAGAAGGTATCTTCAAATTCAATGTTTCTTTTCCTTTTCTTAAGAAATGATCCCCTTCTCCCAGCTTTATTGAGATACAACTGATACACAGCATTGTGTAAGTGTAAGGGTGCCGCCTGCTGATTTGATAAACTTGTGTGTTGCAGAATGATCACCACCTTAGAATTAGCTACCACCTCATCAGGTCACGTGATCGCCATTTCTTTTAGTGATGAGAACAGTTAAGATTTACTCTCTCGGGAACTTCCAAGAATACGATACAGCATCGCTAACCATAATCACCACGATGTGCGTTAGATCCCATTAGATGTACATCAGACCAGACTTAACTGGTCTTATAACTGCAAGTTGGTACACCTTGACCAATATCTCCTCATTCCCCCCACCTGCTACCCCTGGTATCCATTTCAAAGTGTAAATGGAGGGGCGCCTGGGTGGCTCAGTCCGTTGAGTGTCTGACTCTTGATTTCGGCTCAGGTCATAATCTCACAGTTCGTGAGTTCAAGCCCTGCATCGGGCTCCAAGTTGACCATGCAGAGTCTGCTTGGGATTCTCTCTCCCTCTCTCTCTGCCCCTCCCTCTCTCTCTTGCTCTCTCTCTCAAAATAAATAAATAAACATTGTAAAAAGTGAAATAAAAATTCAAAAATGTAAACATACTCTCAAAACCTATGCAAATGTAACACCTTCAATGATCTTTGTAAATCTTTGGCAATTCGCATGCTTTCGATGTTTCAGAATCCAGTCTAATGCTTACATGTTAAGAATCTCTCTCTAAACTTTGTAGTATATAAAATCAATTGAAATTGCCACTTCACATAGAATATCATCTCTTGGGGCGCCTGGGTGGCGCAGTCGGTTAAGCGTCCAACTTCAGCCAAGTCACGATCTCGCGGTCCAGGAGTTCGAGCCCCGCGTCGGGCTCTGGGCTGATGGCTCAGAGCCTGGAGCCTGTTTCCAATTCTGTGTCTCCCTCTCTCTCTGCCCCTCCCCTGTTCATGCTCTGTCTCTCTCTGTCCCAAAAATAAATAAACGTTGAAAAAAAAATTAAAAAAAAAAAAGAATATCATCTCTGGTTTCTTAGTTCTATCTTCAAGATTGTGAGTTGCTAGCATTCTCAGGAGAACATAGTAGCTAGTGGTTTGCTCTGTGTGTGTGTGTGTATGTGCGTGTGTCTATGTGTGTGTAGGAAACAACAGTACAACTCAAGGTTAAAATTATTTTTCTTTATTTTTTAATTATTAAATCATATACTTACTCATGTACAAGTCTGAGTAAATAGACAAGCATTGTACCCACCACACAATTCTCTTTCAACATTAAGGAAATTGGCTTATCCCAGGATGTCTCAAAAGCTTCCTAAACACATGGAATTTAGATAATTACAAAAGGTTTTTGTAATGGAGTCCCTTTCGCAAATCAATATAAAATTGTTAGCTGACCTGAAATGGGGCACAGACCGGAAAGCCATTTGTTTTAATGGAGTCTTAAGAAAAACGTGTAAAAAGGATATGGCTTTACTGTCTACTTAATAAATCAAAACAAGGGATAGTTTGTATAATAGGAAGTGTAACTTTGAGAAAATTTAATTGCATTTTAAAAACAGAAGAATCCTGGATGTTGTTTTGAGAGCCACAAATTTTGTCATTTATCTCTTTAGTATTAATTCTCCTTTAATCCCTCAAACCCAAAAAACTAATAGTAAATTACACCTCTGAATGCTAACAGATACATGAAGTTGACTATTCCAGCATTTTGAGAAGTACTTGGCACATAAATTTAAAACTCACATATTAATGAAATTAACCCAATATGCAAATCCACATACTAATCCAAAAATCCAATAATAGTTGATTATTGAAAACACCACGGCTTTAGAGAAGTCAAATGCACACAAGACTGTTCAAATTTCTAATATGCAGCTTCGAAACGTGGAGTATAAAATTTACTTTGCTGCCAGAATTTGTTTCTTCCTAAACCTCAGAAGAATTCTGATGTCTTAAGTTGAAGACAATATTTCAGGTTATGGTTAAAATCATGGGTTTGTATTCTGCCTGTGATTCGTACTGGCTTCAAAACTGGGAACTAAGAGGAAAGAATAGAAACTCATCAAAACTTTTTGAAGAGTCCTTTTTTTCTTACTTCAAGAAGTAAACTGCACTCGATACCCCATTGGGTAAATTAAAAAGCATCTAAGACACGAGAAAATTTATTTAATAATATTTTCTACATTAACAGCGGGATCTAAAGTCCTTGAAATATTATTTGGCTTTTTCTTTTCTATTTAAAGTATGAAATGTCTCTTCCTGGTTTTGGAATCAGTAAACAAGTACAGTGCTATCAGCAGCTCAGTATGGACACAATCAGATTCTTTAAAACATTCTCTTTTTTTTCCTGTTTCTTTTTTAGGGTTTCCTGTTGGCCTGTCGCGCTATGGTCTCCCATCCCTTAAAAACCATATGGGGAAGTAATAAAGGGCATCCCTCTGTCCACAGATAAGCAGTGTTTGTGAAATGGCCGAGAGCAAGAGTGAGAGCTCATTATAACTGGTGACATGTGGTCATTCAGTCATTCAGAGCAAGGGACAAGACCAGCACACAGGAAACACCCGTGAAAAAGGACAATGGATAATGGGCAGTGTAACAGTTTAGTTTTTCACAAAACACAAAAGAAGTCAGACGTGACCTTAGACAAAATACCAAATGCAGCAACATCGCTATGAATTGCCACTTACAACAGGCTCCCTGCAAGGACTAGGAAGCAGAGTCGGGACTTTGCGTCTCCACAATGGGTTTTTCTTTAGCACCAAATCCTGCACTTGGGAGCGCCCCTTAAAGAAGAATCAAGGGCCTTGAGCCTCAGGCATTGACATCTTTCAAGGATTTCCTTCCCGGGGAATTTCCAAGACGTGTAAACATATGCTTGAGGACTTAGCTCCACCTACAGGAAGCAGGAGATAAAACAAATTCGTTGTACAAGTACACACCCGAATAGGAAGAGAAGGTGGCTTTTGCTTCTTGCAAAGGA